>NC_135145.1:2500000-3750000 GCF_051014445.1 Colletes latitarsis | reverse complement strand
TCAATTAAACCTGGTTTCGATCAATATTTCAGAGGATAACACCGGTTAGGTCTGGGTTAGGTCCGGGAAATGCACGCATCTGGCTCATGATTTCGCATTTTTCGCAAACTTGTTGGCCAGATCCTGGGTTTTTTCCGTGTTTGAATCACGTTGTAATGTGGTAATTCACTGAAGCAGTCAATTAAACCTGGTTTCGATCAATATTTTAGAGGATAACACCGGTTAGGTCTGGGTTAGGTCTGGGTTATGCCCGCATCTGGCTCATGATTTTGCCATCTTCGCATACTTGTTGGCCAGATCCTGGGTTTTTTTCGTGTTTGAATCATGTAGTAATGTGGTAACACACTGAAGCAGTCAATTAAACCTGGTTTCGATCAATATTTTAGAGGATAACACCGGTTAGGTCTGGGCTAGGTCTGAGTTATGCCCGCATCTGGCTCATGATTTTGCCTTCTTCGCATACTTGTTGGCCAGATCCGGGGTTTTTTTCGTGTTTGAATCACGTAGCAATGTGGTAACACACTGAAGCAGTCAATTAAACCTGGTTTCGATCAATTTTTTTAGAGGATAACACCGGTTAGGTCTGGGTTAGGTCTGGGTTATGCCCGCATCTGGCTCATGATTTTGCCTTCTTCGTATACTTGTTCGCCAGATACTGGGTTTTTTTCGTGTTTGAATCACGTAGTAATGTGGTAACACACTGAAGCAGTCAATTTAACCTGGTTTCGATCAATATTTTAGAGGATAACACCGGTTATGTCTGGGTTAGGTCTGGGATACGCGCGCATCTGGCTTATACTTTCGCCTTTTTCGCAAACTTGTTGGCCAGTTCCTGGGTTTTCTCCGTGTTTGAATCACGTAGTAATGTGGTAACACAATGAAGCAGTCAATTAACCCTGGTTTCGATCAATATTTTGGAGGATAACACCGGTTAGGTCTGGGTTAGGTCTGGGTTATGCCCGCATCTGGCTCATGATTTTGCCTTTTTCGCAAACTTGTTGGCCAGATCCTGGGTTTTTTCCGTGTTTGAATCACGTAGTAATGTGGTAATACACTGAAGCAGTCAATTAAACCTGGTTTCGATCAATATTTTAGAGGATTACACCGGTTAGGTCTGGGTTAGGTCCGGGAAATGCACGCATCTGGCTTATGATTTCGCCTTTTTCGCAAACTTGTTGGCCAGATCCTGGGGGTTTTTCGTGTTTGAATCACGTAGTAATGTGGAAACACACTGAAGCAGTCAATTAAATCTGGTTCCGATCAATATTTTGGAGGATAACACCGGTTAGGTCTGGGTTAGGTCTGGGTTAGGTCTGGGTTATGCCCGCATCTGGCTCATGATTTTGCCTTCTTCGCATACTTGTTGGCCAGATCCTGGGGTTTTTTCGTGTTTGAATCACGTAGTAATGTGGTAACACACTGAAGCAGTCAATTAAACCTGGTTCCGATCAATATTTTAGAGGATAACACCGGTTAGGTCTGGGTTAGGTCTGGGTTATGCCCGCATCTGGCTCATGATTTTGCCTTCTTCGCATACTTGTTGGCCAGATCCTGGGTTTTTTTCGTGTTTGAATCACGTAGTAATGTGGTAACACACCGAAGCAGTCAATTAAACCTGGTTTCGATCAATATTTTAGAGGATAACACCGGTTAGGTCTGGGTTAGGTCTGGGATATGCGCGCATCTGGCTTATACTTTCGCCTTTTTCGCAAACTTGTTGGCCAGATCCTCGGTTTTTTCCGTGTTTGAATCACGTAGTAATGTGGTAACACACTGAAGCAGTCAATTAAACCTGGTTTCGATCAATATTTTAGAGGATAACACCGGTTATGTCTGGGTTAGGTCCGGGAAATGCACGCATCTGGCTTATGATTTCGCCTTTTTCGCAAACTTGTTGACCAGATCCTGGGTTTTTTCCGTGTTTGAATCACGTAGTAATGTGGTACCACACTGAGGCAGTCAATTAAACCTGGTTTCGATCAATATTTTAGAGGATAACACCGGTTAGGTCTGGGTTAGGTCTGGGATATGCGGCTGGTCCGCCAAGAGGCTGGAGCCGGACGCCCTTGCGATGGCAGCCTCCGTTGTGGCATGGCAGGAGATGCCACGCCGGACCCTCGGCAATCCATCTGCCGGGGCGCGTTGGTTCCGGGAGACTATGACGTCGTTGTGTGACGCAGTCATGCCCCGGGCCACCGCCCCGAGCCGAGGGGGGTCCGTGTACTGGTGGTCGGGCGAGATCGAGGATTTACGCACTCGGTGCGTTGTCGCCCGACGCCGGTACACCCGCGCCAGGAGACGGCGCGGGGCGACGGAGGCAGAGGTGGTGGGGTTGCGCGGGGAATTTTCCCTGGCGCGAAGAACCCTCCGCCGGGCCATCGCGACCGCGAAAGCCCAGGCATGGACGGAGCTCCTCGGGTCTCTGGATGCAAATCCATGGGGGCGCCCTTATCATATGGTCGTAGGGAAGATGCGATCATGGGCGCCCCCGATCACAGAGAGCCTCGACCCCCAGCTGCTCGGGGAAACTATGCGCGTCCTCTTCCCCGCTGGGGGAGAGGCGTTCCTGCATCCCCCCGAGCCACAGCCGGATCACCCGCCTTGGTGGTCCGACGAACTGGGGGTCTCCGAGGAGGAGCTAGCTAGGGCCGTCCGGAGAATGGCTGCCAAGAAGACGGCGCCAGGACCGGACGGCATACCCGGCAAGGCCTGGGCAGTAGCGGTGGGCGTTTTGGGTGGCGGGTTGATACGCGTCTTCGACGCGTGCCTCCAGACCGGTCAGTTCCCCCCCATATGGAAGGTGGCGAGGTTGGTCCTCCTCCACAAGCCAGGGAAGCCCGCGGATTCTCCATCCGCGTTCCGACCCATTTGTCTGTTGGACGAGGCTGGGAAACTCCTCGAGCGGGTCATTGTATCCCGTCTCGAGGGGCATCTGTCCCGCGTCGGCCCTGATCTGGCCGACCGACAGTTCGGCTTTCGCCGGGGCCGCTCCACTGTCGACGCCATAGCGACCGTGCGGACCCTGGCGGAATCGGCAATCTCCCGGGGGGGTGTGGCATTGGCAGTCTCGTTGGACATAGCCAACGCCTTTAACACCGTCTCCTGGGGGGCGATAGGTCGGGCACTCCAGTACCACCGGGTGCCCGCCTATCTGTGTCGACTGATCGGGGACTATCTGCGGGGCAGGGTAGTCCAATATCCGGGTCGGAACGGGATGGAGCAGAGAGCGGTGCACAGCGGCGTTCCACAGGGGTCGGTCCTCGGGCCGCTCCTGTGGAACTTGGCGTATGACGCGGTGCTGCGGGCTGACCTCCCCGTCGGCGTGTCGTTGGTTTGTTATGCCGACGACACCCTGGTGATAGCCGGCGGGGATACGTGGTGGAGGGCCGTGGCCCTCGCGGAGGAAGGGACGGCACGAGTCGTCGCCGAGGTAGAGCGTCTGGGGTTGCGCGTGGCACCCCAAAAGACCGAGGCCATCTGGCTGTGTAACGTCAGTGGTCGAGGGGTGCCGCGCCAGGCGTCTCTACGGGTGGGTGGAGCCCAAGTCGGGGTGGGGCGCCGGATGAAGTACCTGGGCCTCACCCTCGACAGCTACTGGCGGTTCGGGCATCATTTGGAAGGGTTGGGTCCCCGTATTGAAAGGGCAGCGGCCGCGTTAGGTCGCATAATGCCCAATCTCGGGGGACCCAACATGGCGGCACGGCGGCTGTATTTGGGAGTCGTCCGGTCCATGGCGCTTTATGGCGCGCCTATATGGGCCGGCGGTCTGATGGCCAATCGGCGGGGTGCATCTGTACTCCGTCGGTTACAGAGGTTGGTCGCCATCAGAGTCGTGCGGGGTTATCGCACGATCTCCTACACAGCCGCCACCTTGCTGGCGGGTTCCGCACCGTTTCACCTGCTGGCGAAAATGGACGCAGAGGTCTATCAAAACCTCTGCGACCTTCGCCAGCGGGGTGTGGAACCGCACGGCGAGGAGGCCGCCAGGGCCCGAAGTCAGGCGCGGCGACGCGTCTATAGTCGGTGGCTGGTCTGGTTATCCAAGCCAGACCAGCGGGATGATCGCGTCGCCGCGGCGGTCCGCCCAGAGTTTTATGCCTGGGTGGGCCGTAGCTGGGGTACGCCCACCTACCGCCTGACACAGGTACTGACCGGACACGGTTGCTTCGGTCGGTACCTGCATCGGATAGGGCGGGAGGCGACGGCTGCGTGCCATCATTGCAGGGGAAGGGAGGACACCGCGCAGCACACGCTGCAGTTTTGCCCGGCGTGGGCAGCGCAGCGCGGTGTCCTTATTAGAGCGATTGGAGCGGACCTCTCGCTGCCGGCCGTCATTCGTGCGATGGTCGGCAGTAAGGAGGCGTGGGCGGCCATGGCCTTGTTTTGTGAAGAGGTCATGGCCGCGAAGGAGGACGCCGAAAGGGCGCGAGAGGAGGTGGGGGGCAGGCGGCGACGCCGACCGTAAGACCCTCCACCGCTCCCCGTGCCAGGGGGAGCGCGAAGGGGTCAGTGATGGTGTTTGTGGTGCGAGGTGAGGGACTTTATCCCCTCATTCCCCCTCGCACCCAGCCTATCACCGGACCGGGGGCCCGTGGTAGGGGCCCCGTCTAGCGGGGGCGGCAGAGTTAGCCGGCCCCGCAGCCGTGGTCGCGATCGGGTGGGGGCCCGGTCGCGGCTAGTAGCAACGGCGCGAGTGGGGGCGACGTCGCGTGTGACCGCGCGGCGTCGCCGGGGGGCAATCAGTTTAGTTTGCCCCCCATTGGGGAAGGAGGATCGCTTCCCCTCCCCCGGGAAGGGCCCGTAGTAGGGTGTTGCGCCAACGGGGAGAGTCACGGTAGTATCGCTAGTTTGGTTCCCGTGACTCTCCCCAGATAAAGGGCGCAGGCGGTCACCGTGGTGTTTTAGCCGGTAAGAGTCCGGCACTACCCCGGCCTCCCCCCCCAGGGAGCCGGGGTGTCCATGAGGATTTCACCACGTTAAAAAAAAAAAAAAAAAAAAAAAAAAAAAAAAAAAAGGTCTGGGATATGCGCGCATCTGGCTTACACTTTCGCCATTTTCGCAAACTTGTTGGCCAGATCCTGGGTTTTTTTCGTGTTTGAATCACGTAGTAATGTGGTAACACACTGAAGCAGTCAATTAAACCTGGTTTCGATCAATATTTTAGAGGATAACACCGGATAGGTCTGGGTTAAGTCTGGTATATGCGCGCATCTGGCTCATACTTTCGCCTTTTTCGCAAACTTGTTGGCCAGATCCTGGGTATTTTCGTGTTTGAATCACGTAGTAATGTTGTACCACACTGAGGCAGTCAATTAAACATGGTTTCGATGAATATTTCAGAGGATAACACCGGTTAGGTCTGGGTTAGGTCCGGGAAATGCACGCATCTGGTTCATGATTTCGCCTTTTTCGCAAACTTGTTGGCCAGATCCTGGGTTTTTTCCGTGTTTGAATCACGAAGTAATGTGGTAATTCACTGAACCAGTCAATTAAACCTGGTTTCGATCAATATTTTAGAGGATAACACCGGTTAGGTCCGGGTTAGGTCTGGGTTATGCCCGCATCTGGCTCATGATTTTGCCTTCTTCGCATACCTGTTGGCCAGATCCTGGGTTTTTTTCGTGTTTGAATCACGTAGTAATGTGGTAACACACTGAAGCAGTCAATTAAACCTGGTTTCGATGAATATTTTAGAGGATAACACCGGTTAGGTCTGGGTTAGGTCTGAGTTATGCCCGCATCTGGCTCATGATTTTGCCTTCTTCGCATACTTGTTGGCCAGATCCTGGGTTTTTTTCGTGTTTGAATCACGTAGTAATGTGGTAACACACTGAAGCAGTCAATTAAACCTGGTTTCGATCAATTTTTTTAGGGGATGACACCGGTTAGGTCTGGGTTAGGTCTGGGTTATGCCAGCATCTGGCTCATGATTTTGCCATCTTCGCATACTTGTTAGCCAGATCCTGGGTTTTTTTCGTGTTTGAATCATGTAGTAATGTGGTAACACACTGAAGCAGTCAATTAAACCTGGTTTCGATCAATATTTTAGAGGATAACACCGGTTAGGTCTGGGCTAGGTCTGAGTTATGCCCGCATCTGGCTCATGATTTTGCCTTCTTCGCATACTTGTTGGCCAGATCCGGGGTTTTTTTCGTGTTTGAATCACGTAGTAATGTGGTAACACACTGAAGCAGTCAATTAAACCTGGTTTCGATCAATTTTTTTAGAGGATAACACCGGTTAGGTCTGGGTTAGGTCTGGGTTATGCCCGCATCTGGCTCATGATTTTGCCTTCTTCGTATACTTGTTCGCCAGATACTGGGTTTTTTTCGTGTTTGAATCACGTAGTAATGTGGTAACACACTGAAGCAGTCAATTTAACCTGGTTTCGATCAATATTTTAGAGGATAACACCGGTTATGTCTGGGTTAGGTCTGGGATACGCGCGCATCTGGCTTATACTTTCGCCTTTTTCGCAAACTTGTTGGCCAGTTCCTGGGTTTTCTCCGTGTTTGAATCACGTAGTAATGTGGTAACACAATGAAGCAGTCAATTAACCCTGGTTTCGATCAATATTTTGGAGGATAACACCGGTTAGGTCTGGGTTAGGTCTGGGTTATGCCCGCATCTGGCTCATGATTTTGCCTTTTTCGCAAACTTGTTGGCCAGATCCTGGGTTTTTTCCGTGTTTGAATCACGTAGTAATGTGGTAATACACTGAAGCAGTCAATTAAACCTGGTTTCGATCAATATTTTAGAGGATTACACCGGTTAGGTCTGGGTTAGGTCCGGGAAATGCACGCATCTGGCTTATGATTTCGCCTTTTTCGCAAACTTGTTGGCCAGATCCTGGGGGTTTTTCGTGTTTGAATCACGTAGTAATGTGGAAACACACTGAAGCAGTCAATTAAATCTGGTTCCGATCAATATTTTGGAGGATAACACCGGTTAGGTCTGGGTTAGGTCTGGGTTAGGTCTGGGTTATGCCCGCATCTGGCTCATGATTTTGCATTCTTCGCATACTTGTTGGCCAGATCCTGGGGTTTTTTCGTGTTTGAATCACGTAGTAATGTGGTAACACACTGAAGCAGTCAATTAAACCTGGTTCCGATCAATATTTTAGAGGATAACACCAGTTAGGTCTGGGTTAGGTCTGGGATATGCGCGCATCTGGCTTACACTTTTGTCATTTTCGCAAACTTGTTGGCCAGATCCTGGGTTTTTTTCGTGTTTGAATCACGTAGTAATGTGGTAACACACCGAAGCAGTCAATTAAACCTGGTTTCGATCAATATTTTAGAGGATAACACCGGTTAGGTCTGGGTTAGGTCTGGGATATGCGCGCATCTGGCTTATACTTTCGCCTTTTTCGCAAACTTGTTGGCCAGATCCTCGGTTTTTTCCGTGTTTGAATCACGTAGTAATGTGGTAACACACTGAAGCAGTCAATTAAACCTGGTTTCGAACAATATTTTAGAGGATAACACCGGTTAGGTCTGGGTTAGGTCCGGGAAATGCACGCATCTGGCTTATGATTTCGCCTTTTTCGCAAACTTGTTGACCAGATCCTGGGTTTTTTCCGTGTTTGAATCACGTAGTAATGTGGTACCACACTGAGGCAGTCAATTAAACCTGGTTTCGATCAATATTTTAGAGGATAACACCGGTTAGGTCTGGGTTAGGTCTGGGATATGCGCGCATCTGGCTTACACTTTCGCCATTTTCGCAAACTTGTTGGCCAGATCCTGGGTTTTTTTCGTGTTTGAATCACGTAGTAATGTGGTAACACACTGAAGCAGTCAATTAAACCTGGTTTCGATCAATATTTTAGAGGATAACACCGGATAGGTCTGGGTTAAGTCTGGTATATGCGCGCATCTGGCTCATACTTTCGCCTTTTTCGCAAACTTGTTGGCCAGATCCTGGGTTTTTTTCGTGTTTGAATCACGTAGTAATGTTGTACCACACTGAGGCAGTCAATTAAACATGGTTTCGATGAATATTTCAGAGGATAACACCGGTTAGGTCTGGGTTAGGTCCGGGAAATGCACGCATCTGGTTCATGATTTCGCCTTTTTCGCAAACTTGTTGGCCAGATCCTGGGTTTTTTCCGTGTTTGAATCACGAAGTAATGTGGTAATTCACTGAACCAGTCAATTAAACCTGGTTTCGATCAATATTTTAGAGGATAACACCGGTTAGGTCCGGGTTAGGTCTGGGTTATGCCCGCATCTGGCTCATGATTTTGCCTTCTTCGCATACTTGTTCGCCAGATACTGGGTTTTTTTCGTGTTTGAATCACGTAGTAATGTGGTAACACACTGAAGCAGTCAATTTAACCTGGTTTCGATCAATATTTTAGAGGATAACACCGGTTATGTCTGGGTTAGGTCTGGGATACGCGCGCATCTGGCTTATACTTTCGCCTTTTTCGCAAACTTGTTGGCCAGTTCCTGGGTTTTCTCCGTGTTTGAATCACGTAGTAATGTGTTAACACACTGAAGCAGTCAATTAAACCTGGTTTCGATCAATTTTTTTAGGGGATGACACCGGTTAGGTCTGGGTTAGGTCTGGGTTATGCCCGCATCTGGCTCATGATTTAGCCTTCTTCGCATACTTGTTGGCCAGATCCGGGGTTTTTTTCGTGTTTGAATCACGTTGTAATTTGGTAACACACTGAAGCAGTCAATTAAACCTGGTTTCGATCAATATTTTAGAGGGTAACACCGGTAAGGTCTGGGTTAGGTCCGGGAAATGCTCGCATCTGGCTTATGATTTCGCCTTTTTCGCAAACTTGTTGACCAGATCCTGGGTTTTTCCGTGTTTGAATCACGTAGTAATGTGGTACCACACTGTGGCAGTCAATTAAACCTGGTTTCGATCAATATTTTAGAGGATAACACCAGTTAGGTCTGGGTTAGGTCTGGGATATGCGCGCATCTGGCTTACACTTTTGTCATTTTCGCAAACTTGTTGGCCAGATCCTGGGTTTTTTTTGTGTTTGAATCACGTAGTAATGTTGTACCACACAGAGGCAGTCAATTAAACCTGGTTTCGATCAATATTTCAGAGGATAACACCGGTTAGGTCTGGGTTAGGTCCGGGAAATGCACGCATCAGGCTCATGATTTCGCCTTTTTCGCAAACTTGTTGGCCAGATCCTGGGGTTTTTTCGTGTTTGAATCACGTAGTAATGTGGTAACACACTGAAGCAGTCAATTAAACCTGGTTCCGATCAATATTTTAGAGGATAACACCGGTTAGGTCTGGGTTAGGTCTGGGTTATGCCCGCATCTGGCTCATGATTTTGCCTTCTTCGCATACTTGTTGGCCAGATCCTGGGTTTTTTTCGTGTTTGAATCACGTAGTAATGTGGTAACACACCGAAGCAGTCAATTAAACCTGGTTTCGATCAATATTTTAGAGGATAACACCGGTTAGGTCTGGGTTAGGTCTGGGATATGCGCGCATCTGGCTTATACTTTCGCCTTTTTCGCAAACTTGTTGGCCAGATCCTCGGTTTTTTCCGTGTTTGAATCACGTAGTAATGTGGTAACACACTGAAGCAGTCAATTAAACCTGGTTTCGATCAATATTTTAGAGGATAACACCGGTTAGGTCTGGGTTAGGTCCGGGAAATGCACGCATCTGGCTTATGATTTCGCCTTTTTCGCAAACTTGTTGACCAGATCCTGGGTTTTTTCCGTGTTTGAATCAGGTAGTAATGTGGTACCACACTGAGGCAGTCAATTAAACCTGGTTTCGATCAACATTTTAGAGGATAACACCGGTTAGGTCTGGGTTAGGTCTGGGATATGCGCGCATCTGGCTTACACTTTCGCCATTTTCGCAAACTTGTTGGCCAGATCCTGGGTTTTTTTCGTGTTTGAATCACGTAGTAATGTGGTAACACACTGAAGCAGTCAATTAAACCTGGTTTCGATCAATATTTTAGAGGATAACACCGGATAGGTCTGGGTTAAGTCTGGGATATGCGCGCATCTGGCTCATACTTTCGCCTTTTTCGCAAACTTGTTGGCCAGATCCTGGGTTTTTTTCGTGTTTGAATCACGTAGTAATGTTGTACCACACTGAGGCAGTCAATTAAACCTGGTTTCGATGAATATTTCAGAGGATAACACCGGTTAGGTCTGGGTTAGGTCCGGGAAATGCACGCATCTGGTTCATGATTTCGCCTTTTTCGCAAACTAGTTGGCCAGATCCTGGGTTTTTTCCGTGTTTGAATCACGAAGTAATGTGGTAATTCACTGAACCAGTCAATTAAACCTGGTTTCGATCAATATTTTAGAGGATAACACCGGTTAGGTCCGGGTTAGGTCTGGGTTATGCCCGCATCTGGCTCATGATTTTGCCTTCTTCGCATACCTGTTGGCCAGATCCTGGGTTTTTTTCGTGTTTGAATCACGTAGTAATGTGGTAACACACTGAAGCAGTCAATTAAACCTGGTTTCGATCAATTTTTTTAGGGGATGACACCAGTTAGGTCTGGGTTAGGTCTGGGATATGCGCGCATCTGGCTTACACTTTTGTCATTTTCGCAAACTTGTTGGCCAGATCCTGGGTTTTTTTTGTGTTTCAATCACGTAGTAATGTTGTACCACACAGAGGCAGTCAATTAAACCTGGTTTCGATCAATATTTCAGAGGATAACACCGGTTAGGTCTGGGTTAGGTCCGGGAAATGCACGCATCTGGCTCATGATTTCGCCTTTTTCGCAAACTTGTTGGCCAGATCCTGGGGTTTTTCCGTGTTTGAATCACGTAGTAATGTGGTAACACACTGAAGCAGTCAATTAAACCTGGTTTCGATCAATATTTTAGAGGATAACACCGGTTAGGTCTGGGTTAGGTCTGGGATATGCGCGCATCTGGCTTACACTTTCGCCATTTTCGCAAAATTGTTGGCCAGATCCTGGGTTTTTTTCGTGTTTGAATCACGTAGTAATGTTGTACCAGACTGAGGCAGTCAATTAAACCTGGTTTCGATCAATATTTCAGAGGATAACACCGGTTAGGTCTGGGTTAGGTCCGGGAAATGCACGCATCTGGCTCATGATTTAGCCTTTTTCGCAAACTTGTTGGCCAGATCCTGGGTTTTTTCCGTGTTTGAATCACGTTGTAATGTGGTAATTCACTGAAGCAGTCAATTAAACCTGGTTTCGATCAATATTTTAGAGGATAACACCGGTTAGGTCTGGGTTAGGTCTGGGTTATGCCCGCATCTGGCTCATGATTTTGCCTTCTTCGCATACTTGTTGGACAGATCCTGGGTTTTTTTCGTGTTTGAATCACGTAGTAATGTGGTAACACACTGAAGCAGTCAATTAAACCTGGTTTCGATCAATATTTTAGAGGATAACACCGGTTAGGTCTGGGTTAGGTCTGGGTTATGCCCGCATCTGGCTCATGAGTTTGCCTTCTTCGCATACTTGTTCGCCAGATACTGGGTTTTTTTCGTGTTTGAATCACGTAGTAATGTGGTAACACACTGAAGCAGTCAATTTAACCTGGTTTCGATCAATATTTTAGAGGATAACACCGGTTATGTCTGGGTTAGGTCTGGGATACGCGCGCATCTGGCTTATACTTTCGCCTTTTTCGCAAACTTGTTGGCCAGTTCCTGGGTTTTCTCCGTGTTTGAATCACGTAGTAATGTGGTAACACAATGAAGCAGTCAATTAACCCTGGTTTCGATCAATATTTTGGAGGATAACACCGGTTAGGTCTGGGTTAGGTCTGGGTTATGCCCGCATCTGGCACATGATTTTGCCTTTTTCGCAAACTTGTTGGCCAGATCCTGGGTTTTTTCCGTGTTTGAATCACGTAGTAATGTGGTAATACACTGAAGCAGTCAATTAAACCTGGTTTCGATCAATATTTTAGAGGATTACACCGGTTAGGTCTGGGTTAGGTCCGGGAAATGCACGCATCTGGCTTATGATTTCGCCTTTTTCGCAAACTTGTTGGCCAGATCCTGGGGGTTTTTCGTGTTTGAATCACGTAGTAATGTGGTAACACACTGAAGCAGTCAATTAAATCTGGTTCCGATCAATATTTTAGAGGATAACACCGGTTAGGTCTGGGTTAGGTCTGGGTTATGCCCGCATCTGGCTCATGATTTTGCCTTCTTCGCATACTTGTTGGCCAGATCCTGGGGTTTTTTCGTGTTTGAATCACGTAGTAATGTGGTAACACACTGAAGCAGTCAATTAAACCTGGTTCCGATCAATATTTTAGAGAATAACACCGGTTAGGTCTGGGTTAGGTCTGGGTTATGCCCGCATCTGGCTCATGATTTTGCCTTCTTCGCATACTTGTTGGCCAGATCCTGGGTTTTTTTCGTGTTTGAATCACGTAGTAATGTGGTAACACACTGAAGCAGTCAATTAAACCTGGTTTCGATCAATATTTTAGAGGATAACACCGGTTAGGTCTGGGTTAGGTCTGGGATATGCGCGCATCTGGCTTATACTTTCGCCTTTTTCGCAAACTTGTTGGCCAGATCCTCGGTTTTTTCCGTGTTTGAATCACGTAGTAATGTGGTAACACACTGAAGCAGTCAATTAAACCTGGTTCCGATCAATATTTTAGAGGATAACACCGGTTAGGTCTGGGTTAGGTCCGGGAAATGCACGCATCTGGCTTATGATTTCGCCTTTTTCGCAAACTTGTTGACCAGATCCTGGGTTTTTTCCGTGTTTGAATCACGTAGTAATGTGGTACCACACTGAGGCAGTCAATTAAACCTGGTTTCGATCAATATTTTAGAGGATAACACCGGCTAGGACTGGGTTCGGTCCGGGAAATGCACGCATCTGGCTTATGATTTCGCCTTTTTCGCAAACTTGTTAACCAGATCCTGGGTTTTTTCCGTGTTTGAATCACGTAGTAATGTGGTACCACACTGAGGCAGTCAATTAAACCTGGTTTCGATCAATATTTTAGAGGATAACACCGGTTAGGTCTGGGTTAGGTCTGGGATATGCGCGCATCTGGCTTATACTTTCGCCTTTTTCGCAAACTTGTTGGCCAGATCCTGGGTTTTTTCCGTGTTTGAATCACGTAGTAATGTGGTAATACACTGAAGCAGTCAATTAAACCTGGTTTCGATCAATATTTTAGAGGATAACACCGGTTAGGTCTGGGTTAGGTCTGGGTTACGCCCGCATCTGGCTCATGATTTTGCCATCTTCGCATACTTGTTGGCCAGATCCTGGGTTTTTTTCGTGTTTGAATGATGTAGTAATGTGGTAACACACTGAAGCAGTCAATTTAACCTGGTTTCGATCAATATTTTAGAGGATAACACCGGTTAGGTCTGGGTTAGGTCTGGGTTATGCGCGCATCTGGCTCATGATTTTGCCTTCCTCGCATACTTGTTGGCCAGATCCTGGGTTTTTTTCGTGTTTGAATCATGTAGTAATGTGGTAACACACAGAAGCAGTCAATTAAACCTCGTTTCGATCAATATTTTAGAGGATAACTCCGGTTAGGTCTGGGTTAGGTCTGGGTTATGCCCGCATCTGGCTCATGATTTTGCCTTCTTCGCATACTTGTTGGCCAGATCCTGGGTTTTTTCCGTGTTCGTATCACGTAGTAACGTGGTAATTCACTGAAACACTCAATTAAGCCTGGTTTCGATCAATATTTTAGAGGATAACACCGGTTAGGTCTGGGTTAGGTCTGGGATATGCGCGCATCTGGCTTATACTTTCGCCTTTTTCGCAAACTTTTTGGACAGATCCTGGGGTTTTTCCGTGTTTGAATCACGTAGTAATGTGGTAATACATTGAAGCAGTCAATTAAACCTGGTTTCGATCAATATTTTAGAGGATAACACCGGCTAGGACTGGGTTCGGTCCGGGAAATGCACGCATCTGGCTTATGATTTCGCCTTTTTCGCAAACTTGTTAACCAGATCCTGGGTTTTTTCCGTAATTGAATCACGTAGTAATGTGGTACCACACTGAGGCAGTCAATTAAACCTGGTTTCGATCAATATTTTAGAGGATAACACCGGTTAGGTCTGGGTTAGGTCTGGGATATGCGCGCATCTGGCTTATACTTTCGCCTTTTTCGCAAACTTGTTGGCCAGATCCTGGGTTTTTTCCGTGTTTGAATCACGTAGTAATGTGGTAATACACTGAAGCAGTCAATTAAACCTGGTTTCGATCAATATTTTAGAGGATAACACCGGTTAGGTCTGGGTTAGGTCTGGGTTACGCCCGCATCTGGCTCATGATTTTGCCATCTTCGCATACTTGTTGGCCAGATCCTGGGTTTTTTTCGTGTTTGAATGATGTAGTAATGTGGTAACACACTGAAGCAGTCAATTAAACCTGGTTTCGATCAATATTTTAGAGGATAACACCGGTTAGGTCTGGGTTAGGTCTGGGTTATGCCGGTTCTGGCTCATGATTTTGCCTTCTTCGCATACTTGTTGGCCAGATCCTGGGTTTTTTTCGTATTTGAATCAAGTAGTAATGTTGTACCACACTGAGGCAGTCAATTAAACCTGGTTTCGATCAATATTTCAGAGGATAACACCGGTTAGGTCTGGGTTAGGTCCGGGATATGCACGCACCTGGCTCATGATTTCGCCTTTTTCGCAAACTTGTTGGCCAGATCCTGGGTTTTTTCCGTGTTTGAATCACGTAGTAATGTGGTAATACACTGAAGCAGTCAATTAAACCTGGTTTCGATCAATATTTTAGAGGATAACACCGGTTAGGTCTGGGTTAGGTCTGGGATATGCGCGCATCTGGCTTATACTTTCGCCTTTTTCGCAAACTTGTTGGCCAGATCCTGGGTTTTTTCCGTGTTTGTATCACGTAGTAATGTGGTAATTCACTGAAACACTCAATTAAACCTGGTTACGATCAATATTTTAGAGGATAACACCGGTTAGGTCTGGGTTAGGTCCGGGAAATGCACGCATCTGGCTTATGATTTCGCCTTTTTCGCAAACTTGTTAACCAGATCCTGGGTTTTTTCCGTGTATGAATCACGTAGTAATGTGGTACCACACTGAGGCAGTCAATTAAACCTGGTTTCGATCAATATTTTAGAGGATAACACCGGTTAGGTCTGGGTTAGGTCTGGGATATGCGCGCATCTGGCTTATACTTTCGCCTTTTTCGCAAACTTGTTGGCCAGATCCTGGGTTTTTTCCGTGTTTGAATCACGTAGTAATGTGGTAATACACTGAAGCAGTCATTTAAACCTGGTTTCGATCAATATTTTAGAGGATAACACCGGTTAGGTCTGGGTTAGGTCTGGGATACGCGCGCATCTGGCTTATACTTTCGCCTTTTTCGCAAACTTGTTGGCCAGATCCTGGGTTTTTTCCGTGTTTGTATCACGTAGTAATGTGGTAACATAACGAAGCAGTCAATTAACCCTGGTTTCGATCAATATTTTGGAGGATGACACCGGTTTGGTCTGGGTTAGGTCTGGGTTATGCCCGCATCTGGCTCATGATTTTGCCTTCTTCGCATACTTGTTGGCCAGATCCTGTGTTTTTTTCGTGTTTGAATCACGTAGTAATGTGGTAACACACTGAAGCAGTCAATTAAACCTGGTTTCGATCAATATTTTAGAGGATGACACCGGTTAGGTCTGGGTTAGGTCTGGGATATGCGCGCATCTGGCTTATACTTTCTCCTTTTTCACAAACTTGTTGGCTAGATCCTGGGTTTTTTCGGGTTCGAATCACGTAGTAATGTGGTAACACACTGAAGCAGTCATTTAAACCTGGTTTCGATCAATATTTTAGAGGATAACACCGGTTAGGTCTGGGTTAGGTCTGGGATATGCGCGCATCTGGCTTATACTTTCGCCTTTTTCGCAAACTTTCTGGACAGATCCTGGGGTTTTTCCGTGTTTGAATCACGTAGTCATGTGGTACCACACTGAAGCAGTCAATTAAACCTGGTTTCGATCAATTTTTTTAGGGGATGACACCGGTTAGGTCTGGGTTAGGTCTGGGTTATGCTCCCTCAGGGGCTGTGTCCGGCCAGGTGTCCGGCGCAGTACGGGGCGTAGCGACCCCGAGGTACCTGATGCTAATCACACCGTAAGCCTCCTGTTGGTCGTCGCAACGACCCATTCACAACTCCAGTTTTGGTTTTGTGAATGGTACGTGGCGGCAGGAGGACCGGGGGCCTTGGCTTAACCGCCTGGGCCACGAGGATGGTAACTCTATAAATTACCCTCTAATCCTAAGTTATGGTGCGCGGCGATGGGATGCATGGTTGGGAGAGAAGGCCCAATCCCTAGCGACCACCTCCGGGGGCACCTGCCGAACCCCCGGAGTATTAGGCTTCCCCAGGCATGGCGGCTCTGCCTGGGGTGACCTCCATTCCGACCACACTCGTGGGAACAGTAATGGACATTAATGACTCTCAAATTAGCAACCGGACTGGAAATTTGGAAAACGGAATGGCACGTGTATCGGCAGACAAGATTGGTTTATTGAACAATAATATGGATGGACCACTTCCTGGTGGGGTTAAACCCACGGTCAGGAGTGTGCAGGTGGTGAATCCCCCGTTGGGGGTCCACCTGGAGGGTGATGTTGACCTGGTCAGGGTCGGTCCCGCTCCTGTTGTCAGCCTAGAGCGGCTAAATGTCACGGAGTGGCGTAAGGCGGGGAGGGAGTCACCTCCCCGCAAGAGGCATGATGCCGTGGGATCGCTGCCTTCGATGGGCGGCGCAGCCCAGAGGAAAGATGAGGGGACGGTATGCGTTGGGAAGACCATCTCCCACACCCTCGACGACGACGACTCGCAGGATGGCGACGAGTGGGCGCCGAATCCTTGCACCGGTGACGAAGCTGAGAGTGGCGACTCCAGCGAGGGTTATGGTCCCGGTAAGAGAAAGAGGAAGGGCCCCGGGGCTGGAAGACCCAGGGGTATCTTCGTGGACCCCAGAAAGTTGGGTCCCGGGATGAAGGCCCTGCCGAAGCAGGCAGACCTCCGCAACATTGCGGAGGTCATGAAATCGGACGAGCTCCTGGGTCGGCTCAAGGAGCAACTAGAGTCCGTCGTCAAGGTGGCAGACACCGCAAGCCACCTTAAGACGACGGACATCCGTGGGCTCCGCTTAGCAGCGAGGGTGGCTATGGTCAGCGCCGAAGAACTTCACGGCAGAGCTGACCGTGCCGAAAATCCCAATAGGCCGGCCCGGGAGGTAGTCATTCGCCAGAGCGAGTGGGAGAGGAGGGCCAAGGCCCTCGAGAAGAGGTTGGAGGTGGCGGACAAGACCGCCACAACCCTGTCCGAGACCGTGAGAGTTAAGGACAGGGAGCTGGAGCACCTCAGGCGGGAAGTGGGCCGCCTGAGGTATAAGCAGGAGCAGCGGAGGCTGCTTCGGGAGGGGGAGGAGTTGGCCAGCGAGACGCTACCGGACCATGAATTGCCGTGTGTCCCTCGACCCCGGCGGAAGGATCTCCTTCCGTCAACATTTGCCGGGGAGGACACCGGCATGGAGGTCGAGACGTCGGTCGCAGGACCGTCGTCTGCAGCACGGCCTGCCCCGATTGAGGAGGAGAGTCCCGCGTCCGGAAACCCTTTGATGGTCATGATGACCGAAGTCGTCAAAAGGGTTTCCGAGATGGCGGGACACATATCGGCTGTCGAGAGCCGTTTCGACGCCCGTTTTGAGGCGGTGTGGCGGGCAGTGTCTCGCCCGCCACTCGGGAATGTTCCGCTGCCCCCTTCCGCATCCGTGAGAGCGGCTCCGCCGGCTATGGCGAAAGTGCTGGAGGCGCCAAAAGGGAAGGCGAAGGGAACTGCGGTGACGAAATCGGGCAGCAACCCCAAGAAAAGAGATGCCGCCAAGGCCCAAGGAGGTACAGCAGCGGCCGGTGGGGCGGGCGTGGCGAATTCACCCGCCCCGAAATCTACGATGCCGCCGAAGGCAACGCATCGTCCCCCTCCACCACCTCCCAAGGCGGATAGCGGCAGGTCCGCACCGCCAGCCAACTCCAAGGCAAAGTCCACCCCTGCTCCTGCCAACGATGGGCAGGGCTCCTGGGCTGAGGTGGTGAGGAGGGGGAAGAAGAGGGGTAGTGAAAAGGGTGCGGCACCTTCCGCGGCTTCCTCTAAGGGCGGCAAGATACCCGCTGCCAGTCGGCTAGCCGCCACTACGGCTGCGGGCAGTAAAAAGAAGGGTGGTGTCCAGGTTCCGGCGGCCAAACTGCCGAGGCTGCCGAAGAATGCGGCAGTCTCGGTGACCGCCGCCTCCGGACGAGAAGGAGATTTGGGCCCCCTCCTCAATAGGGTGATGCCCGAGATTTGCAAAGATCTCGGGCTCACCGGGATGCGCCCCACCAGGGCAGTTACCGGGGCGCTATTGCTAGCGATCCCCGGTGAGAAGGGGAAAGAAAAGGCGACGGCCCTGAGGGCGCGTCTTGAGGGGGCCCTCCAGGTCGAGGGTGTTCGGGTGGCTTGCCCCCAAAAACAGGCCGAGTTAAGGGTGTCCGGCCTGTCGGAGGCAGCCACCCAGCAGGCTGTCAGGGAGGCCCTTGCCACAGCCGGGGGTTGCGGCGCTGCGGAGGTAAACGTTGGTGACCTCCGCCGGGACAGCTCGGGCATGTTTACTGCCTGGGCCCGCTGTCCCCTTCGCGCCGCAACCAAGCTCGCGAAATCCGGCCGATTAATGGTCGGCTTCTTCGAGGCCCGGCTGGCAGTACTCGCAGCGAGGCCGCTGCAGTGCCACCGCTGCCTGGAGTTCGGACATGTCCGGCAGCGGTGCACCAGCACTGTCGATCGCAGCGGCCTCTGTTACCGCTGCGGAGGGGCCTCCCACACCGCACGGGAGTGCACGGCCGCCCCTAAATGCCCCCTTTGTGTGGGCTTGGGGCGGCCAGCGGATCACCGCATGGGTGGGGCGGCGTGCCGTCCCCCCAAACGCAAGGGGAAGAAGGCGAAAGGATCGAGTGTGACCCCACCCACGGTGCCGGCTGGTGTTGAGCCGGCGCCGGTGCCCGTCGCGATGGAGGTCCAAGGGGCGGCTTGTACCCAGCCGTCCCCAGCTGTGGTGTCGGGTGCTATACCCGCCCCAGCCTCTGTTGTGACGGGAGGGGTGGTGGTGGCGGGAGTGACCGCCCCGCAGACAGTGACGGAGATGATGGAGGTGGATGTGGCGCCTTGCGACTCGGCGCCCACCACCTCCACGAAGTCGGAATGCATTTTGTCCGGGGGTGGCCCTGCAGAGTCCCCACTCCAATCGACATCCCAGCCGCCGTGCGGGTCAGAGCCCCTTAGTCGGGGGGTGATGGCCTCGTACGGCGGCAAAGATCCGGGGCGCACAGAGGCGTCCATAAGCACTGGAAGGGGAGGCCTGGAGGAGGCCGCGGGTGAGACCCGATAATGTCTCAACGCCTCCTCCAGGTAAATTTGAACCACTGCCGGGGGGCTCAAGATCTCATGCTCCAAACCCTCCGGCAGTGGAACATCGGGATGGCCGTGATCGCCGAGCCCTACCGTGTCCCCAAACACCCCGCTTGGGTGGGGGACCTTAACGGGGTCTCGGCGATCACCTGGCAGTACGGGCGCGGCACGTTGCCGTGCCCCGTAGTGGGGAGGGGCCACGGTTTTGTGGCGGTGAAGTGGGGGGAACTCGTGGTTGCCGGGTGTTACGCGTCGCCCGCTATGGGCCTCAGCGAATTTGAGGCGTACCTCGACGAGGTGGGGAGATGCATCTCCCCACATCTCGCCAGTGGGGTACTCGTCCTGGGCGATTTTAATGCCCACGCTGCAGCCTGGGGCTGCCCCAGGACGACCGTGAAGGGCGACGCGATGCTCGAATGGGCGGCGGGTCACGGCCTCGTAGTTTTGAATCAAGGGGCCGTGAGCACGTGCGTGCACGCGCGGGGCGAGTCGATCGTCGACATATCGTTGGGGAGCCCCGCCATAGCACGCCGTGTGTCCGACTGGAGGGTCGCGGAAGAGGTGGCCACGTTAAGCGACCACCTCTACATTACGTTTTCCGTATCCGCGACCCCCGGCTTAAATGGACCCCGCCAACCGGGCAGGGATGCACACCCGGCGCCACGCTGGTCCGCCAAGAGGCTGGACCCGGACGCCCTTGCGATGGCAGCCTCCGTTGTGGCATGGCAGGAGATGCCACGCCGGACCCTCGGCAATCCATCTGCCGGGGCGCGTTGGTTCCGGGAGACTATGACGTCGTTGTGTGACGCAGTCATGCCCCGGGCCACCGCCCCGAGCCGAGGGGGGTCCGTGTACTGGTGGTCGGGCGAGATCGAGGATTTACGCACTCGGTGCGTTGTCGCCCGACGCCGGTACACCCGCGCCAGGAGACGGCGCGGGGCGACGGAGGCAGAGGTGGTGGGGTTGCGCGGGGAATTTTCCCTGGCGCGAAGAACCCTCCGCCGGGCCATCGCGACCGCGAAAGCCCAGGCATGGACGGAGCTCCTCGGGTCTCTGGATGCAAATCCATGGGGGCGCCCTTATCATATGGTCGTAGGGAAGATGCGATCATGGGCGCCCCCGATCACAGAGAGCCTCGACCCCCAGCTGCTCGGGGAAACTATGCGCGTCCTCTTCCCCGCTGGGGGAGAGGCGTTCCTGCATCCCCCCGAGCCACAGCCGGATCACCCGCCTTGGTGGTCCGACGAACTGGGGGTCTCCGAGGAGGAGCTAGCTAGGGCCGTCCGGAGAATGGCTGCCAAGAAGACGGCGCCAGGACCGGACGGCATACCCGGCAAGGCCTGGGCAGTAGCGGTGGGCGTTTTGGGTGGCGGGTTGATACGCGTCTTCGACGCGTGCCTCCAGACCGGTCAGTTCCCCCCCATATGGAAGGTGGCGAGGTTGGTCCTCCTCCACAAGCCAGGGAAGCCCGCGGATTCTCCATCCGCGTTCCGACCCATTTGTCTGTTGGACGAGGCTGGGAAACTCCTCGAGCGGGTCATTGTATCCCGTCTCGAGGGGCATCTGTCCCGCGTCGGCCCTGATCTGGCCGACCGACAGTTCGGCTTTCGCCGGGGCCGCTCCACTGTCGACGCCATAGCGACCGTGCGGACCCTGGCGGAATCGGCAATCTCCCGGGGGGGTGTGGCATTGGCAGTCTCGTTGGACATAGCCAACGCCTTTAACACCGTCTCCTGGGGGGCGATAGGTCGGGCACTCCAGTACCACCGGGTGCCCGCCTATCTGTGTCGACTGATCGGGGACTATCTGCGGGGCAGGGTAGTCCAATATCCGGGTCGGAACGGGATGGAGCAGAGAGCGGTGCACAGCGGCGTTCCACAGGGGTCGGTCCTCGGGCCGCTCCTGTGGAACTTGGCGTATGACGCGGTGCTGCGGGCTGACCTCCCCGTCGGCGTGTCGTTGGTTTGTTATGCCGACGACACCCTGGTGATAGCCGGCGGGGATACGTGGTGGAGGGCCGTGGCCCTCGCGGAGGAAGGGACGGCACGAGTCGTCGCCGAGGTAGAGCGTCTGGGGTTGCGCGTGGCACCCCAAAAGACCGAGGCCATCTGGCTGTGTAACGTCAGTGGTCGAGGGGTGCCGCGCCAGGCGTCTCTACGGGTGGGTGGAGCCCAAGTCGGGGTGGGGCGCCGGATGAAGTACCTGGGCCTCACCCTCGACAGCTACTGGCGGTTCGGGCATTATTTGGAAGGGTTGGGTCCCCGTATTGAAAGGGCAGCGGCCGCGTTAGGTCGCATAATGCCCAATCTCGGGGGACCCAACATGGCGGCACGGCGGCTGTATTTGGGAGTCGTCCGGTCCATGGCGCTTTATGGCGCGCCTATATGGGCCGGCGGTCTGATGGCCAATCGGCGGGGTGCATTTGTACTCCGTCGGTTACAGAGGTTGGTCGCCATCAGAGTCGTGCGGGGTTATCGCACGATCTCCTACACAGCCGCCACCTTGCTGGCGGGTTCCGCACCGTTTCACCTGCTGGTGAAAATGGACGCAGAGGTCTATCAAAACCTCTGCGACCTTCGCCAGCGGGGTGTGGACCCGCACGGCGAGGAGGCCGCCAGGGCCCGAAGTCAGGCGCGGCGACGCGTCTATAGTCGGTGGCTGGTCTGGTTATCCAAGCCAGACCAGCGGGATGATCGCGTCGCCGCGGCGGTCCGCCCAGAGTTTTATGCCTGGGTGGGCCGTAGCTGGGGTACGCCCACCTACCGCCTGACACAGGTACTGACCGGACACGGTTGCTTCGGTCGGTACCTGCATCGGATAGGGCGGGAGGCGACGGCTGCGTGCCATCATTGCAGGGGAAGGGAGGACACCGCGCAGCACACGCTGCAGTTTTGCCCGGCGTGGGCAGCGCAGCGCGGTGTCCTTATTAGAGCGATTGGAGCGGACCTCTCGCTGCCGGCCGTCATTCGTGCGATGGTCGGCAGTAAGGAGGCGTGGGCGGCCATGGCCTTGTTTTGTGAAGAGGTCATGGCCGCGAAGGAGGACGCCGAAAGGGCGCGAGAGGAGGTGGGGGGCAGGCGGCGACGCCGACCGTAAGACCCTCCACCGCTCCCCGTGCCAGGGGGAGCGCGAAGGGGTCGGTGATGGTGTTTGTGGTGCGAGGTGAGGGACTTTATCCCCTCATTCACCCTCGCACCCAGCCTATCACCGGACCGGGGGCCCGTGGTAGGGGCCCCGTCTAGCGGGGGCGGCAGTGTTAGCCGGCCCCGCAGCCGTGGTCGCGATCGGGTGGGGGCCCGGTCGCGGCTAGTAGCAACGGCGCGAGTGGGGGCGACGTCGCGTGTGACCGCGCGGCGTCGCCGGGGGGCAATCAGTTTAGTTTGCCCCCCATTGGGGAAGGAGGATCGCTTCTCCTCCCCCGGGAAGGGCCCGTAGTAGGGTGTTGCGCCAACGGGGAGAGTCACGGTAGTATCGCTAGTTTGGTTCCCGTGACTCTCCCCAGATAAAGGGCGCAGGCGGTCACCGTGGTGTTTTAGCCGGTAAGAGTCCGGCACTACCCCGGCCTCCCCCCCCCCCCAGGGAGCCGGGGTGTCCATGAGGATTTCACCACGTTAAAAAAAAAAAAAAAAAAAAAAAGTTCTGGGAAATGCGCGCATCTGGCTTATTCTTTCGCCTTCTTCGCATACTTCTTGGCCAGATCCTGGGTTTTTTTCGTGTTTGAATCACGTAGGAATGTGGTAACACACTGAAGCAGTCAATTAAACCTGGTTTCGATCAATATTTTAGAGGATAACACCGGTTAGGTCTGGGTTAGGTCTGGGATACGCGCGCATCTGGCTTATACTTTCGCCTTTTTCGCAAACTTGTTGGCCAGATCCTGGGTTTTTTCCGTGTTTGTATCACGTAGTAATGTGGTAACATAACGAAGCAGTCAATTAACCCTGGTTTCGATCAATATTTTGGAGGATGACACCGGTCAGGTCTGGGTTAGGTCTGGGTTATGCCCGCATCTGGCTCATGATTTTGCCTTCTTCGCATACTTGTTGGCCAGATCCTGGGTTTTTTTCGTGTTTGAATCACGTAGTAATGTGGTAACACACTGAAGCCGTCAATTAAACCTGGTTTCGATCAATATTTTAGAGGATGACACCGGTTAGGTCTGGGTTAGGTCTGGGATATGCGCGCATCTGGCTTATTCTTTCTCCTTTTTCGCAAACTTGTTGGCTAGATCCTGGGTTTTTTCGGGTTCGAATCACGTAGTAATGTGGTAACACACTGAAGCAGTCATTTATACCTGGTTTCGATCAATATTTTAGAGGATAACACAGGTTAGGTCTGGGTTAGGTCTGGGATATGCGCGCATCTGGCTTATACTTTCGCCTTTTTCGCAAACTTTTTGGCCAGATCCTGGGTTTTTTCCGTGTTTGAATCACGTAGTAATGTGGTACCACACTGAGGTAGTCAATTAAACCTGGTTTCGATCAATATTTTAGAGGATAACACCGGTTAGGTCTGGGTTAGGTCTGGGTTATGCCCGCATCTGGCTCATGATTTTGCCTTCTTCGCATACTTGTTGGCCAGATCCTTGGTTTTTTTCGTGTTTGAATCACGTAGTAATGTGGTAACACACTGAAGCAGTCAATTAAACCTGGTTTGATAAATATTTTAGAGGATAACACCGGTTAGGTCTGGGTTAGGTCTGGGATATGCGCGCATCTGGCTTATACTTTCTCCTTTTTCGCAAACTTGTTGGCTAGATCCTGGGTTTTTTCGGGTTCGAATCACGTAGTAATGTGGTAACACACTGAAGCAGTCATTTAAACCTGGTTTCGATCAATATTTTAGAGGATAACACCGGTTAGGTCTGGGTTAGGTCTGGGATATGCGCGCATCTGGCTGATACTTTCGCCTTTTTCGCAAACTTTTTGGACAGATCCTGGGTTTTTTCCGTGTTTGAATCACGTAGTCATGTGGTACCACACTGAGGTAGTCAATTAAACCTGGTTTCGATCAATATTTTAGAGGATAACACCGGTTAGGTCTGGGTTAGGTCTGGGTTATGCCCGCATCTGGCTCATGATTTTGCCTTCTTCGCATACTTGTTGGTCAGATCCTTGGTTTTTTTCGTGTTTGAATCACGTAGTAATGTGGTAACACACTGAAGCAGTCAATTAAACCTGGTTTCGATCAATATTTTAGAGGATAACACCGGTTAGGTCTGCGTTAGGTCTGGGTTACGCCCGCATCTGGCTCATGATTTTGCCATCTTCGCATACTTGTTGGCCAGATCCTGGGTTTTTTTCGTGTTTGAATGATGTAGTAATGTGGTAACACACTGAAGCAGTCAATTAAACCTGGTTTCGATCAATATTTTAGAGGATAACACCGGTTAGGTCTGGGTTAGGTCTGGGTTATGCCCGCTTCTGGCTCATGATTTTGCCTTCTTCGCATACTTGTTGGCCAGATCCTGGGTTTTTTTCGTATTTGAATCACGTAGTAATGTTGTACCACACTGAGGCAGTCAATTAAACCTGGTTTCGATCAATATTTCAGAGGATAACACCGGTTAGGTCTGGGTTAGGTCCGGGATATGCACGCACCTGGCTCATGATTTCGCCTTTTTCGCAAACTTGTTGGCCAGATACTGGGTTTTTTCCGTGTTTGAATCACGTAGTAATGTGGTAATACACTGAAGCAGTCAATTAAACCTGGTTTCGATCAATATTTTAGAGGATAACACCGGTTAGGTCTGGGTTAGGTCTGGGATATGCGCGCATCTGGCTTATACTTTCGCCTTTTTCGCAAACTTGTTGGCCAGATCCTGGGTTTTTTCCGTGTTTGTATCACGTAGTAATGTGGTAATTCACTGAAACACTCAATTAAACCCGGTTTCGATCAATATTTTAGAGGATAACACCGGTTAGGTCTGGGTTAGGTCTGGGATATGCGCGCATCTGGCTTATACTTTCGCCTTTTTCGCAAACTTGTTGGCCAGATCCTGGGTTTTTTCCGTGTTTGAATCACGTAGTAATGTGGTACCACACTGAGGCAGTCAATTAAACCTGGTTTCGATCAATATTTTAGAGGATAACACCGGTTAGGTCTGGGTTAGGTCTGGGTTATGCCCGCATCTGGCTCATGATTTTGCCTTCCTCGCATACTTGTTGGCCAGATCCTGGGTTTTTTCCGTGTTTGAATCATGTAGTAATGTGGTAACACACAGAAGCAGTCAATTAAACCTGGTTTCGATCAATATTTTAGAGGATAACACCGGTTAGGTCTGGGTTAGGTCTGGGTTATGCCCGCATCTGGCTCATGATTTTGCCTTCTTCGCATACTTGTTGGCCAGATCCTGGGTTTTTTTCGTGTTTGAATCACGTAGTAATGTGGTAACACACTGAAGCAGTCAATTAAACCTGGTTTCGATCAATTTTTTTAGGGGATGACACCGGTTAGGTCTGGGTTAGGTCTGGGTTATGCCCGCATCTGGCTCATGATTTTGCCTTCTTCGCATACTTGTTGGCCAGATCCTGGGTTTTTTTCGTGTTTGAATCACGTAGTAATGTGGTAACACACTGAAGCCGTAAATTAAACCTGGTTTCGATCAATATTTTAGAGGATGACACCGGTTAGGTCTGGGTTAGGTCTGGGATATGCGGGCATCTGGCTTATACTTTCTCCTTTTTCGCAAACTTGTTGGCTAGATCCTGGGTTTTTTCGGGTTCGAATCACGTAGTAATGTGGTAACACACTGAAGCAGTCATTTATACCTGGTTTCGATCAATATTTTAGAGGATAACACAGGTTAGGTCTGGGTTAGGTCTGGGATATGCGCGCATCTGGCTTATACTTTCGCCTTTTTCGCAAACTTTTTGGCCAGATCCTGGGTTTTTTCCGTGTTTGAATCACGTAGTAATGTGGTACCACACTGAGGTAGTCAATTAAACCTGGTTTCGATCAATATTTTAGAGGATAACACCGGTTAGGTCTGGGTTAGGTCTGGGTTATGCCCGCATCTGGCTCATGATTTTGCCTTCTTCGCATACTTGTTGGCCAGATCCTTGGTTTTTTTCGTGTTTGAATCACGTAGTAATGTGGTAACACACTGAAGCAGTCAATTAAACCTGGTTTCGATCAATATTTTAGAGGATAACACCGGTTAGGTCTGGGTTAGGTCTGGGATATGCGCGCATCTGGCTTATACTTTCTCCTTTTTCGCAAACTTGTTGGCTAGATCCTGGGTTTTTTCGGGTTCGAATCACGTAGTAATGTGGTAACACACTGAAGCAGTCATTTAAACCTGGTTTCGATCAATATTTTAGAGGATAACACCGGTTAGGTCTGGGTTAGGTCTGGGATATGCGCGCATCTGGCTTATACTTTCGCCTTTTTCGCAAACTTTTTGGACAGATCCTGGGTTTTTTCCGTGTTTGAATCACGTAGTCATGTGGTACCACACTGAGGTAGTCAATTAAACCTGGTTTCGATCAATATTTTAGAGGATAACTCCGGTTAGGTCTGGGTTAGGTCTGGGTTATGCCCGCATCTGGCTCATGATTTTGCCTTCTTCGCATACTTGTTGGCCAGATCCTTGGTTTTTTTCGTGTTTGAATCACGTAGTAATGTGGTAACACACTGAAGCAGTCAATTAAACCTGGTTTCGATCAATATCTTAGAGGATAACACCGGTTAGGTCTGGGTTAGGTCTGGGTTACGCCCGCATCTGGCTCATGATTTTGCCATCTTCGCATACTTGTTGGCCAGATCCTGGGCTTTTTTCGTGTTTGAATCACGTAGTAATGTGGTAATACACTGAAGCAGTCAATTAAACCTGGTTTCGATCAATATTTTAGAGGATAACACCGGTTAGGTCTGGGTTAGGTCTGGGATATGCGCGCATCTGGCTTATACTTTCGCCTTTTTCGCAAACTTGTTGGCCAGATCCTGGGTTTTTTCCGTGTTTGTATCACGTAGTAATGTGGTAATTCACTGAAACACTCAATTAAACCTGGTTTCGATCAATATTTTAGAGGATAACACCGGTTAGGTCTGGGTTAGGTCCGGAAAATGCACGCATCTGGCTTATGATTTCGCCTTTTTCGCAAACTTGTTAACCAGATCCTGGGTTTTTTCCGTGTATGAATCACGTAGTAATGTGGTACCACACTGAGGCAGTCAATTAAACCTGGTTTCGATCAATATTTTAGAGGATAACACCGGTTAGGTCTGGGTTAGGTCTGGGATATGCGCGCATCTGGCTTATACTTTCGCCTTTTTCGCAAACTTGTTGGCCAGATCCTGGGTTTTTTCCGTGTTTGAATCACGTAGTAATGTGGTAATACACTGAAGCAGTCAATTAAACCTGGTTTCGATCAATATTTTAGAGGATAACACCGGTTAGGTCTGGGTTAGGTCTGGGATACGCGCGCATCTGGCTTATACTTTCGCCTTTTTCGCAAACTTGTTGGCCAGATCCTGGGTTTTTTCCGTGTTTGTATCACGTAGTAATGTGGTAACATAACGAAGCAGTCAATTAACCCTGGTTTCGATCAATATTTTGGAGGATGACACCGGTTAGGTCTGGGTTAGGTCTGGGTTATGCCCGCATCTGGCTCATGATTTTGCCTTCTTCGCATACTTGTTGGCCAGATCCTGTGTTTTTTTCGTGTTTGAATCACGTAGTAATGTGGTAACACACTGAAGCAGTCAATTAAACCTGGTTTCGATCAATATTTTAGAGGATGACACCGGTTAGGTCTGGGTTAGGTCTGGGATATGCGCGCATCTGGCTTATACTTTCTCCTTTTTCACAAACTTGTTGGCTAGATCCTGGGTTTTTTCGGGTTCGAATCACGTAGTAATGTGGTAACACACTGAAGCAGTCATTTAAACCTGGTTTCGATCAATATTTTAGAGGATAACACCGGTTAGGTCTGGGTTAGGTCTGGGATATGCGCGCATCTGGCTTATACTTTCGCCTTTTTCGCAAACTTTTTGGCCAGATCCTGGGTTTTTTCCGTGTTTGAATCACGTAGTAATGTGGTACCACACTGAGGTAGTCAATTAAACCTGGTTTCGATCAATATTTTAGAGGATAACACCGGTTAGGTCTGGGTTAGGTCTGGGTTATGCCCGCATCTGGCTCATGATTTTGCCTTCTTCGCATACTTGTTGGCCAGATCCTTGGTTTTTTTCGTGTTTGAATCACGTAGTAATGTGGTAACACACTGAAGCAGTCAATTAAACCTGGTTTCGATAAATATTTTAGAGGATAACACCGGTTAGGTCTGGGTTAGGTCTGGGATATGCGCGCATCTGGCTTATACTTTCTCCTTTTTCGCAAACTTGTTGGCTAGATCCTGGGTTTTTTCGGGTTCGAATCATGTAGTAATGTGGTAACACACTGAAGCAGTCATTTAAACCTGGTTTCGATCAATATTTTAGAGGATAACACCGGTTAGGTCTGGGTTAGGTCTGGGATATGCGCGCATCTGGCTGATACTTTCGCCTTTTTCGCAAACTTTTTGGACAGATCCTGGGTTTTTTCCGTGTTTGAATCACGTAGTCATGTGGTACCACACTGAGGTAGTCAATTAAACCTGGTTTCGATCAATATTTTAGAGGATAACACCGGTTAGGTCTGGGTTAGGTCTGGGTTATGCCCGCATCTGGCTCATGATTTTGCCTTCTTCGCATACTTGTTGGCCAGATCCTTGGTTTTTTTCGTGTTTGAATCACGTAGTAATGTGGTAACACACTGAAGCAGTCAATTAAACCTGGTTTCGATCAATATTTTAGAGGATAACACCGGTTAGGTCTGGGTTAGGTCTGGGTTACGCCCGCATCTGGCTCATGATTTTGCCATCTTCGCATACTTGTTGGCCAGATCCTGGGTTTTTTTCGTGTTTGAATGATGTAGTAATGTGGTAACACACTGAAGCAGTCAATTAAACCTGGTTTCGATCAATATTTTAGAGGATAACACCGGTTAGGTCTGGGTTAGGTCTGGGTTATGCCCGCTTCTGGCTCATGATTTTGCCTTCTTCGCATACTTGTTGGCCAGATCCTGGGTTTTTTTCGTATTTGAATCACGTAGTAATGTTGTACCACACTGAGGCAGTCAATTAAACCTGGTTTCGATCAATATTTCAGAGGATAACACCGGTTAGGTCTGGGTTAGGTCCGGGATATGCACGCACCTGGCTCATGATTTCGCCTTTTTCGCAAACTTGTTGGCCAGATACTGGGTTTTTTCCGTGTTTGAATCACGTAGTAATGTGGTAATACACTGAAGCAGTCAATTAAACCTGGTTTCGATCAATATTTTAGAGGATAACACCGGTTAGGTCTGGGTTAGGTCTGGGATATGCGCGCATCTGGCTTATACTTTCGCCTTTTTCGCAAACTTGTTGGCCAGATCCTGGGTTTTTTCCGTGTTTGTATCACGTAGTAATGTGGTAATTCACTGAAACACTCAATTAAACCCGGTTTCGATCAATATTTTAGAGGATAACACCGGTTAGGTCTGGGTTAGGTCTGGGATATGCGCGCATCTGGCTTATACTTTCGCCTTTTTCGCAAACTTGTTGGCCAGATCCTGGGTTTTTTCCGTGTTTGAATCACGTAGTAATGTGGTACCACACTGAGGCAGTCAATTAAACCTGGTTTCGATCAATATTTTAGAGGATAACACCGGTTAGGTCTGGGTTAGGTCTGGGTTATGCCCGCATCTGGCTCATGATTTTGCCTTCCTCGCATACTTGTTGGCCAGATCCTGGGTTTTTTCCGTGTTTGAATCATGTAGTAATGTGGTAACACACAGAAGCAGTCAATTAAACCTGGTTTCGATCAATATTTTAGAGGATAACACCGGTTAGGTCTGGGTTAGGTCTGGGTTATGCCCGCATCTGGCTCATGATTTTGCCTTCTTCGCATACTTGTTGGCCAGATCCTGGGTTTTTTTCGTGTTTGAATCACGTAGTAATGTGGTAACACACTGAAGCAGTCAATTAAACCTGGTTTCGATCAATTTTTTTAGGGGATGACACCGGTTAGGTCTGGGTTAGGTCTGGGTTATGCCCGCATCTGGCTCATGATTTTGCCTTCTTCGCATACTTGTTGGTCAGATCCTGGATTTTTTTCGTGTTTGAATCACGTAGTAATGTGGTAACACACTGAAGCAGTCAATTTAACCTGGTTTCGATCAATATTTTAGAGGATAACACCGGTTAGGTCTGGGTTAGGTCTGGGTTATGCCCGCATCTGGCTCATGATTTTGCCTTCTTCGCATACTTGTTGGCCAGATCCTGGGTTTTTTTCGTGTTTGAATCACGTAGTAATGTGGTAACACACTGAAGCAGTCAATTAAACCTGGTTTCGATCAATTCTTTTAGGGGATGACACCGGTTAGGTCTGGGTTAGGTCTGGGTTATGCCCGCATCTGGCTCATGATTTTGCCTTCTTCGCATACTTGTTGGCCAGATCCTGGGTTTTTTTCGTGTTTGAATCACGTAGTAATGTGGTAACACACTGAAGCCGTCAATTAAACCTGGTTTCGATCAATATTTTAGAGGATGACACCGGTTAGGTCTGGGTTAGGTCTGGGATATGCGCGCATCTGGCTTATACTTTCTCCTTTTTCGCAAACTTGTTGGCTAGATCCTGGGTTTTTTCGGGTTCGAATCACGTAGTAATGTGGTAACACACTGAAGCAGTCATTTATACCTGGTTTCGATCAATATTTTAGAGGATAACACAGGTTAGGTCTGGGTTAGGTCTGGGATATGCGCGCATCTGGCTTATACTTTCGCCTTTTTCGCAAACTTTTTGGCCAGATCCTGGGTTTTTTCCGTGTTTGAATCACGTAGTAATGTGGTACCACACTGAGGTAGTCAATTAAACCTGGTTTCGATCAATATTTTAGAGGATAACGCCGGTTAGGTCTGGGTTAGGTCTGGGTTATGCCCGCATCTGGCTCATGATTTTGCCTTCTTCGCATACTTGTTGGCCAGATCCTTGGTTTTTTTCGTGTTTGAATCACGTAGTAATGTGGTAACACACTGAAGCAGTCAATTAAACCTGGTTTCGATCAATATCTTAGAGGATAACACCGGTTAGGTCTGGGTTAGGTCTGGGTTACGCCCGCATCTGGCTCATGATTTTGCCATCTTCGCATACTTGTTGGCCAGATCCTGGGTTTTTTTCGTGTTTGAATGATGTAGTAATGTGGTAACACACTGAAGCAGTCAATTAAACCTGGTTTCGATCAATATTTTAGAGGATAACACCGGTTAGGTCTGGGTTAGGTCTGGGTTATGCCCGCTTCTGGCTCATGATTTTGCCTTCTTCGCATACTTGTTGGCCAGATCCTGGGTTTTTTTCGTATTTGAATCACGTAGTAATGTTGTACCACACTGAGGCAGTCAATTAAACCTGGTTTCGATCAATATTTCAGAGGATAACACCGGTTAGGTCTGGGTTAGGTCCGGGATATGCACGCACCTGGCTCATGATTTTGCCTTCTTCGCATACTTGTTGGCCAGATCCTTGGTTTTTTTCGTGTTTGAATCACGTAGTAATGTGGTAACACACTGAAGCAGTCAATTAAACCTGGTTTCGATCAATATTTTAGAGGATAACACCGGTTAGGTCTGAGTTAGGTCTGGGTTACGCCCGCATCTGGCTCATGATTTTGCCATCATCGCATACTTGTTGGCCAGATTCTGGGTTTTTTTCGTGTTTGAATGATGTAGTAATGTGGTAACACACTGAAGCAGTCAATTAAACCTGGTTCCGATCAATATTTTAGAGGATAACACCGGTTAGGTCTGGGTTAGGTCTGGGTTATGCCCGCTTCTGGCTCATGATTTTGCCTTCTTCGCATACTTGTTGGCCAGATCCTGGGTTTTTTTCGTATTTGAATCACGTAGTAATGTTGTACCACACTGAGGCAGTCAATTAAACCTGGTTTCGATCAATATTTCAGAGGATAACACCGGTTAGGTCTGGGTTAGGTCCGGGATATGCACGCACCTGGCTCATGATTTCGCCTTTTTCGCAAACTTGTTGGCCAGATCCTGGGTTTTTTCCGTGTTTGAATCACGTAGTAATGTGGTAATACACTGAAGCAGTCAATTAAACCTGGTTTCGATCAATATTTTAGAGGATAACACCGGTTAGGTCTGGGTTAGGTCTGGGATATGCGCGCATCTGGCTTATACTTCTCCTTTTTCGCAAACTTGTTGGCCAGATCCTGGGTTTTTTCCGTGTTTGTATCACGTAGTAATGTGGTAATTCACTGAAACACTCAATTAAACCTGGTTTCGATCAATATTTTAGAGGATAACACCGGTTAGGTCTGGGTTAGGTCTGGGATATGCGCGCATCTGGCTTATACTTTCGCCTTTTTCGCAAACTTGTTGGCCAGATCCTGGGTTTTTTCCGTGTTTGAATCACGTAGTAATGTGGTACCACACTGAGGCAGTCAATTAAACCTGGTTTCGATCAATATTTTAGAGGATAACACCGGTTAGGTCTGGGTTAGGTCTGGGTTATGCCCGCATCTGGCTCATGATTTTGCCTTCCTCGCATAATTGTTGGCCAGATCCTGGGTTTTTTTCGTGTTTGAATCATGTAGTAATGTGGTAACACACAGAAGCAGTCAATTAAACCTGGTTTCGATCAATATTTTAGGGGATAACACCGGTTAGGTCTGGGTTAGGTCTGGGTTATGCCCGCATCTGGCTCATGATTTTGCCTTCTTCGCATACTTGTTGGCCAGATCCTGGGTTTTTTTCGTGTTTGAATCACGTAGTAATGTGGTAACACACTGAAGCAGTCAATTAAACCTGGTTTCGATCAATTTTTTTAGGGGATGACACCGGTTAGGTCTGGGTTAGGTCTGGGTTATGCCCGCATCTGGCTCATGATTTTGCCTTCTTCGCATACTTGTTGGTCAGATCCTGGATTTTTTTCGTGTTTGAATCACGTAGTAATGTGGTAACACACTGAAGCAGTCAATTTAACCTGGTTTCGATCAATATTTTAGAGGATAACACCGGTTAGGTCTGGGTTAGGTCTGGGATACGCGCGCATCTGGCTTATACTTTCGCCTTTTTCGCAAACTTGTTGGCCAGATCCTGGGTTTTTTCCGTGTTTGTATCACGTAGTAATGTGTAAACATAACGAAGCAGTCAATTAACCCTGGTTTCGATCAATATTTTGGAGGATGACACCGGTTAGGTCTGGGTTAGGTCTGGGTTATGCCCGCATCTGGCTCATGATTTTGCCTTCTTCGCATACTTGTTGGCCAGATCCTGGGTTTTTTGCGTGTTTGAATCACGTAGTAATGTGGTAACACACTGAAGCCGTCAATTAAACCTGGTTTCGATCAATATTTTAGAGGATGACACCGGTTAGGTCTGGGTTAGGTCTGGGATATGCGCGCATCTGGCTTATACTTTCTCCTTTTTCGCAAACTTGTTGGCTAGATCCTGTGTTTTTTCGGGTTCGAATCACGTAGTAATGTGGTAACACACTGAAGCAGTCATTTATACCTGGTTTCGATCAATATTTTAGAGGATAACACAGGTTAGGTCTGGGTTAGGTCTGGGATATGCTCGCATCTGGCTTATACTTTCGCCTTTTTCGCAAACTTTTTGGCCAGATCCTGGGTTTTTTCCGTGTTTGAATCACGTAGTAATGTGGTACCACACTGAGGTAGTCAATTAAACCTGGTTTCGATCAATATTTTAGAGGATAACACCGGTTACGTCTGGGTTAGGTCTGGGTTATGCCCGCATCTGGCTCATGATTCTGCCTTCTTCGCATACTTGTTGGCCAGATCCTTGGTTTTTTTCGTGTTTGAATCACGTAGTAATGTGGTAACACACTGAAGCAGTCAATTAAACCTGGTTTCGATCAATATTTTAGAGGATAACACCGGTTAGGTCTGGGTTAGGTCTGGGATATGCGCGCCTCTGGCTTATACTTTCTCCTTTTTCGCAAACTTGTTGGCTAGATCCTGGGTTTTTTCGGGTTCGAATCACGTAGTAATGTGGTAACACACTGAAGCAGTCATTTAAACCTGGTTTCGATCAATATTTTAGAGGATAACACCGGTTAGGTCTGGGTTAGGTCTGGGATATGCGCGCATCTGGCTTATACTTTCGCCTTTTTCGCAAACTTTTTGGACAGATCCTGGGTTTTTTCCGTGTTTGAATCACGTAGTCATGTGGTACCACACTGAGGTAGTCAATTAAACCTGGTTTCGATCAATATTTTAGAGGATAACACCGGTTAGGTCTGGGTTAGGTCTGGGTTATGCCCGCATCTGGCTCATGATTTTGCCTTCTTCGCATACTTGTTGGCCAGATCCTTGGTTTTTTTCGTGTTTAAATCACGTAGTAATGTGGTAACACACTGAAGCAGTCAATTAAACCTGGTTTCGATCAATATTTTAGAGGATAACACCGGTTAGGTCTGGGTTAGGTCTGGGTTACGCCCGCATCTGGCTCATGATTTTGCCATCTTCGCATACTTGTTGGCCAGATCCTGGGTTTTTTTCGTGTTTGAATGATGTAGTAATGTGGTAACACACTGAAGCAGTCAATTAAACCTGGTTTCGATCAATATTTTAGAGGATAACACCGGTTAGGTCTGGGTTAGGTCTGGGTTATGCCCGATTCTGGCTCATGATTTTGCCTTCTTCGCATACTTGTTGGCCAGATCCTGGGTTTTTTTCGTATTTGAATCACGTAGTAATGTTGTACCACACTGAGGCAGTCAATTAAACCTGGTTTCGATCAATATTTCAGAGGATAACACCGGTTAGGTCTGGGTTAGGTCCGGGATATGCACGCACCTGGCTCATGATTTCGCCTTTTTCGCAAACTTGTTGGCCAGATCCTGGGTTTTTTCCGTGTTTGAATCACGTAGTAATGTGGTAATACACTGAAGCAGTCAATTAAACCTGGTTTCGATCAATATTTTAGAGGATAACACCGGTTAGGTCTGGGTTAGGTCTGGGATATGCGCGCATCTGGCTTATACTTTCGCCTTTTTCGCAAACTTGTTGGCCAGATCCTGGGTTTTTTCCGTGTTTGAATCATGTAGTAATGTGGTAACACACAGAAGCAGTCAATTAAACCTGGTTTCGATCAATATTTTAGAGGATAACACCGGTTAGGTCTGGGTTAGGTCTGGGTTATGCCCGCATCTGGCTCATGATTTTGCCTTCCTCGCATCCTTGTTGGCCAGATCCTGGGTTTTTTTCGTGTTTGAATCACGTAGTAATGTGGTACCACACTGAGGCAGTCAATTAAACCTGGTTTCGATCAATATTTTAGTGGATAACACCGGTTAGGTCTGGGTTAGGTCTGGGTTATGCCCGCATCTGGCTCATGATTTTGCCTTCTTCGCATACTTGTTGGCCAGATCCTTGGTTTTTTTCGTGTTTGAATCACGTAGTAATGTGGTAACACACTGAAGCAGTCAATTAAACCTGGTTTCGATCAATATTTTAGAGGATAACACCGGTTAGGTCTGGGTTAGGTCTGGGATATGCGCGCATCTGGCTTATACTTTCGCCTTTTTCGCAAACTTTTTGGACAGATCCTGGGTTTTTTCCGTGTTTGAATCACGTAGTCATGTGGTACCACACTGAGGTAGTCAATTAAACCTGGTTTCGATCAATATTTTAGAGGATAACACCGGATAGGTCTGGGTTAGGTCTGGGTTATGCCCGCATCTGGCTCATGATTTTGCCTTCTTCGCATACTTGTTGGCCAGATCCTTGGTTTTTTTCGTGTTTGAATCACGTAGTAATGTGGTAACACACTGAAGCAGTCAATTAAACCTGGTTTCGATCAATATTTTAGAGGTTAGGTCTGGGTTAGGTCTGGGTTACGCCCGCATCTGGCTCATGATTTTGCCATCTTCGCATACTTGTTGGCCAGATCCTGGGTTTTTTTCGTGTTTGAATGATGTAGTAATGTGGTAACACACTGAAGCAGTCAATTAAACCTGGTTTCGATCAATATGTTAGAGGATAACACCGGTTAGGTCTGGGTTAGGTCTGGGTTATGCCCGCTTCTGGCTCATGATTTTGCCTTCTTCGCATACTTGTTGGCCAGATCCTGGGTTTTTTTCGTATTTGAATCACGTAGTAATGTTGTACCACACTGAGGCAGTCAATTAAACCTGGTTTCGATCAATATTTCAGAGGATAACACCGGTTAGGTCTGGGTTAGGTCCGGGATATGCACGCACCTGGCTCATGATTTCGCCTTTTTCGCAAACTTGTTGGCCAGATCCTGGGTTTTTTCCATGTTTGAATCACGTAGTAATGTGGTAATCCACTGAAGCAGTCAATTAAACCTGGTTTCGATCAATATTTTAGAGGATAACACCGGTTAGGTCTGGGTTAGGTCTGGGATATGCGCGCATCTGGCTTATACTTTCGCCTTTTTCGCAAACTTGTTGGCCAGATCCTGGGTTTTTTCCGTGTTTGTATCACGTAGTAATGTGGTAATTCACTGAAACACTCAATTAAACCTGGTTTCGATCAATATTTTAGAGGATAACACCGGTTAGGTCTGGGTTAGGTCTGGGATATGCGCGCATCTGGCTTATACTTTCGCCTTTTTCGCAAACTTGTTGGCCAGATCCTGGGTTTTTTCCGTGTTTGAATCACGTAGTAATGTGGTACCACACTGAGGCAGTCAATTAAACCTGGTTTCGATCAATATTTTAGAGGATAACACCGGTTAGGTCTGGGTTAGGTCTGGGTTATGCCCGCATCTGGCTCATGATTTTGCCTTCCTCGCATACTTGTTGGCCAGATCCTGGGTTTTTTTCGTGTTTGAATCATGTAGTAATGTGGTAACACACAGAAGCAGTCAATTAAACCTGGTTTCGATCAATATTTTAGAGGATAACATCGGTTAGGTCTGGGTTAGGTCTGGGTTATGCCCGCATCTGGCTCATGATTTTGCCTTCTTCGCATACTTATTGGCCAGATCCTGGGTTTTTTTCGTGTTTGAATCACGTAGTAATGTGGTAACACACTGAAGCAGTCAATTAAACCTGGTTTCGATCAATTTTTTTAGGGGATAACACCGGTTAGGTCTGGGTTAGGTCTGGGTTATGCCCGCATCTGGCTCATGATTTTGCCTTCTTCGCATACTTGTTGGTCAGATCCTGGATTTTTTTCGTGTTTGAATCACGTAGTAATGTGGTAACACACTGAAGCAGTCAATTTAACCTGGTTTCGATCAATATTTTAGAGGATAACACCGGTTAGGTCTGGGTTAGGTCTGGGATACGCGCGCATCTGGCTTATACTTTCGCCTTTTTCGCAAACTTGTTGGCCAGATCCTGGGTTTTTTCCGTGTTTGTATCACGTAGTAATGTGGTAACATAACGAAGCAGTCAATTAACCCTGGTTGCGATCAATATTTTGGAGGATGACTCCGGTTAGGTCTGGGTTAGGTCTGGGTTATGCCCGCATCTGGCTCATGATTTTGCCTTCTTCGCATACTTGTTGGCCAGATCCTGGGTTTTTTTCGTATTTGAATCACGTAGTAATGTTGTACCACACTGAGGCAGTCAATTAAACCTGGTTTCGATCAATATTTTAGAGGATAACACCGGTTAGGTCTGGGTTAGGTCTGAGTTATGCCCGCATCTGGCTCATGATTTTGCCTTTTTCGCAAACTTGTAGGCCAGATCCTGGGTTTTTTCCGAGTTTGAATCACGTAGTATGTTGTAGCACACTGAAGCAGTCAATTAAACCTGGTTTCGATCAATATTTTAGAGGATAACACCGGTTAGGTCTGGGTTAGGTCTGGGATATGCGCGCATCTGGCTTATACTTTCGCCTTTTTCGCAAACTTGTTGGCCAGATCCTGGGTTTTTTCCGTGTTTGAATCACGTAGTAATGTGGTAATACACTGAAGCAGTCAATTAAACCTGGTTTCGATCAATATTTTGGAGGATGACACCGGTTAGGTCTGGGTTAGGTCTGGGTTATGCCCGCATCTGGCTCATGATTTTGCCTTCTTCGCATACTTGTTGGCCAGATCCTGGGTTTTTTTCGTGTTTGAATCACGTAGTAATGTGGTAACACACTGAAGCAGTCATTTATACCTGGTTTCGATCAATATTTTAGAGGATAACACAGGTTAGGTCTGGGTTAGGTCTGGGATATGCGCGCATCTGGCTTATACTTTCGCCTTTTTCGCAAACTTTTTGGCCAGATCCTGGGTTTTTTCCGTGTTTGAATCACGTAGTAATGTGGTACCACACTGAGGTAGTCAATTAAACCTGGTTTTGATCAATATTTTAGAGGATAACACCGGTTAGGTCTGGGTTAGGTCTGGGTTATGCCTAGGGCGGGAGGCGACGGCTGCGTGCCATCATTGCAGGGGAAGGGAGGACACCGCGCAGCACACGCTGCAGTTTTGCCCGGCGTGGGCAGCTCAGCGCGGTGTCCTCGTTGGAATAGTTGGAGCGGACCTCTCGCTGCCGGCCGTCATTCGTGCAATGGTCGGCAGTGCGGAGGCGTGGGCGGCCATGGCCTTGTTTTGTGAAGAGGTCATGGCCGCGAAGGAGGACGCCGAAAGGGCGCGTGAGGAGGTGGGGGGCAGGCGGCGACGCCGACCGTAAGACCCTCCACCGCTCCCCGTGACAGGGGGAGCGCGAAGGGGTCGGTGATGGTGTTTGGGTGCGAGGTGAGGGTCACTATTCCCTCATTCCCCCTCGCATCCAGCCCATCACCGTACCAGGGGCCCGTGGCAGGGGCCCCGTCTAGCGGGGGCGGCAGTGTTAGCCGGCCCCGCAGCCGTGGTCGCGATCGGGTGGGGGCCCGGTCGCGGCTAGTAGCAACGGCAAGAGCGGGGGCGACGTCGCGTGTGACCGCGTGGCGTCGCCGGGGGGCAATCAGGTTAGTTTGCCCCCCATTGGGGGAGGAGGATCATATCTCCTCCCCCGGGAAGGGCCCGTAGTAGGGCGTTGCGACAACGGGGAGAGTCACGGTAGTATCGCTAGTTTGGTTCCCGTGACTCTCCCCAGATAAAGGGCGCAGGCGGTCACCGTGGTGTTTTAGCCGGTAAGAGTCCGGCACTACCCCGGCCTCCCCCCCAGGGAGCCGGGGTGTCCATGAGGATTTCACCACGTTAAAAAAAAAAAAAAAAAAAAAAAAAAGGTCTGGGTTATGCCCGCATCTGGCTCATGATTTTGCCTTCTTCGCATACTTGTTGGCCAGATCCTGGGATTTTTTCGTGTTTGAATCACGTAGTAATGTGGTAACACACTGAAGCAGTCATTTAAACCTGGTTTCGATCAATATTTTAGAGGATAACACCGGTTAGGTCTGGATTAGGTCTGGGTTATGCCCGCATCTGGCTCATGATTTTGCCTTCTTCGCATACTTGTTGGCCAGATCCTGGGTTTTTTCGTGTTTGAATCACGTAGTAATGTGGTAACACACTGAAGCAGTCAATTAAACCTGGTTTCGATCAATTTTTTTAGGGGATGACACCGGTTAGGTCTGGGTTAGGTCTGGGTTACGCCCGCATCTGGCTCATGATTTTGCCTTCTTCGCATACTTGTTGGTCAGATCCTAGATTTTTCGTGTTTGAATCACGTAGTAATGTGGTAACACACTGAAGCAGTCAATTAAACCTGGTTTCGATCAATATTTTAGAGGATAACACCGGTTAGATCTGGGTTAGGTCTGAGTTATGCCCGCATCTGGCTCATGATTTTGCCTTCTTCGCATACTTGTTGGCCAGATCCTGGGTTTTTTTCGTGTTTGAATCACGTAGTAATGTGGTAACACACTGAAGCAGTCAATTAAACCTGGTTTCGATCAATATTTTAGAGGATAACACCGGTTAGGTCTGGGTTAGGTCTGGGATATGCGCGCATCTGGCTTATACTATCGCCTTTTTCGCAAACTTGTTGGCCAGATCCTGGGTTTTTTCCGTGTTTGAATCTCGTAGTAATGTGGTAATTCACTGAAGCAGTCAATTAAACCTGGTTTCGATCAATATTTTAGAGGATAACACCGGTTAGGTCTGGGTTAGGTCTGGGGTATGCCCGCATCTGGCTCATGATTTTGCCTTCTTCGCATACTTGTTGGCCAGATCCGGTTTTTTTTGTGTTTGAATCACGTAGTAATGTGGTAACACACTGAGGCAGTCAATTAAACCTGGTTTCGATCAATATTTTAGAGGATAACACCGGTTAGGTCTGGGTTAGGTCTGGGTTATGCCCGCATCTGGCTCATGATTTTGCCTTCTTCGCATACTTGTTGGCCAGATCCTGGGTTTTTTTCGTGTTTGAATCACGTAGTAATGTGGTAACACACTGAAGCAGTCAATTAAACCTGGTTTCGATCCATATTTTAGAGGATAACACCGGTTAGGTCTGGGTTAGGTCTGGGTTATGCCCGCATCTGGCTCATGATTTTGCCTTCTTCGCATACTTGTTGGCCAGATCCTGGGTTTTTTTCGTATTTGTATCACGTAGTAATGTGGTAATTCACTGAAACACTCAATTAAACCTGGTTTCGATCAATATTTTAGAGGATAACACCGGTTAGGTCTGGGTTAGGTCTGGGATATGCGCGCATCTGGCTTATACTTTCGCCTTTTTCGCAAACTTGTTGGGCAGATCCTGGGTTTTTTCCGTGTTTGAATCACGTAGTAATGTGGTAATACACTGAAGCAGTTAATTAAACCTGGTCTCGATCAATATTTTAGAGGGTAACACCGGTTAGGACTGGGTTCGGTCCGGGAAATGCACGCATCTGGCTTATGATTTCGCCTTTTTCGCAAACTTGTTAACCAGATCCTGGGTTTTTTCCGTGTTTGAATCACGTAGTAATGTGGTACCACACTGAGGCAGTCAATTAAACCTGGTTTCGATCAATATTTCAGAGGATAACGCCGGTTAGGTCTGGGTTAGGTCCGGGAAATGCACGCACCTGGCTCATGATTTCGCCTTTTTCGCAAACTTGTTGGCCAGATCCTGGGTTTTTTTCGTGTTTGAATCACGTAGTAATGTGGTAACACACTGAAGCAGTCAATTAAACCTGGTTTCGATCAATATTTTAGAGGATAACACCGGTTAGGTCTGGGTTAGGTCTGGGATATGCGCGCATCTGGCTTATACTTTCGCCTTTTTCGCAAACTTGTTGGCCAGATCCTGGGTTTTTTCCGTGTTTGAATCACGTAGTAATGTGGTAATACACTGAAGCAGTTAATTAAACCTGGTTTCGATCAATATTTTAGAGGGTAACACCGGTTAGGACTGGGTTCGGTCCGGGAAATGCACGCATCTGGCTTATGATTTCGCCTTTTTCGCAAACTTGTTAACCAGATCCTGGGTTTTTTCCGTGTTTGAATCACGTAGTAATGTGGTACCACACTGAGGCAGTCAATTAAACCTGGTTTCGATCAATATTTCAGAGGATAACACCGGTTAGGTCTGGGTTAGGTCCGGGAAATGCACGCACCTGGCTCATGATTTCGCCTTTTTCGCAAACTTGTTGGCCAGATCCTGGGTTTTTTTCGTGTTTGAATCACGTAGTAATGTGGTAACACACTGAAGCAGTCAATTAAACCTGGTTTCGATCAATATTTTAGAGGATAACACCGGTTAGGTCTGGGTTAGGTCTGGGATATGCGCGCATCTTGCTTATACTTTCGCCTTTTTCGCAAACTTTTTGGCCAGATCCTGGGTTTTTTCCGTGTTTGAATCACGTAGTAATGTGGTAATTCACTGAAGCAGTCAATTAAACCTGGTTTCAATCAATATTTTAGAGGATAACACCGGTTAGGTCTAGGTTAGGTCTGGGTTATGCCCGCATCTGGCTCATGATTTTGCCTTCTTCGCATACTTGTTGGCCAGATCCGGTTTTTTTTGTGTTTGAATCACGTAGTAATGTGGTAACACACTGAGGCAGTCAATTAAACCTGGTTTCGATCAATATTTTAGAGGATAACACCGGTTAGGTCTGGGTTAGGTCTGGGTTATGCCCGCACCTGGCTCATGATTTCGCCTTTTTCGCAAACTTGTTGGCCAGATCCTGGGTTTTTTCCGTGTTTGTATCACGTAGTAATGTGGTAATTCACTGAAACACTCAATTAAACCTGGTTTCGATCAATATTTTAGAGGATAACACCGGTTAGGTCTGGGTTAGGTCTGGGATATGCGCGCATCTGGCTTAAACTTTCGCCTTTTTCGCAAACTTGTTGGCCAGATCCTGGGTTTTTTCCGTGTTTGAATCACGTAGTAATGTGGTAATACACTGAAGCAGTCAATTAAACCTGGTTTCGATCAATATTTTAGAGGGTAACACCGGTTAGGACTGGGTTCGGTCCGGGAAATGCACGCATCTGGCTTATGATTTCGCCTTTTTCGCAAACTTGTTAACCAGATCCTGGGTTTTTTCCGTGTTTGAATCACGTAGTAATGTGGTACCACACTGAGGCAGTCAATTAAACCTGGTTTCGATCAATATTTTAGAGGATAACACCGGTTAGGTCTGGGTTAGGTCTGAGTTATGCCCGCATCTGGCTCATGATTTTGCCTTCTTCGCATACTTGTTGGCCAGATCCTGGGTTTTTTTCGTGTTTGAATCACGTAGTAATGTGGTAACACACTGAAGCAGTCAATTAAACCTGGTTTCGATCAATATTTTAGAGGATAACACCGGTTAGGTCTGGGTTAGGTCTGGGATATGCGCGCATCTTGCTTATACTTTCGCCTTTTTCGCAAACTTGTTGGCCAGATCCTGGGTTTTTTCCGTGTTTGAATCACGTAGTAATGTGGTAATTCACTGAAGCAGTCAATTAAACCTGGTTTCGATCAATATTTTAGAGGATAACACCGGTTAGGTCTGGGTTAGGTCTGGGTTATGCCCGCATCTGGCTCATGATTTTGCCTTCTTCGCATACTTGTTGGCCAGATCCGGTTTTTTTTGTGTTTGAATCACGTAGTAATGTGGTAACACACTGAGGCAGTCAATTAAACCTGGTTTCGATCAATATTTTAGAGGATAACACCGGTTAGGTCTGGGTTAGGTCTGGGTTATGCCCGCATCAGGCTCATGATTTTGCCTTCTTCGCATACTTGTTGGCCAGATTCTGGGTTTTTTTCGTGTTTGAATCACGTAGTAATGTGGTAACACACTGAAGCAGTCAATTAAACCTGGTTTCGATCAATATTTTAGAGGATAACACCGGTTAGGTCTGGGTTAGGTCTGGGTTATGCCCGCATCTGGCTCATGATTTTGCCTTCTTCGCATACTTGTTGGCCAGATCCTGGGTTTTTTTCGTATTTGAATCACGTAGTAATGTTGTACCACACTGAGGCAGTCAATTAAACCTGGTTTCGATCAATATTTCAGAGGATAACACCGGTTAGGTCTGGGTTAGGTCCGGGAAATGCACGCACCTGGCTCATGATTTCGCCTTTTTCGCAAACTTGTTGGCCAGATCCTGGGTTTCTTCCGTGTTTGTATCACGTAGTAATGTGGTAATTCACTGAAACACTCAATTAAACCTGGTTTCGATCAATATTTTAGAGGATAACACCGGTTAGGTCTGGGTTAGGTCTGGGATATGCGCGCATCTGGCTTATACTTTCGCCTTTTTCGCAAACTTTTTGGCCAGATCCTGGGTTTTTTCCGTGTTTGAATCACGTAGTAATGTGGTACCACACTGAGGTAGTCAATTAAACCTGGTTTCGATCAATATTTTAGAGGATAACACCGGTTAGGTCTGGGTTAGGTCTGGGTTATGCCCGCATCTGGCTCATGATTTTGCCTTCTTCGCATACTTGTTGGCCAGATCCTTGGTTTTTTTCGTGTTTGAATCACGTAGTAATGTGGTAACACACTGAAGCAGTCAATTAAACCTGGTTTCGATCAATATTTTAGAGGATAACACCGGTTAGGTCTGGGTTAGGTCTGGGTTACGCCCGCATCTGGCTCATGATTTTGCCATCTTCGCATACTTGATGGCCAGATCCTGGGTTTTTTTCGTGTTTGAATCACGTAGTAATGTGGTAACACACAGAAGCAGTCAATTAAACCTGGTTTCGATCAATATTTTAGAGGATAACACCGGTTAGGTCTGGGTTAGGTCAGGGTTATGCCCGCATCTGGCTCATGATTTTGCCTTCTTCGCATACTTGTTGGCCAGATCATGGGTTTTTTTCGTGTTTGAATCACGTAGTAATGTGGTAATTCACTGAAGCAGTCAATTAAACCTGGTTCCGATCAATATTTTATAGGATAACACCGGTTAGGTCTGGGTTAGGTCTGGGTTATGCCCGCATCTGGCTCATGACTTTGCCTTCCTCGCATACTTGTTGGCCAGATCCTGGGTTTTTTTCGTGTTTGAATCACGTAGTAATGTGGTAACACACAGAAGCAGTCAATTAAACCTGGTTTCGATCAATATTTTAGAGGATAACACCGGTTAGGTCTGGGTTAGGTCAGGGTTATGCCCGCATCTGGCTTATACTTTCGCCTTTTTCGCAAACTTGTTGGCCAGATCCTGGGTTTTTTCCGTGTTTGAATCACGTAGTAATGTGGTAATACACTGAAGCAGTCAATTAAACCCGGTTTCGATCAATATTTTAGAGGATAACACCGGTTAGGTCTGGGTTAGGTCTGGGTTATGCCCGCATCTGGCTCATGACTTTGCCTTCCTCGCATACTTGTTGGCCAGATCCTGGGATTTTTTTTCGTGTTTGAATCATGTAGTAATGTGGTAACACACAGAAGCAGTCAATTAAACCTGGTTTCGATCAATACTTTAGAGGATAACACCGGTTAGGTCTGGTTTAGGTCTGGGTAATGCCCGCATCTGGCTCATGATTTTGCCTTCTTCGCATACTTGTTGGCCAGATCCTGGGTTTTTTCCGTGTTTGAATCACGTAGTAATGTGGTAATTCACTGAAGCAGTCAATTAAACCTGGTTTCGATCAATATTTTAGAGGATAACACCGGTTAGGTCTGGGTTAGGTCTGAGTTATGCCCGCATCTGGCTCATGATTTTGCCTTTTTCGCAAACTTGTTGGCCAGATCCTGGGTTTTTCCGTGTTTGAATCACGTAGTAATGTTGTAGCACACTGAAGCAGTCAATTAAACCTGGTTTCGATCAATAATATAGAGGATAACACCGGTTAGGTCTGGGTTAGGTCTGGGATATGTGCGCATCTGGCTTATACTTTCGCCTTTTTCGCAAACTTGTTGGCCAGATCCTGGGTTTTTTCCGTGTTTGAATCACGTAGTAATGTGGTAATACACTGAAGCAGTCAATTAAACCTGGTGTCGATCAATATTTTAGAGGATAACACCGGTTAGGTCTGGGTTAGGTCTGGGTTATGCCCGCATCTGGCTCATGATTTTGCCTTCTTCGCATACTTGTTGGCCAGATCCTGGGTTTTTTCGTGTTTGAATCACGTAGTAATGTGGTAACACACTGAAGCAGTCAATTAAACCTGGTTTCGATCAATTTTTTTAGGGGATGACACCGGTTAGGTCTGGGTTAGGTCTGGGTTACGCCCGCATCTGGCTCATGATTTTGCCTTCTTCGCATACTTGTTGGTCAGATCCTGGATTTTTTTCGTGTTTGAATCACGTAGTAATGTGGTAACACACTGAAGCAGTCAATTAAACCTGGTTTCGATCAATATTTTAGAGGATAACACCGGTTAGGTCTGGGTTAGGTCTGGGTTATGCCCGCATCTGGCTCATGATTTTGCCTTCTTCGCATACTTGTTGGCCAGATCCGGTTTTTTTTGTGTTTGAATCACGTAGTAATGTGGTAACACACTGAGGCAGTCAATTAAACCTGGTTTCGATCAATATTTTAGAGGATAACACCGGTTAGGTCTGGGTTAGGTCTGGGTTATGCCCGCATCTGGCTCATGATTTTGCCTTCTTCGCATACTTGTTGGCCAGATCCTGGGTTTTTTCGTGTTTGAATCACGTAGTAATGTGGTAACACACTGAAGCAGTCAATTAAACCTGGTTTCGATCAATTTTTTTAGGGGATGACACCGGTTAGGTCTGGGTTAGGTCTGGATTACGCCCGCATCTGGCTCATGATTTTGCCTTCTTCGCATACTTGTTGGCCAGATCCGGTTTTTTTTGTGTTTGAATCACGTAGTCATGTGGTAACACACTGAGGCAGTCAATTAAACCTGGTTTCGATCAATATTTTAGAGGATAACACCGGTTAGGTCTGGGTTAGGTCTGGGTTATGCCCGCATCTGGCTCATGATTTTGCCTTCTTCGCATACTTGTTGGCCAGATCCTGGGTTTTTTCGTGTTTGAATCACGTAGTAATGTGGTAACACACTGAAGCAGTCAATTAAACCTGGTTTCGATCAATTTTTTTAGGGGATGACACCGGTTAGGTCTGGGTTGGGTCTGGGTTACGCCCGTATCTGGCTCATGATTTTGCCTTCTTCGCATACTTGTTGGTCAGATCCTGGATTTTTTTCGTGTTTGAATCACGTAGTAATGTGGTAACACACTGAAGCAGTCAATTAAACCTGGTTTCGATCAATATTTTAGAGGATAACACCGGTTAGGTCTGGGTTAGGTCTGAGTTATGCCCGCATCTGGCTCATGATTTTGCCTTCTTCGCATACTTGATGGCCAGATCCTGGGTTTTTTTCGTGTTTGAATCACGTAGTAATGTGGTAACACACTGAAGCAGTCAATTAAACCTGGTTTCGATCAATATTTTAGAGGATAACACCGGTTAGGTCTGGGTTAGGTCTGGGATATGCGCGCATCTGGCTTATACTTTCGCCTTTTTCGCAAACTTGTTGGCCAGATCCTGGGTTTTTTCCGTGTTTGAATCACGTAGTAATGTGGTAATTCACTGAAGCAGTCAATTAAACCTGGTTTCGATCAATATTTTAGAGGATAACACCGGTTAGGTCTGGGTTAGGTCTGGGTTATGCCCGCATCTGGCTCATGATTTTGCCTTCTTCGCATACTTGTTGGCCAGATCCGGTTTTTTTTGTGTTTGAATCACGTAGTAATGTGGTAACACACTGAGGCAGTCAATTAAACCTGGTTTCGATCAATATTTTAGAGGATAACACCGTTTAGGTCTGGGTTAGGTCTGGGTTATGCCCGCATCTGGCTCATGATTTTGCCTTCTTCGCATACTTGTTGGCCAGATCCTGGGTTTTTTTCGTGTTTGAATCACGTAGTAATGTGGTAACACACTGAAGCAGTCAATTAAACCTGGTTTCGATCAATATTTTAGAGGATAACACCGGTTAGGTCTGGGTTAGGTCTGGGTTATGCCCGCATCTGGATCATGATTTTGCCTTCTTCGCATACTTGTTGGACAGATCCTGGGTTTTTTTCGTATTTGAATCACGTAGTAATGTTGTACCACACTGAGGCAGTCAATTAAACCTGGTTTCGATCAATATTTCAGAGGATAACACCGGTTAGGTCTGGGTTAGGTCCGGGAAATGCACGCACCTGGCTCATGATTTCGCCTTTTTCGCAAACTTGTTAGCCAGATCCTGGGTTTTTTCCGTGTTTGTATCACGTAGTAATGTGGTAATTCACTGAAACACTCAATTAAACCTGGTTTCGATCAATATTTTAGAGGATAACACCGGTTAGGTCTGGGTTAGGTCTGGGATATGCGCGCATCTGGCTTATACTTTCGCCTTTTTCGCAAACTTGTTGGCCAGATCCTGGGTTTTTTCCGTGTTTGAATCACGTAGTAATGTGGTAATACACTGAAGCAGTCAATTAAACCTGGTTTCGATCAATATTTTAGAGGGTAACACCTGTTAGGACTGGGTTCGGTCCGGGAAATGCACGCATCTGGCTTATGATTTCGCCTTTTTCGCAAACTTGTTAACCAGATCCTGGGTTTTTTCCGTGTTTGAATCACGTAGTAATGTGGTACCACACTGAGGCAGTCAATTAAACCTGGTTTCGATCAATATTTTAGAGGATAACACCGGTTAGGTCTGGGTTAGGCCTGAGTTATGCCCGCATCTGGCTCATGATTTTGCCTTCTTCGCATACTTGTTGGCCAGATCCTGGGTTTTTTTCGTGTTTGAATCACGTAGTAATGTGGTAACACACTGAAGCAGTCAATTAAACCTGGTTTCGATCAATATTTTAGAGGATAACACCGGTTAGGTCTGGGTTAGGTCTGGGATATGCGCGCATCTGCCTTATACTTTCGCCTTTTTCGCAAACTTGTTGGCCAGATCCTGGGTTTTTTCCGTGTTTGAATCACGTAGTAATGTGGTAATTCACTGAAGCAGTCAATTAAACCTGGTTTCGATCAATATTTTACAGGATAACACCGGTTAGGTCTGGGTTAGGTCTGAGTTATGCCCGCATCTGGCTCATGATTTTGCCTTCTTCGCATACTTGTTGGCCAGATCCGGTTTTTTTTGTGTTTGAATCACGTAGTAATGTGGTAACACACTGAGGCAGTCAATTAAACCTGGTTTCGATCAATATTTTAGAGGATAACACCGGTTAGGTCTGGGTTAGGTCTGGGTTATGCCCGCATCTGGCTCATGATTTTGCCTTCTTCGCATACTTGTTGGCCAGATCCTGGGTTTTTTTCGTGTTTGAATCACGTAGTAATGTGGTAACACACTGAAGCAGTCAATTAAACCTGGTTTCGATCAATATTTTAGAGGATAACACCGGTTAGGTCTGGGTTAGGTCTGGGTTATGCCCGCATCTGGCTCATGATTTTGCCATCTTCGCATACTTGTTGGCCAGATCCTGGGTTTTTTTCGTATTTGAATCACGTAGTAATGTTGTACCACACTGAGGCAGTCAATTAAACCTGGTTTCGATCAATATTTCAGAGGATAACACCGGTTAGGTCTGGGTTAGGTCCGGGAAATGCACGCACCTGGCTCATGATTTCGCCTTTTTCGCAAACTTGTTGGCCAGATCCTTGGTTTTTTCCGTGTTTGTATCACGTAGTAATGTGGTAATTCACTGAAACGCTCAATTAAACCTGGTTTCGATCAATATTTTAGAGGATAACACCGGTTAGGTCTGGGTTAGGTCTGGGATATGCGCGCATCTGGCTTATACTTTCGCCTTTTTCGCAAACTTGTGGGCCAGATCCTGGGTTTTTTCCGTGTTTGAATCACGTAGTAATGTGGTAATACACTGAAGCAGTCAATTAAACCTGGTTTCGATCAATATTTTAGAGGGTAACACCGGTTAGGACTGGGTTCGGTCCGGGAAATGCACGCATCTGGCTTATGATTTCGCCTTTTTCGCAAACTTGTTAACCAGATCCTGGGTTTTTTCCGTGTTTGAATCAGGTAGTAATGTGGTAATTCACTGAAGCAGTCAATTAAACCTGGTTTCGATCAATATTTTAGAGGATAACACCGGTTAGGTCTGGGTTAGGTCTGGGTTATGCCCGCATCTGGCTCATGATTTTGCCTTCTTCGCATACTTGTTGGCCAGATCCGGTTTTTTTTGTGTTTGAATCACGTAGTAATGTGGTAACACACTGAGGCAGTCAATTAAACCTGGTTTCGATCAATATTTTAGAGGATAACACCGGTTAGGTCTGGGTTAGGTCTGGGTTATGCCCGCATCTGGCTCATGATTTTGCCTTCTTCGCATACTTGTTGGCCAGATCCTGGGTTTTTTCGTGTTTGTATCACGTAGTAATGTGGTAACACACTGAAGCAGTCAATTAAACCTGGTTTCGATCAATTTTTTTAGGGGATGACACCGGTTAGGTCTGGGTTAGGTCTGGGTTACGCCCGCATCTGGCTCATGATTTTGCCTTCTTCGCATACTTGTTGGTCAGATCCTGGACTTTTTTCGTGTTTGAATCACGTAGTAATGTGGTAACACACTGAAGCAGTCAACTAAACCTGGTTTCGATCAATATTTTAGAGGATAACACCGGTTAGGTCTGGGTTAGGTCTGAGTTATGCCCGCATCTGGCTCATGATTTTGCCTTCTTCGCATACTTGTTGGCCAGATCCTGGGTTTTTTTCGTGTTTGAATCACGTAGTAATGTGGTAACACACTGAGGCAGTCAATTAAACCTGGTTTCGATCAATATTTTAGAGGATAACACCGGTTAGGTCTGGGTTTGGTCTGGGATATGCGCGCATCTGGCTTATACTTTCGCCTTTTTCGCAAACTTGTTGGCCAGATCCTGGGTTTTTTCCGTGTTTGAATCACGTAGTAATGTGGTAATTCACTGAAGCAGTCAATTAAACCTGGTTTCGATCAATATTTTAGAGGATAACACCGGTTTGGTCTGGGTTAGGTCTGGGTTATGCCCGCATCTGGCTCATGATTTTGCCTTCTTCGCATACTTGTTGGCCAGATCCGGTTTTTTTTGTGTTTGAATCACGTAGTAATGTGGTAACACACTGAGGCAGTCAATTAAACCTGGTTTCGATCAATATTTTAGAGGATAACACCGGTTAGGTCTGGGATAGGTCTGGGTTATGCCCGCATCTGGCTCATGATTTTGCCTTCTTCGCATACTTGTTGGCCAGATCCTGGGTTTTTTTCGTGTTTGAATCACGTAGTAATGTGGTAACACACTGAAGCAGTCAATTAAACCTGGTTTCGATCAATATTTTAGAGGATAACACCGGTTAGGTCTGGGTTAGGTCTGGGTTATGCCCGCATCTGGCTCATGATTTTGCCTTCTTCGCATACTTGTTGGCCAGATCCTGGGTTTTTTTCGTATTTGAATCACGTAGTAATGTTGTACCACACTGAGGCAGTCAATTAAACCTGGTTTCGATCAATATTTCAGAGGATAACACCGGTTAGGTCTGGGTTAGGTCCGGGAAATGCACGCACCTGGCTCATGATTTCGCCTTTTTCGCAAACTTGTTGGCCAGATTCTGGGTTTTTTCCGTGTTTGTATCACGTAGTAATGTGGTAATTCACTGAAACACTCAATTAAACCTGGTTTCGATCAATATTTTAGAGGATAACACCGGTTAGGTCTGGGTTAGGTCTGGGATATGCCCGCATCTGGCTCATGATTTTGCCTTCTTCGCATACTTGTTGGCCAGATCCTGGGTTTTTTTCGTGTTTGAATCACGTAGTAATGTGGTAACACACTGAAGCAGTCAATTAAACCTGGTTTCGATCAATATTTTAGAGGATAACACCGGTTAGGTCTGGGTTAGGTCTGGGTTATGCCCGCATCTGGCTCATGATTTTGCCATCTTCGCATACTTGTTGGCCAGATCCTGGGTTTTTTTCGTATTTGAATCACGTAGTAATGTTGTACCACACTGAGGCAGTCAATTAAACCTGGTTTCGATCAATATTTCAGAGGATAACACCGGTTAGGTCTGGGTTAGGTCCGGGAAATGCACGCACCTGGCTCATGATTTCGCCTTTTTCGCAAACTTGTTGGCCAGATCCTTGGTTTTTTCCGTGTTTGTATCACGTAGTAATGTGGTAATTCACTGAAACACTCAATTAAACCTGGTTTCGATCAATATTTTAGAGGATAACTCCGGTTAGGTCTGGGTTAGGTCTGGGATATGCGCGCATCTGGCTTATACTTTCGCCTTTTTCGCAAACTTGTTGGCCAGATCCTGGGTTTTTTCCGTGTTTGAATCACGTAGTAATGTGGTAATACACTGAAGCAGTCAATTAAACCTGGTTTCGATCAATATTTTAGAGGGTAACACCGGTTAGGACTGGGTTCGGCCCGGGAAATGCACGCATCTGGCTTATGATTTCGCCTTTTTCGCAAACTTGTTAACCAGATCCTGGGTTTTTTCCGTGTTTGAATCACGTAGTAATGTGGTACCACACTGAGGCAGTCAATTAAACCTGGTTTCGATCAATATTTTAGAGGATAACACCGGTTAGGTCTGGGTTAGGTCTGGGTTATGCCCGCATCTGGCTCATGATTTTGCCTTCTTCGCATACTTGTTGGCCAGATCCTGGGTTTTTTTCGTGTTTGAATCACGCAGTAATGTGGTAACACACTGAAGCAGTCAATTAAACCTGGTTTCGATCAATTTCTTTAGGGGATGACACCGGTTAGGTCTGGGTTAGGTCTGGGTTATGCCCGCATCTGGCTCATGATTTTGCCTTCTTCGCATACTTGTTGGTCAGATCCTGGATTTTTTCGTGTTTGAATCACGTAGTAATGTGGTAACACACTGAAGCAGTCAATTTAACCTGGTTTCGATCAATATTTTAGAGGATAACACCGGTTAGGTCTGGGTTAGGTCTGAGTTATGCCCGCATCTGGCTCATGATTTTGCCTTCTTCGCATACTTGTTGGCCAGATCCTGGGTTTTTTTCATGTTTGAATCACGTAGTAATGTGGTAACACACTGAAGCAGTCAATTAAACCTGGTTTCGATCAATATTTTAGAGGATAACACCGGTTAGGTCTGGGTTAGGTCTGGGATATGCGCGCATCTGGCTTACACTTTCGCCATTTTCGCAAACTTGTTGGCCAGATCCTGGGTTTTTTTCGTGTTTGAATCACGCAGTAATGTGGTAACACACTGATGCAGTCAATTAAACCTGGTTTCGATCAATTTTTTTAGGGGATGACACCGGTTAGGTCTGGGTTAGGTCCGGGTTATGCCCGCATCTGGCTCATGATTTTGCCTTCTTCGCATACTTGTTGGTCAGATCCTGGATTTTTTTCGTGTTTGAATCACGTAGTAATGTGGTAACACACTGAAGCAGTCAATTAAACCTGGTTTCGATCAATATTTTAGAGGATAACACCGGTTAGGTCTGGGTTAGGTCTGGGTTATGCCCGCATCTGGCTCATGATTTTGCCTTCTTCGCATACTTGTTGGCCAGATCCTGGGTTTTTTTCGTATTTGAATCACGTAGTAATGTTGTACCACACTGAGGCAGTCAATTAAACCTGGTTTCGATCAATATTTCAGAGGATAACAACGGTTAGGTCTGGGTTAGGTCTGGGTTATGCCCGCATCTGGCTCATGATTTTGCCTTCTTCGCATACTTGTTGGCCAGATCCTGGGTTTTTTTCGTATTTGAATCACGTAGTAATGTTGTACCACACTGAGGCAGTCAATTAAACCTGGTTTCGATCAATATTTCAGAGGATAACACCGGTTAGGTCTGGGTTAGGTCCGGGAAATGCACGCACCTGGCTCATGATTTCGCCTTTTTCGCAAACTTGTTGGCCAGATCCTGGGTTTTTTCCGTGTTTGTATCACGTAGTAATGTGGTAATTCACTGAAACACTCAATTAAACCTGGTTTCGATCAATATTTTAGAGGATAACACCGGTTAGGTCTGGGTTAGGTCTGGGATATGCGCGCATCTGGCTTATACTTTCGCCTTTTTCGCAAACTTGTTGGCCAGATCCTGGGTTTTTTCCGTGTTTGAATCACGTAGTAATGTGGTAATACACTGAAGCAGTCAATTAAACCTGGTTTCGATCAATATTTTAGAGGGTAACACCGGTTAGGACTGGGTTCGGTCCGGGAAATGCACGCATCTGGCTTATGATTTCGCCTTTTTCGCAAACTTGTTAACCAGATCCTGGGTTTTTTCCGTGTTTGAATCACGTAGTAATGTGGTACCACACTGAGGCAGTCAATTAAACCTGGTTTCGATCAATATTTTTGAGGATAACACCGGTTAGGTCTGGGTTAGGTCTGGGTTATGCCCGCATCTGGCTCATGATTTTGCCTTCCTCGCATACTTGTTGGCCAGATCCTGGGTTTTTTTCGTGTTTGAATCATGTAGTAATGTGGTAACACACAGAAGCAGTCAATTAACCCTGGTTTCGATCAATATTTTAGAGGATAACACCGGTTAGGTCTGGGTTAGGTCTGGGTTATGCCCGCATCTGGCTCATGATTTTGCCTTCTTCGCATACTTGTTGGCCAGATCCTGGGTTTTTTTCGTGTTTGAATCACGCAGTAATGTGGTAACACACTGAAGCAGTCAATTAAACCTGGTTTCGATCAATTTTTTTAGGGGATGACACCGGTTAGGTCTGGGTTAGGTCTGGGTTATGCCCGCATCTGGCTCATGATTTTGCCTTCTTCGCATACTTGTTGGTCAGATCCTGGATTTTTTTCGTGTTTGAATCACGTAGTAATGTGGTAACACACTGAAGCAGTCAATTTAACCTGGTTTCGATCAATATTTTAGAGGATAACACCGGTTAGGTCTGGGTTAGGTCTGAGTTATGCCCGCATCTGGCTCATGATTTTGCCTTCTTCGCATACTTGTTGGCCAGATCCTGGGTTTTTTTCGTGTTTGAATCACGTAGTAATGTGGTAACACACTGAAGCAGTCAATTAAACCTGGTTTCGATCAATATTTTAGAGGATAACACCGGTTAGGTCTGGGTTAGGTCTGGGATATGCGCGCATCTGGCTCATGATTTCGCCTTTTTCGCAAACTTGTTGGCCAGATCCTGGGTTTTTTCCGTGATTGAATCACGTAGTAATGTGGTAATTCACTGAAGCAGTCAATTAAACCTGGTTTCGATCAATATTTTAGAGGATAACACCGGTTAGGTCTGGGTTAGGTCTGAGTTATGCCCGCATCTGGCTCATGATTTTGCCTTTTTCGCAAACTTGTTGGCCAGATCCTGGGTTTTTTCCGTGTTTGAATCACGTAGTAATGTGGTAATACACTGTAGCAGTCAATTAAACCTGGTTTCGATCAATATTTTAGAGGATAACACCGGTTAGGTCTGGGTTAGGTCTGGGATATGCGCGCATCTGGCTTACACTTTCGCCATTTTCGCAAACTTGTTGGCCAGATCCTGGGTTTTGTTTCGTGTTTGAATCACGCAGTAATGTGGTAACACACTGATGCAGTCAATTAAACCTGGTTTCGATCAATTTTTTTAGGGGATGACACCGATTAGGTCTGGGTTAGGTCCGGGTTATGCCCGCATCTGGCTCATGATTTTGCCTTCTTCGCATACTTGTTGGTCAGATCCTGGATTTTTTTCGTGTTTGAATCACGTAGTAATGTGGTAACACACTGAAGCAGTCAATTAAACCTGGTTTCGATCAATATTTTAGAGGATAACACCGGTTAGGTCTGGGTTAGGTCTGGGTTATGCCCGCATCTGGCTCATGATTTTGCCTTCTTCGCATACTTGTTGGCCAGATCCTGGGTTTTTTTCGTATTTGAATCACGTAGTAATGTTGTACCACACTGAGGCAGTCAATTAAACCTGGTTTCGATCAATATTTCAGAGGATAACAACGGTTAGGTCTGGGTTAGGTCTGGGTTATGCCCGCATCTGGCTCATGATTTTGCCTTCTTCGCATACTTGTTGGCCAGATCCTGGGTTTTTTTCGTATTTGAATCACGTAGTAATGTTGTACCACACTGAGGCAGTCAATTAAACCTGGTTTCGATCAATATTTCAGAGGATAACACCGGTTAGGTCTGGGTTAGGTCCGGGAAATGCACGCACCTGGCTCATGATTTCGCCTTTTTCGCAAACTTGTTGGCCAGATCCTGGGTTTTTTCCGTGTTTGTATCACGTAGTAATGTGGTAATTCACTGAAACACTCAATTAAACCTGGTTTCGATCAATATTTTAGAGGATAACACCGGTTAGGTCTGGGTTAGGTCTGGGATATGCGCGCATCTGGCTTATACTTTCGCCTTTTTCGCAAACTTGTTGGCCAGATCCTGGGTTTTTTCCGTGTTTGAATCACGTAGTAATGTGGTAATACACTGAAGCAGTCAATTAAACCTGGTTTCGATCAATATTTTAGAGGGTAACACCGGTTAGGACTGGGTTCGGTCCGGGAAATGCAGGCATCTGGCTTATGATTTCGCCTTTTTCGCAAACTTGTTAACCAGATCCTGGGTTTTTTCCGTGTTTGAATCACGTAGTAATGTGGTACCACACTGAGGCAGTCAATTAAACCTGGTTTCGATCAATATTTTAGAGGATAACACCGGTTAGGTCTGGGTTAGGTCTGGGTTATGCCCGCATCTGGCTCATGATTTTGCCTTCTTCGCATACTTGTTGGCCAGATCCTGGGTTTTTTTCGTGTTTGAATCACGCAGTAATGTGGTAATACACTGAAGCAGTCAATTAAACCTGGTTTCGATCAATATTTTAGAGGATAACACCGGTTAGGTCTGGGTTAGGTCTGGGATATGCGCGCATCTGGCTTATACTTTCGCCTTTTTCGCAAACTTGTTGGCCAGATCCTGGGTTTTTTCCGTGTTTGAATCACGTAGTAATGTGGTAATACACTGAAACACTCAATTAAACCTGGTTTCGATCAATATTTTAGAGGATAACACCGGTTAGGTCTGGGTTAGGTCCGGGAAATGCACGCACCTGGCTCATGATTTCGCCTTTTTCGCAAACTTGTTGGCCAGATCCTGGGTTTTTTCCGTGTTTGTATCACGTAGTAATGTGGTAATTCACTGAAACACTCAATTAAACCTGGTTTCGATCAATATTTTAGAGGATAACACCGGTTAGGTCTGGGTTAGGTCTGGGATATGCGCGCATCTGGCTTATACTTTCGCCTTTTTCGCAAACTTGTTGGCCAGATCCTGGGTTTTTTCCGTGTTTGAATCACGTAGTAATGTGGTAACACACAGAAGCAGTCAATTAACCCTGGTTTCGATCAATATTTTAGAGGATAACACCGGTTAGGTCTGGGTTAGGTCTGGGTTATGCCCGCATCTGGCTCATGATTTTGCCTTCTTCGCATACTTGTTGGCCAGATCCTGGGTTTTTTTCGTGTTTGAATCACGCAGTAATGTGGTAACACACTGAAGCAGTCAATTAAACCTGGTTTCGATCAATTTTTTTAGGGGATGACACCGGTTAGGTCTGGGTTAGGTCTGGGTTATGCCCGCATCTGGCTCATGATTTTGCCTTCTTCGCATACTTGTTGGTCAGATCCTGGATTTTTTTCGTGTTTGAATCACGTAGTAATGTGGTAACACACTGTAGCAGTCAATTTAACCTGGTTTCGATCAATATTTTAGAGGATAACACCGGTTAGGTCTGGGTTAGGTCTGAGTTATGCCCGCATCTGGCTCATGATTTTGCCTTCTTCGCATACTTGTTGGCCAGATCCTGGGTTTTTTTCGTGTTTGAATCACGTAGTAATGTGGTAACACACTGAAGCAGTCAATTAAACCTGGTTTCGATCAATATTTTAGAGGATAACACCGGTTAGGTCTGGGTTAGGTCTGGGATATGCGCGCATCTGGCTCATGATTTCGCCTTTTTCGCAAACTTGTTGGCCAGATCCTGGGTTTTTTCCGTGATTGAATCACGTAGTAATGTGGTAATTCACTGAAGCAGTCAATTAAACCTGGTTTCGATCAATATTTTAGAGGATAACACCGGTTAGGTCTGGGTTAGGTTTGAGTTATGCCCGCATCTGGCTCATGATTTTGCCTTTTTCGCAAACTTGTTGGCCAGATCCTGGGTTTTTTTCGTATTTGAATCACGTAGTAATGTTGTACCACACTGAGGCAGTCAATTAAACCTGGTTTCGATCAATATTTCAGAGGATAACACCGGTTAGGTCTGGGTTAGGTCCGGGAAATGCACGCACCTGGCTCATGATTTCGCCTTTTTCGCAAACTTGTTGGCCAGATGCTGGGTTTTTTCCGTGTTTGTATCACGTAGTAATACTGTAATTCACTGAAGCAGTCAATTAAACCAGGTTTCGGTCAATATTTTAGAGGATAACACCGGTTAGGTCTGGGTTAGGTCTGAGTTATGCCCGCATCTGGCTCATGATTTTGCCTTTTTCGCAAACTTGTAGGCCAGATCCTGGGTTTTTTCCGTGTTTGAATCACGTAGTAATGTTGTAGCACACTGAAGCAGTCAATTAAACCTGGTTTGGATCAATATTTTAGAGGATAACACCGGTTAGGTCTGGGTTAGGTCTGGGATATGTGCGCATCTGGCTTATACTTTCGCCTTTTTCGCAAACTTGTTGGCCAGATCCTGGGTTTTTTCCATGTTTGAATCACGTAGTAATGTGGTAATTCACTGAAGCAGTCAATTAAACCTGGTTTCGATCAATATTTTAGAGGATAACACCGGTTAGGTCTGGGTTAGGTCTGGGATATGCGCGCATCTGGCTTACACTTTCGCCATTTTCGCAAACTTGTTGGCCAGATCCTGGGTTTTTTCGTGTTTGAATCACGCAGTAATGTGGTAACACACTGATGCAGTCAATTAAACCTGGTTTCGATCAATTTTTTTAGGGGATGACACCGGTTAGGTCTGGGTTAGGTCCGGGTTATGCCCGCATCTGGCTCATGATTTTGCCTTCTTCGCATACTTGTTGGTCAGATCCTGGATTTTTTTCGTGTTTGAATCACGTAGTAATGTGGTAACACACTGAAGCAGTCAATTAAACCTGGTTTCGATCAATATTTTAGAGGATAACACCGGTTAGGTCTGGGTTAGGTCTGGGTTATGCCCGCATCTGGCTCATGATTTTGCCTTCTTCGCATACTTGTTGGCCAGATCCTGGGTTTTTTTCGTATTTGAATCACGTAGTAATGTTGTACCACACTGAGGCAGTCAATTAAACCTGGTTTCGATCAATATTTCAGAGGATAACAACGGTTAGGTCTGGGTTAGGTCTGGGTTATGCCCGCATCTGGCTCATGATTTTGCCTTCTTCGCATACTTGTTGGCCAGATCCTGAGTTTTTTTCGTATTTGAATCACGTAGTAATGTTGTACCACACTGAGGCAGTCAATTAAACCTGGTTTCGATCAATATTTCAGAGGATAACACCGGTTAGGTCTGGGTTAGGTCCGGGAAATGCACGCACCTGGCTCATGATTTCGCCTTTTTCGCAAACTTGTTGGCCAGATCCTGGGTTTTTTCCGTGTTTGTATCACGTAGTAATGTGGTAATTCACTGAAACACTCAATTAAACCTGGTTTCGATCAATATTTTAGAGGATAACACCGGTTAGGTCTGGGTTAGGTCTGGGATATGCGCGCATCTGGCTTATACTTTCGCCTTTTTCGCAAACTTGTTGGCCAGATCCTGGGTTTTTTCCGTGTTTGAATCACGTAGTAATGTGGTAATACACTGAAGCAGTCAATTAAACCTGGTTTCGATCAATATTTTAGAGGGTAACACCGGTTAGGACTGGGTTCGGTCCGGGAAATGCACGCATCTGGCTTATGATTTCGCCTTTTTCGCAAACTTGTTAACCAGATCCTGGGTTTTTTCCGTGTTTGAATCACGTAGTAATGTGGTACCACACTGAGGCAGTCAATTAAACCTGGTTTCGATCAATATTTTAGAGGATAACACCGGTTAGGTCTGGGTTAGGTCTGGGTTATGCCCGCATCTGGCTCATGATTTTGCCTTCCTCGCATACTTGTTGGCCAGATCCTGGGTTTTTTTCGTGTTTGAATCATGTAGTAATGTGGTAACACACAGAAGCAGTCAATTAACCCTGGTTTCGATCAATATTTTAGAGGATAACACCGGTTAGGTCTGGGTTAGGTCTGGGTTATGCCCGCATCTGGCTCATGATTTTGCCTTCTTCGCATACTTGTTGGCCAGATCCTGGGTTTTTTTCGTGTTTGAATCACGCAGTAATGTGGTAACACACTGAAGCAGTCAATTAAACCTGGTTTCGATCAATTTTTTTAGGGGATGACACCGGTTAGGTCTGGGTTAGGTCTGGGTTATGCCCGCATCTGGCTCATGATTTTGCCTTCTTCGCATACTTGTTGGTCAGATCCTGGATTTTTTTCGTGTTTGAATCACGTAGTAATGTGGTAACACACTGAGGCAGTCAATTTAACCTGGTTTCGATCAATATTTTAGAGGATAACACCGGTTAGGTCTGGGTTAGGTCTGAGTTATGCCCGCATCTGGCTCATGATTTTGCCTTCTTCGCATACTTGTTGGCCAGATCCTGGGTTTTTTTCGTGTTTGAATCACGTAGTAATGTGGTAACACACTGAAGCAGTCAATTAAACCTGGTTTCGATCAATATTTTAGAGGATAACACCGGTTAGGTCTGGGTTAGGTCTGGGATATGCGCGCATCTGGCTCATGATTTCGCCTTTTTCGCAAACTTGTTGGCCAGATCCTGGGTTTTTTCCGTGATTGAATCACGTAGTAATGTGGTAATTCACTGAAGCAGTCAATTAAACCTGGTTTCGATCAATATTTTAGAGGATAACACCGGTTAGGTCTGGGTTAGGTCTGAGTTATGCCCGCATCTGGCTCATGATTTTGCCTTTTTCGCAAACTTGTTGGCCAGATCCTGGGTTTTTTTCGTATTTGAATCACGTAGTAATGTTGTACCACACTGAGGCAGTCAATTAAACCTGGTTTCGATCAATATTTCAGAGGATAACACCGGTTAGGTCTGGGTTAGGTCCGGGAAATGCGCGCACCTGGCTCATGATTTCGCCTTTTTCGCAAACTTGTTGGCCAGATGCTGGGTTTTTTCCGTGTTTGTATCACGTAGTAATGTGGTAATTCACTGAACCACTCAATTACACCTGGTTTCGATCAATATTTTAGAGGATAACACCGGTTAGGTCTGGGTTAGGTCTGGGATATGCGCGCATCTGGCTTATACTTTCGCCTTTTTCGCAAACTTGTTGGCCAGATCCTGGGTTTTTTCCGTGTTTGAATCACGTAGTAATGTGGTAATACACTGAAGCAGTCAATTAAACCTGGTTTCGATCAATATTTTAGAGGGTAACACCGGTTAGGACTGGGTTCGGTCCGGGAAATGCACGCATCTGGCTTATGATTTCGCCTTTTTCGCAAACTTGTTAACCAGATCCTGGGTTTTTTCCGTGTTTGAATCACGTAGTAATGTGGTAATTCACTGAAGCAGTCAATTAAACCTGGTTTCGATCAATATTTTAGAGGATAACACCGGTTAGGTCTGGGTTAGGTCTGGGTTATGCCCGCATCTGGCTCATGATTTTGCCTTCTTCGCATACTTGTTGGCCAGATCCGGTTTTTTTTGTGTTTGAATCACGTAGTAATGTGGTAACACACTGAGGCAGTCAATTAAACCTGGTTTCGATCAATATTTTAGAGGATAACACCGGTTAGGTCTGGGTTAGGTCTGGGTTATGCCCGCATCTGGCTCATGATTTTGCCTTCTTCGCATACTTGTTGGCCAGATCCTGGGTTTTTTTCGTGTTTGAATCACGTAGTAATGTGGTAACACACTGAAGCAGTCAATTAAACCTGGTTTCGATCAATATTTTAGAGGATAACACCGGTTAGGTCTGGGTTAGGTCTGGGTTATGCGCGCATCAAGCTCATGATTTTGCCTTCTTCGCATACTTGTTGGCCAGATCCTGGGTTTATTTCGTATTTGAATCACGTAGTAATGTTGTACCACACTGAGGCAGTCAATTAAACCTGGTTTCGATCAATATTTCAGAGGATAACACCGGTTAGGTCTGGGTTAGGGCCGGGAAATGCACGCACCTGGCTCATGATTTCGCCTTTTTCGCAAACTTGTTGGCCAGATGCTGGGTTTTTTCCGTGTTTGTATCACGTAGTAATGTGGTAATTCACTGAAACTCTCAATGAAACCTGGTTTTGATCAATATTTTAGAGGATAACACCGGTTAAGTCTGGGTTAGGTCTGGGACATGCGCGCATCTGGCTTATACTTTCGCCTTTTTCGCAAACTTGTTGGCCAGATCCTGGGTTATTTCCGTGTTTGAATCACGTAGTAATGTGGTAATACACTGAAGCAGTCAATTAAACCTGGTTTCGATCAATATTTTAGAGGGTAACACCGGTTAGGACTGGGTTCGGTCCGGGAAATGCACGCATCTGGCTTATGATTTCGCCTTTTTCGCAAACTTGTTAACCAGATCCTGGGTTTTTTCCGTGTTTGAATCACGTAGTAATGTGGTACCACACTGAGGCAGTCAATTAAACCTGGTTTCGATCAATATTTTAGAGGATAACACCGGTTAGGTCTGGGTTAGGTCTGGGTTATGCCCGCATCTGGCTCATGATTTTGCCTTCCTCGCATACTTGTTGGCCAGATCCTGGGTTTTTTTCGTGTTTGAATCATGTAGTAATGTGGTAACACACAGAAGCAGTCAATTAACCCTGGTTTCGATCAATATTTTAGAGGATAACACCGGTTAGGTCTGGGTTAGGTCTGGGTTATGCCCGCATCTGGCTCATGATTTTGCCTTCTTCGCATACTTGTTGGCCAGATCCTGGGTTTTTTTCGTGTTTGAATCACGCAGTAATGTGGTAACACACTGAAGCAGTCAATTAAACCTGGTTTCGATCAATTTTTTTAGGGGATGACACCGGTTAGGTCTGGGTTAGGTCTGGGTTATGCCCGCATCTGGCTCATGATTTTGCCTTCTTCGCATACTTGTTGGTCAGATCCTGGATTTTTTTCGTGTTTGAATCACGTAGTAATGTGGTAACACACTGAAGCAGTCAATTTAACCTGGTTTCGATCAATATTTTAGAGGATAACACCGGTTAGGTCTGGGTTAGGTCTGAGTTATGCCCGCATCTGGCTCATGATTTTGCCTTCTTCGCATACTTGTTGGCCAGATCCTGGGTTTTTTTCGTGTTTGAATCACGTAGTAATGTGGTAACACACTGAAGCAGTCAATTAAACCTGGTTTCGATCAATATTTTAGAGGATAACACCGGTTAGGTCTGGGTTAGGTCTGGGATATGCGCGCATCTGGCTCATGATTTCGCCTTTTTCGCAAACTTGTTGGCCAGATCCTGGGTTTTTTCCGTGATTGAATCACGTAGTAATGTGGTAATTCACAGAAGCAGTCAATTAAACCTGGTTTCGATCAATATTTTAGAGGATAACACCGGTTAGGTCTGGGTTAGGTCTGAGTTATAACCGCATCTGGCTCATGATTTTGCCTTTTTCGCAAACTTGTTGGCCAGATCCTGGGTTTTTTTCGTATTTGAATCACGTAGTAATGTTGTACCACACTGAGGCAGTCAATTAAACCTGGTTTCGATCAATATTTCAGAGGATAACACCGGTTAGGTCTGGGTTAGGTCCGGGAAATGCACGCACCTGGCTCATGATTTCGCCTTTTTCGCAAACTTGTTGGCCAGATGCTGGGTTTTTTCCGTGTTTGTATCACGTAGTAATGTGGTAATTCACTGAACCACTCAATTACACCTGGTTTCGATCAATATTTTAGAGGATAACACCGGTTAGGTCTGGGTTAGGTCTGGGATATGCGCGCATCTGGCTTATACTTTCGCCTTTTTCGTAAACTTGTTGGCCAGATCCTGGGTTTTTTCCGTGTTTGAATCACGTAGTAATGTGGTAATACACTGAAGCAGTCAATTAAACCTGGTTTCGATCAATATTTTAGAGGATAACACCGGTTAGGTCTGGGTTAGGTCTGGGATATGCGCGCATCTGGCTTACACTTTCGCCATTTTCGCAAACTTGTTGGCCAGATCCTGGGTTTTTTTCGTGTTTGAATCACGCAGTAATGTGGTAACACACTGATGCAGTCAATTAAACCTGGTTTCGATCAATTTTTTTAGGGGATGACACCGGTTAGGTCTGGGTTAGGTCCGGGTTATGCCCGCATCTGGCTCATGATTTTGCCTTCTTCGCATACTTGTTGGTCAGATCCTGGATTTTTTTCGTGTTTGAATCACGTAGTAATGTGGTAACACACTGAAGCAGTCAATTAAACCTGGTTTCGATCAATATTTTAGAGGATAACACCGGTTAGGTCTGGGTTAGGTCTGGGTTATGCCCGCATCTGGCTCATGATTTTGCCTTCTTCGCATACTTGTTGGCCAGATCCTGGTTTTTTTCGTATTTGAATCACGTAGTAATGTTGTACCACACTGAGGCAGTCAATTAAACCTGGTTTCGATCAATATTTCAGAGGATAACAACGGTTAGGTCTGGGTTAGGTCTGGGTTATGCCCGCATCTGGCTCATGATTTTGCCTTCTTCGCATACTTGTTGGCCAGATCCTGGGTTTTTTTCGTATTTGAATCACGTAGTAATGTTGTACCACACTGAGGCAGTCAATTAAACCTGGTTTCGATCAATATTTCAGAGGATAACACCGGTTAGGTCTGGGTTAGGTCCGGGAAATGCACGCACCTGGCTCATGATTTCGCCTTTTTCGCAAACTTGTTGGCCAGATCCTGGGTTTTTTCCGTGTTTGTATCACGTAGTAATGTGGTAATTCACTGAAACACTCAATTAAACCTGGTTTCGATGAATATTTTAGAGGATAACACCGGTTAGGTCTGGGTTAGGTCTGGGATATGCGCGCATCTGGCTTATACTTTCGCCTTTTTCGCAAACTTGTTGGCCAGATCCTGGGTTTTTTCCGTGTTTGAATCACGTAGTAATGTGGTAATACACTGAAGCAGTCAATTAAACCTGGTTTCGATCAATATTTTAGAGGGTAACACCGGTTAGGACTGGGTTCGGTCCGGGAAATGCACGCATCTGGCTTATGATTTCGCCTTTTTCGCAAACTTGTTAACCAGATCCTGGGTTTTTTCCGTGTTTGAATCACGTAGTAATGTGGTACCACACTGAGGCAGTCAATTAAACCTGGTTTCGATCAATATTTTAGAGGATAACACCGGTTAGGTCTGGGTTAGGTCTGGGTTATGCCCGCATCTGGCTCATGATTTTGCCTTCCTCGCATACTTGTTGGCCAGATCCTGGGTTTTTTTCGTGTTTGAATCATGTAGTAATGTGGTAACACACTGAGGCAGTCAATTAAACCTGGTTTCGATCAATATTTCAGAGGATAACACCGGTTAGGTCTGGGTTAGGTCCGGGAAATGCACGCACCTGGCTCATGATTTCGCCTTTTTCGCAAACTTGTTGGCCAGATCCTGGGTTTTTTCCGTGTTTGTATCACGTAGTAATGTGGTAATTCACTGAAACACTCAATTAAACCTGGTTTCGATCAATATTTTAGAGGATAACACCGGTTAGGTCTGGGTTAGGTCTGGGATATGCGCGCATCTGGCTTATACTTTCGCCTTTTTCGCAAACTTGTTGGCCAGATCCTGGGTTTTTTCCGTGTTTGAATCACGTAGTAATGTGGTAATACACTGAAGCAGTCAATTAAACCTGGTTTCGATCAATATTTTAGAGGGTAACACCGGTTAGGACTGGGTTCGGTCCGGGAAATGCACGCATCTGGCTTATGATTTCGCCTTTTTCGCAAACTTGTTAACCAGATCCTGGGTTTTTTCCGTGTTTGAATCACGTAGTAATGTGGTACCACACTGAGGCAGTCAATTAAACCTGGTTTCGATCAATATTTTAGAGGATAACACCGGTTAGGTCTGGGTTAGGTCTGGGTTATGCCCGCATCTGGCTCATGATTTTGCCTTCCTCGCATACTTGTTGGCCAGATCCTGGGTTTTTTTCGTGTTTGAATCATGTAGTAATGTGGTAACACACAGAAGCAGTCAATTAACCCTGGTTTCGATCAATATTTTAGAGGATAACACCGGTTAGGTCTGGGTTAGGTCTGGGTTATGCCCGCATCTGGCTCATGATTTTGCCTTCTTCGCATACTTGTTGGCCAGATCCTGGGTTTTTTTCGTGTTTGAATCACGCAGTAATGTGGTAACACACTGAAGCAGTCAATTAAACCTGGTTTCGATCAATTTTTTTAGGGGATGACACCGGTTAGGTCTGGGTTAGGTCTGGGTTATGCCCGCATCTGGCTCATGATTTTGCCTTCTTCGCATACTTGTTGGTCAGATCCTGGATTTTTTTCGTGTTTGAATCACGTAGTAATGTGGTAACACACTGAAGCTGTCAATTTAACCTGGTTTCGATCAATATTTTAGAGGATAACACCGGTTAGGTCTGGGTTAGGTCTGAGTTATGCCCGCATCTGGCACATGATTTTGCCTTCTTCGCATACTTGTTGGCCAGATCCTGGGTGTTTTTCGTATTTGAATCACGTAGTAATGTTGTACCACACTGAGGCAGTCAATTAAACCTGGTTTCGATCAATATTTCAGAGGATAACACCGGTTAGGTCTGGGTTAGGTCCGGGAAATGCACGCACCTGGCTCATGATTTCGCCTTTTTCGCAAACTTGTTGGCCAGATCCTGGGTTTTTTCCGTGTTTGAATCACGTAGTAATGTGGTAATACACTGAAGCAGTCAATTAAACCTGGTTTCGATCAATATTTTAGAGGGTAACACCGGTTAGGACTGGGTTCGGTCCGGGAAATGCACGCATCTGGCTTATGATTTCGCCTTTTTCGCAAACTTGTTAACCAGATCCTGGGTTTTTTCCGTGTTTGAATCACGTAGTAATGTGGTACCACACTGAGGCAGTCAATTAAACCTGGTTTCGATCAATATTTTAGAGGATAACACCGGTTAGGTCTGGGTTAGGTCTGGGTTATGCCCGCATCTGGCTCATGATTTTGCCTTCCTCGCATACTTGTTGGCCAGATCCTGGGTTTTTTTCGTGTTTGAATCATGTAGTAATGTGGTAACACACTGAGGCAGTCAATTAAACCTGGTTTCGATCAATATTTCAGAGGATAACACCGGTTAGGTCTGGGTTAGGTCCGGGAAATGCACGCACCTGGCTCATGATTTCGCCTTTTTCGCAAACTTGTTGGCCAGATCCTGGGTTTTTTCCGTGTTTGTATCACGTAGTAATGTGGTAATTCACTGAAACACTCAATTAAACCTGGTTTCGATCAATATTTTAGAGGATAACACCGGTTAGGTCTGGGTTAGGTCTGGGATATGCGCGCATCTGGCTTATACTTTCGCCTTTTTCGCAAACTTGTTGGCCAGATCCTGGGTGTTTTCCCTGTTTGAATCACGTAGTAATGTGGTAATACACTGAAGCAGTCAATTAAACCTGGTTTCGATCAATATTTTAGAGGGTAACACCGGTTAGGACTGGGTTCGGTCCGGGAAATGCACGCATCTGGCTTATGATTTCGCCTTTTTCGCAAACTTGTTAACCAGATCCTGGGTTTTTTCCGTGTTTGAATCACGTAGTAATGTGGTACCACACTGAGGCAGTCAATTAAACCTGGTTTCGATCAATATTTTAGAGGATAACACCGGTTAGGTCTGGGTTAGGTCTGGGTTATGCCCGCATCTGGCTCATGATTTTGCCTTCCTCGCATACTTGTTGGCCAGATCCTGGGTTTTTTTCGTGTTTGAATCATGTAGTAATGTGGTAACACACAGAAGCAGTCAATTAACCCTGGTTTCGATCAATATTTTAGAGGATAACACCGGTTAGGTCTGGGTTAGGTCTGGGTTATGCCCGCATCTGGCTCATGATTTTGCCTTCTTCGCATACTTGTTGGCCAGATCCTGGGTTTTTTTCGTGTTTGAATCACGCAGTAATGTGGTAACACACTGAAGCAGTCAATTAAACCTGGTTTCGATCAATTTTTTTAGGGGATGACACCGGTTAGGTCTGGGTTAGGTCTGGGTTATGCCCGCATCTGGCTCATGATTTTGCCTTCTTCGCATACTTGTTGGTCAGATCCTGGATTTTTTTCGTGTTTGAATCACGTAGTAATGTGGTAACACACTGAAGCAGTCAATTTAACCTGGTTTCGATCAATATTTTAGAGGATAACACCGGTTAGGTCTGGGTTAGGTCTGAGTTATGCCCGCATCTGGCTCATGATTTTGCCTTCTTCGCATACTTGTTGGCCAGATCCTGGGTTTTTTTCGTGTTTGAATCACGTAGTAATGTGGTAACACACTGAAGCAGTCAATTAAACCTGGTTTCGATCAATATTTTAGAGGATAACACCGGTTAGGTCTGGGTTAGGTCTGGGATATGCGCGCATCTGGCTCATGATTTCGCCTTTTTCGCAAACTTGTTGCCCAGATCCTGGGTTTTTTCCGTGATTGAATCACGTAGTAATGTGGTAATTCACTGAAGCAGTCAATTAAACCTGGTTTCGATCAATATTTTAGAGGATAACACCGGTTAGGTCTGGGTTAGGTCTGAGTTATGCCCGCATCTGGCTCATGATTTTGCCTTTTTCGCAAACTTGTTGGCCAGATCCTGGGTTTTTTTCGTATTTGAATCACGTAGTAATGTTGTACCACACTGAGGCAGTCAATTAAACCTGGTTTCGATCAATATTTCAGAGGATAACACCGGTTAGGTCTGGGTTAGGTCCGGGAAATGCACGCACCTGGCTCATGATTTCGCCTTTTTCGCAAACTTGTTGGCCAGATGCTGGGTTTTTTCCGTGTTTGTATCACGTAGTAATGTGGTAATTCACTGAACCACTCAATTACACCTGGTTTCGATCAATATTTTAGAGGATAACACCGGTTAGGTCTGGGTTAGGTCTGGGATATGCGTGCATCTGGCTTATACTTTCGCCTTTTTCGCAAACTTGTTGGCCAGATCCTGGGTTTTTTCCGTGTTTGAATCACGTAGTAATGTGGTAATACACTGAAGCAGTCAATTAAACCTGGTTTCGATCAATATTTTAGAGGATAACACCGGTTAGGTCTGGGTTAGGTCTGGGATATGCGCGCATCTGGCTTACACTTTCGCCATTTTCGCAAACTTGTTGGCCAGATCCTGGGTTTTTTTCGTGTTTGAATCACGCAGTAATGTGGTAACACACTGATGCAGTCAATTAAACCTGGTTTCGATGAATTTTTTTAGGGGATGACACCGGTTAGGTCTGGGTTAGGTCCGGGTTATGCCCGCATCTGGCTCATGATTTTGCCTTCTTCGCATACTTGTTGGTCAGATCCTGGATTTTTTTCGTGTTTGAATCACGTAGTAATGTGGTAACACACTGAAGCAGTCAATTAAACCTGGTTTCGATCAATATTTTAGAGGATAACACCGGTTAGGTCTGGGTTAGGTCTGGGTTATGCCCGCATCTGGCTCATGATTTTGCCTTCTTCGCATACTTGTTGGCCAGATCCTGGGTTTTTTTCGTATTTGAATCACGTAGTAATGTTGTACCACACTGAGGCAGTCAATTAAACCTGGTTTCGATCAATATTTCAGAGGATAACAACGGTTAGGTCTGGGTTAGGTCTGGGTTATGCCCGCATCTGGCTCATGATTTTGCCTTCTTCGCATACTTGTTGGCCAGATCCTGGGTTTTTTTCGTATTTGAATCACGTAGTAATGTTGTACCACACTGAGGCAGTCAATTAAACCTGGTTTCGATCAATATTTCAGAGGATAACACCGGTTAGGTCTGGGTTAGGTCCGGGAAATGCACGCACCTGGCTCATGATTTCGCCTTTTTCGCAAACTTGTTGGCCAGATCCTGGGTTTTTTCCGTGTTTGTATCACGTAGTAATGTGGTAATTCACTGAAACACTCAATTAAACCTGGTTTCGATCAATATTTTAGAGGATAACACCGGTTAGGTCTGGGTTAGGTCTGGGATATGCGCGCATCTGGCTTATACTTTCGCCCTTTTCGCAAACTTGTTGGCCAGATCCTGGGTTTTTTCCGTGTTTGAATCACGTAGTAATGTGGTAATACACTGAAGCAGTCAATTAAACCTGGTTTCGATCAATATTTTAGAGGGAAACACCGGTTAGGACTGGGTTCGGTCCGGGAAATGCACGCATCTGGCTTATGATTTCGCCTTTTTCGCAAACTTGTTAACCAGATCCTGGGTTTTTTCCGTGTTTGAATCACGTAGTAATGTGGTACCACACTGAGGCAGTCAATTAAACCCGGTTTCGATCTATATTTTAGAGGATAACACCGGTTAGGTCTGGGTTAGGTCTGGGTTATGCCCGCATCTGGCTCATGATTTTGCCTTCCTCGCATACTTGTTGGCCAGATCCTGGGTTTTTTTCGTGTTTGAATCATGTAGTAATGTGGTAACACACAGAAGCAGTCAATTAACCCTGGTTTCGATCAATATTTTAGAGGATAACACCGGTTAGGTCTGGGTTAGGTCTGGGTTATGCCCGCATCTGGCTCATGATTTTGCCTTCTTCGCATACTTGTTGGCCAGATCCTGGGTTTTTTTCGTGTTTGAATCACGCAGTAATGTGGTAACACACTGAAGCAGTCAATTAAACCTGGTTTCGATCAATTTTTTTAGGGGATGACACCGGTTAGGTCTGGGTTAGGTCTGGGTTATGCCCGCATCTGGCTCATGATTTTGCCTTCTTCGCATACTTGTTGGTCAGATCCTGGATTTTTTTCGTGTTTGAATCACGTAGTAATGTGGTAACACACTGAAGCAGTCAATTTAACCTGGTTTCGATCAATATTTTAGAGGATAACACCGGTTAGGTCTGGGTTAGGTCTGGGATATGCGCGCATCTGGCTCATGATTTCGCCTTTTTCGCAAACTTGTTGGCCAGATCCTGGGTTTTTTCCGTGATTGAATCACGTAGTAATGTGGTAATTCACTGAAGCAGTCAATTAAACCTGGTTTCGATCAATATTTTAGAGGATAACACCGGTTAGGTCTGGGTTAGGTCTGAGTTATGCCCGCATCTGGCTCATGATTTTGCCTTTTTCGCAAACTTGTTGGCCAGATCCTGGGTTTTTTTCGTATTTGAATCACGTAGTAATGTTGTACCACACTGAGGCAGTCAATTAAACCTGGTTTCGATCAATATTTCAGAGGATAACACCGGTTAGGTCTGGGTTAGGTCCGGGAAATGCGCGCACCTGGCTCATGATTTCGCCTTTTTCGCAAACTTGTTGGCCAGATGCTGGGTTTTTTCCGTGTTTGTATCACGTAGTAATGTGGTAATTCACTGAACCACTCAATTACACCTGGTTTCGATCAATATTTTAGAGGATAACACCGGTTAGGTCTGGGTTAGGTCTGGGATATGCGAGCATCTGGCTTATACTTTCGCCTTTTTCGCAAACTTGTTGGCCAGATCCTGGGTTTTTTCCGTGTTTGAATCACGTAGTAATGTGGTAATACACTGAAGCAGTCAATTAAACCTGGTTTCGATCAATATTTTAGAGGGTAACACCGGTTAGGACTGGGTTCGGTCCGGGAAATGCACGCATCTGGCTTATGATTTCGCCTTTTTCGCAAACTTGTTAACCAGATCCTGGGTTTTTTCCGTGTTTGAATCACGTAGTAATGTGGTAATTCACTGAAGCAGTCAATTAAACCTGGTTTCGATCAATATTTTAGAGGATAACACCGGTTAGGTCTGGGTTAGGTCTGGGTTATGCCCGCATCTGGCTCATGATTTTGCCTTCTTCGCATACTTGTTGGCCAGATCCGGTTTTTTTTGTGTTTGAATCACGTAGTAATGTGGTAACACACTGAGGCAGTCAATTAAACCTGGTTTCGATCAATATTTTAGAGGATAACACCGGTTAGGTCTGGGTTAGGTCTGGGTTATGCCCGCATCTGGCTCATGATTTTGCCTTCTTCGCATACTTGTTGGCCAGATCCTGGGTTTTTTTCGTGTTTGAATCACGTAGTAATGTGGTAACACACTGAAGCAGTCAATTAAACCTGGTTTCGATCAATATTTTAGAGGATAACACCGGTTAGGTCTGGGTTAGGTCTGGGTTATGCGCGCATCAAGCTCATGATTTTGCCTTCTTCGCATACTTGTTGGCCAGATCCTGGGTTTATTTCGTATTTGAATCACGTAGTAATGTTGTACCACACTGAGGCAGTCAATTAAACCTGGTTTCGATCAATATTTCAGAGGATAACACCGGTTAGGTCTGGGTTAGGGCCGGGAAATGCACGCACCTGGCTCATGATTTCGCCTTTTTCGCAAACTTGTTGGCCAGATGCTGGGTTTTTTCCGTGTTTGTATCACGTAGTAATGTGGTAATTCACTGAAACTCTCAATGAAACCTGGTTTTGATCAATATTTTAGAGGATAACACCGGTTAAGTCTGGGTTAGGTCTGGGACATGCGCGCATCTGGCTTATACTTTCGCCTTTTTCGCAAACTTGTTGGCCAGATCCTGGGTTATTTCCGTGTTTGAATCACGTAGTAATGTGGTAATACACTGAAGCAGTCAATTAAACCTGGTTTCGATCAATATTTTAGAGGGTAACACCGGTTAGGACTGGGTTCGGTCCGGGAAATGCACGCATCTGGCTTATGATTTCGCCTTTTTCGCAAACTTGTTAACCAGATCCTGGGTTTTTTCCGTGTTTGAATCACGTAGTAATGTGGTACCACACTGAGGCAGTCAATTAAACCTGGTTTCGATCAATATTTTAGAGGATAACACCGGTTAGGTCTGGGTTAGGTCTGGGTTATGCCCGCATCTGGCTCATGATTTTGCCTTCCTCGCATACTTGTTGGCCAGATCCTGGGTTTTTTTCGTGTTTGAATCATGTAGTAATGTGGTAACACACAGAAGCAGTCAATTAAACCTGGTTTCGATCAATATTTTAGAGGATAACACCGGTTAGGTCTGGGTTAGGTCTGGGTTATGCCCGCATCTGGCTCATGATTTTGCCTTCTTCGCATACTTGTTGGCCAGATCCTGGGTTTTTTTCGTGTTTGAATCACGCAGTAATGTGGTAACACACTGAGGCAGTCAATTAAACCTGGTTTCGATCAATTTTTTTAGGGGATGACACCGGTTAGGTCTGGGTTAGGTCTGGGTTATGCCCGCATCTGGCTCATGATTTTGCCTTCTTCGCATAATTGTTGGCCAGATCCGGTTTTTTTTGTGTTTGAATCACGTAGTAATGTGGTAACACACTGAGGCAGTCAATTAAACCTGGTTTCGATCAATATTTTAGAGGATAACACCGGTTAGGTCTGGGTTAGGTCTGGGTTATGCCCGCATCTGGCTCATGATTTTGCCTTCTTCGCATACTTGTTGGCCAGATCCTGGGTTTTTTTCGTGTTTGAATCACGTAGTAATGTGGTAACACACTGAAGCAGTCAATTAAACCTGGTTTCGATCAATATTTTAGAGGATAACACCGGTTAGGTCTGGGTTAGGTCTGGGTTATGCCCGCATCAAGCTCATGATTTTGCCTTCTTCGCATACTTGTTGGCCAGATCCTGGGTTTTTTTCGTATTTGAATCACGTAGTAATGTTGTACCACACTGAGGCAGTCAATTAAACCTGGTTTCGATCAATATTTCAGAGGACAACACCGGTTAGGTCTGGGTTAGGTCCGGGAAATGCACGCACCTGGCTCATGATTTCGCCTTTTTCGCAAACTTGTTGGCCAGATGCTGGGTTTTTTCCGTGTTTGTATCACGTAGTAATGTGGTAATTCACTGAAACACTCAATTAAACCTGGTTTCGATCAATATTTTAGAGGATAACACCGGTTAGGTCTGGGTTAAGTCTGGGATATGCGCGCATCTGGCTTATACTTTCGCCTTTTTCGCATACTTGTTGGCCAGATCCTGGGGTTTTTCCGTGTTTGAATCACGTAGTAATGTGGTAATACACTGAAGCAGTCAATTAAACCTGGTTTCGATCAATATTTTAGAGGGTAACACCGGTTAGGACTGGGTTCGGTCCGGGAAATGCACGCATCTGGCTTATGATTTCGCCTTTTTCGCAAACTTGTTAACCAGATCCTGGGTTTTTTCCGTGTTTGAATCACGTACTAATGTGGTACCACACAGAGGCAGTCAATTAAACCTGGTTTCGATCAATATTTTAGAGGATAACACCGGTTAGGTCTGGGTTAGGTCTGGGTTATGCCCGCATCTGGCTCATGATTTTGCCTTCCTCGCATACTTGTTGGCCAGATCCTGGGTTTTTTTCGTGTTTGAATCATGTAGTAATGTGGTAACACACAGAAGCAGTCAATTAAACCTGGTTTCGATCAATATTTTAGAGGATAACACCGGTTAGGTCTGGGTTAGATCTGGGTTATGCCCGCATCTGGCTCATGATTTTGCCTTCTTCGCATACTTGTTGGCCAGATCCTGGGATTTTTTCGTGTTTGAATCACGCAGTAATGTGGTAACACACTGAGGCAGTCAATTAAACCTGGTTTCGATCAATTTTTTTAGGGGATGACACCGGTTAGGTCTGGGTTATGCCCGCATCTGGATCATGATTTTGCCTTCTTCGCATACTTGTTGGTCAGATCCTGGATTTTTTTCGTGTTTGAATCACGTAGTAATGTGGTAACACACTGAAGCAGTCAATTTAACCTGGTTTCGATCAATATTTTAGAGGATAACACCCGTTAGGTCTGGGTTAGGTCTGGGTTATGCCCGCATCTGGCTCATGATTTTGCCTTCTTCGCATACTTGTTGGCCAGATCCTGGGATTTTTTCGTGTTTGAATCATGTAGTAATGTGGTAACACACAGAAGCAGTCAATTAAACCTGGTTTCGATCAATATTTTAGAGGATAACACCGGTTAGGTCTGGGTTAGGTCTGGGTTATGCCCGCATCTGGCTCATGATTTTGCCTTCTTCGCATACTTGTTGGCCAGATCCTGGGTTTTTTTCGTGTTTGAATCACGTAGTAATGTGGTAACACACTGAAGCAGTCAATTAAACCTGGTTCCGATCAATATTTTAGAGGATAACACCGGTTAGGTCTGGGTTAGGTCTGGGTTATGACCGCTTCTGGCTCATGATTTTACCTTCTTCGCATACTTGTGGGCCAGATCCTGGGTTTTTTTCGTGTTTGAATCACGTTGTAATGTGGTAACACACTGAAGCAGTCAATTAAACCTGGTTTCGATCAATATTTTAGAGGATAACACCGGTTAGGTCTGGGTTAGGTCTGGGTTATGCGCGCATCTGGCTTATACTTTCGCCTTTTTCGCAAACTTGTTGGCCAGATCCTGGGTTTTTTTCGTGTTTGAATCACGTAGTAATACTGTAATTCACTGAAGCAGTCAATTAAACCTGGTTTCGGTCAATATTTTAGAGGATAACACCGGTTAGGTCTGGGTTAGGTCTGAGTTATGCCCGCATCTGGCTCATGATTTTGCCTTTTTCGCAAACTTGTAGGCCAGATCCTGGGTTTTTTCCGTGTTTGAATCACGTAGTAATGTTGTAGCACACTGAAGCAGTCAATTAAACCTGGTTTCGATCAATATTTTAGAGGATAACACCGGTTAGGTCTGGGTTAGGTCTGGGATATGTGCGCATCTGGCTTATACTTTCGCCTTTTTCGCAAACTTGTTGGCCAGATCCTGGGTTTTTTCCATGTTTGAATCACGTAGTAATGTGGTAATTCACTGAAGCAGTCAATTAAACCTGGTTTCGATCAATATTTTAGAGGATAACACCGGTTAGGTCTGGGTTAGGTCTGGGTTATGCCCGCATCTGGCTCATGATTTTGCCTTCTTCGCATACTTGTTGGCCAGATCCGGTTTTTTTTGTGTTTGAATCACGTAGTAATGTGGTAACACACTGAAGCAGTCAATTAAACCTGGTTTCGATCAATATTTTAGAGGATAACACCGGCTAGGTCTGGGTTAGGTCTGAGTTATGCCCGCATCTGGCTCATGATTTTGCCTTCTTCGCATACTTGTTGGCCAGATCCTGGATTTTTTTCGTGTTTGAAACACGTAGTAATGTGGTAACACACGGAAGCAGTCAATTTAACCTGGTTTCGATCAATTTTTTTAGGAAATGACACCGGTTAGGTCTGGGTTAGGTCTGGGTTATGCCCGCATCTGGCTCATGATTTTGCCTTCTTCGCATACTTGTTGGCCAGATCCTGGATTTTTTTCGTGTTTGAAACACGTAGTAATGTGGTAACACACTGAAGCAGTCAATTTAACCTGGTTTCGATCAATATTTTAGAGGATAACACCGGTTAGGTCTGGGTTAGGTCTGGGATACGCGCGCATCTGGCTTATACTTTCGCCTTTTTCGCAAACTTGTTGGCCAGATCCTGGGTTTTTCCGTGTTTGAATCACGTAGTAATGTGGTAACATAATGAAGCAGTCAATTAACCCTGGATTCGATCAATATTTTGGAGGATGACACCGGTTAGGTCTGGGTTAGGTCTGGGTTATGCCCGCATCTGGCTCATGATTTTGCCTTCTTCGCATACTTGTTGGCCAGATCCTGGATTTTTTTCGAGTTTGAATCACGTAGTAATGTGGTAACACACTGAAGCAGTCAATTTAACCTGGTTTCGATCAATATTTTAGAGGATAACACCGGTTAGGTCTGGGTTAGGTCTGGGATACGCGCGCATCTGGCTTATACTTTCGCCTTTTTCGCAAACTTGTTGGCCGGATCCTGGGTTTTTTCCGTGTTTGTATCACGTAGTAATGTGGTAACACACTGAAGCAGTCAATTAAACCTGGTTTCGATCAATATTTTAGAGGATAACACCGGTTAGGTCTGGGTTAGGTCTGGGTTATGCCCGCATCTGGCTCATGATTTTGCCTTCTTCGCATACTTGTTGGCCAGATCCTGGGTTTTTTTCGTGTTTGAATCACGCAGTAATGTGGTAACACACTGAAGCAGTCAATTAAACCTGGTTTCGATCAATTTCTTTAGGGGATGACACCGGTTAGGTCTGTGTTAGGTCTGGGTTATGCCCGCATCTGGCTCATGATTTTGCCTTCTTCGCATACTTGTTGGTCAGATCCTGGATTTTTTTCGTGTTTGAATCACGTAGTAATGTGGTAACACACTGAAGCAGTCAATTTAACCTGGTTTCGATCAATATTTTAGAGGATAACACCGGTTAGGTCTGGGTTAGGTCTGAGTTATGCCCGCATCTGGCTCATGATTTTGCCTTCTTCGCATACTTGTTGGCCAGATCCTGGGTTTTTTTCGTGTTTGAATCACGTAGTAATGTGGTAACACACTGAAGCAGTCAATTAAACCTGGTTTCGATCAATATTTTAGAGGATAACACCGGTTAGGTCTGGGTTAGATCTGGGTTATGCCCGCATCTGGCTCATGATTTTGCCTTCTTCGCATACTTGTTGGCCAGATCCTGGGATTTTTTCGTGTTTGAATCACGCAGTAATGTGGTAACACACTGAGGCAGTCAATTAAACCTGGTTTCGATCAATTTTTTTAGGGGATGACACCGGTTAGGTCTGGGTTATGCCCGCATCTGGCTCATGATTTTGCCTTCTTCGCATACTTGTTGGTCAGATCCTGGATTTTTTTCGTGTTTGAATCACGTAGTAATGTGGTAACACACTGAAGCAGTCAATTTAACCTGGTTTCGATCAATATTTTAGAGGATAACACCGGTTAGGTCTGGGTTAGGTCTAGGATACGCGCGCATGTGGCTTATACTTTCGCCTTTTTCGCAAACTTGTTGGCCAGATCCTGGGTTTTTTCCGTGTTTGAATCACGTAGTAATGTGGTAACTCACAGAAGCAGTCAATTAAACCTGGTTTCGATCAATATTTTAGAGGATAACACCGGTTAGGTCTGGGTTAGGTCTGGGTTATGCCCGCATCTGGCTCATGATTTTGCCTTCCTCGCATACTTGTTGGCCAGATCCTGGGTTTTTTTCGTGTTTGAATCATGTAGTAATTTGGTAACACACAGAAGCAGTCAATTAAACCTGGTTTCGATCAATATTTTAGAGGATAACACCGGTTAGGTCTGGGTTAGGTCTGGGTTATGCCCGCATCTGGCTCATGATTTTGCCTTCTTCGCATACTTGTTGGCCAGATCCTGGGTTTTTTTCGTGTTTGAATCACGTAGTAATGTGGTAACACACTGAAGCAGTCAATTAAACCTGGTTCCGATCAATATTTTAGAGGATAACACCGGTTAGGTCTGGGTTAGGTCTGGGTTATGACCGCTTCTGGCTCATGATTTTGCCTTCTTCGCATACTTGTGGGCCAGATCCTGGGTTTTTTTCGTGTTTGAATCACGTTGTAATGTGGTAACACACTGAAGCAGTCAATTAAACCTGGTTTCGATCAATATTTTAGAGGATAACACCGGTTAGGTCTGAGATAGGTCTGGGTTATGCGCGCATCTGGCTTATACTTTCGCCTTTTTCGCAAACTTGTTGGCCAGATCCTGGGTTTTTTCCATGTTTGAATCACGTAGTAATGTGGTAATTCACTGAAGCAGTCAATTAAACCTGGTTTCGATCAATATTTTAGAGGATAACACCGGTTAGGTCTGGGTTAGGTCTGGGTTATGCCCGCATCTGGCTCATGATTTTGCCTTCTTCGCATACTTGTTGGCCAGATCCGGTTTTTTTTGTGTTTGAATCACGTAGTAATGTGGTAACACACTGAAGCAGTCAATTAAACCTGGTTTCGATCAATATTTTAGAGGATAACACCGGCTAGGTCTGGGTTAGGTCTGAGTTATGCCCGCATCTGGCTCATGATTTTGCCTTCTTCGCATACTTGTTGGCCAGATCCTGGATTTTTTTCGTGTTTGAAACACGTAGTAATGTGGTAACACACTGAAGCAGTCAATTTAACCTGGTTTCGATCAATTTTTTTAGGAAATGACACCGGTTAGGTCTGGGTTAGGTCCGGGTTATGCCCGCATCTGGCTCATGATTTTGCCTTCTTCGCATACTTGTTGGCCAGATCCTGGGTTTTTTCCGTGTTTGTATCACGTAGTAATGTTGTACCACACTGAGGCAGTCAATTAAACCTGGTTTCGATCAATATTTCAGAGGATAACACCGGTTAGGTCTGGGTTAGGTCCGGGAAATGCACGCACCTGGCTCATGATTTCGCCTTTTTCGCAAACTTGTTGGCCAGATGCTGGGTTTTTTCCGTGTTTGTATCACGTAGTAATGTGGTAATTCACTGAACCACTCAATTACACCTGGTTTCGATCAATATTTTAGAGGATAACACCGGTTAGGTCTGGGTTAGGTCTGGGATATGCGTGCATCTGGCTTATACTTTCGCCTTTTTCGCAAACTTGTTGGCCAGATCCTGGGTTTTTTCCGTGTTTGAATCACGTAGTAATGTGGTAATACACTGAAGCAGTCAATTAAACCTGGTTTCGATCAATATTTTAGAGGATAACACCGGTTAGGTCTGGGTTAGGTCTGGGATATGCGCGCATCTGGCTTACACTTTCGCCATTTTCGCAAACTTGTTGGCCAGATCCTGGGATTTTTTCGTGTTTGAATCACGCAGTAATGTGGTAACACACTGATGCAGTCAATTAAACCTGGTTTCGATCAATTTTTTTAGGGGATGACACCGGTTAGGTCTGGGTTAGGTCCGGGTTATGCCCGCATCTGGCTCATGATTTTGCCTTCTTCGCATACTTGTTGGTCAGATCCTGGATTTTTTTCGTGTTTGAATCACGTAGTAATGTGGTAACACACTGAAGCAGTCAATTAAACCTGGTTTCGATCAATATTTTAGAGGATAACACCGGTTAGGTCTGGGTTAGGTCTGGGTTATGCCCGCATCTGGCTCATGATTTTGCCTTCTTCGCATACTTGTTGGCCAGATCCTGGGTTTTTTTCGTATTTGAATCACGTAGTAATGTTGTACCACACTGAGGCAGTCAATTAAACCTGGTTTCGATCAATATTTCAGAGGATAACAACGGTTAGGTCTGGGTTAGGTCTGGGTTATGCCCGCATCTGGCTCATGATTTTGCCTTCTTCGCATACTTGTTGGCCAGATCCTGGGTTTTTTTCGTATTTGAATCACGTAGTAATGTTGTACCACACTGAGGCAGTCAATTAAACCTGGTTTCGATCAATATTTCAGAGGATAACACCGGTTAGGTCTGGGTTAGGTCCGGGAAATGCACGCACCTGGCTCATGATTTCGCCTTTTTCGCAAACTTGTTGGCCAGATCCTGGGTTTTTTCCGTGTTTGTATCACGTAGTAATGTGGTAATTCACTGAAACACTCAATTAAACCTGGTTTCGATCAATATTTTAGAGGATAACACCGGTTAGGTCTGGGTTAGGTCTGGGATATGCGCGCATCTGGCTTATACTTTCGCCTTTTTCGCAAACTTGTTGGCCAGATCCTGGGTTTTTTCCGTGTTTGAATCACGTAGTAATGTGGTAATACACTGAAGCAGTCAATTAAACCTGGTTTCGATCAATATTTTAGAGGGTAACACCGGTTAGGACTGGGTTCGGTCCGGGAAATGCACGCATCTGGCTTATGATTTCGCCTTTTTCGCAAACTTGTTAACCAGATCCTGGGTTTTTTCCGTGTTTGAATCACGTAGTAATGTGGTACCACACTGAGGCAGTCAATTAAACCTGGTTTCGATCAATATTTTAGAGGATAACACCGGTTAGGTCTGGGTTAGGTCTGGGTTATGCCCGCATCTGGCTCATGATTTTGCCTTCCTCGCATACTTGTTGGCCAGATCCTGGGTTTTTTTCGTGTTTGAATCATGTAGTAATGTGGTAACACACAGAAGCAGTCAATTAACCCTGGTTTCGATCAATATTTTAGAGGATAACACCGGTTAGGTCTGGGTTAGGTCTGGGTTATGCCCGCATCTGGCTCATGATTTTGCCTTCTTCGCATACTTGTTGGCCAGATCCTGGGTTTTTTTCGTGTTTGAATCACGCAGTAATGTGGTAACACACTGAGGCAGTCAATTAAACCTGGTTTCGATCAATTTTTTTAGGGGATGACACCGGTTAGGTCTGGGTTAGGTCTGGGTTATGCCCGCATCTGGCTCATGATTTTGCCTTCTTCGCATAATTGTTGGCCAGATCCGGTTTTTTTTGTGTTTGAATCACGTAGTAATGTGGTAACACACTGAGGCAGTCAATTAAACCTGGTTTCGATCAATATTTTAGAGGATAACACCGGTTAGGTCTGGGTTAGGTCTGGGTTATGCCCGCATCTGGCTCATGATTTTGCCTTCTTCGCATACTTGTTGGCCAGATCCTGGGTTTTTTTCGTGTTTGAATCACGTAGTAATGTGGTAACACACTGAAGCAGTCAATTAAACCTGGTTTCGATCAATATTTTAGAGGATAACACCGGTTAGGTCTGGGTTAGGTCTGGGTTATGCCCGCATCAAGCTCATGATTTTGCCTTCTTCGCATACTTGTTGGCCAGATCCTGGGTTTTTTTCGTATTTGAATCACGTAGTAATGTTGTACCACACTGAGGCAGTCAATTAAACCTGGTTTCGATCAATATTTCAGAGGATAACACCGGTTAGGTCTGGGTTAGGTCCGGGAAATGCACGCACCTGGCTCATGATTTCGCCTTTTTCGCAAACTTGTTGGCCAGATGCTGGGTTTTTTCCGTGTTTGTATCACGTAGTAATGTGGTAATTCACTGAAACACTCAATTAAACCTGGTTTCGATCAATATTTTAGAGGATAACACCGGTTAGGTCTGGGTTAAGTCTGGGATATGCGCGCATCTGGCTTATACTTTCGCCTTTTTCGCATACTTGTTGGCCAGATCCTGGGGTTTTTCCGTGTTTGAATCACGTAGTAATGTGGTAATACACTGAAGCAGTCAATTAAACCTGGTTTCGATCAATATTTTAGAGGGTAACACCGGTTAGGACTGGGTTCGGTCCGGGAAATGCACGCATCTGGCTTATGATTTCGCCTTTTTCGCAAACTTGTTAACCAGATCCTGGGTTTTTTCCGTGTTTGAATCACGTACTAATGTGGTACCACACAGAGGCAGTCAATTAAACCTGGTTTCGATCAATATTTTAGAGGATAACACCGGTTAGGTCTGGGTTAGGTCTGGGTTATGCCCGCATCTGGCTCATGATTTTGCCTTCCTCGCATACTTGTTGGCCAGATCCTGGGTTTTTTTCGTGTTTGAATCATGTAGTAATGTGGTAACACACAGAAGCAGTCAATTAAACCTGGTTTCGATCAATATTTTAGAGGATAACACCGGTTAGGTCTGGGTTAGATCTGGGTTATGCCCGCATCTGGCTCATGATTTTGCCTTCTTCGCATACTTGTTGGCCAGATCCTGGGATTTTTTCGTGTTTGAATCACGCAGTAATGTGGTAACACACTGAGGCAGTCAATTAAACCTGGTTTCGATCAATTTTTTTAGGGGATGACACCGGTTAGGTCTGGGTTATGCCCGCATCTGGATCATGATTTTGCCTTCTTCGCATACTTGTTGGTCAGATCCTGGATTTTTTTCGTGTTTGAATCACGTAGTAATGTGGTAACACACTGAAGCAGTCAATTTAACCTGGTTTCGATCAATATTTTAGAGGATAACACCCGTTAGGTCTGGGTTAGATCTGGGTTATGCCCGCATCTGGCTCATGATTTTGCCTTCTTCGCATACTTGTTGGCCAGATCCTGGGATTTTTTCGTGTTTGAATCATGTAGTAATGTGGTAACACACAGAAGCAGTCAATTAAACCTGGTTTCGATCAATATTTTAGAGGATAACACCGGTTAGGTCTGGGTTAGGTCTGGGTTATGCCCGCATCTGGCTCATGATTTTGCCTTCTTCGCATACTTGTTGGCCAGATCCTGGGTTTTTTTCGTGTTTGAATCACGTAGTAATGTGGTAACACACTGAAGCAGTCAATTAAACCTGGTTCCGGTCAATATTTTAGAGGATAACACCGGTTAGGTCTGGGTTAGGTCTGGGTTATGACCGCTTCTGGCTCATGATTTTGCCTTCTTCGCATACTTGTGGGCCTGATCCTGGGTTTTTTTCGTGTTTGAATCACGTTGTAATGTGGTAACACACTGAAGCAGTCAATTAAACCTGGTTTCGATCAATATTTTAGAGGATAACACCGGTTAGGTCTGGGTTAGGTCTGGGTTATGCGCGCATCTGGCTTATACTTTCGCCTTTTTCGCAAACTTGTTGGCCAGATCCTGGGTTTTTTTCGTGTTTGAATCACGTAGTAATACTGTAATTCACTGAAGCAGTCAATTAAACCTGGTTTCGGTCAATATTTTAGAGGATAACACCGGTTAGGTCTGGGTTAGGTCTGAGTTATGCCCGCATCTGGCTCATGATTTTGCCTTTTTCGCAAACTTGTAGGCCAGATCCTGGGTTTTTTCCGTGTTTGAATCACGTAGTAATGTTGTAGCACACTGAAGCAGTCAATTAAACCTGGTTTCGATCAATATTTTAGAGGATAACACCGGTTAGGTCTGGGTTAGGTCTGGGATATGTGCGCATCTGGCTTATACTTTCGCCTTTTTCGCAAACTTGTTGGCCAGATCCTGGGTTTTTTCCATGTTTGAATCACGTAGTAATGTGGTAATTCACTGAAGCAGTCAATTAAACCTGGTTTCGATCAATATTTTAGAGGATAACACCGGTTAGGTCTGGGTTAGGTCTGGGTTATGCCCGCATCTGGCTCATGATTTTGCCTTCTTCGCATACTTGTTGGCCAGATCCGGTTTTTTTTGTGTTTGAATCACGTAGTAATGTGGTAACACACTGAAGCAGTCAATTAAACCTGGTTTCGATCAATATTTTAGAGGATAACACCGGCTAGGTCTGGGTTAGGTCTGAGTTATGCCCGCATCTGGCTCATGATTTTGCCTTCTTCGCATACTTGTTGGCCAGATCCTGGATTTTTTTCGTGTTTGAAACACGTAGTAATGTGGTAACACACGGAAGCAGTCAATTTAACCTGGTTTCGATCAATTTTTTTAGGAAATGACACCGGTTAGGTCTGGGTTAGGTCTGGGTTATGCCCGCATCTGGCTCATGATTTTGCCTTCTTCGCATACTTGTTGGCCAGATCCTGGATTTTTTTCGTGTTTGAAACACGTAGTAATGTGGTAACACACTGAAGCAGTCAATTTAACCTGGTTTCGATCAATATTTTAGAGGATAACACCGGTTAGGTCTGGGTTAGGTCTGGGATACGCGCGCATCTGGCTTATACTTTCGCCTTTTTCGCAAACTTGTTGGCCAGATCCTGGGTTTTTCCGTGTTTGAATCACGTAGTAATGTGGTAACATAATGAAGCAGTCAATTAACCCTGGATTCGATCAATATTTTGGAGGATGACACCGGTTAGGTCCGGGTTAGGTCTGGGTTATGCCCGCATCTGGCTCATGATTTTGCCTTCTTCGCATACTTGTTGGCCAGATCCTGGATTTTTTTCGAGTTTGAATCACGTAGTAATGTGGTAACACACTGAAGCAGTCAATTTAACCTGGTTTCGATCAATATTTTAGAGGATAACACCGGTTAGGTCTGGGTTAGGTCTGGGATACGCGCGCATCTGGCTTATACTTTCGCCTTTTTCGCAAACTTGTTGGCCGGATCCTGGGTTTTTTCCGTGTTTGTATCACGTACTAATGTGGTAACACACTGAAGCAGTCAATTAAACCTGGTTTCGATCAATATTTTAGAGGATAACACCGGTTAGGTCTGGGTTAGGTCTGGGTTATGCCCGCATCTGGCTCATGATTTTGCCTTCTTCGCATACTTGTTGGCCAGATCCTGGGTTTTTTTCGTGTTTGAATCACGCAGTAATGTGGTAACACACTGAAGCAGTCAATTAAACCTGGTTTCGATCAATTTCTTTAGGGGATGACACCGGTTAGGTCTGGGTTAGGTCTGGGTTATGCCCGCATCTGGCTCATGATTTTGCCTTCTTCGCATACTTGTTGGTCAGATCCTGGATTTTTTTCGTGTTTGAATCACGTAGTAATGTGGTAACACACTGAAGCAGTCAATTTAACCTGGTTTCGATCAATATTTTAGAGGATAACACCGGTTAGGTCTGGGTTAGGTCTGAGTTATGCCCGCATCTGGCTCATGATTTTGCCTTCTTCGCATACTTGTTGGCCAGATCCCGGGTTTTTTTCGTGTTTGAATCACGTAGTAATGTGGTAACACACTGAAGCAGTCAATTAAACCTGGTTTCGATCAATATTTTAGAGGATAACACCGGTTAGGTCTGGGTTAGGTCTGGGATATGCGCGCATCTGGCTTACACTTTCGCCATTTTCGCAAACTTGTTGGCCAGATCCTGGGTTTTTTTCGTGTTTGAATCACGCAGTAATGTGGTAACACACTGAAGCAGTCAATTAAACCTGGTTTCGATCAATATTTTAGAGGATAACACCGGTTAGGTCTGGGTTAGGTCTGAGTTATGCCCGCATCTGGCTCATGATTTTGCCTTCTTCGCATACTTGTTGGTCAGATCCTGGATTTTTTTCGTGTTTGAATCACGTAGTAATGTGGTAACACACTGAAGCAGTCAATTTAACCTGGTTTCGATCAATATTTTAGAGGATAACACCGGTTAGGTCTGGGTTAGGTCTGAGTTATGCCCGCATCTGGCTCATGATTTTGCCTTCTTCGCATACTTGTTGGCCAGATCCTGGGTTTTTTTCGTGTTTGAATCACGTAGTAATGTGGTAACACACTGAAGCAGTCAATTAAACCTGGTTTCGATCAATATTTTAGAGGATAACACCGGTTAGGTCTCGGTTAGGTCTGGGATATGCGCGCATCTGGCTTACACTTTCGCCATTTTCGCAAACTTGTTGGCCAGATCCTGGGTTTTTCTCGTGGGTGAATCACGTAGTAATGTTGTACCAGCCTGAGGCAGTCAATTTAACCTGGTTTCGATCAATATTTCAGAGGATAACACCGGTTAGGTCTGGGTTAGGTCCGGGAAATGCACGCATCTGGCTCATGATTTCGCCTTGTTCGCAAACTTGTTGGCCAGATCCTGGGTTTTTTCCGTGTTTGAATCACGTAGTAATGTGGTAATTCACTGAGGCAGTCAATTAAACCTGGTTTCGATCAATATTTTAGAGGATAACACCGGTTAGGTCTGGGTTAGGTCTGGGTTATGCCCGCATCTGGCTCATGATTTTGCCTTCTTCGCATACTTGTTGGCCAGATCCTGGGTTTTTTTCGTGTTTGAATCACGTAGTAATGTGGTAACACACTGAAGCAGTCAATTAAACCTGGTTTCGATCAATATTTTAGAGGATAACACCGGTTAGGTCTGGGTTAGGTCTGGGTTATGCCCGCATCTGGCTCATGATTTTGCCTTCTTCGCATACTTGTTGGCCAGATCCTGGGGTTTTTCCGTGTTTGAATCACGTAGTAATGTGGTAATACACTGAAGCAGTCAATTAAACCTGGTTTCGATCAATATTTTAGAGGGTAACACCGGTTAGGACTGGGTTCGGTCCGGGAAATGCACGCATCTGGCTTATGATTTCGCCTTTTTCGCAAACTTGTTAACCAGATCCTGGGTTTTTTCCGTGTTTGAATCACGTACTAATGTGGTACCACACTGAGGCAGTCAATTAAACCTGGTTTCGATCAATATTTTAGAGGATAACACCGGTTAGGTCTGGGTTAGGTCTGGGTTATGCCCGCATCTGGCTCATGATTTTGCCTTCCTCGCATACTTGTTGGCCAGATCCTGGGTTTTTTTCGTGTTTGAATCATGTAGTAATGTGGTAACACACAGAAGCAGTCAATTAAACCTGGTTTCGATCAATATTTTAGAGGATAACACCGGTTAGGTCTGGGTTAGATCTGGGTTATGCCCGCATCTGGCTCATGATTTTGCCTTCTTCGCATACTTGTTGGCCAGATCCTGGGATTTTTTCGTGTTTGAATCACGCAGTAATGTGGTAACACACTGAGGCAGTCAATTAAACCTGGTTTCGATCAATTTTTTTAGGGGATGACACCGGTTAGGTCTGGGTTATGCCCGCATCTGGCTCATGATTTTGCCTTCTTCGCATACTTGTTGGTCAGATCCTGGATTTTTTTCGTGTTTGAATCACGTAGTAATGTGGTAACACACTGAAGCAGTCAATTTAACCTGGTTTCGATCAATATTTTAGACGATAACACCGGTTAGGTCTGGGTTAGGTCTAGGATACGCGCGCATGTGGCTTATACTTTCGCCTTTTTCGCAAACTTGTTGGCCAGATCCTGGGTTTTTTCCGTGTTTGAATCACGTAGTAATGTGGTAACACACTGAAGCAGTCAATTAAACCAGGTTCCGATCAATATTTTAGAGGATAACACCGGTTAGGTCTGGGTTAGATCTGGGTTATGCCCGCATCTGGCTCATGATTTTGCCTTCTTCGCATACTTGTTGGCCAGATCCTGGGATTTTTTCGTGTTTGAATCACGCAGTAATGTGGTACCACACTGAGGCAGTCAATTAAACCTGGTTTCGATCAATATTTTAGAGGATAACACCGGTTAGGTCTGGGTTAGGTCTGGGTTATGCGCGCATCTGGCTTATACTTTCGCCTTTTTCGCAAACTTGTTGGCCAGATCCTGGGTTTTTTTCGTGTTTGAATCACGTAGTAATGAGGTAACACACAGAAGCAGTCAATTAAACCTGGTTTCGATCAATATTTTAGAGGATAACACCGGTTAGGTCTGGGTTAGGTCTGGGTTATGCCCGCATCTGGCTCATGATTTTGCCTTCCTCGCATACTTGTTGGCCAGATCCTGGGTTTTTTTCGTGTTTGAATCATGTTGTAATGTGGTAACACACAGAAGCAGTCAATTAAACCTGGTTTCGATCAATATTTTAGAGGATAACACCGGTTAGGTCTGGGTTAGGTCTGGGTTATGCCCGCATCTGGCTCATGATTTTGCCTTCTTCGCATACTTGTTGGCCAGATCCTGGGTTTTTTTCGTGTTTGAATCACGTAGTAATGTGGTAACACACTGAAGCAGTCAATTAAACTTGGTTCCGATCAATATTTTAGAGGATAACACCGGTTAGGTCTGGGTTAGGTCTGGGTTATGACCGCATCTGGCTCATGATTTTGCCTTCTTCGCATACTTGTGGGCCAGATCCTGGGTTTTTTTCGTGTTTGAATCACGTAGTAATGTGGTAACACACTGAAGCAGTCAATTAAACCTGGTTTCGATCAATATTTTAGAGGATAACACCGGTTAGGTCTGGGTTAGGTCTGGGTTATGCGCGCATCTGGCTTATACTTTCGCCTTTTTCGCAAACTTGTTGGCCAGATCCTGGGTTTTTTTCGTGTTTGAATCACGTAGTAATACTGTAATTCACTGAAGCAGTCAATTAAACCAGGTTTCGGTCAATATTTTAGAGGATAACACCGGTTAGGTCTGGGTTAGGTCTGAGTTATGCCCGCATCTGGCTCATGATTTTGCCTTTTTCGCAAACTTGTAGGCCAGATCCTGGGTTTTTTCCGTGTTTGAATCACGTAGTAATGTTGTAGCACACTGAAGCAGTCAATTAAACCTGGTTTGGATCAATATTTTAGAGGATAACACCGGTTAGGTCTGGGTTAGGTCTGGGATATGTGCGCATCTGGCTTATACTTTCGCCTTTTTCGCAAACTTGTTGGCCAGATCCTGGGTTTTTTCCATGTTTGAATCACGTAGTAATGTGGTAATTCACTGAAGCAGTCAATTAAACCTGGTTTCGATCAATATTTTAGAGGATAACACCGGTTAGGTCTGGGTTAGGTCTGGGTTATGCCCGCATCTGGCTCATGATTTTGCCTTCTTCGCATACTTGTTGGCCAGATCCGGTTTTTTTTGTGTTTGAATCACGTAGTAATGTGGTAACACACTGAAGCAGTCAATTAAACCTGGTTTCGATCAATATTTTAAAGGATAACACCGGCTAGGTCTGGGTTAGGTCTGAGTTATGCCCGCATCTGGCTCATGATTTTGCCTTCTTCGCATACTTGTTGGCCAGATCCTGGATTTTTTTCGTTTTTGAAACACGTAGTAATGTGGTAACACACTGAAGCAGTCAATTTAACCTGGTTTCGATCAATTTTTTTAGGAAATGACACCGGTTAGGTCTGGGTTAGGTCTGGGTTATGCCCGCATCTGGCTCATGATTTTGCCTTCTTCGCATACTTGTTGGCCAGATCCTGGACTTTTTTCGTGTTTGAAACACGTAGTAATGTGGTAACACACTGAAGCAGTCAATTTAACCTGGTTTCGATCAATATTTTAGAGGATAACACCGGTTAGGTCTGGGTTAGGTCTGGGATACGCGCGCATCTGGCTTATACTTTCGCCTTTTTCGCAAACTTGTTGGCCAGATCCTGGGTTTTTCCGTGTTTGAATCACGTAGTAATGTGGTAACATAATGAAGCAGTCAATTAACCCTGGATTCGATCAATATTTTGGAGGATGACACCGGTTAGGTCTGGGTTAGGTCTGGGTTATGCCCGCATCTGGCTCATGATTTTGCCTTCTTCGCATACTTGTTGGCCAGATCCTGGATTTTTTTCGAGTTTGAATCACGTAGTAATGTGGTAACACACTGAAGTAGTCAATTAAACCTGGTTCCGATCAATTTCTTTAGGGGATGACACCGGTTAGGTCTGGGTTAGGTCTGGGATATGCGCGCATCTGGCTTACACTTTCGCCATTTTCGCAAACTTGTTGGCCAGATCCTGGGTTTTTTTCGTGGGTGAATCACGTAGTAATGTTGTACCAGCCTGAGGCAGTCAATTAAACCTGGTTTCGATCAATATTTCAGAGGATAACACCGGTTAGGTCTGGGTTAGGTCTGGGTTATGCCCGCATCTGGCTCATGATTTTGCCTTCTTCGCATACTTGTTGGCCAGATCCTGGGGTTTTTCCGTGTTTGAATCACGTAGTAATGTGGTAATACACTGAAGCAGTCAATTAAACCTGGTTTCGATCAATATTTTAGAGGGTAACACCGGTTAGGACTGGGTTCGGTCCGGGAAATGCACGCATCTGGCTTATGATTTCGCCTTTTTCGCAAACTTGTTAACCAGATCCTGGGTTTTTTCCGTGTTTGAATCACGTACTAATGTGGTACCACACTGAGGCAGTCAATTAAACCTGGTTTCGATCAATATTTTAGAGGATAACACCGGTTAGGTCTGGGTTAGGTCTGGGTTATGCCCGCATCTGGCTCATGATTTTGCCTTCTTCGCATACTTGTTGGCCAGATCCTGGGTTTTTTTCGTGTTTGAATCACGCAGTAATGTGGTAACACACTGAAGCAGTCAATTAAACCTGGTTTCGATCAATTTCTTTAGGGGATGACACCGGTTAGGTCTGGGTTAGGTCTGGGTTATGCCCGCATCTGGCTCATGATTTTGCATTCTTCGCATACTTGTTGGTCAGATCCTGGATTTTTTTCGTGTTTGAATCACGTAGTAATGTGGTAACACACTGAAGCAGTCAATTTAACCTGGTTTCGATCAATATTTTAGAGGATAACACCGGTTAGGTCTGGGTTAGGTCTGAGTTATGCCCGCATCTGGCTCATGATTTTGCCTTCTTCGCATACTTGTTGGCCAGATCCTGGGTTTTTTTCGTGTTTGAATCACGTAGTAATGTGGTAACACACTGAAGCAGTCAATTAAACCTGGTTCCGATCAATATTTTAGAGGATAACACCGGTTAGGTCTGGGTTAGGTCTGGGTTATGACCGCATCTGGCTCATGATTTTGCCTTCTTCGCATACTTGTTGGTCAGATCCTGGATTTTTTTCGTGTTTGAATCACGTAGTAATGTGGTAACACACTGAAGCAGTCAATTTAACCTGGTTTCGATCAATATTTTAGAGGATAACACCGGTTAGGTCTGGGTTAGGTCTGGGATACGCGCGCATCTGGCTTATACTTTCGCCTTTTTCGCAAACTTGTTGGCCAGATCCTGGGTTTTTCCGTGTTTGAATCACGTAGTAATGTGGTAACATAATGAAGCAGTCAATTAACACTGGATTCGATCAATATTTTGGAGGATGACACCGGTTAGGTCTGGGTTAGGTCTGGGTTATGCCCGCATCTGGCTCATGATTTTGCCTTCTTCGCATACTTGTTGGCCAGATCCTGGGTTTTTTTCGTGTTTGAATCACGCAGTAATGTGGTAACACACTGAAGCAGTCAATTAAACCTGGTTTCGATCAATTTCTTTAGGGGATGACACCGGTTAGGTCTGGGTTAGGTCTGGGTTATGCCCGCATCTGGCTCATGATTTTGCCTTCTTCGCATACTTGTTGGTCAGATCCTGGATTTTTTTCGTGTTTGAATCACGTAGTAATGTGGTAACACACTGAAGCAGTCAATTAAACCTGGTTCCGATCAATATTTTAGAGGATAACACCGGTTAGGTCTGGGTTAGGTCTGGGTTATGACCGCATCTGACTCATGATTTTGCCTTCTTCGCATACTTGTTGGTCAGATCCTGGATTTTTTTCGTGTTTGAATCACGTAGTAATGTGGTAACACACTGAAGCAGTCAATTTAACCTGGTTTCGATCAATATTTTAGAGGATAACACCGGTTAGGTCTGGGTTAGGTCTGGGATACGCGCGCATCTGGCTTATACTTTCGCCTTTTTCGCAAACTTGTTGGCCAGATCCTGGGTTTTTCCGTGTTTGAATCACGTAGTAATGTGGTAACATAATGAAGCAGTCAATTAACACTGGATTCGATCAATATTTTGGAGGATGACACCGGTTAGGTCTGGGTTAGGTCTGGGTTATGCCCGCATCTGGCTCATGATTTTGCCTTCTTCGCATACTTGTTGGCCAGATCCTGGATTTTTTTCGAGTTTGAATCACGTAGTAATGTGGTAACACACTGAAGCAGTCAATTTAACCTGGTTTCGATCAATATTTTAGAGGATAACACCGGTTATGTCTGGGTTAGATCTGGGATACGCGCGCATCTGGCTTATACTTTCGCCTTTTTCGCAAACTTGTTGGCCAGATCCTGGGTTTTTTCCGTGTTTGTATCACGTAGTAATGTGGTAACACACTGAAGCAGTCAATTAAACCTGGTTTCGATCAATATTTTAGAGGATAACACCGGTTAGGTCTGGGTTAGGTCTGGGTTATGCCCGCATCTGGCTCATGATTTTGCCTTCTTCGCATACTTGTTGGCCAGATCCTGGGTTTTTTTCGTGTTTGAATCACGCTGTAATGTGGTAACACACTGAAGCAGTCAATTAAACCTGGTTTCGATCAATTTCTTTAGGGGATGACACCGGTTAGGTCTGGGTTAGGTCTGGGTTATGCCCGCATCTGGCTCATGATTTTGCCTTCTTCGCATACTTGTTGGTCAGATCCTGGATTTTTTTCGTGTTTGAATCACGTAGTAATGTGGTAACACACTGAAGCAGTCAATTTAACCTGGTTTCGATCAATATTTTAGAGGATAACACCGGTTAGGTCTGGGTTAGGTCTGAGTTATGCCCGCATCTGGCTCATGATTTTGCCTTCTTCGCATACTTGTTGGCCAGATCCTGGATTTTTTTCGTGTTTGAAACACGTAGTAATGTGGTAACACACTGAAGCAGTCAATTTAACCTGGTTTCGATCAATTTTTTTAGGAAATGACACCGGTTAGGTCTGGGTTAGGTCTGGGTTATGCCCGCATCTGGCTCATGATTTTGCCTTCTTCGCATACTTGTTGGCCAGATCCTGGATTTTTTTCGTGTTTGAAACACGTAGTAATGTGGTAACACACTGAAGCAGTCAATTTAACCTGGTTTCGATCAATATTTTAGAGGATAACACCGGTTAGGTCTGGGTTAGGTCTGGGATACGCGCGCATCTGGCTTATACTTTCGCCTTTTTCGCAAACTTGTTGGCCAGATCCTGGGTTTTTTTCGTGTTTGAATCACGTAGTAATACTGTAATTCACTGAAGCAGTCAATTAAACCTGGTTTCGATCAATATTTTAGACGATAACACCGGTTAGGTCTGGGTTAGGTCTGGGTTATGCCCGCATCTGGCTCATGATTTTGCCTTCTTCGCATACTTGTTGGCCAGATCCTGGGTTTTTTTCGTGTTTGAATCACGCAGTAATGTGGTAACACACTGAAGCAGTCAATTAAACCTGGTTCCGATCAATATTTTAGAGGATAACACCGGTTAGGTCTGGGTTAGGTCTGGGTTATGACCGCATCTGGCTCATGATTTTGCCTTCTTCGCATACTTGTTGGTCAGATCCTGGATTTTTTTCGTGTTTGAATCACGTAGTAATGTGGTAACACACTGAAGCAGTCAATTTAACCTGGTTTCGATCAATATTTTAGAGGATAACACCGGTTAGGTCTGGGTTAGGTCTGGGATACGCGCGCATCTGGCTTATACTTTCGCCTTTTTCGCAAACTTGTTGGCCAGATCCTGGGTTTTTCCGTGTTTGAATCACGTAGTAATGTGGTAACATAATGAAGCAGTCAATTAACACTGGATTCGATCAATATTTTGGAGGATGACACCGGTTAGGTCTGGGTTAGGTCTGGGTTATGCCCGCATCTGGCTCATGATTTTGCCTTCTTCGCATACTTGTTGGCCAGATCCTGGGTTTTTTTCGTGTTTGAATCACGCAGTAATGTGGTAACACACTGAAGCAGTCAATTAAATCTGGTTTCGATCAATTTCTTTAGGGGATGACACCGGTTAGGTCTGGGTTAGGTCTGGGTTATGCCCGCATCTGGCTCATGATTTTGCCTTCTTCGCATACTTGTTGGTCAGATCCTGGATTTTTTTCGTGTTTGAATCACGTAGTAATGTGGTAACACACTGAAGCAGTCAATTAAACCTGGTTCCGATCAATATTTTAGAGGATAACACCGGTTAGGTCTGGGTTAGGTCTGGGTTATGACCGCATCTGACTCATGATTTTGCCTTCTTCGCATACTTGTTGGTCAGATCCTGGATTTTTTTCGTGTTTGAATCACGTAGTAATGTGGTAACACACTGAAGCAGTCAATTTAACCTGGTTTCGATCAATATTTTAGAGGATAACACCGGTTAGGTCTGGGTTAGGTCTGGGATACGCGCGCATCTGGCTTATACTTTCGCCTTTTTCGCAAACTTGTTGGCCAGATCCTGGGTTTTTCCGTGTTTGAATCACGTAGTAATGTGGTAACATAATGAAGCAGTCAATTAACACTGGATTCGATCAATATTTTGGAGGATGACACCGGTTAGGTCTGGGTTAGGTCTGGGTTATGCCCGCATCTGGCTCATGATTTTGCCTTCTTCGCATACTTGTTGGCCAGATCCTGGATTTTTTTCGAGTTTGAATCACGTAGTAATGTGGTAACACACTGAAGCAGTCAATTTAACCTGGTTTCGATCAATATTTTAGAGGATAACACCGGTTATGTCTGGGTTAGATCTGGGATACGCGCGCATCTGGCTTATACTTTCGCCTTTTTCGCAAACTTGTTGGCCAGATCCTGGGTTTTTTCCGTGTTTGTATCACGTAGTAATGTGGTAACACACTGAAGCAGTCAATTAAACCTGGTTTCGATCAATATTTTAGAGGATAACACCGGTTAGGTCTGGGTTAGGTCTGGGTTATGCCCGCATCTGGCTCATGATTTTGCCTTCTTCGCATACTTGTTGGCCAGATCCTGGGTTTTTTTCGTGTTTGAATCACGCAGTAATGTGGTAACACACTGAAGCAGTCAATTAAACCTGGTTTCGATCAATTTCTTTAGGGGATGACACCGGTTAGGTCTGGGTTAGGTCTGGGTTATGCCCGCATCTGGCTCATGATTTTGCCTTCTTCGCATACTTGTTGGTCAGATCCTGGATTTTTTTCGTGTTTGAATCACGTAGTAATGTGGTAACACACTGAAGCAGTCAATTTAACCTGGTTTCGATCAATATTTTAGAGGATAACACCGGTTAGGTCTGGGTTAGGTCTGAGTTATGCCCGCATCTGGCTCATGATTTTGCCTTCTTCGCATACTTGTTGGCCAGATCCTGGATTTTTTTCGTGTTTGAAACACGTAGTAATGTGGTAACACACTGAAGCAGTCAATTTAACCTGGTTTCGATCAATTTTTTTAGGAAATGACACCGGTTAGGTCTGGGTTAGGTCTGGGTTATGCCCGCATCTGGCTCATGATTTTGCCTTCTTCGCATACTTGTTGGCCAGATCCTGGATTTTTTTCGTGTTTGAAACACGTAGTAATGTGGTAACACACTGAAGCAGTCAATTTAACCTGGTTTCGATCAATATTTTAGAGGATAACACCGGTTAGGTCTGGGTTAGGTCTGGGATACGCGCGCATCTGGCTTATACTTTCGCCTTTTTCGCAAACTTGTTGGCCAGATCCTGGGTTTTTTTCGTGTTTGAATCACGTAGTAATACTGTAATTCACTGAAGCAGTCAATTAAACCTGGTTTCGATCAATATTTTAGACGATAACACCGGTTAGGTCTGGGTTAGGTCTGGGTTATGCCCGCATCTGGCTCATGATTTTGCCTTCTTCGCATACTTGTTGGCCAGATCCTGGGTTTTTTTCGTGTTTGAATCACGCAGTAATGTGGTAACACACTGAAGCAGTCAATTAAACCTGGTTTCGATCAATTTCTTTAGGGGATGACACCGGTTAGGTCTGGGTTAGGTCTGGGTTATGCCCGCATCTGGCTCATGATTTTGCCTTCTTCGCATACTTGTTGGTCAGATCCTGGATTTTTTTCGTGTTTGAATCACGTAGTAATGTGGTAACACACTGAAGCAGTCAATTTAACCTGGTTTCGATCAATATTTTAGAGGATAACACCGGTTAGGTCTGGGTTAGGTCTGAGTTATGCCCGCATCTGGCTCATGATTTTGCCTTCTTCGCATACTTGTTGGCCAGATCCAGGGTTTTTTTCGTGTTTGAATCACGTAGTAATGTGGTAACACACTGAAGCAGTCAATTAAACCTGGTTTCGATCAATATTTTAGAGGATAACACCGGTTAGGTCTGGGTTTGGTCTGGGATATGCGCGCATCTGGCTTACACTTTCGCCATTTTCGCAAACTTGTTGGCCAGATCCTGGGTTTTTTTCGTGTTTGAATCACGCAGTAATGTGGTAACACACTGAAGCAGTCAATTAAACCTGGTTTCGATCAATTTTTTTAGGGGATGACACCGGTTAGGTCTGGGTTAGGTCTGGGTTATGCCCGCATCTGGCTCATGATTTTGCCTTCTTCGCATACTTGTTGGCCAGATCCAGGGTTTTTTTCGTGTTTGAATCACGTAGTAATGTGGTAACTCACTGAAGCAGTCAATTAAACCTGGTTTCGATCAATATTTTAGAGGATAACACCGGTTAGGTCTCGGTTAGGTCTGGGATATGCGCGCATCTGGCTTACACTTTCGCCATTTTCGCAAACTTGTTGGCCAGATCCTGGGTTTTTCTCGTGGGTGAATCACGTAGTAATGTTGTACCAGCCTGAGGCAGTCAATTTAACCTGGTTTCGATCAATATTTCAGAGGATAACACCGGTTAGGTCTGGGTTAGGTCCGGGAAATGCACGCATCTGGCTCATGATTTCGCCTTGTTCGCAAACTTGTTGGCCAGATCCTGGGTTTTTTCCGTGTTTGAATCACGTAGTAATGTGGTAATTCACTGAGGCAGTCAAGTAAACCTGGTTTCGATCAATATTTTAGAGGATAACACCGGTTAGGTCTGGGTTAGGTCTGGGTTATGCCCGCATCTGGCTGATGATTTTGCCTTCTTCGCATACTTGTTGGCCAGATCCTGGGTTTTTTTCGTGTTTGAATCACGTACTAATGTGGTACCACACTGAGGCAGTCAATTAAACCTGGTTTCGATCAATATTTTAGAGGATAACACCGGTTAGGTCTGGGTTAGGTCTGGGTTATGCCCGCATCTGGCTCATGATTTTGCCTTCTTCGCATACTTGTTGGCCAGATCCTGGGTTTTTTTCGTGTTTGAATCACGCAGTAATGTGGTAATACACTGAAGCAGTCAATTAAACCTGGTTTCGATCAATATTTTAGAGGGTAACACCGGTTAGGACTGGGTTCGGTCCGGGAAATGCACGCATCTGGCTTATGATTTCGCCTTTTTCGCAAACTTGTTAACCAGATCCTGGGTTTTTTCCGTGTTTGTATCACGTACTAATGTGGTACCACACTGAGGCAGTCAATTAAACCTGGTTTCGATCAATATTTTAGAGGATAACACCGGTTAGGTCTGGGTTAGGTCTGGGTTATGCCCGCATCTGGCTCATGATTTTGCCTTCTTCGCATACTTGTTGGCCAGATCCTGGGTTTTTTTCGTGTTTGAATCACGCAGTAATGTGGTAACACACTGAAGCAGTCAATTAAACCTGGTTTCGATCAATTTCTTTAGGGGATGACACCGGTTAGGTCTGGGTTAGGTCTGGGTTATGCCCGCATCTGGCTCATGATTTTGCATTCTTCGCATACTTGTTGGTCAGATCCTGGATTTTTTTCGTGTTTGAATCACGTAGTAATGTGGTAACACACTGAAGCAGTCAATTTAACCTGGTTTCGATCAATATTTTAGAGGATAACACCGGTTAGGTCTGGGTTAGGTCTGAGTTATGCCCGCATCTGGCTCATGATTTTGCCTTCTTCGCATACTTGTTGGCCAGATCCTGGGTTTTTTTCGTGTTTGAATCACGTAGTAATGTGGTAACACACTGAAGCAGTCAATTAAACCTGGTTCCGATCAATATTTTAGAGGATAACACCGGTTAGGTCTGGGTTAGGTCTGGGTTATGACCGCATCTGGCTCATGATTTTGCCTTCTTCGCATACTTGTTGGTCAGATCCTGGATTTTTTTCGTGTTTGAATCACGTAGTAATGTGGTAACACACTGAAGCAGTCAATTTAACCTGGTTTCGATCAATATTTTAGAGGATAACACCGGTTAGGTCTGGGTTAGGTCTGGGATACGCGCGCATCTGGCTTATACTTTCGCCTTTTTCGCAAACTTGTTGGCCAGATCCTGGGTTTTTCCGTGTTTGAATCACGTAGTAATGTGGTAACATAATGAAGCAGTCAATTAACACTGGATTCGATCAATATTTTGGAGGATGACACCGGTTAGGTCTGGGTTAGGTCTGGGTTATGCCCGCATCTGGCTCATGATTTTGCCTTCTTCGCATACTTGTTGGCCAGATCCTGGGTTTTTTTCGTGTTTGAATCACGCAGTAATGTGGTAACACACTGAAGCAGTCAATTAAACCTGGTTTCGATCAATTTCTTTAGGGGATGACACCGGTTAGGTCTGGGTTAGGTCTGGGTTATGCCCGCATCTGGCTCATGATTTTGCCTTCTTCGCATACTTGTTGGTCAGATCCTGGATTTTTTTCGTGTTTGAATCACGTAGTAATGTGGTAACACACTGAAGCAGTCAATTAAACCTGGTTCCGATCAATATTTTAGAGGATAACACCGGTTAGGTCTGGGTTAGGTCTGGGTTATGACCGCATCTGACTCATGATTTTGCCTTCTTCGCATACTTGTTGGTCAGATCCTGGATTTTTTTCGTGTTTGAATCACGTAGTAATGTGGTAACACACTGAAGCAGTCAATTTAACCTGGTTTCGATCAATATTTTAGAGGATAACACCGGTTAGGTCTGGGTTAGGTCTGGGATACGCGCGCATCTGGCTTATACTTTCGCCTTTTTCGCAAACTTGTTGGCCAGATCCTGGGTTTTTCCGTGTTTGAATCACGTAGTAATGTGGTAACATAATGAAGCAGTCAATTAACACTGGATTCGATCAATATTTTGGAGGATGACACCGGTTAGGTCTGGGTTAGGTCTGGGTTATGCCCGCATCTGGCTCATGATTTTGCCTTCTTCGCATACTTGTTGGCCAGATCCTGGATTTTTTTCGAGTTTGAATCACGTAGTAATGTGGTAACACACTGAAGCAGTCAATTTAACCTGGTTTCGATCAATATTTTAGAGGATAACACCGGTTATGTCTGGGTTAGATCTGGGATACGCGCGCATCTGGCTTATACTTTCGCCTTTTTCGCAAACTTGTTGGCCAGATCCTGGGTTTTTTCCGTGTTTGTATCACGTAGTAATGTGGTAACACACTGAAGCAGTCAATTAAACCTGGTTTCGATCAATATTTTAGAGGATAACACCGGTTAGGTCTGGGTTAGGTCTGGGTTATGCCCGCATCTGGCTCATGATTTTGCCTTCTTCGCATACTTGTTGGCCAGATCCTGGGTTTTTTTCGTGTTTGAATCACGCAGTAATGTGGTAACACACTGAAGCAGTCAATTAAACCTGGTTTCGATCAATTTCTTTAGGGGATGACACCGGTTAGGTCTGGGTTAGGTCTGGGTTATGCCCGCATCTGGCTCATGATTTTGCCTTCTTCGCATACTTGTTGGTCAGATCCTGGATTTTTTTCGTGTTTGAATCACGTAGTAATGTGGTAACACACTGAAGCAGTCAATTTAACCTGGTTTCGATCAATATTTTAGAGGATAACACCGGTTAGGTCTGGGTTAGGTCTGAGTTATGCCCGCATCTGGCTCATGATTTTGCCTTCTTCGCATACTTGTTGGCCAGATCCTGGATTTTTTTCGTGTTTGAAACACGTAGTAATGTGGTAACACACTGAAGCAGTCAATTTAACCTGGTTTCGATCAATTTTTTTAGGAAATGACACCGGTTAGGTCTGGGTTAGGTCTGGGTTATGCCCGCATCTGGCTCATGATTTTGCCTTCTTCGCATACTTGTTGGCCAGATCCTGGATTTTTTTCGTGTTTGAAACACGTAGTAATGTGGTAACACACTGAAGCAGTCAATTTAACCTGGTTTCGATCAATATTTTAGAGGATAACACCGGTTAGGTCTGGGTTAGGTCTGGGATACGCGCGCATCTGGCTTATACTTTCGCCTTTTTCGCAAACTTGTTGGCCAGATCCTGGGTTTTTTTCGTGTTTGAATCACGTAGTAATACTGTAATTCACTGAAGCAGTCAATTAAACCTGGTTTCGATCAATATTTTAGACGATAACACCGGTTAGGTCTGGGTTAGGTCTGGGTTATGCCCGCATCTGGCTCATGATTTTGCCTTCTTCGCATACTTGTTGGCCAGATCCTGGGTTTTTTTCGTGTTTGAATCACGCAGTAATGTGGTAACACACTGAAGCAGTCAATTAAACCTGGTTTCGATCAATTTCTTTAGGGGATGACACCGGTTAGGTCTGGGTTAGGTCTGGGTTATGCCCGCATCTGGCTCATGATTTTGCCTTCTTCGCATACTTGTTGGTCAGATCCTGGATTTTTTTCGTGTTTGAATCACGTAGTAATGTGGTAACACACTGAAGCAGTCAATTTAACCTGGTTTCGATCAATATTTTAGAGGATAACACCGGTTAGGTCTGGGTTAGGTCTGAGTTATGCCCGCATCTGGCTCATGATTTTGCCTTCTTCGCATACTTGTTGGCCAGATCCAGGGTTTTTTTCGTGTTTGAATCACGTAGTAATGTGGTAACACACTGAAGCAGTCAATTAAACCTGGTTTCGATCAATATTTTAGAGGATAACACCGGTTAGGTCTGGGTTTGGTCTGGGATATGCGCGCATCTGGCTTACACTTTCGCCATTTTCGCAAACTTGTTGGCCAGATCCTGGGTTTTTTTCGTGTTTGAATCACGCAGTAATGTGGTAACACACTGAAGCAGTCAATTAAACCTGGTTTCGATCAATTTTTTTAGGGGATGACACCGGTTAGGTCTGGGTTAGGTCTGGGTTATGCCCGCATCTGGCTCATGATTTTGCCTTCTTCGCATACTTGTTGGCCAGATCCAGGGTTTTTTTCGTGTTTGAATCACGTAGTAATGTGGTAACACACTGAAGCAGTCAATTAAACCTGGTTTCGATCAATATTTTAGAGGATAACACCGGTTAGGTCTCGGTTAGGTCTGGGATATGCGCGCATCTGGCTTACACTTTCGCCATTTTCGCAAACTTGTTGGCCAGATCCTGGGTTTTTCTCGTGGGTGAATCACGTAGTAATGTTGTACCAGCCTGAGGCAGTCAATTTAACCTGGTTTCGATCAATATTTCAGAGGATAACACCGGTTAGGTCTGGGTTAGGTCCGGGAAATGCACGCATCTGGCTCATGATTTCGCCTTGTTCGCAAACTTGTTGGCCAGATCCTGGGTTTTTTCCGTGTTTGAATCACGTAGTAATGTGGTAATTCACTGAGGCAGTCAATTAAACCTGGTTTCGATCAATATTTTAGAGGATAACACCGGTTAGGTCTGGGTTAGGTCTGGGTTATGCCCGCATCTGGCTCATGATTTTGCCTTCTTCGCATACTTGTTGGCCAGATCCTGGGTTTTTTTCGTGTTTGAATCACGTAGTAATGTGGTAACACACTGAAGCAGTCAATTAAACCTGGTTTCGATCAATATTTTAGAGGATAACACCGGTTAGGTCTGGGTTAGGTCTGGGTTATGCCCGCATCTGGCTCATGATTTTGCCTTCTTCGCATACTTGTTGGCCAGATCCTGGGGTTTTTCCGTGTTTGAATCACGTAGTAATGTGGTAATACACTGAAGCAGTCAATTAAACCTGGTTTCGATCAATATTTTAGAGGGTAACACCGGTTAGGACTGGGTTCGGTCCGGGAAATGCACGCATCTGGCTTATGATTTCGCCTTTTTCGCAAACTTGTTAACCAGATCCTGGGTTTTTTCCGTGTTTGAATCACGTACTAATGTGGTACCACACTGAGGCAGTCAATTAAACCTGGTTTCGATCAATATTTTAGAGGATAACACCGGTTAGGTCTGGGTTAGGTCTGGGTTATGCCCGCATCTGGCTCATGATTTTGCCTTCCTCGCATACTTGTTGGCCAGATCCTGGGTTTTTTTCGTGTTTGAATCATGTAGTAATGTGGTAACACACAGAAGCAGTCAATTAAACCTGGTTTCGATCAATATTTTAGAGGATAACACCGGTTAGGTCTGGGTTAGATCTGGGTTATGCCCGCATCTGGCTCATGATTTTGCCTTCTTCGCATACTTGTTGGCCAGATCCTGGGATTTTTTCGTGTTTGAATCACGCAGTAATGTGGTAACACACTGAGGCAGTCAATTAAACCTGGTTTCGATCAATTTTTTTAGGGGATGACACCGGTTAGGTCTGGGTTATGCCCGCATCTGGCTCATGATTTTGCCTTCTTCGCATACTTGTTGGTCAGATCCTGGATTTTTTTCGTGTTTGAATCACGTAGTAATGTGGTAACACACTGAAGCAGTCAATTTAACCTGGTTTCGATCAATATTTTAGACGATAACACCGGTTAGGTCTGGGTTAGGTCTAGGATACGCGCGCATGTGGCTTATACTTTCGCCTTTTTCGCAAACTTGTTGGCCAGATCCTGGGTTTTTTCCGTGTTTGAATCACGTAGTAATGTGGTAACACACTGTAGCAGTCAATTAAACCAGGTTCCGATCAATATTTTAGAGGATAACACCGGTTAGGTCTGGGTTAGATCTGGGTTATGCCCGCATCTGGCTCATGATTTTGCCTTCTTCGCATACTTGTTGGCCAGATCCTGGGATTTTTTCGTGTTTGAATCACGCAGTAATGTGGTACCACACTGAGGCAGTCAATTAAACCTGGTTTCGATCAATATTTTAGAGGATAACACCGGTTAGGTCTGGGTTAGGTCTGGGTTATGCGCGCATCTGGCTTATACTTTCGCCTTTTTCGCAAACTTGTTGGCCAGATCCTGGGTTTTTTTCGTGTTTGAATCACGTAGTAATGTGGTAACACACAGAAGCAGTCAATTAAACCTGGTTTCGATCAATATTTTAGAGGATAACACCGGTTAGGTCTGGGTTAGGTCTGGGTTATGCCCGCATCTGGCTCATGATTTTGCCTTCCTCGCATACTTGTTGGCCAGATCCTGGGTTTTTTTCGTGTTTGAATCATGTTGTAATGTGGTAACACACAGAAGCAGTCAATTAAACCTGGTTTCGATCAATATTTTAGAGGATAACACCGGTTAGGTCTGGGTTAGGTCTGGGTTATGCCCGCATCTGGCTCATGATTTTGCCTTCTTCGCATACTTGTTGGCCAGATCCTGGGTTTTTTTCGTGTTTGAATCACGTAGTAATGTGGTAACACACTGAAGCAGTCAATTAAACTTGGTTCCGATCAATATTTTAGAGGATAACACCGGTTAGGTCTGGGTTAGGTCTGGGTTATGACCGCATCTGGCTCATGATTTTGCCTTCTTCGCATACTTGTGGGCCAGATCCTGGGTTTTTTTCGTGTTTGAATCACGTAGTAATGTGGTAACACACTGAAGCAGTCAATTAAACCTGGTTTCGATCAATATTTTAGAGGATAACACCGGTTAGGTCTGGGTTAGGTCTGGGTTATGCGCGCATCTGGCTTATACTTTCGCCTTTTTCGCAAACTTGTTGGCCAGATCCTGGGTTTTTTTCGTGTTTGAATCACGTAGTAATACTGTAATTCACTGAAGCAGTCAATTAAACCAGGTTTCGGTCAATATTTTAGAGGATAACACCGGTTAGGTCTGGGTTAGGTCTGAGTTATGCCCGCATCTGGCTCATGATTTTGCCTTTTTCGCAAACTTGTAGGCCAGATCCTGGGTTTTTTCCGTGTTTGAATCACGTAGTAATGTTGTAGCACACTGAAGCAGTCAATTAAACCTGGTTTGGATCAATATTTTAGAGGATAACACCGGTTAGGTCTGGGTTAGGTCTGGGATATGTGCGCATCTGGCTTATACTTTCGCCTTTTTCGCAAACTTGTTGGCCAGATCCTGGGTTTTTTCCATGTTTGAATCACGTAGTAATGTGGTAATTCACTGAAGCAGTCAATTAAACCTGGTTTCGATCAATATTTTAGAGGATAACACCGGTTAGGTCTGGGTTAGGTCTGGGTTATGCCCGCATCTGGCTCATGATTTTGCCTTCTTCGCATACTTGTTGGCCAGATCCGGTTTTTTTTGTGTTTGAATCACGTAGTAATGTGGTAACACACTGAAGCAGTCAATTAAACCTGGTTTCGATCAATATTTTAGAGGATAACACCGGCTAGGTCTGGGTTAGGTCTGAGTTATGCCCGCATCTGGCTCATGATTTTGCCTTCTTCGCATACTTGTTGGCCAGATCCTGGATTTTTTTCGTTTTTGAAACACGTAGTAATGTGGTAACACACTGAAGCAGTCAATTTAACCTGGTTTCGATCAATTTTTTTAGGAAATGACACCGGTTAGGTCTGGGTTAGGTCTGGGTTATGCCCGCATCTGGCTCATGATTTTGCCTTCTTCGCATACTTGTTGGCCAGATCCTGGACTTTTTTCGTGTTTGAAACACGTAGTAATGTGGTAACACACTGAAGCAGTCAATTTAACCTGGTTTCGATCAATATTTTAGAGGATAACACCGGTTAGGTCTGGGTTAGGTCTGGGATACGCGCGCATCTGGCTTATACTTTCGCCTTTTTCGCAAACTTGTTGGCCAGATCCTGGGTTTTTCCGTGTTTGAATCACGTAGTAATGTGGTAACATAATGAAGCAGTCAATTAACCCTGGATTCGATCAATATTTTGGAGGATGACACCGGTTAGGTCTGGGTTAGGTCTGGGTTATGCCCGCATCTGGCTCATGATTTTGCCTTCTTCGCATACTTGTTGGCCAGATCCTGGATTTTTTTCGAGTTTGAATCACGTAGTAATGTGGTAACACACTGAAGTAGTCAATTAAACCTGGTTCCGATCAATTTCTTTAGGGGATGACACCGGTTAGGTCTGGGTTAGGTCTGGGATATGCGCGCATCTGGCTTACACTTTCGCCATTTTCGCAAACTTGTTGGCCAGATCCTGGGTTTTTTTCGTGGGTGAATCACGTAGTAATGTTGTACCAGCCTGAGGCAGTCAATTAAACCTGGTTTCGATCAATATTTCAGAGGATAACACCGGTTAGGTCTGGGTTAGGTCTGGGTTATGCCCGCATCTGGCTCATGATTTTGCCTTCTTCGCATACTTGTTGGCCAGATCCTGGGGTTTTTCCGTGTTTGAATCACGTAGTAATGTGGTAATACACTGAAGCAGTCAATTAAACCTGGTTTCGATCAATATTTTAGAGGGTAACACCGGTTAGGACTGGGTTCGGTCCGGGAAATGCACGCATCTGGCTTATGATTTCGCCTTTTTCGCAAACTTGTTAACCAGATCCTGGGTTTTTTCCGTGTTTGAATCACGTACTAATGTGGTACCACACTGAGGCAGTCAATTAAACCTGGTTTCGATCAATATTTTAGAGGATAACACCGGTTAGGTCTGGGTTAGGTCTGGGTTATGCCCGCATCTGGCTCATGATTTTGCCTTCTTCGCATACTTGTTGGCCAGATCCTGGGTTTTTTTCGTGTTTGAATCACGCAGTAATGTGGTAACACACTGAAGCAGTCAATTAAACCTGGTTTCGATCAATTTCTTTAGGGGATGACACCGGTTAGGTCTGGGTTAGGTCTGGGTTATGCCCGCATCTGGCTCATGATTTTGCATTCTTCGCATACTTGTTGGTCAGATCCTGGATTTTTTTCGTGTTTGAATCACGTAGTAATGTGGTAACACACTGAAGCAGTCAATTTAACCTGGTTTCGATCAATATTTTAGAGGATAACACCGGTTAGGTCTGGGTTAGGTCTGAGTTATGCCCGCATCTGGCTCATGATTTTGCCTTCTTCGCATACTTGTTGGCCAGATCCTGGGTTTTTTTCGTGTTTGAATCACGTAGTAATGTGGTAACACACTGAAGCAGTCAATTAAACCTGGTTCCGATCAATATTTTAGAGGATAACACCGGTTAGGTCTGGGTTAGGTCTGGGTTATGACCGCATCTGGCTCATGATTTTGCCTTCTTCGCATACTTGTTGGTCAGATCCTGGATTTTTTTCGTGTTTGAATCACGTAGTAATGTGGTAACACACTGAAGCAGTCAATTTAACCTGGTTTCGATCAATATTTTAGAGGATAACACCGGTTAGGTCTGGGTTAGGTCTGGGATACGCGCGCATCTGGCTTATACTTTCGCCTTTTTCGCAAACTTGTTGGCCAGATCCTGGGTTTTTCCGTGTTTGAATCACGTAGTAATGTGGTAACATAATGAAGCAGTCAATTAACACTGGATTCGATCAATATTTTGGAGGATGACACCGGTTAGGTCTGGGTTAGGTCTGGGTTATGCCCGCATCTGGCTCATGATTTTGCCTTCTTCGCATACTTGTTGGCCAGATCCTGGGTTTTTTTCGTGTTTGAATCACGCAGTAATGTGGTAACACACTGAAGCAGTCAATTAAACCTGGTTTCGATCAATTTCTTTAGGGGATGACACCGGTTAGGTCTGGGTTAGGTCTGGGTTATGCCCGCATCTGGCTCATGATTTTGCCTTCTTCGCATACTTGTTGGTCAGATCCTGGATTTTTTTCGTGTTTGAATCACGTAGTAATGTGGTAACACACTGAAGCAGTCAATTAAACCTGGTTCCGATCAATATTTTAGAGGATAACACCGGTTAGGTCTGGGTTAGGTCTGGGTTATGACCGCATCTGACTCATGATTTTGCCTTCTTCGCATACTTGTTGGTCAGATCCTGGATTTTTTTCGTGTTTGAATCACGTAGTAATGTGGTAACACACTGAAGCAGTCAATTTAACCTGGTTTCGATCAATATTTTAGAGGATAACACCGGTTAGGTCTGGGTTAGGTCTGGGATACGCGCGCATCTGGCTTATACTTTCGCCTTTTTCGCAAACTTGTTGGCCAGATCCTGGGTTTTTCCGTGTTTGAATCACGTAGTAATGTGGTAACATAATGAAGCAGTCAATTAACACTGGATTCGATCAATATTTTGGAGGATGACACCGGTTAGGTCTGGGTTAGGTCTGGGTTATGCCCGCATCTGGCTCATGATTTTGCCTTCTTCGCATACTTGTTGGCCAGATCCTGGATTTTTTTCGAGTTTGAATCACGTAGTAATGTGGTAACACACTGAAGCAGTCAATTTAACCTGGTTTCGATCAATATTTTAGAGGATAACACCGGTTATGTCTGGGTTAGATCTGGGATACGCGCGCATCTGGCTTATACTTTCGCCTTTTTCGCAAACTTGTTGGCCAGATCCTGGGTTTTTTCCGTGTTTGTATCACGTAGTAATGTGGTAACACACTGAAGCAGTCAATTAAACCTGGTTTCGATCAATATTTTAGAGGATAACACCGGTTAGGTCTGGGTTAGGTCTGGGTTATGCCCGCATCTGGCTCATGATTTTGCCTTCTTCGCATACTTGTTGGCCAGATCCTGGGTTTTTTTCGTGTTTGAATCACGCAGTAATGTGGTAACACACTGAAGCAGTCAATTAAACCTGGTTTCGATCAATTTCTTTAGGGGATGACACCGGTTAGGTCTGGGTTAGGTCTGGGTTATGCCCGCATCTGGCTCATGATTTTGCCTTCTTCGCATACTTGTTGGTCAGATCCTGGATTTTTTTCGTGTTTGAATCACGTAGTAATGTGGTAACACACTGAAGCAGTCAATTTAACCTGGTTTCGATCAATATTTTAGAGGATAACACCGGTTAGGTCTGGGTTAGGTCTGAGTTATGCCCGCATCTGGCTCATGATTTTGCCTTCTTCGCATACTTGTTGGCCAGATCCTGGATTTTTTTCGTGTTTGAAACACGTAGTAATGTGGTAACACACTGAAGCAGTCAATTTAACCTGGTTTCGATCAATTTTTTTAGGAAATGACACCGGTTAGGTCTGGGTTAGGTCTGGGTTATGCCCGCATCTGGCTCATGATTTTGCCTTCTTCGCATACTTGTTGGCCAGATCCTGGATTTTTTTCGTGTTTGAAACACGTAGTAATGTGGTAACACACTGAAGCAGTCAATTTAACCTGGTTTCGATCAATATTTTAGAGGATAACACCGGTTAGGTCTGGGTTAGGTCTGGGATACGCGCGCATCTGGCTTATACTTTCGCCTTTTTCGCAAACTTGTTGGCCAGATCCTGGGTTTTTTTCGTGTTTGAATCACGTAGTAATACTGTAATTCACTGAAGCAGTCAATTAAACCTGGTTTCGATCAATATTTTAGACGATAACACCGGTTAGGTCTGGGTTAGGTCTGGGTTATGCCCGCATCTGGCTCATGATTTTGCCTTCTTCGCATACTTGTTGGCCAGATCCTGGGTTTTTTTCGTGTTTGAATCACGCAGTAATGTGGTAACACACTGAAGCAGTCAATTAAACCTGGTTTCGATCAATTTCTTTAGGGGATGACACCGGTTAGGTCTGGGTTAGGTCTGGGTTATGCCCGCATCTGGCTCATGATTTTGCCTTCTTCGCATACTTGTTGGTCAGATCCTGGATTTTTTTCGTGTTTGAATCACGTAGTAATGTGGTAACACACTGAAGCAGTCAATTTAACCTGGTTTCGATCAATATTTTAGAGGATAACACCGGTTAGGTCTGGGTTAGGTCTGAGTTATGCCCGCATCTGGCTCATGATTTTGCCTTCTTCGCATACTTGTTGGCCAGATCCAGGGTTTTTTTCGTGTTTGAATCACGTAGTAATGTGGTAACACACTGAAGCAGTCAATTAAACCTGGTTTCGATCAATATTTTAGAGGATAACACCGGTTAGGTCTGGGTTTGGTCTGGGATATGCGCGCATCTGGCTTACACTTTCGCCATTTTCGCAAACTTGTTGGCCAGATCCTGGGTTTTTTTCGTGTTTGAATCACGCAGTAATGTGGTAACACACTGAAGCAGTCAATTAAACCTGGTTTCGATCAATTTTTTTAGGGGATGACACCGGTTAGGTCTGGGTTAGGTCTGGGTTATGCCCGCATCTGGCTCATGATTTTGCCTTCTTCGCATACTTGTTGGTCAGATCCTGGATTTTTTTCGTGTTTGAATCACGTAGTAATGTGGTAACACACTGAAGCAGTCAATTTAACCTGGTTTCGATCAATATTTTAGAGGATAACACCGGTTAGGTCTGGGTTAGGTCTGAGTTATGCCCGCATCTGGCTCATGATTTTGCCTTCTTCGCATACTTGTTGGCCAGATCCTGGGTTTTTTTCGTGTTTGAATCACGTAGTAATGTGGTAACACACTGAAGCAGTCAATTAAACCTGGTTTCGATCAATATTTTAGAGGATAACACCGGTTAGGTCTGGGTTAGGTCTGGGATATGCGCGCATCTGGCTTACACTTTCGCCATTTTCGCAAACTTGTTGGCCAGATCCTGGGTTTTTTTCGTGGGTGAATCACGTAGTAATGTTGTACCAGCCTGAGGCAGTCAATTAAACCTGGTTTCGATCAATATTTCAGAGGATAACACCGGTTAGGTCTGGGTTAGGTCTGGGTTATGCCCGCATCTGGCTCATGATTTTGCCTTCTTCGCATACTTGTTGGCCAGATCCTGGGGTTTTTCCGTGTTTGAATCACGTAGTAATGTGGTAATACACTGAAGCAGTCAATTAAACCTGGTTTCGATCAATATTTTAGAGGGTAACACCGGTTAGGACTGGGTTCGGTCCGGGAAATGCACGCATCTGGCTTATGATTTCGCCTTTTTCGCAAACTTGTTAACCAGATCCTGGGTTTTTTCCGTGTTTGAATCACGTACTAATGTGGTACCACACTGAGGCAGTCAATTAAACCTGGTTTCGATCAATATTTTAGAGGATAACACCGGTTAGGTCTGGGTTAGGTCTGGGTTATGCCCGCATCTGGCTCATGATTTTGCCTTCCTCGCATACTTGTTGGCCAGATCCTGGGTTTTTTTCGTGTTTGAATCACGTAGTAATGTGGTACCACACTGAGGCAGTCAATTAAACCTGGTTTCGATCAATATTTTAGAGGATAACACCGGTTAGGTCTGGGTTTGGTCTGGGTTATGCCCGCATCTGGCTCATGATTTTGCCTTCCTCGCATACTTGTTGGCCAGATCCTGGGTTTTTTTCGTGTTTGAATCATGTAGTAATGTGGTAACACACAGAAGCAGTCAATTAAACCTGGTTTCGATCAATATTTTAGAGGATAACACCGGTTAGGTCTGGGTTAGGTCTGGGTTATGCCCGCATCTGGCTCATGATTTTGCCTTCATCGCATACTTGTTGGCCAGATCCTGGGTTTTTTTCGTGTTTGAATCACGTAGTAATGTGGTAACACACTGAAGCAGTCAATTAAACCTGGTTCCGATCAATATTTTAGAGGATAACATCGGTTAGGTCTGGGTTAGGTCTGGGTTATGACCGCATCTGGATCATGATTTTGCCTTCTTCGCATACTTGTGGGCCAGATCCTGGGTTTTTTTCGTGTTTGAATCACGTAGTAATGTGGTAACACACTGAAGCAGTCAATTAAACCTGGTTTCGATCAATATTTTAGAGGATAACACCGGTTAGGTCTGGGTTAGGTCTGGGTTATGCGCGCATCTGGCTTATACTTTCGCCTTTTTCGCAAACTTGTTGGCCAGATCCTGGGTTTTTTTCGTGTTTGAATCACGTAGTAATTCTGTAATTCACTGAAGCAGTCAATTAAACCTGGTTTCGGTCAATATTTTAGAGGATAACACCGGTTAGGTCTGGGTTAGGTCTGAGTTATGCCCGCATCTGGCTCATGATTTTGCCTTTTTCGCAAACTTGTAGGCCAGATCCTGGGTTTTTTCCGTGTTTGAATCACGTAGTAATGTTGTAGCACACTGAAGCAGTCAATTAAACCTGGTTTCGATCAATATTTTAGAGGATAACACCGGTTAGGTCTGGGTTAGGTCTGGGATATGTGCGCATCTGGCTTATACTTTCGCCTTTTTCGCAAACTTGTTGGCCAGATCCTGGGTTTTTTCCATGTTTGAATCACGTAGTAATGTGGTAATTCACTGAAGCAGTCAATTAAACCTGGTTTCGATCAATATTTTAGAGGATAACACCGGTTAGGTCTGGGTTAGGTCTGGGTTATGCCCGCATCTGGCTCATGATTTTGCCTTCTTCGCATACTTGTTGGCCAGATCCGGTTTTTTTTGTGTTTGAATCACGTAGTAATGTGGTAACACACTGAAGCAGTCAATTAAACCTGGTTTCGATCAATATTTTAGAGGATAACACCGGCTAGGTCTGGGTTAGGTCTGAGTTATGCCCGCATCTGGCTCATGATTTTGCCTTCTTCGCATACTTGTTGGCCAGATCCTGGATTTTTTTCGTGTTTGAAACACGTAGTAATGTGGTAACACACTGAAGCAGTCAATTTAACCTGGTTTCGATCAATTTTTTTAGGAAATGACACCGGTTAGGTCTGGGTTAGGTCTGGGTTATGACCGCATCTGGCTCATGATTTTGCCTTCTTCGCATACTTGTGGGCCAGATCCTGGGTTTTTTTCGTGTTTGAATCACGTAGTAATGTGGTAACACACTGAAGCAGTCAATTAAACCTGGTTTCGATCAATATTTTAGAGGATAACACCGGTTAGGTCTGGGTTAGGTCTGGGTTATGCGCGCATCTGGCGTATACTTTCGCCTTTTTCGCAAACTTGTTGGCCAGATCCTGGGTTTTTTTCGTGTTTGAATCACGTAGTAATTCTGTAATTCACTGAAGCAGTCAATTAAACCTGGTTTCGGTCAATATTTTAGAGGATAACACCGGTTAGGTCTGGGTTAGGTCTGAGTTATGCCCGCATCTGGCTCATGATTTTGCCTTTTTCGCAAACTTGTAGGCCAGATCCTGGGTTTTTTCCGTGTTTGAATCACGTAGTAATGTTGTAGCACACTGAAGCAGTCAATTAAACCTGGTTTCGATCAATATTTTAGAGGATAACACCGGTTAGGTCTGGGTTAGGTCTGGGATATGTGCGCATCTGGCTTATACTTTCGCCTTTTTCGCAAACTTGTTGGCCAGATCCTGGGTTTTTTCCATGTTTGAATCACGTAGTAATGTGGTAATTCACTGAAGCAGTCAATTAAACCTGGTTTCGATCAATATTTTAGAGGATAACACCGGTTAGGTCTGGGTTAGGTCTGGGTTATGCCCGCATCTGGCTCATGATTTTGCCTTCTTCGCATACTTGTTGGCCAGATCCGGTTTTTTTTGTGTTTGAATCACGTAGTAATGTGGTAACACACTGAAGCAGTCAATTAAACCTGGTTTCGATCAATATTTTAGAGGATAACACCGGCTAGGTCTGGGTTAGGTCTGAGTTATGCCCGCATCTGGCTCATGATTTTGCCTTCTTCGCATACTTGTTGGCCAGATCCTGGATTTTTTTCGTGTTTGAAACACGTAGTAATGTGGTAACACACTGAAGCAGTCAATTTAACCTGGTTTCGATCAATTTTTTTAGGAAATGACACCGGTTAGGTCTGGGTTAGGTCTGGGTTATGACCGCATCTGGCTCATGATTTTGCCTTCTTCGCATACTTGTGGGCCAGATCCTGGGTTTTTTTCGTGTTTGAATCACGTAGTAATGTGGTAACACACTGAAGCAGTCAATTAAACCTGGTTTCGATCAATATTTTAGAGGATAACACCGGTTAGGTCTGGGTTAGGTCTGGGTTATGCGCGCATCTGGCGTATACTTTCGCCTTTTTCGCAAACTTGTTGGCCAGATCCTGGGTTTTTTTCGTGTTTGAATCACGTAGTAATTCTGTAATTCACTGAAGAAGTCAATTAAACCTGGTTTCGGTCAATATTTTAGAGGATAACACCGGTTAGGTCTGGGTTAGGTCTGAGTTATGCCCGCATCTGGCTCATGATTTTGCCTTTTTCGCAAACTTGTAGGCCAGATCCTGGGTTATTTCCGTGTTTGAATCACGTAGTAATGTTGTAGCACACTGAAGCAGTCAATTAAACCTGGTTTCGATCAATATTTTAGAGGATAACACCGGTTAGGTCTGGGTTAGGTCTGGGATATGTGCGCATCTGGCTTATACTTTCGCCTTTTTCGCAAACTTGTTGGCCAGATCCTGGGTTTTTTCCATGTTTGAATCACGTAGTAATGTGGTAATTCACTGAAGCAGTCAATTAAACCTGGTTTCGATCAATATTTTAGAGGATAACACCGGTTAGGTCTGGGTTAGGTCTGGGTTATGCCCGCATCTGGCTCATGATTTTGCCTTCTTCGCATACTTGTTGGCCAGATCCGGTTTTTTTTGTGTTTGAATCACGTAGTAATGTGGTAACACACTGAAGCAGTCAATTAAACCTGGTTTCGATCAATATTTTAGAGGATAACACCGGCTAGGTCTGGGTTAGGTCTGAGTTATGCCCGCATCTGGCTCATGATTTTGCCTTCTTCGCATACTTGTTGGCCAGATCCTGGATTTTTTTCGTGTTTGAAACACGTAGTAATGTGGTAACACACTGAAGCAGTCAATTTAACCTGGTTTCGATCAATTTTTTTAGGAAATGACACCGGTTAGGTCTGGGTTAGGTCTGGGTTATGCCCGCATCTGGCTCATGATTTTGCCTTCTTCGCATACTTGTTGGCCAGATCCTGGATTTTTTTCGTGTTTGAAACACGTAGTAATGTGGTAACACACTGAAGCAGTCAATTTAACCTGGTTTCGATCAATATTTTAGAGGATAACACCGGTTAGGTCTGGGTTAGGTCTGGGATACGCGCGCATCTGGCTTATACTTTCGCCTTTTTCGCAAACTTGTTGGCCAGATCCTGGGTTTTTCCGTGTTTGAATCACGTAGTAATGTGGTAACATAATGAAGCAGTCAATTAACCCTGGATTCGATCAATATTTTGGAGGATGACACCGGTTAGGTCTGGGTTAGGTCTGGGTTATGCCCGCATCTGGCTCATGATTTTGCCTTCTTCGCATACTTGTTGGCCAGATCCTGGATTTTTTCCGACTTTGAATCACGTAGTAATGTGGTAACACACTGAAGCAGTCAATTTAACCTGGTTTCGATCAATATTTTAGAGGATAACACCGGTTAGGTCTGGGTTAGGTCTGGGATACGCGCGCATCTGGCTTATACTTTCGCCTTCTTCGCATACTTGTTGGCCAGATCCTGGGTTTTTTTCGTGTTTGAATCACGCAGTAATGTGGTAACACACTGAAGCAGTCAATTAAACCTGGTTTCGATCAATTTCTTTAGGGGATGACACCGGTTAGGTCTGGGTTAGGTCTGGGTTATGCCCGCATCTGGCTCATGATTTTGCGTTCTTCGCATACTTGTTGGTCAGATCCTGGATTTTTTTCGTGTTTGAATCACGTAGTAATGTGGTAACACACTGAAGCAGTCAATTTAACCTGGTTTCGATCAATATTTTAGAGGATAACACCGGTTAGGTCTGGGTTAGGTCTGAGTTATGCCCGCATCTGGCTCATGATTTTGCCTTCTTCGCATACTTGTTGGCCAGATCCTGGGTTTTTTTCGTGTTTGAATCACTTAGTAATGTGGTAACACACTGACGCAGTCAATTAAACCTGGTTTCGATCAATATTTTAGAGGATAACACCGGTTAGGTCTGGGATAGGTCTGGGATATGCGCGCATCTGGCTTACACTTTCGCCATTTTCGCAAACTTGTTGGCCAGATCCTGGGTTTTTTTCGTGTTTGAATCACGCAGTAATGTGGTAACACACAGAAGCAGTCAATTAAACCTGGTTTCGATCAATTTTTTTAGGGGATGACAACGGTTAGGTCTGGGTTAGGTCTGGGTTATGCCCGCATCTGGCTCATGATTTTGCCTTCTTCGCAAACTTGTTGGCCAGATCCTGGGTTTTTTTCGTGGGTGAATCACGTAGTAATGTTGTACCAGCCTGAGGCAGTCAATTAAACCTGGTTTCGATCAATATTTCAGAGGATAACACCGGTTAGGTCTGGGTTAGGTCCGGGAAATGCACGCATCTGGCTCATGATTTCGCCTTTTTCGCAAACTTGTTGGCCAGATCCTGGGTTTTTTCCGTGTTTGAATCACGTAGTAATGTGGTAATCCACTGAGGCAGTCAATTAAACCTGGTTTCGATCAATATTTTAGAGGATAACACCGGTTAGGTCTGGGTTAGGTCTGGGTTATGCCCGCATCTGGCTCATGATTTTGCCTTCTTCGCATACTTGTTGGCCAGATCCTGGGTTTTTTTCGTGTTTGAATCACGTAGTAATGTGGTAACACACTGAAGCAGTCAATTAAACCTGGTTTCGATCAATATTTTAGAGGATAACACCGGTTAGGTCTGGGTTAGGTCTGGGTTATGGCCGCATCTGGCTCATGATTTTGCCTTCTTCGCATACTTGTTGGCCAGATCCTGGGTTTTTTTCGTATTTGAATCACGTAGTAATGTTGTACCACACTGAAGCAGTCAATTAAACCTGGTTTCGATCAATATTTCAGAGGATAACACCGGTTAGGTCTGGGTTAGGTCCGGGAAATGCACGCACCTGGCTCATGATTTCGCCTTTTTCGCAAACTTGTTGGCCAGATCCTGGGTTTTTTCCGTGTTTGTATCACGTAGTAATGTGGTAATTCACTGAAACACTCAATTAAACCTGGTTTCGATCAATATTTTAGAGGATAACACCGGTTAGGTCTGGGTTAGGTCTGGGATATGCGCGCATCTGGCTTATACTTTCGCCTTTTTCGCAAACTTGTTGGCCAGATCCTGGGTTTTTTCCGTGTTTGAATCACGTAGTAATGTGGTAATACACTGAAGCAGTCAATTAAACCTGGTTTCGATCAATATTTTAGAGGGTAACACCGGTTAGGACTGGGTTCGGTCCGGGAAATGCACGCATCTGGCTTATGATTTCGCCTTTTTCGCAAACTTGTTAACCAGATCCTGGGTTTTTTCCGTGTTTGAATCACGTCGTAATGTGGTACCACACTGAGGCAGTCAATTAAACCTGGTTTCGATCAATATTTTAGAGGATAACACCGGTTAGGTCTGGGTTAGGTCTGGGTTATGCCCGCATCTGGCTCATGATTTTGCCTTCCTCGCATACTTGTTGGCCAGATCCTGGGTTTTTTTCGTGTTTGAATCATGTAGTAATGTGGTAACACACAGAAGCAGTCAATTAACCCTGGTTTCGATCAATATTTTAGAGGATAACACCGGTTAGGTCTGGGTTAGGTCTGGGTTATGCCCGCATCTGGCTCATGATTTTGCCTTCTTCGCATACTTGTTGGCCAGATCCTGGGTTTTTTTCGTGTTTGAATCACGCAGTAATGTGGTAACACACTGAAGCAGTCAATTAAACCTGGTTTCGATCAATTTTTTTAGGGGATGACACCGGTTAGGTCTGGGTTAGGTCTGGGTTATGCCCGCATCTGGCTCATGATTTTGCCTTCTTCGCATACTTGTTGGTCAGATCCTGGATTTTTTTCGTGTTTGAATCACGTAGTAATGTGGTAACACACTGAAGCAGTCAATTTAACCTGGTTTCGATCAATATTTTAGAGGATAACACCGGTTAGGTCTGGGTTAGGTCTGAGTTATGCCCGCATCTGGCTCATGATTTTGCCTTCTTCGCATACTTGTTGGCCAGATCCTGGGCTTTTTCGTGTTTGAATCACGTAGTAATGTGGTAACACACTGAAGCAGTCAATTAAACCTGGTTTCGATCAATATTTTAGAGGATAACACCGGTTAGGTCTGGGTTAGGTCTGGGATATGCGCGCATCTGGCTTACACTTTCGCCATTTTCGCAAACTTGTTGGCCAGATCCTGGGTTTTTTTCGTGGGTGAATCACGTAGTAATGTTGTACCAGCCTGAGGCAGTCAATTAAACCTGGTTTCGATCAATATTTCAGAGGATAACACCGGTTAGGTCTGGGTTAGGTCCGGGAAATGCACGCATCTGGCTCATGATTTCGCCTTTTTCGCAAACTTGTTGGCCAGATCCTGGGTTTTTTCCGTTTTTGAATCACGTAGTAATGTGGTAATTCACTGAAGCAGTCAATTAAACCTGGTTTCGATCAATATTTTAGAGGATAACACCGGTTAGGTCTGGGTTAGGTCTGAGTTATGCCCGCATCTGGCTCATGATTTTGCCTTTTTCGCAAACTTGTTGGCCAGATCCTGGGTTTTTTTCGTATTTGAATCACGTAGTAATGTTGTACCACACTGAGGCAGTCAATTAAACCTGGTTTCGATCAATATTTCAGAGGATAACACCGGTTAGGTCTGGGTTAGGTCCGGGAAATGCACGCACCTGGCTCATGATTTCGCCTTTTTCGCAAACTTGTTGGCCAGATGCTGGGTTTTTTCCGTGTTTATATCACGTAGTAATGTGGTAATTCACTGAACCACTCAATTAAACCTGGTTTCGATCAATATTTTAGAGGATAACACCGGTTAGGTCTGGGTTAGGTCTGGGATATGCGCGCATCTGGCTTATACTTTCGCCTTTTTCGCAAACTTGTTGGCCAGATCCTGGGTTTTTTCCGTGTTTGAATCACGTAGTAATGTGGTAATACACTGAAGCAGTCAATTAAACCTGGTTTCGATCAATATTTTAGAGGGTAACACCGGTTAGGACTGGGTTCGGTCCGGGAAATGCACGCATCTGGCTTATGATTTCGCCTTTTTCGCAAACTTGTTAACCAGATCCTGGGTTTTTTCCGTGTTTGAATCACGTAGTAATGTGGTAATTCACTGAAGCAGTCAATTAAACCTGGTTTCGATCAATATTTTAGAGGATAACACCGGTTAGGTCTGGGTTAGGTCTGGGTTATGCCCGCATCTGGCTCATGATTTTGCCTTCTTCGCATACTTGTTGGCCAGATCCGGTTTTTTTTGTGTTTGAATCACGTAGTAATGTGGTAACACACTGAGGCAGTCAATTAAACCTGGTTTCGATCAATATTTTAGAGGATAACACCGGTTAGGTCTGGGTTAGGTCTGGGTTATGCCCGCATCTGGCTCATGATTTTGCCTTCTTCGCATACTTGTTGGCCAGATCCTGGGTTTTTTTCGTGTTTGAATCACGTAGTAATGTGGTAACACACTGAAGCAGTCAATTAAACCTGGTTTCGATCAATATTTTAGAGGATAACACCGGTTAGGTCTGGGTTAGGTCTGGGTTATGCCCGCATCAAGCTCATGATTTTGCCTTCTTCGCATACTTGTTGGCCAGATCCTGGGTCTATTTCGTATTTGAATCACGTAGTAATGTTGTACCACACTGAGGCAGTCAATTAAACCTGGTTTCGATCAATATTTCAGAGGATAACACCGGTTAGGTCTGGGTTAGGGCCGGGATATGCACGCACCTGGCTCATGATTTCGCCTTTTTCGCAAACTTGTTGGCCAGATGCTGGGTTTTTTCCGTGTTTGCATCACGTAGTAAAGTGGTAATTCACTGAAACTCTCAATTAAACCTGGTTTCGATCAATATTTTAGAGGATAACACCGGTTAGGTCTGGGTTAGGTCTGGGATATGCGCGCATCTGGCTTATACTTTCGCCTTTTTCGCAAACTTGTTGGCCAGATCCTGGGTTTTTTCCGTGTTTGAATCACGTAGTAATGTGGTAATACACTGAAGCAGTCAATTAAACCTGGTTTCGATCAATATTTTAGAGGGTAACACCGGTTAGGACTGGGTTCGGTCCGGGAAATGCACGCATCTGGCTTATGATTTCGCCTTTTTCGCAAACTTGTTAACCAGATCCTGGGTTTTTTCCGTGTTTGAATCACGTAGTAATGTGGTACCACACTGAGGCAGTCAATTAAACCTGGTTTCGATCAATATTTTAGAGGATAACACCGGTTAGGTCTGGGTTAGGTCTGGGTTATGCCCGCATCTGGCTCATGATTTTGCCTTCCTCGCATACTTGTTGGCCAGATCCTGGGTTTTTTTCGTGTTTGAATCATGTAGTAATGTGGTAACACACAGAAGCAGTCAATTAAACCTGGTTTCGATCAATATTTTAGAGGATAACACCGGTTAGGTCTGGGTTAGGTCTGGGTTATGCCCGCATCTGGCTCATGATTTTGCCTTCTTCGCATACTTGTTGGCCAGATCCTGGGTTTTTTTCGTGTTTGAATCACGCAGTAATGTGGTAACACACTGAGGCAGTCAATTAAACCTGGTTTCGATCAATTTTTTTAGGGGATGACACCGGTTAGGTCTGGGTTAGGTCTGGGTTATGCCCGCATCTGGCTCATGATTTTGCCTTCTTCGCATACTTGTTGGCCAGATCCTGGGTTTTTTTCGTGTTTGAATCACGTAGTAATGTGGTAACACACTGAAGCAGTCAATTTAACCTGGTTTCGATCAATATTTTAGAGGATAACACCGGTTAGGTCTGGGTTAGGTCTGGGATACGCGCGCATCTGGCTTATACTTTCGCCTTTTTCGCAAACTTGTTGGCCAGATCCTGGGTTTTTCCGTGTTTGAATCACGTAGTAATGTGGTAACATAATGAAGCAGTCAATTAACCCTGGATTCGATCAATATTTTGGAGGATGACACCGGTTAGGTCTGGGTTAGGTCTGGGTTATGCCCGCATCTGGCTCATGATTTTGCCTTCTTCGCATACTTGTTGGCCAGATCCGGTTTTTTTTGTGTTTGAATCACGTAGTAATGTGGTAACACACTGAGGCAGTCAATTAAACCTGGTTTCGATCAATATTTTAGAGGATAACACCGGTTAGGTCTGGGTTAGGTCTGGGTTATGCCCGCATCTGGCTCATGATTTTGCCTTCTTCGCATACTTGTTGGCCAGATCCTGGGTTTTTTTCGTGTTTGAATCACGTAGTAATGTGGTAACACACTGAAGCAGTCAATTAAACCTGGTTTCGATCAATATTTTAGAGGATAACACCGGTTAGGTCTGGGTTAGGTCTGGGTTATGCCCGCATCAAGCTCATGATTTTGCCTTCTTCGCATACTTGTTGGCCAGATCCTGGGTTTTTTTCGTATTTGAATCACGTAGTAATGTTGTACCACACTGAGGCAGTCAATTAAACCTGGTTTCGATCAATATTTCAGAGGATAACACCGGTTAGGTCTGGGTTAGGTCCGGGAAATGCACGCACCTGGCTCATGATTTCGCCTTTTTCGCAAACTTGTTGGCCAGATGCTGGGTTTTTTCCGTGTTTGTATCACGTAGTAATGTGGTAATTCACTGAAACACTCAATTAAACCTGGTTTCGATCAATATTTTAGAGGATAACACCGGTTAGGTCTGGGTTAAGTCTGGGATATGCGCGCATCTGGCTTATACTTTCGCCTTTTTCGCAAACTTGTTGGCCAGATCCTGGGGTTTTTCCGTGTTTGAATCACGTAGTAATGTGGTAATACACTGAAGCAGTCAATTAAACCTGGTTTCGATCAATATTTTAGAGGATAACACCGGTTAGGTCTGGGTTAGGTCTGGGTTATGCCCGCATCTGGCTCATGATTTTGCCTTCCTCGCATACTTGTTGGCCAGATCCTGGGTTTTTTTCGTGTTTGAATCATGTAGTAATGTGGTAACACACAGAAGCAGTCAATTAAACCTGGTTTCGATCAATATTTTAGAGGATAACACCGGTTAGGTCTGGGTTAGATCTGGGTTACGCCCGCATCTGGCTCATGATTTTGCCTTCTTCGCATACTTGTTGGCCAGATCCTGGGATTTTTTCGTGTTTGAATCACGCAGTAATGTGGTAACACACTGAGGGAGTCAATTAAACCTGGTTTCGATCAATTTTTTTAGGGGATGACACCGGTTAGGTCTGGGTTATGCCCGCATCTGGCTCATGATTTTGCCTTCTTCGCATACTTGTTGGTCAGATCCTGGATTTTTTTCGTGTTTGAATCACGTAGTAATGTGGTAACACACTGAAGCAGTCAATTTAACCTGGTTTCGATCAATATTTTAGAGGATAACACCGGTTAGGTCTGGGTTAGGTCTAGGATACGCGCGCATGTGGCTTATACTTTCGCCTTTTTCGCAAACTTGTTGGCCAGATCCTGGGTTTTTTCCGTGTTTGAATCACGTAGTAATGTGGTAACACACTGAAGCAGTCAATTAAACCTGGTTCCGATCAATATTTTAGAGGATAACACCGGTTAGGTCTGGGTTAGGTCTGGGTTATGCCCGCATCTGGCTCATGATTTTGCCTTCCTCGCATACTTGTTGGCCAGATCCTGGGTTTTTTTCGTGTTTGAATCATGTAGTAATGTGGTAACACACAGAAGCAGTCAATTAAACCTGGTTTCGATCAATATTTTAGAGGATAACACCGGTTAGGTCTGGGTTAGGTCTGGGTTATGCCCGCATCTGGCTCATGATTTTGCCTTCTTCGCATACTTGTTGGCCAGATCCTGGGTTTTTTTCGTGTTTGAATCACGTAGTAATGTGGTAACACACTGAAGCAGTCAATTAAACCTGGTTCCGATCAATATTTTAGAGGATAACACCGGTTAGGTCTGGGTTAGATCTGGGTTATGCCCGCATCTGGCTCATGATTTTGCCTTCTTCGCATACTTGTTGGCCAGATCCTGGGATTTTTTCGTGTTTGAATCACGTAGTAATGTGGTAACACACTGAAGCAGTCAATTAAACCTGGTTTCGATCAATATTTTAGAGGATAACACCGGTTAGGTCTGGGTTAGGTCTGGGTTATGCGCGCATCTGGCTTATACTTTCGCCTTTTTCGCAAACTTGTTGGCCAGATCCTGGGTTTTTTTCGTGTTTGAATCACGTAGTAATACTGTAATTCACTGAAGCAGTCAATTAAACCTGGTTTCGGTCAATATTTTAGAGGATAACACCGGTTAGGTCTGGGTTAGGTCTGGGTTATGCCCGCATCTGGCTCATGATTTTGCCTTTTTCGCTAACTTGTAGGCCAGATCCTGGGTTTTTTCCGTGTTTGAATCACGTAGTAATGTTGTAGCACACTGAAGCAGTCAATTAAACCTGGTTTCGATCAATATTTTAGAGGATAACACCGGTTAGGTCTGGGTTAGGTCTGGGATATGTCCCCTCAGGGGCTGTGTCCGGCCAGGTGTCCGGCGCAGTACGGGGCGTAGCGACCCCGAGGTACCTGATGCTAATCACACCGTAAGCCTCCTGTTGGTCGTCGCATCGACTCATTCGCAATTCCAGTCTTGGTTTTGTGAATGGTACGTGACGGCAGGAGGACCGGGGGCCTTGGCTTAACCGCCTGGGCTGCGAGGATGGTAACTCTATAAATTACCCTCTAATCCTAAGTTATGGTGCGCGGCGATGGGATGCATGGTTGGGAGAGAAGGCCCAATCCCTAGCGACCACCTCCGGGGGCACCTGCCGAACCCCCGGAGTATTAGGCTTCCCCAGGCAAGGCGGCTCTGCCTGGGGTGACCTTCCTTCCGACCACACTCGTGGGAACAACAATGGAGCATGATCAAATTAAAACAAACAGGACTGGATATTTTGATAACGGATTGGAACTCGAAACGGCAAACGGCATGGCAACGAATGGACCACTTCCTGGTGGGGTGAAACCCATGGTCAGGAGTGTGGAGGTGGTTAATCCCCAGCTCGGGATCCACCTTGGAGGTGATTTGGACCTCCTTAGGGTCGGCGCCGGCCCAGTGGTCAGCCTGGAGCGGTTGAATGCCTCTGAGTGGCGGAAAGCGGGGAGGGAATCACCTCCCCGCAAAAGGCATGATGCCGAGGAGGCGACGTCGAGCATCGTGGAGGCTGTCGCACTTCTCGACGATGAGTCCCAAGACGGCGACGATTGGGCGCCGGATCGTTCAACTGCCGACGACGTTGAGTGCGTCGATTCAAGCGAGGAGGATATTGAACCCGGGAAGAGGAAGCGGAAGGGCCCAGGGGCGGGGAGACCCCGGGGTATTTTCGTAGACCCTAGAAAGTTGGGGCCCGGTATGAAGCACCTGCCGAAGCAGGCGGACCTCCGTAATATTGCGGAGGTCATGAAGTCAGACGAACTCTTGGGCCGGCTGAAAGAGCAGTTGGAGTCCGTCGTCAGGGTGGCAGATACCGCGAGCCACTTAAAGACGACGGACATTCGCGGCCTACGTTTGGCTGCACGGGTGGCGTTGGTCAGCGCCGAAGAGCTGCACGGCAGAGCTGACCGCGCCGAAAACCCGAACAGGCCGGCCAGGGAAGTCGTCATTCGTCAGGGCGAATGGGAGAGGAGGTCCAAGGCACTAGAGAAGAGGCTGGAGGTGGCGGATAAGACCGCCACCACCCTTTCCGAGACCGTGAGGGTCAAAGACAGGGAGTTGGAGCACCTCAGGCGGGAAGTTGGCCGCCTGAGGTACAAAGAGGAGCAGCGGAGGCTCCAGAGAGCAGGAGACGAGCCGGCCGGCGAGACACCACCGGACCATCTGCTGCCCTGTGTCCCTCGACCGCGGCGGAGGGACCTCCTCCCGTCCACCTTTGACGGGGGGGATCCCGGCATGGAGATCGACACGGCGGTCCCTGGACCGTCATGTCCAGCTAGGCCCGTCCAGCAAGTAGAAGAGTGCCCCGAGTCTGGAAACCCTTTGGTGGCCATGATGGCAGAAGTCGTCAAAAGGGTTTCTGACATGGCCGGGCATATATCGGCCCTGGAGGACCGGTTCCAGGCGCGTTTTGATGCGGTGTGGCGGGCTGTGTCCCGCCCGCCACTGGGGAAGGGTGCCATGACCCTTTCTGCATCCGCGGGAGCGGCCCCGCCGATTAACGCGAAAGGGGCAGATATGCCAAAGGGAAAGGCGAAGGGGACCGTGGCGACGAAACCGGGGGGCACGCGTGCTCCAGTCAAAGCCGCCGTGACAACCCCCAAGGCTACAAACAAAAAGATAGGTGCCACCAAGCCCCATGGTGGCACCTCTACAGCCGGAGTGGCGGATAAATCAAAGCCACCCGCCGCGAAATCCAAAGTGTCGGAAAAGGCTGCGCCACTTCTCCCTCCACCACCACCCAAGGCGAAGTCCACCCCTACCCCCACCAGCGAGGGGCAGGGTACTTGGGCTGAGGTGGTTAGGCGTGGCAAAAAGAAGGGGTGTGGAAAGGAGGCGACTGCAGTCACACCCACCACCAAGGCAGGTAAGACCTCCGCGGCAAGTCGGCCAGCCGCCACTACTGCGGCTGGCGGCAGCAAGAAAGGCGGTGCTCAGACTGCGGCGGTCAAATTGCCGAGGTTGCCTAAAAAGGCAGCAGTCTCGGTGACCGCCGCCGTAGGACGCGAAGGAGAACTGGGCCCCCTCCTCAACAGGGTGATGCCGGGTATCTGTAAGGATCTCGGGATCACCGGGATGCAGCCCACCAGAGCGGTCACCGGGGCGCTCCTGTTAGCGATCCCTGGTGAGAAAGGTAAGGAGAAGGCGACCGCTCTGCGTGCGCGTCTTGAGGGGGTCCTCCAGGACGAGGGTGTTCGGGTGGCTTGCCCCCAGAAACAGGCCGAGTTAAGGGTGTCCGGCCTGTCGGAGGCAGCCACCCAGGACGCAGTTAGGGAGGCCCTTGCCACCGCCGGGGGTTGCGGCGCTACGGAGGTCAACGTTGGTGACCTCCGCAGGGACAGCTCAGGCATGTTTACTGCCTGGGCTCGCTGTCCCCTTCGCGCCGCAACCAAGCTCGCGAAGTCCGGCCGCCTAATGGTCGGCTTCTTCGAGGCCCGGCTGGCGGTGCTTGCCGCGAGGCCGCTGCAGTGCCACCGCTGCCTGGAGTTCGGTCACGTTCGGCAGCGGTGCACCAGCACCGTAGATCGCAGCGGCCTCTGCTACCGCTGCGGAGGGGCCTCCCACACAGCCAGGGAGTGTACGGCCGCCCCAAAATGCCCCCTTTGTGTGGGCCTGGGGCGGCCAGCGAATCACCGAATGGGTGGGGCGGCGTGCCGTCCCCCCAAACGGAAGGGGAAGAAGGCAAAGGGTATGGTTGTGCCCCCATCCACGGTGCCGGCTGGTGTTGAGCCGGCGCCGGTGCCCGTCGCGATGGAGATCCAGGGGGCGGCTTGTTCCCAGCCGTCCCCAGCTGTGGTGTCGGGTGTTACACCCGCCCCAGCCTCTGTCGCGACGGCAGTGAGGGGGGTGGCATGCGTACCCGCCCCGCAACCCATGACGGAGATGATGGAGGTGGATGTGGCGCCTTGCGACTCGGTGCCCTCCACCTCCACGAAATCGGAAGGAGTTTTGTCCGGTGGGGGAGCTGCAGAGCCCCCACCACGGGCGGCAGACCAGACGCCGTGCGGGTCAGAGCCCCTTATTAGGGGGGTGATGGCCTCGTACGGCGGCAATGATCCGGGGCGCGCAGAGGCGCCCCTAAGCGCTGGAAGTGGAGGCCTGGAGGAGGCCGCGGGTGAGATCCGATAATGTCTCAACGCCTCCTCCAGGTCAATTTGAACCACTGCCGGGGGGCTCAGGATCTCATGCTCCAAACCCTCCGGCAGTGGAACATCGGGATGGCCGTGATCGCCGAGCCCTATCGTGTCCCCAAACACCCCGCTTGGGTGGGGGACCTTAACGGGGTCTCGGCGATCACCTGGCAGTACGGGCGCGGCACGTTGCCGTGCTCTGTAGTGGGGCGGGGCCACGGGTTTGTGGCGGTTAAGTGGGGGGAAGTAGTGGTTGCCGGGTGTTATGCGTCGCCCGCCAAGGGCCTCAGCGATTTTGAGGCGTACCTCGACGAGGTGGGGAGATGCATCTCCCCACATCTCGCCAGTGGGGTACTCGTCCTGGGAGATTTTAATGCCCACGCTGCAGCGTGGGGCTGCCCCAGGACGACCGTGAAGGGCGACGCGATGCTCGAATGGGCGGCGGGTCACGGCCTCATAGTTTTGAATGAAGGGGCCGTGAGCACGTGCGTGCACGCGCGGGGCGAGTCGATCGTCGACATATCGTTGGCGAGCCCCGCCATAGCGCGCCGTGTGTCCGACTGGAGGGTCGCGGAAGAGGTGGCCACGTTAAGCGACCACCTCTATATTACGTTTTCCGTATCCGCGACCCCTGGCGTAAATGGACCCCGTCAACCGGGCAGGGAAGCACACCCGGCGCCACGCTGGTCCGCCAAGAGGCTGGACCCGGACGCCCTTGCGATGGCAGCCTCCGTTGTGGCATGGCAGGAGATGCCACGCCGGACCCTCGGCAATCCTTCTGCCGGGGCGCGTTGGTTCCGCGACACTATGACGTCCTTGTGCGACGCAGTCATGCCGCGGGCCACCGCCCCGAGCCGAGGGGGGTCCGTGTACTGGTGGTCGGGCGAGATCGAGGACTTACGCACTCGTTGCGTTGTCGCCCGACGCCGGTACACCCGCGCCAGGAGACGGCGCGGGGCGACGGAGGCAGAGGTGGTGGGGTTGCGCGGGGAATTTTCCCTAGCGCGAAGAACCCTCCGCCGGGCCATCGCGACCGCGAAAGCCCATGCATGGGCGGAGCTCCTCGGCTCTCTGGATGCAAATCCGTGGGGGCGCCCCTATCATATGGTCGTAGGGAAGATGCGATCATGGGCGCCCCCGGTCACAGAGAGCCTCGACCCCCAGCTGCTCGGGGAAACTATGCGCGTCCTCTTCCCAGTTGGGGGAGAGGCGTTCCTGCATCCCCCCGAGCCACAGCCGGATCACCCGCCTTGGTGGTCCGACGAACTGGGGGTCTCCGAGGAGGAGCTGGCCAGGGCCGTCCGGAGAATGGCTGCCAAAAAGACGGCGCCAGGACCGGACGGCATACCTGGCAGGGCCTGGGCTATAGCGGTGGGTGCTCTGGGGGCTGGCTTGATACGCGTCTTTGACGCGTGCCTGCGGACCGGTCAGTTCCCCCACATATGGAAGGTGGCGAGGTTGGTCCTCCTCCACAAGCCAGGGAAGCCCGCAGATTCTCCATCTGCGTTCCGACCCATTTGTCTGTTGGACGAGGCTGGAAAGCTCCTCGAGCGGGTCATTGTATCCAGGCTCGAGGGGCACCTGTCCCGCGTCGGCCCTGATCTGGCCGACCGACAGTTCGGCTTTCGCCGGGGCCGCTCCACGGTCGACGCCATAGCGACAGTGCGGACCCTAGCGGAATCGGCAATCTCCCGGGGGGGTGTGGCGTTGGCAGTATCTCTCGACATAGCCAACGCCTTTAACACCGTCTCCTGGGGGGCGATAGGTCGGGCACTCCAGTACCACCGGGTGCCCGCCTATCTATGCCGACTGATCGGGGATTATCTGCGGGGCAGGGTAGTCCAATATCCGGGTCGGAACGGGATGGAGCAGAGAGCGGTGCACCGCGGAGTCCCACAGGGGTCGGTCCTCGGGCCGCTCCTGTGGAGCTTGGCGTATGATGCGGTGCTGCGGGCTGACCTACCCGTCGGCGTGTCGTTGGTTTGTTATGCCGACGACACCCTGGTGATTGCCGGCGGGGATACTTGGAGGAGGGCCGTGGCCCTCGCGGAGGAAGGGACGGCACGAGTCGTTGCCGAGGTAGAGCGTCTGGGGTTGCGCGTGGCACCCCAGAAGACCGAGGCCATCTGGCTGTGCAACGTCAGTGGTCGAGGGGTGCCGCGCCAGGCGTCTCTACGAGTGGGCGGAGCCCAAGTCGGGGTGGGGCGCCGGATGAAGTATTTGGGCCTCACCCTCGACAGCTACTGGCGGTTCGGGCATCATTTGGAAGGGTTGGGTCCCCGTATTGAAAGGGCAGCGGCCGCGTTAGGCCGCATAATGCCCAATCTCGGGGGGCCCAACATGGCGGCACGGCGGCTGTATTTGGGAGTCGTCCGGTCCATGGCGCTTTATGGCGCGCCAATATGGGCCGGCGGTCTGATGGTCAATCGGCGGGGTACATTTGTACTCCGTCGGTTACAGAGGTTGGTCGCCATCAGAGTCGTGCGGGGTTATCGCACGATCTCCTACACAGCCGCCACCTTGCTGGCGGGTTCCGCACCGTTTCACCTGCTGGCGAAAATGGACGCAGAGGTGTATCAAAGCCTCTGCGACCTTCGCCAGCGGGGCGTGGACCCGCAAGGCGAGGAGGCCGCCAGGGCCCGAAGCCAGGCGCGGCGACGCGTCTATAGTCGGTGGCTGGTCTGGTTATCGAAGCCAGACCAGCGGGATGATCGCGTCGCCGCGGCGGTCCGCCCAGTGTTTTATGCCTGGGTGGGCCGTAGCTGGGGTACGCCCACCTACCGCCTGACACAGGTACTGACCGGACACGGTTGCTTCGGTCGGTACCTGCATCGGATAGGGCGGGAGGCGACGGCTGCGTGCCGTCACTGCAGGGGACGAGAGGACACCGCGCAGCACACGCTGCAGTTTTGCCCAGCGTGGGCAACGCAGCGCGGTGTCCTCGTTAGAGCGATTGGAGCGGACCTCTCGCTGCCGGCCGTCATTCGTGCGATGGTCGGCAGTGAGGAGGCTTGGGCGGCCATGGCCTTGTTTTGTGAAGAGGTCATGGCCGCCAAGGAGGACGCCGAAAGGGCGCGTGAGGAGGTGGGGGGCAGGCGGCGACGCCGACCGTAAGACCCTCCACCGCTCCCCGTGGCAGGGGGAGCGCGAAGGGGTCGGTGATGGTGTTTGGGTGCGAGGTGAGGGTCACTATTCCCTCATTCCCCCTCGTATCCAGCCCATCACCGTACCAGGGGCCCGTGGCAGAGGCCCCGTCCAGCGGGGGCGGCAGTGCTAGCCGGCCCCGCAGCCGTGGTCGCGATCGGGTGGGGGCCCGGTCGCGGCTAGTAGCAACGGCACGAGTGGGGGCGACGTCGCGTGTGACCGCGTGGCGTCGCCGGGGGGCAATCAATTATGTTTGCCCCCCATTGGGGGAGGAGGATAACATCTCCTCCCCCGGGAAGGGCCCGTAATAGGGCGTTGCGCCAACGGGGAGAGTCACGGTAGTATCGCTAGTTTGGTTCCCGTGACTCTCCCCAGATAAAGGGCGCAGGCGGTCACCGTGGTGTTTTAGCCGGTAAGAGTCCGGCACTACCCCGGCCTCCCCCCCAGGGAGCCGGGGTGTCCATGAGGATTTCACCACGTTAAAAAAAAAAAAAAAAAAAAAAAAGGTCTGGGATATGTGCGCATCTGGCTTATACTTTCGCCTTTTTCGCAAACTTGTTGGCCAGATCCTGGGTTTTTTCCATGTTTGAATCACGTAGTAATGTGGTAATTCACTGAAGCAGTCAATTAAACCTGGTTTCGATCAATATTTTAGAGGATAACACCGGTTAGGTCTGGGTTAGGTCTGGGTTATGCCCGCATCTGGCTCATGATTTTGCCTTCTTCGCGTACTTGTTGGCCAGATCCGGTTTTTTTTGTGTTTGAATCACGTAGTAATGTGGTAACACACTGAAGCAGTCAATTAAACCTGGTTTCGATCAATATTTTAGAGGATAACACCGGCTAGGTCTGGGTTAGGTCTGAGTTATGCCCGCATCTGGCTCATGATTTTGCCTTCTTCGCAAACTTGTTGGCCAGATCCTGGATTTTTTTCGTGTTTGAAACACGTAGTAATGTGGTAACACACTGAAGCAGTCAATTTAACCTGATTTCGATCAATTTTTTTAGGAAATGACACCGGTTAGGTCTGGGTTAGGTCTGGGTTATGCCCGCATCTGGCTCATGATTTTGCCTTCTTCGCATACTTGTTGGCCAGATCCTGGATTTTTTTCGTGTTTGAAACACGTAGTAATGTGGTAACACACTGAAGCAGTCAATTTAACCTGGTTTCGATCAATATTTTAGAGGATAACACCGGTTAGGTCTGGGTTAGGTCTGGGATACGCGCGCATCTGGCTTATACTTTCGCCTTTTTCGCAAACTTGTTGGCCAGATCCTGGGTTTTTCCGTGTTTGAATCACGTAGTAATGTGGTAACATAATGAAGCAGTCAATTAACCCTGGATTCGATCAATATTTTGGAGGATGACACCGGTTAGGTCTGGGTTAGGTCTGGGTTACGCCCGCATCTGGCTCATGATTTTGCCTTCTTCGCATACTTGTTGGCCAGATCCTGGATTTTTTTCGAGTTTGAATCACGTAGTAATGTGGTAACACACTGAAGCAGTCAATTTAACCTGGTTTCGATCAATATTTTAGAGGATAACACCGGTTAGGTCTAGGTTAGGTCTGGGATACGCGCGCATCTGGCTTATACTTTCGCCTTTTTCGCAAACTTGTTGGCCAGATCCTGGGTTTTTTCCGTGTTTGTATCACGTAGTAATGTGGTAACACATTGAAGCAGTCAATTAAACCTGGTTTCGATCAATATTTTAGAGGATAACACCGGTTAGGTCTGGGTTAGGTCTGGGATATGCGCGCATCTGGCTTACACTTTCGCCATTTTCGCAAACTTGTTGGCCAGATCCTGGGTTTTTTTCGTGGGTGAATCACGTAGTAATGTTGTACCAGCCTGAGGCAGTCAATTAAACCTGGTTTCGATCAATATTTCAGAGGATAACACCGGTTAGGTCTGGGTTAGGTCTGGGATACGCGCGCATCTGGCTTATACTTTCGCCTTTTTCGCAAACTTGTTGGCCAGATCCTGGGTTTTTCCGTGTTTGAATCACGTAGTAATGTGGTAACACACTGAAGCAGTCAATTAAACCTGGTTTCGATCAATTTTTTTAGGAAATGACACCGGTTAGGTCTGGGTTAGGTCTGGGTTATGCCCGCATCTGGCTCATGATTTTGCCTTCTTCGCATACTTGTTGGCCAGATCCTGGATTTTTTCCGTGTTTGAATCACGTAGTAATGTGGTAACACACTGAAGCAGTCAATTTAACCTGGTTTCGATCAATATTTTAGAGGATAACACCGGTTAGGTCTGGGTTAGGTCTGGGATACGCGCGCATCTGGCTTATACTTTCGCCTTTTTCGCAAACTTGTAGGCCAGATCCTGGGTTTTTTCCGTGTTTGAATCACGTAGTAATGTTGTAGCACACTGAAGCAGTCAATTATACCTGGTTTCGATCAATATTTTAGAGGATAACACCGGTTAGGTCTGGGTTAGGTCTGGGATATGTGCGCATCTGGCTAATACTTTCGCCTTTTTCGCAAACTTGTTGGCCAGATCCTGGGTTTTTTCCATGTTTGAATCACGTAGTAATGTGGTAACACACTGAAGCAGTCAATTTAACCTGGTTTCGATCAATATTTTAGAGGATAACACCGGTTAGGTCTGGGTTAGGTCTGGGATACGCGCGCATCTGGCTTATACTTTCGCCTTTTTCGCAAACTTGTTAACCAGATCCTGGGTTTTTTCCGTGTTTGAATCACGTAGTAATGTGGTACCACACTGAGGCAGTCAATTAAACCTGGCTTCGATCAATATTTTAGAGGATAACACCGGTTAGGTCTGGGTTAGGTCTGGGTTATGCCCGCATCTGGCTCATGATTTTGCCTTCTTCGCATACTTGTTGGCCAGATCCGGTTTTTTTTGTGTTTGAATGACGTAGTAATGTGGTAACACACTGAAGCAGTCAATTAAACCTGGTTTCGATCAATTTTTTTAGGAAATGACACCGGTTAGGTCTGGGATAGATCTGGGTTATGCCCGCATCTGGCTCATGATTTTGCCTTCTTCGCATACTTGTTGGCCAGATCCTGGGTTTTTTTCGTGTTTGAATCACGTAGTAATGTGGTAACACACTGAAGCAGTCAATTAAACCTGGTTTCGATCAATATTTTAGAGGATAACACCGGTTAGGTCTGGGTTAGGTCTGGGATATGCGCGCATCTGGCTTACACTTTCGCCATTTTCGCAAACTTGTTGGCCAGATCCTGGGTTTTTTTCGTGGGTGAATCACGTAGTAATGTTGTACCAGCCTGAGGCAGTCAATTAAACCTGGTTTCGATCAATATTTCAGAGGATAACACCGGTTAGGTCTGGGTTAGGTCTGAGTTATGCCCGCATCTGGCTCATGATTTTGCCTTTTTCGCAAACTTGTAGGCCAGATCCTCGGTTTTTTCCGTGTTTGAATCACGTAGTAATGTTGCAGCACACTGAAGCAGTCAATTAAACCTGGTTTCGATCAATATTTTAGAGGATAACACCGGTTAGGTCTGGGTTAGGTCTGGGATATGTGCGCATCTGGCTTATACTTTCGCCTTTTTCGCAAACTTGTTGGCCAGATCCTGGGTTTTTTCCATGTTTGAATCACGTAGTAATGTGGTAATTCACTGAAGCAGTCAATTAAACCTGGTTTCGATCAATATTTTAGAGGATAACATCGGTTAGGTCTGGGTTAGGTCTGGGTTATGCCCGCATCTGGCTCATGATTTTGCCTTCTTCGCATACTTGTTGGCCAGATCCGGTTTTTTTTGTGTTTGAATCACGTAGTAATGTGGTAACACACTGAAGCAGTCAATTAAACCTGGTTTCGATCAATATTTTAGAGGATAACACCGGCTAGGTCTGGGTTAGGTCTGTGTTATGCCCGCATCTGGCTCATGATTTTGCCTTCTTCGCATACTTGTTGGCCAGATCCTGGATTTTTTTCGTGTTTGAAACACGTAGTAATGTGGTAACACACTGAAGCAGTCAATTTAACCTGGTTTCGATCAATTTTTTTAGGAAATGACACCGGTTAGGTCTGGGTTAGGTCTGGGTTATGCCCGCATCTGGCTCATGATTTTGCCTTCTTCGCATACTTGTTGGCCAGATCCTGGATTTTTTTCGTGTTTGAAACACGTAGTAATGTGGTAACACACTGAAGCAGTCAATTTAACCTGGTTTCGATCAATATTTTAGAGGATAACACCGGTTAGGTCTGGGTTAGGTCTGGGATACGCGCGCATCTGGCTTATACTTTCGCCTTTTTCGCAAACTTGTTGGCCAGATCCTGGGTTTTTCCGTGTTTGAATCACGTAGTAATGTGGTAACACACTGAAGCAGTCAATTAAACCTGGTTTCGATCAATATTTTAGAGGATAACACCGGTTAGGTCTGGGTTAGGTCTGGGATATGCGCGCATCTGGCTTACACTTTCGCCATTTTCGCAAACTTGTTGGCCAGATCCTGGGTTTTTTTCGTGGGTGAATCACGTAGTAATGTTGTACCAGCCTGAGGCAGTCAATTAAACCTGGTTTCGATCAATATTTCAGAGGATAACACCGGTTAGGTCTGGGTTAGGTCTGAGTTATGCCCGCATCTGGCTCATGATTTTGCCTTTTTCGCAAACTTGTAGGCCAGATCCTCGGTTTTTTCCGTGTTTGAATCACGTAGTAATGTTGCAGCACACTGAAGCAGTCAATTAAACCTGGTTTCGATCAATATTTTAGAGGATAACACCGGTTAGGTCTGGGTTAGGTCTTGGGATATGTGCGCATCTGGCTTATACTTTCGCCTTTTTCGCAAACTTGTTGGCCAGATCCTGGGTTTTTTCCATGTTTGAATCACGTAGTAATGTGGTAATTCACTGAAGCAGTCAATTAAACCTGGTTTCGATCAATATTTTAGAGGATAACATCGGTTAGGTCTGGGTTAGGTCTGGGTTATGCCCGCATCTGGCTCATGATTTTGCCTTCTTCGCATACTTGTTGGCCAGATCCGGTTTTTTTTGTGTTTGAATCACGTAGTAATGTGGTAACACACTGAAGCAGTCAATTAAACCTGGTTTCGATCAATATTTTAGAGGATAACACCGGCTAGGTCTGGGTTAGGTCTGAGTTATGCCCGCATCTGGCTCATGATTTTGCCTTCTTCGCATACTTGTTGGCCAGATCCTGGATTTTTTTCGTGTTTGAAACACGTAGTAATGTGGTTACACACTGAAGCAGTCAATTTAACCTGGTTTCGATCAATTTTTTTAGGAAATGACACCGGTTAGGTCTGGGTTAGGTCTGGGTTATGCCCGCATCTGGCTCATGATTTTGCCTTCTTCGCATACTTGTTGGCCAGATCCTGGATTTTTTTCGTGTTTGAAACACGTAGTAATGTGGTAACACACTGAAGCAGTCAATTTAACCTGGTTTCGATCAATATTTTAGAGGATAACACCGGTTAGGTCTGGGTTAGGTCTGGGATACGCGCGCATCTGGCTTATACTTTCGCCTTTTTCGCAAACTTGTTGGCCAGATCCTGGGTTTTTCCGTGTTTGAATCACGTAGTAATGTGGTAACATAATGAAGCAGTCAATTAACCCTGGATTCGATCAATATTTTGGAGGATGACACCGGTTAGGTCTGGGTTAGGTCTGGGTTATGCCCGCATCTGGCTCATGATTTTGCCTTCTTCGCATACTTGTTGGCCAGATCCTGGATTTTTTTCGAGTTTGAATCACGTAGTAATGTGGTAACACACTGAAGCAGTCAATTTAACCTGGTTTCGATCAATATTTTAGAGGATAACACCGGTTAGGTCTGGGTTAGGTCTGGGATACGCGCGCATCTGGCTTATACTTTCGCCTTTTTCGCAAACTTGTTGGCCAGATCCTGGGTTTTTTCCGTGTTTGTATCACGTAGTAATGTGGTAACACACTGAAGCAGTCAATTAAACCTGGTTTCGATCAATATTTTAGAGGATAACACCGGTTAGGTCTGGGTTAGGTCTGGGATATGCGCGCATCTGGCTTACACTTTCGCCATTTTCGCAAACTTGTTGGCCAGATCCTGGGTTTTTTTCGTGGGTGAATCACGTAGTAATGTTGTACCAGCCTGAGGCAGTCAATTAAACCTGGTTTCGATCAATATTTCAGAGGATAACACCGGTTAGGTCTGGGTTAGGTCTGGGATACGCGCGCATCTGGCTTATACTTTCGCCTTTTTCGCAAACTTGTTGGCCAGATCCTGGGTTTTTCCGTGTTTGAATCACGTAGTAATGTGGTAACACACTGAAGCAGTCAATTAAACCTGGTTTCGATCAATTTTTTTAGGAAATGACACCGGTTAGGTCTGGGTTAGGTCTGGGTTATGCCCGCATCTGGCTCATGATTTTGCCTTCTTCGCATACTTGTTGGCCAGATCCTGGATTTTTTTCGAGTTTGAATCACGTAGTAATGTGGTAACACACTGAAGCAGTCAATTTAACCTGGTTTCGATGAATATTTTAGAGGATAACACCGGTTAGGTCTGGGTTAGGTCTGGGATACGCGCGCATCTGGCTTATACTTTCGCCTTTTTCGCAAACTTGTAGGCCAGATCCTGGGTTTTTTCCGTGTTTGAATCACGTAGTAATGTTGTAGCACACTGAAGCAGTCAATTAAACCTGGTTTCGATCAATATTTTAGAGGATAACACCGGTTAGGTCTGGGTTAGGTCTGGGATATGTGCGCATCTGGCTTATACTTTCGCCTTTTTCGCAAACTTGTTGGCCAGATCCTGGGTTTTTTCCATGTTTGAATCACGTAGTAATGTGGTAACACACTGAAGCAGTCAATTTAACCTGGTTTCGATCAATATTTTAGAGGATAACACCGGTTAGGTCTGGGTTAGGTCTGGGATATGTGCGCATCTGGCTTATACTTTCGCCTTTTTCGCAAACTTGTTGGCCAGATCCTGGGTTTTTTCCATGTTTGAATCACGTAGTAATGTGGTAATTCACTGAAGCAGTCAATGAAACCTGGTTTCGATCAATATTTTAGAGGATAACACCGGTTAGGTCTGGGTTAGGTCTGGGTTATGCCCGCATCTGGCTCATGATTTTGCCTTCCTCGCATACTTGTTGGCCAGATCCTGGGTTTTTTTCGTGTTTGAATCATGTAGTAATGTGGTAACACACAGAAGCAGTCAATTAAACCTGGTTTCGATCAATATTTTAGAGGATAACACCGGTTAGGTCTGGGTTAGGTCTGGGTTATGCCCGCATCTGGCTCATGATTTTGCCATCTTCGCATACTTGTTGGCCAGATCCTGGGTTTTTTTCGTGTTTGAATCACGCAGTAATGTGGTAACACACTGAAGCAGTCAATTAAACCTGGTTTCGATCAATTTTTTTAGGAAATGACACCGGTTAGGTCTGGGTTAGGTCTGGGTTATGCCCGCATCTGGCTCATGATTTTGCCTTCTTCGCATACTTGTTGGCCAGATCCTGGGTTTTTTTCGTGTTTGAATCACGTAGTAATGTGGTAACACACTGAAGCAGTCAATTAAACCTGGTTTCGATCAATATTTTAGAGGATAACACCGGTTAGGTCTGGGTTAGGTCTGGGATATGCGCGCATCTGGCTTACACTTTCGCCATTTTCGCAAACTTGTTGGCCAGATCCTGGGTTTTTTTCGTGGGTGAATCACGTAGTAATGTTGTACCAGCCTGAGGCAGTCAATTAAACCTGGTTTCGATCAATATTACAGAGGATAACACCGGTTAGGTCTGGGTTAGGTCCGGGAAATGCACGCATCTGGCTCATGATTTCGCCTTTTTCGCAAACTTGTTGGCCAGATCCTGGGTTTTTTCCGTGTTTGAATCACGTAGTAATGTGGTAATTCACTGAAGCAGTCAATTAAACCTGGTTTCGATCAATATTTTAGAGGATAACACCGGTTAGGTCTGGGTTAGGTCTGAGTTATGCCCGCATCTGGCTCATGATTTTGCCTTTTTCGCAAACTTGTTGGCCAGATCCTGGGCTTTTTTCGTATTTGAATCACGTAGTAATGTTGTACCACACTGAGGCAGTCAATTAAACCTGGTTTCGATCAATATTTCAGAGGATAACACCGGTTAGGTCTGGGTTAGGTCCGGGAAATGCACGCACCTGGCTCATGATTTCGCCTTTTTCGCAAACTTGTTGGCCAGATGCTGGGTTTTTTCCGTGTTTGTATCACGTAGTAATGTGGTAATTCACTGAACCACTCAATTAAACCTGGTTTCGATCAATATTTTAGAGGATAACACCGGTTAGGTCTGGGTTAGGTCTGGGTTATGCCCGCATCTGGCTCATGATTTTGCCTTCTTCGCATACTTGTTGGCCAGATCCTGGATTTTTTTCGAGTTTGAATCACGTAGTAATGTGGTAACACACTGAAGCAGTCAATTAAACCTGGTTTCGATCAATATTTTAGAGGATAACACCGGTTAGGTCTGGGTTAGGTCTGGGATATGCGCGCATCTGGCTTACACTTTCGCCATTTTCGCAAACTTGTTGGCCAGATCCTGGGTTTTTTTCGTGGGTGAATCACGTAGTAATGTTGTACCAGCCTGAGGCAGTCAATTAAACCTGGTTTCGATCAATATTTCAGAGGATAACACCGGTTAGGTCTGGGTTAGGTCTGGGATACGCGCGCATCTGGCTTATACTTTCGCCTTTTTCGCAAACTTGTTGGCCAGATCCTGGGTTTTTCCGTGTTTGAATCACGTAGTAATGTGGTAACACACTGAAGCAGTCAATTAAACCTGGTTTCGATCAATTTTTTTAGGAAATGACACCGGTTAGGTCTGGGTTAGGTCTGGGTTATGCCCGCATCTGGCTCATGATTTTGCCTTCTTCGCATACTTGTTGGCCAGATCCTGGATTTTTTTCGAGTTTGAATCACGTAGTAATGTGGTAACACACTGAAGCAGTCAATTTAACCTGGTTTCGATGAATATTTTAGAGGATAACACCGGTTAGGTCTGGGTTAGGTCTGGGATACGCGCGCATCTGGCTTATACTTTCGCCTTTTTCGCAAACTTGTAGGCCAGATCCTGGGTTTTTTCCGTGTTTGAATCACGTAGTAATGTTGTAGCACACTGAAGCAGTCAATTAAACCTGGTTTCGATCAATATTTTAGAGGATAACACCGGTTAGGTCTGGGTTAGGTCTGGGATATGTGCGCATCTGGCTTATACTTTCGCCTTTTTCGCAAACTTGTTGGCCAGATCCTGGGTTTTTTCCATGTTTGAATCACGTAGTAATGTGGTAACACACTGAAGCAGTCAATTTAACCTGGTTTCGATCAATATTTTAGAGGATAACACCGGTTAGGTCTGGGTTAGGTCTGGGATATGTGCGCATCTGGCTTATACTTTCGCCTTTTTCGCAAACTTGTTGGCCAGATCCTGGGTTTTTTCCATGTTTGAATCACGTAGTAATGTGGTAATTCACTGAAGCAGTCAATGAAACCTGGTTTCGATCAATATTTTAGAGGATAACACCGGTTAGGTCTGGGTTAGGTCTGGGTTATGCCCGCATCTGGCTCATGATTTTGCCTTCCTCGCATACTTGTTGGCCAGATCCTGGGTTTTTTTCGTGTTTGAATCATGTAGTAATGTGGTAACACACAGAAGCAGTCAATTAAACCTGGTTTCGATCAATATTTTAGAGGATAACACCGGTTAGGTCTGGGTTAGGTCTGGGTTATGCCCGCATCTGGCTCATGATTTTGCCATCTTCGCATACTTGTTGGCCAGATCCTGGGTTTTTTTCGTGTTTGAATCACGCAGTAATGTGGTAACACACTGAAGCAGTCAATTAAACCTGGTTTCGATCAATTTTTTTAGGAAATGACACCGGTTAGGTCTGGGTTAGGTCTGGGTTATGCCCGCATCTGGCTCATGATTTTGCCTTCTTCGCATACTTGTTGGCCAGATCCTGGGTTTTTTTCGTGTTTGAATCACGTAGTAATGTGGTAACACACTGAAGCAGTCAATTAAACCTGGTTTCGATCAATATTTTAGAGGATAACACCGGTTAGGTCTGGGTTAGGTCTGGGATATGCGCGCATCTGGCTTACACTTTCGCCATTTTCGCAAACTTGTTGGCCAGATCCTGGGTTTTTTTCGTGGGTGAATCACGTAGTAATGTTGTACCAGCCTGAGGCAGTCAATTAAACCTGGTTTCGATCAATATTACAGAGGATAACACCGGTTAGGTCTGGGTTAGGTCCGGGAAATGCACGCATCTGGCTCATGATTTCGCCTTTTTCGCAAACTTGTTGGCCAGATCCTGGGTTTTTTTCGTATTTGAATCACGTAGTAATGTTGTACCACACTGAGGCAGTCAATTAAACCTGGTTTCGATCAATATTTCAGAGGATAACACCGGTTAGGTCTGGGTTAGGTCCGGGAAATGCACGCACCTGGCTCATGATTTCGCCTTTTTCGCAAACTTGTTGGCCAGATGCTGGGTTTTTTCCGTGTTTGTATCACGTAGTAATGTGGTAATTCACTGTACCACTCAATTAAACCTGGTTTCGATCAATATTTTAGAGGATAACACCGGTTAGGTCTGGGTTAGGTCTGGGATATGCGCGCATCTGGCTTATACTTTCGCCTTTTTCGCAAACTTGTTGGCCAGATCCTGGGTTTTTTCCGTGTTTGAATCACGTAGTAATGTGGTAATACACTGGAGCAGTCAATTAAACCTGGTTTCGATCAATATTTTAGAGGGTAACACCGGTTAGGACTGGGTTCGGTCCGGGAAATGCACGCATCTGGCTTATGATTTCGCCTTTTTCGCAAACTTGTTAACCAGATCCTGGGTTTTTTCCGTGTTTGAATCACGTAGTAATGTGGTAATTCACTGAAGCAGTCAATTAAACCTGGTTTCGATCAATATTTTAGAGGATAACACCGGTTAGGTCTGGGTTAGGTCTGGGTTATGCCCGCATCTGGCTCATGATTTTGCCTTCTTCGCATACTTGTTGGCCAGATCCTGGATTTTTTTCGTGTTTGAAACACGTAGTAATGTGGTAACACACTGAAGCAGTCAATTTAACCTGGTTTCGATCAATATTTTAGAGGATAACACCGGTTAGGTCTGGGTTAGGTCTGGGATACGCGCGCATCTGGCTTATACTTTCGCCTTTTTCGCAGACTTGTTGGCCAGATCCTGGGTTTTTCCGTGTTTGAATCACGTAGTAATGTGGTAACATAATGAAGCAGTCAATTAACCCTGGATTCGATCAATATTTTGGAGGATGACACCGGTTAGGTCTGGGTTAGGTCTGGGTTATGCCCGCATCTGGCTCATGATTTTGCCTTCTTCGCATACTTGTTGGCCAGATCCTGGATTTTTTTCGAGTTTGAATCACGTAGTAATGTGGTAACACACTGAAGCAGTCAATTTAACCTGGTTTCGATCAATATTTTAGAGGATAACACCGGTTAGGTCTGGGTTAGGTCTGGGATACGCGCGCATCTGGCTTATACTTTCGCCTTTTTCGCAAACTTGTTGGCCAGATCCTGGGTTTTTTCCGTGTTTGTATCACGTAGTAATGTGGTAACACACTGAAGCAGTCAATTAAACCTGGTTTCGATCAATATTTTAGAGGATAACACCGGTTAGGTCTGGGTTAGGTCTGGGATATGCGCGCATCTGGCTTACACTTTCGCCATTTTCGCAAACTTGTTGGCCAGATCCTGGGTTTTTTTCGTGGGTGAATCACGTAGTAATGTTGTACCAGCCTGAGGCAGTCAATTAAACCTGGTTTCGATCAATATTTCAGAGGATAACACCGGTTAGGTCTGGGTTAGGTCTGGGATACGCGCGCATCTGGCTTATACTTTCGCCTTTTTCGCAAACTTGTTGGCCAGATCCTGGGTTTTTCCGTGTTTGAATCACGTAGTAATGTGGTAACACACTGAAGCAGTCAATTAAACCTGGTTTCGATCAATTTTTTTAGGAAATGACACCGGTTAGGTCTGGGTTAGGTCTGGGTTATGCCCGCATCTGGCTCATGATTTTGCCTTCTTCGCATACTTGTTGGCCAGATCCTGGATTTTTTTCGAGTTTGAATCACGTAGTAATGTGGTAACACACTGAAGCAGTCAATTTAACCTGGTTTCGATCAATATTTTAGAGGATAACACCGGTTAGGTCTGGGTTAGGTCTGGGATACGCGCGCATCTGGCTTATACTTTCGCCTTTTTCGCAAACTTGTAGGCCAGATCCTGGGTTTTTTCCGTGTTTGAATCACGTAGTAATGTTGTAGCACACTGAAGCAGTCAATTAAACCTGGTTTCGATCAATATTTTAGAGGATAACACCGGTTAGGTCTGGGTTAGGTCTGGGATATGTGCGCATCTGGCTTATACTTTCGCCTTTTTCGCAAACTTGTTGGCCAGATCCTGGGTTTTTTCCATGTTTGAATCACGTAGTAATGTGGTAACACACTGAAGCAGTCAATTTAACCTGGTTTCGATCAATATTTTAGAGGATAACACCGGTTAGGTCTGGGTTAGGTCTGGGATATGTGCGCATCTGGCTTATACTTTCGCCTTTTTCGCAAACTTGTTGGCCAGATCCTGGGTTTTTTCCATGTTTGAATCACGTAGTAATGTGGTAATTCACTGAAGCAGTCAATGAAACCTGGTTTCGATCAATATTTTAGAGGATAACACCGGTTAGGTCTGGGTTAGGTCTGGGTTATGCCCGCATCTGGCTCATGATTTTGCCTTCCTCGCATACTTGTTGGCCAGATCCTGGGTTTTTTTCGTGTTTGAATCATGTAGTAATGTGGTAACACACAGAAGCAGTCAATTAAACCTGGTTTCGATCAATATTTTAGAGGATAACACCGGTTAGGTCTGGGTTAGGTCTGGGTTATGCCCGCATCTGGCTCATGATTTTGCCATCTTCGCATACTTGTTGGCCAGATCCTGGGTTTTTTTCGTGTTTGAATCACGCAGTAATGTGGTAACACACTGAAGCAGTCAATTAAACCTGGTTTCGATCAATATTTTAGAGGATAACACCGGTTAGGTCTGGGTTAGGTCTGGGATATGCGCGCATCTGGCTTACACTTTCGCCATTTTCGCAAACTTGTTGGCCAGATCCTGGGTTTTTTTCGTGGGTGAATCACGTAGTAATGTTGTACCAGCCTGAGGCAGTCAATTAAACCTGGTTTCGATCAATATTTCAGAGGATAACACCGGTTAGGTCTGGGTTAGGTCCGGGAAATGCACGCATCTGGCTCATGATTTCGCCTTTTTCGCAAACTTGTTGGCCAGATCCTGGGTTTTTTCCGTGTTTGAATCACGTAGTAATGTGGTAATTCACTGAAGCAGTCAATTAAACCTGGTTTCGATCAATATTTTAGAGGATAACACCGGTTAGGTCTGGGTTAGGTCTGAGTTATGCCCGCATCTGGCTCATGATTTTGCCTTCTTCGCATACTTGTTGGCCAGATCCTGGATTTTTTTCGAGTTTGAATCACGTAGTAATGTGGTAACACACTGAAGCAGTCAATTTAACCTGGTTTCGATCAATATTTTAGAGGATAACACCGGTTAGGTCTGGGTTAGGTCTGGGATACGCGCGCATCTGGCTTATACTTTCGCCTTTTTCGCAAACTTGTAGGCCAGATCCTGGGTTTTTTCCGTGTTTGAATCACGTAGTAATGTGGTAGTACACTGGAGCAGTCAATTAAACCTGGTTTCGATCAATATTTTAGAGGGTAACACCGGTTAGGACTGGGTTCGGTCCGGGAAATGCACGCATCTGGCTTATGATTTCGCCTTTTTCGCAAACTTGTTAACCAGATCCTGGGTTTTTTCCGTGTTTGAATCACGTAGTAATGTGGTAATTCACTGAAGCAGTCAATTAAACCTGGTTTCGATCAATATTTTAGAGGATAACACCGGTTAGGTCTGGGTTAGGTCTGGGTTATGCCCGCATCTCGCTCATGATTTTGCCTTCTTCGCATACTTGTTGGCCAGATCCGGTTTTTTTTGTGTTTGAATCACGTAGTAATGTGGTAACACACTGAGGCAGTCAATTAAACCTGGTTTCGATCAATATTTTAGAGGATAACACCGGTTAGGTCTGGGTTAGGTCTGGGTTATGCCCGCATCTGGCTCATGATTTTGCCTTCTTCGCATACTTGTTGGCCAGATCCTGGGTTTTTTTCGTGTTTGAATCACGTAGTAATGTGGTAACACACTGAAGCAGTCAATTAAACCTGGTTTCGATCAATATTTTAGAGGATAACACCGGTTAGGTCTGGGTTAGGTCTGGGTTATGCCCGCATCAACCTCATGATTTTGCCTTCTTCGCATACTTGTTGGCCAGATCCTGGGTTTATTTCGTATTTGAATCACGTAGTAATGTTGTACCACACTGAGGCAGTCAATTAAACCTGGTTTCGATCAATATTTCAGAGGATAACACCGGTTAGGTCTGGGTTAGGGCCGGGAAATGCACGCACCTGGCTCATGATTTCGCCTTTTTCGCAAACTTGTTGGCCAGATGCTGGGTTTTTTCCGTGTTTGTATCACGTAGTAATGTGGTAATTCACGGAAACACTCAATTAAACCTGGTTTCGATCAATATTTTAGAGGATAACACCGGTTAGGTCTGGGTTAGGTCTGGGATATGCGCGCATCTGGCTTATACTTTCGCCTTTTTCGCAAACTTGTTGGCCAGATCCTGGGTTTTTTCCGTGTTTGAATCACGTAGTAATGTGGTAATACACTGAAGCAGTCAATTAAACCTGGTTTCGATCAATATTTTAGAGGGTAACACCGGTTAGGACTGGGTTCGGTCCGGGAAATGCACGCATCTGGCTTATGATTTCGCCTTTTTCGCATACTTGTTGGCCAGATCCTGGGTTTTTTTCGTGTTTGAATCATGTAGTAATGTGGTAACACATAGAAGCAGTCAATTAAACCTGGTTTCGATCAATATTTTAGAGGATAACACCGGTTAGGTCTGGGTTAGGTCTGGGTTATGCCCGCATCTGGCTCATGATTTTGCCTTCTTCGCATACTTGTTGGCCAGATCCTGGGTTTTTTTCGTGTTTGAATCACGCAGTAATGTGGTAACACACTGAGGCAGTCAATTAAACCTGGTTTCGATCAATTTTTTTAGGGGATGACACCGGTTAGGTCTGGGTTAGGTCTGGGTTATGCCCGCATCTGGCTCATGATTTTGCCTTCTTCGCATACTTGTTGGCCAGATCCTGGGTTTTTTTCGTGTTTGAATCACGTAGTAATGTGGTAACACACTGAAGCAGTCAATTTAACCTGGTTTCGATCAATATTTTAGAGGATAACACCGGTTAGGTCTGGGTTAGGTCTGGGATACGCGCGCATCTGGCTTATACTTTCGCCTTTTTCGCAAACTTGTTGGCCAGATCCTGGGTTTTTCCGTGTTTGAATCACGTAGTAATGTGGTAACATAATGAAGCAGTCAATTAACCCTGGATTCGATCAATATTTTGGAGGATGACACCGGTTAGGTCTGGGTTAGGTCTGGGTTATGCCCGCATCTGGCTCATGATTTTGCCTTCTTCGCATACTTGTTGGCCAGATCCTGGGTTTTTTTCGTGTTTGAATCACGTAGTAATGTGGTAACACACTGAAGCAGTCAATTTAACCTGGTTTCGATCAATATTTTAGAGGATAACACCGGTTAGGTCTGGGTTAGGTCTGGGATACGCGCGCATCTGGCTTATACTTTCGCCTTTTTCGCAAACTTGTTGGCCAGATCCTGGGTTTTTCCGTGTTTGAATCACGTAGTAATGTGGTAACATAATGAAGCAGTCAATTAACCCTGGATTCGATCAATATTTTGGAGGATGACACCGGTTAGGTCTGGGTTAGGTCTGGGTTATGCCCGCATCTGGCTCATGATTTTGCCTTCTTCGCATACTTGTTGGCCAGATCCGGTTTTTCTGGTGTTTGAATCACGTAGTAATGTGGTAACACACTGAGGCAGTCAATTAAACCTGGTTTCGATCAATATTTTAGAGGATAACACCGGTTAGGTCTGGGTTAGGTCTGGGTTATGCCCGCATCTGGCTCATGATTTTGCCTTCTTCGCATACTTGTTGGCCAGATCCTGGGTTTATTTCGTATTTGAATCACGTAGTAATGTTGTACCACACTGAGGCAGTCAATTAAACCTGGTTTCGATCAATATTTCAGAGGATAACACCGGTTAGGTCTGGGTTAGGTCCGGGAAATGCACGCACCTGGCTCATGATTTCGCCTTTTTCGCAAACTTGTTGGCCAGATGCTGGGTTTTTTCCGTGTTTGTATCACGTAGTAATGTGGTAATTCACTGAAACACTCAATTAAACCTGGTTTCGATCAATATTTTAGAGGATAACACCGGTTAGGTCTGGGTTAAGTCTGGGATATGCGCGCATCTGGCTTATACTTTCGCCTTTTTCGCAAACTTGATGGCCAGATCGTGGGGTTTTTCCGTGTTTGAATCACGTAGTAATGTGGTAATACACTGAAGCAGTCAATTAAACCTGGTTTCGATCAATATTTTAGAGGGTAACACCGGTTAGGACTGGGTTCGGTCCGGGAAATGCACGCATCTGGCTTATGATTTCGCCTTTTTCGCAAACTTGTTAACCAGATCCTGGGTTTTTTCCGTGTTTGAATCACGTACTAATGTGGTACCACACTGAGGCAGTCAATTAAACCTGGTTTCGATCAATATTTTAGAGGATAACACCGGTTAGGTCTGGGTTAGGTCTGGGTTATGCCCGCATCTGGCTCATGATTTTGCCTTCCTCGCATACTTGTTGGCCAGATCCTGGGTTTTTTTCGTGTTTGAATCATGTAGTAATGTGGTAACACACAGAAGCAGTCAATTAAACCTGGTTTCGATCAATATTTTAGAGGATAACACCGGTTAGGTCTGGGTTAGGTCTGGGATATGCGCGCATCTGGCTTACACTTTCGCCATTTTCGCAAACTTGTTGGCCAGATCCTGGGTTTTTTTCGTGGGTGAATCACGTAGTAATGTTGTACCAGCCTGAGGCAGTCAATTAAACCTGGTTTCGATCAATATTTCAGAGGATAACACCGGTTAGGTCTGGGTTAGGTCCGGGAAATGCACGCATCTGGCTCATGATTTCGCCTTTTTCGCAAACTTGTTGGCCAGATCCTGGGTTTTTTCCGTGTTTGAATCACGTAGTAATGTGGTAATTCACTGAAGCAGTCAATTAAACCTGGTTTCGATCAATATTTTAGAGGATAACACCGGTTAGGTCTGGGTTAGGTCTGAGTTATGCCCGCATCTGGCTCATGATTTTGCCTTTTTCGCAAACTTGTTGGCCAGATCCTGGGTTTTTTTCGTATTTGAATCACGTAGTAATGTTGTACCACACTGAGGCAGTCAATTAAACCTGGTTTCGATCAATATTTCAGAGGATAACACCGGTTAGGTCTGGGTTAGGTCCGGGAAATGCACGCACCTGGCTCATGATTTCGCCTTTTTCGCAAACTTGTTGGCCAGATGCTGGGTTTTTTCCGTGTTTGTATCACGTAGTAATGTGGTAATTCACTGAACCACTCAATTAAACCTGGTTTCGATCAATATTTTAGAGGATAACACCGGTTAGGTCTGGGTTAGGTCTGGGATATGCGCGCATCTGGCTTATACTTTCGCCTTTTTCGCAAACTTGTTGGCCAGATCCTGGGTTTTTTCCGTGTTTGAATCACGTAGTAATGTGGTAATACACTGGAGCAGTCAATTAAACCTGGTTTCGATCAATATTTTAGAGGGTAACACCGGTTACGACTGGGTTCGGTCCGGGAAATGCACGCATCTGGCTTATGATTTCGCCTTTTTCGCAAACTTGTTAACCAGATCCTGGGTTTTTTCCGTGTTTGAATCACGTAGTAATGTGGTAATTCACTGAAGCAGTCAATTAAACCTGGTTTCGATCAATATTTTAGAGGATAACACCGGTTAGGTCTGGGTTAGGTCTGGGTTATGCCCGCATCTGGCTCATGATTTTGCCTTCTTCGCATACTTGTTGGCCAGATCCGGTTTTTTTTGTGTTTGAATCACGTAGTAATGTGGTAACACACTGAGGCAGTCAATTAAACCTGGTTTCGATCAATATTTTAGAGGATAACACCGGTTAGGTCTGGGTTAGGTCTGGGTTATGCCCGCATCTGGCTCATGATTTTGCCTTCTTCGCATACTTGTTGGCCAGATCCTGGGTTTTTTTCGTGTTTGAATCACGTAGTAATGTGGTAACACACTGAAGCAGTCAATTAAACCTGGTTTCGATCAATATTTTAGAGGATAACACCGGTTAGGTCTGGGTTAGGTCTGGGTTATGCCCGCATCAAGCTCATGATTTTGCCTTCTTCGCATACTTGTTGGCCAGATCCTGGGTTTATTTCGTATTTGAATCACGTAGTAATGTTGTACCACACTGAGGCAGTCAATTAAACCTGGTTTCGATCAATATTTCAGAGGATAACACCGGTTAGGTCTGGGTTAGGGCCGGGAAATGCACGCACCTGGCTCATGATTTCGCCTTTTTCGCAAACTTGTTGGCCAGATGCTGGGTTTTTTCCGTGTTTGTATCACGTAGTAATGTGGTAATTCACGGAAACACTCAATTAAACCTGGTTTCGATCAATATTTTAGAGGATAACACCGGTTAGGTCTGGGTTAGGTCTGGGATATGCGCGCATCTGGCTTATACTTTCGCCTTTTTCGCAAACTTGTTGGCCAGATCCTGGGTTTTTTCCGTGTTTGAATCACGTAGTAATGTGGTAATACACTGAAGAAGTCAATTAAACCTGGTTTCGATCAATATTTTAGAGGGTAACACCGGTTAGGACTGGGTTCGGTCCGGGAAATGCACGCATCTGGCTTATGATTTCGCCTTTTTCGCAAACTTGTTAACCAGATCCTGGGTTTTTTCCGTGTTTGAATCACGTAGTAATGTGGTACCACACTGAGGCAGTCAATTAAACCTGGTTTCGATCAATATTTTAGAGGATAACACCGGTTAGGTCTGGGTTAGGTCTGGGTTATGCCCGCATCTGGCTCATGATTTTGCCTTCCTCGCATACTTGTTGGCCAGATCCTGGGTTTTTTTCGTGTTTGAATCACGCAGTAATGTGGTAACACACTGAGGCAGTCAATTAAACCTGGTTTCGATCAATTTTTTTAGGGGATGACACCGGTTAGGTCTGGGTTAGGTCTGGGTTATGTCCGCATCTGGCTCATGATTTTGCCTTCTTCGCATACTTGTTGGTCAGATCCTGGATTTTTTTCGTGTTTGAATCACGTAGTAATGTGGTAACACACTGAAGCAGTCAATTTAACCTGGTTTCGATCAATATTTTAGAGGATAACACCGGTTAGGTCTGGGTTAGGTCTAGGATACGCGCGCATGTGGCTTATACTTTCGCCTTTTTCGCAAACTTGTTGGCCAGATCCTGGGTTTTTTCCGTGTTTGAATCACGTAGTAATGTGGTAACACACTGAAGCAGTCAATTAAACCTGGTTCCGATCAATATTTTAGAGGATAACACCGGTTAGGTCTGGGTTAGATCTGGGTTATGCCCGCATCTGGCTCATGATTTTGCCTTCTTCGCATACTTGTTGGCCAGATCCTGGGATTTTTTCGTGTTTGAATCACGCAGTAATGTGGTACCACACTGAGGCAGTCAATTAAACCTGGTTTCGATCAATATTTTAGAGGATAACACCGGTTAGGTCTGGGTTAGGTCTGGGTTATGCGCGCATCTGGCTTATACTTTCGCCTTTTTCGCAAACTTGTTGGCCAGATCCTGGGTTTTTTTCGTGTTTGAATCACGTAGTAATGTGGTAACACACAGAAGCAGTCAATTAAACCTGGTTTCGATCAATATTTTAGAGGATAACACCGGTTAGGTCTGGGTTAGGTCTGGGTTATGCCCGCATCTGGCTCATGATTTTGCCTTCCTCGCATACTTGTTGGCCAGATCCTGGGTTTTTTTCGTGTTTGGATCATGTAGTAATGTGGTAACACACAGAAGCAGTCAATTAAACCTGGTTTCGATCAATATTTTAGAGGATAACACCGGTTAGGTCTGGGTTAGGTCTGGGATACGCGCGCATCTGGCTTATACTTTCGCCTTTTTCGCAAACTTGTTGGCCAGATCCTGGGTTTTTCCGTGTTTGAATCACGTAGTAATGTGGTAACATAATGAAGCAGTCAATTAACCCTGGATTCGATCAATATTTTGGAGGATGACACCGGTTAGGTCTGGGTTAGGTCTGGGTTATGCCCGCATCTGGCTCATGATTTTGCCTTCTTCGCATACTTGTTGGCCAGATCCTGGATTTTTTTCGAGTTTGAATCACGTAGTAATGTGGTAACACACTGAAGCAGTCAATTTAACCTGGTTTCGATCAATATTTTAGAGGATAACACCGGCTAGGTCTGGGTTAGGTCTGGGATACGCGCGCATCTGGCTTATACTTTCGCCTTTTTCGCAAACTTGTTGGCCAGATCCTGGGTTTTTTCCGTGTTTGTATCACGTAGTAATGTGGTAACATAATGAAGCAGTCAATTAACCCTGTTTTCGATCAATATTTTGGAGGATGACACCGGTTAGGTCTGGGTTAGGTCTGGGTTATGCCCGCATCTGGCTCATGATTTTGCCTTCTTCGCATACTTGTTGGCCAGATCCTGGGCTTTTTTCGTGTTTCAATCACGTAGTAATGTGGTAACACACTGAAGGAGTCAATTAAACCTGGTTTCGATCAATATTTTAGAGGATAACACCGGTTAGGTCTGGGTTAGGCCTGGGTTATGCCCGCATCTGGCTCATGATTTTGCCTTCTTCGCATACTTGTTGGCCAGATCCTGGGTTTTTTTCGTGTTTGAATCACGTAGTAATGTGGTAACACACTGAAGCAGTCAATTAAACCTGGTTTCGATCAATATTTTTAGAGGATGACACCGGTTAGGTCTGGGTTAGGTCTGGGATATGCGCGCATCTGGCTTATACTTTCTCCTTTTTCGCAAACTTGTTGGCTAGATCCTGGGTTTTTTCGTGTTCGAATCACGTAGTAATGTGGTAATGCACTGAGGCAGTCAATTAAACCTGGTTTCGATCAATATTTCAGAGGATAACACCGGTTAGGTCTGGGTTAGGTCTGGGATATGCGCGCATCTGGCTTATACTTTCGCCTTTTTCGCAAACCTTTTGGCCAGATCCTGGGTTTTTTTCGTGTTTGAATCACGTAGTAATGTGGTAACACACTGAAGCAGTCAATTAAACCTGGTTTCGATCAATATTTTAGAGGATAACACCGGTTAGGTCTGGGATATGCGCGCATCTGGCTTATACTTTCGCCTTTTTCGCAAACTTTTTGGCCAGATCCTGGGTTTTTTCGTGTTTGAATCACGTAGTAATGTGGTAACACACTGAAGCAGTCAATTAAACCTGGTTTCAATCAATATTTTAGAGGATAACACCGGTTAGGTCTGGGTTAGGTTTGGGTTATTCCCGCATCTGGCTCATGATTTTGCCTTCTTCGCATACTTGTTGGCCAGATCCTGGGTTTTTTTCGTGTTTGAATCACGTAGTAATGTGGTAACACACTGAAGCAGTCAATTAAACCTGGTTTCGATCAATATTTTAGAGGATAACACCGGTTAGGTCTGGGTTAGGTCTGGGTTATGCTCCTTCAGGGGCTGTGTCCGGCCAGGTGTCCGGCGCAGTACGGGGCGTAGCGACCCCGAGGTACCTGATGCTAATCACGCCGTAAGCCTCCTGTTGGTCGTCGCAACGACCCATTCACAACTCCAGTTTTGGTTTTGTGAATGGTACGTGGCGGCAGGAGGACCGGGGGCCTTGGCTTAACCGCCTGGGCCGCGAGGATGGTAACTCTATAAATTACCCTCTAATCCTAAGTTATGGTGCGCGGCGATGGGATGCATGGTTGGGAGAGAAGGCCCAATCCCTAGCGACCACCTCCGGGGGCACCTGCCGAACCCCCGGAGTATTAGGCTTCCCCAGGCATGGCGGCTCTGCCTGGGGTGACCTCCATTCCGACCACACTCGTGGGAACAGTAATGGACATTAATGACTCTCAAATTAGCAACCGGACTGGAAATTTGGAAAACGGAATGGCACGTGTATCGGCAGACGAGATTGGTTTATTGAACAATAATATGGATGGACCACTTCCTGGTGGGGTTAAACCCACGGTCAGGAGTGTGCAGGTGGTGAATCCCCCGTTGGGGGTCCACCTGGAGGGTGATGTTGACCTGGTCAGGGTCGGTCCCGCTCCTGTTGTCAGCCTAGAGCGGCTAAATGTCACGGAGTGGCGTAAGGCGGGGAGGGAGTCACCTCCCCGCAAGAGGCATGATGCCGTGGGATCGCTGCCTTCGATGGGCGGCGCAGCCCAGAGGAAAGATGAGGGGACGGTATGCGTTGGGAAGACCATCTCCCACACCCTCGACGACGACGACTCGCAGGATGGCGACGAGTGGGCGCCGAATCCTTGCACCGGTGACGAAGCTGAGAGTGGCGACTCCAGCGAGGGTTATGGTCCCGGTAAGAGAAAGAGGAAGGGCCCCGGGGCTGGAAGACCCAGGGGTATCTTCGTGGACCCCAAAAAGTTGGGTCCCGGGATGAAGGCCCTGCCGAAGCAGGCAGACCTCCGCAACATTGCGGAGGTCATGAAATCGGACGAGCTCCTGGGTCGGCTCAAGGAGCAACTAGAGTCCGTCGTCAAGGTGGCAGACACCGCAAGCCACCTTAAGACGACGGACATCCGTGGGCTCCGCTTGGCAGCGAGGGTGGCTATGGTCAGCGCCGAAGAACTTCACGGCAGAGCTGACCGTGCCGAAAATCCCAATAGGCCGGCCCGGGAGGTAGTCATTCGCCAGGGCGAGTGGGAGAGGAGGGCCAAGGCCCTCGAGAAGAGGTTGGAGGTGGCGGACAAGACCGCCACAACCCTGTCCGAGACCGTGAGAGTTAAGGACAGGGAGCTGGAGCACCTCAGGCGGGAAGTGGGCCGCCTGAGGTATAAGCAGGAGCAGCGGAGGCTGCTTCGGGAGGGGGAGGAGTTGGCCAGCGAGACGCCACCGGACCATGAATTGCCGTGTGTCCCTCGACCCCGGCGAAAGGATCTCCTTCCGTCAACATTTGCCGGGGAGGACACCGGCATGGAGGTCGAGACGTCGGTCGCAGGACCGTCGTCTGCAGCACGGCCTGCCCCGATTGAGGAGGAGAGTCCCGCGTCCGGAAACCCTTTGATGGTCATGATGACCGAAGTCGTCAAAAGGGTTTCCGAGATGGCGGGACACATATCGGCTGTCGAGAGCCGTTTCGACGCCCGTTTTGAGGCGGTGTGGCGGGCAGTGTCTCGCCCGCCGCTCGGGAATGTTCCGCTGCCCCCTTCCGCATCCGTGAGAGCGGCTCCGCCGGCTATGGCGAAAGTGCTGGAGGCGCCAAAAGGGAAGGCGAAGGGAACTGCGGTGACGAACTCGGGCAGCACCCCCAAGAAGAGAGATGCCGCCAAGGCCCAAGGAGGTACAGCAGCGGCCGGTGGGGCGGGCGTGGCGAATTCACCCGTCCCGAAATCTACGATGCCGCCGAAGGCAACGCATCGTCTCCCTCCACCACCTCCCAAGGCGGATAGTGGCAGGTCCGCACCGCCAGCCAACTCCAAGGCAAAGTCCACCCCTGCTCGTGCCAACGATGGGCAGGGCTCCTGGGCTGAGGTGGTGAGGAGGGGAAAGAAGAGGGGTAGTGAAAAGGGTGCGGCACCTTCCGCGGCTTTTTTTTTTTTTTTTTTTTTTTTTTTTTTGTCGTGGGGAAAATCTTCGAAAGACTCCCTCCCACCTCCTTGGGGAGAGGTGGGAGGGGTGTGTGGGATTCCCCGCGCCCGTACAACGACAGGCGCGGGACCTACCCACTAAAAACCCCACGGTGACCCTTCGGCACGCTTTGGGAGGATACCGGGAATCGCTCGAAGCATTCTTCCGGTATCCTCCCCGTGCCCGCGCTTTCGCGCCCATCCCCCGGGGGGACAATCGGTCCCCCCAGTAGACACACTGCCTCATAGCGGCGGGACGGGGCCACTCCATCCCGCCGCTATCTGTCCCGGGGCCGCGTTTAGTGGCGGCTGCGAGCCCCAACTCGCAACCGCCCGCGACCCCGTTTCCACCCCTCGGCGGCCGGGCGTTCATGGCCGCACCAGACCGCCGAGGGTGCCTCCCCTTGCGTCGGACCGGTAGGGGGAGGCACTCCTACCCCCAACCGGTCCGACCCGGCGCCGCCTGGCGGGAGGAGGGTCCCCTCAGGACCCCCCTCCCAGCCTAGGTCATCCGCCACGCCGAGGCGGCCGCCCGCGACGCCTCGCGACCGGGCGACGACCTCGGGCCACCGCACGAGCGCGAGCTTCAGCGCGCCGCTGAAGCTCGCGCTCCCTCCCCGCGGCCTCCTTCTGCAACACTACGTTCTCGCAGAAGGAGGCCACGGCCCTCCACTTCTCCTCGCTGCCGAGCATGGCGCGCACCACGCCCGGCAGCGAGACATCCCGCCCGACGACGCCGACCAGGACACGGCGCTCCCCCTCCCACGCGGGGCATACCTCCAGGGTATGATCCGCCGTGTCCTGCTCAGCGTCGCAGTGGCAGCAACGCGCCGTCGGCTCCTTCCCTAACCGGCACAGGTATCTTCCGAAGCTGCCATGCCCGGAAAATACCTGTGCCAGCCGGTAGGTGAGGCTGCCATGGCCTCTGTCCAGCCACTCCTTCAGGAGTGGCCGAACCGCCCCGACAGTCCGGTGCCCCGCGGTTGGCAGAGCCAGCCGCTCCTGCCACGCGAGCAACACGGACTGCCGGGCCTGGCGCTTCAAATCGCCCCAAGCAGGTTCCTGCCCGCCCGGGACCGCCCCCACCCCCGCGCGACGGTCGACGCGGTGCCGGTACATCACCGCGTGCGACCGCGCGAGCAGGTCCATGGGCGGCATCCCCGCTAGAACCGTCGCCGCCTCATGTGACATGGTCCGATACCCGCGGACGACCCTGAGCGCCATGCGCCTCTGCACCCGACGCAGCATAGTCATGCTGCGCCACCTTCCGCGGCTTCCTCTAAGGGCGGCAAGATACCCGCTGCCAGTCGGCTAGCCGCCACTACGGCTGCGGGCAGTAAAAAGAAGGGTGGTGTCCAGGTTCCGGCGGCCAAACTGCCGAGGCTGCCGAAGAATGCGGCAGTCTCGGTGACCGCCGCCTCCGGACGAGAAGGAGATTTGGGCCCCCTCCTCAATAGGGTGATGCCCGAGATTTGCAAAGATCTCGGGCTCACCGGGATGCGCCCCACCAGGGCAGTTACCGGGGCGCTATTGCTAGCGATCCCCGGTGAGAAGGGGAAAGAAAAGGCGACCGCCCTGAGGGCGCGTCTTGAGGGGGCCCTCCAGGTCGAGGGTGTTCGGGTGGCTTGCCCCCAAAAACAGGCCGAGTTAAGGGTGTCCGGCCTGTCGGAGGCAGCCACCCAGCAGGCTGTCAGGGAGGCCCTTGCCACAGCCGGGGGTTGCGGCGCTGCGGAGGTAAACGTTGGTGACCTCCGCCGGGACAGCTCGGGCATGTTTACTGCCTGGGCCCGCTGTCCCCTTCGCGCCGCAACCAAGCTCGCGAAGTCCGGCCGATTAATGGTCGGCTTCTTCGAGGCCCGGCTGGCAGTACTCGCAGCGAGGCCGCTGCAGTGCCACCGCTGCCTGGAGTTCGGACATGTCCGGCAGCGGTGCACCAGCACTGTCGATCGCAGCGGCCTCTGTTAGCGCTGCGGAGGGGCCTCCCACACCGCACGGGAGTGCACGGCCGCCCCTAAATGCCCCCTTTGTGTGGGCTTGGGGCGGCCAGCGGATCACCGCATGGGTGCGGCGGCGTGCCGTCCCCCCAAACGCAAGGGGAAGAAGGCGAATGGTTCGAGTGTGACCCCACCCACGGTGCCGACTGGTGTTGAGCCGGCGCCGGTGCCCGTCGCGATGGAGGTCCAAACGGCGGCTTGTACCCAGCCGTCCCCAGCTGTGGTGTCGGGTGCTATACCCGCCCCAGCCTCTGTTGTGACGGGAGGGGTGGTGGTGGCGGGAGTGACCGCCCCGCAGACAGTGACGGAGATGATGGAGGTGGATGTGGCGCCTTGCGACTCGGCGCCCACCACCTCCACGAAGTCGGAATGCATTTTGTCCGGGGGTGGCCCTGCAGAGTCCCCACTCCAATCGACATCCCAGCCGCCGTGCGGGTCAGAGCCCCTTAGTCGGGGGGTGATGGCCTCGTACGGCGGCAAAGATCTGGGGCGCACAGAGGCGTCCATAAGCACTGGAAGGGGAGGCCTGGAGGAGGCCGCGGGTGAGACCCGATAATGTCTCAACGCCTCCTCCAGGTAAATTTGAACCACTGTCGGGGGGCTCAGGATCTCATGCTCCAAACCCTCCGGCAGTGGAACATCGGGATGGCCGTGATCGCCGAGTCCTACCGTGTCCCCAAACACCCCGCTTGGGTGGGGGACCTTAACGGGGTCTCGGCGATCACCTGGCAGTACGGGCGCGGCACGTTGCCGTGCCCCGTAGTGGGGAGGGGCCACGGTTTTGTGGCGGTGAAGTGGGGGGAACTCGTTGTTGCCGGGTGTTACGCGTCGCCCGCTATGGGCCTCAGCGAATTTGAGGCGTACCTCGACGAGGTGGGGAGATGCATCTCCCCACATCTCGCCAGTGGGGTACTCGTCCTGGGCGATTTTAATGCCCACGCTGCAGCCTGGGGCTGCCCCAGGACGACCGTGAAGGGCGACGCGATGCTCGAATGGGCGGCGGGTCACGGCCTCGTAGTTTTGAATCAAGGGGCCGTGAGCACGTGCGTGCACGCGCGGGGCGAGTCGATCGTCGACATATCGTTGGGGAGCCCCGCCATAGCACGCCGTGTGTCCGACTGGAGGGTCGCGGAAGAGGTGGCCACGTTAAGCGACCACCTCTACATTACGTTTTCCGTATCCGCGACCCCCGGCTTAAATGGACCCCGCCAACCGGGCAGGGATGCACACCCGGCGCCACGCTGGTCCGCCAAGAGGCTGGACCCGGACGCCCTTGCGATGGCAGCCTCCGTTGTGGCATGGCAGGAGATGCCACACCGGACCCTCGGCAATCCATCTGCCAGGGCGCGTTAGTTCCGGGAGACTATGACGTCGTTGTGTGACGCAGTCATGCCCCGGGCCACCGCCCCGAGCCGAGGGGGTCCGTGTACTGGTGGTCGGGCGAGATCGAGGATTTACGCACTCGGTGCGTTGTCGCCCGACGCCGGTACACCCGCGCCAGGAGACGGTGCGGGGTGACGGAGGCAGAGGTGGTGGGGTTGCGCGGGGAATTTTCCCTGGCGCGAAGAACCCTCCGCCGGGCCATCGCGACCGCGAAAGCCCAGGCATGGACGGAGCTCCTCGGGTCTCTGGATGCAAATCCATGGGGGCGCCCTTATCATATGGTCGTAGGGAAGATGCGATCATGGGCGCCCCCGATCACAGAGAGCCTCGACCCCCAGCTGCTCGGGGAAACTATGCGCGTCCTCTTCCCCGCTGGGGGAGAGGCGTTCCTGCATCCCCCCGAGCCACAGCCGGATCACCCGCCTTGGTGGTCCGATGAACTGGGGGTCTCCGAGGAGGAGCTAGCTAGGGCCGTCCGGAGAATGGCTGCCAAGAAGACGGCGCCAGGACCGGACGGCATACCCGGCAAGGCCTGGGCAGTAGCGGTGGGCGTTTTGGGTGGCGGGTTGATACGCGTCTTCGACGCGTGCCTCCAGACCGGTCAGTTCCCCCCCATATGGAAGGTGGCGAGGTTGGTCCTCCTCCACAAGCCAGGGAAGCCCGCGGATTCTCCATCCGCGTTCCGACCCATTTGTCTGTTGGACGAGGCTGGGAAACTCCTCGAGCGGGTCATTGTATCCCGTCTCGAGGGGCATCTGTCCCGCGTCGACCCTGATCTGGCCGACCGACAGTTCGGCTTTCGCCGGGGCCGCTCCACTGTCGACGCCATAGCGACCGTGCGGACCCTGGCGGAATCGGCAGTCTCCCGGGGGGGTGTGGCGTTGGCAGTCTCGTTGGACATAGCCAACGCCTTTAACACCGTCTCCTGGGGGGCGATAGGTCGGGCACTCCAGTACCACCGGGTGCCCGCCTATCTGTGTCGACTGATCGGGGACTATCTGCGGGGCAGGGTAGTCCAATATCCGGGTCGGAACGGGATGGAGCAGAGAGCGGTGCACCGCGGCGTTCCACAGGGGTCGGTCCTCGGGCCGCTCCTGTGGAACTTGGCGTATGACGCGGTGCTGCGGGCTGACCTCCCCGTCGGCGTATCGTTGGTTTGTTATGCCGACGACACCCTGGTGATAGTCGGCGGGGATACGTGGTGGAGGGCCGTGGCCCTCGTGGAGGAAGGGACGGCACGAGTCGTCGCCGAGGTAGAGCGTCTGGGGTTGCGCGTGGCACCCCAAAAGACCGAGGCCATCTGGCTGTGTAACGTCAGTGGTCGAGGGGTGCCGCGCCAGGCGTCTCTACGGGTGGGTGGAGCCCAAGTCGGGGTGGGGCGCCGGATGAAGTACCTGGGCCTCACCCTCGACAGCTACTAGCGGTTCGGGCATCATTTGGAAGGGTTGGGTCCCCGTATTGAAAGGGCAGCGGCCGCGTTAGGTCGCATAATGCCCAATCTCGGGGGACCCAACATGGCGGCACGGCGGCTGTATTTGGGAGTCGTCCGGTCCATGGCGCTTTATGGCGCGCCTATATGGGCCGGCGGTCTGATGGCCAATCGGCGGGGTGCATTTGTACTCCGTCGGTTACAGAGGTTGGTCGCCATCAGAGTCGTGCGGGGTTATCGCACGATCTCCTATACAGCCGCCACCTTGCTGGCGGGTTCCGCACCGTTTCAGCTGCTGGCGAAAATGGACGCAGAGGTCTATCAAAACCTGCGGGGCGTGGACCCGCACGGCGAGGAGGCCGCCAGGGCCCGAAGCCAGGCGCGGCGACGCGTCTATAGTCGGTGGCTGGTCTGGTTATCCAAGCCAGACCAGCGGGATGATCGCGTCGCCGGGGCGGTCCGCCCAGTGTTTTATGCCTGGGTGGGCCGTAGCTGGGGTACGCCCACCTACCGCCTGACACAGGTACTGACCGGACACGGTTGCTTCGGTCGGTACCTGCATCGCATAAGCGGGAGGCGACGGCTGCGTGCCGTCACTGCAGGGGAAGGGAGGACACCGCGCAGCACACGCTGGAGTTTTGTCCGGCGTGGGCAGCGCAGCGCGGTGTCCTCGTTAGAGCGATTGGAGCGGACCTCTCGCTGCCGGCCGTCATACGTGCGATGGTCGGCAGTGAGGAGGCCTGGGCGGCCATGGCCTTATTTTGTGAAGAGGTCATGGCCGCCAAGGAGGACGCCGAAAGGGCGCGTGAGGAGGTGGGGGGCAGGCGGCGACGCCGACCGTAAGACCCTCCACCGCTCCCCGTGACAGGGGGAGCGCGATGGGGTCGGTGATGGTGTTTGTGGTGCGAGGTGAGGGACTTTATCCCCTCATTCCCCCTCGCGCTCAGCCCATCACCGGACCGTGGGCCCGTGGCAGGGGCCCCGTCCAGCGGGGGCGGCAGTGTTAGCCGGCCCCGCAGCCGTGGTCGCGATCGGGTGGGGGCCCGGTCGCGGCTAGTAGCAACGGCACGAGTGGGGGCGACGTAGCGTGTGACCGCGCCGCGTCGCCGGGGGGCAATCAGATTAGTTTGCCCCCCATTGGGGGAGGACGATAACATCTCCTCCCCCGGGAAGAGCCCGTAGTAGGGCGTTGCGCCAACGGGGAGAGTCACGGTAGTATCGCTAGTTTGGTTCCCGTGACTCTCCCCAGATAAAGGGCGCAGGCGGTCACCGTGGTGTTTTAGCCGGTAAGAGTCCGGCACTACCCCGGCCTCCCCCCCAGGGAGCCGGGGTGTCCATGAGGATTTCACCACGTTAAAAAAAAAAAAAAAAAAAAAAAGGTCTGGGTTATGCCCGCATCTGGCTCATGATTTTGCCTTCTTCGCAAACTTGTTGGCCAGATCCTCGGTTTTTTCCGTGTTTGAATCACGTAGTAATGTGGTAACACACTGAAGCAGTCAATTAAACCTGGTTTCGATCAGTATTTTAGAGGATAACACCGGTTAAGTCTGGGTTAGGTCCGGGAAATGCACGCATCTGGCTTATGATTTCGCCTTTTTCGCAAACTTGTTGACCAGATCCTGGGTTTTTTCCGTGTTTGAATCACGTAGTAATGTGGTACCACACTGAGGCAGTCAATTAAACCTGGTTTCGATCAATATCTTAGAGGATAACACCGGTTAGGTCTGGGTTAGGTTTGGGTTATGCCCGCATCTGGCTCATGATTTTGCCTTCTTCGCATACTTGTTGGCCAGATCCTGGATTTTTTTCGTGTTTGAATCACGTAGTAATGTGGTACCACACTGAGGCAGTCAATTAAACCTGGTTTCGATCAATATCTTAGAGGATAACACCGGTTAGGTCTGGGTTAGGTTTGGGTTATGCCCGCATCTGGCTCATGATTTTGCCTTCTTCGCATACTTGTTGGCCAGATCCTGGGTTTTTTTCGTGTTTGAATCACGTAGTAACGTGGTAACACACTGAAGCAGTCAATTAAACCTGGTATCGATCAATATCTTAGAGGGTAACACCGGTTAGGTCTGGGTTAGGTCTGGGATATGCGCGCATCTGGCTTACACTTTCGCCATTTTCGCAAACTTGTTGGCCAGATCCTGGGTTTTTTTCGTGTTTGAATCACGTAGTAATGTTGTACCAGCCTGAGGCAGTCAATTAAACCTGGTTTCGATCAATATTTTAGAGGATAACACCGGTTAGGTCTGGGTTAGGTCTGGGATATGCGCGCATCTGGCTTACACTTTCGCCATTTTCGCAAACTTGTTGGCCAGATCCTGGGTTTTTTTCGTGTTTGAATCACGTAGTAATGTGGTAACACACTGAAGCAGTCAATTAAACCTGGTTTCGATCAATATTTTAGAGGATAACACCGGTTAGGTCTGGGTTAGGTCCGGGAAATGCACGCATCTGGCTCATGATTTCGCCTTTTTCGCAAACTTGTTGGCCAGATCCTGGGTTTTTTCCGTGTTTGAATCACGTAGTAATGTGGTAATTCACTGAAGCAGTCAATTAAACCTGGTTTCGATCAATATTTTAGAGGATAACACCGGTTAGGTCTGGGTTAGGTCTGGGATATGCGCGCATCTGGCTTATTCTTTCGCCTTTTTCGCAATCTTGTTGGCCAGATCCTGGGTTTTTTTCGTGTTTGAATCACGTAGTAATGTTGTACCCAACTGAGGCAGTCAATTAAACCTGGTTTCGATCAATATTTCAGAGGATAACACCGGTTAGGTCTGGGTTAGGTCCGGGAAATGCACGCATCTGGTTCATGATTTCGCCTTTTTCGCAAACTTGTTGGCCAGATCCTGGGTTTTTTTCGTGTTTGAATCACGTAGTAATATTGTACCCCACTGAGGCAGTCAATTAAACCTGGTTTCGATCAATATTTCAGAGGATAACACCGGTTAGGTCTGGGTTAGGTCCGGGAAATGCACGCATCTGGTTCATGATTTCGCCTTTTTCGCAAACTTGTTGGCCAGATCCTGGGTGTTTTCCGTGTTTGAATCACGTAGTAATGTGGTAATTCACTGAAGCAGTCAATTAAACCTGGTTTCGATCAATATTTTAGGGGATAACACCGGTTAGGTCTGGGTTAGGTCTGGGTTATGCCCGCATCTGGCTCATGATTTTGCCTTCTTCGCATACTTGTTGGCCAGATCCTGGGTTTTTTTCGTGTTTGAATCACGTAGTAATGTGGTAACACACTGAAGCAGTCAATTAAACCTGGTTTCGATCAATATTTTAGAGGATAACACCGGTTAGGTCTGGGTTAGGTCTGAGTTATGCCCGCATCTGGCTCATGATTTTGCCTTCTTCGCATACTTGTTGGCCAGATCCTGGGTTTTTTTCGTGCTTGAATCACGTAGTGATGTGGTAACACACAGAAGCAGTCAATTAAACCTGGATTCGATCAATATTTTAGAGGATAACACCGGTTAGGTCTGGGTTAGGTCCGGGAAATGCACGCATCTGGTTCATGATTACGCCTTTTTCGCAAACTTGTTGGCCAGATCCTGGGTTTTTTTCGTGTTTGAATCACGTAGTAATATTGTACCCCACTGAGGCAGTCAATTAAACCTGGTTTCGATCAATATTTCAGAGGATAACACCGGTTAGGTCTGGGTTAGGTCCGGGAAATGCACGCATCTGGTTCATGATTTCGCCTTTTTCGCAAACTTGTTGGCCAGATCCTGGGTTTTTTTCGTGTTTGAATCACGTAGTAATATTGTACCCCACTGAGGCAGTCAATTAAACCTGGTTTCGATCAATATTTCAGAGGATAACACCGGTTAGGTCTGGGTTAGGTCTGGGTTATGCCCGCATCTGGCTCATGATTTTGCCTTCTTCGCATACTTGTTGGCCAGATCCTGGATTTTTTTCGTGTTTGAATCACGTAGTAATGTGGTAACACACTGAAGCAGTCAATTTAACCTGGTTTCGATCAATATTTTGGAGGATGACACCGGTTATGTCTGGGTTAGGTCTGGGTTATGCCCGCATCTGGCTCATTATTTTGCCTTCTTCGCATACTTGTTGGCCAGATCCTGGGTTTTTTTGGTGTTTGAATCACGTAGTAATGTGGTAACACGCTGAAGCAGCCAATTAAACCTGGTTTCGATCAATTTTTTTAGAGGATGACACCGGTTAGGTCTGGGTTAGGTCTGGGTTATGCCCGCATCTGGCTCATGATTTTGCCTTCTTCGCATACTTGTTGGCCAGATCCTGGGTTTTTTTCGTGTTTGAATCACGTAGTAACGTGGTAACACACTGAAGCAGTCAATTAAACCTGGTATCGATCAATATCTTAGAGGATAACACCGGTTAGGTCTGGGTTAGGTCTGGGATATACGCGCATCTGGCTTACACTTTCGCCATTTTCGCAAACTTGTTGGCCAGATCCTGGGTTTTTTTCGTGTTTGAATCACGTAGTAATGTGGTAACACACTGAAGCAGTCAATTAAACCTGGTTTCGATCAATATTTCAGAGGATAACACCGGTTAGGTCTGGGTTAGGTCTGGGATATGCGCGCATCTGGCTTATACTTTCGCCTTTTTCGCAAACTTGTTGGCCAGATCCTCGGTTTTTTCCGTGTTTGAATCACGTAGTAATGTGGTAACACACTGAAGCAGTCAATTAAACCTGGTTTCGATCAGTATTTTAGAGGATAACACCGGTTAAGTCTGGGTTAGGTCCGGGAAATGCACGCATCTGGCTTATGATTTCGTCTTTTTCGCAAACTTGTTGACCAGATCCTGGGTTTTTTCCGTGTTTGAATCACGTAGTAATGTGGTACCACACTGAGGCAGTCAATTAAACCTGGTTTCGATCAATATCTTAGAGGATAACACCGGTTAGGTCTGGGTTAGGTCTGGGTTAGGTCTGGGTTATGCCCGCATCTGGCTCATGATTTTGCCTTCTTCGCATACTTGTTGGCCAGATCCTGGGTTTTTTTCGTGTTTGAATCACGTAGTAATGTGGTAACACATAGAAGCAGCCAATTAAACCTGGTTTCGATCAATTTTTTTAGAGGATGACACCGGTTAGGTCTGGGTTAGGTCTGGGTTATGCCCGCATCTGGCTCATGATTTTGCCTTCTTCGCATACTGGTTGGCCAGATCCTGGGTTTTTTTCGTGTTTGAATCACGTAGTAATGTGGTAACACACTGAAGCAGTCAATTAAACCTGGTTTCGATCAATATTTTAGAGGATAACACCGGTTAGGTCTGGGTTAGGTCTGAGATATGCCCGCATCTGGCTCATGATTTTGCCTTCTTCGCATACTTGTTGGCCAGATCCTGGGTTTTTTTTGTGCTTCAATCACGTAGTGATGTGGTAACACACAGAAGCAGTCAATTAAACCTGGATTCGATCAATATTTTAGAGGATAACACCGGTTAGGTCTGGGTTAGGTCCGGGAAATGCACGCATCTGGCTTATGATTTCGCCTTTTTCGCAAACTTGTTGACCAGATCCTGGGTTTTTTCCGTGGTTGAATCACGTAGTAATGTGGTACCACACTGAGGTAGTCAATTAAACCTGGTTTCGATCAATATTTTAGAGGATAACACCGGTTAGGTCTGGGTTAGGTCTGGGTTAGGTCTGGGTTATGCCCGCATCTGGCTCATGATTTTGCCTTCTTCGCATACTTGTTGGCCAGATCCTGGGTTTTTTTCGTGTTTGAATCACGTAGTAATGTGGTAACACATAGAAGCAGTCAATTAAACCTGGTTTCGATCAATATTTCAGAGGATAACACCGGTTAGGTCTGGGTTAGGTCCGGGAAATGCACGCATCTGGCTTATGATTTCGCCTTTTTCGCAAACTTGTTGACCAGATCCTGGGTTTTTTTCGTGTTTGAATCACGTAGTAATGTGGTAACACACTGAAGCAGTCAATTAAACCTGGTTTCGATCAATATTTTAGAGGATAACACCGGTTAGGTCTGGGTTAGGTCTGGGATATGCGCGCATCTGGCTTATTCTTTCGCCTTTTTCGCAATCTTGTTGGCCAGATCCTGGGTTTTTTTCGTGTTTGAATCACGTAGTAATGTTGTACCCAACTGAGGCAGTCAATTAAACCTGGTTTCGATCAATATTTCAGAGGATAACACCGGTTAGGTCTGGGTTAGGTCCGGGAAATGCACGCATCTGGTTCATGATTTCGCCTTTTTCGCAAACTTGTTGGCCAGATCCTGGGTTTTTTTCGTGTTTGAATCACGTAGTGATATTGTACCCCACTGAGGCAGTCAATTAAACCTGGTTTCGATCAATATTTCAGAGGATAACACCGGTTAGGTCTGGGTTAGGTCTGGGTTATGCCCGCATCTGGCTCATGATTTTGCCTTCTTCGCATACTTGTTGGCCAGATCCTGGATTTTTTTCGTGTTTGAATCACGTAGTAATGTGGTAACACACTGAAGCAGTCAATTTAACCTGGTTTCGATCAATATTTTGGAGGATGACACCGGTTATGTCTGGGTTAGGTCTGGGTTATGCCCGCATCTGGCTCATTATTTTGCCTTCTTCGCATACTTGTTGGCCAGATCCTGGGTTTTTTTCGTGTTTGAATCACGTAGTAATGTGGTAACACACTGAAGCAGTCAATTAAACCTGGTATCGATCAATATCTTAGAGGATAACACCGGTTAGGTCTGGGTTAGGTCTGGGATATGCGCGCATCTGGCTTACACTTTCGCCATTTTCGCAAACTTGTTGGCCAGATCCTGGGTTTTTTTCGTGTTTGAATCACGTAGTAATGTTGAACCAGCCTGAGGCAGTCAATTAAACCTGGTTTCGATCAATATTTTAGAGGATAACACCGGTTAGGTCTGGGTTAGGTCTGGGATATGCGCGCATCTGGCTTACACTTTCGCCATTTTCGCAAACTTGTTGGCCAGATCCTGGGTTTTTTTCGTGTTTGAATCACGTAGTAATGTGGTAACACACTGAAGCAGCCAATTAAACCTGGTTTCGATCAATTTTTTTAGAGGATGACACCGGTTAGGTCTGGTTTAGGTCTGGGTTATGCCCGCATCTGGCTCATGATTTTGCCTTCTTCGCATACTTGTTGGCCAGATCCTGGGTTTTTTTCGTGTTTGAATCACGTAGTAACGTGGTAACACACTGAAGCAGTCAATTAAACCTGGTATCGATCAATATCTTAGAGGATAACACCGGTTAGGTCTGGGTTAGGTCTGGGATATGCGCGCATCTGGCTTACACTTTCGCCATTTTCGCAAACTTGTTGGCCAGATCCTGGGTTTTTTTCGTGTTTGAATCACGTAGTAATGTTGAACCAGCCTGAGGCAGTCAATTAAACCTGGTTTCGATCAATATTTTAGAGGATAACACCGGTTAGGTCTGGGTTAGGTCTGGGATATGCGCGCATCTGGCTTACACTTTCGCCATTTTCGCAAACTTGTTGGCCAGATCCTGGGTTTTTTTCGTGTTTGAATCACGTAGTAATGTGGTAACACACTGAAGCAGTCAATTAAACCTGGTTTCGATCAATATTTTAGAGGATAACACCGGTTAGGTCTGGGTTAGGTCCGGGAAATGCACGCATCTGGCTCATGATTTCGCCTTTTTCGCAAACTTGTTGGCCAGATCCTGGGTTTTTTCCGTGTTTGAATCACGTAGTAATGTGGTAATTCACTGAAGCAGTCAATTAAACCTGGTTTCGATCAATATTTTAAAGGATAACACCGGTTAGGTCTGGGTTAGGTCTGGGATATGCGCGCATCTGGCTTATTCTTTCGCCTTTTTCGCAATCTTGTTGGCCAGATCCTGGGTTTTTTTCGTGTTTGAATCACGTAGTAATGTTGTACCCAACTGAGGCAGTCAATTAAACCTGGTTTCGATCAATATTTCAGAGGATAACACCGGTTAGGTCTGGGTTAGGTCCGGGAAATGCACGCATCTGGTTCATGATTTCGCCTTTTTCGCAAACTTGTTGGCCAGATCCTGGGTTTTTTTCGTGTTTGAATCACGTAGTAATATTGTACCCCACTGAGGCAGTCAATTAAACCTGGTTTCGATCAATATTTCAGAGGATAACACCGGTTAGGTCTGAGTTAGGTCCGGGAAATGCACGCATCTGGTTCATGATTTCGCCTTTTTCGCAAACTTGTTGGCCAGATCCTGGGTGTTTTCCGTGTTTGAATCACGTAGTAATGTGGTAATTCACTGAAGCAGTCAATTAAACCTGGTTTCGATCAATATTTTAGGGGATAACACCGGTTAGGTCTGGGTTAGGTCTGGGTTATGCCCGCATCTGGCTCATGATTTTGCCTTCTTCGCATACTTGTTGGCCAGATCCTGGGTTTTTTTCGTGTTTGAATCACGTAGTAATGTGGTAACACACTGAAGCAGTCAATTAAACCTGGTTTCGATCAATATTTTAGAGGATAACACCGGTTAGGTCTGGGTTAGGTCTGAGTTATGCCCACATCTGGCTCATGATTTTGCCTTCTTCGCATACTTGTTGGCCAGATCCTGGGTTTTTTTCGTGCTTGAATCACGTAGTGATGTGGTAACACACAGAAGCAGTCAATTAAACCTGGATTCGATCAATATTTTAGAGGATAACACCGGTTAGGTCTGGGTTAGGTCCGGGAAATGCACGCATCTGGTTCATGATTTCGCCTTTTTCGCAAACTTGTTGGCCAGATCCTGGGTTTTTTTCGTGTTTGAATCACGTAGTAATATTGTACCCCACTGAGGCAGTCAATTAAACCTGGTTTCGATCAATATTTCAGAGGATAACACCGGTTAGGTCTGGGTTAGGTCCGGGATATGCACGCATCTGGTTCATGATTTCGCCTTTTTCGCAAACTTGTTGGCCAGATCCTGGGTGTTTTCCGTGTTTGAATCACGTAGTAATGTGGTAGTTCACTGAAGCAGTCAATTAAACCTGGTTTCGATCAATATTTTAGGGGATAACACCGGTTAGGTCTGGGTTAGGTCTGGGTTATGCCCGCATCTGGCTCATGATTTTGCCTTCTTCGCATACTTGTTGGCCAGATCCTGGGTTTTTTTCGTGTTTGAATCACGTAGTAATGTGGTAACACACTGAAGCAGTCAATTAAACCTGGTTTCGATCAATATTTTAGAGGATAACACCGGTTAGGTCTGGGTTAGGTCTGAGTTATGCCCGCATCTGGCTCATGATTTTGCCTTCTTCGCATACTTGTTGGCCAGATCCTGGGTTTTTTTCGTGCTTGAATCACGTAGTGATGTGGTAACACACAGAAGCAGTCAATTAAACCTGGATTCGATCAATATTTTAGAGGATAACACCGGTTAGGTCTGGGTTAGGTCCGGGAAATGCACGCATCTGGCTTATGATTTCGCCTTTTTCGCAAACTTGTTGACCAGATCCTGGGTTTTTTCCGTGGTTGAATCACGTAGTAATGTGGTACCACACTGAGGTAGTCAATTAAACCTGGTTTCGATCAATATTTTAGAGGATAACACCGGTTAGGTCTGGGTTAGGTCTGGGTTAGGTCTGGGTTATGCCCGCATCTGGCTCATGATTTTGCCTTCTTCGCATACTTGTTGGCCAGATCCTGGGTTTTTTTCGTGTTTGAATCACGTAGTAATGTGGTAACACATAGAAGCAGTCAATTAAACCTGGTTTCGATCAATATTTTAGAGGATAACACCGGTTAGGTCTGGGTTAGGTCCGGGAAATGCACGCATCTGGCTTATGATTTCGCCTTTTTCGCAAACTTGTTGACCAGATCCTGGGTTTTTTTCGTGTTTGAATCACGTAGTAATGTGGTAACACACTGAAGCAGTCAATTAAACCTGGTTTCGATCAATATTTTAGAGGATAACACCGGTTAGGTCTGGGTTAGGTCTGGGATATGCGCGCATCTGGCTTATTCTTTCGCCTTTTTCGCAATCTTGTTGGCCAGATCCTGGGTTTTTTTCGTGTTTGAATCACGTAGTAATGTTGTACCCAACTGAGGCAGTCAATTAAACCTGGTTTCGATCAATATTTCAGAGGATAACACCGGTTAGGTCTGGGTTAGGTCCGGGAAATGCACGCATCTGGTTCATGATTTCGCCTTTTTCGCAAACTTGTTGGCCAGATCCTGGGTTTTTTTCGTGTTTGAATCACGTAGTAATATTGTACCCCACTGAGGCAGTCAATTAAACCTGGTTTCGATCAATATTTCAGAGGATAACACCGGTTAGGTCTGGGTTAGGTCCGGGAAATGCACGCATCTGGTTCATGATTTCGCCATTTTCGCAAACTTGTTGGTCAGATCCTGGGTTTTTTTCGTGTTTGAATCACGTAGTAATGTTCTACCACACTGAGGCAGTCAATTAAACCTGGTTTCGATCAATATTTCAGAGGATAACACCGGTTAGGTCTGGGTTAGGTCTGGGATATGCGCGCATCTGGCTTATACTTTCGCCTTTTTCGCAAACTTTTTGGCCAGATCCTGGGTTTTTTTCATGTTTGAATCACGTAGTAATGTGGTACCACACTGAGGCAGTCAATTAAACCTGGTTTCGATCAATATTTTAGAGGATAACACCGGTTAGGTCTGGGTTAGGTCAGGGATATGCGCGCATCTGGCTTATTCTTTCGCCTTTTTCGCAATCTTGTTGGCCAGATCCTGGGTTTTTTTCGTGTTTGAATCACGTAGTAATGTTCTACCACACTGAGGCAGTCAATTAAACCTGGTTTCGATCAATATTTCAGAGGATAACACCGGTTAGGTCTGGGTTAGGTCCGGGAAATGCACGCATCTGGCTCATGATTTCGCCTTTTTCGCAAACTTGTTGGCCAGATCCTGGGTTTTTTCCGTGTTTGAATCACGTAGTAATGTGGTAATTCACTGAAGCAGTCAATTAAACCTGGTTTCGATCAATATTTTAGAGGATAACACCGGTTAGGTCTGTGTTAGGTTTGGGTTATGCCCGCATCTGGCTCATGATTTTGCCTTCTTCGCATACTTGTTGGCCAGATCCTGGGTTTTTTTCGTGTTTGAATCACGTAGTAATGTGGTAACACACTGAAGCAGTCAATTAAACCTGGTTTCGATCAATATTTTAGAGGATAACACCGGTTAGGTCTGGGTTAGGTCTGGGTTATGCCCGCATCTGGCTCATGATTTTGCCTTCTTCGCATACTTGTTGGCCAGATCCTGGGTTTTTTTCGTGTTTGAATCACGTAGTAATGTGGTAACACACTGAAGCAGTCAATTAAACCTGGTTTCGATCAATATTTTAGAGGATGACACCGGTTAGGTCTGGGTTAGGTCTGGGATATGCGCGCATCTGGCTTTAACTTTCTCCTTTTTCGCCAACTTGTTGGCTATATCCTGGGTTTTTTCGGGTTCGAATCACGTAGTAATGTGGTAATTCACTGAAACACTCAATTAAACCTGGTTTCGATCAGTATTTTAGAGGATAACACCGGTTAGGTCTGGGTTAGGTCCGGGAAATGCACGCATCTGGCTTATACTTTCTCCTTTTTCGCAAACTTGTTGGCTATATCCTGGGTTTTTTCGGGTTCGAATCACGTAGTAATGTGGTAATTCACTGAAACACTCAATTAAACCTGGTTTCGATCAGTATTTTAGAGGATAACACCGGTTAGGACTGGGTTCGGTCCGGGAAATGCACGCATCTGGCTTATGATTTCGCCTTTTTCGCAAACTTGTTGGCCAGATCCTGGGTTTTTTTCGTGTTTGAATCACGTAGTAATGTTGTACCCAACTGAGGCAGTCAATTAAACCTGGTTTCGATCAATATTTCAGAGGATAACACCGGTTAGGTCTGGGTTAGGTCCGGGAAATGCACGCATCTGGTTCATGATTTCGCCTTTTTCGCAAACTTGTTGGCCAGATCCTGGGTTTTTTTCGTGTTTGAATCACGTAGTAATATTGTACCCCACTGAGGCAGTCAATTAAACCTGGTTTCGATCAATATTTCAGAGGATAACACCGGTTAGGTCTGGGTTAGGTCCGGGAAATGCACGCATCTGGTTCATGATTTCGCCTTTTTCGCAAACTTGTTGGCCAGATCCTGGGTTTTTTTCGTGTTTGAATCACGTAGTAATGTGGTACCACACTGAGGCAGTCAATTAAACCTGGTTTCGATCAATATTTCAGAGGATAACACCGGTTAGGTCTGGGTTAGGTCTGGGATATGCGCGCATCTGGCTTATACTTTCGCCTTTTTCGCAAACTTTTTGGCCAGATCCTGGGTTTTTTTCATGTTTGAATCACGTAGTAATGTGGTACCACACTGAGGCAGTCAATTAAACCTGGTTTCGATCAATATTTTAGAGGATAACACCGGTTAGGTCTGGGTTAGGTCAGGGATATGCGCCCATCTGGCTTACACTTTCGCCATTTTCGCAAACTTGTTGGCCAGATCCTGGGTTTTTTTCGTGTTTGAATCACGTAGTAATGTGGTAACACACTGAAGCAGTCAATTAAACCTGGTTTCGATCAATATTTTAGAGGATAACACCGGTTAGGTCTGGGTTAGGTCTGGGATATGCGCGCATCTGGCTTACACTTTCGCCATTTTCGCAAACTTGTTGGTCAGATCCTGGGTTTTTCTCGTGTTTGAATCACGTAGTAATGTTCTACCACACTGAGGCAGTCAATTAAACCTGGTTTCGATCAATATTTCAGAGGATAACACCGGTTAGGTCTGGGTTAGGTCCGGGAAATGCACGCATCTGGCTCATGATTTCGCCTTTTTCGCAAACTTGTTGGCCAGATCCTGGGTTTTTTCCGTGTTTGAATCACGTAGTAATGTGGTAATTCACTGAAGCAGTCAATTAAACCTGGTTTCGATCAATATTTTAGAGGATAACACCGGTTAGGTCTGGGTTAGGTCTGGGTTATGCCCGCATCTGGCTCATGATTTTGCCTTCTTCGCATACTCGTTGGCCAGATCCTGGGTTTTTTTCGTGTTTGAATCACGTAGTAATGTGGTAACACACTGAAGCAGTCAATTAAACCTGGTTTCGATCAATACTTTAGAGGATGACACCGGTTAGGTCTGGGTTAGGTCTGGGATATGCGCGCATCTGGCTTATACTTTCTCCTTTTTCGCAAACTTGTTGGCTAGATCCTGGGTTTTTTCGGGTTCGAATCACGTAGTAATGTGGTAATTCACTGAAACACTCAATTAAACCTGGTTTCGGTCAGTATTTTAGAGGATAACACCGGTTAGGACTGGGTTCGGTCTGGGAAATGCACGCATCTGGCTTATGATTTCGCCTTTTTCGCAAACTTGTTGACCAGATCCTGGGTTTTTTCCGTGTTTGAATCATGCAGTAATGTGGTACCACACTGAGGCAGTCAATTAAACCTGGTTTCGATCAATATTTTAGAGGATAACACCGGTTAGGTCTGGGTTAGGTCTGGGTTATGCCCGCATCTGGCTCATGATTTTGCCTTCTTCGCATACTTGTGGGCCAGATCCTGGGTTGTTCTCGTGTTTGAATCACGTAGTAATGTGGTAACACACTGAAGCAGTCAATTAAACCTGGTTTCGATCAATATTTTAGAGGATAACACCGGTTAGGTCTGGGTTAGGTCTGGGATATGCGCGCATCTGGCTTATTCTTTCGCCTTTTTCGCAATCTTGTTGGCCAGATCCTGGGTTTTTTTCGTGTTTGAATCACGTAGTAATGTTGTACCCCACTGAGGCAGTCAATTAAACCTGGTTTCGATCAATATTTCAGAGGATAACACCGGTTAGGTCTGGGTTAGGTCTGAGTTATGCCCGCATCTGGCTCATGATATTGCCTTTTTTGCAAACTTGTTGGCCAGATCCTGGGTTTTTTTCGTGTTTGAATCACGTAGTAATGTTGTACCCCACTGAGGCAGTCAATTAAACCTGGTTTCGATCAATATTTCAGAGGATAACACCGGTTAGGTCTGGGTTAGGTCCGGGAAATGCACGCATCTGGCTCATGATTTCGCCTTTTTCGCAAACTTGTTGGCCAGATCCTGGGTTTTTTCCGTGTTTGAATCACGTAGTAATGTGGTAATTCACTGAAGCAGTCAATTAAACCTGGTTTCGATCAATATTTTAGAGGATAACACCGGTTAGGTCTGGGTTAGGTCTGGGATATGCGCGCATCTGGCTTATTCTTTCGCCTTTTTCGCAATCTTGTTGGCCAGATCCTGGGTTTTTTTCGTGTTTGAATCACGTAGTAATGTTGTACCCAACTGAGGCAGTCAATTAAACCTGGTTTCGATCAATATTTCAGAGGATAACACCGGTTAGGTCTGGGTTAGGTCCGGGAAATGCACGCATCTGGTTCATGATTTCGCCTTTTTCGCAAACTTGTTGGCCAGATCCTGGGTTTTTTTCGTGTTTGAATCACGTAGTAATATTGTACCCCACTGAGGCAGTCAATTAAACCTGGTTTCGATCAATATTTCAGAGGATAACACCGGTTAGGTCTGGGTTAGGTCCGGGAAATGCACGCATCTGGTTCATGATTTCGCCTTTTTCGCAAACTTGTTGGCCAGATCCTGGGTGTTTTCCGTGTTTGAATCACGTAGTAATGTGGTAATTCACTGAAGCAGTCAATTAAACCTGGTTTCGATCAATATTTTAGGGGATAACACCGGTTAGGTCTCGGTTAGGTCTGGGTTATGCCCGCATTTGGCTCATGAATTTGCCTTCTTCGCATACTTGTTGGCCAGATCCTGGGTTTTTTTCGTGTTTGAATCACGTAGTAATGTGGTAACACACTGAAGCAGTCAATTAAACCTGGTTTCGATCAATATTTTAGAGGATAACACCGGTTAGGTCTGGGTTAGGTCTGAGTTATGCCCGCATCTGGCTCATGATTTTGCCTTCTTCGCATACTTGTTGGCCAGATCCTGGGTTTTTTTCGTGCTTGAATCACGTAGTGATGTGGTAACACACAGAAGCAGTCAATTAAACCTGGATTCGATCAATATTTTAGAGGATAACACCGGTTAGGTCTGGGTTAGGCCCGGGAAATGCACGCATCTGGTTCATGATTTCGCCTTTTTCGCAAACTTGTTGGCCAGATCCTGGGTTTTTTTCGTGTTTGAATCACGTAGTAATATTGTACCCCACTGAGGCAGTCAATTAAACCTGGTTTCGATCAATATTTCAGAGGATAACACCGGTTAGGTCTGAGTTAGGCCCGGGATATGCACGCATCTGGTTCATGATTTCGCCTTTTTCGCAAACTTGTTGGCCAGATCCTGGGTGTTTTCCGTGTTTGAATCACGTAGTAATGTGGTAGTTCACTGAAGCAGTCAATTAAACCTGGTTTCGATCAATATTTTAGGGGATAACACCGGTTAGGTCTGGGTTAGGTCTGGGTTATGCCCGCATCTGGCTCATGATTTTGCCTTCTTCGCATACTTGTTGGCCAGATCCTGGGTTTTTTTCGTGTTTGAATCACGTAGTAATGTGGTAACACACTGAAGCAGTCAATTAAACCTGGTTTCGATCAATATTTTAGAGGATAACACCGGTTAGGTCTGGGTTAGGTCTGAGTTATGCCCGCATCTGGCTCATGATTTTGCCTTCTTCGCATACTTGTTGGCCAGATCCTGGGTTTTTTTCGTGCTTGAATCACGTAGTGATGTGGTAACACACAGAAGCAGTCAATTAAACCTGGATTCGATCAATATTTTAGAGGATAACACCGGTTAGGTCTGGGTTAGGTCCGGGAAATGCACGCATCTGGCTTATGATTTCGCCTTTTTCGCAAACTTGTTGACCAGATCCTGGGTTTTTTCCGTGGTTGAATCACGTAGTAATGTGGTACCACACTGAGGTAGTCAATTAAACCTGGTTTCGATCAATATTTTAGAGGATCACACCGGTTAGGTCTGGGTTAGGTCTGGGTTAGGTCTGGGTTATGCCCGCATCTGGCTCATGATTTTGCCTTCTTCGCATACTTGTTGGCCAGATCCTGGGTTTTTTTCGTGTTTGAATCACGTAGTAATGTGGTAACACATAGAAGCAGTCAATTAAACCTGGTTTCGATCAATATTTTAGAGGATAACACCGGTTAGGTCTGGGTTAGGTCCGGGAAATGCACGCATCTGGCTTATGATTTCGCCTTTTTCGCAAACTTGTTGACCAGATCCTGGGTTTTTTTCGTGTTTGAATCACGTAGTAATGTGGTAACACACTGAAGCAGTCAATTAAACCTGGTTTCGATCAATATTTTAGAGGATAACACCGGTTAGGTCTGGGTTAGGTCTGGGATATGCGCGCATCTGGCTTATTCTTTCGCCTTTTTCGCAAACCTTTTGGCCAGATCCTGGGTTTTTTTCGTGTTTGAATCACGTAGTAATGTGGTAACACACTGAAGCAGTCAATTAAACCTGGTTTCGATCAATATTTCAGAGGATAACACCGGTTAGGTCTGGGTTAGGTCCGGGAAATGCACGCATCTGGTTCATGATTTCGCCTTTTTCGCAAACTTGTTGGCCAGATCCTGGGTTTTTTTCGTGTTTGAATCACGTAGTAATATTGTACCCCACTGAGGCAGTCAATTAAACCTGGTTTCGATCAATATTTCAGAGGATAACACCGGTTAGGTCTGGGTTAGGTCCGGGAAATGCACGCATCTGGTTCATGATTTCGCCTTTTTCGCAAACTTGTTGGCCAGATCCTGGGTTTTTTTCGTGTTTGAATCACGTAGTAATGTGGTACCACACTGAGGCAGTCAATTAAACCTGGTTTCGATCAATATTTCAGAGGATAACACCGGTTAGGTCTGGGTTAGGTCTGGGATATGCGCGCATCTGGCTTATACTTTCGCCTTTTTCGCAAACTTTTTGGCCAGATCCTGGGTTTTTTTCATGTTTGAATCACGTAGTAATGTGGTACCACACTGAGGCAGTCAATTAAACCTGGTTTCGATCAATATTTTAGAGGATAACACCGGTTAGGTCTGGGTTAGGTCAGGGATATGCGCGCATCTGGCTTACAGTTTCGCCATTTTCGCAAACTTGTTGGCCAGATCCTGGGTTTTTTTCGTGTTTGAATCACGTAGTAATGTGGTAACACACTGAAGCAGTCAATTAAACCTGGTTTCGATCAATATTTTAGAGGATAACACCGGTTAGGTCTGGGTTAGGTCTGGGATATGCGCGCATCTGGCTTACACTTTCGCCATTTTCGCAAACTTGTTGGTCAGATCCTGGGTTTTTTTCGTGTTTGAATCACGTAGTAATGTTCTACCACACTGAGGCAGTCAATTAAACCTGGTTTCGATCAATATTTTAGAGGATAACACCGGTTAGGTCTGGGTTAGGTTTGGGTTATGCCCGCATCTGGCTCATGATTTTGCCTTCTTCGCATACTTGTTGGCCAGATCCTGGGTTTTTTTCGTGTTTGAATCACGTAGTAATGTGGTAACACACTGAAGCAGTCAATTAAACCTGGTTTCGATCAATATTTTAGAGGATAACACCGGTTAGGTCTGGGTTAGGTCTGGGTTATGCCCGCATCTGGCTCATGATTTTGCCTTCTTCGCATACTTGTTGGCCAGATCCTGGGTTTTTTTCGTGTTTGAATCACGTAGTAATGTGGTAACACACTGAAGCACTCAATTAAACCTGGTTTCGATCAATATTTTAGAGGATGACACCGGTTAGGTCTGGGTTAGGTCTGGGATATGCGCGCATCTGGCTTTAACTTTCTCCTTTTTCGCCAACTTGTTGGCTATATCCTGGGTTTTTTCGGGTTCGAATCACGTAGTAATGTGATAATTCACTGAAACACTCAATTAAACCTGGTTTCGATCAGTATTTTAGAGGATAACACCGGTTAGGTCTGGGTTAGGTCCGGGAAATGCACGCATCTGGCTTATACTTTCTCCTTTTTCGCAAACTTGTTGGCTATATCCTGGGTTTTTTCGGGTTCGAATCACGTAGTAATGTGGTAATTCACTGAAACACTCAATTAAACCTGGTTTCGATCAGTATTTTAGAGGATAACACCGGTTAGGACTGGGTTCGGTCCGGGAAATGCACGCATCTGGCTTATGATTTCGCCTTTTTCGCAAACTTGTTGGCCAGATCCTGGGTTTTTTTCGTGTTTGAATCACGTAGTAATGTTGTACCCAACTGAGGCAGTCAATTAAACCTGGTTTCGATCAATATTTCAGAGGATAACACCGGTTAGGTCTGGGTTAGGTCCGGGAAATGCACGCATCTGGTTCATGATTTCGCCTTTTTCGCAAACTTGTTGGCCAGATCCTGGGTTTTTTTCGTGTTTGAATCACGTAGTAATATTGTACCCCACTGAGGCAGTCAATTAAACCTGGTTTCGATCAATATTTCAGAGGATAACACCGGTTAGGTCTGGGTTAGGTCCGGGAAATGCACGCATCTGGTTCATGATTTCGCCTTTTTCGCAAACTTGTTGGCCAGATCCTGGGTTTTTTTCGTGTTTGAATCACGTAGTAATGTGGTACCACACTGAGGCAGTCAATTAAACCTGGTTTCGATCAATATTTCAGAGGATAACACCGGTTAGGTCTGGGTTAGGTCTGGGATATGCGCGCATCTGGCTTATACTTTCGCCTTTTTCGCAATCTTTTTGGCCAGATCCTGGGTTTTTTTCATGTTTGAATCACGTAGTAATGTGGTACCACACTGAGGCAGTCAATTAAACCTGGTTTCGATCAATATTTTAGAGGATAACACCGGTTAGGTCTGGGTTAGGTCTGGGATATGCGCGCATCTGGCTTACACTTTCGCCATTTTCGCAAACTTGTTGGTCAGATCCTGGGTTTTTTTCGTGTTTGAATCACGTAGTAATGTTCTACCACACTGAGGCAGTCAATTAAACCTGGTTTCGATCAATATTTCAGAGGATAACACCGGTTAGGTCTGGGTTAGGTCCGGGAAATGCACGCATCTGGCTCATGATTTCGCCTTTTTCGCAAACTTGTTGGCCAGATCCTGGGTTTTTTCCGTGTTTGAATCACGTAGTAATGTGGTAATTCACTGAAGCAGTCAATTAAACCTGGTTTCGATCAATATTTTAGAGGATAACACCGGTTAGGTCTGGGTTAGGTCTGGGTTATGCCCGCATCTGGCTCATGATTTTGCCTTCTTCGCATACTCGTTGGCCAGATCCTGGGTTTTTTTCGTGTTTGAATCACGTAGTAATGTGGTAACACACTGAAGCAGTCAATTAAACCTGGTTTCGATCAATACTTTAGAGGATGACACCGGTTAGGTCTGGGTTAGGTCTGGGATATGCGCGCATCTGGCTTATACTTTCTCCTTTTTCGCAAACTTGTTGGCTAGATCCTGGGTTTTTTCGGGTTCGAATCACGTAGTAATGTGGTAATTCACTGAAACACTCAATTAAACCTGGTTTCGGTCAGTATTTTAGAGGATAACACCGGTTAGGACTGGGTTCGGTCTGGGAAATGCACGCATCTGGCTTATGATTTCGCCTTTTTCGCAAACTTGTTGACCAGATCCTGGGTTTTTTCCGTGTTTGAATCATGCAGTAATGTGGTACCACACTGAGGCAGTCAATTAAACCTGGTTTCGATCAATATTTTAGAGGATAACACCGGTTAGGTCTGGGTTAGGTCTGGGTTATGCCCGCATCTGGCTCATGATTTTGCCTTCTTCGCATACTTGTGGGCCAGATCCTGGGTTGTTCTCGTGTTTGAATCACGTAGTAATGTGGTAACACACTGAAGCAGTCAATTAAACCTGGTTTCGATCAATATTTTAGAGGATAACACCGGTTAGGTCTGGGTTAGGTCTGGGATATGCGCGCATCTGGCTTATTCTTTCGCATTTTTCGCAATCTTGTTGGCCAGATCCTGGGTTTTTTTCGTGTTTGAATCACGTAGTAATGTTGTACCCCACTGAGGCAGTCAATTAAACCTGGTTTCGATCAATATTTCAGAGGATAACACCGGTTAGGTCTGGGTTAGGTCTGAGTTATGCCCGCATCTGGCTCATGATATTGCCTTTTTTGCAAACTTGTTGGCCATATCCTGGGTTTTTTTCGTGTTTGAATCACGTAGTAATGTTGTACCCCACTGAGGCAGTCAATTAAACCTGGTTTCGATCAATATTTCAGAGGATAACACCGGTTAGGTCTGGGTTAGGTCTGAGTTATGCCCGCATCTGGCTCATGATTATTTGCCTTCTTCGCATACTTGTTGGCCAGATCCTGGGTTTTTTTCGTGTTTGAATCACGTAGTAATGTGGTAACACACTGAAGCAGTCAATTAAACCTGGTTTCGATCAATTTTTTTAGGGGATGACACCGGTTAGGTCTGGGTTAGGTCTGGGTTATGCCCGCATCTGGCTCATGATTTTGCCTTCTTCGCATACTTGTTGGCCAGATCCTGGATTTTTTTCGTGTTTGAATCACGTAGTAATGTGGTAACACACTGAAGCAGTCAATTTAACCTGGTTTCGATCAATATTTCAGAGGATAACACCGGTTCGGTCTGGGTTAGGTCCGGGAAATGCACGCATCTGGCTCATGATTTCGCCTTTTTCGCAAACTTGTTGGCCAGATCCTGGGTTTTTTCCGTGTTTGAATCACGTAGTAATGTGGTAACACACTGAAGCAGTCAATTAAACCTGGTTTCGATCAATACTTTAGAGGATGACACCGGTTAGGTCTGGGTTAGGTCTGGGATATGCGCGCATCTGGCTTATACTTTCTCCTTTTTCGCAAACTTGTTGGCTAGATCCTGGGTTTTTTCGGGTTCGAATCACGTAGTAATGTGGTAATTCACTGAAACACTCAATTAAACCTGGTTTCGGTCAGTATTTTAGAGGATAACACCGGTTAGGACTGGGTTCGGTCTGGGAAATGCACGCATCTGGCTTATGATTTCGCCTTTTTCGCAAACTTGTTGACCAGATCCTGGGTTTTTTCCGTGTTTGAATCATGCAGTAATGTGGTACCACACTGAGGCAGTCAATTAAACCTGGTTTCGATCAATATTTTAGAGGATAACACCGGTTAGGTCTGGGTTAGGTCTGGGTTATGCCCGCATCTGGCTCATGATTTTGCCTTCTTCGCATACTTGTGGGCCAGATCCTGGGTTGTTCTCGTGTTTGAATCACGTAGTAATGTGGTAACACACTGAAGCAGTCAATTAAACCTGGTTTCGATCAATATTTTAGAGGATAACACCGGTTAGGTCTGGGTTAGGTCTGGGATATGCGCGCATCTGGCTTATTCTTTCGCATTTTTCGCAATCTTGTTGGCCAGATCCTGGGTTTTTTTCGTGTTTGAATCACGTAGTAATGTTGTACCCCACTGAGGCAGTCAATTAAACCTGGTTTCGATCAATATTTCAGAGGATAACACCGGTTAGGTCTGGGTTAGGTCTGAGTTATGCCCGCATCTGGCTCATGATATTGCCTTTTTTGCAAACTTGTTGGCCATATCCTGGGTTTTTTTCGTGTTTGAATCACGTAGTAATGTTGTACCCCACTGAGGCAGTCAATTAAACCTGGTTTCGATCAATATTTCAGAGGATAACACCGGTTAGGTCTGGGTTAGGTCTGAGTTATGCCCGCATCTGGCTCATGATTATTTGCCTTCTTCGCATACTTGTTGGCCAGATCCTGGGTTTTTTTCGTGTTTGAATCACGTAGTAATGTGGTAACACACTGAAGCAGTCAATTAAACCTGGTTTCGATCAATTTTTTTAGGGGATGACACCGGTTAGGTCTGGGTTAGGTCTGGGTTATGCCCGCATCTGGCTCATGATTTTGCCTTCTTCGCATACTTGTTGGCCAGATCCTGGATTTTTTTCGTGTTTGAATCACGTAGTAATGTGGTAACACACTGAAGCAGTCAATTTAACCTGGTTTCGATCAATATTTCAGAGGATAACACCGGTTCGGTCTGGGTTAGGTCCGGGAAATGCACGCATCTGGCTCATGATTTCGCCTTTTTCGCAAACTTGTTGGCCAGATCCTGGGTTTTTTCCGTGTTTGAATCACGTAGTAATGTGGTAACACACTGAAGCAGTCAATTAAACCTGGTTTCGATCAATACTTTAGAGGATGACACCGGTTAGGTCTGGGTTAGGTCTGGGATATGCGCGCATCTGGCTTATACTTTCTCCTTTTTCGCAAACTTGTTGGCTATATCCTGGGTTTTTTCGGGTTCGAATCACGTAGTAATGTGGTAATTCACTGAAACACTCAATTAAACCTGGTTTCGATCAGTATTTTAGAGGATAACACCGGTTAGGACTGGGTTCGGTCCGGGAAATGCACGCATCTGGCTTATGATTTCGCCTTTTTCGCAAACTTGTTGGCCAGATCCTGGGTTTTTTTCGTGTTTGAATCACGTAGTAATGTTGTACCCAACTGAGGCAGTCAATTAAACCTGGTTTCGATCAATATTTCAGAGGATAACACCGGTTAGGTCTGGGTTAGGTCCGGGAAATGCACGCATCTGGTTCATGATTTCGCCTTTTTCGCAAACTTGTTGGCCAGATCCTGGGTTTTTTTCGTGTTTGAATCACGTAGTAATATTGTACCCCACTGAGGCAGTCAATTAAACCTGGTTTCGATCAATATTTCAGAGGATAACACCGGTTAGGTCTGGGTTAGGTCCGGGAAATGCACGCATCTGGTTCATGATTTCGCCTTTTTCGCAAACTTGTTGGCCAGATCCTGGGTTTTTTTCGTGTTTGAATCACGTAGTAATGTGGTACCACACTGAGGCAGTCAATTAAACCTGGTTTCGATCAATATTTCAGAGGATAACACCGGTTAGGTCTGGGTTAGGTCTGGGATATGCGCGCATCTGGCTTATACTTTCGCCTTTTTCGCAAACTTTTTGGCCAGATCCTGGGTTTTTTTCATGTTTGAATCACGTAGTAATGTGGTACCACACTGAGGCAGTCAATTAAACCTGGTTTCGATCAATATTTTAGAGGATAACACCGGTTAGGTCTGGGTTAGGTCTGGGATATGCGCGCATCTGGCTTACACTTTCGCCATTTTCGCAAACTTGTTGGTCAGATCCTGGGTTTTTTTCGTGTTTGAATCACGTAGTAATGTTCTACCACACTGAGGCAGTCAATTAAACCTGGTTTCGATCAATATTTCAGAGGATAACACCGGTTAGGTCTGGGTTAGGTCCGGGAAATGCACGCATCTGGCTCATGATTTCGCCTTTTTCGCAAACTTGTTGGCCAGATCCTGGGTTTTTTCCGTGTTTGAATCACGTAGTAATGTGGTAATTCACTGAAGCAGTCAATTAAACCTGGTTTCGATCAATATTTTAGAGGATAACACCGGTTAGGTCTGGGTTAGGTCTGGGTTATGCCCGCATCTGGCTCATGATTTTGCCTTCTTCGCATACTCGTTGGCCAGATCCTGGGTTTTTTTCGTGTTTGAATCACGTAGTAATGTGGTAACACACTGAAGCAGTCAATTAAACCTGGTTGCGATCAATACTTTAGAGGATGACACCGGTTAGGTCTGGGTTAGGTCTGGGATATGCGCGCATCTGGCTTATACTTTCTCCTTTTTCGCAAACTTGTTGGCTAGATCCTGGGTTTTTTCGGGTTCGAATCACGTAGTAATGTGGTAATTCACTGAAACACTCAATTAAACCTGGTTTCGGTCAGTATTTTAGAGGATAACACCGGTTAGGACTGGGTTCGGTCTGGGAAATGCACGCATCTGGCTTATGATTTCGCCTTTTTCGCAAACTTGTTGACCAGATCCTGGGTTTTTTCCGTGTTTGAATCATGCAGTAATGTGGTACCACACTGAGGCAGTCAATTAAACCTGGTTTCGATCAATATTTTAGAGGATAACACCGGTTAGGTCTGGGTTAGGTCTGGGTTATGCCCGCATCTGGCTCATGATTTTGCCTTCTTCGCATACTTGTGGGCCAGATCCTGGGTTGTTCTCGTGTTTGAATCACGTAGTAATGTGGTAACACACTGAAGCAGTCAATTAAACCTGGTTTCGATCAATATTTTAGAGGATAACACCGGTTAGGTCTGGGTTAGGTCTGGGATATGCGCGCATCTGGCTTATTCTTTCGCCTTTTTCGCAATCTTGTTGGCCAGATCCTGGGTTTTTTTCGTGTTTGAATCACGTAGTAATGTTGTACCCCACTGAGGCAGTCAATTAAACCTGGTTTCGATCAATATTTCAGAGGATAACACCGGTTAGGTCTGGGTTAGGTCTGAGTTATGCCCGCATCTGGCTCATGATATTGCCTTTTTTGCAAACTTGTTGGCCAGATCCTGGGTTTTTTTCGTGTTTGAATCACGTAGTAATGTTGTACCCCACTGAGGCAGTCAATTAAACCTGGTTTCGATCAATATTTCAGAGGATAACACCGGTTAGGTCTGGGTTAGGTCTGAGTTATGCCCGCATCTGGCTCATGATTATTTGCCTTCTTCGCATACTTGTTGGCCAGATCCTGGGTTTTTTTCGTGTTTGAATCACGTAGTAATGTGGTAACACACTGAAGCAGTCAATTAAACCTGGTTTCGATCAATTTTTTTAGGGGATGACACCGGTTAGGTCTGGGTTAGGTCTGGGTTATGCCCGCATCTGGCTCATGATTTTGCCTTCTTCGCATACTTGTTGGCCAGATCCTGGATTTTTTTCGTGTTTGAATCACGTAGTAATGTGGTAACACACTGAAGCAGTCAATTTAACCTGGTTTCGATCAATATTTTAGAGGATAACACCGGTTAGGTCTGGGTTAGGTCTGAGTTATGCCCGCATCTGGCTCATGATTTTGCCTTTTTTGCAAACTTGTTGGCCAGATCCTGGGTTTTTTCCGTGTTTGAATCAGGCAGTAATGTGGTAACACACTGAAGCAGCCAATTAAACCTGGTTTCGATCAATATTTTAGAGGATAACACCGGTTAGGTCTGGGTTAGGTCTGGGATATGCGCGCATCTGGCTTACACTTTCGCCATTTTCGCAAACTTGTTGGCCAGATCCTGGGTTTTTTTCGTGTTTGAATCACGTAGTAATGTTCTACCACACGGAGGCAGTCAATTAAACCTGGTTTCGATCAATATTTCAGAGGATAACACCGGTTCGGTCTGGGATAGGTCCGGGAAATGCACGCATCTGGCTCATGATTTCGCCTTTTTCGCAAACTTGTTGGCCAGATCCTGGGTTTTTTCCGTGTTTGAATCACGTAGTAATGTGGTAATTCACTGAAGCAGTCAATTAAACCTGGTTTCGATCAATATTTTAGAGGATAACACCGGTTAGGTCTGGGTTAGGTTTGGGTTATGCCCGCATCTGGCTCATGATTTTGCCTTCTTCGCATACTTGTTGGCCAGATCCTGGGTTTTTTTCGTGTTTGAATCACGTAGTAATGTGGTAACACACTGAAGCAGTCAATTAAACCTGGTTTCGATCAATATTTTAGAGGATAACACCGGTTAGGTCTGGGTTAGGTCTGGGTTATGCCCGCATCTGGCTCATGATTTTGCCTTCTTCGCATACTTGTTGGCCAGATCCTGGGTTTTTTTCGTGTTTGAATCACGTAGTAATGTGGTAACACACTGAAGCAGTCAATTAAACCTGGTTTCGATCAATATTTTAGAGGATGACACCGGTTAGGTCTGGGTTAGGTCTGGGATATGCGCGCATCTGTCTTTAACTTTCTCCTTTTTCGCAAACTTGTGGCTAGATCCTGGGTTTTTTCGGATTCGAATCACGTAGTAATGTGGTAATTCACTGAAACACTCAATTAAACCTGGTTTCGGTCAGTATTTTAGAGGATAACACCGGTTAGGACTGGGTTCGGTCCGGGAAATGCACGCATCTGGCTTATGATTTCGCCTTTTTCGCAAACTTGTTGACCAGATCCTGGGTTTTTTCCGTGTTTGAATCATGCAGTAATGTGGTACCACACTGAGGCAGTCAATTAAACCTGGTTTCGATCAATATTTTAGAGGATAACACCGGTGAGGTCTGGGTTAGGTCTGGGTTATGCCCGCATCTGGCTCATGATTTTGCCTTCTTCGCATACTTGTGGGCCAGATCCTGGGTTGTTTTCGTGTTTGAATCACGTAGTAATGTGGCAACACACTGAAGCAGTCAATTAAACCTGGTTTCGATCAATATTTTAGAGGATAACACCGGTTAGGTCTGGGATAGGTCTGCGATACGCGCGCATCTGGCTTATTCTTTCGCCTTTTTCGCAATCTTGTTGGCCAGATCCTGGGTTTTTTTCGTGTATGAATCACGTAGTAATGTTCTACCACACTGAGGCAGTCAATTAAACCCGGTTTCGATCAATATTTCAGAGGATAACACCGGTTAGGTCTGGGTTAGGTCCGGGAAATGCACGCATCTGGCTCATGATTTCGCCTTTTTCGCAAACTTGTTGGCCAGATCCTGGGTTTTTTCCGTGTTTGAATCACGTAGTAATGTGGTAATTCACTGAAGCAGTCAATTAAACCTGGTTTCGATCAATATTTTAGAGGATAACACCGGTTAGGTCTGTGTTAGGTTTGGGTTATGCCCGCATCTGGCTCATGATTTTGCCTTCTTCGCATACTTGTTGGCCAGATCCTGGGTTTTTTTCGTGTTTGAATCACGTAGTAATGTGGTAACACACTGAAGCAGTCAATTAAACCTGGTTTCGATCAATATTTTAGAGGATAACACCGGTTAGGTCTGGGTTAGGTCTGGGTTATGCCCGCATCTGGCTCATGATTTTGCCTTCTTCGCATACTTGTTGGCCAGATCCTGGGTTTTTTTCGTGTTTGAATCACGTAGTAATGTGGTAACACACTGAAGCAGTCAATTAAACCTGGTTTCGATCAATATTTTAGAGGATGACACCGGTTAGGTCTGGGTTAGGTCTGGGATATGCGCGCATCTGGCTTATACTTTCTCCTTTTTCACAAACTTGTTGGCTAGATCCTGGGTTTTTTTCGGGTTCGAATCACGTAGTGATGTGGTAATTCACTGAAACACTCAATTAAACCTGGTTTCGATCAGTATTTTAGAGGATAACACCGGTTAGGACTGGGTTCGGTCCGGGAAATGCACGTATCTGGCTTATGATTTCGCCTTTTTCGCAAACTTGTTGACCAGATCCTGGGTTTTTTCCGTGTTTGAATCACGTAGTAATGTGGTACCACACTGAGGCAGTCAATTAAACCTGGTTTCGATCAATATTTTAGAGGATAACACCGGTTAGGTCTGGGTTAGGTCTGGGTTATGCCCGCATCTGGCTCATGATTTTGCCTTCTTCGCATACTTGTTGGCCAGATCCTGGGTTTTTTTCGTGTTTGAATCACGTAGTAATGGGGTAACACACAGAAGCAGTCAATTAAACCTGGTTTCGATCAATATTTTAGAGGGTAACACCGGCTAGGTCTGGGTTAGGTCTGGGATATGCGCGCATCTGGCTTATACTTTCGCCGTTTTCGCAAACTAGTTGGCCAGATCCTGGGGTTTTTCCGTGTTTGAATCACGTAGTAATGTGGTAATACACTGAAGCAGTCAATTAAACCTGGTTTCGATCAATATTTTAGAGGATAACACCGGTTAGGACTGGGTTCGGTCTGGGATATGCGCGCATCTGGCTTACACTTTCGCCATTTTCGCAAACTTGTTGGCCAGATCCTCGGTTTTTTCCGTGTTTGAATCAGGTAGTAATGTGGTAACACACTGAAGCAGTCATTTAAACCTGGTTTCGATCAGTATTTTAGAGGATAACACCGGTTAGGACTGGGTTCGGTCCGGGAAATGCACGTATCTGGCTTATGATTTCGCCTTTTTCGCAAACTTGTTGACCAGATCCTGGGTTTTTTCCGTGTTTGAATCACGTAGTAATGTGGTAACACACTGAAGCAGTCAATTAAACCTGGTTTCGATCAATTTTTTTAGGGGATGACACCGGTTAGGTCTGGGTTAGGTCTGGGTTATGCCCGCATCTGGCTCATGATTTTGCCTTCTTCGCATACTTGTTGGCCAGATCCTGGATTTTTTTCGTGTTTGAATCACGTAGTAATGTGGTAACACACTGAAGCAGTCAATTTAACCTGGTTTCGATCAATATTTCAGAGGATAACACCGGTTCGGTCTGGGTTAGGTCCGGGAAATGCACGCATCTGGCTCATGATTTCGCCTTTTTCGCAAACTTGTTGGCCAGATCCTGGGTTTTTTCCGTGTTTGAATCACGTAGTAATGTGGTAACACACTGAAGCAGTCAATTAAACCTGGTTTCGATCAATACTTTAGAGGATGACACCGGTTAGGTCTGGGTTAGGTCTGGGATATGCGCGCATCTGGCTTATACTTTCTCCTTTTTCGCAAACTTGTTGGCTATATCCTGGGTTTTTTCGGGTTCGAATCACGTAGTAATGTGGTAATTCACTGAAACACTCAATTAAACCTGGTTTCGATCAGTATTTTAGAGGATAACACCGGTTAGGACTGGGTTCGGTCCGGGAAATGCACGCATCTGGCTTATGATTTCGCCTTTTTCGCAAACTTGTTGGCCAGATCCTGGGTTTTTTTCGTGTTTGAATCACGTAGTAATGTTGTACCCAACTGAGGCAGTCAATTAAACCTGGTTTCGATCAATATTTCAGAGGATAACACCGGTTAGGTCTGGGTTAGGTCCGGGAAATGCACGCATCTGGTTCATGATTTCGCCTTTTTCGCAAACTTGTTGGCCAGATCCTGGGTTTTTTTCGTGTTTGAATCACGTAGTAATATTGTACCCCACTGAGGCAGTCAATTAAACCTGGTTTCGATCAATATTTCAGAGGATAACACCGGTTAGGTCTGGGTTAGGTCCGGGAAATGCACGCATCTGGTTCATGATTTCGCCTTTTTCGCAAACTTGTTGGCCAGATCCTGGGTTTTTTTCGTGTTTGAATCACGTAGTAATGTGGTACCACACTGAGGCAGTCAATTAAACCTGGTTTCGATCAATATTTCAGAGGATAACACCGGTTAGGTCTGGGTTAGGTCTGGGATATGCGCGCATCTGGCTTATACTTTCGCCTTTTTCGCAAACTTTTTGGCCAGATCCTGGGTTTTTTTCATGTTTGAATCACGTAGTAATGTGGTACCACACTGAGGCAGTCAATTAAACCTGGTTTCGATCAATATTTTAGAGGATAACACCGGTTAGGTCTGGGTTAGGTCTGGGATATGCGCGCATCTGGCTTACACTTTCGCCATTTTCGCAAACTTGTTGGTCAGATCCTGGGTTTTTTTCGTGTTTGAATCACGTAGTAATGTTCTACCACACTGAGGCAGTCAATTAAACCTGGTTTCGATCAATATTTCAGAGGATAACACCGGTTAGGTCTGGGTTAGGTCCGGGAAATGCACGCATCTGGCTCATGATTTCGCCTTTTTCGCAAACTTGTTGGCCAGATCCTGGGTTTTTTCCGTGTTTGAATCACGTAGTAATGTGGTAATTCACTGAAGCAGTCAATTAAACCTGGTTTCGATCAATATTTTAGAGGATAACACCGGTTAGGTCTGGGTTAGGTCTGGGTTATGCCCGCATCTGGCTCATGATTTTGCCTTCTTCGCATACTCGTTGGCCAGATCCTGGGTTTTTTTCGTGTTTGAATCACGTAGTAATGTGGTAACACACTGAAGCAGTCAATTAAACCTGGTTGCGATCAATACTTTAGAGGATGACACCGGTTAGGTCTGGGTTAGGTCTGGGATATGCGCGCATCTGGCTTATACTTTCTCCTTTTTCGCAAACTTGTTGGCTAGATCCTGGGTTTTTTCGGGTTCGAATCACGTAGTAATGTGGTAATTCACTGAAACACTCAATTAAACCTGGTTTCGGTCAGTATTTTAGAGGATAACACCGGTTAGGACTGGGTTCGGTCTGGGAAATGCACGCATCTGGCTTATGATTTCGCCTTTTTCGCAAACTTGTTGACCAGATCCTGGGTTTTTTCCGTGTTTGAATCATGCAGTAATGTGGTACCACACTGAGGCAGTCAATTAAACCTGGTTTCGATCAATATTTTAGAGGATAACACCGGTTAGGTCTGGGTTAGGTCTGGGTTATGCCCGCATCTGGCTCATGATTTTGCCTTCTTCGCATACTTGTGGGCCAGATCCTGGGTTGTTCTCGTGTTTGAATCACGTAGTAATGTGGTAACACACTGAAGCAGTCAATTAAACCTGGTTTCGATCAATATTTTAGAGGATAACACCGGTTAGGTCTGGGTTAGGTCTGGGATATGCGCGCATCTGGCTTATTCTTTCGCCTTTTTCGCAATCTTGTTGGCCAGATCCTGGGTTTTTTTCGTGTTTGAATCACGTAGTAATGTTGTACCCCACTGAGGCAGTCAATTAAACCTGGTTTCGATCAATATTTCAGAGGATAACACCGGTTAGGTCTGGGTTAGGTCTGAGTTATGCCCGCATCTGGCTCATGATATTGCCTTTTTTGCAAACTTGTTGGCCAGATCCTGGGTTTTTTTCGTGTTTGAATCACGTAGTAATGTTGTACCCCACTGAGGCAGTCAATTAAACCTGGTTTCGATCAATATTTCAGAGGATAACACCGGTTAGGTCTGGGTTAGGTCTGAGTTATGCCCGCATCTGGCTCATGATTATTTGCCTTCTTCGCATACTTGTTGGCCAGATCCTGGGTTTTTTTCGTGTTTGAATCACGTAGTAATGTGGTAACACACTGAAGCAGTCAATTAAACCTGGTTTCGATCAATTTTTTTAGGGGATGACACCGGTTAGGTCTGGGTTAGGTCTGGGTTATGCCCGCATCTGGCTCATGATTTTGCCTTCTTCGCATACTTGTTGGCCAGATCCTGGATTTTTTTCGTGTTTGAATCACGTAGTAATGTGGTAACACACTGAAGCAGTCAATTTAACCTGGTTTCGATCAATATTTTAGAGGATAACACCGGTTAGGTCTGGGTTAGGTCTGAGTTATGCCCGCATCTGGCTCATGATTTTGCCTTTTTTGCAAACTTGTTGGCCAGATCCTGGGTTTTTTCCGTGTTTGAATCAGGCAGTAATGTGGTAACACACTGAAGCAGCCAATTAAACCTGGTTTCGATCAATATTTTAGAGGATAACACCGGTTAGGTCTGGGTTAGGTCTGGGATATGCGCGCATCTGGCTTACACTTTCGCCATTTTCGCAAACTTGTTGGCCAGATCCTGGGTTTTTTTCGTGTTTGAATCACGTAGTAATGTTCTACCACACGGAGGCAGTCAATTAAACCTGGTTTCGATCAATATTTCAGAGGATAACACCGGTTCGGTCTGGGATAGGTCCGGGAAATGCACGCATCTGGCTCATGATTTCGCCTTTTTCGCAAACTTGTTGGCCAGATCCTGGGTTTTTTCCGTGTTTGAATCACGTAGTAATGTGGTAATTCACTGAAGCAGTCAATTAAACCTGGTTTCGATCAATATTTTAGAGGATAACACCGGTTAGGTCTGGGTTAGGTTTGGGTTATGCCCGCATCTGGCTCATGATTTTGCCTTCTTCGCATACTTGTTGGCCAGATCCTGGGTTTTTTTCGTGTTTGAATCACGTAGTAATGTGGTAACACACTGAAGCAGTCAATTAAACCTGGTTTCGATCAATATTTTAGAGGATAACACCGGTTAGGTCTGGGTTAGGTCTGGGTTATGCCCGCATCTGGCTCATGATTTTGCCTTCTTCGCATACTTGTTGGCCAGATCCTGGGTTTTTTTCGTGTTTGAATCACGTAGTAATGTGGTAACACACTGAAGCAGTCAATTAAACCTGGTTTCGATCAATATTTTAGAGGATGACACCGGTTAGGTCTGGGTTAGGTCTGGGATATGCGCGCATCTGTCTTTAACTTTCTCCTTTTTCGCAAACTTGTGGCTAGATCCTGGGTTTTTTCGGATTCGAATCACGTAGTAATGTGGTAATTCACTGAAACACTCAATTAAACCTGGTTTCGGTCAGTATTTTAGAGGATAACACCGGTTAGGACTGGGTTCGGTCCGGGAAATGCACGCATCTGGCTTATGATTTCGCCTTTTTCGCAAACTTGTTGACCAGATCCTGGGTTTTTTCCGTGTTTGAATCATGCAGTAATGTGGTACCACACTGAGGCAGTCAATTAAACCTGGTTTCGATCAATATTTTAGAGGATAACACCGGTTAGGTCTGGGTTAGGTCTGGGTTATGCCCGCATCTGGCTCATGATTTTGCCTTCTTCGCATACTTGTGGGCCAGATCCTGGGTTGTTTTCGTGTTTGAATCACGTAGTAATGTGGCAACACACTGAAGCAGTCAATTAAACCTGGTTTCGATCAATATTTTAGAGGATAACACCGGTTAGGTCTGGGATAGGTCTGCGATACGCGCGCATCTGGCTTATTCTTTCGCCTTTTTCGCAATCTTGTTGGCCAGATCCTGGGTTTTTTTCGTGTATGAATCACGTAGTAATGTTCTACCACACTGAGGCAGTCAATTAAACCCGGTTTCGATCAATATTTCAGAGGATAACACCGGTTAGGTCTGGGTTAGGTCCGGGAAATGCACGCATCTGGCTCATGATTTCGCCTTTTTCGCAAACTTGTTGGCCAGATCCTGGGTTTTTTCCGTGTTTGAATCACGTAGTAATGTGGTAATTCACTGAAGCAGTCAATTAAACCTGGTTTCGATCAATATTTTAGAGGATAACACCGGTTAGGTCTGTGTTAGGTTTGGGTTATGCCCGCATCTGGCTCATGATTTTGCCTTCTTCGCATACTTGTTGGCCAGATCCTGGGTTTTTTTCGTGTTTGAATCACGTAGTAATGTGGTAACACACTGAAGCAGTCAATTAAACCTGGTTTCGATCAATATTTTAGAGGATAACACCGGTTAGGTCTGGGTTAGGTCTGGGTTATGCCCGCATCTGGCTCATGATTTTGCCTTCTTCGCATACTTGTTGGCCAGATCCTGGGTTTTTTTCGTGTTTGAATCACGTAGTAATGTGGTAACACACTGAAGCAGTCAATTAAACCTGGTTTCGATCAATATTTTAGAGGATGACACCGGTTAGGTCTGGGTTAGGTCTGGGATATGCGCGCATCTGGCTTATACTTTCTCCTTTTTCACAAACTTGTTGGCTAGATCCTGGGTTTTTTTCGGGTTCGAATCACGTAGTGATGTGGTAATTCACTGAAACACTCAATTAAACCTGGTTTCGATCAGTATTTTAGAGGATAACACCGGTTAGGACTGGGTTCGGTCCGGGAAATGCACGTATCTGGCTTATGATTTCGCCTTTTTCGCAAACTTGTTGACCAGATCCTGGGTTTTTTCCGTGTTTGAATCACGTAGTAATGTGGTACCACACTGAGGCAGTCAATTAAACCTGGTTTCGATCAATATTTTAGAGGATAACACCGGTTAGGTCTGGGTTAGGTCTGGGTTATGCCCGCATCTGGCTCATGATTTTGCCTTCTTCGCATACTTGTTGGCCAGATCCTGGGTTTTTTTCGTGTTTGAATCACGTAGTAATGGGGTAACACACAGAAGCAGTCAATTAAACCTGGTTTCGATCAATATTTTAGAGGGTAACACCGGCTAGGTCTGGGTTAGGTCTGGGATATGCGCGCATCTGGCTTATACTTTCGCCGTTTTCGCAAACTAGTTGGCCAGATCCTGGGGTTTTTCCGTGTTTGAATCACGTAGTAATGTGGTAATACACTGAAGCAGTCAATTAAACCTGGTTTCGATCAATATTTTAGAGGATAACACCGGTTAGGACTGGGTTCGGTCTGGGATATGCGCGCATCTGGCTTACACTTTCGCCATTTTCGCAAACTTGTTGGCCAGATCCTCGGTTTTTTCCGTGTTTGAATCAGGTAGTAATGTGGTAACACACTGAAGCAGTCATTTAAACCTGGTTTCGATCAATATTTTAGAGGATAACACCGGTTAGGTCTGGGTTAGGTCTGGGATATGCGCGCATCTGGCTTATACTTTCGCCTTTTTCGCAAACTTTTTGGCCAGATCCTGGGTTTTTTTCGTGTTTGAATCACGTAGTAATGTGGTAACACACTGAAGCAGTCAATTAAACCTGGTTTCGATCAATATTTTAGAGGATAACACCGGTTAGGTCTGGGTTAGTTCCGGGAAATGCACGCATCTGGCTTATGATTACGCCTTTTTCGCAAACTTGGTGACCAGATCCTGGGTCTTTTCTGTGTTTGAATCACGTAGTAATGTGGTACCACACTGAGACAGTCAATTAAACCTGGTTTCGATCAATATTTTAGAGGATAACACCGGTTAGGTCTGGGTTAGGTCTGGGATATGCGCGCATCTGGCTTACACTTTCGCCATTTTCGCATACTTGTTGGCCAGATCCTGGGTTTTTTTCGTGTTTGAATCACGTAGTAATGTTGTACCACACTGAGGCAGTCAATTAAACCTGGTTTCGATCAATATTTCAGTGGATAACACCGGTTAGGTCTGGGTTAGGTCCGGGAAATGCACGCATCTGGCTCATGATTTCGCCTTTTTCGCAAACTTGTTGGCCAGATCCTGGGTTTTTTCCGTGTTTGAATCAAGTAGTAATGTGGTACCACACTGAGGCAGTCAATTAAACCTGGTTTCGATCAATATTTTAGAGGATAACACCGGTTAGGTCTGGGTTAGGTTTGGGTTATGCCCGCATCTGGCTCATGATTTTGCCTTCTTCGCATACTTGTTGGCCAGATCCTGGGTTTTTTTCGTGTTTGAATCACGTAGTAATGTGGTAACACACTGAAGCAGTCAATTAAACCTGGTTTCGGTCAATATTTTAGGGGATAACACCGGTTAGGTCTGGGTTAGGTCTGAGTTATGCCCGCATCTGGCTCATGATTTTGCCTTCTTCGCATACTTGTTGGCCAGATCCTGGGTTTTTTTCGTGTTTGAATCACGTAGTAATGTGGTAACACACTGAAGCAGTCAATTAAACCTGGTTTCGATCAATTTTTTTAGGGGATGACACCGGTTAGGTCTGGGTTAGGTCTGGGTTATGCCCGCATCTGGCTCATGATTTTGCCTTCTTCGCATACTTGTTGGCCAGATCCTGGATTTTTTTCGTGTTTGAATCACGTAGTAATGTTGTACCACACTGAGGCAGTCAATTAAACCTGGTTTCGATCAATATTTCAGAGGATAACACCGGTTAGGTCTGGGTTAGGTCCGGGAAATGCACGCATCTGGCTCATGATTTCGCCCTTTTCGCAAACTTGTTGGCCAGATCCTGGGTTTTTTCCGTGTTTGAATCACGTAGTAATGTGGTAATTGACTGAAGCAGTCAATTAAACCTGGTTTCGATCAATATCTTAGAGGATAACACTGGTTAGGTCTGGGTTAGGTTTGGGTTATGCCCGCATCTGGCTCATGATTTTGCCTTCTTCGCATACTTGTTGGCCAGATCCTGGGTTTTTTTCGTGTTTGAATCACGTAGTAATGTGGTAACACACTGAAGCAGTCAATTAAACCTGGTTTCGATCAATATTTTAGAGGATAACACCGGTTAGGCCTGGGTTAGGTCTGGGTTATGCCCGCATCTGGCTCATGATTTTGCCTTTTTCGCAAACTTTTTGGCCAGATCCTGGGTTTTTTTCGTGTTTGAATCACGTAGTAATGTGGTAACACACTGAAGCAGTCAATTAAACCTGGTTTCGATCAATATTTTAGAGGATAACACCGGTTAGGTCTGGGTTAGGTCCGGGAAATGCACGCATCTGGCTTATGATTACGCCTTTTTCGCAAACTTGGTGACCAGATCCTGGGTCTTTTCCGTGTTTGAATCACGTAGTAATGTGGTACCACATTGAGACAGTCAATTAAACCTGGTTTCGATCAATATTTTAGAGGTTAACACCGGTTAGGTCTGGGTTAGGTCTGGGATATGCGCGCATCTGGCTTACACTTTCGCCATTTTCGCATACTTGTTGGCCAGATCCTGGGTTTTTTTCGTGTTTGAATCACGTAGTAATGTTGTACCACACTGAGGCAGTCAATGAAACCTGGTTTCGATCAATATTTCAGTGGATAACACCGGTTAGGTCTGGGTTAGGTCCGGGAAATGCACGCATCTGGCTCATGATTTCGCCTCTTTCGCAAACTTGTTGGCCAGATCCTGGGTTTTTTCCGTGTTTGAATCACGTAGTAATGTGGTAACACACTGAAGCAGTCAATTAAACCTGGTTTCGATCAATTTTTTTAGGGGATGACACCGGTTAGGTCTGGGTTAGGTCTGGGTTATGCCTGCATCTGGCTCATGATTTTGCCTTTTTCGCAAACTTTTTGGCCAGATCCTGGGTTTTTTCGTGTTTGAATCACGTAGTAATGTGGTAACACACTGAAGCAGTCAATTAAACCTGGTTTCGATCAATTTTTTTAGGGGATAACACCGGTTAGGTCTGGGTTAGGTCTGAGTTATGCCCGCATCTGGCTCATGATTTTGCCTTCTTCGCATACTTGTTGGCCAGATCCTGGGTTTTTTTCGTGTTTGAATCACGTAGTAATGTGGTAACACACTGAAGCAGTCAATTAAACCTGGTTTCGATCAATTTTTTTAGGGGATGACACCGGTTAGGTCTGGGTTAGGTCTGGGATATGCGCGCATCTGGCTTACACTTTCGCCTTCTTCGCATACTTGTTGGCCAGATCCTGGGTTTTTTTCGTGTTTGAATCACGTAGTAATGTGGTAACACACTGAAGCAGTCAATTAAACCTGGTTTCGATCAATATTTTAGAGGATAACACCGGTTAGGCCTGGGTTAGGTCTGGGTTATGCCCGCATCTGGCTCATGATTTTGCCTTTTTCGCAAACTTTTTGGCCAGATCCTGGGTTTTTTTCGTGTTTGAATCACGTAGTAATGTGGTAACACACTGAAGCAGTCAATTAAACCTGGTTTCGATCAATATTTTAGAGGATAACACCGGTTAGGTCTGGGTTAGGTCCGGGAAATGCACGCATCTGGCTTATGATTACGCCTTTTTCGCAAACTTGGTGACCAGATCCTGGGTCTTTTCCGTGTTTGAATCACGTAGTAATGTGGTACCACACTGAGACAGTCAATTAAACCTGGTTTCGATCAATATTTTAGAGGTTAACACCGGTTAGGTCTGGGTTAGGTCTGGGATATGCGCGCATCTGGCTTACACTTTCGCCATTTTCGCATACTTGTTGGCCAGATCCTGGGTTTTTTTCGTGTTTGAATCACGTAGTAATGTTGTACCACACTGAGGCAGTCAATGAAACCTGGTTTCGATCAATATTTCAGTGGATAACACCGGTTAGGTCTGGGTTAGGTCCGGGAAATGCACGCATCTGGCTCATGATTTCGCCTCTTTCGCAAACTTGTTGGCCAGATCCTGGGTTTTTTCCGTGTTTGAATCACGTAGTAATGTGGTACCACACTGAGGCAGTCAATTAAACCTGGTTTCGATCAATATTTTAGAGGATAACACCGGTTAGGTCTGGGTTAGGTCTGGGATACGCGCGCATCTGGCTTATACTTTCGGCTTTTTCGCAAACTTGTTGGCCAGATCCTCGGTTTTTTCCGTGTTTGAATCAGGTAGTAATGTGGTAACACACTGAAGCAGTCAATTAAACCTGGTTTCGATCAATATTTTAGGGGATAACACCGGTTAGGTCTGGGTTAGGTCTGAGTTATGCCCGCATCTGGCTCATGATTTTGCCTTCTTCGCATACTTGTTGGCCAGATCCTGGGTTTTTTTCGTGTTTGAATCACGTAGTAATGTGGTAACACACTGAAGCAGTCAATTAAACCTGGTTTCGATCAATTTTTTTAGGGGATGACACCGGTTAGGTCTGGGTTAGGTCTGGGTTATGCCCGCATCTGGCTCATGATTTTGCCTTCTTCGCATACTTGTTGGCCAGATCCTGGATTTCTTTCGTGTTTGAATCACGTAGTAATGTGGTAACACACTGAAGCAGTCAATTTAACCTGGTTTCGATCAATATTTTAGTGGATAACACCGGTTAGGTCTGGGTTAGGTCTGGGATACGCGCGCATCTGGCTTATACTTTCGCCTTTTCCGCAAACTTGTTGGCCAGATCCTCGGTTTTTTCCGTGTTTGAATCAGGTAGTAATGTGGTAACGCACTGAAGCAGTCAATTAAACCTGGTTTCGATCAATATTTTAGACGATGACACCGGTTAGGTCTGGGTTAGGTCTGGGATATGCGCGCATCTGGCTTATACTTTCGCCTTTTTCGCAAACTTTTTGGCCATATCCTGGGTTTTTTTCGCGTTTGAATCACGTAGTAATGTGGTACCACACTGAGGCAGTCAATTAAACCTGGTTTCGATCAATATTTTAGAGGATAACACCGGTTAGGTCTGGGTTAGGTCTGGGATATGCGCGCATCTGGCTTACACTTTCGCCATTTTCGCAAACTTGTTGGACAGATCCTGGGTTTTTTTCGTGTTTGAATCACGTAGTAATGTTGTACCACACTGAGGCAGTCAATTAAACCTGGTTTCGATCAATATTTCAGAGGATAACACCGGTTAGGTCTGGGTTAGGTCCGGGAAATGCACGCATCTGGCTCATGATTTCGCCTTTTTCGCAAACTTGTTGGCCAGATCCTGGGTTTTTTCCGTGTTTGAATCACGTAGTAATGTGGTAATTGACTGAAGCAGTCAATTAAACCTGGTTTCGATCAATATCTTAGAGGATAACACTGGTTAGGTCTGGGTTAGGTTTGGGTTATGCCCGCATCTGGCTCATGATTTTGCCTTCTTCGCATACTTGTTGGCCAGATCCTGGGTTTTTTTCGTGTTTGAATCACGTAGTAATGTGGTAACACACTGAAGCAGTCAATTAAACCTGGTTTCGATCAATATTTTAGAGGATAACACCGGTTAGGTCTGGGTTAGGTCTGGGATATGCGCGCAACTGGCTTACACTTTCGCCATTTTCGCAAACTTGTTGGCCAGATCCTGGGTTTTTTTCGTGTTTGAATCACGTAGTAATGTTCTACCACCCTGAGGCAGTCAATTAAACCTGGTTTCGATCAATATTTCAGAGGATAACACCGGTTAGGTCTGGGTTAGGTCCGGGAAATGCACGCATCTGGCTCATGATTTCGCCTTTTTCGCAAACTTGTTGGCCAGATCCTGGGTTTTTTCCGTGTTTGAATCACGTAGTAATGTGGTAATTCAGTGAAGCAGTCAATTAAACCTGGTTTCGATCAATATTTTAGAGGATAACACCGGTTAGGTCTGGGTTAGGTTTGGGTTATGCCCGCATCTGGCTCTTGATTTTGCCTTCTTCGCATACTTGTTGGCCAGATCCTGGGTTTTTTTCGTGTTTGAATCACGTAGTAATGTGGTAATTCAGTGAAGCAGTCAATTAAACCTGGTTTCGATCGATATTTTAGAGGATGACACCGGTTAGGTCTGGGTTAGGTCTGGGATATGCGCGCATCTGGCTTATACTTTCTCCTTTTTCGCAAACTTGTTGGCCAGATCCTGGGTTTTTTCGGGTTCGACTCACGTAGTAATGTGGTAATTCACTGAAACACTCAACTAAACCTGGCTTCGATCAATATTTTAGAGGATAACACCGGTTAGGACTGGGTTCGGTCCGGGAAATGCACGCATCTGGCTTATGATTTCGCCTTTTTCGCAAACTTGTTGACCAGATCCTGGGTTTTTTGCGTGTTTGAATCACGTAGTAATGTGGTACCACACTGAGGCAGTCAATTAAACCTGGTTTCGATCAATATTTTAGAGGATAACACCGGTTAGGTCTGGGTTAGGTCTGGGTTATGCCCGCATCTGGCTCATGATTTTGCCTTCTTCGCATACTTGTTGGCCAGATCCTGGGTTTTTTTCGTGTTTGAATCACGTAGTAACGGGGTAACACACAGAAGCAGTCAATTAAACCTGGTTTCGCTCAATATTTTAGAGGATAACACCGGTTAGGTCTGGGTTAGGTCTGGGATATGCGCGCATCTTGCTTATACTTTCGCCTTTTTCGCAAACTTGATGGCCAGATCCTGGGTTTTTTCCGTGTTTGAATCACGCAGTAATGTGGTACCACACTGAGGCAGTCAATTAAACCTGGTTTCGATCAATATTTTAGAGGATAACACCGGTTAGGTCTGGGTTAGGTCTGGGTTATGCCCGCATCTGGCTCATGATTTTGCCTTCTTCGCATACTTGTTGGCCAGATCCTGGGTTTTTTTCGTGTTTGAATCACGTAGTAATGTGGTAACACACAGAAGCAGTCAATTAAACCTGGTTTCGATCAATATTTTAGAGGATAACACCGGTTAGGTCTGGGTTAGGTCTAAGTTATGCCCGCATCTGGCTCATGATTTTGCCTTCTTCGCATACTTGTTGGCCAGATCCTGGGTTTTTTTCGTGTTTGAATCACGTAGTAATGTGGTAACACACTGAAGCAGTCAATTAAACCTGGTTTCGATCAATTTTTTTAGGGGATGACACCGGTTAGGTCTGGGTTAGGTCCGGGAAATGCACGCATCTGGCTCATGATTTCGCCTTTTTCGCAAACTTGTTGGCCAGATCCTGGGGTTTTTCCGTGTTTGAATCACGTAGTAATGTGGTAATTCACTGAAGCAGTCAATTAAACCTGGTTTCGATCAATATCTTAGAGGATAACACCGGTTAGGTCTGGGTTAGGTTTGGGTTATGCCCGCATCTGGCTCATGATTTTGCCTTCTTCGCATACTTGTTGGCCAGATCCTGGGTTTTTTTCGTGTTTGAATCACGTAGTAATGTGGTAACACACTGAAGCAGTCAATTAAACCTGGTTTCGATCAATATTTTAGAGGATAACACCGGTTAGGTCTGGGTTAGGTCTGGGATATGCGCGCATCTGGCTTACACTTTTTTTTTTTTTTTTTTTTTTTTTTTGTCGTGGGGAAAATCTTCGAAAGACTCTCTCCCACCTCCTTGGGGAGAGGTGGGAGGGATGTGTGGGATTCCCCGCGCCCGTACAACGACAGGCGCGGGACCTACCCACTAAAAACCCCACGGTGACCCTTCGGCACGCTTTGGGAGGATACCGGGATTCGCTCGAAGCATTCTTCCGGTATCCTCCCCGTGCCCGCGCTATCGCGCCCATCCCCCGGGGGGACAATCGGTCCCCCCAGTAGACACACTGCCTCATAGCGGCGGGACGGGGCCACTCCATCCCGCCGCTATCCGTCCCGGGGCCGCGTTTAGTGGCGGCTGCGAGCCCCAACTCGCAACCGCCCGCGACCCCGTTTCCACCCCTCGGCGGCCGGGCGTTCATGGCCGCACCAGACCGCCGAGGGTGCCTCCCCTTGCGTCGGACCGGTAGGGGGAGGCACTCCTACCCCCAACCGGGCCGACCCGGCGCCGCCTGGCGGGAGGAGGGTCCCCTCAGGACCCCCCTCCCAGCCTAGGTCATCCGCCACGCCGAGGCGGCCGCCCGCGACGCCTTGCGACCGGGCGACGACCTCGGGCCACCGCACGAGCGCGAGCTTCAGTGCGCCGCTGAAGCTCGCGCTCCCTCCCCGCGGCCTCCTTCTGCAACACTACGTTCTCGCAGAAGGAGGCCACGGCCCTCCACTTCTCCTCGCTGCCGAGCATGGCGCGCACCACGCCCGGCAGCGAGACATCCCGCCCGACGACGCCGACCAGGACACGGCGCTCCCCCTCCCACGCGGGGCATACCTCCAGGGTATGATCCGCCGTGTCCTGCTCAGCGTCGCAGTGGCAGCAACGCGCCGTCGGCTCCTTCCCTATCCGGCACAGGTATCTTCCGAAGCTGCCATGCCCGGAAAATACCTGTGCCATCCGGTAGGTGAGGCTGCCATGGCCTCTGTCCAGCCACTCCTTCAGGAGTGGCCGAACCGCCCCGACAGTCCGGTGCCCCGCGGTTGGCAGAGCCAGCCGCTCCTGCCACGCGAGCAACACGGACTGCCGGGCCTGGCGCTTCAAATCGCCCCAAGCAGGTACCTGCCCGCCCGGGACCGCCCACACCCCCGCGCGACGGTCGACGCGGTGCCGGTACATCACCGCGTGCGACCGCGCGAGCAGGTCCATGGGCGGCATCCCCGCTAGAACCGTCGCCGCCTCATGTGACATGGTCCGATACCCGCGGACGACCCTGAGCGCCATGCGCCTCTGCACCCGACGCAGCATAGTCATGCTGCGCCGGGAGGCAGCCAGGTCGTCCGCCCAGACGGGGGCCCCGTATAGGGCCACCGACTGGACCATTGCCACATAGAGGCGACGAACTCGGCCCGCCGGGCCCCCCAGGTTGGGCAGGATCCGGCCCAGAGCCGCAACCATCCTTTCCAACCGATCTGGCTTACACTTTCGCCATTTTCGCAAACTTGTTGGCCAGATCCTGGGTTTTTTTCGTGGTTGAATCACGTAGTAATGTTCTACCACCCTGAGGCAGTCAATTAAACCTGGTTTCGAACAATATTTCAGAGGATAACACCGGTTAGGTCTGGGTTAGGTCCGGGAAATGCACGCATCTGGCTCATGATTTCGCCATTTTCGCAAACTTGTTGGCCAGATCCTGGGTTTTTTCCGTGTTTGAATCACGTAGTAATGTGGTAATTCACTGAAGCAGTCAATTAAACCTGGTTTCGATCAATATTTTAGAGGATAACACCGGTTAGGTCTGGGTTAGGTCCGGGAAATGCACGCATCTGGCTCATGATTTCGCCCTTTTCGCAAACTTGTTGGCCAGATCCTGGGTTTTTTCCGTGTTTGAATCACGTAGTAATGTGGTAATTCACTGAAGCAGTCAATTAAACCTGGTTTCGATCAATATTTTAGAGGATAACACCGGTTAGGTCTGGGTTAGTTCCGGGAAATGCACGCATCTGGCTTATGATTACGCCTTTTTCGCAAACTTGGTGACCAGATCCTGGGTCTTTTCCGTGTTTGAATCACGTAGTAATGTGGTACCACACTGAGACAGTCAATTAAACCTGGTTTCGATCAATATTTTAGAGGATAACACCGGTTAGGTCTGGGTTAGGTCTGGGATATGCGCGCATCTGGCTTACACTTTCGCCATTTTCGCATACTTGTTGGCCAGATCCTGGGTTTTTTTCGTGTTTGAATCACGTAGTAATGTTGTACCACACTGAGGCAGTCCATTAAACCTGGTTTCGATCAATATTTCAGTGGATAACACCGGTTAGGTCTGGGTGAGGTCCGGGAAATGCACGCATCTGGCTCATGATTTCGCCTTTTTCGCAAACTTGTTGGCCAGATCCTGGGTTTTTTCCGTGTTTGAATCAAGTAGTAATGTGGTACCACACTGAGGCAGTCAATTAAACCTGGTTTCGATCAATATTTTAGAGGATAACACCGGTTAGGTCTGGGTTAGGTTTGGGTTATGCCCGCATCTGGCTCATGATTTTGCCTTCTTCGCATACTTGTTGGCCAGATCCTGGGTTTTTTTCGTGTTTGAATCACGTAGTAATGTGGTAACACACTGAAGCAGTCAATTAAACCTGGTTTCGATCATTATTTTAGGGGATAACACCGGTAAGGTCTGGGTTAGGTCTGAGTTATGCCCGCATCTGGCTCATGATTTTGCCTTCTTCGCATACTTGTTGGCCAGATCCTGGGCTTTTTTCGTGTTTGAATCACGTAGTAATGTGGTAACACACTGAAGCAGTCAATTAAACCTGGTTTCGATCAATTTTTTTAGGGGATGACACCGGTTAGGTCTGGGTTAGGTCTGGGTTATGCCCGCATCTGGCTCATGATTTTGCCTTCTTCGCATACTTGTTGGCCAGATCCTGGATTTTTTTCGTGTTTGAATCACGTAGTAATGTTGTACCACACTGAGGCAGTCAATTAAACCTGGTTTCGATCAATATTTCAGAGGATAACACCGGTTAGGTCTGGGTTAGGTCCGGGAAATGCACGCATCTGGCTCATGATTTCGCCCTTTTCGCAAACTTGTTGGCCAGATCCTGGGTTTTTTCCGTGTTTGAATCACGTAGTAATGTGGTAATTGACTGAAGCAGTCAATTAAACCTGGTTTCGATCAATATCTTAGAGGATAACACTGGTTAGGTCTGGGTTAGGTTTGGGTTATGCCCGCATCTGGCTCATGATTTTGCCTTCTTCGCATACTTGTTGGCCAGATCCTGAGTTTTTTTCGTGTTTGAATCACGTAGTAATGTGGTAACACACTGAAGCAGTCAATTAAACCTGGTTTCGATCAATATTTTAGAGGATAACACCGGTTAGGTCTGGGTTAGGTCTGGGATATGCGCGCATCTGGCTTACACTTTCGCCATTTTCGCAAACTTGTTGGCCAGATCCTGGGTTTTTTTCGTGTTTGAATCACGTAGTAATGTTCTACCACCCTGAGGCAGTCAATTAAACCCGGTTTTGATCAATATTTCAGAGGATAACACCGGTTAGGTCTGGGTTAGGTCCGGGAAATGCACGCATCTGGCTCATGATTTCGCCTTTTTCGCAAACTTGTTGGCCAGATCCTGGGTTTTTTCCGTGTTTGAATCACGTAGTAATGTGGTAATTCACTGAAGCAGTCAATTAAACCTGGTTTCGATCAATATTTTAGAGGATAACACCGGTTAGGTCTGGGTTAGGTTAGGGTTATGCCCGCATCTGGCTCATGATTTTGCCTTCTTCGCATACTTGTTGGCCAGATCCTGGGTTTTTTTCGTGTTTGAATCACGTAGTAATGTGGTAACACACTGAAGCAGTCAATTAAACCTGGTTTCGATCAATATTTTAGAGGATAACACCGGTTAGGCCTGGGTTAGGTCTGGGTTATGCCCGCATCTGGCTCATGATTTAGCCTTTTTCGCAAACTTTTTGGCCAGATCCTGGGGTTTTTTTCGTGTTTGAATCACGTAGTAATGTGGTAACACACTGAAGCAGTCAATTAAACCTGGTTTCGATCAATATTTTAGAGGATAACACCGGTTAGGTCTGGGTTAGGTCCGGGAAATGCACGCATCTGGCTTATGATTACGCCTTTTTCGCAAACTTGGTGACCAGATCCTGGGTCTTTTCCGTGTTTGAATCACGTAGTAATGTGGTACCACACTGAGACAGTCAATTAAACCTGGTTTCGATCAATATTTTAGAGGTTAACACCGGTTAGGTCTGGGTTAGGTCTGGGATATGCGCGCATCTGGCTTACACTTTCGCCATTTTCGCATACTTGTTGGCCAGATCCTGGGTTTTTTTCGTGTTTGAATCACGTAGTAATGTTGTACCACACTGAGGCAGTCAATTAAACCTGGTTTCGATCAATATTTCAGTGGATAACACCGGTTAGGTCTGGGTTAGGTCCGGGAAATGCACGCATCTGGCTCATGATTTCGCCTTTTTCGCAAACTTGTTGGCCAGATCCTGGGTTTTTTCCGTGTTTGAATCACGTAGTAATGTGGTACCACACTGAGGCAGTCAATTAAACCTGGTTTCGATCAATATTTTAGAGGATAACACCGGTTAGGTCTGGGTTAGGTCTGGGATACGCGCGCATCTGGCTTATACTTTCGGCTTTTTCGCAAACTTGTTGGCCAGATCCTCGGTTTTTTCCGTGTTTGAATCAGGTAGTAATGTGGTAACACACTGAAGCAGTCAATTAAACCTGGTTTCGATCAATATTTTAGGGGATAACACCGGTTAGGTCTGGGTTAGGTCTGAGTTATGCCCGCATCTGGCTCATGATTTTGCCTTCTTCGCATACTTGTTGGCCAGATCCTGGGTTTTTTTCGTGTTTGAATCACGTAGTAATGAGGTAACACACTGAAGCAGTCAATTAAACCTGGTTTCGATCAATTTTTTTAGGGGATGACACCGGTTAGGTCTGGGTTAGGTCTGGGTTATGCCCGCATCTGGCTCATGATTTTGCCTTCTTCGCATACTTGTTGGCCAGATCCTGGATTTCTTTCGTGTTTGAATCACGTAGTAATGTGGTAACACACTGAAGCAGTCAATTTAACCTGGTTTCGATCAATATTTTAGTGGATAACACCGGTTAGGTCTGGGTTAGGTCTGGGATACGCGCGCATCTGGCTTATACTTTCGCCTTTTCCGCAAACTTGTTGGCCAGATCCTCGGTTTTTTCCGTGTTTGAATCAGGTAGTAATGTGGTAACACACTGAAGCAGTCAATTAAACCTGGTTTCGATCAATATTTTAGACGATGACACCGGTTAGGTCTGGGTTAGGTCTGGGATATGCGCGCATCTGGCTTACACTTTCGCCATTTTCGCAAACTTGTTGGCCAGATCCTGGGTTTTTTTCGTGTTTGAATCACGTAGTAATGTTCTACCACCCTGAGGCAGTCAATTAAACCCGGTTTTGATCAATATTTCAGAGGATAACACCGGTTAGGTCTGGGTTAGGTCCGGGAAATGCACGCATCTGGCTCATGATTTCGCCTTTTTCGCAAACTTGTTGGCCAGATCCTGGGTTTTTTCCGTGTTTGAATCACGTAGTAATGTGGTAATTCACTGAAGCAGTCAATTAAACCTGGTTTCGATCAATATTTTAGAGGATAACACCGGTTAGGTCTGGGTTAGGTTAGGGTTATGCCCGCATCTGGCTCATGATTTTGCCTTCTTCGCATACTTGTTGGCCAGATCCTGGGTTTTTTTCGTGTTTGAATCACGTAGTAATGTGGTAACACACTGAAGCAGTCAATTAAACCTGGTTTCGATCAATATTTTAGAGGATAACACCGGTTAGGCCTGGGTTAGGTCTGGGTTATGCCCGCATCTGGCTCATGATTTTGCCTTTTTCGCAAACTTTTTGGCCAGATCCTGGGTTTTTTTCGTGTTTGAATCACGTAGTAATGTGGTAACACACTGAAGCAGTCAATTAAACCTGGTTTCGATCAATATTTTAGAGGATAACACCGGTTAGGTCTGGGTTAGGTCCGGGAAATGCACGCATCTGGCTTATGATTACGCCTTTTTCGCAAACTTGGTGACCAGATCCTGGGTCTTTTCCGTGTTTGAATCACGTAGTAATGTGGTACCACACTGAGACAGTCAATTAAACCTGGTTTCGATCAATATTTTAGAGGTTAACACCGGTTAGGTCTGGGTTAGGTCTGGGATATGCGCGCATCTGGCTTACACTTTCGCCATTTTCGCATACTTGTTGGCCAGATCCTGGGTTTTTTTCGTGTTTGAATCACGTAGTAATGTTGTACCACACTGAGGCAGTCAATTAAACCTGGTTTCGATCAATATTTCAGTGGATAACACCGGTTAGGTCTGGGTTAGGTCCGGGAAATGCACGCATCTGGCTCATGATTTCGCCTTTTTCGCAAACTTGTTGGCCAGATCCTGGGTTTTTTCCGTGTTTGAATCACGTAGTAATGTGGTACCACACTGAGGCAGTCAATTAAACCTGGTTTCGATCAATATTTTAGAGGATAACACCGGTTAGGTCTGGGTTAGGTCTGGGATACGCGCGCATCTGGCTTATACTTTCGGCTTTTTCGCAAACTTGTTGGCCAGATCCTCGGTTTTTTCCGTGTTTGAATCAGGTAGTAATGTGGTAACACACTGAAGCAGTCAATTAAACCTGGTTTCGATCAATATTTTAGGGGATAACACCGGTTAGGTCTGGGTTAGGTCTGAGTTATGCCCGCATCTGGCTCATGATTTTGCCTTCTTCGCATACTTGTTGGCCAGATCCTGGGTTTTTTTCGTGTTTGAATCACGTAGTAATGAGGTAACACACTGAAGCAGTCAATTAAACCTGGTTTCGATCAATTTTTTTAGGGGATGACACCGGTTAGGTCTGGGTTAGGTCTGGGTTATGCCCGCATCTGGCTCATGATTTTGCCTTCTTCGCATACTTGTTGGCCAGATCCTGGATTTCTTTCGTGTTTGAATCACGTAGTAATGTGGTAACACACTGAAGCAGTCAATTTAACCTGGTTTCGATCAATATTTTAGTGGATAACACCGGTTAGGTCTGGGTTAGGTCTGGGATACGCGCGCATCTGGCTTATACTTTCGCCTTTTCCGCAAACTTGTTGGCCAGATCCTCGGTTTTTTCCGTGTTTGAATCAGGTAGTAATGTGGTAACACACTGAAGCAGTCAATTAAACCTGGTTTCGATCAATATTTTAGACGATGACACCGGTTAGGTCTGGGTTAGGTCTGGGATATGCGCGCATCTGGCTTATACTTTCGCCTTTTTCGCAAACTTTTTGGCCATATCCTGGGTTTTTTTCGCGTTTGAATCACGTAGTAATGTGGTACCACACTGAGGCAGTCAATTAAACCTGGTTTCGATCAATATTTTAGAGGATAACACCGGTTAGGTCTGGGTTAGGTCTGGGATATGCGCGCATCTGGCTTACACTTTCGCCATTTTCGCAAACTTGTTGGACAGATCCTGGGTTTTTTTCGTGTTTGAATCACGTAGTAATGTTGTACCACACTGAGGCAGTCAATTAAACCTGGTTTCGATCAATATTTCAGAGGATAACACCGGTTAGGTCTGGGTTAGGTCCGGGAAATGCACGCATCTGGCTCATGATTTCGCCTTTTTCGCAAACTTGTTGGCCAGATCCTGGGTTTTTTCCGTGTTTGAATCACGTAGTAATGTGGTAATTGACTGAAGCAGTCAATTAAACCTGGTTTCGATCAATATCTTAGAGGATAACACTGGTTAGGTCTGGGTTAGGTTTGGGTTATGCCCGCATCTGGCTCATGATTTTGCCTTCTTCGCATACTTGTTGGCCAGATCCTGGGTTTTTTTCGTGTTTGAATCACGTAGTAATGTGGTAACACACTGAAGCAGTCAATTAAACCTGGTTTCGATCAATATTTTAGAGGATAACACCGGTTAGGTCTGGGTTAGGTCTGGGATATGCGCGCAACTGGCTTACACTTTCGCCATTTTCGCAAACTTGTTGGCCAGATCCTGGGTTTTTTTCGTGTTTGAATCACGTAGTAATGTTCTACCACCCTGAGGCAGTCAATTAAACCTGGTTTCGATCAATATTTCAGAGGATAACACCGGTTAGGTCTGGGTTAGGTCCGGGAAATGCACGCATCTGGCTCATGATTTCGCCTTTTTCGCAAACTTGTTGGCCAGATCCTGGGTTTTTTCCGTGTTTGAATCACGTAGTAATGTGGTAATTCACTGAAGCAGTCAATTAAACCTGGTTTCGATCAATATTTTAGAGGATAACACCGGTTAGGTCTGGGTTAGGTTTGGGTTATGCCCGCATCTGGCTCTTGATTTTGCCTTCTTCGCATACTTGTTGGCCAGATCCTGGGTTTTTTTCGTGTTTGAATCACGTAGTAATGTGGTAATTCACTGAAGCAGTCAATTAAACCTGGTTTCGATCAATATTTTAGAGGATGACACCGGTTAGGTCTGGGTTAGGTCTGGGATATGCGCGCATCTGGCTTATACTTTCTCCTTTTTCGCAAACTTGTTGGCTAGATCCTGGGTTTTTTCGGGTTCGAATCACGTAGTAATGTGGTAATTCACTGAAACACTCAACTAAACCTGGCTTCGATCAATATTTTAGAGGATAACACCGGTTAGGACTGGGTTCGGTCCGGGAAATGCACGCATCTGCCTTATGATTTCGCCTTTTTCGCAAACTTGTTGACCAGATCCTGGGTTTTTTGCGTGTTTGAATCACGTAGTAATGTGGTACCACACTGAGGCAGTCAATTAAACCTGGTTTCGATCAATATTTTAGAGGATAACACCGGTTAGGTCTGGGTTAGGTCTGGGTTATGCCCGCATCTGGCTCATGATTTTGCCTTCTTCGCATACTTGTTGGCCAGATCCTGGGTTTTTTTCGTGTTTGAATCACGTAGTAACGGGGTAACACACAGAAGCAGTCAATTAAACCTGGTTTCGCTCAATATTTTAGAGGATAACACCGGTTAGGTCTGGGTTAGGTCTGGGATATGCGCGCATCTTGCTTATACTTTCGCCTTTTTCGCAAACTTGATGGCCAGATCCTGGGTTTTTTTCGTGTTTGAATCACGTAGTAATGTGGTAACACACAGAAGCAGTCAATTAAACCTGGTTTCGATCAATATTTTAGAGGATAACACCGGTTAGGTCTGGGTTAGGTCTAAGTTATGCCCGCATCTGGCTCATGATTTTGCCTTCTTCGCATACTTGTTGGCCAGATCCTGGGTTTTTTTCGTGTTTGAATCACGTAGTAATGTGGTAACACACTGAAGCAGTCAATTAAACCTGGTTTCGATCAATTTTTTTAGGGGATGACACCGGTTAGGTCTGGGTTAGGTCCGGGAAATGCACGCATCTGGCTCATGATTTCGCCTTTTTCGCAAACTTGTTGGCCAGATCCTGGGGTTTTTCCGTGTTTGAATCACGTAGTAATGTGGTAATTCACTGAAGCAGTCAATTAAACCTGGTTTCGATCAATATTTTAGAGGATAACACCGGTTAGGTCTGGGTTAGGTTTGAGTTATGCCCGCATCTGGCTCATGATTTTGCCTTCTTCGCATACTTGTTGGCCAGATCCTGTGTTTTTTCCGTGTTTGAATCACGTAGTAATGTGGTACCACACTGAGACAGTCAATTAAACCTGGTTTCGATCAATATTTTAGAGGATAACACCGGTTAGGTCTTGGTTAGGTCTGGGATATGCGCGCATCTGGCTTACACTTTCGCCATTTTCGCAAACTTGTTGGCCAGATCCTGGGTTTTTTTCGTGTTTGAATCACGTAGTAATGTTGTTCCACACTGAGGCAGTCAATTAAACCTGGTTTCGATCAATATTTCAGAGGATAACACCGGTTAGGTCTGGGTTAGGTCCGGGAAATGCACGCATCTCGCTCATGATTTCGCCTTTTTCGCAAACTTGTTGGCCAGATCCTGGGTTTTTTCCGTGTTTGAATCACGTAGTAATGTGGTAATTCACTGAAGCAGTCAATTAAACCTGGTTTCGATCAATATTTTAGAGGATAACACCGGTTAGGTCTGGGTTAGGTTTGAGTTATGCCCGCATCTGGCTCATGATTTTGCCTTCTTCGCATACTTGTTGGCCAGATCCTGGGTTTTTTCCGTGTTTGAATCACGTAGTAATGTGGTACCACACTGAGACAGTCAATTAAACCTGGTTTCGATCAATATTTTAGAGGATAACACCGGTTAGGTCTGGGTTAGCTCTGGGATATGCGCGCATCTGGCTTACACTTTCGCCATTTTCGCAAACTTGCTGGCCAGATCCTGGGTTTTTTTCGTGTTTGAATCACGTAGTAATGTTGTACCACACTGAGGCAGTCAATTAAACCTGGTTACGATCAATATTTCAGAGGATAACACCGGTTAGGTCTGGGTTAGGTCCGGGAAATGCACGCATCTGGCTCATGTTTTCGCCTTTTTCGCAAACTTGTTGGCCAGATCCTCGGTTTTTTCCGTGTTTGAATCACGTAGTAATGTGGTACCACACTGAGGCAGTCAATTAAACCTGGTTTCGATCAATATATTAGAGGATAACACCGGTTAGGTCTGGGTTAGGTTTGAGTTATGCCCGCATCTGGCTCATGATTTTGCCTTCTTCGCATAATTGTTGGCCAGATCCTGGGTTTTTTTCGTGTTTGAATCACGTAGTAATGTGGTAACACACTGAAGCAGTCAATTAAACCTGGTTTCGATCAATTTTTTTAGGGGATGACACCGGTTAGGTCTGGGTTAGGTCTGGGTTATGCCCGCATCTGGCTCATGATTTTGCCTTCTTCGCATACTTGTTGGCCAGATCCTGGGTTTTTTTCGTGTTTGAATCACGTAGTAAAGTGGTAACACACTGAAGCAGTCAATTAAACCTGGTTTCGATCAATTTTTTTAGGGGATGACACCGGTTAGGTCTGGGTTAGGTCCGGGAAATGCACGCATCTGGCTCATGATTTCGCCTTTTTCGCAAACTTGTTGGCCAGATCCTGGGTTTTTTCCGTGTTTGAATCACGTAGTAATGAGGTAATTCACTGAAGCAGTCAATTAAACCTGGTTTCGATCAATATTTTAGAGGATAACACCGGTTAGGTCTGGGTTAGGTCTGGGATATGCGCGCATCTGGCTTACACTTTCGCCATTTTCGCAAACTTGTTGGCCAGATCCTGGGTTTTTTTCGTGTTCGAATCACGTAGTAATGTGGTAACACACTGAAGCAGTCAATTAAACCTGGTTTCGATCAATTTTTTTAGGGGATGACACCGGTTAGGTCTGGGTTAGGTCTGGGTTATGCCCGCATCTGGCTCATGATTTTGCCTTCTTCGCATACTTGTTGGCCAGATCCTGGGTTTTTTTCGTGTTTGAATCACGTAGTAATGTGGTAACACACTGAAGCAGTCAATTAAACCTGGTTTCGATCAATTTTTTTAGGGGATGACACCGGTTAGGTCTGGGTTAGGTCCGGGAAATGCACGCATCTGGCTCATGATTTCGCCTTTTTCGCAAACTTGTTGGCCAGATCCTGGGTTTTTTCCGTGTTTGAATCACGTAGTAATGTGGTAATTGACTGAAGCAGTCAATTAAACCTGGTTTCGATCAATATCTTAGAGGATAACACTGGTTAGGTCTGGGTTAGGTTTGGGTTATGCCCGCATCTGGCTCATGATTGTGCCTTCTTCGCATACTTGTTGGCCAGATCCTGGGTTTTTTTCGTGTTTGAATCACGTAGTAATGTGGTAACACACTGAAGCAGTCAATTAAACCTGGTTTCGATCAATATTTTAGAGGATAACACCGGTTAGGTCTGGGTTAGGTCTGGGATATGCGCGCATCTGGCTTACACTTTCGCCATTTTCGCAAACTTGTTGGCCAGATCCTGGGTTTTTTTCGTGTTGGAATCACGTAGTAATGTTCTACCACCCTGAGGCAGTCAATTAAACCTGGTTTCGATCAATATTTCAGAGGATAACACCGGTTAGGTCTGGGTTAGGTCCGGGAAATGCACGCATCTGGCTCATGATTTCGCCTTTTTCGCAAACTTGTTGGCCAGATCCTGGGTTTTTTCCGAGTTTGAATCACGTAGTAATGTGGTAACATAATGAAGCAGTCAATTAACCCTGGATTCGATCAATATTTTGGAGGATGACACCGGTTAGGTCTGGGTTAGGTCTGGGTTATGCCCGCATCTGGCTCATGATTTTGCCTTCTTCGCATACTTGTTGGCCAGATCCTGGGTTTTTTTCGTGTTTGAATCACGTAGTAATGTGGTAACACACTGAAGCAGTCAATTAAACCTGGTTTCGATCAATATTTCAGAGGATAACACCGGTTAGGTCTGGGTTAGGTCCGGGAAATGCACGCATCTGGCTCATGATTTCGCCTTTATCGCAAACTTGTTGGCCAGATCCTCGGTTTTTTCCGTGTTTGAATCACGTAGTAATGTGGTACCACACTGAGGCAGTCAATTAAACCTGGTTTCGATCAATATATTAGAGGATAACACCGGTAAGGTCTGGGTTAGGTTTGAGTTATGCCCGCATCTGGCTCATGATTTTGCCTTCTTCGCATAATTGTTGGCCAGATCCTGGGTTTTTTTCGTGTTTGAATCACGTAGTAATGTGGTAACACACTGAAGCAGTCAATTAAACCTGGTTTCGATCAATTTTTTTAGGGGATGACACCGGTTAGGTCTGGGTTAGGTCTGGGTTATGCCCGCATCTGGCTCATGATTTTGCCTTCTTCGCATACTAGTTGGCCAGATCCTGGGTTTTTTTCGTGTTTGAATCACGTAGTAATGTGGTAACACACTGAAGCAGTCAATTAAACCTGGTTTCGATCAATATTTTAGAGGATGACACCGGTTAGGTCTGGGTTAGGTCTGCGATATGCGCGCATCTGGCATATACTTTCTCCTTTTTCGCAAACTTGTTGGCTAGATCCTGGGTTTTTTCGGGTTCGAATCACGTAGTAATGTGGTAATTCACTGAAACACTCAACTAAACCTGGCTTCGATCAATATTTTAGAGGATAACACCGGTTAGGACTGGGTTCGGTCCGGGAAATGCACGCATCTGGCTTATGATTTCGCCTTTTTCGCAAACTTGTTGACCAGATCCTGGGTTTTTTTCGTGTTTGAATCACGTAGTAATGTGGTAACACACAGAAGCAGTCAATTAAACCTGGTTTCGATCAATATTTTAGAGGATAACACAGGTTAGGTCTGGGTTAGGTCTAAGTTATGCCCGCATCTGGCTCATGATTTTGCCTTCTTCGCATACTTGTTGGCCAGATCCTGGGTTTTTTTCGTGTTTGAATCACGTAGTAATGTGGTAACACACAGAAGCAGTCAATTAAACCTGGTTTCGATCAATATTTTAGAGGATAACACCGGTTAGGTCTGGGTTAGGTCTAAGTTATGCCCGCATCTGGCTCATGATTTTGCCTTCTTCGCATACTTGTTGGCCAGATCCTGGGTTTTTTTCGTGTTTGAATCACGTAGTAATGTGGTAACACACTGAAGCAGTCAATTAAACCTGGTTTCGATCAATTTTTTTAGGGGATGACACCGGTTAGGTCTGGGTTAGGTCTGGGTTATGCCCGCATCTGGCTCATGATTTTGCCTTCTTCGCATACTAGTTGGCCAGATCCTGGGTTTTTTTCGTGTTTGAATCACGTAGTAATGTGGTAACACACTGAAGCAGTCAATTAAACCTGGTTTCGATCAATATTTTAGAGGATGACACCGGTTAGGTCTGGGTTAGGTCTGCGATATGCGCGCATCTGGCATATACTTTCTCCTTTTTCGCAAACTTGTTGGCTAGATCCTGGGTTTTTTCGGGTTCGAATCACGTAGTAATGTGGTAATTCACTGAAACACTCAACTAAACCTGGCTTCGATCAATATTTTAGAGGATAACACCGGTTAGGACTGGGTTCGGTCCGGGAAATGCACGCATCTGGCTTATGATTTCGCCTTTTTCGCAAACTTGTTGACCAGATCCTGGGTTTTTTTCGTGTTTGAATCACGTAGTAATGTGGTAACACACAGAAGCAGTCAATTAAACCTGGTTTCGATCAATATTTTAGAGGATAACACCGGTTAGGTCTGGGTTAGGTCTAAGTTATGCCCGCATCTGGCTCATGATTTTGCCTTCTTCGCATACTTGTTGGCCAGATCCTGGGTTTTTTTCGTGTTTGAATCACGTAGTAATGTGGTAACACACTGAAGCAGTCAATTAAACCTGGTTTCGATCAATTTTTTTAGGGGATGACACCGGTTAGGTCTGGGTTAGGTCCGGGAAATGCACGGATCTGGCTCATGATTTCGCCTTTTTCGCAAACTTGTTGGCCAGATCCTGGGGTTTTTCCGTGTTTGAATCACGTAGTAATGTGGTAATTCACTGAAGCAGTCAATTAAACCTGGTTTCGATCAATATCTTAGAGGATAACACCGGTTAGGTCTGGGTTAGGTTTGGGTTATGCCCGCATCTGGCTCATGATTTTGCCTTCTTCGCATACTAGTTGGCCAGATCCTGGGTTTTTTTCGTGTTTGAATCACGTAGTAATGTGGTAACACACAGAAGCAGTCAATTAAACCTGGTTTCGATCAATATTTTAGAGGATAACACCGGTTAGGTCTGGGTTAGGTCTAAGTTATGCCCGCATCTGGCTCATGATTTTGCCTTCTTCGCATACTTGTTGGCCAGATCCTGGGTTTTTTTCGTGTTTGAATCACGTAGTAATGTGGTAACACACTGAAGCAGTCAATTAAACCTGGTTTCGATCAATTTTTTTAGGGGATGACACCGGTTAGGTCTGGGTTAGGTCCGGGAAATGCACGCATCTGGCTCATGATTTCGCCTTTTTCGCAAACTTGTTGGCCAGATCCTGGGGTTTTTCGTGTTTGAATCACGTAGTAATGTGGTAATTCACTGAAGCAGTCAATTAAACCTGGTTTCGATCAATATCTTAGAGGATAACACCGGTTAGGTCTGGGTTAGGTTTGGGTTATGCCCGCATCTGGCTCATGATTTTGCCTTCTTCGCATACTTGTTGGCCAGATCCTGGGTTTTTTTCGTGTTTGAATCACGTAGTAATGTGGTAACACACTGAAGCAGTCAATTAAACCTGGTTTCGATCAATATTTTAGAGGATAACACCGGTTAGGTCTGGGTTAGGTCTGGGATATGCGCGCATCTGGCTTACACTTTCGCCATTTTCGCAAACTTGTTGGCCAGATCCTGGGTTTTTTTCGTGGTTGAATCACGTAGTAATGTTCTACCACCCTGAGGCAGTCAATTAAACCTGGTTTCGATCAATATTTCAGAGGATAACACCGGCTAGGTCTGGGTTCGGTCCGGGAAATGCACGCATCTGGCTTATGATTTCGCCTTTTTCGCAAACTTGTTGACCAGATCCTGGGTTTTTTGCGTGTTTGAATCACGTAGTAATGTGGTACCACACTGAGGCAGTCAATTAAACCTGGTTTCGATCAATATTTTAGAGGATAACACCGGTTAGGTCTGGGTTAGGTCTGGGTTATGCCCGCATCTGGCTCATGATTTTGCCTTCTTCGCATACTTGTTGGCCAGATCCTGGGTTTTTTTCGTGTTTGAATCACGTAGTAACGGGGTAACACACAGAAGCAGTCAATTAAACCTGGTTTCGATCAATGTTTTAGAGGATAACACCGGTTAGGTCTGGGTTAGGTTTGGGATATGCGCGCATCTTGCTTATACATTCGCCATTTTCGCAAACTTGATGGCCAGATCCTGGGTTTTTTCCGTGTTTGAATCACGCAGTAATGTGGTACCACACTGAGGCAGTCAATTAGACCTGGTTTCGATCAATATTTTAGAGGATAACACCGGTTAGGTCTGGGTTATGCCCGCATCTGGCTCATGATTTTGCCTTCTTCGCATACTTGTTGGCCAGATCCTGGGTTTTTTTCGTGTTTGAATCACGTAGTAATGTGGTAACACACAGAAGCAGTCAATTAAACCTGGTTTCGATCAATATTTTAGAGGATAACACCGGTTAGGTCTGGGTTAGGTCTAAGTTATGCCCGCATCTGGCTCATGATTTTGCCTTCTTCGCATACTTGTTGGCCAGATCCTGGGTTTTTTTCGTGTTTGAATCACGTAGTAATGTGGTAACACACTGAAGCAGTCAATTAAACCTGGTTTCGATCAATTTTTTTAGGGGATGACACCGGTTAGGTCTGGGTTAGGTCCGGGAAATGCACGCATCTGGCTCATGATTTCGCCTTTTTCGCAAACTTGTTGGCCAGATCCTGGGGTTTTTCCGTGTTTGAATCACGTAGTAATGTGGTAATTCACTGAAGCAGTCAATTAAACCTGGTTTCGATCAATATCTTAGAGGATAACACCGGTTAGGTCTGGGTTAGGTTTGGGTTATGCCCGCATCTGGCTCATGATTTTGCCTTCTTGGCATACTTGTTGGCCAGATCCTGGGTTTTTTTCGTGTTTGAATCACGTAGTAATGTGGTAACACACTGAAGCAGTCAATTAAACCTGGTTTCGATCAATATTTTAGAGGATAACACCGGTTAGGTCTGGGTTAGGTCTGGGATATGCGCGCATCTGGCTTACACTTTCGCCATTTTCGCAAACTTGTTGGCCAGATCCTGGGTTTTTTTCGTGTTTGAATCACGTAGTAATGTTGTACCACACTGAGGCAGTCAATTAAACCTGGTTTCGATCAATATTTCAGAGGATAACACCGGTTTGGTCTGGGTTAGATCCGGGAAATGCACGCATCTGGCTCATGATTTCGCCTTTTTCGCAAACTTGTTGGCCAGATCCTGGGTTTTTTTCGTGTTTGAATCACGTAGTAATGTGGTAATTCACTGAAGCAGTCAATTAAACCTGGTTTCGATCAATATTTTAGAGGATAACACCGGTTAGGTCTGGGTTAGGTTTGAGTTATGCCCGCATCTGGCTCATGATTTTGCCTTCTTCGCATACTTGTTGGCCAGATCCTGGGTTTTTTTCGTGTTTGAATCACGTAGTAATGTGGTAATTCACTGAAGCAGTCAATTAAACCTGGTTTCGATCAATATTTTAGAGGATAACACCGGTTAGGTCTGGGTTAGGTTTGAGTTATGCCCGCATCTGGCTCATGATTTTGCCTTCTTCGCATACTTGTTGGCCAGATCCTGGGTTTTTTCCGTGTTTGAATCACGTAGTAATGTGGTACCACACTGAGACAGTCAATTAAACCTGGTTTCGATCAATATTTTAGAGGATAACACCGGTTAGGTCTGGGTTAGGTCTGGGATATGCGCGCATCTGGCTTACACTTTCGCCATTTTCGCAAACTTGCTGGCCAGATCCTGGGTTTTTTTCGTGTTTGAATCACGTAGTAATGTTGTACCACACTGAGGCAGTCAATTAAACCTGGTTTCGATCAATATTTCAGAGGATAACACCGGTTAGGTCTGGGTTAGGCCCGGGAAATGCACGCATCTGTCTCATGATTTCGCCTTTTTCGCAAACTTGTTGGCCAGATCCGGGGTTTTTTCCGTGTTTGAATCACGTAGTAATGTGGTACCACACTGAGGCAGTCAATTAAACCTGGTTTCGATCAATATTTTAGAGGATAACACCGGTTAGGTCTGGGTTAGGTCTGGGATACGCGCGCATCTGGCTTATACTTTCGCCTTTTTCGCAAACTTGTTGGCCAGATCCTCGGTTTTTTCCGTGCTTGAATCAGGTAGTAATGTGGTAACACACTGAAGCAGTCAATTAAACCTGGTTTCGATCAATATTTTAGAGGATAACACCGGTTAGGTCTGGGTTAGGTCTGAGTTATGCCCGCAACTGGCTCATGATTTTGCCTTCTTCGCATACTTGTTGGCCAGATCCTGGGTTTTTTTCGTGTTTGAATCACGTAGTAATGTGGTAACACACTGAAGCAGTCAATTAAACCTGGTTTCGATCAATATTTCAGAGGATAACACCGGTTAGGTCTGGGTTAGGTCCGGGAAATGCACGCATCTGGCTCATGATTTCGCCTTTTTCGCAAACTTGTTGGCCAGATCCTGGGTTTTTTCCGTATTTGAATCACGTAGTAATGTGGTAATTCACTGAAGCAGTCAATTAAACCTGGTTTCGATCAATATTTTAGAGGATAACACCGGTTAGGTCTGGGTTAGGTCTGGGATATGCGCGCATCTGGCTTACACTTTCGCCATTTTCGCAAACTTGTTGGCCAGATCCTGGGTTTTTTTCGTGTTTGAATCACGTAGTAATGTGGTAACACACTGAAGCAGTCAATTAAACCTGGTTTCGATCAATATTTCAGAGGATAACACCGGTTAGGTCTGGGTTAGGTCCGGGAAATGCACGCATCTGGCTCATGATTTCGCCTTTTTCGCAAACTTGTTGGCCAGATCCTGGGTTTTTTCCGTATTTGAATCACGTAGTAATGTGGTAATTCACTGAAGCAGTCAATTAAACCTGGTTTCGATCAATATTTTAGAGGATAACACCGGTTAGGTCTGGGTTAGGTCTGGGATATGCGCGCATCTGGCTTACACTTTCGCCATTTTCGCAAACTTGTTGGCCAGATCCTGGGTTTTTTTCGTGTTTGAATCACGTAGTAATGTTGTACCACACTGAGGCAGTCAATTAAACCTGGTTTCGATCAATATTTCAGAGGATAACACCGGTTAGGTCTGGGTTAGGTCCGGGAAATGCACGCATCTGGCTCATGATTTCGCCTTTTTCGCAAACTTGTTGGCCAGATCCTGGGTTTTTTTCGTGTTTGAATCACGTAGTAATGTTGTACCACACTGAGGCAGTCAATTAAACCTGGTTTCGATCAATATTTCAGAGGATAACACCGGTTAGGTCTGGGTTAGGTCCGGGAAGTGCACGCATCTGGCTCATGATTTCGCCTTTTTCGCAAACTTGTTGGCCAGATCCTGGGTTTTTTCCGTATTTGAATCACGTAGTAATGTGGTAATTCACTGAAGCAGTCAATTAAACCTGGTTTCGATCAATATTTTAGAGGATAACACCGGTTAGGTCTGGGTTAGGTCTGGGATACGCGCGCATCTGGCTTATACTTTCGCCTTTTTCGCAAACTTGTTGGCCAGATCCTCGGTTTTATCCGTGTTTGAATCAGGTAGTAATGTGGTAACACACTGAAGCAGTCAATTAAACCTGGTTTCGATCAATATTTTAGAGGATAACACCGGTTAGGTCTGGGTTAGGTCTGAGTTATGCCCGCATCTGGCTCATGATTTTGCCTTCTTCGCATACTTGTTGGCCAGATCCTGGGTTTTTTTCGTGCTTGAATCACGTAGTAATGTGGTAACACACTGAAGCAGTCAATTAAACCTGGTTTCGATCAATTTTTTTAGGGGACGACACCGGTTAGGTCTGGGTTAGGTCTGGGTTATGCCCGCATCTGGCTCATGATTTTGCCTTCTTCGCATACTTGTTGGCCAAATCCTGGATTTTTTTCGTGTTTGAATCACGTAGTAATGTGGTAACACACTGAAGCAGTCAATTTAACCTGGTTTCGATCAATATTTCAGAGGATAACACCGGTTAGGTCTGGGTTAGGTCCGGGAAATGCACGCATCTGGCTCATGATTTCGCCTTTTTCGCAAACTTGTTGGCCAGATCCTGTGTTTTTTCCGTGTTTGAATCACGTAGTAATGTGGTAATTCACTGAAGCAGTCAATTAAACCTGGTTTCGATCAATATTTTAGAGGATAACACCGGTTAGGTCTGGGTTAGGTCTGGGATACGCGCGCATCTGGCTTATACTTTCGCCTTTTTCGCAAACTTGTTGACCAGATCCTGGGTTTTTTCCGTGTTTGAATCACGTAGTAATGTGGTACCACACTGAGGCAGTCAATTAAACCTGGTTTCGATCAATATTTTAGAGGATAACACCGGTTAGGTCTGGGTTAGGTCTGGGTTATGCCCGCATCTGGCTCATGATTTTGCCTTCTTCGCATACTTGTTGGCCAGATCCTGGGTTTTTTTCGTGTTTGAATCACGTAGTAATGTGGTAACACACAGAAGCAGTCAATTAAACCTGGTTTCGATCAATATTTTAGAGGATAACACCGGTTAGGTCTGGGTTAGGTCTGGGTTATGCCCGCATCTGGCTCATGATTTTGCCTTCTTCGCATACTTGTTGGCCAGATCCTGGGTTTTTTTCGTGTTTGAATCACGTAGTAATGTGGTAACACACTGAAGCAGTCAATTAAACCTGGTTCCGATCAATATCTTAGAGGATAACACCGGTTAGGTCTTGGTTAGGTCTGGGTTATGCCCGCATCTGGCTCATGATTTTGCCTTCTTCGCATACTTGTGGGCCAGATCCTGGGTTTTTTTCGTGTTTGAATCACGTAGTAATGTGGTAACACACTGAGACAGTCAATTAAACCTGGTTTCGATCAATATTTTAGAGGATAACACCGGTTAGGTCTGGGTTAGGTCTGGGATATGCGCGCATCTGGCTTACACTTTCGCCATTTTCGCAAACTTGCTGGCCAGATCCTGGGTTTTTTTCGTGTTTGAATCACGTAGTAATGTTGTACCACACTGAGGCAGTCAATTAAACCTGGTTTCGATCAATATTTCAGAGGATAACACCGGTTAGGTCTGGGTTAGGCCCGGGAAATGCACGCATCTGTCTCATGATTTCGCCTTTTTCGCAAACTTGTTGGCCAGATCCGGGGTTTTTTCCGTGTTTGAATCACGTAGTAATGTGGTACCACACTGAGGCAGTCAATTAAACCTGGTTTCGATCAATATTTTAGAGGATAACACCGGTTAGGTCTGGGTTAGGTCTGGGATACGCGCGCATCAGGCTTATACTTTCGCCTTTTTCGCAAACTTGTTGGCCAGATCCTCGGTTTTTTTCGTGCTTGAATCAGGTAGTAATGTGGTAACACACTGAAGCAGTCAATTAAACCTGGTTTCGATCAATTTTTTTAGGGGACGACACCGGTTAGGTCTGGGTTAGGTCTGGGTTATGCCCGCATCTGGCTCATGATTTTGCCTTCTTCGCATACTTGTTGGCCAAATCCTGGATTTTTTTCGTGTTTGAATCACGTAGTAATGTGGTAACACACTGAAGCAGTCAATTTAACCTGGTTTCGATCAATATTTCAGAGGATAACACCGGTTAGGTCTGGGTTAGGTCCGGGAAATGCACGCATCTGGCTCATGATTTCGCCTTTTTCGCAAACTTGTTGGCCAGATCCTGTGTTTTTTCCGTGTTTGAATCACGTAGTAATGTGGTAATTCACTGAAGCAGTCAATTAAACCTGGTTTCGATCAATATTTTAGAGGATAACACCGGTTAGATCTGGATTAGGTCTGAGTTATGCCCGCATCTGGCACATGATTTTGCCTTTTTCGCAAACTTGTTGGCCAGATCCTGGGTTTTTTCCGTGTTTGAATGACGTAGTAATGTGGTAATTCACTGAAACACTCAATTAAACCTGGTTTCGATCAATATTTTAGAGGATAACACCGGTTAGGTCTGTGTTAGGTCTGGGTTATGCCCGCATCTGGCTCATGATTTTGCCTTCTTCGCATACTTGTTGGCCAGATCCTGGGTTTTTTCCGTGTTTGAATCACGTAGTAATGTGGTAATACACTGAAGCAGTCAATTAAACCTGGTTTCGATCAATATTTTAGAGGATAACACCGGTTAGGACTGGGTTCGGTCCGGGAAATGCACGCAACTGGCTTATGATTTCGCCTTTTTCGCAAACTTGTTGACCAGATCCTGGGTTTTTTCCGTGTTTGAATCACGTAGTAATGTGGTACCACACTGAGGCAGTCAATTAAACCTGGTTTCGATCAATATTTTAGAGGATAACACCGGTTAGGTCTGGGTTAGGTCTGGGTTATGCCCGCATCTGGCTCATGATTTTGCCTTCTTCGCATACTTGTTGGCCAGATCCTGGGTTTTTTTCGTGTTTGAATCACGTAGTAATGTGGTAACACACAGAAGCAGTCAATTAAACCTGGTTTCGATCAATATTTTAGAGGATAACACCGGTTAGGTCTGGGTTAGGTCTGGGTTATGCCCGCATCTGGCTCATGATTTTGCCTTCTTCGCATACTTGTTGGCCAGATCCTGGGTTTTTTTCGTGTTTGAATCACGTAGTAATGTGGTAACACACTGAAGCAGTCAATTAAACCTGGTTCCGATCAATATCTTAGAGGATAACACCGGTTAGGTCTTGGTTAGGTCTGGGTTATGCCCGCATCTGGCTCATGATTTTGCCTTCTTCGCATACTTGTGGGCCAGATCCTGGGTTTTTTTCGTGTTTGAATCACGTAGTAATGTGGTAACACACTGAAGCAGTCAATTAAACCTGGTTTCGATCAATATTTTAGAGGATAACACCGGTTAGGTCTGGGTTAGGTCTGGGATATGCGCGCATCTGGCTTATACTTTTGCCCTTTTCGGAAACTTGTTGGCCAGATCCTGGGTTTTTTTTCGTGTTTGAATCACGTAGTAATGTTGTACCACACTGAGGCAGTCAATTAAACCTGGTTTCGATCAATATTTCAGAGGATAACACCGGTTAGGTCTGGGTTAGGTCCGGGAAATGCACGCATCTGGCTCATGATTTCGCCTTTTTCGCAAACTTGTTGGCCAAATCCTGGGTTTTTTCCGTGTTTGAATCACGTAGTAATGTGGTAATTCACTGAAGCAGTCAATTAAACCTGGTTTCGATCAATATTTTAGAGGATAACACCGGTTAGGTCTGGGTTAGGTCTGGGATATGCGCGCATCTGGCTCATGATTTTGCCTTCTTCGCATACTTGTGGGCCAGATCCTGGGTTTTTTTCGTGTTTGAATCACGTAGTAATGTGGTAACACACTGAAGCAGTCAATTAAACCTGGTTTCGATCAATATTTTAGAGGAAAACACCGGTTAGGTCTGGGTTAGGTCTGAGTTATGCCCGCATCTGGCTCATGATTTTGCCTTCTTCGCATACTTGTGGGCCAGATCCTGGGTTTTTTTCGTGTTTGAATCACGTAGTAATGTGGTAACACACTGAAGCAGTCAATTAAACCTGGTTTCGATCAATATTTTAGAGGATAACACCGGTTAGGTCTGGGTTAGGTCTGGGATATGCGCGCATCTGGCTTATACTTTTGCCCTTTTCGCAAACTTGTTGGCCAGATCCTGGGTTTTTTTTCGTGTTTGAATCACGTAGTAATGTTGTACCACACTGAGGCAGTCAATTAAACCTGGTTTCGATCAATATTTCAGAGGATAACACCGGTTAGGTCTGGGTTAGGTCCGGGAAATGCACGCATCTGGCTCATGATTTCGCCTTTTTCGCAAACTTGTTGGCCAAATCCTGGGCTTTTTCCGTGTTTGAATCACGTAGTAATGTGGTAATTCACTGAAGCAGTCAATTAAACCTGGTTTCGATCAATATTTTAGAGGATAACACCGGTTAGGTCTGGGTTAGGTCTGGGTTATGCCCGCATCTGGCTCATGATTTTGCCTTCTTCGCATACTTGTTGGCCAGATCCTGGGTTTTTTTCGTGTTTGAATCACGTAGTAATGTGGTAACACACTGAAGCAGTCAATTAAACCTGGTTTCGATCAATATTTTAGAGGAAAACACCGGTTAGGTTTGGGTTAGGTCTGAGTTATGCCCGCATCTGGCTCATGATTTTGCCTTCTTCGCATACTTGTTGGCCAGATCCTGGGTTTTTTTCGTGTTTGAATCACGTAGTAATGTGGTAACACACTGAAGCAGTCAATTAAACCTGGTTTCGATCAATATTTTAGAGGATAACACCGGTTAGGACTGGGTTCGGTCCGGGAAATGCACGCATCTGGCTTATGATTTCGCCTTTTTCGCAAACTTGTTGACCAGATCCTGGGTTTTTTCCGTGTTTGAATCACGTAGTAATGTGGTACCACACTGAGGCAGTCAATTAAACCTGGTTTCGATCAATATTTTAGAGGATAACACCGGTTAGGTCTGGGTTAGGTCTGGGTTATGCCCGCATCTGGCTCATGATTTTGCCTTCTTCGCATACTTGTTGGCCAGATCCTGGGTTTTTTTCGTGTTTGAATCACGTAGTAATGTGGTAACACACAGAAGCAGTCAATTAAACCGGGTTTCGATCAATATTTTACAGGATAACACCGGTTAGGTCTGGGTTAGGTCTGGGTTATGCCCGCATCTGGCTCATGATTTTGCCTTCTTCGCATACTTGTTGGCCAGATCCTGGGTTTTTTTCGTGTTTGAATCACGTAGTAATGTGGTAACACACTGAAGCAGTCAATTAAACCTGGTTTCGATCAATATTTTAGAGGATAACACCGGTTAGGACTGGGTTCGGTCCGGGAAATGCACGCATCTGGCTTATGATTTCGCCTTTTTCGCAAACTTGTTGACCAGATCCTGGGTTTTTTCCGTGTTTGAATCACGTAGTAATGTGGTACCACACTGAGGCAGTCAATTAAACCTGGTTTCGATCAATATTTTAGAGGATAACACCGGTTAGGTCTGGGTTAGGTCTGGGTTATGCCCGCATCTGGCTCATGATTTTGCCTTCTTCGCATACTTGTTGGCCAGATCCTGGGTTTTTTTCGTGTTTGAATCACGTAGTAATGTGGTAACACACAGAAGCAGTCAATTAAACCGGGTTTCGATCAATATTTTACAGGATAACACCGGTTAGGTCTGGGTTAGGTCTGGGTTATGCCCGCATCTGGCTCATGATTTTGCCTTCTTCGCATACTTGTTGGCCAGATCCTGGGTTTTTTTCGTGTTTGAATCACGTAGTAATGTGGTAACACACTGAAGCAGTCAATTAAACCTGGTTCCGATCAATATCTTAGAGGATAACACCGGTTAGGTCTTGGTTAGGTCTGGGTTATGCCCGCATCTGGCTCATGATTTTGCCTTCTTCGCATACTTGTGGGCCAGATCCTGGGTTTTTTTCGTGTTTGAATCACGTAGTAATGTGGTAACACACTGAAGCAGTCAATTAAACCTGGTTTCGATCAATATTTCAGAGGATAACACCGGTTAGGTCTGGGTTAGGTCCGGGAAATGCACGCACCTGGCTCATGATTTCGCCTTTTTCGCAAACTTGTTGGCCAGATCCTGGGTTTTTTCCGTGTTTGAATGACGTAGTAATGTGGTAATTCACTGAAACACTCAATTAAACCTGGTTTCGATCAATATTTTAGAGGATAACACCGGTTAGGTCTGGGTTAGGTCTGGGTTATGCCCGCTTCTGGCTCATGATTTTGTCTTCTTCGCATACTTGTTGGCCTGATCCTGGGTTTTTTCGGTGTTTGAATCACGTAGTAATGTGGTATCACACTGAAGCAGTCAATTAAACCTGGTTTCGATCAATATTTTAGAGGATAACACCGGTTAGGTCTGGGTTTCGTCAGGGATATGCCCGCATCTGGCTCATGATTTTGCCTTCATCGCATACTTGTTGGCCAGATCCTGGGTTTTTTCCGTGTTTGAATCACGTAGTAATGTGGTAATACACTGAAGCAGTCAATTAAACCTGGTTTCGATCAATATTTCAGAGGATAACACCGGTTAGGTCTGGGTTAGGTCCGGGAAATGCACGCATCTGGCTCATGATTTCGCCTTTTTCGCAAACTTGTTGGCCAGATCCTGGGTTTTTTCCGTGTTTGAATCACGTAGTAATGTGGTAATTCACTGAAGCAGTCAATTAAACCTGGTTTCGATCAATATTTTAGAGGATAACACCGGTTAGGTCTGGATTATGTCTGAGTTATGCCCGCTTCTGGCACATGATTTTGCCTTTTTCGCAAACTTGTTGGCCAGATCCTGGGTTTTTTTCGTATTTGAATAACGTAGTAATGTTGTACCACACTGAGGCAGTCAATTAAACCTGGTTTCCATCAATTTTTTTAGGGGATGACACCGGTTAGGTCTGGGTTAGGTCCGGGAAATGCACGCATCTGGCTCATGATTTCGCCTTTTTCGCAAACTTGTTGGCCAGATCCTGGGCTTTTTCTGTGTTTGAATCACGTAGTAATGTGGTACCACACTGAGGCAGTCAATTAAACCTGGTTTCGATCAATATTTTAGAGGATAACACCGGTTAGGTCTGGGTTAGGTCTGGGATACCCGCGCATCTGGCTTATACTTTCACCTTTTTCGCAAACTTGTTGGCCAGATCCTCGGTTTTTTCCGTGTTTGAATCAGGTAGTCATGTGGTAACACACTGAAGCAGTCAATTAAACCTGGTTTCGATCAATATTTTAGAGGATAACACCGGTTAGGTCTGGGTTAGGTCTGAGTTATGCCCGCATCTGGCTCATGATTTTGCCTTCTTCGCATACTTGTTGGCCAGATCCTGGGTTTTTTTCGTGTTTGAATCACGTAGTAATGTGGTAACACACTAAAGCAGTCAATTAAAACTGGTTTCGATCAATTTTTTTAGGGGATGACACCGGTTAGGTCTGGGTTAGGTCTGGGTTATGCCCGCATCTGGCTCATGATTTTGCCTTCTTCGCATACTTCTTGGCCAGATCCTGGATTTTTTTCGTGTTTGAATCACGTAGTAATGTGGTAACACACTGAAGCAGTCAATTTAACCTGGTTTCGATCAATATTTCAGAGGATAACACCGGTTAGGTCTGGGATAGGTCCGGGAAATGCACGCATCTGGCTCATGATTTCGCCTTTTTCGCAAACTTGTTGGCCAGATCCTGGGTTTTTTCCGTGTTTGAATCACGTAGTAATGTGGTAATTCACTGAAGCAGTCAATTAAACCTGGTTTCGATCAATATTTTAGAGGATAACACCGGTTAGGTCTGGATTAGGTCTGAGTTATGCCCGCATCTGGCACATGATTTTGCCTTTTTCGCAAACTTGTTGGCCAGATCCTTGGTTTTTTCCGTGTTGGAATCACGTAGTAATGTTGTAGCACACTGAAGCAGTCAATTAAACCTGGTTTCGATCATTATTTAAGAGGATAACACCGGTTAGGTCTGGGTTAGGTCTGGGATATGTGCGCATCTGGCTTATACTTTCGCCTTTTTCGCAAACTTGTTGGCCAGATCCTGGGTTTTTTCCGTGTTTGAATCACGTAGTAATGTGGTAATTCACTGAAGCAGTCAATTAAACTTCGTTTCGATCAATATTTTAGAGGACAACACCGGTTAGGTCTGGGTTTGGTCTGGGTTATGCCCGCATATGGCTCATGATTTTGCGTTCTTCGCATACTTGTTGGCCAGATCCGGTTTTTTTTGTGTTTGAATCACGTAGTAATGTGGTAACACACTGAAGCAGTCAATTAAACCTGGTTTCGATCAATATTTTAGAGGATAACACCGGTTAGGTCTGGGTTAGGTCTGGGTTATGCCCGCATCTGGCTCATGATTTTGCAATCTTCGCATATTTGTTGGCCAGATCCTGGGTTTTTTTCGTATCTGAATAACGTAGTAATGTTGTACCACACTGAGGCAGTCAATTAAACCTGGTTTCGATCAATATTTCAGAGGATAACACCGGTTAGGTCTGGGTTAGGTCCGGGAAATGCACGCACCTGGCTCATGATTTCGCCTTTTTCGCAAACTTGTTGGCCAGATCCTGGGTTTTTTCCGTGTTTGAATGACGTAGTAATGTGGTAATTCACTGAAACACTCAATTAAACCTGGTTTCGATCAATATTTTAGAGGATAACACCGGTTAGGTCTGGGTTAGGTCTGGGATATGCGCGCATCTGGCTTATACTTTCGCCTTTTTCGCAAACTTGTTGGCCAGATCCTGGGTTTTTTCCGTGTTTGAATCACGTAGTAATGTGGTAATACACTGAAGCAGTCAATTAAACCTGGTTTCGATCAATATTTTAGAGGATAACACCGGTTAGGTCTGGGTTAGGTCCGGGAAATGCACGCACCTGGCTCATGATTTCGCCTTTTTCGCAAACTTCTTGACCAGATCCTGGGTTTTTTCCGTGTTTGAATCACGTAGTAATGTGGTACCACACTGAGGCAGTCAATTAAACCTGGTTTCGATCAATATTTTAGAGGATAACGCCGGTTAGGTCTGGGTTAGGTCTGGGATATGCGCGCATCTGGCTTATACTTTCGCCTTTTTCGCAAACTTGTTGGCCAGATCCTGGGTTTTTTCCGTGTTTGAATCACGTAGTAATGTGGTAATTCACTGAAGCAGTCAATTAAACTTGGTTTCGATCAATATTTTAGAGGACAACACCGGTTAGGTCTGGGTTTGGTCTGGGTTATGCCCGCATATGGCTCATGATTTTGCGTTCTTCGCATACTTGTTGGCCAGATCCGGTTTTTTTTGTGTTTGAATCACGTAGTAATGTGGTAACACACTGAAGCAGTCAATTAAACCTGGTTTCGATCAATATTTTAGAGGATAACACCGGTTAGGTCTGGGTTAGGTCTGGGTTATGCCCGCATCTGGCTCATGATTTTGCCTTCTTCGCATACTTGTGGGCCAGATCCTGGGTTTTTCTCGTGTTTGAATCACGTAGTAATGTGGTAACACACTGAAGCAGTCAATTAAACCTGGTTTCGATCAATATTTTAGAGGATAACACCGGTTAGGTCTGGGTTAGGTCTGAGTTATGCCCGCATCTGGCTCATGATTTTGCCTTCTTCGCATACTTGTTGGCCAGATCCTGGGTTTTTTTCGTGTTTGAATCACGTAGTAATGTGGTAACACACTGAAGCAGTCAATTAAACCTGGTTTCGATCAATATTTTAGAGGATAACACCGGTTAGGTCTGGGTTAGGTCTGAGTTATGCCCGCATCTGGCTCATGATTTTGCCTTCTTCGCATACTTGTTGGCCAGATCCGGTTTTTTTTGTGTTTGAATCACGTAGTAATGTGGTAACACACTGAAGCAGTCAATTAAACCTGGTTTCGATCAATATTTTAGACGATAACACCGGTTAGGTCTGGGTTAGGTCTGGGTTATGCCCGCATCTGGCTCATGATTTTGCCTTCTTCGCATACTTGTTGGCCAGATCCTGGGTTTTTTTCGTGTTTGAATCACGTAGTAATGTGGTAACACACTGAAGCAGTCAATTAAACCTGGTTTCGATCAATATTTTAGAGGTTAACACCGGTGTGGTCTGGGTTAGGTCTGGGTTATGCCCGCATCTGGCTCATGATTTTGCCTTCTTCGCATACTTGTTGGCCAGATCCTGGGTTTTTTTCGTGTTGAATCACGTAGGAATGTGGTAACACACTGAAGCAGTCAATTAAACCTGGTTTCGATCAATATTTTAGAGGATAACACCGGTTAGGTCTGGGTTAGGTCCGGGATATGCGCGCATCTGGCTTATACTTTCGCCTTTTTCGCAAACTTGTTGGCCAGATCCTGGATTTTTCCCGTGTTTGAATCACGTGGTAATGTTGTACCACACTGAGGCAGTCAATTAAACCTGGATTCGGATATTATTTTAGAGGATAACACCGGTTAGGTCTGGGTTAGGTCTGCGTTATGCCCGCATCTGGCTCATGATTTTGCCTTCTTCGCATACTTGTTGGTCAGATCCTGGGCTTTTTTCGTGTTTGAATCACGTAGGAATGTGGTAACACACTGAAGCAGTCAATTAAACCTGGTTTCGATCAATATTTTAGAGGATAACACCGGTTAGGTCTGGGTTAGGTCTGGGATACCCGCGCATCTGGCTTATACTTTCACCTTTTTCGCAAACTTGTTGGCCAGATCCTCGGTTTTTTCCGTGTTTGAATCAGGTAGTCATGTGGTAACACACTGAAGCAGTCAATTAAACCTGGTTTCGATCAATATTTTAGAGGATAACACCGGTTGGGTCTGGGTTAGGTCTGGGTTATGCCCGCATCTGGCTCATGATTTTGCCTTCTTCGCATACTTGTTGGCCAGATCCTGGGTTTTTTTCGTGTTTGAATCACGTAGTAATGTGGTAACACCCTGAAGCAGTCAATTAAACCTGGTTTCGATCAATTTTTTTAGGGGATGACACCGGTTAGGTCTGGGTTAGGTCTGGGTTATGCCCGCTTCTGGCTCATGATTTTGCCTTCTTCGCATACTTCTTGGCCAGATCCTGGATTTTTTTCGTGTTTGAATCACGTAGTAATGTGGTAACACACTGAAGCAGTCAATTTAACCTGGTTTCGATCAATATTTCAGAGGATAACACCGGTTAGGTCTGGGTTAGGTCCGGGAAATGCACGCATCTGGCTCATGATTTCGCCTTTTTCGCAAACTTGTTGGCCAGATCCTGGGTTTTTTCCGTGTTTGAATCACGTAGTAATGTGGTAATTCACTGGAGCAGTCAATTAAACCTGGTTTCGATCAATATTTTAGAGGATAACACCGGTTAGGTCTGGATTAGGTCTGAGTTATGCCCGCATCTGGCACATGATTTTGCCTTTTTCGCAAACTTGTTGGCCAGATCCTTGGTTTTTTCCGTGTTGGAATCACGTAGTAATGTTGTAGCACACTGAAGCAGTCAATTAAACCTGGTTTCGATCATTATTTAAGAGGATAACACCGGTTAGGTCTGGGTTAGGTCTGGGATATGTGCGCATCTGGCTTATACTTTCGCCTTTTTCGCAAACTTGTTGGCCAGATCCTGGGTTTTTTCCGTGTTTGAATCAGGTAGTAATGTGGTAATTCACTGAAGCAGTCAATTAAACTTGGTTTCGATCAATATTTTAGAGGACAACACCGGTTAGGTCTGGGTTTGGTCTGGGTTATGCCCGCATCTGGCTCATGATTTTGCGTTCTTCGCATACTTGTTGGCCAGATCCGGTCTTTTTTGTGTTTGAATCACGTAGTAATGTGGTAACACACTGAAGCAGTCAATTAAACCTGGTTTCGATGAATATTTTAGAGGATAACACCGGTTAGGTCTGGGTTAGGTCTGGGTTATGCCCGCATCTGGCTCATGATTTTGCAATCTTCGCATACTTGTTGGCCAGATCCTGGGTTTTTTTCGTATTTGAATAACGTAGTAATGTTGTACCACACTGAGGCAGTCAATTAAACCTGGTTTCGATCAATATTTCAGAGGATAACACCGGTTAGGTCTGGGTTAGGTCCGGGAAATGCACGCACCTAGCTCATGATTTCGCCTTTTTCGCAAACTTGTTGGCCAGATCCTGGGTTTTTTCCGTGTTTGAATGACGTAGTAATGTGGTAATTCACTGAAACACTCAATTAAACCTGGTTTCGATCAATATTTTAGAGGATAACACCGGTTAGGTCTGGGTTAGGTCTGGGATATGCGCGCATCTGGCTTATACTTTCGCCTTTTTCGCAAACTTGTTGGCCAGATCCTGGGTTTTTTCCGTGTTTGAATCACGTAGTAATGTGGTAATACACTGAAGCAGTCAATTAAACCTGGTTTCGATCAATATTTTAGAGGATAACACCGGTTAGGTCTGGGTTAGGTCCGGGAAATGCACGCACCTGGCTCATGATTTCGCCTTTTTCGCAAACTTCTTGACCAGATCCTGGGTTTTTTCCGTGTTTGAATCACGTAGTAATGTGGTACCACACTGAGGCAGTCAATTAAACCTGGTTTCGATCAATATTTTAGAGGATAACGCCGGTTAGGTCTGGGTTAGGTCTGGGTTATGCCCGCATCTGGCTCATGATTTTGCCTTCTTCGCATACTTGTTGGCCAGATCCGGTTTTTTTTGTGTTTGAATCACGTAGTAATGTGGTAACACACTGAAGCAGTCAATTAAACCTGGTTTCGATCAATATTTTAGACGATAACACCGGTTAGGTCTGGGTTAGGTCTGGGTTATGCCCGCATCTGGCTCATGATTTTGCCTTCTTCGCATACTTGTTGGCCAGATCCTGGGTTTTTTTCGTGTTTGAATCACGTAGTAATGTGGTAACACACTGAAGCAGTCAATTAAACCTGGTTTCGATCAATATTTTAGAGGTTAACACCGGTTTGGTCTGGGTTAGGTCTGGGTTATGCCCGCATCTGGCTCATGATTTTGCCTTCTTCGCATACTTGTTGGCCAGATCCTGGGTTTTTTTCGTGTTTGAATCACGTAGGAATGTGGTAACACACTGAAGCAGTCAATTAAACCTGGTTTCGATCAATATTTTAGAGGATAACACCGGTTAGGTCTGGGTTAGGTCCGGGATATGCGCGCATCTGGCTTATACTTTCGCCTTTTTCGCAAACTTGTTGGCCAGATCCTGGATTTTTCCCATGTTTGAATCACGTGGTAATGTTGTACCACACTGAGGCAGTCAATTAAACCTGGATTCGGATATTATTTTAGAGGATAACACCGGTTAGGTCTGGGTTAGGTCTGCGTTATGCCCGCATCTGGCTCATGATTTTGCCTTCTTCGCATACTTGTTGGTCAGATCCTGGGCTTTTTTCGTGTTTGAATCACGTAGGAATGTGGTAACACCCTGAAGCAGTCAATTAAACCTGGTTTCGATCAATATTTTAGAGGATAACACCGGTTAGGTCTGGGTTAGGTCTTGGATTTGCGCGCATCTGGCTTATACTTTCGCCTTTTTCGCAAACTTGTTGGCCAGATACTGGGTATTTTCCGTGTTTGAATCACGTAGTAATGTGGTAACACACTGAAGCAGTCAATTAAACCTGGTTTCGATCAATATTTCAGAGGATAACACCGGTTAGGTCTGGGTTAGGTCTGGGTTTTGCTGCATCTGGCTCATGATTTTGCCTTCTTCGCATACTTGTTGGCCAGATCCTGGGTTTTTTTCGTGTTTGAATCACGTAGTAATGTGGTAATACACTGAAGCAGTCAATAAAACCTGGTTTCGATCAATATTTTAGAGGATAACACCGGTTAGGTCTGGGTTTCGTCTGGGATATGCCCGCATCTGGCTCATGATTTTGCCTTCTTCGCATACTTGTTGGCCAGATCCTGGGTTTTTTCGTGTTTGAATCACGTAGTAATATGGTAACACAGAAGCAGTCAATTAAACCTAGTTTCGATCAATATTTTAGAGGATAACACCGGTTAGGTCTGGGTTAGGTCTGGGATTTGCGCGCATCTGGCTTATACTTTCGCCTTTTTCGCAAACTTGTTGGCCAGATCCTGGGTATTTTCCGTGTTTGAATCACGTAGTAATGTGGTAACACACTGAAGCAGTCAATTAAACCAGGTTTCGATCAATATTTCAGAGGATAACACCGGTTAGGTCTGGGTTAGGTCTGGGTTATGCCCGCATCTGGCTCATGATTTTGCCTTCTTCGCATACTTGTTGGCCAGATCCTGGGGTTTTTTCGTGTTTGAATCACGTAGTAATGTGGTAACACACTGAAGCTGTCAATTAAACCTGGTTTCGATCAATATTTTAGAGGATAACACCGGTTAGGTCTGGGTTAGGTCTGGGATTTGCGCGCATCTGGCTTATACTTTCGCCTTCTTCGCAAACTTGTTGGCCAGATCCTGGGTATTTTCCGTGTTTGAATCACGTAGTAATGTGGTAACACACTGAAGCAGTCAATTAAACCTGGTTTCGATCAATATTTTACAGGATAACACCGGTTAGGTCTGGGTTAGGTCTGGGTTATGCCCGCTTCTGGCTCATGATTTTGCCTTCTTCGCATACTTGTTGGCCTGATCCTGGGTTTTTTCCGTGTTTGAATCACGTAGTAATGTGGTAATACACTGAAGCAGTCAATTAAACCTGGTTTCGATCAATATTTCAGAGGATAACACCGGTTAGGTCTGGGTTAGGTCCGGGATATGCCCGCATCTGGCTCATGATTTTGCCTTCTTCGCATACTTGTTGGCCAGATCCTGGGTTTTTTTCGTGTTTGAATCACGTAGTAATGTGGTAACACACTGAAGCTGTCAATTAAACCTGGTTTCGATCAATATTTTAGAGGATAACACCGGTTAGGTCTGGGTTAGGTCTGGGTTATGCCCGCATCTGGCTCATGATTTTGCCTTCATCGCATACTTGTTGGCCAGATCCTGGGGTTTTTCCGTGTTTGAATCACGTAGTAATGTGGTATCACACAGAAGCAGTCAATTAAACCTGGTTTCGATCAATATTTTAGAGGATAACACCGGTTAGGTCTGGGTTTCTTCTGGGATATGCCCGCATCTGGCTCATGATTTTGCCTTCTTCGCAAACTTGTTGGCCAGATCCTGGGTCTTTTCCGTGTTTGAAACACGTAGTAATGTGGTAACACACTGAAGCAGTCAAATAAACCTGGTTTCGATCAATATTTCAGAGTATAACACCGGTTAGGTCTGGTTTAGGTCTGGGATATGCGCGCATCTGGCTTATTCTTTCGCCTTTTTCGCAAACTTGTTGGCCAGATCCTGGGTATTTTCCGTGTTTGAAACACGTAGTAATGTGGTAACACACTGAAGCTGTCAATTAAACCTGGTTTCGATCAATATTTTAGAGGATAACACCGGTTAGGTCTGGGTTAGGTCTGGGTTATGCCCGCATCTGGCTCATGAGTTTGCCTTCTTCGCAAACTTGTTGGCCAGATCCTGGATTTTTTTTGTGTTTGAATCACGTAGTAATGTGGTAACACACTGAAGCAGTCAATTTAACCTGGTTTCGATCAATATTTCAGAGGATAACACCGGTTAGGTCTGCGTTAGGTCCACGAAATGCACGCATCTGGCTCATGATTTCGCCTTTTTCGCAAACTTGTTGGCCAGATCCTGGGTTTTTTCCGTGTTTGAATCACGTAGTAATGTGGTAATTCACTGAAGCAGTCAATTAAACCTGGTTTCGATCAATATTCTAGAGGATAACACCGGTTAGGTCTGGATTAGGTCTGAGTTATGCCCGCATCTGGCACATGATTTTGCCTTTTTCGCAAACTTGTTGGCCAGATCCTTGGTTTTTTCCGTGTTGGAATCACGTAGTAATGTTGTAGCACACTGAAGCAGTCAATTAAACCTGGTTTCGATCAATATTTTAGAGGATAACACCGGTTAGGTCTGGGTTAGGTCTAAGTTATGCCCGCATCTGGCTCATGATTTTGCCATCATCGCATACTTGTTGGCCAGATCCTGGGTTTTTTCCGTTTTTGAATCACGTAGTAATGTGGTAATACACTGAAGCAGTCAATTAAACCTGGTTTCGATCAATATTTCAGAGGATAACACCGGTTAGGTCTGGGTTAGGTCTGGGTTATGCCCGCATCTGGCTCATGATTTTGCCTTCTTCGCACACTTGTTGGCCAGATCCTGGGTTTTTTTTGTGTTTGAATCACGTAGTAATGTGGTAGCACACTGAAGCAGTCAATTAAACCTGGTTTCGATCAATATTTTAGAGGATAACGCCGGTTAGGTCTGGGTTAGGTCTGGGAAATGCGCGCATCTGGCTTATACTTTCGCCTTCTTCGCATACTTGTTGGCCAGATCCTGGGTTTTTTTCGTGTTTGAATCACGTAGTAATGTTGTAATACACTGAAGCAGTCAATAAAACCTGGTTTCGATCAATATTTTAGAGGATAACACCGGTTAGGTCTGGGTTAGGTCTGGGTTATGCCCGCATCTGGCTCATGATTTTGCCTTCTTCGGATACTTGTTGGCCAGATCCTGGGTTTTTTTCGTGTTTGAATCATGTAGTAATGTGGTAACACACTGAAGCAGTCAATTAAACCTGGTTTCGATCAATATTTTAGAGGTTAACACCGGTTTGGTCTGGGTTAGGTCTGGGTTATGCCCGCATCTGGCTCATGATTTTGCCTTCTTCGCATACTTGTTGGCCAGATCCTGGGTTTTTTTCGTGTTTGAATCACGTAGGAATGTGGTAACACACTGAAGCAGTCAATTAAACCTGGTTTCGATCAATATTTTAGAGGATAACACCGGTTAGGTCTGGGTTAGGTCCGGGATATGCGCGCATCTGGCTTATACTTTCGCCTTTTTCGCAAACTTGTTGGCCAGATCCTGGATTTTTTCCGTGTTTGAATCACTTAGTAATGTTGTACCACACTGAGGCAGTCAATTAAACCTGGATTCGGATATTATTTTAGAGGATAACACCAGTTAGGACTGGGTTCGGTCCGGGAAATGCACGCATCTGGCTTATGATTTCGCCTTTTTCACAAACTTGTTGACCAGATCCTGGGTTTTTTCCGTGTTTTGAATCACGTAGTAATGTGGTACCACACTGAGGCAGTCAATTAAACCTGGTTTCGATCAATATTTTAGAGGATAACACCGGTTAGGTCTGGGTTAGGTCTGGGTTATGCCCGCATCTGGCTCATGATTTTGCCTTCTTCGCATACTTGTTGGCCAGATCCTGGGTTTTTTTCGTGTTTGAATCACGTAGGAATGTGGTAACACACAGAAGCAGTCAATGAAACCTGGTTTCGGTCAATATTTTAGAGGATAACACCGGTTAGGTCTGGGTTAGGTCTGGGTTATGCCCGCATCTGGCTCATGATTTTGCCTTCTTCGCATACTTGTGGGCCAGATCCTGGGTTTTTTTCGTGTTTGAATCACGTAGTAATGTGGTAACACACTGAAGCAGTCAATTAAACCTGGTTCCGATCAATCTTTTAGAGGATAACACCGGTTAGGTCTTGGTTAGGTCTGGGTTATGCCCGCATCTGGCTCATGATTTTGCCTTCTTCGCATACTTGTGGGCCAGATCCTGGGTTTTTCTCGTGTTTGAATCACGTAGTAATGTGGTAACACACTGAAGCAGTCAATTAAACCTGGTTTCGATCAATATTTTAGAGGATAACACCGGTTAGGTCTGGGTTAGGTCTGGGATATGCGCGCATCTGGCTTATACTTTTGCCCTTTTCGCAAACTTGTTGGCCAGATCCTGGGTTTTTTTTCGTGTTTGAATCACGTAGTAATGTTGTACCACACTGAGGCAGTCAATTAAACCTGGTTTCGATCAATATTTCAGAGGATAACACCGGTTAGGTCTGGGTTAGGTCCGGGAAATGCACGCATCTGGCTCATGATTTCGCCTTTTTCGCAAACTTGTTGGCCAGATCCTGGGTTTTTTTCGTGTTTGAATCACGTAGTAATGTGGTAACACACTGAAGCAGTCAATTAAACCTGGTTCCGATCAATCTTTTAGAGGATAACACCGGTTAGGTCTTGGTTAGGTCTGGGTTATGCCCGCATCTGGCTCATGATTTTGCCTTCTTCGCATACTTGTGGGCCAGATCCTGGGTTTTTCTCGTGTTTGAATCACGTAGTAATGTGGTAACACACTGAAGCAGTCAATTAAACCTGGTTTCGATCAATATTTTAGAGGATAACACCGGTTAGGTCTGGGTTAGGTCTGAGTTATGCCCGCATCTGGCTCATGATTTTGCCTTCTTCGCATACTTGTTGGCCAGATCCTGGGTTTTTTTCGTGTTTGAATCACGTAGTAATGTGGTAACACACTGAAGCAGTCAATTAAACCTGGTTTCGATCAATATTTTAGAGGATAACACCGGTTAGGTCTGGGTTAGGTCTGAGTTATGCCCGCATCTGGCTCATGATTTTGCCTTCTTCGCATACTTGTTGGCCAGATCCGGTTTTTTTTGTGTTTGAATCACGTAGTAATGTGGTAACACACTGAAGCAGTCAATTAAACCTGGTTTCGATCAATATTTTAGACGATAACACCGGTTAGGTCTGGGTTAGGTCTGGGTTATGCCCGCATCTGGCTCATGATTTTGCCTTCTTCGCATACTTGTTGGCCAGATCCTGGGTTTTTTTCGTGTTTGAATCACGTAGTAATGTGGTAACACACTGAAGCAGTCAATTAAACCTGGTTTCGATCAATATTTTAGAGGATAACACCGGTTAGGTCTGGGTTAGGTCTGGGTTATGCCCGCATCTGGCTCATGATTTTGCCTTCTTCGCATACTTGTTGGCCAGATCCTGGGTTTTTTCCGTGTTTGAATCACGTAGTAATGTGGTATCACACTGAAGCAGTCAATTAAACCTGGTTTCGATCAATATTTTAGAGGATAACACCGGTTAGGTCTGGGTTAGGTCTGGGTTATGCCCGCATCTGGCTCATGATTTTGCCTTCTTCGCATACTTGTTCGCCAGATCCTGGGTTTTTTTCGTGTTTGAATCACGTAGTAATGTGGTAACACACTGAAGCAGTCAATTAAACCTGGTTTCGATCAATATTTTAGAGGATAACACCGGTTAGGTCTGGGTTAGGTCTGAGTTATGCCCGCATCTGGCTCATGATTTTGCCTTCTTCGCATACTTGTTGGCCAGATCCTGGGTTTTTTTCGTGTTTGAATCGCGTAGTAATGTGGTAACACACTGAAGCAGTCAATTAAACCTGGTTTCGATCAATATTTTAGAGGATAACACCGGTTAGGTCTGGGTTAGGTCCGGGATATGCGCGCATCTGGCTTATACTTTCGCCTTTTTCGCAAACTTGTTGGCCAGATCCTGGATTTTTCCCGTGTTTGAATCACGTAGTAATGTTGTACCACACTGAGGCAGTCAATTAAACCTGGATTCGGATATTATTTTGGAGGATAACACCGGTTAGGTCTGGGTTAGGTCTGAGTTATGCCCGCATCTGGCTCATGATTTTGCCTTCTTCGCATACTTGTTGGCCAGACCCTGGGTTTTTTTCGTGTTTGAATCACGTAGTAATGTGGTAACACACTGAAGCAGTCAATTAAACCTGGTTTCGATCAATATTTTAGAGGATAACACCGGTTAGGTCTGGGTTAGGTCTGAGTTATGCCCGCATCTGGCTCATGATTTTGCCTTCTTCGCATACTTGTTGGCCAGATCCGGTTTTTTTTGTGTTTGAATCACGTAGTAATGTGGTAACACACTGAAGCAGTCAATTAAACCTGGTTTCGATCAATATTTTAGACGATAACACCGGTTAGGTCTGGGTTAGGTCTGGGTTATGCCCGCATCTGGCTCATGATTTTGCCTTCTTCGCATACTTGTTGGCCAGATCCTGGATTTTTCGTGTTTGAATCACGTAGTAATGTGGTAACACACTGAAGCAGTCAATTAAACCTGGTTTCGATCAATATTTTAGAGGATAACACCGGTTAGGTCTGGGTTAGGTCTGGGTTATGCCCGCATCTGGCTCATGATTTTGCCTTCTTCGCATACTTGTTGGCCAGATCCTGGGTTTTTTCCGTGTTTGAATCACGTAGTAATGTGGTATCACACTGAAGCAGTCAATTAAACCTGGTTTCGATCAATATTTTAGAGGATAACACCGGTTAGGTCTGGGTTAGGTCTGGGTTATGCCCGCATCTGGCTCATGATTTTGCCTTCTTCGCATACTTGTTCGCCAGATCCTGGGTTCTTTTCGTGTTTGAATCACGTAGTAATGTGGTAACACACTGAAGCAGTCAATTAAACCTGGTTTCGATCAATATTTTAGAGGATAACACCGGTTAGGTCTGGGTTAGGTCTGAGTTATGCCCGCATCTGGCTCATGATTTTGCCTTCTTCGCATACTTGTTGGCCAGATCCTGGGTTTTTTTCGTGTTTGAATCACGTAGTAATGTGGTAACACACTGAAGCAGTCAATTAAACCTGGTTTCGATCAATATTTTAGAGGATAAGACCGGTTAGGTCTGGGTTAGGTACCTGAGTTATGCCCGCATCTGGCTCATGATTATGCCTTCTTCGCATACTTGTTGGCCAGATCCGGTTTTTTTTGTGTTTGAATCACGTAGTAATGTGGTAACACACTGAAGCAGTCAATTAAACCTGGTTTCGATCAATATTTTAGAGGATAACACCGGTTAGGTCTGGGTTAGGTCTGGGTTATGCCCGCATCTGGCTCATGATTTTGCCTTCCTCGCATACTTGTTGGCCAGATCCTGGGTTTTTTCCGTGTTTGAATCACGTAGTAATGTGGTAACACACTGAAGCAGTCAATTAAACCTGGTTTCGATCAATATTTTAGAGGATAACACCGGTTAGGTCTGGGTTAGGTCTGAGTTATGCCCGCATCTGGCTCATGATTTTGCCTTCTTCGCATACTTGTTGGCCAGATCCTGGGTTTTTTTTGTGTTTGAATCACGTAGTAATGTGGTAACACACTGAAGCAGTCAATTAAACCTGGTTTCGATCAATATTTTAGAGGATAACACCGGTTAGGTCTGGGTTAGGTCCGGGATATGCGCGCATCTGGCTTATACTTTCGCCTTCTTCGCATACTTGTTGGCCAGATCCTGGGTTTTTTTCGTGTTTGAATCACGTAGTAATGTGGTAATACACTGAAGCAGTCAATAAAACCTGGTTTCGATCAATATTTTAGAGGATAACACCGGTTAGGTCTGGGTTAGGTCTGGGTTATGCCCGCATCTGGCTCATGATTTTGCCTTCTTCGCATTCTTGTTGGCCAGATCCTGGGTTTTTTTCGTGTTTGAATCACGTAGGAATGTGGTAACACACTGAAGCAGTCAATTAAACCTGGTTTCGATCAATATTTTAGAGGATAACACCGGTTAGGTCTGGGTTAGGTCCGGGATATGCGCGCATCTGGCTTATACTTTCGCCTTTTTCGCAAACTTGTTGGCCAGATCCTGGATTTTTCCCGTGTTTGAATCACGTAGTAATGTTGTACCACACTGAGGCAGTCAATTAAACCTGGATTCGGATATTATTTTAGAGGATAACACCGGTTAGGTCTGGGTTAGGTCTGCGTTATGCCCGCATCTGGCTCATGATTTTGCCTTCTTCGCATACTTGTTGGTCAGATCCTGGGCTTTTTCGTGTTTGAATCACGTAGGAATGTGGTAACACACTGAAGCAGTCAATTAAACCTGGTTTCGATCAATATTTTAGAGGATAACACCGGTTAGGTCTGGGTTAGGTCTGGGATTTGCGCGCATCTGGCTTATACTTTCGCCTTTTTCGCAAACTTGTTGGCCAGATACTGGGTATTTTCCGTGTTTGAATCACGTAGTAATGTGGTAACACACTGAAGCAGTCAATTAAACCTTGTTTCGATCAATATTTCAGAGGATAACACCGGTTAGGTCTGGGTTAGGTCTGGGTTTTGCCCGCATCTGGCACATGATTTTGCCTTCTTCGCATACTTGTTGGCCAGATCCTGGGTTTTTTTCGTGTTTGAATCATGTAGTAATGTGGTCACACACTGAAGCAGACAATTAAACCTGGTTTCGATCAATATTTTAGAGGATAACTCAGGTTAGGTCTGGGTTAGGTCTGGGTTATGCCCGCATCTGGCTCATGATTTTGCCTTCATCGCATACTTGTTGGCCAGATCCTGGGTTTTTTTCGTGTTTGAATCACGTAGTAATGTGGTAATACACTGAAGCAGTCAATAAAACCAGGTTTCGATCAATATTTTAGAGGATAACACCGGTTAGGTTTGGGTTAGGTCTGGGTTATGCCCGCATCTGGCTCATGATTTTGCCTTCTTCGCATACTTGTTGGCCAGATCCTGGGTTTTTTTCGTGTTTGAATCACGTAGTAATGTGGTAACACACTGAAGCTGTCAATTAAACCTGGTTTCGATCAATACTTTAGAGGATAACACCGGTTAGGTCTGGGTTAGGTCTGGGTTATGCCCGCATCTGGCTCATGATTTTGCCTTCTTCGCATACTTGTTGGCCAGATCCTGGGTTTTTTTCATGTTTGAATCACGTAGTAATGTGGTAACACACTGAAGCAGTCAATTAAACCTGGTTTCGATCAATATTTTAGAGGATAACACCGGTTAGGTCTGGGTTTCGTCTGGGATATGCCCGCATCTGGCTCATGATTTTGCCTTCTTCGCATACTTGTTGGCCAGATCCTGGGTTTTTTCGTGTTTGAATCACGTAGTAATGTGGTAACACACTGAAGCAGTCAATTAAACCTAGTTTCGATCAATATTTTAGAGGATAACACCGGTTAGGTCTGGGTTAGGTCTGGGATTTGCGCGCATCTGGCTTATACTTTCGCCTTTTTCGCAAACTTGTTGGCCAGATCCTGGGTATTTTCCGTGTTTGAATCACGTAGTAATGTGGTAACACACTGAAGCAGTCAATTAAACCAGGTTTCGATCAATATTTCAGAGGATAACACCGGTTAGGTCTGGGTTAGGTCTGGGTTATGCCCGCATCTGGCTCATGATTTTGCCTTCTTCGCATACTTGTTGGCCAGATCCTGGGGTTTTTTCGTGTTTGAATCACGTAGTAATGTGGTAACACACTGAAGCTGTCAATTAAACCTGGTTTCGATCAATATTTGAGAGGATAACACCGGTTAGGTCTGGGTTAGGTCTGGGATTTGCGCGCATCTGGCTTATACTTTCGCCTTTTTCGCAAACTTGTTGGCCAGATCCTGGGTATTTTCCGTGTTTGAATCACGTAGTAATGTGGTAACACACTGAAGCAGTCAATTAAACCTGGTTTCGATCAATATTTTACAGGATAACACCGGTTAGGTCTGGGTTAGGTCTGGGTTATGCCCGCTTCTGGCTCATGATTTTGCCTTTTTCGCAAACTTGTTGGCCAGATCCTTGGTTTTTTCCGTGTTGGAATCACGTAGTAATGTTGTAGCACACTGAAGCAGTCAATTAAACCTGGTTTCGATCAATATTTTAGAGGATAACACCGGTTAGGTCTGGGTTAGGTCTAAGTTATGCCCGCATCTGGCTCATGATTTTGCCTTCTTCGCATACATGTTGGCCAGCTCCTGGGTTTTTTTCGTGTTTGAATCACGTAGTAATGTGGTAACACACTGAAGCAGTCAAGTAAACCTAGTTTCGATCAATATTTTAGAGGATAACACCGGTTAGGTCTGGGTTAGGTCTGGGATTTGCGCGCATCTGGCTTATACTTTCGCCTTTTTCGCAAACTTGTTGGCCAGATCCTGGGTTTTTTTCGTGTTTGAATCACGTAGTAATGTGGTAACACACTGAAGCAGTCAATTAAACCTAGTTTCGATCAATATTTTAGAGGATAACACCGGTTAGGTCTGGGTTAGGTCTGGGATTTGCGCGCATCTGGCTTATACTTTCGCCTTTTTCGCAAACTTGTTGGCCAGATCCTGGGTATTTTCCGTGTCTGAATCACGTAGTAATGTGGTAACACACTGAAGCAGTCAATTAAACCAGGTTTCGATCAATATTTCAGAGGATAACACCGGTTAGGTCTGGGTTAGGTCCGGGAAATGCACACATCTGGCTCATGATTTCGCCTTTTTCGCAAACTTGTTGGCCAGATCCTGGGTTTTTTCCGTGTTTGAATCACGTAGTAATGTGGTACCACACTGAGGCAGTCAATTAAACCTGGTTTCGATCAATATTTTAGAGGATAACACCGGTTAGGTCTGGGTTAGGTCTGGGATACCCGCGCATCTGGCTTATACTTTCGCCTTTTTCGCAAACTTGTTGGCCAGATCCTCGGTTTTTTCCGTATTTGAATCAGGTAGTCATGTGGTAACACACTGAAGCAGTCAATTAAACCTGGTTTCGATCGATATTTTAGAGGATAACACCGGTTAGGTCTGGGTTAGGTCTGAGTTATGCCCGCATCTGGCTCATGATTTTGCCTTCTTCGCATACTTGTTGGCGAGATCCTGGGTTTTTTTCGTGTTTGAATCACGTAGTAATGTGCTAACACACTGAAGCAGTCAATTAAACCTGGTTTCGATCAATATTTTAGAGGATAACACCGGTTAGGTCTGGGTTAGGTCTGGGATATGCGCGCATCTGGCTTATACTTTTGCCCTTTTCGCAAACTTGTTGGCCAGATCCTGGGTTTTTTTTCGTGTTTGAATCACGTAGTAATGTTGTACCACACTGAGGCAGTCAATTAAACCTGGTTTCGATCAATATTTCAGAGGATAACACCGGTTAGGTCTGGGTTAGGTCCGGGAAATGCACGCATCTGGCTCATGATTTCGCCTTTTTCGCAAACTTGTTGGCCAGATCCTGGGTTTTTTCCGTGTTTGAATCACGTAGTAATGTGGTAACACACTGAAGCAGTCAATTAAACCTGGTTTCGATCAATATTTTAGAGGATAACACCGGTTAGGTCTGGGTTAGGTCTGAGTTATGCCCGCATCTGGCTCATGATTTTGCCTTCTTCGCAAACTTGTTGGCCAGATCCTGGGTTTTTTCCGTGTTTGAATCACGTAGTAATGTGGTACCACACTGAGGCAGTCAATTAAACCTGGTTTCGATCAATATTTTAGAGGATAACACCGGTTAGGTCTGGGTTAGGTCTGGGATACCCGCGCATCTGGCTTATACTTTCGCCTTTTTCGCAAACTTGTTGGCCAGATCCTCGGTTTTTTCCGTGTTTGAATCAGGTAGTCATGTGGTAACACACTGAAGCAGTCAATTAAACCTGGTTTCGATCAATATTTTAGAGGATAACACCGGTTAGGTCTGGGTTAGGTCTGAGTTATGCCCGCATCTGGCTCATGATTTTGCCTTCTTCGCTTACTTGTTGGCCAGATCCTGGGTTTTTTTCGTGTTTGAATCACGTAGTAATGTGGTAACACACTGAAGCAGTCAATTAAACCTGGTTTCGATCAATATTTTAGAGGATAACACCGGTTAGGTCTGGGTTAGGTCTGGGATATGCGCGCATCTGGCTTATACTTTTGCCCTTTTCGCAAACTTGTTGGCCAGATCCTGGTTTTTTTTCGTGTTTGAATCACGTAGTAATGTTGTACCACACTGAGGCAGTCAATTAAACCTGGTTTCGATCAATATTTCAGAGGATAACACCGGTTAGGTCTGGGTTAGGACCGGGAAATGCACGCATCTGGCTCATGATTTCGCCTTTTTCGCAAACTTGTTGGCCAGATCCTGGGTTTTTTCCGTGTTTGAATCATGTAGTAATGTGGTAATTCACTGAAGCAGTCAATTAAACCTGGTTTCGATCAATATTTTAGAGGATAACACCGGTTAGGTCTGGGTTAGGTCTGGGTTATGCCCGCATCTGGCTCATGATTTTGCCTTCTTCGCATACTTGTTCGCCAGATCCTGGGTTTTTTTCGTGTTTGAATCACGTAGTAATGTGGTAACACACTGAAGCAGTCAATTAAACCTGGTTTCGATCAATATTTTGGAGGATAACACCGGTTAGGTCTGGGTTAGGTCTGAGTTATGCCCGCATCTGGCTCATGATTTTGCCTTCTTCGCATACCTGTTGGCCAGATCCTGGGTTTTTTTCGTGTTTGAATCACGTAGTAATGTGGTAACACACTGAAGCAGTCAATTAAACCTGGTTTCGATCAATATTTTAGAGGATAACACCGGTTAGGTCTGGGTTAGGTCTGAGTTATGCCCGCATCTGGCTCATGATTTTGCCTTCTTCGCATACTTGTTGGCCAGATCCGGTTTTTTTTGTGTTTGAATCACGTAGTAATGTGGTAACACACTGAAGCAGTCAATTAAACCTGGTTTCGATCAATATTTTAGACGATAACACCGGTTAGGTCTGGGTTAGGTCTGGGTTATGCCCGCATCTGGCTCATGATTTTGCCTTCTTCGCATACTTGTTGGCCAGATCCTGGGTTTTTTTCGTGTTTGAATCACGTAGTAATGTGGTAACACACTGAAGCAGTCAATTAAACCTGGTTTCGATGAATAATTTAGAGGATAACACCGGTTAGGTCTGGGTTAGGTCTGGGTTATGCCCGCATCTGGCTCATGATTTTGCCTTCTTCGCATACTTGTTGGCCAGATCCTGGGTTTTTTCCGTGTTTGAATCACGTAGTAATGTGGTATCACACTGAAGCAGTCAATTAAACCTGGTTTCGATCAATATTTTAGAGGATAACACCGGTTAGGTCTGGGTTTCGTCTGGGATATGCCCGCATCTGGCTCATGATTTTGCCTTCATCGCATACTTGTTGGCCAGATCCTGGGTTTTTTTCGTGTTTGAATCACGTAGTAATGTGGTAACACACTGAAGCAGTCAATTAAACCTGGTTTCGATCAATATTTTAGACGATAACACCGGTTAGGTCTGGGTTAGGTCTGGGTTATGCCCGCATCTGGCTCATGATTTTGCCTTCTTCGCATACTTGTTGGCCAGATCCTGGGTTTTTTTCGTGTTTGAATCACGTAGTAATGTGGTAACACACTGAAGCAGTCAATTAAACCTGGTTTCGATGAATAATTTAGAGGATAACACCGGTTAGGTCTGGGTTAGGTCTGGGTTATGCCCGCATCTGGCTCATGATTTTGCCTTCTTCGCATACTTGTTGGCCAGATCCTGGGTTTTTTTCGTGTTTGAATCACGTAGTAATGTGGTAACACACTGAAGCAGTCAATTAAACCTGGTTTCGATGAATAATTTAGAGGATAACACCGGTTAGGTCTGGGTTAGGTCTGGGTTATGCCCGCATCTGGCTCATGATTTTGCCTTCTTCGCATACTTGTTGGCCAGATCCTGGGTTTTTTCCGTGTTTGAATCACGTAGTAATGTGGTATCACACTGAAGCAGTCAATTAAACCTGGTTTCGATCAATATTTTAGAGGATAACACCGGTTAGGTCTGGGTTTCGTCTGGGATATGCCCGCATCTGGCTCATGATTTTGCCTTCATCGCATACTTGTTGGCCAGATCCTGGGTTTTTTCCGTGTTTGAATCACGTAGTAATGTGGTAATACAATGAAGCAGTCAATTAAACCTGGTTTCGATCAATATTTCAGAGGATAACACCGGTTAGGTCTGGGTTAGGTCTGGGTTATGCCCGCATCTGGCTCATGATTTTGCCTTCTTCGCATACTTGTTGGCCAGATCCTGGGTTTTTTTTGAGTTTGAATCACGTAGTAATGTGGTAACACACTGAAGCAGTCAATTAAACCTGGTTTCGCTCAATATTTTAGAGGATAACGGCGGTTAGGTCTGGGTTAGGTCTGGGAAATGCGCGCATCTGGCTTATACTTTCGCCTTCTTCGCATACTTGTTGGCCAGATCCTGGGTTTTTTTCGTGTTTGAATCACGTAGTAATGTGGTAATACACTGAAGCAGTCAATAAAACCTGGTTTCGATCAATATTTTAGAGGATAACACCGGTTAGGTCTGGGTTAGGTCTGGGTTATGCCCGCATCTGGCTCATGATTTTGCCTTCTTCGCATTCTTGTTGGCCAGATCCTGGGTTTTTTTCGTGTTTGAATCACGTAGGAATGTGGTAACACACTGAAGCAGTCAATTAAACCTGGTTTCGATCAATATTTTAGAGGATAACACCGGTTAGGTCTGGGTTAGGTCCGGGATATGCGCGCATCTGGCTTATACTTTCGCCTTTTTCGCAAACTTGTTGGCCAGATCCTGGATTTTTCCCGAGTTTGAATCACGTAGTAATGTTGTACCACACTGAGGCAGTCAATTAAACCTGGATTTGGATATTATTTTAGAGGATAACACCGGTTAGGTCTGGGTTAGGTCTGCGTTATGCCCGCATCTGGCTCATGATTTTGCCTTCTTCGCATACTTGTTGGTCAGATCCTGGGCTTTTTTCGTGTTTGAATCACGTAGGAATGTGGTAACACACTGAAGCAGTCAATTAAACCTGGTTTCGATCAATATTTTAGAGGATAACACCGCTTAGGTCTGGGTTAGGTCTGGGATTTGCGCGCATCTGGCTTATACTTTCGCCTTTTTCGCAAACTTGTTGGCCAGATACTGGGTATTTTCCGTGTTTGAATCACGTACTAATGTGGTAACACACTGAAGCAGTCAATTAAACCTGGTTTCGATCAATATTTCAGAGGATAACACCGGTTAGGTCTGGGTTAGGTCTGGGTTTTGCCGCATCTGGCTCATGATTTTGCCTTCTTCGCATACTTGTTGGCCAGATCCTGGGTTTTTTTCGTGTTTGAATCATGTAGTAATGTGGTCACACACTGAAGCAGACAATTAAACCTGGTTTCGATCAATATTTTAGAGGATAACACAGGTTAGGTCTGGGTTAGGTCTGGGTTATGCCCGCATCTGGCTCATGATTTTGCCTTCATCGCATACTTGTTGGCCAGATCCTGGATTTTTTTCGTGTTTGAATCACGTAGTAATGTGGTAATACACTGAAGCAGTCAATAAAACCAGCTTTCGATCAATATTTTAGAGGATAACACCGGTTAGGTTTGGGTTAGGTCTGGGTTATGCCCGCATCTGGCTCATGATTTTGCCTTCTTCGCATACTTGTTGGCCAGATCCTGGGTTTTTTTCGTGTTTGAATCACGTAGTAATGTGGTAACACACTGAAGCTGTCAATTAAACCTGGTTTCGATCAATATTTTAGAGGATAACACCGGTTAGGTCTGGGTTAGGTCTGGGTTATGCCCGCATCTGGCTCATGATTTTGCCTTCTTCGCATACTTGTTGGCCAGATCCTGGGTTTTTTTCATGTTTGAATCACGTAGTAATGTGGTAACACACTGAAGCAGTCAATTAAACCTGGTTTCGATCAATATTTTAGAGGATAACACCGGTTAGGTCTGGGTTTCGTCTGGGATATGCCCGCATCTGGCTCATGATTTTGCCTTCTTCGCATACTTGTTGGCCAGATCCTGGGTTTTTTCGTGTTTGAATCACGTAGTAATGTGGTAACACACTGAAGCAGTCAATTAAACCTAGTTTCGATCAATATTTTAGAGGATAACACCGGTTAGGTCTGGGTTAGGTCTGGGATTTGCGCGCATCTGGCTTATACTTTCGCCTTTTTCGCAAACTTGTTGGCCAGATCCTGGGTATTTTCCGCGTTTGAATCACGTAGTAATGTGGTAACACACTGAAGCAGTCAATTAAACCAGGTTTCGATCAATATTTCAGAGGATAACACCGGTTAGGTCTGGGTTAGGTCTGGGTTATGCACGCATCTGGCTCATGATTTCGCCTTTTTCGCAAACTTGTTGGCCAGATCCTGGGTTTTTTCCGTGTTTGAATCACGTAGGAATGTGGTAACACACTGAAGCAGTCAATTAAACCTCGTTTCGATCAATATTTTACAGGATAACACCGGTTAGGTCTGGGTTAGGTCTGGGTTATGCCCGCTTCTGGCTCATGATTTTGCCTTCTTCGCATACTTGTTGGCCAGATCCTGGGTTTTTTCCGTGTTTGAATCACGTAGTAATGTGGTATCACACTGAAGCAGTCAATTAAACCTGGTTTCGATCAATATTTTAGAGGATAACACCGGTTAGGTCTGGGTTTCGTCTGGGATATGCCCGCATCTGGCTCATGATTTTGCCTTCATCGCATACTTGTTGGCCAGATCCTGGGTATTTTCCGTGTTTGAATCACGTAGTAATGTGGTAATACACTGAAGCAGTCAATTAAACCTGGTTTCGATCAATATTTCAGAGGATAACACCGGTTAGGTCTGGGTTAGGTCTGGGTTATGCCCGCATCTGGCTCATGATTTTGCCTTCTTCGCATACTTGTTGGCCAGATCCTGGGTTTTTTCCGTGTTTGAATCACGTAGTAATGTGGTATCACACAGAAGCAGTCAATTAAACCTGGTTTCGATCAATATTTTAGAGGATAACACCGGTTAGGTCTGGGTTTCTTCTGGGATATGCCCGCATCTGGCTCATGATTTTGCCTTCTTCGCAAACTTGTTGGCCAGATCCTGGGTCTTTTCCGTGTTTGAAACACGTAGTAATGTGGTAACACACTGAAGCAGTCAAATAAACCTGGTTTCGATCAATATTTCAGAGTATAACACCGGTTAGGTCTGGGTTAGGTCTGGTATATGCGCGCATCTGGCTTATACTTTCGCCTTTTTCGCAAACTTGTTGGCCAGATCCTGGGTATTTTCCGTGTTTGAAACACGTAGTAATGTGGTAACACACTGAAGCTGTCAATTAAACCTGGTTTCGATCAATATTTTAGAGGATATCACCGGTTAGGTCTGGGTTAGGTCTGGGTTATGCCCGCATCTGGCTCATGAGTTTGCCTTCTTCGCATACTTGTTGGCCAGATCCTGGATTTTTTTTGTGTTTGAATCACGTAGTAATGTGGTAACACACTGAAGCAGTCAATTTAACCTGGTTTCGATCAATATTTCAGAGGATAACACCGGTTAGGTCTGGGTTAGGTCCGGGAAATGCACGCATCTGGCTCATGATTTCGCCTTTTTCGCAAACTTGTTGGCCAGATCCTGGGTTTTTTCCGTGTTTGAATCACGTAGTAATGTGGTAATTCACTGAAGCAGTCAATTAAACCTGGTTTCGATCAATATTTTAGAGGATAACACCGGTTAGGTCTGGATTAGGTCTGAGTTATGCCCGCATCTGGCACATGATTTTGCCTTTTTCGCAAACTTGTTGGCCAGATCCTTGGTTTTTTCCGTGTTGGAATCACGTAGTAATGTTGTAGCACACTGAAGCAGTCAATTAAACCTGGTTTCGATCAATATTTTAGAGGATAACACCGGTTAGGTCTGGGTTAGGTCTAAGTTATGCCCGCATCTGGCTCATGATTTTGCCTTCTTCGCATACTTGTTGGCCAGATCCTGGGTTTTTTTCGTGTTTGAATCACGTAGTAATGTGGTAACACACTGAAGCAGTCAATTAAACCTGGTTTCCATCAATTTTTTTAGGGGATGACACCGGTTAGGTCTGGGTTAGGTCCGGGAAATGCACGCATCTGGCTCATGATTTCGCCTTTTTCGCAAACTTGTTGGCCAGATCCTGGGCTTTTTCCGTGTTTGAATCACGTAGTAATGTGGTAATTCACTGAAGCAGTCAATTAAACCTGGTTTCGATCAATATTTCAGAGGATAACACCGGTTAGGTCTGGGTTAGGTCCGGGAAATGCACGCATCTGGCTCATGATTTCGCCTTTTTCGCAAACTTGTTGGCCAGATCCTGGGTTTTTTCCGTGTTTGAATCACGTAGTAATGAGGTACCACACTGAGGCAGTCAATTAAACCTGGTTTCGATCAATATTTTAGAGGATAACACCGGTTAGGTCTGGGTTAGGTCTGGGATACCCGCGCATCTGGCTTATACTTTCGCCTTTTTCGCAAACTTGTTGGCCAGATCCTCGGTTTTTTCCGTGTTAAAATCAGGTAGTCATGTGGTAACACACTGAAGCAGTCAATTAAACCTGGTTTCGATCAATATTTTAGAGGATAACACCGGTTAGGTCTGGGTTAGGTCTGAGTTATGCCCGCATCTGGCTCATGATTTTGCCTTCTTCGCATACTTGTTGGCCAGATCCTGGGTTTTTTTCGTGTTTGAATCACGTAGTAATGTGGTAACACACTGAAGCAGTCAATTAAACCTGGTTTCGATCAATTTTTTTAGGGGATGACACCGGTTAGGACTGGGTTAGGTCTGGGTTATGCCCGCATCTGGCTCATGATTTTGCCTTCTTCGCATACTTCTTGGCCAGATCCTGGATTTTGTTCGTGTTTGAATCACGTAGTAATGTGGTAACACACTGAAGCAGTCAATTTAACCTGGTTTCGATCAATATTTCAGAGGATAACACCGGTTAGGTCTGGGTTAGGTCCGGGAAATGCACGCATCTGGCTCATGATTTCGCCTTTTTCGCAAACTTGTTGGCCAGATCCTGGGCTTTTTCCGTGTTTGAATCACGTAGTAATGTGGTAATTCACTGAAGCAATCAATTAAACCTGGTTTGGATCAATATTTTAGAGGATAACACCGGTTAGGTCTGGATTAGGTCTGAGTTATGCCCGCATCTGGCACATGATTTTGCCTTTTTCGCAAACTTGTTGGCCAGATCCTGGGTTTTTTTCGTGTTTGAATCACGTAGTAATGTGGTAACACACTGAAGCAGTCAATTAAACCTGGTTTCCATCAATTTTTTTAGGGGATGACACCGGTTAGGTCTGGGTTAGGTCCGGGAAATGCACGCATCTGGCTCATGATTTCGCCTTTTTCGCAAACTTGTTGGCCAGATCCTGGGTTTTTTCCGTGTTTGAATCACGTAGTAATGTGGTAATTCACTGAAGCAGTCAATTAAACCTGGTTTCGATCAATATTTTAGAGGATAACACCGGTTAGGTCTGGATTAGGTCTGAGTTATGCCCGCATCTGGCACATGATTTTGCCGTTTTCGCAAACTTGTTGGCCAGATCCTTGGTTTTTTCCGTGTTGGAATCACGTAGTAATGTTGTAGCACACTGAAGCAGTCAATTAAACCTGGTTTCGATCAATATTTAAGAGGATAACACCGGTTAGGTCTGGGTTAGGTCTGGGTTAGGTCTGGGATATGTGCGCATCTGGCTTATACTTTCGCCTTTTTCGCAAACTTGTTGGCCAGATCCTGGGTTTTTTCCGTGTTTGAATCACGTAGTAATGTGGTAATTCACTGAAGCAGTCAATTAAACTTGGTTTCGATCAATATTTTAGAGGACAACACCGGTTAGGTCTGGGTTTGGTATGGGTTATGCCCGCATCTGGCTCATGATTTTGCGTTCTTCGCATACTTGTTGGCCAGATCCGGTTTTTTTTGTGTTTGAATCACGTAGTAATGTGGTAACACACTGAAGCAGTCAATTAAACCTGGTTTCGATCAATATTTTAGAGGATAACACCGGTTAGGTCTGGGTTAGGTCTGGGTTATGCCCGCATCTGGCTTATGATTTCGCCTTTTTCGCAAACTTGTTGACCAGATCCTGGGTTTTTTCCGTGTTTGAATCACGTAGTAATGTGGTACCACACTGAGGCAGTCAATTAAACCTGGTTTCGATCAATATTTTAGAGGATAACACCGGTTATGTCTGGGTTAGGTCTGGGTTATGCCCGCATCTGGCTCATGATTTTGCCTTCTTCGCATACTTGTTGGCCAGATCCTGGGTTTTTTTCGTGTTTGAATCACGTAGTAATGTGGTAACACACAGAAGCAGTCAATTAAACCTGGTTTCGGTCAATATTTTAGAGGATAACACCGGTTAGGTCTGGGTTAGGTCTGGGTTATGCCCGCATCTGGCTCATGATTTTGCCTTCTTCGCATACTTGTTGGCCAGATCCTGGGTTTTTTTCGTGTTTGAATCACGTAGTAATGTGGTAACACACTGAAGCAGTCAATTAAACCTGGTTCCGATCAATATTGTAGAGGATAACACCGGTTAGGTCTTGGTTAGGTCTGGGTTATGCCCGCATCTGGCTCATGATTTTGCCTTCTTCGCATACTTGTGGGCCAGATCCTGGGTTTTTTTCGTATTTGAATAACGTAGTAATGTTGTACCACACTGAGGCAGTCAATTAAACCTGGTTTCGATCAATATTTCAGAGGATAACACCGGTTAGGTCTGGGTTAGGTCCGGGAAATGCACGCACCTGGCTCATGATTTCGCCTTTTTCGCAAACTTGTTGGCCAGATCCTGAGTTTTTTCCGTGTTTGAATGACGTAGTAATGTGGTAATTCACTGAAACACTCAATTAAACCTGGTTTCGATCAATATTTTAGAGGATAACACCGGTTAGGTCTGGGTTAGGTCTGGGATATGCGCGCATCTGGCTTATACTTTCGCCTTTTTCGCAAACTTGTTGGCCAGATCCTGGGTTTTTTCCGTGTTTGAATCACGTAGTAATGTGGTAATACACTGAAGCAGTCAATTAAACCTTGTTTCGATCAATATTTTAGAGGATAACACCGGTTAGGACTGGGTTCGGTCCGGGAAATGCACGCATCTGGCTTATGATTTCGCCTTTTTCGCAAACTTGTTGACCAGATCCTGGGTTTTTTCCGTGTTTGAATCACGTAGTAATGTGGTACCACACTGAGGCAGTCAATTAAACCTGGTTTCGATCAATATTTTAGAGGATAACACCGGTTAGGTCTGGGTTAGGTCTGGGTTATGCCCGCATCTGGCTCATGATTTTGCCTTCTTCGCATACTTGTTGGCCAGATCCTGGGTTTTTTTCGTGTTTGAATCACGTAGTAATGTGGTAACACACAGAAGCAGTCAATTAAACCTGGTTTCGATCAATATTTTAGAGGATAACACCGGTTAGGTCTGGGTTCGGTCCGGGAAATGCACGCATCTGGCTTATGATTTCGCCTTTTTCGCAAACTTGTTGACCAGATCCTGGGTTTTTTCCGTGTTTGAATCACGTAGTAATGTTGTACCACACTGAGGCAGTCAATTAAACCTGGATTCGGATATTATTTTAGAGGATAACACCAGTTAGGACTGGGTTCGGTCCGGGAAATGCACGCATCTGGCTTATGATTTCGCCTTTTTCGCAAACTTGTTGACCAGATCCTGGGTTTTTTCCGTGTTTGAATCACGTAGTAATGTGGTACCACACTGAGGCAGTCAATTAAACCTGGTTTCGATCAATATTTTAGAGGATAACACCGGTTAGGTCTGGGTTAGGTCTGGGTTATGCCCGCATCTGGCTCATGATTTTGCCTTCTTCGCATACTTGTTGGCCAGATCCTGGGTTTTTTTCGTGTTTGAATCACGTAGGAATGTGGTAACACACAGAAGCAGTCAATTAAACCTGGTTTCGATCAATATTTTAGAGGATAACACCGGTTAGGTCTGGGTTAGGTCTGGGTTATGCCCGCATCTGGCTCATGATTTTGCCTTCTTCGCATACTTGTTGGCCAGATCCTGGGTTTTTTTCGTGTTTGAATCACGTAGTAACGTGGTAACACACTGAAGCAGTCAATTAAACCTGGTTCCGATCAATATTTTAGAGGATAACACCGGTTAGGTCTTGGTTAGGTCTGGGTTATGCCCGCATCTGGGTCATGATTTTGCCTTCTTTGCATACTTGTGGGCCAGATCCTGGGTTTTTTTCGTGTTTGAATCACGTAGTAATGTGGTAACACACTGAAGCACTCAATTAAACCTGGTTTCGATCAATATTTTAGAGGATAACACCGGTTAGGTCTAGGTTAGGTCTGGGATATGCGCGCATCTGGCTTATACTTTTGCCCTTTTCGCAAACTTGTTGGCCAGATCCTGGGTTTTTTTTCGTGTTTGAATCACGTAGTAATGTTGTACCACACTGAGGCAGTCAATTAAACCTGGTTTCGATCAATATTTCAGAGGATAACACCGGTTAGGTCTGGGTTAGGTCCGGGAAATGCACGCATCTGGCTCATGATTTCGCCTTTTTCGCAAACTTGTTGGCCAGATCCTGGGTTTTTTCCGTGTTTGAATCACGTAGTAATGTGGTAATTCACTGAAGCAGTCAATTAAACCTGGTTTCGATCAATATTTTAGAGGATAACACAGGTTAGGTCTGGGTTAGGTCTGGGTTATGCCCGCATCTGGCTCATGATTTTGCCTTCTTCGCATACTTGTTCGCCAGATCCTGGGTTTTTCTCGTGTTTGAATCACGTAGTAATGTGGTAACACACTGAAGCAGTCAATAAAACCTGGTTTCGATCAATATTTTAGAGGATAACACCGGTTAGGTCTGGGTTAGGTCTGAGTTATGCCCGCATCTGGCTCATGATTTCGCCTTTTTCGCAAACTTGTTGGCCAGATCCTGGGTTTTTTCCGTGTTTGAATGACGTAGTAATGTGGTAATTCACTGAAACACTCAATTAAACCTGGTTTCGATCAATATTTTAGAGGATAACACCGGTTAGGTCTGGGTTAGGTCTGGGATATGCGCGCATCTGGCTTATACTTTCGCCTTTTTCGCAAACTTGTTGGCCAGATCCTGAATTTTCCGGGTTTGAATCACGTAGTAATGTGGTAACATAATGAAGCAGTCAATTAACCCTGGTTTCGATCAATATTTTGGAGGATGACACCGGTTAGGTCTGGGTTAGGTCTGGGTTATGCCCGCATCTGGCTCATGATTTTGCCTTCTTCGCATACTTGTTGGCCAGATCCTGGGTTTTTTTCGTGTTTGAATCACGTAGTAATGTGGTAACACACTGAAGCAGTCAATTAAACCTTGGTTTCGATAAATATTTTAGAGGATAACACCGGTTAGGTCTGGGTTAGGTCTGGGTTACGCCCGCATCTGGCTCATGATTTTGCCTTCTTCGCATACTTGTTGGCCAGATCCTGGGCTTTTTTCGTGTGTGAATCACGTAGTAATGTGGTAACACACAGAAGCAGTCAATTAAACCTGGTTTCGATCAATATTTTAGAGGATAACACCGGTTAGGTCTGGGTTTGGTCTGGGTTATACCCGCATCTGGCTCATGATTTTGCCTTCTTCGCATACTTGTTGGCCAGATCCTGGGTTTTTTTCGTGTTTGAATCACGTAGTAATGTGGTAACACATTGAAGCAGTCAATTAAACCTGGTTTCGATCAATATTTTAGAGGATAACACCGGTTAGGTCTGGGTTAGGTCTGGGTTATGCCCGCATCTGGCTCATGATTTTGCCTTCTTCCCATACTTGTTGGCCAGATCCTGGGTTTTTTCCGTGTTTGAATCACGTAGTAATGTGGTATCACACTGAAGCAGTCAATTAAACCTGGTTTCGATCAATATTTTAGAGGATAACACCGGTTAGGTCTGGGTTTCGTCTGGGATATGCCCGCATCTGGCTCATGATTTTGCCTTCATCGCATACTTGTTGGCCAGATCCTGGGTTTTTTCCGTATTTGAATCACGTAGTAATGTGGTAATACACTGAAGCAGTCAATTAAACCTGGTTTCGATCAATATTTCAGAGGATAACACCGGTTAGGTCTGGGTTAGGTCTGGGTTATGCCCGCATCTGGCTCATGATTTTGCCTTCTTCGCATACTTGTTGGCCAGATCCTGGGTTTTTTTTGTGTTTGAATCACGTAGTAATGTGGTAACACACTGAAGCAGTCAATTAAACCTGGTTTCGATCAATATTTTAGAGGATAACGCCGGTTAGGTCTGGGTTAGGTCTGGGAAATGCGCGCATCTGGCTTATACTTTCGCCTTCTTCGCATACTTGTTGGCCAGATCTTGGGTTTTTTTCGTGTCTGAATCACGTAGTAATGTGGTAATACACTGAAGCAGTCAATAAAACCTGGTTTCGATCAATATTTTAGAGGATAACACCGGTTAGGTCTGGGTTAGGTCTGGGTTATGCCCGCATCTGGCTCATGATTTTGCCTTCTTCGCATTCTTGTTGGCCAGATCCTGGGTTTTTTTCGTGTTTGAATCATGTAGTAATGTGGTAACACACTGAAGCAGTCAATTAAACCTGGTTTCGATCAATATTTTAGAGGTTAACACCGGCTTGGTCTGGGTTAGGTCCGGGATATGCGCGCATCTGGCTTATACTTTCGCCATTTTCGCAAACTTGTTGGCCAGATCCTGGATTTTTTCCGTGTTTGAATCACGTAGTAATGTTGTACCACACTGAGGCAGTCAATTAAACCTGGATTCGGATATTATTTTAGAGGATAACACCGGTTAGGTCTGGGTTAGGTCTGGGTTATGCCCGCATCTGGCTCATGATTTTGCCTTCTTCGCATACTTGTTGGCCAGATCCTGGGTTTTTTTCGTGTTTGAATCATGTAGTAATGTGGTAACACACTGAAGCAGTCAATTAAACCTGGTGTCGATCAATATTTTAGAGGATAACACCGGTTAGGTCTGGGTTAGGTCTGCGTTATGCTCGCATCTGGCTCATGATTTCGCCTTTTTCGCAAACTTGTTGGCCAGATCCTGGGTTTTTTCCGTGTTTGAATGACGTAGTAATGTGGTAATTCACTGAAACACTCAATTAAACCTGGTTTCGATCAATATTTTAGAGGATAACACCGGTTAGGTCTGGGTTAGGTCTGGGATATGCGCGCATCTGGCTTATACTTTCGCCTTTTTCGCAAACTTGTTGGCCAGATCCTGGGTTTTATCCGTGTTTGAATCACGTAGTAATGTTGTACCACACTGAGGCAGTCAATTAAACCTGGTTTCGATCAATATTTTAGAGTATAACACCGGTTAGGACTGGGTTCGGTCCGGGAAATGCACGCATCTGGCTTATGATTTCGCCTTTTTCGCAAACTTGTTGACCAGATCCTGGGTTTTTTCCGTGTTTGAATCACGTAGTAATGTGGTACCACACTGAGGCAGTCAATTAAACCTGGTTTCGATCAATATTTTAGAGGATAACACCGGTTAGGTCTGGGTTAGGTCTGGGTTATGCCCGCAACTGGCTCATGATTTTGCCTTCTTCGCATACTTGTTGGCCAGATCCTGGGTTTTTTTCGTGTTTGAATCACGTAGTAATGTGGTAACACACTGAAGCAATCAATTAAACCTGGTTCCGATCAATATTTTAGAGGATAACACCGGTTAGGTCTTGGTTAGGTCTGGGTTATGCCCGCATCTGGCTCATGATTTTGCCTTCTTCGCATACTTGTGGGCCAGATCCTGGGTTTTTTTCGTGTTTGAATCACGTAGTAATGTGGTAACACACTGAAGCAGTCAATTAAACCTGGTTTCGATCAATATTTTAGAGGATAACAACGGTTAGGTCTGGGTTAGGTCTGGGATATGCGCGCATCTGGCTTATACTTTTGCCCTTTTCGCAAACTTGTTAGCCAGATCCTGGGTTTTTTTTCGTGTTTGAATCACGTAGTAATGTTGTACCACACTGAGGTAGTCAATTAAACCTGGTTTCGATCAATATTTCAGAGGATAACACCGGTTAGGTCTGGGTTAGGTCCGGGAAATGCACGCATCTGGCTCATGATTTCGCCTTTTTCGCAAACTTGTTGGCCAGATCCTGGGTTTTTTCCGTGTTTGAATCACGTAGTAATGTGGTAATTCACTGAAGCAGTCAATTAAACCTGGTTTTGATCAATATTTTAGAGGATAACACCGGTTAGGTCTGGGTTAGGTCTGGGTTATGCCCGCATCTGGCTCATGATTTTGCCTTCTTCGCATACTTGTTGGCCAGATCCTGGATTTTTTTCGTGTTTGAATCACGTAGTAATGTGGTAACACACTGAAGCAGTCAATTAAACCTGGTTTCGATCAATATTTTAGAGGATAACACCGGTTAGGTCTGGGTTAGGTCTGAGTTATGCCCGCATCTGGCTCATGATTTTGCCTTCTTCGCATACTTGTTGGCCAGATCCTGGGTTTTTTTCGTGTTTGAATCACGTAGTAATGTGGTAACACACTGAAGCAGTCAATTAAACCTGGTTTCGATCAATATTTTAGAGGATAACACCGGTTAGGTCTGGGTTAGGTCTGAGTTATGCCCGCATCTGGCTCATGATTTTGCCTTCTTCGCATACTTGTTGGCCAGATCCGGTTTTTTTTGTGTTTGAATCACGTAGTAATGTGGTAACACACTGAAGCAGTCAATTAAACCTGGTTTCGATCAATATTTTAGACGATAACACCGGTTAGGTCTGGGTTAGGTCTGGGTTATGCCCGCATCTGGCTCATGATTTTGCCTTCTTCGCATACTTCTTGGCCAGATCCTGGGTTTTTTTCGTGTTTGAATCACGTAGTAATGTGGTAACACACTGAAGCAGTCAATTAAACCTGGTTTCGATCAATATTTTAGAGGATAACACCGGTTAGGTCTGGGTTAGGTCTGGGTTACGCCCGCATCTGGCTCATGATTTTGCCTTCTTCGCATACTTGTTGGCCAGATCCTGGGTTTTTTCCGTGTTTGAATCACGTAGTAATGTGGTATCACACTGAAGCAGTCAATTAAACCTGGTTTCGATCAATATTTTAGAGGATAACACCGGTTAGGTCTGGGTTTCGTCTGGGATATGCTCGCATCTGGCTCATGATTTTGCTTTCATCGCATACTTGTTGGCCAGATCCTGGGTTTTTTCCGTGTTTGAATCACGTAGTAATGTGGTAATACACTGAAGCTGTCAATTAAACCTGGTTTCGATCAATATTTCAGAGGATAACACCGGTTAGGTCTGGGTTAGGTCTGGGTTATGCCCGCATCTGGCTCATGATTTTGCCTTCTTCGCATACTTGTTGGCCAGATCCTGGGTTTTTTTCGTGTTTGAATCACGTAGTAATGTGGTAATACACTGAAGCAGTCAATAAAACCTGGTTTCGATCAATATTTTAGAGGATAACACCGGTTAGGTCTGGGTTAGGTCCGGGATATGCGCGCACCTGGCTTATACTTTCGCCTTTTTCGCAAACTTGTTGGCCAGATCCTGGATTTTTCCCGTGTTTGAATCACGTAGTAATGTTGTACCACACTGAGGCAGTCAATTAAACCTGGATTCGGATATTATTTTAGAGGATAACACCGGTTAGGTCTGGGTTAGGTCTGCGTTATGCCCGCATCTGGCTCATGATTTTGCCTTCTTCGCATACTTGTTGGTCAGATCCTGGGCTTTTTCGTGTTTGAATCACGTAGGAATGTGGTAACACACTGAAGCAGTCAATTAAACCTGGTTTCGATCAATATTTTAGAGGATAACACCGGTTAGGTCTGGGTTAGATCTGGGATTTGCGCGCATCTGGCTTATACTTTCGCCTTTTTCGCAAACTTGTTGGCCAGATACTGGGTATTTTCCGTGTTTGAATCACGTAGTAATGTGGTAACACACTGAAGCAGTCAATTAAACCTGGTTTCGATCAATATTTCAGAGGATAACACCGGTTAGGTCTGGGTTAGGTCTGGGTTTTGCCCGCATCTGGCTCATGATTTTGCCTTCTTCGCATACTTGTTGGCCAGATCCTGGGTTTTTTTCGTGTTTGAATCACGTAGTAATGTGGTAATACACTGAAGCAGTCAATAAAACCTGGTTTCGATCAATATTTTAGAGGATAACACCGGTTAGGTCTGGGTTAGGTCCGGGATATGCGCGCATCTGGCTTATACTTTCGCCTTTTTCGCAAACTTGTTGGCCAGATCCTGGATTTTTCCCGTGTTTGAATCACGTAGTAATGTTGTACCACACTGAGGCAGTCAATTAAACCTGGATTCGGATATTATTTTAGAGGATAACACCGGTTAGGTCTGGGTTAGGTCTGCGTTATGCCCGCATCTGGCTCATGATTTTGCCTTCTTCGCATACTTGTTGGTCAGATCCTGGGCTTTTTCGTGATTGAATCACGTAGGAATGTGGTAACACACTGAAGCAGTCAATTAAACCTGGTTTCGATCAATATTTTAGAGGATAACACCGGTTAGGTCTGGGTTAGGTCTGGGATTTGCGCGCATCTGGCTTATACTTTCGCCTTTTTCGCAAACTTGTTGGCCAGATACTGGGTATTTTCCGTGTTTGAATCACGTAGTAATGTGGTAACACACTGAAGCAGTCAATTAAACCTGGTTTCGATCAATATTTCAGAGGATAACACCGGTTAGGTCTGGGTTAGGTCTGGGTTTTGCCCGCATCTGGCTCATGATTTTGCCTTCTTCGCATACTTGTTGGCCAGATCCTGGGTTTTTTTCGTGTTTGAATCATGTAGTAATGTGGTCACACACTGAAGCAGACAATTAAACCTGGTTTCGATCAATATTTTAGAGGATAACTCAGGTTAGGTCTGGGTTAGGTCTGGGTTATGCCCGCATCTGGCTCATGATTTTGCCTTCATCGCATACTTGTTGGCCAGATCCTGGGTTTTTTTCGTGTTTGAATCACGTAGTAATGTGGTAATACACTGAAGCAGTCAATAAAACCAGGTTTCGATCAATATTTTAGAGGATAACACCGGTTAGGTTTGGGTTAGGTCTGGGTTATGCCCGCATCTGGCTCATGATTTTGCCTTCTTCGCATACTTGTTGGCCAGATCCTGGGTTTTTTTCGTGTTTGAATCACGTAGTAATGTGGTAACACACTGAAGCTGTCAATTAAACCTGGTTTCGATCAATACTTTAGAGGATAACACCGGTTAGGTCTGGGTTAGGTCTGGGTTGTGCCCGCATCTGGCTCATGATTTTGCCTTCTTCGCATACTTGTTGGCCAGATCCTGGGTTTTTTTCATGTTTGAATCACGTAGTAATGTGGTAACACACTGAAGCAGTCAATTAAACCTGGTTTCGATCAATATTTTAGAGGATAACACCGGTTAGGTCTGGGTTTCGTCTGGGATATGCCCGCATCTGGCTCATGATTTTGCCTTCTTCGCATACTTGTTGGCCAGATCCAGGGTTTTTTCGTGTTTGAATCACGTAGTAATGTGGTAACACACTGAAGCAGTCAATTAAACCTAGTTTCGATCAATATTTTAGAGGATAACACCGGTTAGGTCTGGGTTAGGTCTGGGATTTGCGCGCATCTGGCTTATACTTTCGCCTTTTTCGCAAACTTGTTGGCCAGATCCTGGGTATTTTCCGTGTTTGAATCACGTAGTAATGTGGTAACACACTGAAGCAGTCAATTAAACCAGGTTTCGATCAATATTTCAGAGGATAACACCGGTTAGGTCTGGGTTAGGTCTGGGTTATGCCCGCATCTGGCTCATGATTTTGCCTTCTTCGCATACTTGTTGGCCAGATCCTGGGGTTTTTTCGTGTTTGAATCACGTAGTAATGTGGTAACACACTGAAGCTGTCAATTAAACCTGGTTTCGATCAATATTTGAGAGGATAACACCGGTTAGGTCTGGGTTAGGTCTGGGATTTGCGCGCATCTGGCTTATACTTTCGCCTTTTTCGCAAACTTGTTGGCCAGATCCTGGGTATTTTCCGTGTTTGAATCACGTAGTAATGTGGTAACACACTGAAGCAGTCAATTAAACCTGGTTTCGATCAATATTTTACAGGATAACACCGGTTAGGTCTGGGTTAGGTCTGGGTTATGCCCGCTTCTGGCTCATGATTTTGCCTTTTTCGCAAACTTGTTGGCCAGATCCTTGGTTTTTTCCGTGTTGGAATCACGTAGTAATGTTGTAGCACACTGAAGCAGTCAATTAAACCTGGTTTCGATCAATATTTTAGAGGATAACACCGGTTAGGTCTGGGTTAGGTCTAAGTTATGCCCGCATCTGGCTCATGATTTTACCTTCTTCGCATACATGTTGGCCAGATCCTGGGTTTTTTTCGTGTTTGAATCACGTAGTAATGTGGTAACACACTGAAGCAGTCAATTAAACCTGGTTTCCATCAATTTTTTTAGGGGATGACACCGGTTAGGTCTGGGTTAGGTCCGGGAAATGCACGCATCTGGCTCATGATTTCGCCTTTTTCGCAAACTTGTTGGCCAGATCCTGGGCTTTTTCCGTGTTTGAATCACGTAGTAATGTGGTAATTCACTGAAGCAGTCAATTAAACCTGGTTTCGATCAATATTTCAGAGGATAACACCGGTTAGGTCTGGGTTAGGTCTGGGATTTGCGCGCATCTGGCTTATACTTTCGCCTTTTTCGCAAACTTGTTGGCCAGATCCTGGGTTTTTTTCGTGTTTGAATCACGTAGTAATGTGGTAACACACTGAAGCAGTCAATTAAACCTAGTTTCGATCAATATTTTAGAGGATAACACCGGTTAGGTCTGGGTTAGGTCTGGGATTTGCGCGCATCTGGCTTATACTTTCGCCTTTTTCGCAAACTTGTTGGTCAGATCCTGGGCTTTTTCGTGTTTGAATCACGTAGGAATGTGGTAACACACTGAAGCAGTCAATTAAACCTGGTTTCGATCAATATTTTAGAGGATAACACCGGTTAGGTCTGGGTTAGGTCTGGGATTTGCGCGCATCTGGCTTATACTTTCGCCTTTTTCGCAAACTTGTTGGCCAGATACTGGGTATTTTCCGTGTTTGAATCACGTAGTAATGTGGTAACACACTGAAGCAGTCAATTAAACCTGGTTTCGATCAATATTTCAGAGGATAACACCGGTTAGGTCTGGGTTAGGTCTGGGTTTTGCCCGCATCTGGCTCATGATTTTGCCTTCTTCGCATACTTGTTGGCCAGATCCTGGGTTTTTTTCGTGTTTGAATCACGTAGTAATGTGGTAATACACTGAAGCAGTCAATAAAACCTGGTTTCGATCAATATTTTAGAGGATAACACCGGTTAGGTCTGGGTTAGGTCCGGGATATGCGCGCATCTGGCTTATACTTTCGCCTTTTTCGCAAACTTGTTGGCCAGATCCTGGATTTTTCCCGTGTTTGAATCACGTAGTAATGTTGTACCACACTGAGGCAGTCAATTAAACCTGGATTCGGATATTATTTTAGAGGATAACACCGGTTAGGTCTGGGTTAGGTCTGCGTTATGCCCGCATCTGGCTCATGATTTTGCCTTCTTCGCATACTTGTTGGTCAGATCCTGGGCTTTTTCGTGATTGAATCACGTAGGAATGTGGTAACACACTGAAGCAGTCAATTAAACCTGGTTTCGATCAATATTTTAGAGGATAACACCGGTTAGGTCTGGGTTAGGTCTGGGATTTGCGCGCATCTGGCTTATACTTTCGCCTTTTTCGCAAACTTGTTGGCCAGATACTGGGTATTTTCCGTGTTTGAATCACGTAGTAATGTGGTAACACACTGAAGCAGTCAATTAAACCTGGTTTCGATCAATATTTCAGAGGATAACACCGGTTAGGTCTGGGTTAGGTCTGGGTTTTGCCCGCATCTGGCTCATGATTTTGCCTTCTTCGCATACTTGTTGGCCAGATCCTGGGTTTTTTTCGTGTTTGAATCATGTAGTAATGTGGTCACACACTGAAGCAGACAATTAAACCTGGTTTCGATCAATATTTTAGAGGATAACTCAGGTTAGGTCTGGGTTAGGTCTGGGTTATGCCCGCATCTGGCTCATGATTTTGCCTTCATCGCATACTTGTTGGCCAGATCCTGGGTTTTTTTCGTGTTTGAATCACGTAGTAATGTGGTAATACACTGAAGCAGTCAATGAAACCAGGTTTCGATCAATATTTTAGAGGATAACACCGGTTAGGTTTGGGTTAGGTCTGGGTTATGCCCGCATCTGGCTCATGATTTTGCCTTCTTCGCATACTTGTTGGCCAGATCCTGGGTTTTTTTCGTGTTTGAATCACGTAGTAATGTGGTAACACACTGAAGCTGTCAATTAAACCAGGTTTCGATCAATACTTTAGAGGATAACACCGGTTAGGTCTGGGTTAGGTCTGGGTTATGCCCGCATCTGGCTCATGATTTTGCCTTCTTCGCATACTTGTTGGCCAGATCCTGGGTTTTTTTCATGTTTGAATCACGTAGTAATGTGGTAACACACTGAAGCAGTCAATTAAACCTGGTTTCGATCAATATTTTAGAGGATAACACCGGTTAGGTCTGGGTTTCGTCTGGGATATGCCCGCATCTGGCTCATGATTTTGCCTTCTTCGCATACTTGTTGGCCAGATCCAGGGTTTTTTCGTGTTTGAATCACGTAGTAATGTGGTAACACACTGAAGCAGTCAATTAAACCTAGTTTCGATCAATATTTTAGAGGATAACACCGGTTAGGTCTGGGTTAGGTCTGGGATTTGCGCGCATCTGGCTTATACTTTCGCCTTTTTCGCAAACTTGTTGGCCAGATCCTGGGTATTTTCCGTGTTTGAATCACGTAGTAATGTGGTAACACACTGAAGCAGTCAATTAAACCAGGTTTCGATCAATATTTCAGAGGATAACACCGGTTAGGTCTGGGTTAGGTCTGGGTTATGCCCGCATCTGGCTCATGATTTTGCCTTCTTCGCATACTTGTTGGCCAGATCCTGGGGTTTTTTCGTGTTTGAATCACGTAATAATGTGGTAACACACTGAAGCTGTCAATTAAACCTGGTTTCGATCAATATTTGAGAGGATAACACCGGTTAGGTCTGGGTTAGGTCTGGGATTTGCGCGCATCTGGCTTATACTTTCGCCTTTTTCGCAAACTTGTTGGCCAGATCCTGGGTATTTTCCGTGTTTGAATCACGTAGTAATGTGGTAACACACTGAAGCAGTCAATTAAACCTGGTTTCGATCAATATTTTACAGGATAACACCGGTTAGGTCTGGGTTAGGTCTGGGTTATGCCCGCTTCTGGCTCATGATTTTGCCTTTTTCGCAAACTTGTTGGCCAGATCCTTGGTTTTTTCCGTGTTGGAATCACGTAGTAATGTTGTAGCACACTGAAGCAGTCAATTAAACCTGGTTTCGATCAATATTTTAGAGGATAACACCGGTTAGGTCTGGGTTAGGTCTAAGTTATGCCCGCATCTGGCTCATGATTTTACCTTCTTCGCATACATGTTGGCCAGATCCTGGGTTTTTTTCGTGTTTGAATCACGTAGTAATGTGGTAACACACTGAAGCAGTCAATTAAACCTGGTTTCCATCAATTTTTTTAGGGGATGACACCGGTTAGGTCTGGGTTAGGTCCGGGAAATGCACGCATCTGGCTCATGATTTCGCCTTTTTCGCAAACTTGTTGGCCAGATCCTGGGCTTTTTCCGTGTTTGAATCACGTAGTAATGTGGTAATTCACTGAAGCAGTCAATTAAACCTGGTTTCGATCAATATTTCAGAGGATAACACCGGTTAGGTCTGGGTTAGGTCTGGGATTTGCGCGCATCTGGCTTATACTTTCGCCTTTTTCGCAAACTTGTTGGCCAGATCCTGGGTTTTTTTCGTGTTTGAATCACGTAGTAATGTGGTAACACACTGAAGCAGTCAATTAAACCTAGTTTCGATCAATATTTTAGAGGATAACACCGGTTAGGTCTGGGTTAGGTCTGGGATTTGCGCGCATCTGGCTTATACTTTCGCCTTTTTCGCAAACTTGTTGGCCAGATCCTCGGTTTTTTCCGTATTTGAATCAGGTAGTCATGTGGTAATACACTGAAGCAGTCAATAAAACCAGGTTTCGATCAATATTTTAGAGGATAACACCGGTTAGGTTTGGGTTAGGTCTGGGTTATGCCCGCATCTGGCTCATGATTTTGCCTTCTTCGCATACTTGTTGGCCAGATCCTGGGTTTTTTTCGTGTTTGAATCACGTAGTAATGTGGTAACACACTGAAGCTGTCAATTAAACCTGGTTTCGATCAATACTTTAGAGGATAAAACCGGTTAGGTCTGGGTTAGGTCTGGGTTATGCCCGCATCTGGCTCATGATTTTGCCTTCTTCGCATACTTGTTGGCCAGATCCTGGGTTTTTTTCATGTTTGAATCACGTAGTAATGTGGTAACACACTGAAGCAGTCAATTAAACCTGGTTTCGATCAATATTTTAGAGGATAACACCGGTTAGGTCTGGGTTTCGTCTGGGATATGCCCGCATCTGGCTCATGATTTTGCCTTCTTCGCATACTTGTTGGCCAGATCCAGGGTTTTTTCGTGTTTGAATCACGTAGTAATGTGGTAACACACTGAAGCAGTCAATTAAACCTAGTTTCGATCAATATTTTAGAGGATAACACCGGTTAGGTCTGGGTTAGGTCTGGGATTTGCGCGCATCTGGCTTATACTTTCGCCTTTTTCGCAAACTTGTTGGCCAGATCCTGGGTATTTTCCGTGTTTGAATCACGTAGTAATGTGGTAACACACTGAAGCAGTCAATTAAACCAGGTTTCGATCAATATTTCAGAGGATAACACCGGTTAGGTCTGGGTTAGGTCTGGGTTATGCCCGCATCTGGCTCATGATTTTGCCTTCTTCGCATACTTGTTGGCCAGATCCTGGGGTTTTTTCGTGTTTGAATCACGTAGTAATGTGGTAACACACTGAAGCTGTCAATTAAACCTGGTTTCGATCAATATTTGAGAGGATAACACCGGTTAGGTCTGGGTTAGGTCTGGGATTTGCGCGCATCTGGCTTATACTTTCGCCTTTTTCGCAAACTTGTTGGCCAGATCCTGGGTATTTTCCGTGTTTGAATCACGTAGTAATGTGGTAATACAATGAAGCAGTCAATTAAACCTGGTTTCGATCAATATTTCAGAGGATAACACCGGTTAGGTCTGGGTTAGGTCTGGGTTATGCCCGCATCTGGCTCATGATTTTGCCTTCTTCGCATACTTGTTGGCCAGATCCTGGGTTTTTTTTGTGTTTGAATCACGTAGTAATGTGGTAACACACTGAAGCAGTCAATTAAACCTGGTTACGCTCAATATTTTAGAGGATAACGGCGGTTAGGTCTGGGTTAGGTCTGGGAAATGCGCGCATCTGGCTTATACTTTCGCCTTCTTCGCATACTTGTTGGCCAGATCCTGGGTTTTTTTCGTGTTTGAATCACGTAGTAATGTGGTAATACACTGAAGCAGTCAATTAAACCTGGTTTCCATCAATTTTTTTAGGGGATGACACCGGTTAGGTCTGGGTTAGGTCCGGGAAATGCACGCATCTGGCTCATGATTTCGCCTTTTTCGCAAACTTGTTGGCCAGATCCTGGGCTTTTTCCGTGTTTGAATCACGTAGTAATGTGGTAATTCACTGAAGCAGTCAATTAAACCTGGTTTCGATCAATATTTCAGAGGATAACACCGGTTAGGTCTGGGTTAGGTCTGGGATTTGCGCGCATCTGGCTTATACTTTCGCCTTTTTCGCAAACTTGTTGGCCAGATACTGGGTTTTTTTCGTGTTTGAATCACGTAGTAATGTGGTAACACACTGAAGCAGTCAATTAAACCTAGTTTCGATCAATATTTTAGAGGATAACACCGGTTAGGTCTGGGTTAGGTCTGGGATTTGCGCGCATCTGGCTTATACTTTCGCCTTTTTCGCAAACTTGTTGGTCAGATCCTGGGCTTTTTCGTGTTTGAATCACGTAGGAATGTGGTAACACACTGAAGCAGTCAATTAAACCTGGTTTCGATCAATATTTTAGAGGATAACACCGGTTAGGTCTGGGTTAGGTCTGGGATTTGCGCGCATCTGGCTTATACTTTCGCCTTTTTCGCAAACTTGTTGGCCAGATACTGGGTATTTTCCGTGTTTGAATCACGTAGTAATGTGGTAACACACTGAAGCAGTCAATTAAACCTGGTTTCGATCAATATTTCAGAGGATAACACCGGTTAGGTCTGGGTTAGGTCTGGGTTTTGCCCGCATCTGGCTCATGATTTTGCCTTCTTCGCATACTTGTTGGCCAGATCCTGGGTTTTTTTCGTGTTTGAATCACGTAGTAATGTGGTAATACACTGAAGCAGTCAATAAAACCTGGTTTCGATCAATATTTTAGAGGATAACACCGGTTAGGTCTGGGTTAGGTCCGGGATATGCGCGCATCTGGCTTATACTTTCGCCTTTTTCGCAAACTTGTTGGCCAGATCCTGGATTTTTCCCGTGTTTGAATCACGTAGTAATGTTGTACCACACTGAGGCAGTCAATTAAACCTGGATTCGGATATTATTTTAGAGGATAACACCGGTTAGGTCTGGGTTAGGTCTGCGTTATGCCCGCATCTGGCTCATGATTTTGCCTTCTTCGCATACTTGTTGGTCAGATCCTGGGCTTTTTCGTGATTGAATCACGTAGGAATGTGGTAACACACTGAAGCAGTCAATTAAACCTGGTTTCGATCAATATTTTAGAGGATAACACCGGTTAGGTCTGGGTTAGGTCTGGGATTTGCGCGCATCTGGCTTATACTTTCGCCTTTTTCGCAAACTTGTTGGCCAGATACTGGGTATTTTCCGTGTTTGAATCACGTAGTAATGTGGTAACACACTGAAGCAGTCAATTAAACCTGGTTTCGATCAATATTTCAGAGGATAACACCGGTTAGGTCTGGGTTAGGTCTGGGTTTTGCCCGCATCTGGCTCATGATTTTGCCTTCTTCGCATACTTGTTGGCCAGATCCTGGGTTTTTTTCGTGTTTGAATCATGTAGTAATGTGGTCACACACTGAAGCAGACAATTAAACCTGGTTTCGATCAATATTTTAGAGGATAACTCAGGTTAGGTCTGGGTTAGGTCTGGGTTATGCCCGCATCTGGCTCATGATTTTGCCTTCATCGCATACTTGTTGGCCAGATCCTGGGTTTTTTTCGTGTTTGAATCACGTAGTAATGTGGTAATACACTGAAGCAGTCAATGAAACCAGGTTTCGATCAATATTTTAGAGGATAACACCGGTTAGGTTTGGGTTAGGTCTGGGTTATGCCCGCATCTGGCTCATGATTTTGCCTTCTTCGCATACTTGTTGGCCAGATCCAGGGTTTTTTCGTGTTTGAATCACGTAGTAATGTGGTAACACACTGAAGCAGTCAATTAAACCTAGTTTCGATCAATATTTTAGAGGATAACACCGGTTAGGTCTGGGTTAGGTCTGGGATTTGCGCGCATCTGGCTTATACTTTCGCCTTTTTCGCAAACTTGTTGGCCAGATCCTGGGTATTTTCCGTGTTTGAATCACGTAGTAATGTGGTAACACACTGAAGCAGTCAATTAAACCAGGTTTCGATCAATATTTCAGAGGATAACACCGGTTAGGTCTGGGTTAGGTCTGGGTTATGCCCGCATCTGGCTCATGATTTTGCCTTCTTCGCATACTTGTTGGCCAGATCCTGGGGTTTTTTCGTGTTTGAATCACGTAGTAATGTGGTAACACACTGAAGCTGTCAATTAAACCTGGTTTCGATCAATATTTGAGAGGATAACACCGGTTAGGTCTGGGTTAGGTCTGGGATTTGCGCGCATCTGGCTTATACTTTCGCCTTTTTCGCAAACTTGTTGGCCAGATCCTGGGTATTTTCCGTGTTTGAATCACGTAGTAATGTGGTAATACAATGAAGCAGTCAATTAAACCTGGTTTCGATCAATATTTCAGAGGATAACACCGGTTAGGTCTGGGTTAGGTCTGGGTTATGCCCGCATCTGGCTCATGATTTTGCCTTCTTCGCATACTTGTTGGCCAGATCCTGGGTTTTTTTTGTGTTTGAATCACGTAGTAATGTGGTAACACACTGAAGCAGTCAATTAAACCTGGTTACGCTCAATATTTTAGAGGATAACGGCGGTTAGGTCTGGGTTAGGTCTGGGAAATGCGCGCATCTGGCTTATACTTTCGCCTTCTTCGCATACTTGTTGGCCAGATCCTGGGTTTTTTTCGTGTTTGAATCACGTAGTAATGTGGTAATACACTGAAGCAGTCAATTAAACCTGGTTTCCATCAATTTTTTTAGGGGATGACACCGGTTAGGTCTGGGTTAGGTCCGGGAAATGCACGCATCTGGCTCATGATTTCGCCTTTTTCGCAAACTTGTTGGCCAGATCCTGGGCTTTTTCCGTGTTTGAATCACGTAGTAATGTGGTAATTCACTGAAGCAGTCAATTAAACCTGGTTTCGATCAATATTTCAGAGGATAACACCGGTTAGGTCTGGGTTAGGTCTGGGATTTGCGCGCATCTGGCTTATACTTTCGCCTTTTTCGCAAACTTGTTGGCCAGATACTGGGTTTTTTTCGTGTTTGAATCACGTAGTAATGTGGTAACACACTGAAGCAGTCAATTAAACCTAGTTTCGATCAATATTTTAGAGGATAACACCGGTTAGGTCTGGGTTAGGTCTGGGATTTGCGCGCATCTGGCTTATACTTTCGCCTTTTTCGCAAACTTGTTGGTCAGATCCTGGGCTTTTTCGTGTTTGAATCACGTAGGAATGTGGTAACACACTGAAGCAGTCAATTAAACCTGGTTTCGATCAATATTTTAGAGGATAACACCGGTTAGGTCTGGGTTAGGTCTGGGATTTGCGCGCATCTGGCTTATACTTTCGCCTTTTTCGCAAACTTGTTGGCCAGATACTGGGTATTTTCCGTGTTTGAATCACGTAGTAATGTGGTAACACACTGAAGCAGTCAATTAAACCTGGTTTCGATCAATATTTCAGAGGATAACACCGGTTAGGTCTGGGTTAGGTCTGGGTTTTGCCCGCATCTGGCTCATGATTTTGCCTTCTTCGCATACTTGTTGGCCAGATCCTGGGTTTTTTTCGTGTTTGAATCACGTAGTAATGTGGTAATACACTGAAGCAGTCAATAAAACCTGGTTTCGATCAATATTTTAGAGGATAACACCGGTTAGGTCTGGGTTAGGTCCGGGATATGCGCGCATCTGGCTTATACTTTCGCCTTTTTCGCAAACTTGTTGGCCAGATCCTGGATTTTTCCCGTGTTTGAATCACGTAGTAATGTTGTACCACACTGAGGCAGTCAATTAAACCTGGATTCGGATATTATTTTAGAGGATAACACCGGTTAGGTCTGGGTTAGGTCTGCGTTATGCCCGCATCTGGCTCATGATTTTGCCTTCTTCGCATACTTGTTGGTCAGATCCTGGGCTTTTTCGTGATTGAATCACGTAGGAATGTGGTAACACACTGAAGCAGTCAATTAAACCTGGTTTCGATCAATATTTTAGAGGATAACACCGGTTAGGTCTGGGTTAGGTCTGGGATTTGCGCGCATCTGGCTTATACTTTCGCCTTTTTCGCAAACTTGTTGGCCAGATACTGGGTATTTTCCGTGTTTGAATCACGTAGTAATGTGGTAACACACTGAAGCAGTCAATTAAACCTGGTTTCGATCAATATTTCAGAGGATAACACCGGTTAGGTCTGGGTTAGGTCTGGGTTTTGCCCGCATCTGGCTCATGATTTTGCCTTCTTCGCATACTTGTTGGCCAGATCCTGGGTTTTTTTCGTGTTTGAATCATGTAGTAATGTGGTCACACACTGAAGCAGACAATTAAACCTGGTTTCGATCAATATTTTAGAGGATAACTCAGGTTAGGTCTGGGTTAGGTCTGGGTTATGCCCGCATCTGGCTCATGATTTTGCCTTCATCGCATACTTGTTGGCCAGATCCTGGGTTTTTTTCGTGTTTGAATCACGTAGTAATGTGGTAATACACTGAAGCAGTCAATGAAACCAGGTTTCGATCAATATTTTAGAGGATAACACCGGTTAGGTTTGGGTTAGGTCTGGGTTATGCCCGCATCTGGCTCATGATTTTGCCTTCTTCGCATACTTGTTGGCCAGATCCTGGGTTTTTTTCGTGTTTGAATCACGTAGTAATGTGGTAACACACTGAAGCTGTCAATTAAACCAGGTTTCGATCAATACTTTAGAGGATAACACCGGTTAGGTCTGGGTTAGGTCTGGGTTATGCCCGCATCTGGCTCATGATTTTGCCTTCTTCGCATACTTGTTGGCCAGATCCTGGGTTTTGTTCATGTTTGAATCACGTAGTAATGTGGTAACACACTGAAGCAGTCAATTAAACCTGGTTTCGATCAATATTTTAGAGGATAACACCGGTTAGGTCTGGGTTTCGTCTGGGATATGCCCGCATCTGGCTCATGATTTTGCCTTCTTCGCATACTTGTTGGCCAGATCCAGGGTTTTTTCGTGTTTGAATCACGTAGTAATGTGGTGACACACTGAAGCAGTCAATTAAACCTAGTTTCGATCAATATTTTAGAGGATAACACCGGTTAGGTCTGGGTTAGGTCTGGGATTTGCGCGCATCTGGCTTATACTTTCGCCTTTTTCGCAAACTTGTTGGCCAGATCCTGGGTATTTTCCGTGTTTGAATCACGTAGTAATGTGGTAACACACTGAAGCAGTCAATTAAACCAGGTTTCGATCAATATTTCAGAGGATAACACCGGTTAGGTCTGGGTTAGGTCTGGGTTATGCCCGCATCTGGCTCATGATTTTGCCTTCTTCGCATACTTGTTGGCCAGATCCTGGGGTTTTTTCGTGTTTGAATCACGTAATAATGTGGTAACACACTGAAGCTGTCAATTAAACCTGGTTTCGATCAATATTTGAGAGGATAACACCGGTTAGGTCTGGGTTAGGTCTGGGATTTGCGCGCATCTGGCTTATACTTTCGCCTTTTTCGCAAACTTGTTGGCCAGATCCTGGGTATTTTCCGTGTTTGAATCACGTAGTAATGTGGTAACACACTGAAGCAGTCAATTAAACCTGGTTTCGATCAATATTTTACAGGATAACACCGGTTAGGTCTGGGTTAGGTCTGGGTTATGCCCGCTTCTGGCTCATGATTTTGCCTTTTTCGCAAACTTGTTGGCCAGATCCTTGGTTTTTTCCGTGTTGGAATCACGTAGTAATGTTGTAGCACACTGAAGCAGTCAATTAAACCTGGTTTCGATCAATATTTTAGAGGATAACACCGGTTAGGTCTGGGTTAGGTCTAAGTTATGCCCGCATCTGGCTCATGATTTTACCTTCTTCGCATACATGTTGGCCAGATCCTGGGTTTTTTTCGTGTTTGAATCACGTAGTAATGTGGTAACACACTGAAGCAGTCAATTAAACCTGGTTTCCATCAATTTTTTTAGGGGATGACACCGGTTAGGTCTGGGTTAGGTCCGGGAAATGCACGCATCTGGCTCATGATTTCGCCTTTTTCGCAAACTTGTTGGCCAGATCCTGGGCTTTTTCCGTGTTTGAATCACGTAGTAATGTGGTAATTCACTGAAGCAGTCAATTAAACCTGGTTTCGATCAATATTTCAGAGGATAACACCGGTTAGGTCTGGGTTAGGTCTGGGATTTGCGCGCATCTGGCTTATACTTTCGCCTTTTTCGCAAACTTGTTGGCCAGATCCTGGGTTTTTTTCGTGTTTGAATCACGTAGTAATGTGGTAACACACTGAAGCAGTCAATTAAACCTAGTTTCGATCAATATTTTAGAGGATAACACCGGTTAGGTCTGGGTTAGGTCTGGGATTTGCGCGCATCTGGCTTATACTTTCGCCTTTTTCGCAAACTTGTTAGCCAGATCCTGGGTATTTTCCGTGTTTGAATCACGTAGTAATGTGGTAACACACTGAAGCAGTCAATTAAACCAGGTTTCGATCAATATTTCAGAGGATAACACCGGTTAGGTCTGGGTTAGGTCCGGGAAATGCACGCATCTGGCTCATGATTTCGCCTTTTTCGCAAACTTGTTGGCCAGATCCTGGGTTTTTTCCGTGTTTGAATCACGTAGTAATGTGGTACCACACTGAGGCAGTCAATTAAACCTGGTTTCGATCAATATTTTAGAGGATAACACCGGTTAGGTCTGGGTTAGGTCTGGGATACCCGCGCATCTGGCTTATACTTTCGCCTTTTTCGCAAACTTGTTGGCCAGATCCTCGGTTTTTTCCGTATTTGAATCAGGTAGTCATGTGGTAACACACTGAAGCAGTCAATTAAACCTGGTTTCGATCGATATTTTAGAGGATAACACCGGTTAGGTCTGGGTTAGGTCTGAGTTATGCCCGCATCTGGCTCATGATTTTGCCTTCTTCGCATACTTGTTGGCCAGATCCTGGGTTTTTTTCGTGTTTGAATCACGTAGTAATGTGCTAACACACTGGAGCAGTCAATTAAACCTGGTTTCGATCAATATTTTAGAGGATAACACCGGTTAGGTCTGGGTTAGGTCTGGGATATGCGCGCATCTGGCTTATACTTTTGCCCTTTTCGCAAACTTGTTGGCCAGATCCTGGGTTTTTTTTCGTGTTTGAATCACGTAGTAATGTTGTACCACACTGAGGCAGTCAATTAAACCTGGTTTCGATCAATATTTCAGAGGATAACACCGGTTAGGTCTGGGTTAGGTCCGGGAAATGCACGCATCTGGCTCATGATTTCGCCTTTTTCGCAAACTTGTTGGCCAGATCCTGGGTTTTTTCCGTGTTTGAATCACGTAGTAATGTGGTAACACACTGAAGCAGTCAATTAAACCTGGTTTCGATCAATATTTTAGAGGATAACACCGGTTAGGTCTGGGTTAGGTCTGAGTTATGCCCGCATCTGGCTCATGATTTTGCCTTCTTCGCAAACTTGTTGGCCAGATCCTGGGTTTTTTCCGTGTTTGAATCACGTAGTAATGTGGTACCACACTGAGGCAGTCAATTAAACCTGGTTTCGATCAATATTTTAGAGGATAACACCGGTTAGGTCTGGGTTAGGTCTGGGATACCCGCGCATCTGGCTTATACTTTCGCCTTTTTCGCAAACTTGTTGGCCAGATCCTCGGTTTTTTCCGTGTTTGAATCAGGTAGTCATGTGGTAACACACTGAAGCAGTCAATTAAACCTGGTTTCGATCAATATTTTAGAGGATAACACCGGTTAGGTCTGGGTTAGGTCTGAGTTATGCCCGCATCTGGCTCATGATTTTGCCTTCTTCGCTTACTTGTTGGCCAGATCCTGGGTTTTTTTCGTGTTTGAATCACGTAGTAATGTGGTAACACACTGAAGCAGTCAATTAAACCTGGTTTCGATCAATATTTTAGAGGATAACACCGGTTAGGTCTGGGTTAGGTCTGGGATATGCGCGCATCTGGCTTATACTTTTGCCCTTTTCGCAAACTTGTTGGCCAGATCCTGGTTTTTTTTCGTGTTTGAATCACGTAGTAATGTTGTACCACACTGAGGCAGTCAATTAAACCTGGTTTCGATCAATATTTCAGAGGATAACACCGGTTAGGTCTGGGTTAGGACCGGGAAATGCACGCATCTGGCTCATGATTTCGCCTTTTTCGCAAACTTGTTGGCCAGATCCTGGGTTTTTTCCGTGTTTGAATCACGTAGTAATGTGGTAATTCACTGAAGCAGTCAATTAAACCTGGTTTCGATCAATATTTTAGAGGATAACACCGGTTAGGTCTGGGTTAGGTCTGGGTTATGCCCGCATCTGGCTCATGATTTTGCCTTCTTCGCATACTTGTTCGCCAGATCCTGGGTTTTTTTCGTGTTTGAATCACGTAGTAATGTGGTAACACACTGAAGCAGTCAATTAAACCTGGTTTCGATCAATATTTTGGAGGATAACACCGGTTAGGTCTGGGTTAGGTCTGAGTTATGCCCGCATCTGGCTCATGATTTTGCCTTCTTCGCATACCTGTTGGCCAGATCCTGGGTTTTTTTCGTGTTTGAATCACGTAGTAATGTGGTAACACACTGAAGCAGTCAATTAAACCTGGTTTCGATCAATATTTTAGAGGATAACACCGGTTAGGTCTGGGTTAGGTCTGAGTTATGCCCGCATCTGGCTCATGATTTTGCCTTCTTCGCATACTTGTTGGCCAGATCCGGTTTTTTTCGTGTTTGAATCACGTAGTAATGTGGTAACACACTGAAGCAGTCAATTAAACCTGGTTTCGATCAATATTTTAGAGGATAACACCGGTTAGGTCTGGGTTAGGTCTGGGTTACGCCCGCATCTGGCTCATGATTTTGCCTTCTTCGCATACTTGTTGGCCAGATCCTGGGTTTTTTTCGTGTTTGAATCACGTAGTAATGTGGTAATACACAGAAGGAGTCAATAAAACCTGGTTTCGATCAATATTTTAGAGGATAACACCGGTTAGGTCTGGGTTAGGTCCGGGATATGCGCGCATCTGTCTTATACTTTCGCCTTTTTCGCAAACTTGTTGGCCAGATCCTGGATTTTTCCCGTGTTTGAATCACGTAGTAATGTTGTACCACACTGAGGCAGTCAATTAAACCTGGATTCGGATATTATTTTAGAGGATAACACCGGTTAGGTCTGGGTTAGGTCTGCGTTATGCCCGCATCTGGCTCATGATTTTGCCTTCTTCGCATACTTGTTGGTCAGATCCTGGGCTTTTTCGTGATTGAATCACGTAGGAATGTGGTAACACACTGAAGCAGTCAATTAAACCTGGTTTCGATCAATATTTTAGAGGATAACACCGGTTAGGTCTGGGTTAGGTCTGGGATTTGCGCGCATCTGGCTTATACTTTCGCCTTTTTCGCAAACTTGTTGGCCAGATACTGGGTATTTTCCGTGTTTGAATCACGTAGTAATGTGGTAACACACTGAAGCAGTCAATTAAACCTGGTTTCGATCAATATTTCAGAGGATAACACCGGTTAGGTCTGGGTTAGGTCTGGGTTTTGCCCGCATCTGGCTCATGATTTTGCCTTCTTCGCATACTTGTTGGCCAGATCCTGGGTTTTTTTCGTGTTTGAATCATGTAGTAATGTGGTCACACACTGAAGCAGACAATTAAACCTGGTTTCGATCAATATTTTAGAGGATAACTCAGGTTAGGTCTGGGTTAGGTCTGGGTTATGCCCGCATCTGGCTCATGATTTTGCCTTCATCGCATACTTGTTGGCCAGATCCTGGGTTTTTTTCGTGTTTGAATCACGTAGTAATGTGGTAATACACTGAAGCAGTCAATAAAACCAGGTTTCGATCAATATTTTAGAGGATAACACCGGTTAGGTTTGGGTTAGGTCTGGGTTATGCCCGCATCTGGCTCATGATTTTGCCTTCTTCGCATACTTGTTGGCCAGATCCTGGGTTTTTTTCGTGTTTGAATCACGTAGTAATGTGGTAACACACTGAAGCTGTCAATTAAACCTGGTTTCGATCAATACTTTAGAGGATAACACCGGTTAGGTCTGGGTTAGGTCTGGGTTATGCCCGCATCTGGCTCATGATTTTGCCTTCTTCGCATACTTGTTGGCCAGATCCTGGGTTTTTTTCATGTTTGAATCACGTAGTAATGTGGTAACACACTGAAGCAGTCAATTAAACCTGGTTTCGATCAATATTTTAGAGGATAACACCGGTTAGGTCTGGGTTTCGTCTGGGATATGCCCGCATCTGGCTCATGATTTTGCCTTCTTCGCATACTTGTTGGCCAGATCCAGGGTTTTTTCGTGTTTGAATCACGTAGTAATGTGGTAACACACTGAAGCAGTCAATTAAACCTAGTTTCGATCAATATTTTAGAGGATAACACCGGTTAGGTCTGGGTTAGGTCTGGGATTTGCGCGCATCTGGCTTATACTTTCGCCTTTTTCGCAAACTTGTTGGCCAGATCCTGGGTATTTTCCGTGTTTGAATCACGTAGTAATGTGGTAACACACTGAAGCAGTCAATTAAACCAGGTTTCGATCAATATTTCAGAGGATAACACCGGTTAGGTCTGGGTTAGGTCTGGGTTATGCCCGCATCTGGCTCATGATTTTGCCTTCTTCGCATACTTGTTGGCCAGATCCTGGGGTTTTTTCGTGTTTGAATCACGTAGTAATGTGGTAACACACTGAAGCTGTCAATTAAACCTGGTTTCGATCAATATTTGAGAGGATAACACCGGTTAGGTCTGGGTTAGGTCTGGGATTTGCGCGCATCTGGCTTATACTTTCGCCTTTTTCGCAAACTTGTTGGCCAGATCCTGGGTATTTTCCGTGTTTGAATCACGTAGTAATGTGGTAACACACTGAAGCAGTCAATTAAACCTGGTTTCGATCAATATTTTACAGGATAACACCGGTTAGGTCTGGGTTAGGTCTGGGTTATGCCCGCTTCTGGCTCATGATTTTGCCTTTTTCGCAAACTTGTTGGCCAGATCCTTGGTTTTTTCCGTGTTGGAATCACGTAGTAATGTTGTAGCACACTGAAGCAGTCAATTAAACCTGGTTTCGATCAATATTTTAGAGGATAACACCGGTTAGGTCTGGGTTAGGTCTAAGTTATGCCCGCATCTGGCTCATGATTTTACCTTCTTCGCATACATGTTGGCCAGATCCTGGGTTTTTTTCGTGTTTGAATCACGTAGTAATGTGGTAACACACTGAAGCAGTCAATTAAACCTGGTTTCCATCAATTTTTTTAGGGGATGACACCGGTTAGGTCTGGGTTAGGTCCGGGAAATGCACGCATCTGGCTCATGATTTCGCCTTTTTCGCAAACTTGTTGGCCAGATCCTGGGCTTTTTCCGTGTTTGAATCACGTAGTAATGTGGTAATTCACTGAAGCAGTCAATTAAACCTGGTTTCGATCAATATTTCAGAGGATAACACCGGTTAGGTCTGGGTTAGGTCTGGGATTTGCGCGCATCTGGCTTATACTTTCGCCTTTTTCGCAAACTTGTTGGCCAGATCCTGGGTTTTTTTCGTGTTTGAATCACGTAGTAATGTGGTAACACACTGAAGCAGTCAATTAAACCAGGTTTCGATCAATATTTCAGAGGATAACACCGGTTAGGTCTGGGTTAGGTCCGGGAAATGCACGCATCTGGCTCATGATTTCGACCTTTTTCGCAAACTTGTTGGCCAGATCCTGGGTTTTTTCCGTGTTTGAATCACGTAGTAATGTGGTACCACACTGAGGCAGTCAATTAAACCTGGTTTCGATCAATATTTTAGAGGATAACACCGGTTAGGTCTGGGTTAGGTCTGGGATACCCGCGCATCTGGCTTATACTTTCGCCTTTTTCGCAAACTTGTTGGCCAGATCCTCGGTTTTTTCCGTATTTGAATCAGGTAGTCATGTGGTAACACACTGAAGCAGTCAATTAAACCTGGTTTCGATCGATATTTTAGAGGATAACACCGGTTAGGTCTGGGTTAGGTCTGAGTTATGCCCGCATCTGGCTCATGATTTTGCCTTCTTCGCATACTTGTTGGCCAGATCCTGGGTTTTTTTCGTGTTTGAATCACGTAGTAATGTGCTAACACACTGGAGCAGTCAATTAAACCTGGTCTCGATCAATATTTTAGAGGATAACACCGGTTAGGTCTGGGTTAGGTCTGGGATATGCGCGCATCTGGCTTATACTTTTGCCCTTTTCGCAAACTTGTTGGCCAGATCCTGGGTTTTTTTTCGTGTTTGAATCACGTAGTAATGTTGTACCACACTGAGGCAGTCAATTAAACCTGGTTTCGATCAATATTTCAGAGGATAACACCGGTTAGGTCTGGGTTAGGTCCGGGAAATGCACGCATCTGGCTCATGATTTCGCCTTTTTCGCAAACTTGTTGGCCAGATCCTGGGTTTTTTCCGTGTTTGAATCACGTAGTAATGTGGTAACACACTGAAGCAGTCAATTAAACCTGGTTTCGATCAATATTTTAGAGGATAACACCGGTTAGGTCTGGGTTAGGTCTGAGTTATGCCCGCATCTGGCTCATGATTTTGCCTTCTTCGCAAACTTGTTGGCCAGATCCTGGGTTTTTTCCGTGTTTGAATCACGTAGTAATGTGGTACCACACTGAGGCAGTCAATTAAACCTGGTTTCGATCAATATTTTAGAGGATAACACCGGTTAGGTCTGGGTTAGGTCTGGGATACCCGCGCATCTGGCTTATACTTTCGCCTTTTTCGCAAACTTGTTGGCCAGATCCTCGGTTTTTTCCGTGTTTGAATCAGGTAGTCATGTGGTAACACACTGAAGCAGTCAATTAAACCTGGTTTCGATCAATATTTTAGAGGATAACACCGGTTAGGTCTGGGTTAGGTCTGAGTTATGCCCGCATCTGGCTCATGATTTTGCCTTCTTCGCTTACTTGTTGGCCAGATCCTGGGTTTTTTTCGTGTTTGAATCACGTAGTAATGTGGTAACACACTGAAGCAGTCAATTAAACCTGGTTTCGATCAATATTTTAGAGGATAACACCGGTTAGGTCTGGGTTAGGTCTGGGATATGCGCGCATCTGGCTTATACTTTTGCCCTTTTCGCAAACTTGTTGGCCAGATCCTGGTTTTTTTTCGTGTTTGAATCACGTAGTAATGTTGTACCACACTGAGGCAGTCAATTAAACCTGGTTTCGATCAATATTTCAGAGGATAACACCGGTTAGGTCTGGGTTAGGACCGGGAAATGCACGCATCTGGCTCATGATTTCGCCTTTTTCGCAAACTTGTTGGCCAGATCCTGGGTTTTTTCCGTGTTTGAATCACGTAGTAATGTGGTAATTCACTGAAGCAGTCAATTAAACCTGGTTTCGATCAATATTTTAGAGGATAACACCGGTTAGGTCTGGGTTAGGTCTGGGTTATGCCCGCATCTGGCTCATGATTTTGCCTTCTTCGCATACTTGTTCGCCAGATCCTGGGTTTTTTTCGTGTTTGAATCACGTAGTAATGTGGTAACACACTGAAGCAGTCAATTAAACCTGGTTTCGATCAATATTTTGGAGGATAACACCGGTTAGGTCTGGGTTAGGTCTGAGTTATGCCCGCATCTGGCTCATGATTTTGCCTTCTTCGCATACCTGTTGGCCAGATCCTGGGTTTTTTTCGTGTTTGAATCACGTAGTAATGTGGTAACACACTGAAGCAGTCAATTAAACCTGGTTTCGATCAATATTTTAGAGGATAACACCGGTTAGGTCTGGGTTAGGTCTGTGTTATGCCCGCATCTGGCTCATGATTTTGCCTTCTTCGCATACTTGTTGGCCAGATCCGGTTTTTTTTGTGTTTGAATCACGTAGTAATGTGGTAACACACTGAAGCAGTCAATTAAACCTGGTTTCGATCAATATTTTAGACGATAACACCGGTTAGGTCTGGGTTAGGTCTGGGTTATGCCCGCATCTGGCTCATGATTTTGCCTTCTTCGCATACTTGTTGGCCAGATCCTGGGTTTTTTTCGTGTTTGAATCACGTAGTAATGTGGTAACACACTGAAGCAGTCAATTAAACCTGGTTTCGATGAATAATTTAGAGGATAACACCGGTTAGGTCTGGGTTAGGTCTGGGTTATGCCCGCATCTGGCTCATGATTTTGCCTTCTTCGCATACTTGTTGGCCAGATCCTGGGTTTTTTCCGTGTTTGAATCACGTAGTAATGTGGTATCACACTGAAGCAGTCAATTAAACCTGGTTTCGATCAATATTTTAGAGGATAACACCGGTTAGGTCTGGGTTTCGTCTGGGATATGCCCGCATCTGGCTCATGATTTTGCCTTCATCGCATACTTGTTGGCCAGATCCTGGGTTTTTTCCGTGTTTGAATCACGTAGTAATGTGGTAATACAATGAAGCAGTCAATTAAACCTGGTTTCGATCAATATTTCAGAGGATAACACCGGTTAGGTCTGGGTTAGGTCTGGGTTATGCCCGCATCTGGCTCATGATTTTGCCTTCTTCGCATACTTGTTGGCCAGATCCTGGGTTTTTTTTGTGTTTGAATCACGTAGTAATGTGGTAACACACTGAAGCAGTCAATTAAACCTGGTTTCGATCAATATTTTAGAGGATAACACCGGTTAGGTCTGGGTTAGGTCTGAGTTATGCCCGCATCTGGCTCATGATTTTGCCTTCTTCGCAAACTTGTTGGCCAGATCCTCGGTTTTTTCCGTGTTTGAATCAGGTAGTCATGTGGTAACACACTGAAGCAGTCAATTAAACCTGGTTTCGATCAATATTTTAGAGGATAACACCGGTTAGGTCTGGGTTAGGTCTGGGATATGCGCGCATCTGGCTTATACTTTTGCCCTTTTCGCAAACTTGTTGGCCAGATCCTGGTTTTTTTTCGTGTTTGAATCACGTAGTAATGTTGTACCACACTGAGGCAGTCAATTAAACCTGGTTTCGATCAATATTTCAGAGGATAACACCGGTTAGGTCTGGGTTAGGTCTGAGTTATGCCCGCATCTGGCTCATGATTTTGCCTTCTTCGCAAACTTGTTGGCCAGATCCTGGGTTTTTTCCGTGTTTGAATCACGTAGTAATGTGGTACCACACTGAGGCAGTCAATTAAACCTGGTTTCGATCAATATTTTAGAGGATAACACCGGTTAGGTCTGGGTTAGGTCTGGGATACCCGCGCATCTGGCTTATACTTTCGCCTTTTTCGCAAACTTGTTGGCCAGATCCTCGGTTTTTTCCGTGTTTGAATCAGGTAGTCATGTGGTAACACACTGAAGCAGTCAATTAAACCTGGTTTCGATCAATATTTTAGAGGATAACACCGGTTAGGTCTGGGTTAGGTCTGAGTTATGCCCGCATCTGGCTCATGATTTTGCCTTCTTCGCTTACTTGTTGGCCAGATCCTGGGTTTTTTTCGTGTTTGAATCACGTAGTAATGTGGTAACACACTGAAGCAGTCAATTAAACCTGGTTTCGATCAATATTTTAGAGGATAACACCGGTTAGGTCTGGGTTAGGTCTGGGATATGCGCGCATCTGGCTTATACTTTTGCCCTTTTCGCAAACTTGTTGGCCAGATCCTGGTTTTTTTTCGTGTTTGAATCACGTAGTAATGTTGTACCACACTGAGGCAGTCAATTAAACCTGGTTTCGATCAATATTTCAGAGGATAACACCGGTTAGGTCTGGGTTAGGACCGGGAAATGCACGCATCTGGCTCATGATTTCGCCTTTTTCGCAAACTTGTTGGCCAGATCCTGGGTTTTTTCCGTGTTTGAATCACGTAGTAATGTGGTAATTCACTGAAGCAGTCAATTAAACCTGGTTTCGATCAATATTTTAGAGGATAACACCGGTTAGGTCTGGGTTAGGTCTGGGTTATGCCCGCATCTGGCTCATGATTTTGCCTTCTTCGCATACTTGTTCGCCAGATCCTGGGTTTTTTTCGTGTTTGAATCACGTAGTAATGTGGTAACACACTGAAGCAGTCAATTAAACCTGGTTTCGATCAATATTTTGGAGGATAACACCGGTTAGGTCTGGGTTAGGTCTGAGTTATGCCCGCATCTGGCTCATGATTTTGCCTTCTTCGCATACCTGTTGGCCAGATCCTGGGTTTTTTTCGTGTTTGAATCACGTAGTAATGTGGTAACACACTGAAGCAGTCAATTAAACCTGGTTTCGATCAATATTTTAGAGGATAACACCGGTTAGGTCTGGGTTAGGTCTGTGTTATGCCCGCATCTGGCTCATGATTTTGCCTTCTTCGCATACTTGTTGGCCAGATCCGGTTTTTTTTGTGTTTGAATCACGTAGTAATGTGGTAACACACTGAAGCAGTCAATTAAACCTGGTTTCGATCAATATTTTAGACGATAACACCGGTTAGGTCTGGGTTAGGTCTGGGTTATGCCCGCATCTGGCTCATGATTTTGCCTTCTTCGCATACTTGTTGGCCAGATCCTGGGTTTTTTTCGTGTTTGAATCACGTAGTAATGTGGTAACACACTGAAGCAGTCAATTAAACCTGGTTTCGATGAATAATTTAGAGGATAACACCGGTTAGGTCTGGGTTAGGTCTGGGTTATGCCCGCATCTGGCTCATGATTTTGCCTTCTTCGCATACTTGTTGGCCAGATCCTGGGTTTTTTCCGTGTTTGAATCACGTAGTAATGTGGTATCACACTGAAGCAGTCAATTAAACCTGGTTTCGATCAATATTTTAGAGGATAACACCGGTTAGGTCTGGGTTTCGTCTGGGATATGCCCGCATCTGGCTCATGATTTTGCCTTCATCGCATACTTGTTGGCCAGATCCTGGGTTTTTTCCGTGTTTGAATCACGTAGTAATGTGGTAATACAATGAAGCAGTCAATTAAACCTGGTTTCGATCAATATTTCAGAGGATAACACCGGTTAGGTCTGGGTTAGGTCTGGGTTATGCCCGCATCTGGCTCATGATTTTGCCTTCTTCGCATACTTGTTGGCCAGATCCTGGGTTTTTTTTGTGTTTGAATCACGTAGTAATGTGGTAACACACTGAAGCAGTCAATTAAACCTGGTTTCGATCAATATTTTAGAGGATAACACCGGTTAGGTCTGGGTTAGGTCCGGGATATGCGCGCATCTGGCTTATACTTTCGCCTTTTTCGCAAACTTGTTGGCCAGATCCTGGATTTTTCCCGTGTTTGAATCACGTAGTAATGTTGTACCACACTGAGGCAGTCAATTAAACCTGGATTTGGATATTATTTTAGAGGATAACACCGGTTAGGTCTGGGTTAGGTCTGCGTTATGCCCGCATCTGGCTCATGATTTTGCCTTCTTCGCATACTTGTTGGTCAGATCCTGGGCTTTTTTCGTGTTTGAATCACGTAGGAATGTGGTAACACACTGAAGCAGTCAATTAAACCTGGTTTCGATCAATATTTTAGAGGATAACACCGCTTAGGTCTGGGTTAGGTCTGGGATTTGCGCGCATCTGGCTTATACTTTCGCCTTTTTCGCAAACTTGTTGGCCAGATACTGGGTATTTTCCGTGTTTGAATCACGTAGTAATGTGGTAACACACTGAAGCAGTCAATTAAACCTGGTTTCGATCAATATTTCAGAGGATAACACCGGTTAGGTCTGGGTTAGGTCTGGGTTTTGCCCGCATCTGGCTCATGATTTTGCCTTCTTCGCATACTTGTTGGCCAGATCCTGGGTTTTTTTCGTGTTTGAATCATGTAGTAATGTGGTCACACACTGAAGCAGACAATTAAACCTGGTTTCGATCAATATTTTAGAGGATAACACAGGTTAGGTCTGGGTTAGGTCTGGGTTATGCCCGCATCTGGCTCATGATTTTGCCTTCATCGCATACTTGTTGGCCAGATCCTGGGTTTTTTTCGTGTTTGAATCACGTAGTAATGTGGTAATACACTGAAGCAGTCAATAAAACCAGGTTTCGATCAATATTTTAGAGGATAACACCGGTTAGGTTTGGGTTAGGTCTGGGTTATGCCCGCATCTGGCTCATGATTTTGCCTTCTTCGCATACTTGTTGGCCAGATCCTGGGTTTTTTTCGTGTTTGAATCACGTAGTAATGTGGTAACACACTGAAGCTGTCAATTAAACCTGGTTTCGATCAATATTTTAGAGGATAACACCGGTTAGGTCTGGGTTAGGTCTGGGTTATGCCCGCATCTGGCTCATGATTTTGCCTTCTTCGCATACTTGTTGGCCAGATCCTGGGTTTTTTTCATGTTTGAATCACGTAGTAATGTGGTAACACACTGAAGCAGTCAATTAAACCTGGTTTCGATCAATATTTTAGAGGATAACACCGGTTAGGTCTGGGTTTCGTCTGGGATATGCCCGCATCTGGCTCATGATTTTGCCTTCTTCGCATACTTGTTGGCCAGATCCTGGGTTTTTTTTGTGTTTGAATCACGTAGTAATGTGGTAACACACTGAAGCAGTCAATTAAACCTAGTTTCGATCAATATTTTAGAGGATAACACCGGTTAGGTCTGGGTTAGGTCTGGGATTTGCGCGCATCTGGCTTATACTTTCGCCTTTTTCGCAAACTTGTTGGCCAGATCCTGGGTATTTTCCGTGTTTGAATCACGTAGTAATGTGGTAACACACTGAAGCAGTCAATTAAACCAGGTTTCGATCAATATTTCAGAGGATAACACCGGTTAGGTCTGGGTTAGGTCTGGGTTATGCACGCATCTGGCTCATGATTTCGCCTTTTTCGCAAACTTGTTGGCCAGATCCTGGGTTTTTTCCGTGTTTGAATCACGTAGGAATGTGGTAACACACTGAAGCAGTCAATTAAACCTCGTTTCGATCAATATTTTACAGGATAACACCGGTTAGGTCTGGGTTAGGTCTGGGTTATGCCCGCTTCTGGCTCATGATTTTGCCTTCTTCGCATACTTGTTGGCCAGATCCTGGGTTTTTTCCGTGTTTGAATCACGTAGTAATGTGGTATCACACTGAAGCAGTCAATTAAACCTGGTTTCGATCAATATTTTAGACGATAACACCGGTTAGGTCTGGGTTAGGTCCGGGATATGCGCGCATCTGGCTTATACTTTCGCCTTTTTCGCAAACTTGTTGGCCAGATCCTGGATTTTTTCCGTGTTTGAATCACGTAGTAATGTTGTACCACACTGAGGCAGTCAATTAAACCTGGATTCGGATATTATTTTAGAGGATAACACCAGTTAGGACTGGGTTCGGTCCGGGAAATGCACGCATCTGGCTTATGATTTCGCCTTTTTCGCAAACTTGTTGACCAGATCCTGGGTTTTTTCCGTGTTTGAATCACGTAGTAATGTGGTACCACACTGAGGCAGTCAATTAAACCTGGTTTCGATCAATATTTTAGAGGATAACACCGGTTAGGTCTGGGTTAGGTCTGGGTTATGCCCGCATCTGGCTCATGATTTTGCCTTCTTCGCATACTTGTTGGCCAGATCCTGGGTTTTTTTCGTGTTTGAATCACGTAGGAATGTGGTAACACACAGAAGCAGTCAATTAAACCTGGTTTCGATCAATATTTTAGAGGATAACACCGGTTAGGTCTGGGTTAGGTCTGGGTTATGCCCGCATCTGGCTCATGATTTTGCCTTCTTCGCATACTTGTTGGCCAGATCCTGGGTTTTTTTCGTGTTTGAATCACGTAGTAACGTGGTAACACACTGAAGCAGTCAATTAAACCTGGTTTCGATCAATATTTTAGAGGATAACACCGGTTAGGTCTGGGTTAGGTCTGGGTTATGCCCGCATCTGGCTCATGAGTTTGCCTTCTTCGCATACTTGTTGGCCAGATCCTGGATTTTTTTTGTGTTTGAATCACGTAGTAATGTGGTAACACACTGAGGCAGTCAATTTAACCTGGTTTCGATCAATATTTCAGAGGATAACACCGGTTAGGTCTGGGTTAGGTCCGGGAAATGCACGCATCTGGCTCATGATTTCGCCTTTTTCGCAAACTTGTTGGCCAGATCCTGGGTTTTTTCCGTGTTTGAATCACGTAGTAATGTGGTAATTCACTGAAGCAGTCAATTAAACCTGGTTTCGATCAATATTTTAGAGGATAACACCGGTTAGGTCTGGATTAGGTCTGAGTTATGCCAGCATCTGGCACATGATTTTGCCTTTTTCGCAAACTTGTTGGCCAGATCCTTGGTTTTTTCCGTGTTGGAATCACGTAGTAATGTTGTAGCACACTGAAGCAGTCAATTAAACCTGGTTTCGATCAATATTTTAGAGGATAACACCGGTTAGGTCTGTGTTAGGTCTAAGTTATGCCCGCATCTGGCTCATGATTTTGCCTTCTTCGCATACTTGTTGGCCAGATCCTGGGTTTTTTTCGTGTTTGAATCACGTAGTAATGTGGTAACACACTGAAGCAGTCAATTAAACCTGGTTTCCATCAATTTTTTTAGGGGATGACACCGGTTAGGTCTGGGTTAGGTCCGGGAAATGCACGCATCTGGCTCATGATTTCGCCTTTTTCGCAAACTTGTTGGCCAGATCCTGGGTTTTTTCCGTGTTTGAATCACGTAGTAATGTGGTAATTCACTGAAGCAGTCAATTAAACCTGGTTTCGATCAATATTTTAGAGGATAACACCGGTTAGGTCTGGATTAGGTCTGAGTTATGCCCGCATCTGGCACATGATTTTGCCTTTTTCGCAAACTTGTTGGCCAGATCCTTGGTTTTTTCCGTGTTGGGATCACGTAGTAATGTTGTAGCACACTGAAGCAGTCAATTAAACCTGGTTTCGATCAATATTTAAGAGGATAACACCGGTTAGGTCTGGGTTAGGTCTGGGTTAGGTCTGGGATATGTGCGCATCTGGCTTATACTTTCGCCTTTTTCGCAAACTTGTTGGCCAGATCCTGGGTTTTTTCCGTGTTTGAATCACGTAGTAATGTGGTAATTCACTGAAGCAGTCAATTAAACTTGGTTTCGATCAATATTTTAGAGGACAACACCGGTTAGGTCTGGGTTTGGTATGGGTTATGCCCGCATCTGGCTCATGATTTTGCGTTCTTCGCATACTTGTTGGCCAGATCCGGTTTTTTTTGTGTTTGAATCACGTAGTAATGTGGTAACACACTGAAGCAGTCAATTAAACCTGGTTTCGATCAATATTTTAGAGGATAACACCGGTTAGGTCTGGGTTAGGTCTGGGTTATGCCCGCATCTGGCTTATGATTTCGCCTTTTTCGCAAACTTGTTGACCAGATCCTGGGTTTTTTCCGTGTTTGAATCACGTAGTAATGTGGTACCACACTGAGGCAGTCAATTAAACCTGGTTTCGATCAATATTTTAGAGGATAACACCGGTTAGGTCTGGGTTAGGTCTGGGTTATGCCCGCATCTGGCTCATGATTTTGCCTTCTTCGCATACTTGTTGGCCAGATCCTGGGTTTTTTTCGTGTTTGAATCACGTAGTAATGTGGTAACACACAGAAGCAGTCAATTAAACCTGGTTTCGGTCAATATTTTAGAGGATAACACCGGTTAGGTCTGGGTTAGGTCTGGGTTATGCCCGCATCTGGCTCATGATTTTGCCTTCTTCGCATACTTGTTGGCCAGATCCTGGGTTTTTTTCGTGTTTGAATCACGTAGTAATGTGGTAACACACTGAAGCAGTCAATTAAACCTGGTTCCGATCAATATTTTAGAGGATAACACCGGTTAGGTCTTGGTTAGGTCTGGGTTATGCCCGCATCTGGCTCATGATTTTGCCTTCTTCGCATACTTGTGGGCCAGATCCTGGGTTTTTTTCGTATTTGAATAACGTAGTAATGTTGTACCACACTGAGGCAGTCAATTCAACCTGGTTTCGATCAATATTTCAGAGGATAACACCGGTTAGGTCTGGGTTAGGTCCGGGAAATGCACGCACCTGGCTCATGATTTCGCCTCTTTCGCAAACTTGTTGGCCAGATCCTGAGTTTTTTCCGTGTTTGAATGACGTAGTAATGTGGTAATTCACTGAAACACTCAATTAAACCTGGTTTCGATCAATATTTTAGAGGATAACACCGGTTAGGTCTGTGTTAGGTCTGGGATATGCGCGCATCTGGCTTATACTTTCGCCTTTTTCGCAAACTTGTTGGCCAGATCCTGGGTTTTTTCCGTGTTTGAATCACGTAGTAATGTGGTAATACACTGAAGCAGTCAATTAAACCTTGTTTCGATCAATATTTTAGAGGATAACACCGGTTAGGACTGGGTTCGGTCCGGGAAATGCACGCATCTGGCTCATGATTTCGCCTTTTTCGCAAACTTGTTGGCCAGATCCTGGGTTTTTTCCGTGTTTGAATCACGTAGTAATGTGGTAATTCACTGAAGCAGTCAATTAAACCTGGTTTCGATCAATATTTTAGAGGATAACACCGGTTAGGTCTGGATTAGGTCTGAGTTATGCCCGCATCTGGCACATGATTTTGCCTTTTTCGCAAACTTGTTGGCCAGATCCTTGGTTTTTTCCGTGTTGGGATCACGTAGTAATGTTGTAGCACACTGAAGCAGTCAATTAAACCTGGTTTCGATCAATATTTAAGAGGATAACACCGGTTAGGTCTGGGTTAGGTCTGGGTTAGGTCTGGGATATGTGCGCATCTGGCTTATACTTTCGCCTTTTTCGCAAACTTGTTGGCCAGATCCTGGGTTTTTTCCGTGTTTGAATCACGTAGTAATGTGGTAATTCACTGAAGCAGTCAATTAAACTTGGTTTCGATCAATATTTTAGAGGACAACACCGGTTAGGTCTGGGTTTGGTATGGGTTATGCCCGCATCTGGCTCATGATTTTGCGTTCTTCGCATACTTGTTGGCCAGATCCGGTTTTTTTTGTGTTTGAATCACGTAGTAATGTGGTAACACACTGAAGCAGTCAATTAAACCTGGTTTCGATCAATATTTTAGAGGATAACACCGGTTAGGTCTGGGTTAGGTCTGGGTTATGCCCGCATCTGGCTTATGATTTCGCCTTTTTCGCAAACTTGTTGACCAGATCCTGGGTTTTTTCCGTGTTTGAATCACGTAGTAATGTGGTACCACACTGAGGCAGTCAATTAAACCTGGTTTCGATCAATATTTTAGAGGATAACACCGGTTAGGTCTGGGTTAGGTCTGGGTTATGCCCGCATCTGGCTCATGATTTTGCCTTCTTCGCATACTTGTTGGCCAGATCCTGGGTTTTTTTCGTGTTTGAATCACGTAGTAATGTGGTAACACACAGAAGCAGTCAATTAAACCTGGTTTCGGTCAATATTTTAGAGGATAACACCGGTTAGGTCTGGGTTAGGTCTGGGTTATGCCCGCATCTGGCTCATGATTTTGCCTTCTTCGCATACTTGTTGGCCAGATCCTGGGTTTTTTTCGTGTTTGAATCACGTAGTAATGTGGTAACACACTGAAGCAGTCAATTAAACCTGGTTCCGATCAATATTTTAGAGGATAACACCGGTTAGGTCTTGGTTAGGTCTGGGTTATGCCCGCATCTGGCTCATGATTTTGCCTTCTTCGCATACTTGTGGGCCAGATCCTGGGTTTTTTTCGTATTTGAATAACGTAGTAATGTTGTACCACACTGAGGCAGTCAATTCAACCTGGTTTCGATCAATATTTCAGAGGATAACACCGGTTAGGTCTGGGTTAGGTCCGGGAAATGCACGCACCTGGCTCATGATTTCGCCTCTTTCGCAAACTTGTTGGCCAGATCCTGAGTTTTTTCCGTGTTTGAATGACGTAGTAATGTGGTAATTCACTGAAACACTCAATTAAACCTGGTTTCGATCAATATTTTAGAGGATAACACCGGTTAGGTCTGTGTTAGGTCTGGGATATGCGCGCATCTGGCTTATACTTTCGCCTTTTTCGCAAACTTGTTGGCCAGATCCTGGGTTTTTTCCGTGTTTGAATCACGTAGTAATGTGGTAATACACTGAAGCAGTCAATTAAACCTTGTTTCGATCAATATTTTAGAGGATAACACCGGTTAGGACTGGGTTCGGTCCGGGAAATGCACGCATCTGGCTTATGATTTCGCCTTTTTCGCAAACTTGTTGACCAGATCCTGGGTTTTTTCCGTGTTTGAATCACGTAGTAATGTGGTACCACACTGAGGCAGTCAATTAAACCTGGTTTCGATCAATATTTTAGAGGATAACACCGGTTAGGTCTGGGTTAGGTCTGGGTTATGCCCGCATCTGGCTCATGATTTTGCCTTCTTCGCATACTTGTTGGCCAGATCCTGGGTTTTTTTCGTGTTTGAATCACGTAGTAATGTGGTAACACACAGAAGCAGTCAATTAAACCTGGTTTCGATCAATATTTTAGAGGATAACACCGGTTAGGTCTGGGTTCGGTCCGGGAAATGCACGCATCTGGCTTATGATTTCGCCTTTTTCGCAAACTTGTTGACCAGATCCTGGGTTTTTTCCGTGTTTGAATCACGTAGTAATGTGGTACCACACTGAGGCAGTCAATTAAACCTGGTTTCGATCAATATTTTAGAGGATAACGCCGGTTAGGTCTGGGTTAGGTCTGGGAAATGCGCGCATCTGGCTTATACTTTCGCCTTCTTCGCATACTTGTTGGCCAGATCCTGGGTTTTTTCCGTGTTTGAATCACGTAGTAATGTGGTAATACACTGAAGCAGTCAATTAAACCTGGTTTCGATCAATATTTCAGAGGATAACACCGGTTAGGTCTGGGTTAGGTCTGGGTTATGCCCGCATCTGGCTCATGATTTTGCCTTCTTCGCATACTTGTTGGCCAGATCCTGGGTTTTTTTCGTGGTTTGAATCATGTAGTAATGTGGTAACACACTGAAGCAGTCAATTAAACCTGGTTTCGATCAATATTTTAGAGGTTAACACCGGTTTGGTCTGGGTTAGGTCTGGGTTATGCCCGCATCTGGCTCATGATTTTGCCTTCTTCGCATACTTGTTGGCCAGATCCTGGGTTTTTTTCGTGTTTGAATCACGTAGGAATGTGGTAACACACTGAAGCAGTCAATTAAACCTGGTTTCGATCAATATTTTAGACGATAACACCGGTTAGGTCTGGGTTAGGTCCGGGATATGCGCGCATCTGGCTTATACTTTCGCCTTTTTCGCAAACTTGTTGGCCAGATCCTGGATTTTTTCCGTGTTTGAATCACGTAGTAATGTTGTACCACACTGAGGCAGTCAATTAAACCTGGATTCGGATATTATTTTAGAGGATAACACCAGTTAGGACTGGGTTCGGTCCGGGAAATGCACGCATCTGGCTTATGATTTCGCCTTTTTCGCAAACTTGTTGACCAGATCCTGGGTTTTTTCCGTGTTTGAATCACGTAGTAATGTGGTACCACACTGAGGCAGTCAATTAAACCTGGTTTCGATCAATATTTTAGAGGATAACACCGGTTAGGTCTGGGTTAGGTCTGGGTTATGCCCGCATCTGGCTCATGATTTTGCCTTCTTCGCATACTTGTTGGCCAGATCCTGGGTTTTTTTCGTGTTTGAATCACGTAGGAATGTGGTAACACACAGAAGCAGTCAATTAAACCTGGTTTCGATCAATATTTTAGAGGATAACACCGGTTAGGTCTGGGTTAGGTCTGGGTTATGCCCGCATCTGGCTCATGATTTTGCCTTCTTCGCATACTTGTTGGCCAGATCCTGGGTTTTTTTCGTGTTTGAATCACGTAGTAACGTGGTAACACACTGAAGCAGTCAATTAAACGTGGTTCCGATCAATATTTTAGAGGATAACACCGGTTAGGTCTTGGTTAGGTCTGGGTTATGCCCGCATCTGGGTCATGATTTTGCCTTCTTCGCATACTTGTGGGCCAGATCCTGGGTTTTTTTCGTGTTTGAATCACGTAGTAATGTGGTAACACACTGAAGCAGTCAATTAAACCTGGTTTCGATCAATATTTTAGAGGATAACACCGGTTAGGTCTAGGTTAGGTCTGGGATATGCGCGCATCTGGCTTATACTTTTGCCCTTTTCGCAAACTTGTTGGCCAGATCCTGGGTTTTTTTTCGTGTTTGAATCACGTAGTAATGTTGTACCACACTGAGGCAGTCAATTAAACCTGGTTTCGATCAATATTTCAGAGGATAACACCGGTTAGGTCTGGGTTAGGTCCGGGAAATGCACGCATCTGGCTCATGATTTCGCCTTTTTCGCAAACTTGTTGGCCAGATCCTGGGTTTTTTCCGTGTTTGAATCACGTAGTAATGTGGTAATTCACTGAAGCAGTCAATTAAACCTGGTTTCGATCAATATTTTAGAGGATAACACAGGTTAGGTCTGGGTTAGGTCTGGGTTATGCCCGCATCTGGCTCATGATTTTGCCTTCTTCGCATACTTGTTCGCCAGATCCTGGGTTTTTCTCGTGTTTGAATCACGTAGTAATGTGGTAACACACTGAAGCAGTCAATTAAACCTGGTTTCGATCAATATTTTAGAGGATAACACCGGTTAGGTCTGGGTTAGGTCTGAGTTATGCCCGCATCTGGCTCATGATTTCGCCTTTTTCGCAAACTTGTTGGCCAGATCCTGGGTTTTTTCCGTGTTTGAATGACGTAGTAATGTGGTAATTCACTGAAACACTCAATTAAACCTGGTTTCGATCAATATTTTAGAGGATAACACCGGTTAGGTCTAGGTTAGGTCTGGGATATGCGCGCATCTGGCTTATACTTTCGCCTTTTTCGCAAACTTGTTGGCCAGATCCTGAATTTTCCGGGTTTGAATCACGTAGTAATGTGGTAACATAATGAAGCAGTCAATTAACCCTGGTTTCGATCAATATTTTGGAGGATGACACCGGTTAGGTCTGGGTTAGGTCTGGGTTATGCCCGCATCTGGCTCATGATTTTGCCTTCTTCGCATACTTGTGGGCCAGATCCTGGGTTTTTTTCGTGTTTGAATCACGTAGTAATGTGGTAACACACTGAAGCAGTCAATTAAACCTGGTTTCGATCAATATTTTAGAGGATAACAACGGTTAGGTCTGGGTTAGGTCTGGGTTATGCCCGCATCTGGCTCATGATTTTGCCTTCTTCGCATACTTGTTGGCCAGATCCTGGGTTTTTTCCGTGTTTGAATCACGTAGTAATGTGGTATCACACTGAAGCAGTCAATAAAACCTGGTTTCGATCAATATTTTAGAGGATAACACCGGTTAGGTCTGGGTTAGGTCTGCGTTATGCTCGCATCTGGCTCATGATTTCGCCTTTTTCGCAAACTTGTTGGCCAGATCCTGGGTTTTTTCCGTGTTTGAATGACGTAGTAATGTGGTAATTCACTGAAACACTCAATTAAACCTGGTTTCGATCAATATTTTAGAGGATAACACCGGTTAGGTCTGGCTTATACTTTCGCCTTTTTCGCAAACTTGTTGGCCAGATCCTGGGTTTTTTCCGTGTTTGAATCACGTAGTAATGTTGTACCACACTGAGGCAGTCAATTAAACCTGGTTTCGATCAATATTTTAGAGTATAACACCGGTTAGGACTGGGTTCGGTCCGGGAAATGCACGCATCTGGCTTATGATTTCGCCTTTTTCGCAAACTTGTTGACCAGATCCTGGGTTTTTTCCGTGTTTGAATCACGTAGTAATGTGGTACCACACTGAGGCAGTCAATTAAACCTGGTTTCGATCAATATTTTAGAGGATAACACCGGTTAGGTCTGGGTTAGGTCTGGGTTATGCCCGCATCTGGCTCATGATTTTGCCTTCTTCGCATACTTGTTCGCCAGATCCTGGGTTTTTTTCGTGTTTGAATCACGTAGTAATGTGGTAACACACAGAAGCAGTCAATTAAACCTGGTTTCGATCAATATTTTAGAGGATAACACCGGTTAGGTCTGGGTTAGGTCTGGGTTATGCCCGCATCTGGCTCATGATTTTGCCTTCTTCGCATACTTGTTGGCCAGATCCTGGGTTTTTTTCGTGTTTGAATCACGTAGTAATGTGGTAACACACTGAAGCAATCAATTAAACCTGGTTCCGATCAATATTTTAGAGGATAACACCGGTTAGGTCTTGGTTAGGTCTGGGTTATGCCCGCATCTGGCTCATGATTTTGCCTTCTTCGCATACTTGTGGGCCAGATCCTGGGTTTTTTTCGTGTTTGAATCACGTAGTAATGTGGTAACACACTGAAGCAGTCAATTAAACCTGGTTTCGATCAATATTTTAGAGGATAACAACGGTTAGGTCTGGGTTAGGTCTGGGATATGCGCGCATCTGGCTTATATTTTTGCCCTTTTCGCAAACTTGTTAGCCAGATCCTGGGTTTTTTTTCGTGTTTGAATCACGTAGTAATGTTGTACCACACTGAGGTAGTCAATTAAACCTGGTTTCGATCAATATTTCAGAGGATAACACCGGTTAGGTCTGGGTTAGGTCCGGGAAATGCACGCATCTGGCTCATGATTTCGCCTTTTTCGCAAACTTGTTGGCCAGATCCTGGGTTTTTTCCGTGTTTGAATCACGTAGTAATGTGGTAATTCACTGAAGCAGTCAATTAAACCTGGTTTTGATCAATATTTTAGAGGATAACACCGGTTAGGTCTGGGTTAGGTCTGGGTTATGCCCGCATCTGGCTCATGATTTTGCCTTCTTCGCATACTTGTTGGCCAGATCCTGGGTTTTTTCCGTGTTTGAATCACGTAGTAATGTGGTAATTCACTGAAGCAGTCAATTAAACCTGGTTTTGATCAATATTTTAGAGGATAACACCGGTTAGGTCTGGGTTTCGTCTGGGATATGCCCGCATCTGGCTCATGATTTTGCCTTCATCGCATACTTGTTGGCCAGATCCTGGGTTTTTTCCGTATTTGAATCACGTAGTAATGTGGTAATACACTGAAGCAGTCAATTAAACCTGGTTTCGATCAATATTTCTGAGGATAACACCGGTTAGGTCTGGGTTAGGTCTGGGTTATGCCCGCATCTGGCTCATGATTTTGCCTTCTTCGCATACTTGTTGGCCAGATCCTGGGTTTTTTTTGTGTTTGAATCACGTAGTAATGTGGTAACACACTGAAGCAGTCAATTAAACCTGGTTTCGATCAATATTTTAGAGGATAACGCCGGTTAGGTCTGGGTTAGGTCTGGGAAATGCGCGCATCTGGCTTATACTTTCGCCTTCTTCGCATACTTGTTGGCCAGATCTTGGGTTTTTTTCGTGTCTGAATCACGTAGTAATGTGGTAATACACTGAAGCAGTCAATAAAACCTGGTTTCGATCAATATTTTAGAGGATAACACCGGTTAGGTCTGGGTTAGGTCTGGGTTATGCCCGCATCTGGCTTATACTTTCGCCATTTTCGCAAACTTGTTGGCCAGATCCTGGATTTTTTCCGTGTTTGAATCACGTAGTAATGTTGTACCACACTGAGGCAGTCAATTAAACCTGGATTCGGATATTATTTTAGAGGATAACACCGGTTAGGTCTGGGTTAGGTCTGGGTCATGCCCGCATCTGGCTCATGATTTTGCCTTCTTCGCATACTTGTTGGCCAGATCCTGGGTTTTTTTCGTGTTTGAATCATGTAGTAATGTGGTAACACACTGAAGCAGTCAATTAAACCTGGTGTCGATCAATATTTTAGAGGATAACACCGGTTAGGTCTGGGTTAGGTCTGCGTTATGCTCGCATCTGGCTCATGATTTCGCCTTTTTCGCAAACTTGTTGGCCAGATCCTGGGTTTTTTCCGTGTTTGAATGACGTAGTAATGTGGTAATTCACTGAAACACTCAATTAAACCTGGTTTCGATCAATATTTTAGAGGATAACACCGGTTAGGTCTGGGTTAGGTCTGGGATATGCGCGCATCTGGCTTATACTTTCGCCTTTTTCGCAAACTTGTTGGCCAGATCCTGGGTTTTTTCCGTGTTTGAATCACGTAGTAATGTTGTACCACACTGAGGCAGTCAATTAAACCTGGTTTCGATCAATATTTTAGAGTATAACACCGGTTAGGACTGGGTTCGGTCCGGGAAATGCACGCATCTGGCTTATGATTTCGCCTTTTTCGCAAACTTGTTGACCAGATCCTGGGTTTTTTCCGTGTTTGAATCACGTAGTAATGTGGTACCACACTGAGGCAGTCAATTAAACCTGGTTTCGATCAATATTTTAGAGGATAACACCGGTTAGGTCTGGGTTAGGTCTGGGTTATGCCCGCATCTGGCTCATGATTTTGCCTTCTTCGCATACTTGTTGGCCAGATCCTGGGTTTTTTTCGTGTTTGAATCACGTAGTAATGTGGTAACACACAGAAGCAGTCAATTAAACCTGGTTTCGATCAATATTTTAGAGGATAACACCGGTTAGGTCTGGGTTAGGTCTGGGTTATGCCCGCATCTGGCTCATGATTTTGCCTTCTTCGCATACTTGTTGGCCAGATCCTGGGTTTTTTTCGTGTTTGAATCACGTAGTAATGTGGTAACACACTGAAGCAATCAATTAAACCTGGTTCCGATCAATATTTTAGAGGATAACACCGGTTAGGTCTTGGTTAGGTCTGGGTTATGCCCGCATCTGGCTCATGATTTTGCCTTCTTCGCATACTTGTGGGCCAGATCCTGGGTTTTTTTCGTGTTTGAATCACGTAGTAATGTGGTAACACACTGAAGCAGTCAATTAAACCTGGTTTCGATCAATATTTTAGAGGATAACAACGGTTAGGTCTGGGTTAGGTCTGGGATATGCGCGCATCTGGCTTATACTTTTGCCCCTTTCGCAAACTTGTTAGCCAGATCCTGGGTTTTTTTTCGTGTTTGAATCACGTAGTAATGTTGTACCACACTGAGGTAGTCAATTAAACCTGGTTTCGATCAATATTTCAGAGGATAACACCGGTTAGGTCTGGGTTAGGTCCGGGAAATGCACGCATCTGGCTCATGATTTCGCCTTTTTCGCAAACTTGTTGGCCAGATCCTGGGTTTTTTCCGTGTTTGAATCACGTAGTAATGTGGTAATTCACTGAAGCAGTCAATTAAACCTGGTTTTGATCAATATTTTAGAGGATAACACCGGTTAGGTCTGGGTTAGGTCTGGGTTATGCCCGCATCTGGCTCATGATTTTGCCTTCTTCGCATACTTGTTGGCCAGATCCTGGGTTTTTTTCGTGTTTGAATCACGTAGTAATGTGGTAACACACTGAAGCAGTCAATTAAACCTGGTTTCGATCAATATTTTAGAGGATAACACCGGTTAGGTCTGGGTTAGGTCTGAGTTATGCCCGCATCTGGCTCATGATTTTGCCTTCTTCGCATACTTGTTGGCCAGATCCTGGGTTTTTTTCGTGTTTGAATCACGTAGTAATGTGGTAACACACTGAAGCAGTCAATTAAACCTGGTTTCGATCAATATTTTAGAGGATAACACCGGTTAGGTCTGGGTTAGGTCTGAGTTATGCCCGCATCTGGCTCATGATTTTGCCTTCTTCGCATACTTGTTGGCCAGATCCGGTTTTTTTTGTGTTTGAATCACGTAGTAATGTGGTAACACACTGAAGCAGTCAATTAAACCTGGTTTCGATCAATATTTTAGACGATAACACCGGTTAGGTCTGGGTTAGGTCTGGGTTATGCCCGCATCTGGCTCATGATTTTGCCTTCTTCGCATACTTCTTGGCCAGATCCTGGGTTTTTTTCGTGTTTGAATCACGTAGTAATGTGGTAACACACTGAAGCAGTCAATTAAACCTGGTTTCGATCAATATTTTAGAGGATAACACCGGTTAGGTCTGGGTTAGGTCTGGGTTACGCCCGCATCTGGCTCATGATTTTGCCTTCTTCGCATACTTGTTGGCCAGATCCTGGGTTTTTTTCGTGTTTGAATCACGTAGTAATGTGGTAACACACTGAAGCAGTCACTTAAACCTGGTTTCGATTAATATTTTAGAGGATAACACCGGTTAGGTCTGGGTTAGGTCTGGGTTATGCCCGCATCTGGCTCATGATTTTGCCTTCTTCGCATACTTGTTGGCCAGATCCTGGGTTTTTTCCGTGTTTGAATCACGTAGTAAAGTGGTATCACACTGAAGCAGTCAATAAAACCTGGTTTCGATCAATATTTTAGAGGATAACACCGGTTAGGTCTGGGTTAGGTCTGCGTTATGCTCGCATCTGGCTCATGATTTCGCCTTTTTCGCAAACTTGTTGGCCAGATCCTGGGTTTTTTCCGTGTTTGAATGACGTAGTAATGTGGTAATTCACTGAAACACTCAATTAAACCTGGTTTCGATCAATATTTTAGAGGATAACACCGGTTAGGTCTGGCTTATACTTTCGCCTTTTTCGCAAACTTGTTGGCCAGATCCTGGGTTTTTTCCGTGTTTGAATCACGTAGTAATGTTGTACCACACTGAGGCAGTCAATTAAACCTGGTTTCGATCAATATTTTAGAGTATAACACCGGTTAGGACTGGGTTCGGTCCGGGAAATGCACGCATCTGGCTTATGATTTCGCCTTTTTCGCAAACTTGTTGACCAGATCCTGGGTTTTTTCCGTGTTTGAATCACGTAGTAATGTGGTACCACACTGAGGCAGTCAATTAAACCTGGTTTCGATCAATATTTTAGAGGATAACACCGGTTAGGTCTGGGTTAGGTCTGGGTTATGCCCGCATCTGGCTCATGATTTTGCCTTCTTCGCATACTTGTTGGCCAGATCCTGGGTTTTTTTCGTGTTTGAATCACGTAGTAATGTGGTAACACACAGAAGCAGTCAATTAAACCTGGTTTCGATCAATATTTTAGAGGATAACACCGGTTAGGTCTGGGTTAGGTCTGGGTTATGCCCGCATCTGGCTCATGATTTTGCCTTCTTCGCATACTTGTTGGCCAGATCCTGGGTTTTTTTCGTGTTTGAATCACGTAGTAATGTGGTAACACACTGAAGCAATCAATTAAACCTGGTTCCGATCAATATTTTAGAGGATAACACCGGTTAGGTCTTGGTTAGGTCTGGGTTATGCCCGCATCTGGCTCATGATTTTGCCTTCTTCGCATACTTGTGGGCCAGATCCTGGGTTTTTTTCGTGTTTGAATCACGTAGTAATGTGGTAACACACTGAAGCAGTCAATTAAACCTGGTTTCGATCAATATTTTAGAGGATAACAACGGTTAGGTCTGGGTTAGGTCTGGGATATGCGCGCATCTGGCTTATACTTTTGCCCTTTTCGCAAACTTGTTAGCCAGATCCTGGGTTTTTTTTCGTGTTTGAATCACGTAGTAATGTTGTACCACACTGAGGTAGTCAATTAAACCTGGTTTCGATCAATATTTCAGAGGATAACACCGGTTAGGTCTGGGTTAGGTCCGGGAAATGCACGCATCTGGCTCATGATTTCGCCTTTTTCGCAAACTTGTTGGCCAGATCCTGGGTTTTTTCCGTGTTTGAATCACGTAGTAATGTGGTAATTCACTGAAGCAGTCAATTAAACCTGGTTTTGATCAATATTTTAGAGGATAACACCGGTTAGGTCTGGGTTAGGTCTGGGTTATGCCCGCATCTGGCTCATGATTTTGCCTTCTTCGCATACTTGTTGGCCAGATCCTGGGTTTTTTTCGTGTTTGAATCACGTAGTAATGTGGTAACACACTGAAGCAGTCAATTAAACCTGGTTTCGATCAATATTTTAGAGGATAACACCGGTTAGGTCTGGGTTAGGTCTGAGTTATGCCCGCATCTGGCTCATGATTTTGCCTTCTTCGCATACTTGTTGGCCAGATCCTGGGTTTTTTTCGTGTTTGAATCACGTAGTAATGTGGTAACACACTGAAGCAGTCAATTAAACCTGGTTTCGATCAATATTTTAGAGGATAACACCGGTTAGGTCTGGGTTAGGTCTGAGTTATGCCCGCATCTGGCTCATGATTTTGCCTTCTTCGCATACTTGTTGGCCAGATCCGGTTTTTTTTGTGTTTGAATCACGTAGTAATGTGGTAACACACTGAAGCAGTCAATTAAACCTGGTTTCGATCAATATTTTAGACGATAACACCGGTTAGGTCTGGGTTAGGTCTGGGTTATGCCCGCATCTGGCTCATGATTTTGCCTTCTTCGCATACTTCTTGGCCAGATCCTGGGTTTTTTTCGTGTTTGAATCACGTAGTAATGTGGTAACACACTGAAGCAGTCAATTAAACCTGGTTTCGATCAATATTTTAGAGGATAACACCGGTTAGGTCTGGGTTAGGTCTGGGTTACGCCCGCATCTGGCTCATGATTTTGCCTTCTTCGCATACTTGTTGGCCAGATCCTGGGTTTTTTTCGTGTTTGAATCACGTAGTAATGTGGTAACACACTGAAGCAGTCACTTAAACCTGGTTTCGATTAATATTTTAGAGGATAACACCGGTTAGGTCTGGGTTAGGTCTGGGTTATGCACGCATCTGGCTCATGATTTTGCCTTCTTCGCATACTTGTTGGCCAGATCCTGGGTTTTTTCCGTGTTTGAATCACGTAGTAATGTGGTATCACACTGAAGCAGTCAATAAAACCTGGTTTCGATCAATATTTTAGAGGATAACACCGGTTAGGTCTGGGTTAGGTCTGCGTTATGCTCGCATCTGGCTCATGATTTCGCCTTTTTCGCAAACTTGTTGGCCAGATCCTGGGTTTTTTCCGTGTTTGAATGACGTAGTAATGTGGTAATTCACTGAAACACTCAATTAAACCTGGTTTCGATCAATATTTTAGAGGATAACACCGGTTAGGTCTGGCTTATACTTTCGCCTTTTTCGCAAACTTGTTGGCCAGATCCTGGGTTTTTTCCGTGTTTGAATCACGTAGTAATGTTGTACCACACTGAGGCAGTCAATTAAACCTGGTTTCGATCAATATTTTAGAGTATAACACCGGTTAGGACTGGGTTCGGTCCGGGAAATGCACGCATCTGGCTTATGATTTCGCCTTTTTCGCAAACTTGTTGACCAGATCCTGGGTTTTTTCCGTGTTTGAATCACGTAGTAATGTGGTACCACACTGAGGCAGTCAATTAAACCTGGTTTCGATCAATATTTTAGAGGATAACACCGGTTAGGTCTGGGTTAGGTCTGGGTTATGCCCGCATCTGGCTCATGATTTTGCCTTCTTCGCATACTTGTTCGCCAGATCCTGGGTTTTTTTCGTGTTTGAATCACGTAGTAATGTGGTAACACACAGAAGCAGTCAATTAAACCTGGTTTCGATCAATATTTTAGAGGATAACACCGGTTAGGTCTGGGTTAGGTCTGGGTTATGCCCGCATCTGGCTCATGATTTTGCCTTCTTCGCATACTTGTTGGCCAGATCCTGGGTTTTTTTCGTGTTTGAATCACGTAGTAATGTGGTAACACACTGAAGCAATCAATTAAACCTGGTTCCGATCAATATTTTAGAGGATAACACCGGTTAGGTCTTGGTTAGGTCTGGGTTATGCCCGCATCTGGCTCATGATTTTGCCTTCTTCGCATACTTGTGGGCCAGATCCTGGGTTTTTTTCGTGTTTGAATCACGTAGTAATGTGGTAACACACTGAAGCAGTCAATTAAACCTGGTTTCGATCAATATTTTAGAGGATAACAACGGTTAGGTCTGGGTTAGGTCTGGGATATGCGCGCATCTGGCTTATACTTTTGCCCTTTTCGCAAACTTGTTAGCCAGATCCTGGGTTTTTTTTCGTGTTTGAATCACGTAGTAATGTTGTACCACACTGAGGTAGTCAATTAAACCTGGTTTCGATCAATATTTCAGAGGATAACACCGGTTAGGTCTGGGTTAGGTCCGGGAAATGCACGCATCTGGCTCATGATTTCGCCTTTTTCGCAAACTTGTTGGCCAGATCCTGGGTTTTTTCCGTGTTTGAATCACGTAGTAATGTGGTAATTCACTGAAGCAGTCAATTAAACCTGGTTTTGATCAATATTTTAGAGGATAACACCGGTTAGGTCTGGGTTAGGTCTGGGTTATGCCCGCATCTGGCTCATGATTTTGCCTTCTTCGCATACTTGTTGGCCAGATCCTGGGTTTTTTTCGTGTTTGAATCACGTAGTAATGTGGTAACGCACTGAAGCAGTCAATTAAACCTGGTTTCGATCAATATTTTAGAGGATAACACCGGTTAGGTCTGGGTTAGGTCTGGGTTATGCCCGCATCTGGCTCATGATTTTGCCTTCTTCGCATACTTGTTCGCCAGATCCTGGGTTTTTTTCGTGTTTGAATCTCGTAGTAATGTGGTAACACACTGAAGCAGTCAATTAAACCTTGTTTCGATCAATATTTTAGAGGATAACACCGGTTAGGTCTGGGTTAGGTCTGAGTTATGCCCGCATCTGGCTCATGATTTTGCCTTCTTCGCATACTTGTTGGCCAGATCCGGTTTTTTTTTGTTTGAATCACGTAGTAATGTGGTAACACACAGAAGCAGTCAATTAAACCTGGTTTCGATCAATATTTTAGACGATAACACCGGTTAGGTCTGGGTTTGGTCTGGGTTATACCCGCATCTGGCTCATGATTTTGCCTTCTTCGCATACTTGTTGGCCAGATCCTGGGTTTTTTCCGTGTTTGAATGACGTAGTAATGTGGTAATTCACTGAAACACTCAATTAAACCTGGTTTCGATCAATATTTTAGAGGATAACACCGGTTAGGTCTGGGTTAGGTCTGGGATATGCGCGCATCTGGCTTATACTTTCGCCTTTTTCGCAAACTTGTTGGCCAGATCCTGGGTTTTTTCCGTGTTTGAATCACGTAGTAATGTTGTACCACACTGAGGCAGTCAATTAAACCTGGTTTCGATCAATATTTTAGAGTATAACACCGGTTAGGACTGGGTTCGGTCCGGGAAATGCACGCATCTGGCTTATGATTTCGCCTTTTTCGCAAACTTGTTGACCAGATCCTGGGTTTTTTCCGTGTTTGAATCACGTAGTAATGTGGTACCACACTGAGGCAGTCAATTAAACCTGGTTTCGATCAATATTTTAGAGGATAACACCGGTTAGGTCTGGGTTAGGTCTGGGTTATGCCCGCATCTGGCTTATGATTTTGCCTTCTTCGCATACTTGTTGGCCAGATCCTGGGTTTTTTTCGTGTTTGAATCACGTAGTAATGTGGTAACACACAGAAGCAGTCAATTAAACCTGGTTTCGATCAATATTTTAGAGGATAACACCGGTTAGGTCTGGGTTAGGTCTGGGTTATGCCCGCATCTGGCTCATGATTTTGCCTTCTTCGCATACTTGTTGGCCAGATCCTGGGTTTTTTCCGTGTTTGAATCACGTAGTAATGTGGTAACACACTGAAGCAGTCAATTAAACCTGGTTTCGATCAATATTTCAGAGGATAACACCGGTTAGGTCTGGGTTAGGTCTGGGAAATGCGCGCATCTGGCTTATACTTTCACCTTTTTCGCAAACTTGTTGGCCAGATCCTGGGTTTTTTCCGTGTTTGAATCACGTAGTCATGTGGTAACACACTGAAGCAGTCAATAAAACCTGGTTTCGATCAATATTTTAGAGGATAACACCGGTTAGGTCTGGGTTAGGTCTGGGATTTGCGCGCATCTGGCTCATACTTTCGCCTTTTTCGCAAACTTGTTGGCCAGATCCTGGGTATTTTCCGTGTTTGAATCACGTAGTAATGTGGTAACACACTGAAGCAGTCAATTAAACCTGGTTTCGATCAATATTTCAGAGGATTACACCGGTAAGGTCTGGGTTAGGTCTGGGTTATGCCCGCATCTGGCTCATAATTTTGCCTTCTTCGCATACTTGTTGGCCAGATCCTGGGTTTTTTTCGTGTTTGAATCATGTAGTAATGTGGTAACACACTGAAGCAGTCAATTAAACCTGGTATCGATCAATATTTTGGAGGATAACACCGGTTAGGTCTGGGTTAGGTCTGGGTTATGCCCGCATCTGGATCATGATTTTGCCTTCTTCGCATACTTGTTGGCCAGATCCTGGGTTTTTTTCGTGTTTGAATCACGTAGTAATGTGGTAATACACTGAAGCAGTCAATAAAACCTGGTTTCGATCAATATTTTAGAGGATAACATCGGTTAGGTCTGGGTTAGGTCTGGGTTATGCCCGCATCTGGCTCATGATTTTGCCTTCTTCGCATACTTGTTGGCCAGATCCTGGGGTTTTTTCGTGTTTGAATCACGTAGTAATGTGGTAACACACTGAAGCAGTCAATTAAACCTGGTTTCGAACAATATTTTAGAGGATAACACCGGTTAGGTCTGGGTTAGGTCCGGGATATGCCCGCATCTGGCTCATGATTTTGCCTTCTTCGCATAATTGTTGGCCAGATCCTGGGTTTTTTTCGTGTTTGAATCAGGTAGTAATGTGGTAACACACTGAAGCAGTCAATTAAACCTGGTTTCGATCAATATTTCAGAGGATAACACCGGTTAGGTCTGGGTTAGGTCTGAGTTATGCCCGCATCTGGCTCATGATTTTGCCTTCTTCGCATACTTGTTGGCCAGATCCCGGGTTTTTTTCGTGTTTGAATCACGTAGTAATGTGGTAACACACTGAAGCAGTCAATTAAACCTGGTTTCGATCAATATTTTAGAGGATAACCCCGGTTAGGTCTGGGTTAGGTCTGGGTTATGCCCGCATCTGGCTCATGATTTTGCCTTCTTCGCATACTTGTTGGCCAGATCCTGGGTTTTTTCCGTGTTTGATCACGTAGTAATGTGGTAACACACTGAAGCAGTCAATAAAACCTGGTTTCGATCAATATTTTAGAGGATAACACCGGTTAGGTCTGGGTTAGGTCTGGGTTATGCCCGCATCTGGCTCATGATTTTGCCTTCTTCGCATACTTGTTGGCCAGATCCTGGGTTTTTTTCGTGTTTGAATCACGTAGTAATGTGGTAACACACTGAAGCAGTCAATTAAACCTGGTTTCGATCAATATTTTAGAGGATAACACCGGTTAGGTCTGGGATAGGTCCGGGATATGCCCGCATCTGGCTTATACTTTCGCCTTTTTCGCAAACTTGTTGGCTAGATCCTGGGTTATTTTCCGGTTTGAATAACGCAGTAATGTGGTACCACACTGAAGCAGTCAATTAAACCTGGTTTCGATCAATATTATAGAGGATAACACCGGTTAGGTCTGGGATAGGTCCGGGATATGCCCGCATCTGGCTCATGATTTTGCCTTCTTCGCATACTTGTTGGCCAGATCCTGGGTTTTTTTCGTGTTTGAATCACGTAGTAATGTGGTAACACACTGAAGCTGTCAATTAAACGTGGTTTCGATCAATATTTTAGAGGATAACACCGGTTAGGTCTGGGTTATGCCCGCATCTGGCTCATAATTTTGCCTTCTTCGCATACTTGTTGGCCAGATCCTGGGTTTTTTTCGTGTTTGAATCACGTAGTAATGTGGTAACACACTGAAGCTGTCAATTAAACGTGGTTTCGATCAATATTTTAGAGGATAACACCGGTTAGGTCTGGGTTATGCCCGCATCTGGCTCATAATTTTGCCTTCTTCGCATACTTGTTGGCCAGATCCTGGGTTTTTTTCGTGTTTGAATCACGTAGTAATGTGGTAATACACTGAAGCAGTCAATAAAACCTGGTTTCGATCAATATTTTAGAGGATAACACCGGTTTGGTCTGGGTTAGGTCTGGGTTATGCCCGCATCTGGCTCATGATTTGGTCTTCTTCGCATACTTGTTGGCCAGACCCTGGGTTTCTTTCGTGTTTGAATCACGTAGTAATGTGGTAACACACTGAAGCAGTCAATTAAACCTGGTTTCGATCAATATTTTAGAGGTTAACACCGGTTTGGTCTGGGTTAGGTCTGGGTTATGCCCGCATCTGGCCTATACTTTCGCCTTTTTCGCAAACTTGTTGGCCAGATACTGGGTATTTTCCGTGTTTGAATCACGTAGTAATGTGGTAACACACTGAAGCAGTCAATTAAACCTGGTTTCGATCAATATTTCAGAGGATAACACCGGTTAGGTCTGGGTTAGGTCTGGGTTTTGCCCGCATCTGGCTCATGATTTTGCCTTCTTCGCATACTTGTTGGCCAGATCCTGGGTTTTTTCCGTGTTTGAATCACGTAGTAATGTTGTACCACACTGAGGCAGTCAATAAAACCTGGATTCCGATATTATTTTAGAGGATAACACCGGTTAGGTCTGGGTTAGGTCTGGGTTATGCCCGCATCTGGCTCATAATTTTGCCTTCTTCGCATACTTGTTGGCCAGATCCTGGATTTTTTTCGTGTTTGAATCATGTAGTAATGTGGTAACACACTGAAGCAGTCAATTAAACCTGGTTTCGATCAATATTTTAGAGGATAACACCGGTTAGGTCGGGGTTAGGTCTGGGTTATGCCCGCATCTGGCTCATGATTTTGCCTTCTTCGCATACTTGTTGGCCAGATCCTGGGTTTTTTTCGTGTTTGAATCATGTAGTAATGTGGTAACACACTGAAGCAGTCAATTAAACCTGGTTTCGATCAATATTTTAGAGGATAACACCGGTTTGGTCTGGGTTAGGTCTGGGTTATGCCCGCATCTGGCTCATGATTTTGCCTTCTTCGCATACTTGTTGGCCAGATCCTGGGTTTTTTTCGTGTTTGAATCACGTAGTAATGTGGTAACACACTGAAGCAGTCAATTAAACCTGGTTTCGATCAATATTTTAGAGGATAACGCCGGTTAGGTCTGGGTTAGGTCTGCGAAATGCGCGCATCTGGCTTATACTTTCGCCTTCTTCGCATACTTGTTGGTCAGATCCTGGGCTTTTTTCGTGTTTGAATCCCGTAGGAATGTGGTAACACACTGAAGCAGTCAATTAAACCTGGTTTCGATCAATATTTTAGAGGATAACACCGGTTAGGTCTGGGTTAGGTCTGGGATTTGCGCGCATCTGGCTTATGCTTTCGCCTTTTTCGCAAACTTGTTGGCCAGATACTGGGTATTTTCCGTGTTTGAATCATGTAGTAATGTGGTAACACACTGAAGCAGTCAATTAAACCTGGTTTCGATCAATATTTCAGAGGATAACACCGGTTAGGTCTGGGTTAGGTCTGGGTTATGCCCGCATCTGGCTCATGATTTTGCCTTCTTCGCATACTTGTTGGCCAGATCCTGGGTTTTTTTCGTGTTTGAATCACGTAGTAATGTGGTAATACACTGAAGCAGTCAATAAAACCTGGTTTCGATCAATATTTTAGAGGATAACACCGGTTAGGTCTGGGTTAGGTCTGCGTTATGCCCGCATCTGGCTCATGATTTTGCCTTCTTCGCATACTTGTTGGCCAGATCCTGGGTTTTTTTCGTGTTTGAATCACGTTGTAATGTGGTAACACACTGAAGCAGTCAATTAAACCTGGTTTCGATCAATATTTTAGAGGATAACACCGGTTAGGTCTGGGTTAGGTCTGGGATTTGCGCGCATCTGGCTTATACTTTCGCCTTTTTCGCAAACTTGTTGGCCAGATCCTGGGTATTTTCCGTGTTTGAATCACGTAGTAATGTGGTAACACACTGAAGCTGTCAATTAAACCTGGTTTCGATCAATATTTTAGAGGATAACACCGGTTAGGTCTGGGTTAGGTCTGGGTTATGCCCGCATCTGGCTCATGATTTTGCCTTCTTCGCATACTTGTTGGCCAGATCCTGGGGTTTTTCCGTGTTTGAATCACGCAGTAATGTGGTAACACACTGAAGCAGTCAATTAAACCTGGTTTCGATCAATATTTCAGAGGATAACACCGGTTAGGTCTGGGTTAGGTCTGGGTTATGCCCGCATCTGGCTCATGATTTTGCCTTCTTCGCATACTTGTTGGCCAGATCCTGGGTTTTTTTCGTGTTTGAATCACGTAGTAATGTGGTAATACACTGAAGCAGTCAATTAAACCTGGTTTCGATCAATATTTCAGAGGATAACACCGGTTAGGTCTGGGTTAGGTCTGGGTTATGCCCGCATCTGGCTCATGATTTTGCCTTCTTCGCATACTTGTTGGCCAGATCCTGGGTTTTTTTCGTGTTTGAATCACGTAGTAATGTGGTAATACACTGAAGCAGTCAATTAAACCTGGTTTCAATCTATATTATAGAGGATAACACCGGTTAGGTCTGGGTTAGGTCTGGGAAATGCGCGCATCTGGCTTATACTTTCGCCTTTTTCGCAAACTTGGTGGCCAGATCCTGGATTTTCCCCGTGTTTGAATCACGTAGTAATGTTGTACCACACTGAGGCAGTCAATTAAACCTGGATTCGGACATTATTTTAGAGGATAACACCGGTTAGGTCTGGGTTAGGTCTGGGTTATGCCCGCATCTGGCTCATGATTTTGCCTTCTTCGCATACTTGTTGGCCAGATCCTGGGTTTTTTTCGTGTTTGAGTCATGTAGTAATGTGGTAACACACAGAAGCAGTCAATTAAACCTGGTTTCGATCAATATTTTAGAGGATAACACCGGTTAGGTCTGGGTTAGGTCTGGGTTATGCCCGCATCTGGCTCATGATTTTGCCTTCTTCGCATACTTGTTGGCCAGATCCTGGGTTTTTTTCGTGTTTGAATCACGTAGTAATGTGGTAACACACTGAAGCAGTCAATTAAACCTGGTTTCGATCAATATTTTAAAGGATAACACCGGTTAGGTCTGGGTTAGGTCTGGGTTATGCCCGCATCTGGCTCATGATTTTGCCTTCTTCGCATACTTGTTGGCCAGATCCTGGGTTTTTTTCGTGTTTGAATCACGTAGTAATGAGGTAATACACTGAAGCAGTCAATTAAACCTGGTTTCGATCAATATTTTAGAGGATAACACCGGTTAGGTCTGGGTTAGGTCTGGGATTTGCGCGCATCTGGCTTATACTTTCGCCTTTTTCGCAAACTTGTTGGCCAGATCCTGGATTTTTTCCGTGTTTGAATCACGTAGTAATGTTGTACCACACTGAGGCAGTCAATTAAACCTGGATTCGGACATTATTTTAGAGGATAACACCGGTTAGGTCTGGGTTAGGTCTGGGTTATGCCCGCATCTGGCTCATGATTTTGCCTTCTTCGCATACTTGTTGGCCAGATCCTGGTTTTTTTTCGTGTTTGAATCATGTAGTTATGTGGTAACACACAGAAGCAGTCAATTAAACCTGGTTTCGATCAATATTTTAGAGGATAACACCGGTTAGGTCTGGGTTAGGTCTGGGTTATGCCCGCATCTGGCTCATGATTTTGCCTTCTTCGCATACTTGTTGGCCAGATCCTGGGTTTTTTTCGTGTTTGAATCACGTAGTAATGTGGTAATACACTGAAGCAGTCAATTAAACCTGGTTTCGATCAATATTTCAGAGGATAACACCGGTTAGATCTGGGTTAGGTCTGGGTTATGCCCGCATCTGGCTCATGATTTTGCCTTCTTCGCATACTTGTTGGCCAGATCCTGGGTTTTTTTCGTGTTTGAATCGCGTAGTAATGTGGTAATACACTGAAGCAGTCAATTAAACCTGGTTTCGATCTATATTTTAGAGGATAACACCGGTTAGGTCTGGGTTAGGTCTGGGAAATGCGCGCATCTGGCTTATACTTTCGCCTTTTTCGCAAACTTGTTGGCCAGATCCTGCGTTTTTTTCGTGTTTGAATCACGTAGTAATGTGGTAACACACTGAAGCAGTCAATTAAACCTGGTTTCGATCAATATTTTAGAGGATAACACCGGTTAGGTCTGGGTTAGGTCTGGGTTATGCCCGCATCTGGCTCATGATTTTGCCTTCTTCGCATACTTGTTGGCCAGATCCTGGGTTTTTTTCGTGTTTGAATCACGTAGTAATGAGGTAATACACTGAAGCAGTCAATTAAACCTGGTTTCGATCAATATTTTAGAGGAAAACACCGGTTAGGTCTGGGTTAGGTCTGGGATATGCGCGCATCTGGCTTATACTTTCGCCTTTTTCGCAAACTTGTTGGCCAGATCCTGGATTTTCTCCGTGTTTGAATCACGTAGTAATGTTGTACCACACTGAGGCAGTCAATTAAACCAGGATTCGGACATTATTTTAGAGGATAACACCGGTTAGGTCTGGGTTAGGTCTGGGTTATGCCCGCATCTGGCTCATGATTTTGCCTTCTTCGCATACTTGTTGGCCAGATCCTGGGTTTTTTTCGTGATTGAATCATGTAGTAATGTGGTAACACACAGAAGCAGTCAATTAAACCTGGTTTCGATCAATATTTTAGAGGATAACACCGGTTTGGTCTGGGTTAGGTCGGGGTTATGCCCGCATCTGGCTCATGATTTTGCCTTCTTCGCATACTTGTTGGCCAGATCCTGGGTTTTTTTCGTGTTTGAATCACGTAGTAATGTGGTAATACACTGAAGCAGTCAATTAAACCAGGTTGCGATCTTTATTTTAGAGGATAACACCGGTTAGGTCTGGGTTAGGTCTGGGTTATGCCCGCATCTGGCTCATGATTTTGCCTTCTTCGCATACTTGTTGGCCAGATACTGGGTTTTTATCGTAATTGAATCACGTAGTAATGTGGTAACACACTGAAGCAGTCAATTAAACCTGGTTTCGATCAATATTTTAGAGGATAACACCGGTTAGGTCTGGGTTAGGTCTGGGTTATGCCCGCATCTGGATCATGATTTTGCCTTCTTCGCATACTTGTTGGCCAGATCCTGGGTTTTTTTCGTGTTTGAATCACGTAGTAATGTGGTAACACACTGTAGCTGTCAATTAAACCTGGTTTCGATCAATATTTTAGAGGATAACACCGGTTAGGTCTGGGTTAGGTTTGGGATATGCTCGCATCTGGCTTATACTTTCACCTTTTTCGCAAACTTGTTGGCCAGATCCTGGGTTTTTTCCGTGTTTGATCACGTAGTAATGTGGTAACACACTGAAGCAGTCAATAAAACCTGGTTTCGATCAATATTTTAGAGGATAACACCGGTTAGGTCTGGGTTAGGTCTGGGTTATGCCCGCATCTGGCTCATGATTTTGCCTTCTTCGCATACTTCTTGGCCAGATCCTGGGTTTTTTTCGTGTTTGAATCACGTAGTAATGTGGTAACACACTGAAGCAGTCAATTAAACCTGGTTTCGATCAATATTTTAGAGGATAACACCGGTTAGGTCTGGGATAGGTCCGGGATATGCCCGCATCTGGCTTATACTTTCGCCTTTTTCGCAAACTTGTTGGCTAGATCCTGGGTTATTTTCCGGTTTGAATAACGCAGTAATGTGGTACCACACTGAAGCAGTCAATTAAACCTGGTTTCGATCAATATTATAGAGGATAACACCGGTTAGGTCTGGGATAGGTCCGGGATATGCCCGCATCTGGCTCATGATTTTGCCTTCTTCGCATACTTGTTGGCCAGATCCTGGGTTTTTTTCGTGTTTGAATCACGTAGTAATGTGGTAACACACTGAAGCTGTCAATTAAACGTGGTTTCGATCAATATTTTAGAGGATAACACCGGTTAGGTCTGGGTTATGCCCGCATCTGGCTCATAATTTTGCCTTCTTCGCATACTTGTTGGCCAGATCCTGGGTTTTTTTCGTGTTTGAATCACGTAGTAATGTGGTAACACACTGAAGCTGTCAATTAAACGTGGTTTCGATCAATATTTTAGAGGATAACACCGGTTAGGTCTGGGTTATGCCCGCATCTGGCTCATAATTTTGCCTTCTTCGCATACTTGTTGGCCAGATCCTGGGTTTTTTTCGTGTTTGAATCACGTAGTAATGTGGTAATACACTGAAGCAGTCAATAAAACCTGGTTTCGATCAATATTTTAGAGGATAACACCGGTTTGGTCTGGGTTAGGTCTGGGTTATGCCCGCATCTGGCTCATGATTTTGCCTTCTTCGCATACTTGTTGGCCAGATCCTGGGTTTTTTTCGTGTTTGAATCACGTAGTAATGTGGTAACACACTGAAGCAGTCAATTAAACCTGGTTTCGATCAATATTTTAGAGGATAACACCGGTTAGGTCTGGGATAGGTCCGGGATATGCCCGCATCTGGCTTATACTTTCGCCTTTTTCGCAAACTTGTTGGCTAGATCCTGGGTTATTTTCCGGTTTGAATAACGCAGTAATGTGGTACCACACTGAAGCAGTCAATTAAACCTGGTTTCGATCAATATTATAGAGGATAACACCGGTTAGGTCTGGGATAGGTCCGGGATATGCCCGCATCTGGCTCATGATTTTGCCTTCTTCGCATACTTGTTGGCCAGATCCTGGGTTTTTTTCGTGTTTGAATCACGTAGTAATGTGGTAACACACTGAAGCTGTCAATTAAACGTGGTTTCGATCAATATTTTAGAGGATAACACCGGTTAGGTCTGGGTTATGCCCGCATCTGGCTCATAATTTTGCCTTCTTCGCATACTTGTTGGCCAGATCCTGGGTTTTTTTCGTGTTTGAATCACGTAGTAATGTGGTAACACACTGAAGCTGTCAATTAAACGTGGTTTCGATCAATATTTTAGAGGATAACACCGGTTAGGTCTGGGTTATGCCCGCATCTGGCTCATAATTTTGCCTTCTTCGCATACTTGTTGGCCAGATCCTGGGTTTTTTTCGTGTTTGAATCACGTAGTAATGTGGTAATACACTGAAGCAGTCAATAAAACCTGGTTTCGATCAATATTTTAGAGGATAACACCGGTTTGGTCTGGGTTAGGTCTGGGTTATGCCCGCATCTGGCTCATGATTTGGTCTTCTTCGCATACTTGTTGGCCAGACCCTGGGTTTCTTTCGTGTTTGAATCACGTAGTAATGTGGTAACACACTGAAGCAGTCAATTAAACCTGGTTTCGATCAATATTTTAGAGGTTAACACCGGTTTGGTCTGGGTTAGGTCTGGGTTATGCCCGCATCTGGCCTATACTTTCGCCTTTTTCGCAAACTTGTTGGCCAGATACTGGGTATTTTCCGTGTTTGAATCACGTAGTAATGTGGTAACACACTGAAGCAGTCAATTAAACCTGGTTTCGATCAATATTTCAGAGGATAACACCGGTTAGGTCTGGGTTAGGTCTGGGTTTTGCCCGCATCTGGCTCATGATTTTGCCTTCTTCGCATACTTGTTGGCCAGATCCTGGGTTTTTTCCGTGTTTGAATCACGTAGTAATGTTGTACCACACTGAGGCAGTCAATAAAACCTGGATTCCGATATTATTTTAGAGGATAACACCGGTTAGGTCTGGGTTAGGTCTGGGTTATGCCCGCATCTGGCTCATAATTTTGCCTTCTTCGCATACTTGTTGGCCAGATCCTGGATTTTTTTCGTGTTTGAATCATGTAGTAATGTGGTAACACACTGAAGCAGTCAATTAAACCTGGTTTCGATCAATATTTTAGAGGATAACACCGGTTAGGTCGGGGTTAGGTCTGGGTTATGCCCGCATCTGGCTCATGATTTTGCCTTCTTCGCATACTTGTTGGCCAGATCCTGGGTTTTTTTCGTGTTTGAATCATGTAGTAATGTGGTAACACACTGAAGCAGTCAATTAAACCTGGTTTCGATCAATATTTTAGAGGATAACACCGGTTTGGTCTGGGTTAGGTCTGGGTTATGCCCGCATCTGGCTCATGATTTTGCCTTCTTCGCATACTTGTTGGCCAGATCCTGGGTTTTTTTCGTGTTTGAATCACGTAGTAATGTGGTAACACACTGAAGCAGTCAATTAAACCTGGTTTCGATCAATATTTTAGAGGATAACGCCGGTTAGGTCTGGGTTAGGTCTGCGAAATGCGCGCATCTGGCTTATACTTTCGCCTTCTTCGCATACTTGTTGGTCAGATCCTGGGCTTTTTTCGTGTTTGAATCCCGTAGGAATGTGGTAACACACTGAAGCAGTCAATTAAACCTGGTTTCGATCAATATTTTAGAGGATAACACCGGGTAGGTCTGGGTTAGGTCTGGGATTTGCGCGCATCTGGCTTATGCTTTCGCCTTTTTCGCAAACTTGTTGGCCAGATACTGGGTATTTTCCGTGTTTGAATCATGTAGTAATGTGGTAACACACTGAAGCAGTCAATTAAACCTGGTTTCGATCAATATTTCAGAGGATAACACCGGTTAGGTCTGGGTTAGGTCTGGGTTATGCCCGCATCTGGCTCATGATTTTGCCTTCTTCGCATACTTGTTGGCCAGATCCTGGGTTTTTTTCGTGTTTGAATCACGTAGTAATGTGGTAATACACTGAAGCAGTCAATAAAACCTGGTTTCGATCAATATTTTAGAGGATAACACCGGTTAGGTCTGGGTTAGGTCTGCGTTATGCCCGCATCTGGCTCATGATTTTGCCTTCTTCGCATACTTGTTGGCCAGATCCTGGGTTTTTTTCGTGTTTGAATCACGTTGTAATGTGGTAACACACTGAAGCAGTCAATTAAACCTGGTTTCGATCAATATTTTAGAGGATAACACCGGTTAGGTCTGGGTTAGGTCTGGGATTTGCGCGCATCTGGCTTATACTTTCGCCTTTTTCGCAAACTTGTTGGCCAGATCCTGGGTATTTTCCGTGTTTGAATCACGTAGTAATGTGGTAACACACTGAAGCTGTCAATTAAACCTGGTTTCGATCAATATTTTAGAGGATAACACCGGTTAGGTCTGGGTTAGGTCTGGGTTATGCCCGCATCTGGCTCATGATTTTGCCTTCTTCGCATACTTGTTGGCCAGATCCTGGGGTTTTTCCGTGTTTGAATCACGCAGTAATGTGGTAACACACTGAAGCAGTCAATTAAACCTGGTTTCGATCAATATTTCAGAGGATAACACCGGTTAGGTCTGGGTTAGGTCTGGGTTATGCCCGCATCTGGCTCATGATTTTGCCTTCTTCGCATACTTGTTGGCCAGATCCTGGGTTTTTTTCGTGTTTGAATCACGTAGTAATGTGGTAATACACTGAAGCAGTCAATTAAACCTGGTTTCGATCAATATTTCAGAGGATAACACCGGTTAGGTCTGGGTTAGGTCTGGGTTATGCCCGCATCTGGCTCATGATTTTGCCTTCTTCGCATACTTGTTGGCCAGATCCTGGGTTTTTTTCGTGTTTGAATCACGTAGTAATGTGGTAATACACTGAAGCAGTCAATTAAACCTGGTTTCAATCTATATTATAGAGGATAACACCGGTTAGGTCTGGGTTAGGTCTGGGAAATGCGCGCATCTGGCTTATACTTTCGCCTTTTTCGCAAACTTGGTGGCCAGATCCTGGATTTTCCCCGTGTTTGAATCACGTAGTAATGTTGTACCACACTGAGGCAGTCAATTAAACCTGGATTCGGACATTATTTTAGAGGATAACACCGGTTAGGTCTGGGTTAGGTCTGGGTTATGCCCGCATCTGGCTCATGATTTTGCCTTCTTCGCATACTTGTTGGCCAGATCCTGGGTTTTTTTCGTGTTTGAGTCATGTAGTAATGTGGTAACACACAGAAGCAGTCAATTAAACCTGGTTTCGATCAATATTTTAGAGGATAACACCGGTTAGGTCTGGGTTAGGTCTGGGTTATGCCCGCATCTGGCTCATGATTTTGCCTTCTTCGCATACTTGTTGGCCAGATCCTGGGTTTTTTTCGTGTTTGAATCACGTAGTAATGTGGTAACACACTGAAGCAGTCAATTAAACCTGGTTTCGATCAATATTTTAAAGGATAACACCGGTTAGGTCTGGGTTAGGTCTGGGTTATGCCCGCATCTGGCTCATGATTTTGCCTTCTTCGCATACTTGTTGGCCAGATCCTGGGTTTTTTTCGTGTTTGAATCACGTAGTAATGAGGTAATACACTGAAGCAGTCAATTAAACCTGGTTTCGATCAATATTTTAGAGGATAACACCGGTTAGGTCTGGGTTAGGTCTGGGATTTGCGCGCATCTGGCTTATACTTTCGCCTTTTTCGCAAACTTGTTGGCCAGATCCTGGATTTTTTCCGTGTTTGAATCACGTAGTAATGTTGTACCACACTGAGGCAGTCAATTAAACCTGGATTCGGACATTATTTTAGAGGATAACACCGGTTAGGTCTGGGTTAGGTCTGGGTTATGCCCGCATCTGGCTCATGATTTTGCCTTCTTCGCATACTTGTTGGCCAGATCCTGGTTTTTTTTCGTGTTTGAATCATGTAGTTATGTGGTAACACACAGAAGCAGTCAATTAAACCTGGTTTCGATCAATATTTTAGAGGATAACACCGGTTAGGTCTGGGTTAGGTCTGGGTTATGCCCGCATCTGGCTCATGATTTTGCCTTCTTCGCATACTTGATGGCCAGATCCTGGGTTTTTTTCGTGTTTGAATCACGTAGTAATGTGGTAATACACTGAAGCAGTCAATTAAACCTGGTTTCGATCAATATTTCAGAGGATAACACCGGTTAGATCTGGGTTAGGTCTGGGTTATGCCCGCATCTGGCTCATGATTTTGCCTTCTTCGCATACTTGTTGGCCAGATCCTGGGTTTTTTTCGTGTTTGAATCGCGTAGTAATGTGGTAATACACTGAAGCAGTCAATTAAACCTGGTTTCGATCTATATTTTAGAGGATAACACCGGTTAGGTCTGGGTTAGGTCTGGGAAATGCGCGCATCTGGCTTATACTTTCGCCTTTTTCGCAAACTTGTTGGCCAGATCCTGCGTTTTTTTCGTGTTTGAATCACGTAGTAATGTGGTAACACACTGAAGCAGTCAATTAAACCTGGTTTCGATCAATATTTTAGAGGATAACACCGGTTAGGTCTGGGTTAGGTCTGGGTTATGCCCGCATCTGGCTCATGATTTTGCCTTCTTCGCATACTTGTTGGCCAGATCCTGGGTTTTTTTCGTGTTTGAATCACGTAGTAATGAGGTAATACACTGAAGCAGTCAATTAAACCTGGTTTCGATCAATATTTTAGAGGAAAACACCGGTTAGGTCTGGGTTAGGTCTGGGATATGCGCGCATCTGGCTTATACTTTCGCCTTTTTCGCAAACTTGTTGGCCAGATCCTGGATTTTCTCCGTGTTTGAATCACGTAGTAATGTTGTACCACACTGAGGCAGTCAATTAAACCAGGATTCGGACATTATTTTAGAGGATAACACCGGTTAGGTCTGGGTTAGGTCTGGGTTATGCCCGCATCTGGCTCATGATTTTGCCTTCTTCGCATACTTGTTGGCCAGATCCTGGGTTTTTTTCGTGTTTGAATCATGTAGTAATGTGGTAACACACAGAAGCAGTCAATTAAACCTGGTTTCGATCAATATTTTAGAGGATAACACCGGTTTGGTCTGGGTTAGGTCGGGGTTATGCCCGCATCTGGCTCATGATTTTGCCTTCTTCGCATACTTGTTGGCCAGATCCTGGGTTTTTTTCGTGTTTGAATCACGTAGTAATGTGGTAATACACTGAAGCAGTCAATTAAACCAGGTTGCGATCTTTATTTTAGAGGATAACACCGGTTAGGTCTGGGTTAGGTCTGGGTTATGCCCGCATCTGGCTCATGATTTTGCCTTCTTCGCATACTTGTTGGCCAGATACTGGGTTTTTATCGTAATTGAATCACGTAGTAATGTGGTAACACACTGAAGCAGTCAATTAAACCTGGTTTCGATCAATATTTTAGAGGATAACACCGGTTAGGTCTGGGTTAGGTCTGGGTTATGCCCGCATCTGGATCATGATTTTGCCTTCTTCGCATACTTGTTGGCCAGATCCTGGGTTTTTTTCGTGTTTGAATCACGTAGTAATGTGGTAACACACTGTAGCTGTCAATTAAACCTGGTTTCGATCAATATTTTAGAGGATAACACCGGTTAGGTCTGGGTTAGGTTTGGGATATGCTCGCATCTGGCTTATACTTTCACCTTTTTCGCAAACTTGTTGGCCAGATCCTGGGTTTTTTCCGTGTTTGATCACGTAGTAATGTGGTAACACACTGAAGCAGTCAATAAAACCTGGTTTCGATCAATATTTTAGAGGATAACACCGGTTAGGTCTGGGTTAGGTCTGGGTTATGCCCGCATCTGGCTCATGATTTTGCCTTCTTCGCATACTTGTTGGCCAGATCCTGGGTTTTTTTCGTGTTTGAATCACGTAGTAATGTGGTAACACACTGAAGCAGTCAATTAAACCTGGTTTCGATCAATATTTTAGAGGATAACACCGGTTAGGTCTGGGATAGGTCCGGGATATGCCCGCATCTGGCTTATACTTTCGCCTTTTTCGCAAACTTGTTGGCTAGATCCTGGGTTATTTTCCGGTTTGAATAACGCAGTAATGTGGTACCACACTGAAGCAGTCAATTAAACCTGGTTTCGATCAATATTATAGAGGATAACACCGGTTAGGTCTGGGATAGGTCCGGGATATGCCCGCATCTGGCTCATGATTTTGCCTTCTTCGCATACTTGTTGGCCAGATCCTGGGTTTTTTTCGTGTTTGAATCACGTAGTAATGTGGTAACACACTGAAGCTGTCAATTAAACGTGGTTTCGATCAATATTTTAGAGGATAACACCGGTTAGGTCTGGGTTATGCCCGCATCTGGCTCATAATTTTGCCTTCTTCGCATACTTGTTGGCCAGATCCTGGGTTTTTTTCGTGTTTGAATCACGTAGTAATGTGGTAACACACTGAAGCTGTCAATTAAACGTGGTTTCGATCAATATTTTAGAGGATAACACCGGTTAGGTCTGGGTTATGCCCGCATCTGGCTCATAATTTTGCCTTCTTCGCATACTTGTTGGCCAGATCCTGGGTTTTTTTCGTGTTTGAATCACGTAGTAATGTGGTAATACACTGAAGCAGTCAATAAAACCTGGTTTCGATCAATATTTTAGAGGATAACACCGGTTTGGTCTGGGTTAGGTCTGGGTTATGCCCGCATCTGGCTCATGATTTGGTCTTCTTCGCATACTTGTTGGCCAGATACTGGGTATTTTCCGTGTTTGAATCACGTAGTAATGTGGTAACACACTGAAGCAGTCAATTAAACCTGGTTTCGATCAATATTTCAGAGGATAACACCGGTTAGGTCTGGGTTAGGTCTGGGTTTTGCCCGCATCTGGCTCATGATTTTGCCTTCTTCGCATACTTGTTGGCCAGATCCTGGGTTTTTTCCGTGTTTGAATCACGTAGTAATGTTGTACCACACTGAGGCAGTCAATAAAACCTGGATTCCGATATTATTTTAGAGGATAACACCGGTTAGGTCTGGGTTAGGTCTGGGTTATGCCCGCATCTGGCTCATAATTTTGCCTTCTTCGCATACTTGTTGGCCAGATCCTGGATTTTTTTCGTGTTTGAATCATGTAGTAATGTGGTAACACACTGAAGCAGTCAATTAAACCTGGTTTCGATCAATATTTTAGAGGATAACACCGGTTAGGTCGGGGTTAGGTCTGGGTTATGCCCGCATCTGGCTCATGATTTTGCCTTCTTCGCATACTTGTTGGCCAGATCCTGGGTTTTTTTCGTGTTTGAATCATGTAGTAATGTGGTAACACACTGAAGCAGTCAATTAAACCTGGTTTCGATCAATATTTTAGAGGATAACACCGGTTTGGTCTGGGTTAGGTCTGGGTTATGCCCGCATCTGGCTCATGATTTTGCCTTCTTCGCATACTTGTTGGCCAGATCCTGGGTTTTTTTCGTGTTTGAATCACGTAGTAATGTGGTAACACACTGAAGCAGTCAATTAAACCTGGTTTCGATCAATATTTTAGAGGATAACGCCGGTTAGGTCTGGGTTAGGTCTGCGAAATGCGCGCATCTGGCTTATACTTTCGCCTTCTTCGCATACTTGTTGGTCAGATCCTGGGCTTTTTTCGTGTTTGAATCCCGTAGGAATGTGGTAACACACTGAAGCAGTCAATTAAACCTGGTTTCGATCAATATTTTAGAGGATAACACCGGTTAGGTCTGGGTTAGGTCTGGGATTTGCGCGCATCTGGCTTATGCTTTCGCCTTTTTCGCAAACTTGTTGGCCAGATACTGGGTATTTTCCGTGTTTGAATCATGTAGTAATGTGGTAACACACTGAAGCAGTCAATTAAACCTGGTTTCGATCAATATTTCAGAGGATAACACCGGTTAGGTCTGGGTTAGGTCTGGGTTATGCCCGCATCTGGCTCATGATTTTGCCTTCTTCGCATACTTGTTGGCCAGATCCTGGGTTTTTTTCGTGTTTGAATCACGTAGTAATGTGGTAATACACTGAAGCAGTCAATAAAACCTGGTTTCGATCAATATTTTAGAGGATAACACCGGTTAGGTCTGGGTTAGGTCTGCGTTATGCCCGCATCTGGCTCATGATTTTGCCTTCTTCGCATACTTGTTGGCCAGATCCTGGGTTTTTTTCGTGTTTGAATCACGTTGTAATGTGGTAACACACTGAAGCAGTCAATTAAACCTGGTTTCGATCAATATTTTAGAGGATAACACCGGTTAGGTCTGGGTTAGGTCTGGGATTTGCGCGCATCTGGCTTATACTTTCGCCTTTTTCGCAAACTTGTTGGCCAGATCCTGGGTATTTTCCGTGTTTGAATCACGTAGTAATGTGGTAACACACTGAAGCTGTCAATTAAACCTGGTTTCGATCAATATTTTAGAGGATAACACCGGTTAGGTCTGGGTTAGGTCTGGGTTATGCCCGCATCTGGCTCATGATTTTGCCTTCTTCGCATACTTGTTGGCCAGATCCTGGGGTTTTTCCGTGTTTGAATCACGCAGTAATGTGGTAACACACTGAAGCAGTCAATTAAACCTGGTTTCGATCAATATTTCAGAGGATAACACCGGTTAGGTCTGGGTTAGGTCTGGGTTATGCCCGCATCTGGCTCATGATTTTGCCTTCTTCGCATACTTGTTGGCCAGATCCTGGGTTTTTTTCGTGTTTGAATCACGTAGTAATGTGGTAATACACTGAAGCAGTCAATTAAACCTGGTTTCGATCAATATTTCAGAGGATAACACCGGTTAGGTCTGGGTTAGGTCTGGGTTATGCCCGCATCTGGCTCATGATTTTGCCTTCTTCGCATACTTGTTGGCCAGATCCTGGGTTTTTTTCGTGTTTGAATCACGTAGTAATGTGGTAATACACTGAAGCAGTCAATTAAACCTGGTTTCAATCTATATTATAGAGGATAACACCGGTTAGGTCTGGGTTAGGTCTGGGAAATGCGCGCATCTGGCTTATACTTTCGCCTTTTTCGCAAACTTGGTGGCCAGATCCTGGATTTTCCCCGTGTTTGAATCACGTAGTAATGTTGTACCACACTGAGGCAGTCAATTAAACCTGGATTCGGACATTATTTTAGAGGATAACACCGGTTAGGTCTGGGTTAGGTCTGGGTTATGCCCGCATCTGGCTCATGATTTTGCCTTCTTCGCATACTTGTTGGCCAGATCCTGGGTTTTTTTCGTGTTTGAATCATGTAGTAATGTGGTAACACACAGAAGCAGTCAATTAAACCTGGTTTCGATCAATATTTTAGAGGATAACACCGGTTAGGTCTGGGTTAGGTCTGGGTTATGCCCGCATCTGCCTCATGATTTTGCCTTCTTCGCATACTTGTTGGCCAGATCCTGGGTTTTTTTCGTGTTTGAATCACGTAGTAATGTGGTAACACACTGAAGCAGTCAATTAAACCTGGTTTCGATCAATATTTTAAAGGATAACACCGGTTAGGTCTGGGATAGGTCTGGGTTATGCCCGCATCTGGCTCATGATTTTGCCTTCTTCGCATACTTGTTGGCCAGATCCTGGGTTTTTTTCGTGTTTGAATCACGTAGTAATGAGGTAATACACTGAAGCAGTCAATTAAACCTGGTTTCGATCAATATTTTAGAGGATAACACCGGTTAGGTCTGGGTTAGGTCTGGGATTTGCGCGCATCTGGCTTATACTTTCGCCTTTTTCGCAAACTTGTTGGCCAGATCCTGGATTTTTTCCGTGTTTGAATCACGTAGTAATGTTGTACCACACTGAGGCAGTCAATTAAACCTGGATTCGGACATTATTTTAGAGGATAACACCGGTTAGGTCTGGGTTAGGTCTGGGTTATGCCCGCATCTGGCTCATGATTTTGCCTTCTTCGCATACTTGTTAGCCAGATCCTGGTTTTTTTTCGTGTTTGAATCATGTAGTTATGTGGTAACACACAGAAGCAGTCAATTAAACCTGGTTTCGATCAATATTTTAGAGGATAACACCGGTTAGGTCTGGGTTAGGTCTGGGTTATGCCCGCATCTGGCTCATGATTTTGCCTTCTTCGCATACTTGTTGGCCAGATCCTGGGTTTTTTTCGTGTTTGAATCACGTAGTAATGTGGTAATACACTGAAGCAGTCAATTAAACCTGGTTTCGATCAATATTTCAGAGGATAACACCGGTTAGATCTGGGTTAGGTCTGGGTTATGCCCGCATCTGGCTCATGATTTTGCCTTCTTCGCATACTTGTTGGCCAGATCCTGGGTTTTTTTCGTGTTTGAATCACGTAGTAATGTGGTAATACACTGAAGCAGTCAATTAAACCTGGTTTCGATCTATATTTTAGAGGATAACACCGGTTAGGTCTGGGTTAGGTCTGGGAAATGCGCGCATCTGGCTTATACTTTCGCCTTTTTCGCAAACTTGTTGGCCAGATCCTGCGTTTTTTTCGTGTTTGAATCACGTAGTAATGTGGTAACACACTGAAGCAGTCAATTAAACCTGGTTTCGATCAATATTTTAGAGGATAACACCGGTTAGGTCTGGGTTAGGTCTGGGTTATGCCCGCATCTGGCTCATGATTTTGCCTTCTTCGCATACTTGTTGGCCAGATCCTGGGTTTTTTTCGTGTTTGAATCACGTAGTAATGAGGTAATACACTGAAGCAGTCAATTAAGCGTGGTTTCGATCAATATTTTAGAGGAAAACACCGGTTAGGTCTGGGTTAGGTCTGGGATATGCGCGCATCTGGCTTATACTTTCGCCTTTTTCGCAAACTTGTTGGCCAGATCCTGGATTTTCTCCGTGTTTGAATCACGTAGTAATGTTGTACCACACTGAGGCAGTCAATTAAACCAGGATTCGGACATTATTTTAGAGGATAACACCGGTTAGGTCTGGGTTAGGTCTGGGTTATGCCCGCATCTGGCTCATGATTTTGCCTTCTTCGCATACTTGTTGGCCAGATCCTGGGTTTTTTTCGTGTTTGAATCATGTAGTAATGTGGTAACACACAGAAGCAGTCAATTAAACCTGGTTTCGATCAATATTTTAGAGGATAACACCGGTTAGGTCTGGGTTAGGTCTGGGTTATGCCCGCATCTGGCTCATGATTTTGCCTTCTTCGCATACTTGTTGGCCAGATCCTGGGTTTTTTTCGTGTTTGAATCACGTAGTAATGTGGTAATACACTGAAGCAGTCAATTAAACCTGGTTTCAATCAATATTTTAGAGGATAACACCGGTTAGGTCTGGGTTAGGTCTGGGTTATGCCCGCATCTGGCTCATGATTTTGCCTTCTTCGCATACTTGTTGGCCAGATCCTGGGTTTTTTTCGTGTTTGAATCACGTAGTAATGTGGTAACACACTGAAGCAGTCAATTAAACCTGGTTTCGATCAATATTTTAGAGGATAACACCGGTTAGGTCTGGGTTAGGTCTGGGTTATGCCCGCATCTGGCTCATGATTTTGCCTTCTTCGCATACTTGTTGGCCAGATCCTGGGTTTTTTTCGTGTTTGAATCACGTAGTAATGAGGTAATACACTGAAGCAGTCAATTAAACCTGGTTTCGATCAATATTTTAGAGGATAAAACCGGTTAGGTCTGGGTTAGGTCTGGGATATGCGCGCATCCGGCTTATACTTTCGCCTTTTTCGCAAACTTGTTGGCCAGATCCTGGATTTTTTCCGTGTTTGAATCACGTAGTAATGTTGTACCACACTGAGGCAGTCAATTAAACCTGGATTCGGACATTATTTTAGAGGATAACACCGGTTAGGTCTGGGTTAGGTCTGGGTTATGCCCGCATCTGGCTCATGATTTTGCCTTCTTCGCATACTTGTTGGCCAGATCCTGGTTTTTTTTCGTGTTTGAATCATGTAGTTATGTGGTAACACACAGAAGCAGTCAATTAAACCTGGTTTCGATCATTATTTTAGAGGATAACACCGGTTAGGTCTGGGTTAGGTCTGGGTTATGCCCGCATCTGGCTCATGATTTTGCCTTCTTCGCATAGTTGTTGGCCAGATCCTGGGTTTTTTTCGTGTTTGAATCACGTAGTAATGTGGTAACACACTGAAGCAGACAATTAAACCTGGTTTCGATCAATATTTTAGAGGATAACACCGGTTAGGTCTGGGTTAGGTCTGGGTTATACCCGCATCTGGCTCATGATTTTGCCTTCTTCGCATACTTGTTGACCAGATCCTGGGTTTTTTTCGTGTTTGAATCACGTAGTAATGTGGTAACACACTGAAGCAGGCAATTAAACCTGGTTTCGATCAATATTTCAGAGGATAACACCGGTTAGGTCTGGGTTAGGTCTGGGTTATGCCCGCATCTGGCTCATGATTTTGCCTTTTTCGCATACTTGTTGGCCAGATCCTGGGTTTTTTTCGTGTTTGAATCATGTAGTAATGTGGTAACACACTGAAGCAGTCAATTAAACCTGGTTTCGATCAATATTTTAGAGGATAACACCGGTTAGGTCTGGGTTAGGTCTGGGATTTGCGCGCATCTGGCTTATACTTTCGCCTTTTTCGCAAACTTGTTGGCCATATCCTGGGTATTTTCCGTGTTTGAATCACGTAGTAATGTGGTAACACACTGAAGCTGTCAATTAAACCTGGTTTCGATCAATATTTTAGAGGATAACACCGGTTAGGTCTGGGTTAGGTCTGGATTATGCCCGCATCTGGCTCATGATTTTGCCTTCTTCGCATACTTGTTGGCCAGATCCTGGGTTTTTTTCGTGTTTGAATCATGTAGTAATGTGGTAACACACAGAAGCAGTCAATTAAACCTGGTTTCGATCAATATTTTAGAGGATAACACCGGTTAGGTCTGGGTTAGGTCTGGGTTATGCCCGCATCTGGCTCATGATTTTGCCTTCTTCGCATACTTGTTGGCCAGATCCTGGGTTTTTTCGTGTTTGAATCACGTAGTAATGTGGTAATACACTGAAGCAGTCATTTAAACCTGGTTTCAATCAATATTTTAGAGGATAACACCGGTTAGGTCTGGGTTAGGTCTGGGTTATGCCCGCATCTGGCTCATGATTTTGCCTTCTTCGCATACTTGTTGGCCAGATCCTGGGTTTTTTTCGTGTTTGAATCACGTAGTAATGTGGTAACACACTGACGCAGTCAATTAAACCTGGTTTCGATCAATATTTTAGAGGATAACACCGGTTAGGTCTGGGTTAGGTCTGGGTTATGCCCGCATCTGGCTCATGATTTTGCCTTCTTCGCATACTTGTTGGCCAGATCCTGGGTTTTTTTCGTGTTTGAATCATGTAGTAATGTGGTAACACACAGAAGCAGTCAATTAAACCTGGTTTCGATCAATATTTTAGAGGATAACACCGGTTAGGTCTGGGTTAGGTCTGGGTTATGCCCGCATCTGGCTCATGATTTTGCCTTCTTCGCATACTTGTTGGCCAGATCCTGGGTTTTTTTCGTGTTTGAATCACGTAGTAATGAGGTAATACACTGAAGCAGTCAATTAAACCTGGTTTCGATCAATATTTTAGAGGAAAACACCGGTTAGGTCTGGGTTAGGTCTGGGATATGCGCGCATCTGGCTTATACTTTCGCCTTTTTCGCAAACTTGTTGGCCAGATCCTGGATTATCTCCGTGTTTGAACCACGTAGTAATGTTGTACCACACTGAGGCAGTCAATTAAACCTGGATTCGGACATTATTTTAGAGGATAACACCGGTTAGGTCTGGGTTAGGTCTGGGTTATGCCCGCATCTGGCTCATGATTTTGCCTTCTTCGCATACTTGTTGGCCAGATCCTGGGTTTTTTTCGTGTTTGAATCATGTAGTAATGTGGTAACACACAGAAGCAGTCAATTAAACCTGGTTTCGATCAATATTTTAGAGGATAACACCGGTTAGGTCTGGGTTAGGTCTGGGTTATGCCCGCATCTGGCTCATGATTTTGCCTTCTTCGCATACTTGTTGGCCAGATCCTGGGTTTTTTCGTGTTTGAATCACGTAGTAATGTGGTAATACACTGAAGCAGTCATTTAAACCTGGTTTCAATCAATATTTTAGAGGATAACACCGGTTAGGTCTGGGTTATGCCCGCATCTGGCTCATGATTTTGCCTTCTTCGCATACTTGTTGGCCAGATCCTGGGTTTTTTTCGTGTTTGAATCACGTAGTAATGTGGTAACACACTGAAGCAGTCAATTAAACCTGGTTTCGATCAATATTTTAAAGGATAACAACGGTTAGGTCTGGGTTAGGTCTGGGTTATGCCCGCATCTGGCTCATGATTTTGCCTTCTTCGCATACTTGTTGGCCAGATCCTGGGTTTTTTTCGTGTTTGAATCACGTAGTAATGTGGTAATACACTGGAGCAGTCAATTAAACCTGGTTTCGATCTATATTTTAGAGGATAACACCGGTTAGGTCTGGGTTAGGTCTGGGAAATGCGCGCATCTGGCTTATACTTTCGCCTTTTTCGCAAACTTGTTGGCCAGATCCTGCGTTTTTTTCGTGTTTGAATCACGTAGTAATGTGCTAACACACTGAAGCAGTCAATTAAACCTGGTTTCGATCAATATTTTAGAGGATAACACCGGTTAGGTCTGGGTTAGGTCTGGGTTATGCCCGCATCTGGCTCATGATTTTGCCTTCTTCGCATACTTGTTGGCCAGATCCTGGGTTTTTTTCGTGTTTGAATCACGTAGTAATGAGGTAATACACTGAAGCAGTCAATTAAACCTGGTTTCGATCAATATTTTAGAGGAAAACACCGGTTAGGTCTGGGTTAGGTCTGGGATATGCGCGCATCTGGCTTATACTTTCGCCTTTTTCGCAAACTTGTTGGCCAGATCCTGGATTTTCTCCGTGTTTGAATCACGTAGTAATGTTGTACCACACTGAGGCAGTCAATTAAACCAGGATTCGGACATTATTTTAGAGGATAACACCGGTTAGGTCTGGGTTAGGTCTGGGTTATGCCCGCATCTGGCTCATGATTTTGCCTTCTTCGCATACTTGTTGGCCAGATCCTGGGTTTTTTTCGTGTTTGAATCATGTAGTAATGTGGTAACACACAGAAGCAGTCAATTAAACCTGGTTTCGATCAATATTTTAGAGGATAACACCGGTTAGGTCTGGGTTAGGTCTGGGATTTGCGCGCATCTGGCTCATACTTTCGCCTTTTTCGCAAACTTGTTGGCCAGATCCTGGGTATTTTCCGTGTTTGAATCACGTAGTAATGTGGTAACACACTGAAGCAGTCAATTAAACCTGGTTTCGATCAATATTTCAGAGGATTACACCGGTAAGGTCTGGGTTAGGTCTGGGTTATGCCCGCATCTGGCTCATGATTTTGCCTTCTTCGCATACTTGTTGGCCAGATCCTGGGTTTTTTTCGTGTTTGAATCACGTAGTAATGTGGTAACACACTGAAGCAGTCAATTAAACCTGGTTTCGATCAATATTTTAGAGGATAACACCGGTTAGGTCTGGGTTAGGTCTGGGTTATGCCCGCATCTGGCTCATGATTTTGCCTTCTTCGCATACTTGTTGGCCAGATCCTGGGTTTTTTTCGTGTTTGAATCACGTAGTAATGTGGTAACACACTGAAGCAGTCAATTAAACCTGGTTTCGATCAATATTTTAGAGGATAACACCGGTTAGGTCTGGGTTAGGTCTGGGTTATGCCCGCATCTGGCTCATGATTTTGCCTTCTTCGCATACTTGTTGGCCAGATCCTGGGTTTTTTTCGTGTTTGAATCACGTAGTAATGAGGTAATACACTGAAGCAGTCAATTAAACCTGGTTTCGATCAATATTTTAGAGGATAAAACCGGTTAGGTCTGGGTTAGGTCTGGGATATGCGCGCATCCGGCTTATACTTTCGCCTTTTTCGCAAACTTGTTGGCCAGATCCTGGATTTTTTCCGTGTTTGAATCACGTAGTAATGTTGTACCACACTGAGGCAGTCAATTAAACCTGGATTCGGACATTATTTTAGAGGATAACACCGGTTAGGTCTGGGTTAGGTCTGGGTTATGCCCGCATCTGGCTCATGATTTTGCCTTCTTCGCATACTTGTTGGCCAGATCCTGGTTTTTTTTCGTGTTTGAATCATGTAGTTATGTGGTAACACACAGAAGCAGTCAATTAAACCTGGTTTCGATCAATATTTTAGAGGATAACACCGGTTAGGTCTGGGTTAGGTCTGGGTTATGCCCGCATCTGGCTCATGATTTTGCCTTCTTCGCATACTTGTTGGCCAGATCCTGGGTTTTTTTCGTGTTTGAATCACGTAGTAATGTGGTAACACACTGAAGCAGTCAATTAAACCTGGTTTCGATCAATATTTTAGAGGATAACACCGGTTAGGTCTGGGTTAGGTCTGGGTTATGCCCGCATCTGGCTCATGATTTTGCCTTCTTCGCATACTTGTTGAGCAGATCCTGGGTTTTTTTCGTGTTTGAATCACGTAGTAATGTGGTAACACACTGAAGCAGGCAATTAAACCTGGTTTCGATCAATATTTTAGAGGATAAAACCGGTTAGGTCTGGGTTAGGTCTGGGATATGCGCGCATCTGGCTTATACTTTCGCCTTTTTCGCATACTTGTTGGCCAGATCCTGGGTTTTTTTCGTGTTTGAATCATGTAGTAATGTGGTAACACACTGAAGCAGTCAATTAAACCTGGTTTCGATCAATATTTTAGAGGATAACACCGGTTAGGTCTGGGTTAGGTCTGGGATTTGCGCGCATCTGGCTTATACTTTCGCCTTTTTCGCAAACTTGTTGGCCAGATCCTGGGTATTTTCCGTGTTTGAATCACGTAGTAATGTGGTAACACACTGAAGCTGTCAATTAAACCCGGTTTCGATCAATATTTTAGAGGATAACACCGGTTAGGTCTGGGTTAGGTGTGGGTTATGCCCGCATCTGGCTCATGATTTTGCCTTCTTCGCATACTTGTTGGCCAGATCCTGGGTTTTTTTCGTGTTTGAATCATGTAGTAATGTGGTAACACACAGAAGCAGTCAATTAAACCTGGTTTCGATCAATATTTTAGAGGATAACACCGGTTAGGTCTGGGTTAGGTCTGGGTTATGCCCGCATCTGGCTCATGATTTTGCCTTCTTCGCATACTTGTTGGCCAGATCCTGGGTTTTTTCGTGTTTGAATCACGTAGTAATGTGGTAATACACTGAAGCAGTCATTTAAACCTGGTTTCAATCAATATTTTAGAGGATAACACCGGTTAGGTCTGGGTTAGGTCTGGGTTATGCCCGCATCTGGCTCATGATTTTGCCTTCTTCGCATACTTGTTGGCCAGATCCTGGGTTTTTTCGTGTTTGAATCACGTAGTAATGTGGTAATACACTGAAGCAGTCATTTAAACCTGGTTTCAATCAATATTTTAGAGGATAACACCGGTTAGGTCTGGGTTAGGTCTGGGTTATGCCCGCATCTGGCTCATGATTTTGCCTTCTTCGCATACTTGTTGGCCAGATCCTGGGTTTTTTTCGTGTTTGAATCACGTAGTAATGTGGTAACACACTGAAGCAGTCAATTAAACCTGGTTTCGATCAATATTTTAGAGGATAACACCGGTTAGGTCTGGGTTAGGTCTGGGTTATGCCCGCATCTGGCTCATGATTTTGCCTTCTTCGCATACTTGTTGGCCAGATCCTGGGTTTTTTTCGTGTTTGAATCACGTAGTAATGAGGTAATACACTGAAGCAGTCAATTAAACCTGGTTTCGATCAATATTTTAGAGGATAAAACCGGTTAGGTCTGGGTTAGGTCTGGGATATGCGCGCATCTGGCTCATGATTTTGCCTTCTTCGCATACTTGTTGGCCAGATCCTGGTTTTTTTTCGTGTTTGAATCATGTAGTTATGTGGTAACACACAGAAGCAGTCAATTAAACCTGGTTTCGATCAATATTTTAGAGGATAACACCGGTTAGGTCTGGGTTAGGTCTGGGTTATGCCCGCATCTGGCTCATGATTTTGCCTTCTTCGCATACTTGTTGGCCAGATCCTGGGTTTTTTTCGTGTTTGAATCACGTAGTAATGTGGTAATACACTGAAGCAGTCAATTAAACCTGGTTTCGATCAATATTTCAGAGGATAACACCGGTTAGATCTGGGTTAGGTCTGGGTTATGCCCGCATCTGGCTCATGATTTTGCCTTCTTCGCATACTTGTTGGCCAGATCCTGGGTTTTTTTCGTGTTTGAATCACGTAGTAATGTGGTAATACACTGAAGCAGTCAATTAAACCTGGTTTCGATCTATATTTTAGAGAATAACACCGGTTAGGTCTGGGTTAGGTCTGGGAAATGCGCGCATCTGGCTTATACTTTCGCCTTTTTCGCAAACTTGTTGGCCAGATCCTGCGTTTTTTTCGTGTTTGAATCACGTAGTAATGTGGTAACACACTGAAGCAGTCAATTAAACCTGGTTTCGATCAATATTTTAGAGGATAACACCGGTTAGGTCTGGGTTAGGTCTGGGTTATGCCCGCATCTGGCTCATGATTTTGCCTTCTTCGCATACTTGTTGGCCAGATCCTGGGTTTTTTTCGTGTTTGAATCACGTAGTAATGAGGTAATACACTGTAGCAGTCAATTAAACCTGGTTTCGATCAATATTTTAGAGGAAAACACCGGTTAGGTCTGGGTTAGGTCTGGGATATGCGCGCATCTGGCTTATACTTTCGCCTTTTTCGCAAACTTGTTGGCCAGATCCTGGATTTTCTCCGTGTTTGAATCACGTAGTAATGTTGTACCACACTGAGGCAGTCAATTAAACCAGGATTCGGACATTATTTTAGAGGATAACACCGGTTAGGTCTGGGTTAGGTCTGGGTTATGCCCGCATCAGGCTCATGATTTTGCCTTCTTCGCATACTTGTTGGCCAGATCCTGGGTTTTTTTCGTGTTTGAATCATGTAGTAATGTGGTAACACACAGAAGCAGTCAATTAAACCTGGTTTCGATCAATATTTTAGAGGATAACACCGGTTAGGTCTGGGTTAGGTCTGGGTTATGCCCGCATCTGGCTCATGATTTTGCCTTCTTCGCATACTTGTTGGCCAGATCCTGGGTTTTTTTCGTGTTTGAATCACGTAGTAATGTGGTAATACACTGAAGCAGTCAATTAAACCTGGTTTCAATCAATATTTTAGAGGATAACACCGGTTAGGTCTGGGTTAGGTCTGGGTTATGCCCGCATCTGGCTCATGATTTTGCCTTCTTCGCATACTTGTTGGCCAGATCCTGGGTTTTTTTCGTGTTTGAATCACGTAGTAATGTGGTAACACACTGAAGCAGTCGATTAAACCTGGTTTCGATCAATATTTTAGAGGATAACACCGGTTAGGTCTGGGTTAGGTCTGGGTTATGCCCGCATCTGGCTCATGATTTTGCCTTCTTCGCATACTTGTTGGCCAGATCCTGGGTTTTTTTCGTGTTTGAATCACGTAGTAATGAGGTAATACACTGAAGCAGTCAATTAAACCTGGTTTCGATCAATATTTTAGAGGATAAAACCGGTTAGGTCTGGGTTAGGTCTGGGATATGCGCGCATCCGGCTTATACTTTCGCCTTTTTCGCAAACTTGTTGGCCAGATCCTGGATTTTTTCCGTGTTTGAATCACGTAGTAATGTTGTACCACACTGAGGCAGTCAATTAAACCTGGATTCGGACATTATTTTAGAGGATAACACCGGTTAGGTCTGGGTTAGGTCTGGGTTATGCCCGCATCTGGCTCATGATTTTGCCTTCTTCGCATACTTGTTGGCCAGATCCTGGTTTTTTTTCGTGTTTGAATCATGTAGTTATGTGGTAACACACAGAAGCAGTCAATTAAACCTGGTTTCGATCAATATTTTAGAGGATAACACCGGTTAGGTCTGGGTTAGGTCTGGGTTATGCCCGCATCTGGCTCATGATTTTGCCTTCTTCGCATACTTGTTGGCCAGATCCTGGGGTTTTTCCGTGTTTGAATCACGCAGTAATGTGGTAACACACTGAAGCAGTCAATTAAACCTGGTTTCGATCAATATTTCAGAGGATAACACCGGTTAGGTCTGGGTTAGGTCTGGGTTATGCCCGCATCTGGCTCATGATTTTGCCTTCTTCGCATACTTGTTGACCAGATCCTGGGTTTTTTTCGTGTTTGAATCACGTAGTAATGTGGTAACACACTGAAGCAGGCAATTAAACCTGGTTTCGATCAATATTTCAGAGGATAACACCGGTTAGGTCTGGGTTAGGTCTGGGTTATGCCCGCATCTGGCTCATGATTTTGCCTTTTTCGCATACTTGTTGGCCAGAGCCTGGGTTTTTTTCGTGTTTGAATCATGTAGTAATGTGGTAACACACTGAAGCAGTCAATTAAACCTGGTTTCGATCAATATTTTAGAGGATAACACCGGTTAGGTCTGGGTTAGGTCTGGGATTTGCGCGCATCTGGCTTATACTTTCGCCTTTTTCGCAAACTTGTTGGCCAGATCCTGGGTATTTTCCGTGTTTGAATCACGTAGTAATGTGGTAACACACTGAAGCTGTCAATTAAACCTGGTTTCGATCAATATTTTAGAGGATAACACCGGTTAGGTCTGGGTTAGGTCTGGGTTATGCCCGCATCTGGCTCATGATTTTGCCTTCTTCGCATACTTGTTGGCCAGATCCTGGGGTTTTTCCGTGTTTGAATCACGCAGTAATGTGGTAACACACTGAAGCAGTCAATTAAACCTGGTTTCGATCAATATTTCAGAGGATAACACCGGTTAGGTCTGGGTTAGGTCTGGGTTATGCCCGCATCTGGCTCATGATTTTGCCTTCTTCGCATACTTGTTGGCCAGATCCTGGGTTTTTTTCGTGTTTGAATCACGTAGTAATGTGGTAATACACTGAAGCAGTCAATTAAACCTGGTTTCGATCAATATTTCAGAGGATAACACCGGTTAGGTCTGGGTTAGGTCTGGGTTATGCCCGCATCTGGCTCATGATTTTGCCTTCTTCGCATACTTGTTGGCCAGATCCTGGGTTTTTTTCGTGTTTGAATCACGTAGTAATGTGGTAATACACTGAAGCAGTCAATTAAACCTGGTTTCAATCTATATTTTAGAGGATAACACCGGTTAGGTCTGGGTTAGGTCTGGGATATGCGCGCATCCGGCTTATACTTTCGCCTTTTTCGCAAACTTGTTGGCCAGATCCTGGATTTTTTCCGTGTTTGAATCACGTAGTAATGTTGTACCACACTGAGGCAGTCAATTAAACCTGGATTCGGACATTATTTTAGAGGATAACACCGGTTAGGTCTGGGTTAGGTCTGGGTTATGCCCGCATCTGGCTCATGATTTTGCCTTCTTCGCATACTTGTTGGCCAGATCCTGGTTTTTTTTCGTGTTTGAATCATGTAGTTATGTGGTAACACACAGAAGCAGTCAATTAAACCTGGTTTCGATCAATATTTTAGAGGATAACACCGGTTAGGTCTGGGTTAGGTCTGGGTTATGCCCGCATCTGGCTCATGATTTTGCCTTCTTCGCATACTTGTTGGCCAGATCCTGGGTTTTTTTCGTGTTTGAATCACGTAGTAATGTGGTAACACACTGAAGCAGTCAATTAAACCTGGTTTCGATCAATATTTTAGAGGATAACACCGGTTAGGTCTGGGTTAGGTCTGGGTTATGCCCGCATCTGGCTCATGATTTTGCCTTCTTCGCATACTTGTTGACCAGATCCTGGGTTTTTTTCGTGTTTGAATCACGTAGTAATGTGGTAACACACTGAAGCAGGCAATTAAACCTGGTTTCGATCAATATTTCAGAGGATAACACCGGTTAGGTCTGGGTTAGGTCTGGGTTATGCCCGCATCTGGCTCATGATTTTGCCTTTTTCGCATACTTGTTGGCCAGATCCTGGGTTTTTTTCGTGTTTGAATCATGTAGTAATGTGGTAACACACTGAAGCAGTCAATTAAACCTGGTTTCGATCAATATTTTAGAGGATAACACCGGTTAGGTCTGGGTTAGGTCTGGGATTTGCGCGCATCTGGCTTATACTTTCGCCTTTTTCGCAAACTTGTTGGCCAGATCCTGGGTATTTTCCGTGTTTGAATCACGTAGTAATGTGGTAACACACTGAAGCTGTCAATTAAACCTGGTTTCGATCAATATTTTAGAGGATAACACCGGTTAGGTCTGGGTTAGGTCTGGGTTATGCCCGCATCTGGCTCATGATTTTGCCTTCTTCGCATACTTGTTGGCCAGATCCTGGGGTTTTTCCGTGTTTGAATCACGCAGTAATGTGGTAACACACTGAAGCAGTCAATTAAACCTGGTTTCGATCAATATTTCAGAGGATAACACCGGTTAGGTCTGGGTTAGGTCTGGGTTATGCCCGCATCTGGCTCATGATTTTGCCTTCTTCGCATACTTGTTGGCCAGATCCTGGGTTTTTTTCGTGTTTGAATCACGTAGTAATGTGGTAATACACTGAAGCAGTCAATTAAACCTGGTTTCGATCAATATTTCAGAGGATAACACCGGTTAGGTCTGGGTTAGGTCTGGGTTATGCCCGCATCTGGCTCATGATTTTGCCTTCTTCACATACTTGTTGGCCAGATCCTGGGTTTTTTTCGTGTTTGAATCACGTAGTAATGTGGTAATACACTGAAGCAGTCAATTAAACCTGGTTTCAATCTATATTTTAGAGGATAACACCGGTTAGGTCTGGGTTAGGTCTGGGAAATGCGCGCATCTGGCTTATACTTTCGCCTTTTTCGCAAACTTGTTGGCCAGATCCTGCGTTTTTTTCGTGTTTGAATCACGTAGTAATGTGGTAACACACTGAAGCAGTCAATTAAACCTGGTTTCGATCAATATTTTAGAGGATAACACCGGTTAGGTCTGGGTTAGGTCTGGGTTATGCCCGCATCTGGCTCATGATTTTGCCTTCTTCGCATACTTGTTGGCCAGATCCTGGGTTTTTTTCGTGTTTGAATCACGTAGTAATGAGGTAATACACTGAAGCAGTCAATTAAACCTGGTTTCGATCAATATTTTAGAGGAAAACACCGGTTAGGTCTGGGTTAGGTCTGGGATATGCGCGCATCTGGCTTATACTTTCGCCTTTTTCGCAAACTTGTTGGCCAGATCCTGGATTTTCTCCGTGTTTGAATCACGTAGTAATGTTGTACCACACTGAGGCAGTCAATTAAACCTGGATTCGGACATTATTTTAGAGGATAACACCGGTTAGGTCTGGGTTAGGTCTGGGTTATGCCCGCATCTGGCTCATGATTTTGCCTTCTTCGCATACTTGTTGGCCAGATCCTGGGTTTTTTTCGTGTTTGAATCATGTAGTAATGTGGTAACACACAGAAGCAGTCAATTAAACCTGGTTTCGATCAATATTTTAGAGGATAACACCGGTTAGGTCTGGGTTAGGTCTGGGTTATGCCCGCATCTGGCTCATGATTTTGCCTTCTTCGCATACTTGTTGGCCAGATCCTGGGTTTTTTTCGTGTTTGAATCACGTAGTAATGTGGTAATACACTGAAGCAGTCATTTAAACCTGGTTTCAATCAATATTTTAGAGGATAACACCGGTTAGGTCTGGGTTAGGTCTGGGTTATGCCCGCATCTGGCTCATGATTTTGCCTTCTTCGCATACTTGTTGGCCCGATCCTGGGTTTTTTTCGTGTTTGAATCACGTAGTAATGTGGTAACACACTGAAGCAGTCAATTAAACCTGGTTTCGATCAATATTTTAGAGGATAACACCGGTTAGGTCTGGGTTAGGTCTGGGTTATGCCCGCATCTGGCTCATGATTTTGCCTTCTTCGCATACTTGTTGGCCAGATCCTGGGTTTTTTTCGTGTTTGAATCACGTAGTAATGAGGTAATACACTGAAGCAGTCAATTAAACCTGGTTTCGATCAATATTTTAGAGGATAAAACCGGTTAGGTCTGGGTTAGGTCTGGGATATGCGCGCATCTGGCTTATACTTTCGCCTTTTTCGCAAACTTGTTGGCCAGATCCTGGATTTTTTCCGTGTTTGAATCACGTAGTAATGTTGTACCACACTGAGGCAGTCAATTAAACCTGGATTCGGACATTATTTTAGAGGATAACACCGGTTAGGTCTGGGTTAGGTCTGGGTTATGCCCGCATCTGGCTCATGATTTTGCCTTCTTCGCATACTTGTTGGCCAGATCCTGGTTTTTTTTCGTGTTTGAATCATGTAGTTATGTGGTAACACACAGAAGCAGTCAATTAAACCTGGTTTCGATCAATATTTTAGAGGATAACACCGGTTAGGTCTGGGTTAGGTCTGGGTTATGCCCGCATCTGGCTCATGATTTTGCCTTCTTCGCATACTTGTTGGCCAGATCCTGGGTTTTTTTCGTGTTTGAATCACGTAGTAATGTGGTAACACACTGAAGCAGTCAATTAAACCTGGTTTCGATCAATATTTTAGAGGATAACACCGGTTAGGTCTGGGTTAGGTCTGGGTTATGCCCGCATCTGGCTCATGATTTTGCCTTCTTCGCATACTTGTTGACCAGATCCTGGGTTTTTTTCGTGTTTGAATCACGTAGTAATGTGGTAACACACTGAAGCAGGCAATTAAACCTGGTTTCGATCAATATTTCAGAGGATAACACCGGTTAGGTCTGGGTTATGCCCGCATCTGGCTCATGATTTTGCCTTTTTCGCATACTTGTTGGCCAGATCCTGGGTTTTTTTCGTGTTTGAATCATGTAGTAATGTGGTAACACACTGAAGCAGTCAATTAAACCTGGTTTCGATCAATATTTTAGAGGATAACACCGGTTAGGTCTGGGTTAGGTCTGGGATTTGCGCGCATCTGGCTTATACTTTCGCCTTTTTCGCAAACTTGTTGGCCAGATCCTGGGTATTTTCCGTGTTTGAATCACGTAGTAATGTGGTAACACACTGAAGCTGTCAATTAAACCCGGTTTCGATCAATATTTTAGAGGATAACACCGGTTAGGTCTGGGTTAGGTCTGGGTTATGCCCGCATCTGGCTCATGATTTTGCCTTCTTCGCATACTTGTTGGCCAGATCCTGGGTTTTTTTCGTGTTTGAATCATGTAGTAATGTGGTAACACACAGAAGCAGTCAATTAAACCTGGTTTCGATCAATATTTTAGAGGATAACACCGGTTAGGTCTGGGTTAGGTCTGGGTTATGCCCGCATCTGGCTCATGATTTTGCCTTCTTCGCATACTTGTTGGCCAGATCCTGGGTTTTTTTCGTGTTTGAATCACGTAGTAATGTGGTAACACACTGAAGCAGTCAATTAAACCTGGTTTCGATCAATATTTTAGAGGATAACACCGGTTAGGTCTGGGTTAGGTCTGGGTTATGCCCGCATCTGGCTCATGATTTTGCCTTCTTCGCATACTTGTTGACCAGATCCTGGGTTTTTTTCGTGTTTGAATCACGTAGTAATGTGGTAACACACTGAAGCAGGCAATTAAACCTGGTTTCGATCAATATTTCAGAGGATAACACCGGTTAGGTCTGGGTTAGGTCTGGGTTATGCCCGCATCTGGCTCATGATTTTGCCTTCTTCGCATACTTGTTGGCCAGATCCTGGGTTTTTTTCGTGTTTGAATCACGTAGTAATGAGGTAATACACTGAAGCAGTCAATTAAACCTGGTTTCGATCAATATTTTAGAGGATAAAACCGGTTAGGTCTGGGTTAGGTCTGGGATATGCGCGCATCTGGCTTATACTTTCGCCTTTTTCGCAAACTTGTTGGCCAGATCCTGGATTTTTTCCGTGTTTGAATCACGTAGTAATGTTGTACCACACTGAGGCAGTCAATTAAACCTGGATTCGGACATTATTTTAGAGGATAACACCGGTTAGGTCTGGGTTAGGTCTGGGTTATGCCCGCATCTGGCTCATGATTTTGCCTTCTTCGCATACTTGTTGGCCAGATCCTGGTTTTTTTTCGTGTTTGAATCATGTAGTTATGTGGTAACACACAGAAGCAGTCAATTAAACCTGGTTTCGATCAATATTTTAGAGGATAGCACCGGTTAGGTCTGGGTTAGGTCTGGGTTATGCCCGCATCTGGCTCATGATTTTGCCTTCTTCGCATACTTGTTGGCCAGATCCTGGGTTTTTTTCGTGTTTGAATCACGTAGTAATGTGGTAATACACTGAAGCAGTCAATTAAACCTGGTTTCGATCAATATTTCAGAGGATAACACCGGTTAGATCTGGGTTAGGTCTGGGTTATGCCCGCATCTGGCTCATGATTTTGCCTTCTTCGCATACTTGTTGGCCAGATCCTGGGTTTTTTTCGTGTTTGAATCACGTAGTAATGTGGTAATACACTGAAGCAGTCAATTAAACCTGGTTTCGATCTATATTTTAGAGGATAACACCGGTTAGGTCTGGGTTAGGTCTGGGAAATGCGCGCATCTGGCTTATACTTTCGCCTTTTTCGCAAACTTGTTGGCCAGATCCTGCGTTTTTTTCGTGTTTGAATCACGTAGTAATGTGGTAACACACTGAAGCAGTCAATTAAACCTGGTTTCGATCAATATTTTAGAGGATAACACCGGTTAGGTCTGGGTTAGGTCTGGGTTATGCCCGCATCTGGCTCATGATTTTGCCTTCTTCGCATACTTGTTGGCCAGATCCTGGGTTTTTTTCGTGTTTGAATCACGTAGTAATGAGGTAATACACTGAAGCAGTCAATTAAACCTGGTTTCGATCAATATTTTAGAGGAAAACACCGGTTAGGTCTGGGTTAGGTCTGGGATATGCGCGCATCTGGCTTATACTTTCGCCTTTTTCGCAAACTTGTTGGCCAGATCCTGGATTTTCTCCGTGTTTGAATCACGTAGTAATGTTGTACCACACTGAGGCAGTCAATTAAACCAGGATTCGGACATTATTTTAGAGGATAACACCGGTTAGGTCTGGGTTAGGTCTGGGTTATGCCCGCATCAGGCTCATGATTTTGCCTTCTTCGCATACTTGTTGGCCAGATCCTGGGTTTTTTTCGTGTTTGAATCATGTAGTAATGTGGTAACACACAGAAGCAGTCAATTAAACCTGGTTTCGATCAATATTTTAGAGGATAACACCGGTTAGGTCTGGGTTAGGTCTGGGTTATGCCCGCATCTGGCTCATGATTTTGCCTTCTTCGCATACTTGTTGGCCAGATCCTGGGTTTTTTTCGTGTTTGAATCACGTAGTAATGTGGTAATACACTGAAGCAGTCAATTAAACCTGGTTTCAATCAATATTTTAGAGGATAACACCGGTTAGGTCTGGGTTAGGTCTGGGTTATGCCCGCATCTGGCTCATGATTTTGCCTTCTTCGCATACTTGTTGGCCAGATCCTGGGTTTTTTTCGTGTTTGAATCACGTAGTAATGTGGTAACACACTGAAGCAGTCAATTAAACCTGGTTTCGATCAATATTTTAGAGGATAACACCGGTTAGGTCTGGGTTAGGTCTGGGTTATGCCCGCATCTGGCTCATGATTTTGCCTTCTTCGCATACTTGTTGGCCAGATCCTGGGTTTTTTTCGTGTTTGAATCACGTAGTAATGAGGTAATACACTGAAGCAGTCAATTAAACCTGGTTTCGAGCAATATTTTAGAGGATAAAACCGGTTAGGTCTGGGTTAGGTCTGGGATATGCGCGCATCCGGCTTATACTTTCGCCTTTTTCGCAAACTTGTTGGCCAGATCCTGGATTTTTTCCGTGTTTGAATCACGTAGTAATGTTGTACCACACTGAGGCAGTCAATTAAACCTGGATTCGGACATTATTTTAGAGGATAACACCGGTTAGGTCTGGGTTAGGTCTGGGTTATGCCCGCATCTGGCTCATGATTTTGCCTTCTTCGCATACTTGTTGGCCAGATCCTGGTTTTTTTTCGTGTTTGAATCATGTAGTTATGTGGTAACACACAGAAGCAGTCAATTAAACCTGGTTTCGATCAATATTTTAGAGGATAACACCGGTTAGGTCTGGGTTAGGTCTGGGTTATGCCCGCATCTGGCTCATGATTTTGCCTTCTTCGCATACTTGTTGGCCAGATCCTGGGTTTTTTTCGTGTTTGAATCACGTAGTAATGTGGTAACACACTGAAGCAGTCAATTAAACCTGGTTTCGATCAATATTTTAGAGGATAACACCGGTTAGGTCTGGGTTAGGTCTGGGTTATGCCCGCATCTGGCTCATGATTTTGCCTTCTTCGCATACTTGTTGACCAGATCCTGGGTTTTTTTCGTGTTTGAATCACGTAGTAATGTGGTAACACACTGAAGCAGGCAATTAAACCTGGTTTCGATCAATATTTCAGAGGATAACACCGGTTAGGTCTGGGTTAGGTCTAGGTTATGCCCGCATCTGGCTCATGATTTTGCCTTTTTCGCATACTTGTTGGCCAGATCCTGGGTTTTTTTCGTGTTTGAATCATGTAGTAATGTGGTAACACACTGAAGCAGTCAATTAAACCTGGTTTCGATCAATATTTTAGAGGATAACACCGGTTAGGTCTGGGTTAGGTCTGGGATTTGCGCGCATCTGGCTTATACTTTCGCCTTTTTCGCAAACTTGTTGGCCAGATCCTGGGTATTTTCCGTGTTTGAATCACGTAGTAATGTGGTAACACACTGAAGCTGTCAATTAAACCTGGTTTCGATCAATATTTTAGAGGATAACACCGGTTAGGTCTGGGTTAGGTCTGGGTTATGCCCGCATCTGGCTCATGATTTTGCCTTCTTCGCATACTTGTTGGCCAGATCCTGGGGTTTTTCCGTGTTTGAATCACGCAGTAATGTGGTAACACACTGAAGCAGTCAATTAAACCTGGTTTCGATCAATATTTCAGTGGATAACACCGGTTAGGTCTGGGTTAGGTCTGGGTTATGCCCGCATCTGGCTCATGATTTTGCCTTCTTCGCATACTTGTTGGCCAGATCCTGGGTTTTTTTCGTGTTTGAATCACGTAGTAATGTGGTAATACACTGAAGCAGTCAATTAAACCTGGTTTCGATCAATATTTCAGAGGATAACACCGGTTAGGTCTGGGTTAGGTCTGGGTTATGCCCGCATCTGGCTCATGATTTTGCCTTCTTCGCATACTTGTTGGCCAGATCCTGGGTTTTTTTCGTGTTTGAATCACGTAGTAATGTGGTAATACACTGAAGCAGTCAATTAAACCTGGTTTCAATCTATATTTTAGAGGATAACACCGGTTAGGTCTGGGTTAGGTCTGGGAAATGCGCGCATCTGGCTTATACTTTCGCCTTTTTCGCAAACTTGTTGGCCAGATCCTGCGTTTTTTTCGTGTTTGAATCACGTAGTAATGTGGTAACACACTGAAGCAGTCAATTAAACCTGGTTTCGATCAATATTTTAGAGGATAACACCGGTTAGGTCTAGGTTAGGTCTGGGTTATGCCCGCATCTGGCTCATGATTTTGCCTTCTTCGCATACTTGTTGGCCAGATCCTGGGTTTTTTTCGTGTTTGAATCACGTAGTAATGAGGTAATACACTGAAGCAGTCAATTAAACCTGGTTTCGATCAATATTTTAGAGGAAAACACCGGTTAGGTCTGGGTTAGGTCTGGGATATGCGCGCATCTGGCTTATACTTTCGCCTTTTTCGCAAACTTGTTGGCCAGATCCTGGATTTTCTCCGAGTTTGAATCACGTAGTAATGTTGTACCACACTGAGGCAGTCAATTAAACCTGGATTCGGACATTATTTTAGAGGATAACACCGGTTAGGTCTGGGTTAGGTCTGGGTTATGCCCGCATCTGGCTCATGATTTTGCCTTCTTCGCATACTTGTTGGCCAGATCCTGGGTTTTTTTCGTGTTTGAATCATGTAGTAATGTGGTAACACACAGAAGCAGTCAATTAAACCTGGTTTCGATCAATATTTTAGAGGATAACACCGGTTAGGTCTGGGTTAGGTCTGGGTTATGCCCGCATCTGGCTCATGATTTTGCCTTCTTCGCATACTTGTTGGCCAGATCCTGGGTTTTTTTCGTGTTTGAATCACGTAGTAATGTGGTAATACACTGAAGCAGTCATTTAAACCTGGTTTCAATCAATATTTTAGAGGATAACACCGGTTAGGTCTGGGTTAGGTCTGGGTTATGCCCGCATCTGGCTCATGATTTTGCCTTCTTCGCATACTTGTTGGCCCGATCCTGGGTTTTTTTCGTGTTTGAATCACGTAGTAATGTGGTAACACACTGAAGCAGTCAATTAAACCTGGTTTCGATCAATATTGTAGAGGATAACACCGGTTAGGTCTGGGTTAGGTCTGGGTTATGGCCGCATCTGGCTCATGATTTTGCCTTCTTCGCATACTTGTTGGCCAGATCCTGGGTTTTTTTCGTGTTTGAATCACGTAGTAATGAGGTAATACACTGAAGCAGTCAATTAAACCTGGTTTCGATCAATATTTTAGAGGATAAAACCGGTTAGGTCTGGGTTAGGTCTGGGATATGCGCGCATCTGGCTTATACTTTCGCCTTTTTCGCAAACTTGTTGGCCAGATCCTGGATTTTTTCCGTGTTTGAATCACGTAGTAATGTTGTACCACACTGAGGCAGTCAATTAAACCTGGATTCGGACATTATTTTAGAGGATAACACCGGTTAGGTCTGGGTTAGGTCTGGGTTATGCCCGCATCTGGCTCATGATTTTGCTTTCTTCGCATACTTGTTGGCCAGATCCTGGGTTTTTTTCGTGTTTGAATCACGTAGTAATGTGGTAATACACTGAAGCAGTCAATTAAACCTGGTTTCGATCAATATTTCAGAGGATAACACCGGTTAGGTCTGGGTTAGGTCTGGGTTATGCCCGCATCTGGCTCATGATTTTGCCTTCTTCGCATACTTGTTGGCCAGATCCTGGGTTTTTTTCGTGTTTGAATCACGTAGTAATGTGGTAATACACTGAAGCAGTCAATTAAACCTGGTTTCGATCTATATTTTAGAGGATAACACCGGTTAGGTCTGGGTTAGGTCTGGGAAATGCGCGCATCTGGCTTATACTTTCGCCTTTTTCGCAAACTTGTTGGCCAGATCCTGCGTTTTTTTCGTGTTTGAATCACGTAGTAATGTGGTAACACACTGAAGCAGTCAATTAAACCTGGTTTCGATCAATATTTTAGAGGATAACACCGGTTAGGTCTGGGTTAGGTCTGGGTTATGCCCGCATCTGGCTCACGATTTTGCCTTCTTCGCATACTTGTTGGCCAGATCCTGGGTTTTTTTCGTGTTTGAATCACGTAGTAATGAGGTAATACACTGAAGCAGTCAATTAAACCTGGTTTCGATCAATATTTTAGAGGAAAACACCGGTTAGGTCTGGGTTAGGTCTGGGATATGCGCGCATCTGGCTTATACTTTCGCCTTTTTCGCAAACTTGTTGGCCAGATCCTGGATTTTCTCCGTGTTTGAATCACGTAGTAATGTTGTACCACACTGAGGCAGTCAATTAAACCTGGATTCGGACATTATTTTAGAGGATAACACCGGTTAGGTCTGGGTTAGGTCTGGGTTATGCCCGCATCTGGCTTATACTTTCGCCTTTTTCGCAAACTTGTTGGCCAGATCCTGGATTTTTTCCGTGTTTGAATCACGTAGTAATGTTGTACCACACTGAGGCAGTCAATTAAACCTGGTTTCGATCAATATTTTAGAGGATAACACCGGTTAGGTCTGGGTTAGGTCTGGGTTATGCCCGCATCTGGCTCATGATTTTGCCTTCTTCGCATACTTGTTGGCCAGATCCTGGGTTTTTTTCGTGTTTGAATCACGTAGTAATGTGGTAATACACTGAAGCAGTCAATTAAGCCTGGTTTCAATCAATATTTTAGAGGATAACACCGGTTAGGTCTGGGTTAGGTCTGGGTTATGCCCGCATCTGGCTCATGATTTTGCCTTCTTCGCATACTTGTTGGCCAGATCCTGGGTTTTTTTCGTGTTTGAATCACGTAGTAATGTGGTAACACACTGGAGCAGTCAATTAAACCTGGTTTCGATCAATATTTTAGAGGATAACACCGGTTAGGTCTGGGTTAGGTCTGGGTTATGCCCGCATCTGGCTCATGATTTTGCCTTCTTCGCATACTTGTTGGCCAGATCCTGGGTTTTTTTCGTGTTTGAATCACGTAGTAATGAGGTAATACACTGAAGCAGTCAATTAAACCTGGTTTCGATCAATATTTTAGAGGATAAAACCGGTTAGGTCTGGGTTAGGTCTGGGATATGCGCGCATCTGGCTTATACTTTCGCCTTTTTCGCAAACTTGTTGGCCAGATCCTGGATTTTTTCCGTGTTTGAATCACGTAGTAATGTTGTACCACACTGAGGCAGTCAATTAAACCTGGATTCGGACATTATTTTAGAGGATAACACCGGTTAGGTCTGGGTTAGGTCTGGGTTATGCCCGCATCTGGCTCATGATTTTGCCTTCTTCGCATACTTGTTGGCCAGATCCTGGTTTTTTTTCGTGTTTGAATCATGTAGTTATGTGGTAACACACAGAAGCAGTCAATTAAACCTGGTTTCGATCAATATTTTAGAGGATAACACCGGTTAGGTCTGGGTTAGGTCTGGGTTATGCCCGCATCTGGCTCATGATTTTGCCTTCTTCGCATACTTGTTGGCCAGATCCTGGGTTTTTTTCGTGTTTGAATCACGTAGTAATGTGGTAACACACTGAAGCAGTCAATTAAACCTGGTTTCGATCAATATTTCAGAGGATAACACCGGTTAGGTCTGGGTTAGGTCTGGGTTATGCCCGCATCTGGCTCATGATTTTGCCTTTTTCGCATACTTGTTGGCCAGATCCTGGGTTTTTTTCGTGTTTGAATCATGTAGTAATGTGGTAACACACTGAAGCAGTCAATTAAACCTGGTTTCGATCAATATTTTAGAGGATAACACCGGTTAGGTCTGGGTTAGGTCTGGATTATGCCCGCATCTGGCTCATGATTTTGCCTTCTTCGCATACGTGTTGGCCACGTGTTGACGATAAAACTGTAAGATATAGGATGAATTAAGTTCCATGTCCCTAAAATTTTCCAAATCATAGATTTAAAAATGATTTAGATATTTAGATGATTTTAGTTTGGGTATTTATACAAGTATGTAAATCTCTATTTATGCATAACATGTTACCCCTAAATGGGCAAGTTAATGAATTATATAGATGTTAATTGTATAATAATAACCCTTTGTTCCTCATAAAAATTCATAACTGAATTGCTATCATTCTAAAAAAATCCATCCCAAAATATATTGTCAAAACTAGTAATAAATTATTTGAACAAGGTGATAACAGATTTGAAATATTTAATAAAATTTAAATACCAGTAGTATTAATAAAAGATAATATTAATACTATTTTGACACTGTTATTTGATTTTAATATTAATTATAGATACTTTGATTATTGATTTATTAAAACATAAAGTTAATGAAGTCCCAGTAGATTATAAATATTTTAAAGAGCATGAATTAGCATAGAATTTCATAAAAAATTTGATGAGTGATAGAAGTAACTTGAATAATCTGAATTTTGTAGCTTTTACTATATCTTTGGATATGGAATCACAGATTCATTTTATTAATAAAAATAGAGATAGTACTGATGATTTACTCTGGCTCGTTAAAGTAAGTGGGCCAAGTGGGAAGAATATTAAGATAGATGGATAGATATTGGTAAAAGTATTCTTCTTGTCCTTATATAGGAAATCTTTAATATTACAAATAAACTCTTTCTGTAAAATCTTGAACTTATCATTATAATTTATAGAATTAAAGTCAACGCATCTAATAATGAAAGTGAACTGAAGTATTTTATAGACTTGTCAAGAACGTTTTTTGGTATATTCCTAGCAAACGACCCGTTCAACGATCGGGATGAGTTATACGTAATTCGATTCGTCTAATTCAGTATATTATTTCATTAGTATATGCATTTCATTATCTGCGGAAATTCGGTATTTTTACAAAGTAACTAAGTATTTTAAATATATTCTGACAGGTTCACAGGTGGAAACAAGTGACTGTCGTTACCTGTGTTCAAAATGCCAGCTAGTCAAATGCTAATTTGTTAACAATAACATTTATTGAATGAAATTTCTGCTATTTCTGCAAATATCTCATTGAATAAATCACCATCTTTCTATTATATATACATTTACTAAATACATAATGGCTCAGGTATCCAATGAAGTTACTCTTATTGAAAATATAAAATATTGATAGTATTATATGTTAGAAAAAAGTGGTTTCTTCAATTTAATTCATGTAAGCATCAGTAATGAGATCTTGAAAATTGACGCTGTGATTAATTTTCAAATGGCCTCTGTGCCATTATTTCTACAACAAAATGTTGATTCATCAGTCTCTATCTACTCTACCCTTCCACAATTGCTGCGCAGTATTTTTATTTAATGTTAGTTATATAATATCACGACATTGCTCATAATTATATGTTAGCATATATGGTAATTTTAAAACAATATCTGTAACTGAGTTTGTTTTTAGAAAACCACGTTCTTTGCTTTTCAAATATCTTTATATAATGCAATGGCTTTTAAAAAATAAGGGTATAAACATCTCACCGTAAACCGTAAATAGTTTACATTTTAAAGATCCAGAAACAGGCGCTCATACGAATAAAACAGAAACTACGTGGAAGCATAGTAAACACTTTTTGCCTGAATATTGTCGGTTAGTATTTGCAGTTCCACACGTTTTTTAATATGTTTTTCTAACATATAATACAAAATAATAAATATTATATTTTCTATTTTCAGCAAAAAAGATAATTTCATTGGGTACTTAAGCCATTACGTGTTTTATAAACCTTCCAAGCAAGGAAAGGATGATTTATTTAATCAGTTCTTAAAAGAAATTTCAGAAATTTCATTTGATGATGATCGATTCTGTAAAAAATCAAAATATACCAGACTTAGATGATAATGAAATTTAATAATAAAAACAAGTTAAACCAACGTACTGCGTACAATAGTAATTTACTATATATTGTAAACACTGTCAGCGACGGGGAGACATTTTTTACTGTTGCTGCATGTACTATCTACATACCTGGTTTTAATACTGTCCACCTGACCGACTCGTGGAAGTTCTATGCCTAAAAAAATGATTTTTATGCATCATACAAATTCTTCTACAAATTCCCATTTGACAATGTAGAATAGATCCAATTAGATAAATTATTTATAATTTTTAAAATGAACATAGCAACGATGGTCACTAGTTTCTATCTGTGAACCTGTCAAAAAATCTACTTGACCTTACTTTTTTACTGTAACTTTTTATAATAACTGTTAAAATACTGTTTATATTATTTATTATAATGAATCTTGTTACAAAACAAACACACTTATTTTCCATTGTGAAAAGAAAACTTAAAAACTAAAAGAACATTCCTCTACATGTGCTTCTTTCACACACACACACACACACACACACACACACACACACACACACACACACACACACACACACACACACCACACACTACCCCTCTTATCTGAAACGGTAAACTCCTAAACACTAAAGAAACTAACGAATTTTAAGTCATATTTCTAACACGCCTTCTTGACTTAAAATTTATCAAAACAACAACAAAAATTTTGCCTTTCCTAACGATTTAGTCAGTACATCTGCAATTTGATCGTCCGTAGTCACACTTATTAGTCCCTTTTTTCATAATCATAAACAAAATGATAACTTATATCTATATGCTTGGAATTTTTTGAAAATTTTCCATTTTTTGATAAGGCTATCGCTCCAATATTGTCTTCATATATTTTTACTGGATTGTCATTCTTCACGTCAAAAACAGATAAAATGCCCTTAATTGGAATGATTTCTTCTACACAATCAGCAAGAGCGTAGTATTCAGCATGCGTTGAGGCTCTGGAGACAATTTTTTGTTTTTGCGATTTCCATAGTACTACATTTCCAAAAACTCGTATGATTATCCCTGTAGTCGATTTTCTGTCCGTAGTGTCTGCAGCCCAATCAGCGTCAACAAATGCATCCATTATTTCCTGAGTAGTTGAGTTATAAACAAGATTTATGGAACGAGTGTGATACAAGTATTTTAGAACACGTGTGCTGTCATAGCTATTTTGGAATCGACTTAGGTAATTGACCGCAAATGAAATGTCTGGGCGAGTACCATTTGCAATATACAATAATGCTCCAATTAAATTCCTATATTTCAGTTCTTCATCCACTATATCAGCAGGTTCAATTTTTCGATTCATTTCCATAGGTGTATCGAACCTTTTACTATTTATTATTCCGTACTTATGACTAAGATTTTCAATATATTTTTCTTGATTCAAGTATATTTCCTCTTTACTTTGGTTACGTTGTACTTCAATTCCCAAGTATTGCTTTATTTGTCCCAAGTCTTTCATGCGAAATCGTTTATTAAGCATGATCTTAACTTCATCTATAGCCATTTCATTTATACCACTGATTAATATATCATCCACATATAAAATAATATATATTTTTGTGTCGTTTATCTCTCCAGTATACAGACAGTAATCATAATCAGATCTTTTAAAATACAAGCTTATCATGTAATTATGAAAACAATCATACCAGTCACGTGGACTTTCTCTCAATCCATAAAGCGCCTTCTTAAGTAAACAAACCTTATCTGACTGTATATTACTACCATCAGGAGGGTAGATGTAAACTTCAGACTTGATATTTCCGTTTAAAAAAGCTGTTTGAACATCCATTTGTTCTATTTTTAAATTTTTAACACATGCAATTGACAGCAACACCTTTAGCGTGCTCATTCTTGCAACCGGTGAATAAACTTCTTCATCGCTTTGGTACAACTGTTGGAAATGCGACTTTGGCGACAATGCGCGCTTTGCATACTCCATCTGTCTTAATTCTATATATCCACTTTACTTCAATTATTTTCTTATTTATTGGAACGTTAACCAAATCCCATGTGTCGTTTTCTTTTAAACCATCAAGTTCTTGTTTCATAGCCGCTTTCCATTTTCTTGACTCTTCGCAGTTCAATGGTTCTTGGTAGTTTTCAGGTATCAAAGCATTGCAATAGTTTGTATATACGACATGATCATCAAATTTCACAACATTTCACACATTATGTTACGCTTGGGGCGTGTATCTTATTTAACTTCCTCAGTTTTGCTGCATTGATCATCGTCAGTTTTATTTTCTTTTATTTTCAAAACTCTTTCTTCTTCTTCTTCTTCTTCTTCTTCTTCTTCTTTTGGCGTTTCCCCTTCGTATTTTTCTTCGTTATCAGTATTTCTATAAATGGTATATCTTGCACGTGACGACTTACAACTATTTTGTCATTAACCAATATCTGTATACCCTATTAATATTAATTCCTTTTTCGGCCTTTGGATTTAGCTTTGAATATCTGCATGCCTCGGGAATTCGTACAAAAGCAGTGCTTCCATATAAGTGTAAGTTTGAAACATCAGCCCTTTTATTAAAAAATATTTCATATGGTGTTTTTCTTATTCTTGTGTTTGCTAATAGGCGATTTCCAATGTAGGCAGCCGTGTAAATACATTCTGGCCAATAAAACTTGTCGACATTTGCCTCTGACAGCAAGCAGCGTGCACGATCCATTATCGTTCTGTTGTGCCTTTCGGCGACTCCGTTCAATTCGTGTGTGTATGCTGGTCCTGGTTTCAAATAAATACCTTCTCGTTTCGCTAATTCATCAAAGTTTTTGTTAAGATATGATTCTCTTCCATTGTCACATCGAATTTCTTTAATACTTTTTCCAGTTTGATTTTTTACTAATTTCCTAATATACCTAATGAAGCAATAAAAAACATCACTTTTTTGTTTTATGCAATACACAACAGCAATTTTACTGAAATCATCTATAAAAGACACAAAGTATTTCTCACCATTATGACCTGTCTGAGTTATTGGACCATGGACATCTGTATGGACTATTTGTAACAAATCATTTGCTCTTGTACGTTTGTTTTTAAATTTCAAATTTGTCATTTTATTCTCCGGACAAACTTCGCATTTTATAAATTCGTTTTCGAGTTTCACCGGTGTTCCATTTAGCAGCTGAGCTTCACACAAATATTTTAAATCTCTAAAATTTGTGTGACAAAGTATATATCTATGCCATTTTTCTATATTTGAAATTCCCATTGAACTAGTGTACGTACTTGTTTTCTTATTCTCAAGTCTGGCAACTTCTCCATTTAATTCAAAGAGTTTATTTCTTTTAACAGCAATAGCAATGAGTTTTTCTTTCGAATTACAAATTTTATTGTAATTCATTGTCTTTCTCAAACATTATTTTTAATTGTTTTGATTTACAAATACAAGAGACACTTAGTAAGTTTTGTTTCATTTCTGGTACATAGTATATACATTTTTAATCTTTATTTCCTCCGACTTGTCATTAATGTTAATCATTACATTACCAATTTTTCCAGATATTAGTTTAAAACCATCACCAACTTTAATATCAACCGGGTTTTGTAGATTTTTGGATTCATAAAAGTACTCATCTGTGTTTATTATGTGATCTGAGCAACCACTATCTAGTAGCCATTTAATATTTCTACTTCTTCTATTTTGCTACTTTTCATTACTTCAACCTTGAATGAATTGTAATTTCTACTGTCATCTAGACTCGAATTTCCAGCCACTTTTCTATCGTGTCTATTTTGTATATGTTTGAAAAGGTTGCATTTTGTAATAATTATTAAAGTTTTCTGGGCAGTAACGTTGGATGTGCCCTGACTTATTACACTGACTTAACATACCGCTTCAGTAGTCGTTGCACTGCTATGCTGATTATCCTTTGAATTGAGATACTTGTTCTGATTGCGTTGTACGTGTCGAAACCTATGACCTCTAGGATTTTTAGTTAAATTTGAACTAAACGTGCGAGTGTAATTTCTGCTGTACTCAAAGTAGTAACTTTTACCGTTTCTCTTTTGATACTCTAACAGTAATTTAGATTTTACATACTCAACTGTTTTCTCCTTCGTTGGCAGTGCATCAATAATATCAACAATACGTGAGAAGTTAACGTTAATAACAGATAATTCAATTTATCCTCTTCATTCACAGTCTCACCAGTATTTTTGAGCCTATTTATATGCGTTTCAAATTCGTTAAAGAAGTCACTTGGATTTTCACCTTCTTTCATTTTTAATTCTAACAATCTTCTTTTACACAATAGCTTTACTGCACTGTTTTTAACTAGATAAATTTCGTCAAGCTTTGCAATCATATTTTTCGCAGTCGTTTCTGATATTATTAATTCTAACTGAGTGTTTGAAATACTGTTTACGATGTAACTTTTTGCTTTAATTTCCGTTTTTATTCCAATCTTCGACTCTTATTTCAGCCGGTCTTTCATCATGTAGAATAACCTCGTTACAGTCTTTCATTTCTAAAAATAAATTTAGCCTGAATTTCTAGTTCCATAAAATATTTGTAACATGAAATCGTCCTTTTTTTCACTTGCCATGCTTCAAACTTAGGTTATCTTCCTTTCACAACTAAATTTCTTTTCTTTACTGTTAACGAACAAACCACGGACCTCTGCTACCATGTTAAAATACTGTTTATATTATTTATTATAATGAATCTTGTTACAAAACAAACACACTTATTTTCCATTGTGAAAAGAAAACTTAAAAACTAAAAGAACATTTCTCGACGTGTGCTTCTTTCACACACACACACACACGCGCGCGCGCACACACTCCTAAACACTAAAGAAACTAACGAATTTTAAGTCATATTTCTAACAATAGCAGTAACAGTTTATAAAAAAATAACGAATTTCCACAGATGCATAGAAATGCATATCAATAATGTACTGAATTAGGCGAATCGAATAATGTATAACTCACCCCGATCCGTGAACGGGCCTAGCGTTTGCTAGGAATATAATGTTCCATAACTTTTCAACAAAGTCTAAAATTTTTCCCAAGGGTTTTTGAATACCTATACACTGTATAGATATCCTGTTTCCTTCAACCGAACGACATGTGTCCCTAAAAAATATATTTATAAAGTAAGTCGGTCAAGTAGGAAGAATATTCAGATATTTAAGAATATGGATATATTGGTAAAAATATCCATTCCTCTTACCTTTATGTCCTGTGTATTGGATAATATAGAATTACATACTTTTACCGCTGAATTCGAAATTCTGAACTAAACATAGGTACAGGACTCGTAAAAACCGTTTTTTATTCTTTTTATAGTTTTATCTGTTTTCCAAAAAACAACCAATTAAATTAAGTTGCAAGAATGCAAAAGCGATAAAACTTACAGAGGCTTTAATAGAAAATTATAAAACAAAATGTTTACTTAAGACTTTACCTTTTGTAAAAACCGGCGATATTGACTGTGTGTGTGTAAATCGTCGTACGTTCGTGCCCGGTGCAGTAAAACACGTGCATCGATCTAGGTTACGTACGTTCCTCACGTGCCACTTTCTCAATCTATACTTTTACATAAAAATTACTTAGAAAATCACTCCTACTCCTCATTTGGACAGAATTTTTACTTTCATGATTTTAGCGAAAAGTCGTTTTCCTGCTCGGGGAACACATATGTACAGGGTGTTCGGCCACCCCTGGGAAAAATTTTAATGGGGGATTCTAGATGCCAAAATACGAAAATACAGACGAAAATCAAGAATACCAATTTGTTGATAGAGGCTACGTTGAAAAGTTATTAACAATTAAACTCAAAAATTTCAAATCGTTCTGGAAAAATTGTTATCGGTTGCGGGGGTCAATTGCAATCATTTTTGGTGAATACACATACCTCCGAAATCTTACCCACTTTCGAGATAAAAATTCGAGAATGTGTGAAATTTTTTCGATGGAAAAGAAAAATTTCAAATCGTTTTGGAAAAATTGTTATCGGTTGCGGGGGTTACTTACAACCATTTTGGGTGAATCGTCATACCCCCCTAATCATGCGCATTTTCGAGAAAGAAATTCAGTACGGGCGGAACTTTAAACGTTAATAACTTTTTAATAAAGCCTCCATTAACAAATTGGTATTCTTGATTTTCGTCTTACTTTGGTCTCTAGAATCCCCTGGGAGAAATTGTAATGGGAGATTCTAGAGGTTAAAGTAGGATGAAAATCAAGAATACCAATTTGTTGATGGAGTAATACGATACTAAACAAGTTATTGACGTTTAAAGTTCCGCTCTTACTTTCGAATTTTTTTCTCGAAAATACGCAGGATTTCGTATGTGGTATGTCTATTCACCGAAAATAATTGTAATTGACCCCCGAAACCGAAAGTAATTTTTTCAGAACGATTTGAAATTTTCTTTTTCTTTCGTCGAAAAATTTAGGCACTGTCTGTCGATTTTTCTTAAAAATTCCTTTCTGATTTTTATTCAGTTTGTAAAATAGTTGTTTAATAATACTCTTTGTGTAGGTACCCATGAGCTCTACTCGCGAAAAAAAACGTTTCATTGGAATATATTCACTATTCACTATATCAGTAGGAGTTGCGGGGGCTGTTTGAAAATTTGACCAGTTATATGGGATTTTTCTCACTTTACGGGGTCAAGGAACAACTTTTCCAACATCTCTACATATTCTCCATTAAAATATGCGTTGTGTTGCTGTTTGAAACATTAAAATCGTTCAATCCGGCTGTCGACCAAAAAAAAAAAATGCTTGTAACTGACCCCTGCAACGAAAACTAATTCTTCCAAGACGATTCGAAATTCTTTTTTACTTGAATTCTTTTTGTCGAAACTGAGTAGGATTTCGGGGGTACGATTCTAACTGACCTCCGCGACCAAAAATAATTTTTTCAGAACGATTTGAAATTTTTTTATTTAATGTTATTAATAACTACTTTTTAACGAAACCTCAGTCGAAAAATTGATATTCTTAATTTTCGTCTTATTTTGGCTTCTAGAATCTCCCATTAAAATTTTTCCCAGGGGTGGCCAAACACCCTGTATATATTAAATCAATATTAATGAAATTACACCTTGACCGAATTCATTTCAATCCCCCCACACTAATACATATATTGTGTGTAGCCCATAAATGGTTGAGAATGGAGTCACCTTTCCTATACTGGTATTATTAGATGGTCGCAGGTCCTGCATAAATTTCAATTTACATAATTTTTGTTTTGAGTAAACTCATTTTACTTTTTTGTATATTATTACCTAATGCAACTCATATTTTCCAGCCATGCGATGTAGGAATATTTAGACGATTAAAAGTTCTCGCGCGGTCGCACGCGGTGATGTACCGTCACCGCGTCGACCGTCGCGCGGGGGTGGGGGCGGTCCCGGGCGGGCAGGAACCTGCTTGGGGCGATTTGAAGCGCCAGGCCCGGCAGTCCGTGTTGCTCGCGTGGCAGGAGCGGCTGGCTCTGCCAACCGCGGGGCACCGGACTGTCGGGGCGGTTCGGCCACTCCTGAAGGAGTGGCTGGACAGAGGCCATGGCAGCCTCACCTACCGGATGGCACAGGTATTTTCCGGGCATGGCAGCTTCGGAAGATACCTGTGCCGGATAGGGAAGGAGCCGACGGCGCGTTGCTGCCACTGCGACGCTGAGCAGGACACGGCGGATCATACCCTGGAGGTATGCCCCGCGTGGGAGGGGGAGCGCTGTGTCCTGGTCGGCGTCGTCGGGCGGGATGTCTCGCTGCCGGGCGTGGTGCGCGCCATGCTCGGCAGCGAGGAGAAGTGGAGGGCCGTGGCCTCCTTCTGCGAGAACGTAATGATGCAGAAGGAGGCCGCGGGGAGGGAGCGCGAGCTTCAGCGGCGCGCTGAAGCTCGCGCTCGTGCGGTGGCCCGAGGTCGTCGCCCGGTCGCGAGGCGTCGCGGGCGGCCGCCTCGGCGTGGCGGATGACCTAGGCTGGGAGGGGGGTCCTGAGGGGACCCTCCTCCCGCCAGGCGGCGCCGGGTCGGACCGGTTGGGGGTAGGAGTGCCTCCCCCTACCGGTCCGACGCAAGGGGAGGCACCCTCGGCGGTCTGGTGCGGCCATGAACGCCCGGCCGCCGAGGGGTGGAAACGGGGTCGCGGGCGGTTGCGAGTTGGGGCTCGCAGCCGCCACTAAACGCGGCCCCGGGACGGATAGCGGCGGGATGGAGTGGCCCCGTCCCGCCGCTATGAGGCAGTGTGTCTACTGGGGGGACCGATTGTCCCCCCGGGGGATGGGCGCGAAAGCGCGGGCACGGGGAGGATACCGGAAGAATGCTTCGAGCGATTCCCGGTATCCTCCCAAAGCGTGCCGAAGGGTCACCGTGGGGTTTTTAGTGGGCAGGTCCCGCGCCTGTCGTTGTACGGGCGCGGGGAATCCCACACACCCCTCCCACCTCTCCCCAAGGAGGTGGGAGGGAGTCTTTCGAAGAGTTTCCCCACGACAAAAAAAAAAAAAAAAAAAAAAAAAAAAAAAAAAAAAAAGACGATTAAAAGTTGCATGGCGAAGGGTAGTGCAGGAACATAGACAAAGTACGTAGGTAGACTAAACCCATTACGAAGGTGAATTTCGCACCAATATATCATACCATATATAAATTCCATGAAGAAGGAAATGCTTTTAAAGCTTGTGGTGGTCTATGACCGTTTAACTCAAATACAATTTACTAGACAAAACGTATTTCAGAAAGAAGAAAATAAATTAGAATTCATGTCGCCAGATGAAACTGACATCAATGACAGCAATATAGGTAGTTTTACATAGCATTCAAGAGCATATTCCAGATGATCTGAGAGGGGAACAATTTTCTTTTCTATATAGAAAATATTAAAATACAATCGGGACACAACTAAGACACAACACAAGACACAACTCGCAGAGAGAAAGCACTGCTGATGTTCAACGCAGTGCAGTTCATAGTAACAGTAAAACCAATACCAGTGTAGAAGACTAATTTAACAACGTTTCGCTAGAAGAAACTAATATATGATATACTGATCATTAATTAACTTTAATATTTCATGACAATGATGCTTTTACTTTTTTCTAATGGGAATTGTTTTGTTTCCGATGGTACTGAAATCAAACTACATTAATTCTACAACGTTACTTTACTTATTTTCTCGTAAAGACAAAGATTCTTCAGAATCTATTCTGGATAAACATTATCAACATTATCAAAAGATTGAAAAAACAACAAAGAAAAGAAAAGAAAAGAAAAGAAAAGAAAAGAAATATAGAAAGAGTGTGTGCAATCAAAGTTACATCAAAGACATGAAAATAGGCTCAGCTTGAAAAAATAGAAGCAATTGATAACCAGGAAAAAGAAAAACAAAGAATGAAAGAAGAACGATTAGAAAAGAAAAAAACAAGCCGAGAAATTAAAAGAAGAAAAGCTATTGAAAAAAGAAAGAAAAACAGAAAAATGAAAAGGAAAAGGAGAAAGAAAAGCAAGACGAAGAGAAGGAGAAATGTAAAACTCAAACTAAAAATAAAAATAAAGTTAAGAACGTGAAAAGAAAATAATAAATAATATTATTGTGTTGTTTTTACAGGGTGAATGTAGTAACTGAACCAGGTGGTTATGACTATGCAACATTTTTATTAGCATCTTTTTCAAACTCCACTTGGAACAACACTGTACGTATGTATGTATGGGATTATCAGGAACCGTGTTTGTTCGTTAATCGGCACACTCGTATTTATTTCGTTAAACACAGTCACACCTACTACGTACTTTTCCTCAATCTTTCTCTCTTCCGTGCTGTCTTTTCTCGCTTTCTGGGTTATTCACCCATCAGCTGTTCGGCCGTACGCTCGCCGCGTGTTGACGGCTTTTTCGGCGGTAACCGTCTTCGCTCGTGCAAACTCGTAGACAGCGAACGATTCGCTGTTCGGCCAAAAATTCGTGCGCGATTTAATAATTTTCAACTGCACGGTTCCCTACATACAGGGTGTTCGGCCATCCATGGGAAAAATTTTAATGGGGGATTCTAGAGGTAAAAATAAGACGAAAATCAAGAATACCAATTTGTTGATGGAGGCACTGTTAAAAAGTTATTAATGTTTAAAGTTCTGCTCGTACTGAATTTTTTTCTCGAATATGCGCAAGATTTCGGGGGTATGTCTATACATAAAAAATGATTGTCACCGACCCTCGCAACTGAAAATAATTTTTCACAGAACGATTTGAAATCTTTTTTTTTTCATCGAAAAATATAGGCACCCGATTAGATTTTCGGTAAGGAATTTTTTCCTCGAAAGTGCGTAGGATTTCGGGGGTATGTGTAATGACCAAAAATGATTGTAATTGACCCCTGCAACCGAAAATAATTTTTTTAGAACGATTTGAGAAATTTGTTTTTCGCCGAAAAATATCAACACATACTCGAATTTTTTTCTCGAAACTGAGTAGGATTCCGAATATATGTCTACTCACTAAAAATGCTTGTAATTGACCTCCGCAGGCGAAAATAATTTTTCTGGAACGATTTGAAATTTTTGAATCAAATTGTTAATTACTTTTTAACGAAGCCTCCATCAACAAATTGATATTCTTGATTTTCGTCTTAGTTTGGCCTCTAGAATATCCTATTAAAATGTTTCTCAGGGCTGGCCGAACACCCTCTATACTACTATGTTTACTAGATCCTGGGTTTTTTTCGGGTTTGAATCACGTAGTAATGTGGTACCACACTGAAGCTGTCAATTAAACCTGGTTTCGATCAATATTTTAGAGGATAACACCGGTTAGGTCTGGGTTAGGTCCGGGATATGCCCGCATCTGGCTCATGATTTTGCCTTCTTCGCATACTTGTTGGCCAGATCCTGGGTTTTTTCCGTGTTTGAATCACGTAGTAATGTGGTAACACACTGAAGCAGTCAATTAAACCTGGTTTCGATCAATATTTCAGAGGATAACACCGGTTAGGTCTGGGTTAGGTCTGGGAAATGCGCGCATCTGGCTTATTCTTTCGCCTTCTTCGCATACTTCTTGGCCAGATCCTGGGTTTTTTTCGTGTTTGAATCACGTAGGAATGTGGTAACACACTGAAGCAGTCAATTAAACCTGGTTTCGATCAATATTTTAGAGGATAACACCGGTTAGGTCTGTGTTAGGTCCGGGATATGCCCGCATCTGGCTCATGATTTTGCCTTCTTCGCATACTTGTTGGCCAGATCCTGGGTTTTTTCCGTGTTTGAATCACGTAGTAATGTGGTAACACACTGAAGCAGTCAATTAAACCTGGTTTCGATCAATATTTTAGAGGATAACACCGGTTAGGTCTGTGTTAGGTCCGGGATATGCCCGCATCTGGCTCATGATTTTGCCTTCTTCGCATACTTGTTGGCCAGATCCTGGGTTTTTTCCGTGTTTGAATCACGTAGTAATGTGGTAACACACTGAAGCAGTCAATTAAACCTGGTTTCGATCAATATTTCAGAGGATAACACCGGTTAGGTCTGGGTTAGGTCTGGGAAATGCGCGCATCTGGCTTATTCTTTCGCCTTCTTCGCATACTTCTTGGCCAGATCCTGGGTTTTTTTCGTGTTTGAATCACGTAGGAATGTGGTAACACACTGAAGCAGTCAATTAAACCTGGTTTCGATCAATATTTCAGAGGATAACACCGGTTAGGTCTGGGTTAGGTCTGGGAAATGCGCGCATCTGGCTTATACTTTCGCCTTCTTCGCATACTTGTTGGTCAGATCCTGGGTTTTTTCCGTGTTTGATCACGTAGTAATGTGGTAACACACTGAAGCAGTCAATAAAACCTGGTTTCGATCAATATTTTAGAGGATAACAACGGTTAGGTCTGGGTTAGGTCTGGGATTTGCGCGCATCTGGCTTATACTTTCGCCTTTTTCGCAAACTTATTGGCCAGATCCTGGGTATTTTCCGTGTTTGAATCACGTAGTAATGTGGTAACACACTGAAGCAGTCAATTAAACCTGGTTTCGATCAATATTTTAGAGGATAACACCGGTTAGGTCTGGGTTTGGTCCGGGATATGCCCGCATCTGGCTCATGATTTTGCCTTCTTCGCATACTTGTTGGCCAGATCCTGGGTTTTTTTCGTGTTTGAATCACGTAGTAATGTGGTAACACACTGAAGCTGTCAATTAAACCTGGTTTCGATCAATATTTTAGAGGACAACACAGGCTGGGTCTGGGTTAGGTCCGGGATATGCCCGCATCTGGCTCATGATTTTGCCTTCTTCACATACTTGTTGGCCAGATCCTGGGTTTTTTTCGTGTTTGAATCACGTAGTAATGTGCTAACACACTGAAGCTGTCAATTAAACCTGGTTTCGATCAATATTTCAGAGGATAACACCGGTTAGGTCTGGGTTAGGTCTGGGAAATGCGCGCATCTGGCTTATACTTTCGCCTTCTTCGCATACTTGTTCGTCAGATCCTGGGTTTTTTCCGTGTTTGACCACGTAGTAATGTGGTAACACACTGAAGCAGTCAATAAAACCTGGTTTCGATCAATATTTTAGAGGATAACACCGGTTAGGTCTGGGTTAGGTCTGGGATTTGCGCGCATCTGGCTTATACTTTCGCCTTTTTCGCAAACTTGTTGGCCAGATCCTGGGTATATTCCGTGTTTGAATCACGTAGTAATGTGGTAACACACTGAAGCAGTCAATTAAACCTGGCTTCGATCAATATTTTAGAGGATAACACCGGTTAGGTCTGGGTTAGGTCCGGGATATGCCCGCATCTGGCTCATGATTTTGCCTTCTTCGCATACTTGTTGGCCAGATCCTGGGTTTTTTTCGTGTTTGAATCACGTAGTAATGTGGTAACACACTGAAGCTGTCAATTAAACCTGGTTCCGATAAATATTTTAGAGGATAACACCGGTTAGGTCTGGGTTAGGTCTGGGTTATGCCCGCATCTGGCTCATGATTTTGCCTTCATCGCATACTTGTTGGCCAGATCCTGGGTTTTTTCGTGTTTGAATCACGTAGTAATGTGGTAACACACTGAAGCAGTCAATTAAACCTGGTTTCGATCAATATTTTAGAGGATCACACAGGCTGGGTCTGGGTTAGGTCCGGGATATGCCCGCATCTGGCTCATGGTTTTGCCTTCTTCGCATACTTGTTGGCCAGATCCTGGGTTTTTTTCGTGTTTGAATCACGTAGTAATGTGGTAACACACTGAAGCTGTCAATTAAACCTGGTTTCGATCAATATTTTAGAGGATAACACCGGTTAGGTCTGGGTTAGGTCCGGGATATGCCCGCCTCTGGCTCATGATTTCGCCTTCTTCGCATACTTGTTGGCCAGATCCTGGGTTTTTTTCGTGTTTGAATCACGTAGTAATGTGGTAACACACTGAAGCAGTCAATTAAACCTGGTTTCGATCAATATTTTAGAGTATAACACCGGTTAGGTCTGTGTTAGGTCCGGGATATGCCCGCATCTGGCTCATGATTTTGCCTTCTTCGCATACTTGTTGGCCAGATCCTGGGTTTTTTCCGTGTTTGAATCACGTAGTAATGTGGTAACACACTGAAGCAGTCAATTAAACCTGGTTTCGATCAATATTTCAGAGGATAACACCGGTTAGGTCTGGGTTAGGTCTGGGAAATGCGCGCATCTGGCTTATTCTTTCGCCTTCTTCGCATACTTCTTGGCCAGATCCTGGGTTTTTTTCGTGTTTGAATCACGTAGGAATGTGGTAACACACTGAAGCAGTCAATTAAACCTGGTTTCGATCAATATTTTAGAGGATAACACCGGTTAGGTCTGGGTTAGGTCTGGGAAATGCGCGCATCTGGCTTATTCTTTCGCCTTCTTCGCATACTTCTTGGCCAGATCCTGGGTTTTTTTCGTGTTTGAATCACGTAGGAATGTGGTAACACACTGAAGCAGTCAATTAAACCTGGTTTCGATCAATATTTCAGAGGATAACACCGGTTAGGTCTGGGTTAGGTCTGGGAAATGCGCGCATCTGGCTTATACTTTCGCCTTCTTCGCATACTTGTTGGTCAGATCCTGGGTTTTTTCCGTGTTTGATCACGTAGTAATGTGGTAACACACTGAAGCAGTCAATAAAACCTGGTTTCGATCAATATTTTAGAGGATAACAACGGTTAGGTCTGGGTTAGGTCTGGGATTTGCGCGCATCTGGCTTATACTTTCGCCTTTTTCGCAAACTTATTGGCCAGATCCTGGGTATTTTCCGTGTTTGAATCACGTAGTAATGTGGTAACACACTGAAGCAGTCAATTAAACCTGGTTTCGATCAATATTTTAGAGGATAACACCGGTTAGGTCTGGGTTTGGTCCGGGATATGCCCGCATCTGGCTCATGATTTTGCCTTCTTCGCATACTTGTTGGCCAGATCCTGGGTTTTTTTCGTGTTTGAATCACGTAGTAATGTGGTAACACACTGAAGCTGTCAATTAAACCTGGTTTCGATCAATATTTTAGAGGACAACACAGGCTGGGTCTGGGTTAGGTCCGGGATATGCCCGCATCTGGCTCATGATTTTGCCTTCTTCGCATACTTGTTGGCCAGATCCTGGGTTTTTTTCGTGTTTGAATCACGTAGTAATGTGGTAACACACTGAAGCTGTCAATTAAACCTGGTTTCGATCAATATTTTAGAGGACAACACAGGCTGGGTCTGGGTTAGGTCCGGGATATGCCCGCATCTGGCTCATGATTTTGCCTTCTTCACATACTTGTTGGCCAGATCCTGGGTTTTTTTCGTGTTTGAATCACGTAGTAATGTGCTAACACACTGAAGCTGTCAATTAAACCTGGTTTCGATCAATATTTTAGAGGATAACACCGGTTAGGTCTGGGTTAGGTCCGGGATATGCCCGCATCTGGCTCATGATTTTGCCTTCTTCGCATAGTTGTTGGCCAGATCCTGGGTTTTTTTCGTGTTTGAATCACGTAGTAATGTGGTAACACACTGAAGCAGTCAATTAAACCTGGTTTCGATCAATATTTCAGAGGATAACACCGGTTAGGTCTGGGTTAGGTCTGGGAAATGCGCGCATCTGGCTTATACTTTCGCCTTCTTCGCATACTTGTTCGTCAGATCCTGGGTTTTTTCCGTGTTTGACCACGTAGTAATGTGGTAACACACTGAAGCAGTCAATAAAACCTGGTTTCGATCAATATTTTAGAGGATAACACCGGTTAGGTCTGGGTTAGGTCTGGGATTTGCGCGCATCTGGCTTATACTTTCGCCTTTTTCGCAAACTTGTTGGCCAGATCCTGGGTATATTCCGTGTTTGAATCACGTAGTAATGTGGTAACACACTGAAGCAGTCAATTAAACCTGGCTTCGATCAATATTTTAGAGGATAACACCGGTTAGGTCTGGGTTAGGTCCGGGATATGCCCGCATCTGGCTCATGATTTTGCCTTCTTCGCATACTTGTTGGCCAGATCCTGGGTTTTTTTCGTGTTTGAATCACGTAGTAATGTGGTAACACACTGAAGCTGTCAATTAAACCTGGTTCCGATAAATATTTTAGAGGATAACACCGGTTAGGTCTGGGTTAGGTCTGGGTTATGGCCGCATCTGGCTCATGATTTTGCCTTCATCGCATACTTGTTGGCCAGATCCTGGGTTTTTTTCGTGTTTGAATCACGTAGGAATGTGGTAACACACTGAAGCAGTCAATTAAACCTGGTTTCGATCAATATTTTAGAGGATAACACCGGTTAGGTCTGTGTTAGGTCCGGGATATGCCCGCATCTGGCTCATGATTTTGCCTTCTTCGCATACTTGTTGGCCAGATCCTGGGTTTTTTCCGTGTTTGAATCACGTAGTAATGTGGTAACACACTGAAGCAGTCAATTAAACCTGGTTTCGATCAATATTTTAGAGGATAACACCGGTTAGGTCTGTGTTAGGTCCGGGATATGCCCGCATCTGGCTCATGATTTTGCCTTCTTCGCATACTTGTTGGCCAGATCCTGGGTTTTTTCCGTGTTTGAATCACGTAGTAATGTGGTAACACACTGAAGCAGTCAATTAAACCTGGTTTCGATCAATATTTCAGAGGATAACACCGGTTAGGTCTGGGTTAGGTCTGGGAAATGCGCGCATCTGGCTTATTCTTTCGCCTTCTTCGCATACTTCTTGGCCAGATCCTGGGTTTTTTTCGTGTTTGAATCACGTAGGAATGTGGTAACACACTGAAGCAGTCAATTAAACCTGGTTTCGATCAATATTTCAGAGGATAACACCGGTTAGGTCTGGGTTAGGTCTGGGAAATGCGCGCATCTGGCTTATACTTTCGCCTTCTTCGCATACTTGTTGGTCAGATCCTGGGTTTTTTCCGTGTTTGATCACGTAGTAATGTGGTAACACACTGAAGCAGTCAATAAAACCTGGTTTCGATCAATATTTTAGAGGATAACAACGGTTAGGTCTGGGTTAGGTCTGGGATTTGCGCGCATCTGGCTTATACTTTCGCCTTTTTCGCAAACTTATTGGCCAGATCCTGGGTATTTTCCGTGTTTGAATCACGTAGTAATGTGGTAACACACTGAAGCAGTCAATTAAACCTGGTTTCGATCAATATTTTAGAGGATAACACCGGTTAGGTCTGGGTTTGGTCCGGGATATGCCCGCATCTGGCTCATGATTTTGCCTTCTTCGCATACTTGTTGGCCAGATCCTGGGTTTTTTTCGTGTTTGAATCACGTAGTAATGTGGTAACACACTGAAGCTGTCAATTAAACCTGGTTTCGATCAATATTTTAGAGGACAACACAGGCTGGGTCTGGGTTAGGTCCGGGATATGCCCGCATCTGGCTCATGATTTTGCCTTCTTCACATACTTGTTGGCCAGATCCTGGGTTTTTTTCGTGTTTGAATCACGTAGTAATGTGCTAACACACTGAAGCTGTCAATTAAACCTGGTTTCGATCAATATTTCAGAGGATAACACCGGTTAGGTCTGGGTTAGGTCTGGGAAATGCGCGCATCTGGCTTATACTTTCGCCTTCTTCGCATACTTGTTCGTCAGATCCTGGGTTTTTTCCGTGTTTGACCACGTAGTAATGTGGTAACACACTGAAGCAGTCAATAAAACCTGGTTTCGATCAATATTTTAGAGGATAACACCGGTTAGGTCTGGGTTAGGTCTGGGATTTGCGCGCATCTGGCTTATACTTTCGCCTTTTTCGCAAACTTGTTGGCCAGATCCTGGGTATATTCCGTGTTTGAATCACGTAGTAATGTGGTAACACACTGAAGCAGTCAATTAAACCTGGCTTCGATCAATATTTTAGAGGATAACACCGGTTAGGTCTGGGTTAGGTCCGGGATATGCCCGCATCTGGCTCATGATTTTGCCTTCTTCGCATACTTGTTGGCCAGATCCTGGGTTTTTTTCGTGTTTGAATCACGTAGTAATGTGGTAACACACTGAAGCTGTCAATTAAACCTGGTTCCGATAAATATTTTAGAGGATAACACCGGTTAGGTCTGGGTTAGGTCTGGGTTATGCCCGCATCTGGCTCATGATTTTGCCTTCATCGCATACTTGTTGGCCAGATCCTGGGTTTTTTCGTGTTTGAATCACGTAGTAATGTGGTAACACACTGAAGCAGTCAATTAAACCTGGTTTCGATCAATATTTTAGAGGATCACACAGGCTGGGTCTGGGTTAGGTCCGGGATATGCCCGCATCTGGCTCATGGTTTTGCCTTCTTCGCATACTTGTTGGCCAGATCCTGGGTTTTTTTCGTGTTTGAATCACGTAGTAATGTGGTAACACACTGAAGCTGTCAATTAAACCTGGTTTCGATCAATATTTTAGAGGATAACACCGGTTAGGTCTGGGTTAGGTCCGGGATATGCCCGCCTCTGGCTCATGATTTCGCCTTCTTCGCATACTTGTTGGCCAGATCCTGGGTTTTTTTCGTGTTTGAATCACGTAGTAATGTGGTAACACACTGAAGCAGTCAATTAAACCTGGTTTCGATCAATATTTTAGAGGATAACACCGGTTAGGTCTGTGTTAGGTCCGGGATATGCCCGCATCTGGCTCATGATTTTGCCTTCTTCGCATACTTGTTGGCCAGATCCTGGGTTTTTTCCGTGTTTGAATCACGTAGTAATGTGGTAACACACTGAAGCAGTCAATTAAACCTGGTTTCGATCAATATTTCAGAGGATAACACCGGTTAGGTCTGGGTTAGGTCTGGGAAATGCGCGCATCTGGCTTATTCTTTCGCCTTCTTCGCATACTTCTTGGCCAGATCCTGGGTTTTTTTCGTGTTTGAATCACGTAGGAATGTGGTAACACACTGAAGCAGTCAATTAAACCTGGTTTCGATCAATATTTTAGAGGATAACACCGGTTAGGTCTGTGTTAGGTCCGGGATATGCCCGCATCTGGCTCATGATTTTGCCTTCTTCGCATACTTGTTGGCCAGATCCTGGGTTTTTTCCGTGTTTGAATCACGTAGTAATGTGGTAACACACTGAAGCAGTCAATTAAACCTGGTTTCGATCAATATTTCAGAGGATAACACCGGTTAGGTCTGGGTTAGGTCTGGGAAATGCGCGCATCTGGCTTATACTTTCGCCTTCTTCGCATACTTGTTGGTCAGATCCTGGGTTTTTTCCGCGTTTGATCACGTAGTAATGTGGTAACACACTGAAGCAGTCAATTAAACCTGGTTTCGATCAATATTTCAGAGGATAACACCGGTTAGGTCTGGGTTAGGTCTGGGAAATGCGCGCATCTGGCTTATACTTTCGCCTTCTTCGCATACTTGTTGGTCAGATCCTGGGGTTTTTCCGTGTTTGATCACGTAGTAATGTGGTAACACACTGAAGCAGTCAATAAAACCTGGTTTCGATCAATATTTTAGAGGATAACACCGGTTAGGTCTGGGTTAGGTCTGGGATTTGCGCGCATCTGGCTTATACTTTCGCCTTTTTCGCAAACTTATTGGCCAGATCCTGGGTATTTTCCGTGTTTGAATCACGTAGTAATGTGGTAACACACTGAAGCAGTCAATTAAACCTGGTTTCGATCAATATTTTAGAGGATAACACCGGTTAGGTCTGGGTTAGGTCCGGGATATGCCCGCATCTGGCTCATGATTTTGCCTTCTTCGCATACTTGTTGGCCAGATCCTGGGTTTTTTTCGTGTTTGAATCACGTAGTAATGTGGTAACACACTGAAGCTGTCAATTAAACCTGGTTTCGATCAATATTTTAGAGGACAACACAGGCTGGGTCTGGGTTAGGTCCGGGATATGCCCGCATCTGGCTCATGATTTTGCCTTCTTCACATACTTGTTGGCCAGATCCTGGGTTTTTTTCGTGTTTGAATCACGTAGTAATGTGCTAACACACTGAAGCTGTCAATTAAACCTGGTTTCGATCAATATTTTAGAGGATAACACCGGTTAGGTCTGGGTTAGGTCCGGGATATGCCCGCATCTGGCTCATGATTTTGCCTTCTTCGCATAGTTGTTGGCCAGATCCTGGGTTTTTTTCGTGTTTGAATCACGTAGTAATGTGGTAACACACTGAAGCAGTCAATTAAACCTGGTTTCGATCAATATTTCAGAGGATAACACCGGTTAGGTCTGGGTTAGGTCTGGGAAATGCGCGCATCTGGCTTATACTTTCGCCTTCTTCGCATACTTGTTCGTCAGATCCTGGGTTTTTTCCGTGTTTGACCACGTAGTAATGTGGTAACACACTGAAGCAGTCAATAAAACCTGGTTTCGATCAATATTTTAGAGGATAACACCGGTTAGGTCTGGGTTAGGTCTGGGATTTGCGCGCATCTGGCTTATACTTTCGCCTTTTTCGCAAACTTGTTGGCCAGATCCTGGGTATATTCCGTGTTTGAATCACGTAGTAATGTGGTAACACACTGAAGCAGTCAATTAAACCTGGCTTCGATCAATATTTTAGAGGATAACACCGGTTAGGTCTGGGTTAGGTCCGGGATATGCCCGCATCTGGCTCATGATTTTGCCTTCTTCGCATACTTGTTGGCCAGATCCTGGGTTTTTTTCGTGTTTGAATCACGTAGTAATGTGGTAACACACTGAAGCTGTCAATTAAACCTGGTTCCGATAAATATTTTAGAGGATAACACCGGTTAGGTCTGGGTTAGGTCTGGGTTATGGCCGCATCTGGCTCATGATTTTGCCTTCATCGCATACTTGTTGGCCAGATCCTGGGTTTTTTCGTGTTTGAATCACGTAGTAATGTGGTAACACACTGAAGCAGTCAATTAAACCTGGTTTCGATCAATATTTTAGAGGATCACACAGGCTGGGTCTGGGTTAGGTCCGGGATATGCCCGCATCTGGCTCATGGTTTTGCCTTCTTCGCATACTTGTTGGCCAGATCCTGGGTTTTTTTCGTGTTTGAATCACGTAGTAATGTGGTAACACACTGAAGCTGTCAATTAAACCTGGTTTCGATCAATATTTTAGAGGATAACACCGGTTAGGTCTGGGTTAGGTCCGGGATATGCCCGCCTCTGGCTCATGATTTCGCCTTCTTCGCATACTTGTTGGCCAGATCCTGGGTTTTTTTCGTGTTTGAATCACGTAGTAATGTGGTAACACACTGAAGCTGTCAATTAAACCTGGTTTCGATAAATAGTTTAGAGGATAACACCGGTTAGGTCTGGGTTAGGTCTGGGATATGCCCGCATCTGGCTCATGATTTTGCCTTCATCGCATACTTGTTGGCCAAATCCTGGGTTTTTTCCGTGTTTGAATCACGTAGTAATGTGGTAACACACTGAAGCAGTCAATTAAACCTGGTTTCGATCAATATTTCAGAGGATAACACCGGTTAGGTCTGGGTTAGGTCTGGGAAATGCGCGCATCTGGCTTATACTTTCACCTTTTTCGCAAACTTGTTGGCCAGATCCTGGGTTTTTTCCGTGTTTGAATCACGTAGTAATGTGGTAACACACTGAAGCAGTCAATAAAACCTGGTTTCGATCAATATTTTAGAGGATAACACCGGTTAGGTCTGGGTTAGGTCTGGGATTTGCGCGCAACTGGCTCATACTTTCGCCTTTTTCGCAAACTTGTTGGCCAGATCCTGGGTATTTTCCGTGTTTGAATCACGTAGTAATGTGGTAACACACTGAAGCAGTCAATTAAACCTGGTTTCGATCAATATTTCAGAGGATTACACCGGTAAGGTCTGGGTTAGGTCTGGGTTATGCCCGCATCTGGCTCATGATTTTGCCTTCTTCGCATACTTGTTGGCCAGATCCTGGGTTTTTTTCGTGTTTGAATCATGTAGTAATGTGGTAACACACTGAAGCAGTCAATTAAACCTGGTATCGATCAATATTTTGGAGGATAACACCGGTTAGGTCTGGGTTAGGTCTGGGTTATGCCCGCATCTGGATCATGATTTTGCCTTCTTCGCATACTTGTTGGCCAGATCCTGGGTTTTTTTCGTGTTTGAATCACGTAGTAATGTGGAAATACACTGAAGCAGTCAATAAAACCTGGTTTCGATCAATATTTTAGAGGATAACATCGGTTAGGTCTGGGTTAGGTCTGGGTTATGCCCGCATCTGGCTCATGATTTTGCCTTCTTCGCATACTTGTTGGCCAGATCCTGGGGTTTTTTCGTGTTTGAATCACGTAGTAATGTGGTAACACACTGAAGCAGTCAATTAAACCTGGTTTCGAACAATATTTTAGAGGATAACACCGGTTAGGTCTGGGATAGGTCCGGGATATGCCCGCATCTGGCTTATACTTTCGCCTTTTTCGCAAACTTGTTGGCTAGATCCTGGGTTTTTTTCCGGTTTGAATAACGCAGTAATGTGGTACCACACTGAAGCAGTCAATTGAACCTGGTTTCGATCAATATTTTAGAGGATAACGCCGGTTAGGTCTGGGTTAGGTCTGGGAAATGCGCGCATCTGGCTTATACTTTCGCCTTTTTCGCAAACTTGTTGGCCAGGTCCTGGGTTTTTTTCGTGTTTGAATCATGTAGTAATGTGGTAACACACTGAAGCAGTCAATTAAACCTGGTTTCGATCAATATTTTAGAGGATAACACCGGTTAGGTCTGGGTTAGGTCTGGGTTATGCCCGCATCTGGCTCATGATTTTGCCTTCTTCGCATACTTGTTGGCCAGATCCTGGGTTTTTTTCGTGTTTGAATCACGTAGTAATGTGGTAATACACTGAAGCAGTCAATAAAACCTGGTTTCGATCAATATTTTAGAGGATAACACCGGTTAGGTCTGGGTTAGATCTGGCTTATGCCCGCATCTGGCTCATGATTTTGCCTTCTTCGCATACTTGTTGGCCAGATCCTGGGTTTTTTTCGTGTTTGAATCACGTAGTAATGTGGTAATACACTGAAGCAGTCAATAAAACCTGGTTTCGATCAATATTTTAGAGGATAACACCGGTTAGGTCTGGGTTAGGTCTGGGTTATGCCCGCATCTGGCTCATGATTTTGCCTTCTTCGCATACTTGTTGGCCAGATCCAGGGCTTTTTTCGTGTTTGAATCACGTAGTAATGTGGTAATACACTGAAGCAGTCAATAAAACCTGGTTTCGATCAATATTTTAGAGGATAACACCGGTTAGTTCTGGGTTAGGTCTGGGTTATGCCCGCATCTGGCTCATGGTTTTGCCTTCTTCGCATACTTGTTGGCCAGATCCTGGGGTTACTTCGTGTTTGAATCACGTAGTAATGTGGTAACACACTGAAGCAGTCAATTAGACCTGGTTTCGATGAATATTTTAGAGGATAACACCGGTTAGGTCTGGGATAGGTCCGGGATATGCCCGCATCTGGCTCATGATTTTGCCTTCTTCGCATACTTGTTGGTTAGATCCTGGGTTTTTTCCGTGTTTGATCACGTAGTAATGTGGTAACACACTGAAGCAGTCAATAAAACCTGGTTTCGATCAATATTTTACAGGATAACACCGGTTTGGTCTGGGTTAGGTCTGGGATATGCGCGCATCTGGCTTATACTTTCGCCTTTTTCGCAAACTTGTTGGCTAGATCCTAGGTTTTTTTCGGGTTTGAATAACGCAGTAATGTGGTACCACACTGAAGCAGTCAATTAAACCTGGTTTCGATCAATATTTTAGAGGATAACGCCGGTTAGGTCTGGGTTATGTCTGGGAAATGCGCGCATCTGGCTTATACTTTCGCCTTTTTCGCAAACTTGTTGGCCAGATCCTGGGTTTTTTTCGTGTTTGAATAACGCAGCAATGTGGTACCACACTGAAGCAGTCAATTAAACCTGGTTTCGATCAATATTTCAGAGGATAACACCGGTTAGGTCTGGGTTAGGTCTGGGTTATGCCCGCATCTGGCTCATGATTTTGCCTTCCTCGCATACTTGTTGGCCAGATCCTGGGGTTTTTTCGTGTTTGAATCACGTAGTAATGTGGTAACACATTGAAGCAGTCAATTAAACCTGGTTTCGATGAATATTTTAGAGGATAACACCGGATAGGTCTGGGATAGGTCCGGGATATGCCCGCATCTGGCTCATGATTTTGCCTTCTTCGCATACTTGTTGGCCAGATCCTGGGTTTTTTTCGTGTTTGAATCACGTAGTAATGTGGTAACACACTGAAGCAGTCGATTAAACCTGGTTTCGATCAATATTTCAGAGGATAGCACCGGTTAGGTCTGGGTTAGGTCTGGGATATGCGCGCATCTGGCTTATACTTTCACCTTTTTCGCAAACTTGTTGGCCAGATCCTGGGTTTTTTCCGTGTTTGAATCACGTAGTAATGTGGTAACACACTGAAGCAGTCAATTAAACCTGGTTTCGATCAATATTTCAGAGGATAACACCGGTTAGGTCTGGGTTAGGTCTGGGAAATGCGCGCATCTGGCTCATGATTTTGCCTTCTTCGCATACTTGTTGGCCAGATCCTGGGGTTTTTTCGTGTTTGAATCACGTAGTAATGTGGTAACACACTGAAGCAGTCAATTAAACCTGGTTTCGAACAATATTTTAGAGGATAACACCGGTTAGGTCTGGGATAGGTCCGGGATATGCCCGCATCTGGCTTATACTTTCGCCTTTTTCGCAAACTTGTTGGCTAGATCCTGGGTTTTTTTCCGGTTTGAATAACGCAGTAATGTGGTACCACACTGAAGCAGTCAATTGAACCTGGTTTCGATCAATATTTTAGAGGATAACGCCGGTTAGGTCTGGGTTAGGTCTGGGAAATGCGCGCATCTGGCTTATACTTTCGCCTTTTTCGCAAACTTGTTGGCCAGGTCCTGGGTTTTTTTCGTGTTTGAATCATGTAGTAATGTGGTAACACACTGAAGCAGTCAATTAAACCTGGTTTCGATCAATATTTTAGAGGATAACACCGGTTAGGTCTGGGTTAGGTCTGGGTTATGCCCGCATCTGGCTCATGATTTTGCCTTCTTCGCATACTTGTTGGCCAGATCCTGGGTTTTTTTCGTGTTTGAATCACGTAGTAATGTGGTAATACACTGAAGCAGTCAATAAAACCTGGTTTCGATCAATATTTTAGAGGATAACACCGGTTAGGTCTGGGTTAGATCTGGCTTATGCCCGCATCTGGCTCATGATTTTGCCTTCTTCGCATACTTGTTGGCCAGATCCTGGGTTTTTTTCGTGTTTGAATCACGTAGTAATGTGGTAATACACTGAAGCAGTCAATAAAACCTGGTTTCGATCAATATTTTAGAGGATAACACCGGTTAGGTCTGGGTTAGGTCTGGGTTATGCCCGCATCTGGCTCATGATTTTGCCTTCTTCGCATACTTGTTGGCCAGATCCAGGGCTTTTTTCGTGTTTGAATCACGTAGTAATGTGGTAATACACTGAAGCAGTCAATAAAACCTGGTTTCGATCAATATTTTAGAGGATAACACCGGTTAGTTCTGGGTTAGGTCTGGGTTATGCCCGCATCTGGCTCATGGTTTTGCCTTCTTCGCATACTTGTTGGCCAGATCCTGGGGTTACTTCGTGTTTGAATCAGGTAGTAATGTGGTAACACACTGAAGCAGTCAATTAAACCTGGTTTCGATCAATATTTCAGAGGATAACACCGGTTAGGTCTGGGTTAGGTCTGGGTTATGCCCGCATCTGGCTCATGATTTTGCCTTCTTCGCATACTTGTTGGCCAGATCCCGGGTTTTTTTCGTGTTTGAATCACGTAGTAATGTGGTAACACACTGAAGCAGTCAATTAAACCTGGTTTCGATCAATATTTTAGAGGATAACACCGGTTAGGTCTGGGAAATGCGCGCATCTGGCTTATACTTTCGCCTTTTTCGCAAACTTGTTGGCCAGATCCTGGGTTTTTTTCGTGTTTGAATAACGCAGCAATGTGGTACCACACTGAAGCAGTCAATTAAACCTGGTTTCGATCAATATTTCAGAGGATAACACCGGTTAGGTCTGGGTTAGGTCTGGGTTATGCCCGCATCTGGCTCATGATTTTGCCTTCCTCGCATACTTGTTGGCCAGATCCTGGGGTTTTTTCGTGTTTGAATCACGTAGTAATGTGGTAACACATTGAAGCAGTCAATTAAACCTGGTTTCGATGAATATTTTAGAGGATAACACCGGATAGGTCTGGGATAGGTCCGGGATATGCCCGCATCTGGCTCATGATTTTGCCTTCTTCGCATACTTGTTGGCCAGATCCTGGGTTTTTTTCGTGTTTGAATCACGTAGTAATGTGGTAACACACTGAAGCAGTCGATTAAACCTGGTTTCGATCAATATTTCAGAGGATAGCACCGGTTAGGTCTGGGTTAGGTCTGGGATATGCGCGCATCTGGCTTATACTTTCACCTTTTTCGCAAACTTGTTGGCCAGATCCTGGGTTTTTTCCGTGTTTGAATCACGTAGTAATGTGGTAACACACTGAAGCAGTCAATTAAACCTGGTTTCGATCAATATTTCAGAGGATAACACCGGTTAGGTCTGGGTTAGGTCTGGGAAATGCGCGCATCTGGCTTATACTTTTTTTTTTTTCTTTTTTTTTCGTGGGGAAAATCTTCGAAGGACTCCCTCCCACCTCCTTGGGGAGAGGTGGGAGGGGTGTGTGGGATTCCCCGCGCCCGTACAACGACAGGCGCGGGACCTACCCACTAAAAACCCCACGGTGACCCTTCGGCACGCTTTGGGAGGATACCGGGAATCGCTCGAAGCATTCTTCCGGTATCCTCCCCGTGCCCGCGCTTTCGCGCCCATCCCCCGTGGGGACAATCGGTCCCCCCAGTAGACACACTGCCTCATAGCGGCGGGACGGGGCCACTCCATCCCGCCGCTATCCGTCCCGGGGCCGCGTTTAGTGGCGGCTGCGAGCCCCAACTCGCAACCGCCCGCGACCCCGTTTCCACCCCTCGGCGGCCGGGCGTTCATGGCCGCACCAGACCGCCGAGGGTGCCTCCCCTTGCGTCGGACCGGTAGGGGGAGGCACTCCTACCCCCAACCGGTCCGACCCGGCGCCGCCTGGCGGGAGGAGGGTCCCCTCAGAACCCCCCTCCCAGCCTAGGTCATCCGCCACGCCGAGGCGGCCGCCCGCGACGCCTCGCGACCGGGCGACGACCTCGGGCCACCGCACGAGCGCGAGCTTCAGTGCGCCGCTGAAGCTCGCGCTCCCTCCCCGCGGCCTCCTTCTGCAACATTACGTTCTCGCAGAAGGAGGCCACGGCCCTCCACTTCTCCTCGCTGCCGAGCATGGCGCGCACCACGCCCGGCAGCGAGACATCCCGCCCGACGACGCCGACCAGGACACGGCGCTCCCCCTCCCACGCGGGGCATACCTCCAGGGTATGATCCGCCGTGTCCTGCTCAGCGTCGCAGTGGCAGCAACGCGCCGTCGGCTCCTTCCCTATCCGGCACAGGTATCTTCCGAAGCTGCCATGCCCGGAAAATACCTGTGCCAGCCGGTAGGTGAGGCTGCCATGGCCTCTGTCCAGCCACTCCTTCAGGAGTGGCCGAACAGCCCCGACAGTCCGGTGCCCCGCGGTTGGCAGAGCCAGCCGCTCCTGCCACGCGAGCAACACGGACTGCCGGGCCTGGCGCTTCAAATCGCCCCAAGCAGGTTCCTGCCCGCCCGGGACCGCCCCCACCCCCGCGCGTCGGTCGACGCGGTGCCGGTACATCACCGCGTGCAACCGCGCGAGCAGGTCCATGGGCGGCATCCCCGCTAGAACCGTCGCCGCCTCATGTGACATGGTCCGATACCCGCGGACGACCCTGAGCGCCACGCGCCTCTGCACCCGACGCAGCATAGTCATGCTGCGCCGGGAGGCAGCCAGGTCGTCCGCCCAGACGGGGGCCCCGTATAGGGCCACCGACTGGACCATTGCCACATAGAGGCGACGAACTCGGCCCGCCGGGCCCCCCAGGTTGGGCAGGATCCGGCCCAGAGCCGCAACCATCCTTTCCAACCGGGGGACCAGGCAGCGGAAATGCTTCTCGAAACGCCAGTGGCTATCGAGGATCAGCCCTAGATACCTGATCTGGGGCTTCACCTCGATGTCAGCCCCACCCACCCGAATCAGAGGGGGTGGCGGATCCTGCCGAGGTGAATGAAACGCAATCACCTCGGTCTTATGGACCGCCACCGTCATCCCCATCCCCCTGATCCGGTCGACGACGCGTTGCGACCCCTCCTCCGCGCGACGCATGGCCCTCCCCCAGTGCGCCCCGACGGCCAGCACCAGTGTGTCATCCGCATAACACACCGTGCTGACGCCGTCGGGGAGGCCGGCCCGCAACACCGAGTCGTACGCGATGATCCACAGGAGTGGCCCGAGGACCGACCCCTGCGGAACACCGCAGTACACCTCCCTCCGCATATCACCATCCCGGCCCGGATACTCGATCCACCTGCCGCGGAGATAATCCCCGACGACCGCCCTGAGACAAGGGGGGACTCGATGATATTCGAGTCCCCTCCTTATCTCTTCCCAGGGGAGGGTGTTAAAGGCATTGGCAATATCCAAGGATATTGCCAATGCCACCCCTCCCCGGGAGACGGCCGCCTCCGAGAGGGCCCTCACACGACCTATCGCGTCGATAGTCGATCGGCCCCCCCGGAAACCGAACTGGCAGTCGGCCAGACCGGGATCACCCCGCGACAGGTGCTCGACGAGGCGGGCAGCAATCACACGCTCGAAGAGCTTGCCCACCTCGTCGAGGAGACAAATGGGCCGGTATGCGGAGGGAGACTCCGCGGGCCGACCCTCCTTCCGGAGGAGGACCATCCTCGCCACCTTCCAACTGGGGGGGAATCGCCCGTCCCTCAGGCAGCGGTCGAACAACCGCCTGAGGTCGGCCCCAAGGACGCCCTGGGTCAAGACCCAAACCCGGCCGGGCACACCATCCGGACCCGGGGCCGTGTTACGAACCCCGAGCCGTCTGATGGCCGCTGCCAGCTCCTCCTGCGTGACCCCCAGCTCGGCCGTCCACTCCACTGGGACAGCCGCCGCCGCCGGAGGACGCGGTCCCCTCTCCCCAATTGGGAAGAGTGTATTGACCACGTCCTCCAGCAGCCGGGGGTCAAGACCCTCGGTGACGGGGGGCGCCCACGGGCGGAGCTTATTCAGCACCACCTTATATGGGCGCCCCCATGGATCGTCATCAAGGGTCTGGAGGAGCTCCTTCCATGCCTGGGTCTTGGCCCGTTTGATGGCGACCTGCAGAGCAACCCGCGCCACGCGGTATGCTCCATACAGGTCATCCGCTGCCCTCGCTCGCGCCACGCCGTCGCCTGTACGTTGACGACGGCGCGCGCGGGTGTACTGGCGTCGGGCGCGGACAGTCGCGACTCGCAACTCCGCGATCGCGTCCGACCACCAGTACACCGCCCGGCGAGGAGAAGCCCGCCCGACCCGAGGCATCGCCGCGTCGCAAATACCCGCGACCAATGCTCCGAGCCGGGCGACCTCCTCCTCTATGCTCGGCAACTCGGCCGCTCCCTGCGGCCAAGTTGCAGCGAGGGCAGCTGCCATCAGGGCGTCCTTGTCCAGGCGCCGAAGCGCCCAGCGGCGTGGTGGGGTGCCACGCAGGCGGCCGTGTCGGGATGCACTCGCGGCGGCAGAGACCTCCATCCGGATGTACCGGTGATCGGAGAGTGTCTCTGCCCCCGCGACCACGTGCCAACCCGACACCATGCGCACGGCGTTGGGGGTCGCGAATCCAACATCCACGATGGACCCCCCATATCGCCGCACGCATGTGTGCTCCGAACCCCGGTTCAATACCCGGAGGTCGAGCCCCGCCGCCCAATCGCCCAGGATCCCGCCGCGAACGGAGGTCCTGGGGGATCCCCAAGCCACCGACTTGGCATTAAAATCCCCCAGGACCAGCACCGGCCGGGCCGCGTAGCGCTGCACGCATGCCGCGACCTCGGCCAAGTACAGCTCGAACGCAGCGTGACCGCTACGGGGCGAAATGTAGCACCCCACCACAGCGACTCCCCCCCAGTCCACGGCGACGAATCCCCGACCGCGCTCCAACAAGGAGAACGGTGGGGACCCATCGCCCCCTCCCCATACCGTCGCCACCAAGCCGTCCGCGTCGCCCACCCAATGAGGGTGATCAGGGACGCGGTACGGCTCGGCGGCGACCGCCAGGCCAACCCCCCACTCCGCGAGGACTTGGGACATCAAGTCCTGTGCCGCGCGGCAGTGGTTGAGGTTGGCCTGGAGGAGGAGGCGGGGCGGCATTAATTAATGGCCGCGCCAGCCTCCTCCCGGCCGTCCGTCCCCGTAGCACCGTCCACCTCCATGGAGGACGATGCCACCGCCCTCGGCACCGGAGCCGGTGCAGCCCGCCTCTTCCTCTCCTTCCGGGAGGGGGGGGAGCACTTCTTGCTCCCCACCCTGTGATCGGCTGGCCTCCCCATGTCCGCACACAGCGGGCAGTGGGGGGCCGCCGAGCACTGGCTCGCACGGTGCTCTTTGGCACCGCAGCGGTAACACTGACAGCTGCGGTCCACCGGCGAGGTGCACCACTGCCTCACGTGCCCCAATTCGAGGCAGCGGTGACACTGGAGCGGGCGCGGCGCGAGGATTTCCACTCGCGCCGAAACCCACGCCACCAACACCCTCCCGGATTCCGCCACCTTACGGGCGGCGGAGAGGGGGCACCGGGCCCACACCGACCCGAGGCCGGAGGGCGACCTGCGGATCTCTCCGATCCGCAGGTCCTCCACAGGACAGTCCCCCGCCCTCGCAAGGGCACGGGACACATCCTGTGCGCTGACCGAGTCGTCCAGCCCACAAACGCGCATCTCCGTGCGCTTCGTGGGCCGGGCGACCCGGACACCTCGCTCGCCCAGCTGCTCCCGGAGCCTCTGGGCGAGACGATCCGCCTTCGCGCCGCCTTCTGCACCGGGGATCTCCAGCAAGAGACCCCCGGTCATGGCCCTCTTCGCCCTCACGGAGGCGATGCCCAGCTCTTCCAGGGAGATATTCTCCCTGGCGAGCCGCATCGCCTCCGCGAGGGTCAGGTCGCCCCCCTGCGCAACGGTCAGCGTCACCGCTGCCGTTTTTGGGGGACGACCTGGTCGTGCCTTCCCGACCTTCGCGGCCTTTACCTTGGCCGCCGGCGGCGGAGGCGGAGGCTGCGGTTGCGAGGCCTTCCTCGCCGCCCGCTTCGCCTTCCGCCCCACCACCTCACTCCACGCCACCCCCCCCATGGGAGGGTGCTGTGGAGGACGCGACCACCGCGACCACGGGTACACCACCCCCCTTGGGGGTCGCGACCCGGGGCCCTGGTGCCGCAACGCTGGGCGGAGCCTTCACTCCGCCCTTGTTTGCCTTCCCCGACTGTACCGGAACAGGTCGGGGAGGCACCGCCTTCCTGCTGACCGCTCTTCCGGCGAGGAGCTCCTCCCGGAAGGCGGCCAGCTTGCCATCAATCATGTCCCCAATCCTCCTCAGAAGATCGTCTTCTGAGGAGGACGGGGACTTCTTCACGGGCGGAGTGCGGGTGGAGGGGCCCGCGGTGCCCCGCACCACTGCCGCCGCACTCCGCTTATTTACCTCCGCCGAGGGACGCGGCGGTGGAGGAGGAGGGAGGATGGGAGGGAGGGCCGCGCTGTTCCACAGCGCCTCTGCCCTCCTCCTCCCCTGTCGCTCCTCCTCCAACAGGAGCTGCAGACGGGCGTTCCGCCCTCTGAGCTCCCGCGCCGCCTCCCTCATTTCCTCCGCCGCGGCCTTCAGGGCCTCCGCGCCACCGCTTTTCTGCCCCTTAAAGGTGCAGGCAGCGGCGACTTTCTCCACCCGCCTCAGGGACGAGGAGATCCTCTCCGATATCTCCTCGGTCACCTCGTCCCTGAGGCAACTCAGCCTCACCGACGGGCTCATCGCCCCGCCCACCTCGACGACGGCCTGCCCCGTCCTCTTCCTCTTAGAGCCTATGTGGCTCGTGCTGGAGGAGAAGGACGAGACCGACGCCGTCTCGTCGTCCTCCTCCACCCTCCACGAAGCCGGACCTGGCGCTGAGTGGGGCGCGAGCGCCGCCACCCTAACCCCAACCCCGTCTCCGTCCTCCCCAACCGACAAAACCCGCCCCATCCCCATTTTATTTTCTGTGTCCATAATAGTCCCACGAGATGGTCGGAAATAAAGGTCCACCCGGGCAGAGCCGCCTTACCCGGGTAAGCCTAATACTCCGGGGGTTCGGCAGGTTCCCCGGAGGTGGTCGCTTGGGATCGGGCCTTCTCCCCCAACCATGCATCCCATCGCCGCGCACCATAGCTTAGGATTGGAGGGCGATTTTATAGAGTCGCCATACTCGTGGCCCAGGCGGTTAAGCCAAGACCCCCGTTCCTCCTGCCGTCACGTACCATTCACAAAACCAATAGGGAATTGTGAATGGGTCGTTGTGACGACCAACAGGAGGCTTACGGTGTGTGTATGACTCGGGTACCCCGGGTTCGTTAAGCCCGTACTGCAGCTGAAAGGCTGGCAGCCCCTGAGGGAATCTGGCTTATACTTTCGCCTTTTTCGCAAACTTGTTGGCCAGATCCTGGGTTTTTTCCGTGTTTGAATCACGTAGTAATGTGGTAACACACTGAAGCAGTCAATTAAACCTGGTTTCGATCAATATTTTAGAGGATAACACCGGTTAGGTCTGGGTTAGGTCCGGGATATGCCCGCATCTGGCACATGATTTTGCCTTCTTCGCATACTTGTTGGCCAGATCCTGGGTTTTTTTCGTGTTTGAATCAGGTAGTAATGTGGTAACACACTGAAGCAGTCAATTAAACCTGGTTTCGATCAATATTTCAGAGGATAACACCGGTTAGGTCTGGGTTAGGTCTGGGTTATGCCAGCATCTGGCTCATGATTTTGCCTTCTTCGCATACTTGTTGGCCAGATCCCGGGTTTTTTTCGTGTTTGAATCACGTAGTAATGTGGTAACACACTGAAGCAGTCAATTAAACCTGGTTTCGATCAATATTTTAGAGGATAACACCGGTTAGGTCTGGGTTATGCCCGCATCTGGCTCATGATTTTGCCTTCTTCGCATACTTGTTGGGCAGACCCCAGGTTTTTTTCGTGTTTGAATCACGTAGTAATGTGGTAACACACTGAAGCAGTCAATTAAACCAGGTTTCGATCAATATTTTGGAGGATAACACCGGTTAGGTCTGGGTTAGCTCCGGGATATGCGCGCATCTGGCTTATACTTTCGCCTTTTTCGCAAACTTGTTGGCCAGATCCTGGGTTTTTTCCGTGTTTGAATCACGCAGTAATGTGGTACCACACTGAAGCAGTCAATTAAACCTGGTTTCGATCAATATTTCAGAGGATAACACCGGATAGGTCTGTGTTAGGTCTGGGAAATGCGCGCATCTGGCTTATACTTTCGCCTTTTTCGCAAACTTGTTGGCCAGATCCTGGGTATTTTTCGTGTTTGAATCACGTAGTAATGTGGTAACACACTGAAGCAGTCAATTAAACCTGGTTTCGATCAATATTTCAGAGGATAACACCGGTTAGGTCTGGGTTAGGTCTGGGAAATGCGCGCATCTGGCTTATACTTTCGCCTTCTTCGCATACTTGTTGGTCAGATCCTGGGTTTTTTCCGTGTTTGATCACGTAGTAATGTGGTAACACACTGAAGCAGTCAATAAAACCTGGTTTCGATCAATATTTTAGAGGATAACACCGGTTAGGTCTGGGTTAGGTCCGGGATATGCCCGCATCTGGCTCATGATTTTGCCTTCTTCGCATACTTGTTGGCCAGATCCTGGGTTTCTTTCGTGTTTGAATCAGGTAGTAATGTGGTAACACACTGAAGCAGTCAATTAAACCTGGTTTCGATCAATATTTCAGAGGATAACACCGGTTAGGTCTGGGTTAGGTCTGGGTTATGCCCGCATCTGGCTCATGATTTTGCCTTCTTCGCATACTTGTTGGCCAGATCCCGGGTTTTTTTCGTGTTTGAATCACGTAGTAATGTGGTAACACACTGAAGCAGTCAATTAAACCTGGTTTCGATCAATATTTTAGAGGATAACACCGGTTAGGTCTGGGTTATGCCCGCATCTGGCTCATGATTTTGCCTTCTTCACATACTTGTTGGCCAGACCCCAGGTTTTTTTCGTGTTTGAATCACGTAGTAATGTGGTAACACACTGAAGCAGTCAATTAAACCAGGTTTCGATCAATATTTTGGAGGATAACACCGGTTAGGTCTGGGTTAGGTCTGGGTTATGCCCGCATCTGGCTCATGATTTTGCCTTCTTCGCATACTTGTTGGCCAGATCCTGGGTTTTTATCGTAATTGAATCACGTAGTAATGTGGTAACATACTGAAGCAGTCAATTAAACCTGGTTTCGATCAATATTTTAGAGGATAACACCGGTTAGGTCTGGGTTTCGTCTGGGATATGCCCGCATCTGGCTCATGATTTTGCCTTCATCGCATACTTGTTGGCCAGATCCTGGGTTTTTTCCGTGTTTGAATCACGTAGTAATGTGGTAATACACTGAAGCAGTCAATTAAACCTGGTTTCGATCAATATTTCAGAGGATAACACCGGTTAGGTCTGGGTTAGGTCTGGGTTATGCCCGCATCTGGCTCATGATTTTGCCTTCTTCGCATACTTGTTGGCCAGATCCTGGGTTTTTTTCGTGTTTGAATCACGTAGTAATGTGGTAACACACTGAAGCTGTCAATTAAACCTGGTTTCGATCAATATTTTAGAGGATAACACCGGTTAGGTCTGGGTTAGGTCTAGGTTATGCCCGCATCTGGCTCATGATTTTGCCTTCATCGCATGCTTGTTGGCCAGATCCTGGGTTTTTTCCGTGTTTGAATCACGTAGTAATGTGGTATCACACAGAAGCAGTCAATTAAACCTGGTTTCGATCAATATTTTAGAGGATAACACCGGCTAGGTCTGGGTTTCTTCTGGGATATGCCCGCATCTGGCTCATGATTTTGCCTTCTTCGCAAACTTGTTGGCCAGATCCTGGGTCTCTTCCGTGTTTGATACACGTAGTAATGTGGTAACACACTGAAGCAGTCAAATAAACCTGGTTTCAATCAATATTTCAGAGTATAACACCGGTTAGGTCTGGGTTCGGTCTGGGATATGCGCGCATCTGGCTTATACTTTCGCCTTTTTCGCAAACTTGTTGGCCAGATCCTGGGTATTTTCCGTGTTTGAAACACGTAGTAATGTGGTAACACACTGAAGCTGTCAATTAAACCTGGTTTCGATCAATATGTTAGAGGATAACACCGGTTAGGTCTGGGTTAGGTCTGGGTTATGCCCGCATCTGGCTCATGATTTTGCCTTCTTCGCATACTTGTTGGCCGGATCCTGGGTTTTTTTCGTGTTTGAATCACGTAGTAATGTGGTAATACACTGAAGCAGTCAATTAAACCTGGTTTCGATCAATATTTCAGAGGATAACACCGGTTAGGTCTGGGTTAGGTCTGGGTTATGCCCGCATCTGGGTCATGATTTTGCCTTCTTCGCATACTTGTTGGCCAGATCCTGGGTTTTTTTCGTGTTTGAATCACGTAGTAATGTGGTAATACACTGAAGCAGTCAATTAAACCTGGTTTCGATCTATATTATAGAGGATAACACCGGTTAGGTCTGTGTTAGGTCTGGGAAATGCGCGCATCTGGCTTATACTTTCGACTTTTTCGCAAACTTGTTGGCCAGATCCTGCGTTTTTTTCGTGTCTGAATCACGTAGTAATGTGGTAACACACTGAAGCAGCCAATTAAACCTGGTTTCGATCAATATTTTAGAGGATAACACCGGTTAGGTCTGGGTTAGGTCTGGGTTATGCCCGCATCTGGCTCATGATTTTGCCTTCTTCGCATACTTGTTGGCCAGATCCTGGGTTTTTTTCGTGTTTGAATCACGTAGTAATGAGGTAATACACTGAAGCAGTCAATTAAACCTGGATTCGGACATTATTTTAGAGGATAACACCGGTTAGGTCTGGGTTAGGTCTGGGAAATGCGCGCATCTGGCTTATTCTTTCGCCTTCTTCGCATACTTCTTGGCCAGATCCTGGGTTTTTTTCGTGTTTGAATCACGTAGTAATGTGGTAACACACTGAAGCTGTCAATTAAACCTGGTTTCGATCAATATTTCAGAGGATAACACCGGTTAGGTCTGGGTTAGGTCTGGGTTATGCCCGCATCTGGCTCATGATTTTGCCTTCATCGCATACTTGTTGGCCAAATCCTGGGTTTTTTCCGTGTTTGAATCACGTAGTAATGTGGTAACACACTGAAGCAGTCAATTAAACCTGGTTTCGATCAATATTTCAGAGGATAACACCGGATAGGTCTGTGTTAGGTCTGGGAAATGCGCGCATCTGGCTTATACTTTCGCCTTTTTCGCAAACTTGTTGGCCAGATCCTGGGTATTTTTCGTGTTTGAATCACGTAGTAATGTGGTAACACACTGAAGCAGTCAATTAAACCTGGTTTCGATCAATATTTCAGAGGATAACACCGGTTAGGTCTGGGTTAGGTCTGGGAAATGCGCGCATCTGGCTTATACTTTCGCCTTCTTCGCATACTTGTTGGTCAGATCCTGGGTTTTTTCCGTGTTTGATCACGTAGTAATGTGGTAACACACTGAAGCAGTCAATAAAACCTGGTTTCGATCAATATTTTAGAGGATAACACCGGTTAGGTCTGGGTTAGGTCTGGGATTTGCGGGCATCTGGCTTATACTTTCGCCTTTTTCGCAAACTTGTTGGCCAGATCCTGGGTATTTTCCGTGTTTGAATCACGTAGTAATGTGGTAACACACTGAAGCAGTCAATTAAACCAGGTTTCGATCAATATTTTGGAGGATAACACCGGTTAGGTCTGGGTTAGGTCTGGGTTATGCCCGCATCTGGGTCATGATTTTGCCTTCTTCGCATACTTGTTGGCCAGATCCTGGGTTTTTTTCGTGTTTGAATCACGTAGTAATGTGGTAATACACTGAAGCAGTCAATTAAACCTGGTTTCGATCTATATTATAGAGGATAACACCGGTTAGGTCTGTGTTAGGTCTGGGAAATGCGCGCATCTGGCTTATACTTTCGCCTTCTTCGCATACTTGTTGGTCAGATCCTGGGTTTTTTCCGTGTTTGATCACGTAGTAATGTGGTAACACACTGAAGCAGTCAATAAAACCTGGTTTCGATCAATATTTTAGAGGATAACACCGGTTAGGTCTGGGTTAGGTCTGGGATTTGCGGGCATCTGGCTTATACTTTCGCCTTTTTCGCAAACTTGTTGGCCAGATCCTGGGTATTTTCCGTGTTTGAACCACGTAGTAATGTGGTAACACACTGAAGCAGTCAATTAAACCAGGTTACGATCAATATTTTGGAGGATAACACCGGTTAGGTCTGGGTTAGGTCTGGGTTATGCCCGCATCTGGCTCATGATTTTGCCTTCTTCGCATACTTGTTGGCCAGATCCTGGGTTTTTTTCGTGTTTGAATCACGTAGTAATGTGGTGATACACTGAAGCAGTCAATAAAACCTGGTTTCGATCAATATTTTAGAGGATAACACCGGTTAGGTCTGGGTTAGGTCTGGGTTATGCCCGCATCTGGCTCATGATTTTGCCTTCTTCGCATACTTGTTGGCCAGATCCTGGGTTTTTTTCGTGTTTGAATCACGTAGTAATGTGGTGATACACTGAAGCAGTCAATAAAACCTGGTTTCGATCAATATTTTAGAGGATAACACCGGTTTGGTCTGGGTTAGGTCTGGGTTATGCCCGCATCTGGCCCATGATTTTGCCTTCTTCGCATACTTGTTGGCCAGATCCTGGGTTTTTTTCGTGTTTGAATCACGTAGTAATGTGGTAACACACTGAAGCAGTCAATTAAACCTGGTTTCGATCAATATTTTAGAGGATAACACCGGTTAGGTCTGGGTTAGGTCTGGGTTATGCCCGCATCTGGCTCATGATTTTGCCTTCTTCGCATACTTGTTGGCCAGATCCTGGGTTTTTTCCGTGTTTGAATCACGTAGTAATGTGGTATCACACTGAAGCAGTCAATTAAACCTGGTTTCGATCAATATTTTAGAGGATAACACCGGTTAGGTCTGGGTTTCGTCTAGGATATGCCCGCATCTGGCTCATGATTTTGCCTTCATCGCATTCTTGTTGGCCAGATCCTGGGGTTTTTCCGTGTTTGAATCACGTAGTAATGTGGTAATACACTGAAGCAGTCAATTAAACCTGGTTTCGATTTATATTTTAGAGGATAACACCGGTTAGGTCTGTGTTAGGTCTGGGAAATGCGCGCATCTGGCTTATACTTTCGCCTTTTTCGCAAACTTGTTGGCCAGATCCTGCGTTTTTTTCGTGTCTGAATCACGTAGTAATGTGGTAACACACTGAAGCAGCCAATTAAACCTGGTTTCGATCAATATTTTAGAGGATAACACCGGTTAGGTCTGGGTTAGGTCTGGGTTATGCCCGCATCTGGCTCATGATTTTGCCTTCTTCGCATACTTCTTGGCCAGATCCTGGGTTTTTTTCGTGTTTGAATCACGTAGGAATGTGGTAACACACTGAAGCAGTCAATTAAACCTGGTTTCGATCAATATTTTAGAGGATAACACCGGTTAGGTCTGTGTTAGGTCCGGGATATGCCCGCATCTGGCTCATGATTTTGCCTTCTTCGCATACTTGTTGGCCAGATCCTGGGTTTTTTTCGTGTTTGAATCACGTAGTAATGTGGTAACACACTGAAGCTGTCAATTAAACCTGGTTTCGATCAATATTTTAGAGGATAACACCGGTTAGGTCTGGGTTAGGTCTGGGAAATGCGCGCATCTGGCTTATTCTTTCGCCTTCTTCGCATACTTCTTGGCCAGATCCTGGGTTTTTTTCGAGTTTGAATCACGTAGGAATGTGGTAACACACTGAAGCAGTCAATTAAACCTGGTTTCGATCAATATTTCAGAGGATAACACCGGTTAGGTCTGGGTTAGGTCTGGGTTATGCCCGCATCTGGCTCATGATTTTGCCTTCATCGCATAATTGTTGGCCAAATCCTGGGTTTTTTCCGTGTTTGAATCACGTAGTAATGTGGTAACACACTGAAGCAGTCAATTAAACCTGGTTTCGATCAATATTTCAGAGGATAACACCGGATAGGTCTGTGTTAGGTCTGGGAAATGCGCGCATCTGGCTTATACTTTCGCCTTTTTCGCAAACTTGTTGGCCAGATCCTGGGTATTTTTCGTGTTTGAATCACGTAGTAATGTGGTAACACACTGAAGCAGTCAATTAAACCTGGTTTCGATCAATATTTCAGAGGATAACACCGGTTGGGTCTGGGTTAGGTCTGGGAAATGCGCGCATCTGGCTTATACTTTCGCCTTCTTCGCATACTTGTTGGTCAGATCCTGGGTTTTTTCCGCGTTTGATCACGTAGTAATGTGGTAACACACTGAAGCAGTCAATAAAACCTGGTTTCGATCAATATTTTAGAGGATAACACCGGTTAGGTCTGGGTTAGGTCTGGGATTTGCGGGCATCTGGCTGATACTTTCGCCTTTTTCGCAAACTTGTTGGCCAGATCCTGGGTATTTTCCGTGTTTGAATCACGTAGTAATGTGGTAACACACTGAAGCAGTCAATTAAACCAGGTTTCGATCAATATTTTGGAGGATAACACCGGTTAGGTCTGGGTTAGGTCTGGGTTATGCCCGCGTCTGGCTCATGATTTTGCCTTCTTCGCATACTTGTTGGCCAGATCCTGGGTTTTTTTCGTGTTTGAATCATGTAGTAATGTGGTAACACACTGAAGCTGTCAATTAAACCTGGTTTCGATCAATATTTTAGAGGATAACACCGGTTAGGTCTGGGTTAGGTCTGGGTTATGCCCGCATCTGGCTCATGATTTTGCCTTCTTCGCATACTTGTTGGCCAGATCCTGGGTTTTTTTCGTGTTTGAATCACGTAGTAATGTGGTAATACACTGAAGCAGTCAATAAAACCTGGTTTCGATCAATATTTTAGAGGATAACACCGGTTTGGTCTGGGTTAGGTCTGGGTTATGCCCGCATCTGGCCCATGATTTTGCCTTCTTCGCATACTTGTTGGCCAGATCCTGGGTTTTTTTCGTGTTTGAATCACGTAGTAATGTGGTAACACACTGAAGCAGTCAATTAAACCTGGTTTCGATCAATATTTTAGAGGATAACACCGGTTAGGTCTGGGTTAGGTCTGGGTTATGCCCGCATCTGGCTCATGATTTTGCCTTCTTCGCATACTTGTTGGCCAGATCCTGGGTTTTTTCCGTGTTTGAATCACGTAGTAATGTGGTATCACACTGAAGCAGTCAATTAAACCTGGTTTCGATCAATATTTTAGAGGATAACACCGGTTAGGTCTGGGTTTCGTCTAGGATATGCCCGCATCTGGCTCATGATTTTGCCTTCATCGCATTCTTGTTGGCCAGATCCTGGGTTTTTTCCGTGTTTGAATCACGTAGTAATGTGGTAATACACTGAAGCAGTCAATTAAACCTGGTTTCGATTTATATTTTAGAGAATAACACCGGTTAGGTCTGTGTTAGGTCTGGGAAATGCGCGCATCTGGCTTATACTTTCGCCTTTTTCGCAAACTTGTTGGCCAGATCCTGCGTTTTTTTCGTGTCTGAATCACGTAGTAATGTGGTAACACACTGAAGCAGCCAATTAAACCTGGTTTCGATCAATATTTTAGAGGATAACACCGGTTAGGTCTGGGTTAGGTCTGGGTTATGCCCGCATCTGGCTAATGATTTTGCCTTCTTCGCATACTTCTTGGCCAGATCCTGGGTTTTTTTCGTGTTTGAATCACGTAGGAATGTGGTAACACACTGAAGCAGTCAATTAAACCTGGTTTCGATCAATATTTTAGAGGATAACACCGGTTAGGTCTGTGTTAGGTCCGGGATATGCCCGCATCTGGCTCATGATTTTGCCTTCTTCGCATACTTGTTGGCCAGATCCTGGGTTTTTTTCGTGTTTGAATCACGTAGTAATGTGGTAACACACTGAAGCTGTCAATTAAACCTGGTTTCGATCAATATTTTAGAGGATAACACCGGTTAGGTCTGGGTTAGGTCTGGGAAATGCGCGCATCTGGCTTATTCTTTCGCCTTCTTCGCATACTTCTTGGCCAGATCCTGGGTTTTTTTCGAGTTTGAATCACGTAGGAATGTGGTAACACACTGAAGCAGTCAATTAAACCTGGTTTCGATCAATATTTCAGAGGATAACACCGGTTAGGTCTGGGTTAGGTCTGGGTTATGCCCGCATCTGGCTCATGATTTTGCCTTCATCGCATAATTGTTGGCCAAATCCTGGGTTTTTTCCGTGTTTGAATCACGTAGTAATGTGGTAACACACTGAAGCAGTCAATTAAACCTGGTTTCGATCAATATTTCAGAGGATAACACCGGATAGGTCTGTGTTAGGTCTGGGATTTGCGGGCATCTGGCAGATACTTTCGCCTTTTTCGCAAACTTGTTGGCCAGATCCTGGGTATTTTCCGTGTTTGAATCACGTAGTAATGTGGTAACACACTGAAGCAGTCAATTAAACGTGGTTTCGATCAATATTTTAGAGGATAACACCGGTTAGGTCTGGGTTAGGTCCGGGATATGCCCGCATCTGGCTCATGATTTTGCCTTCTTCGCATACTTGTTGGCCAGATCCTGGGTTTTTTTCGTGTTTGAATCACGTAGGAATGTGGTAACACACTGAAGCTGTCAATTAAACCTGGTTTTGATCAATATTTTAGAGGATAACACCGGTTAGGTCTGGGTTAGGTCTGGGTTATGCCCGCATCTGGCTCATGATTTTGCCTTCTTCGCATACTTGTTGGCCAGATCCTGGGTTTTTTTCGTGTTTGAATCACGTAGGAATGTGGTAACACACTGAAGCTGTCAATTAAACCTGGTTTTGATCAATATTTTAGAGGATAACACCGGTTAGGTCTGGGTTAGGTCTGGGTTATGCCCGCATCTGGCTCATGATTTTGCCTTCTTCGCATACTTGTTGGCCAGATCCTGGGTTTTTTTCGTGTTTGAATCACGTAGGAATGTGGTAACACACTGAAGCTGTCAATTAAACCTGGTTTTGATCAATATTTTAGAGGATAACACCGGTTAGGTCTGGGTTAGGTCTGGGTTATGCCCGCATCTGGCTCATGATTTTGCCTTCTTCGCATACTTTTTGGCAAGATCCTGGGTTTTTTTCGTGTTTGAATCACGTAGGAATGTGGTAACACACTGAAGCAGTCAATTAAACCTGGTTTCGATCAATATTTTAGAGGATAACACCGGTTAGGTCTGTGTTAGGTCCGGGATATGCCCGCATCTGCCTCATGATTTTGCCTTTTTCGCAAACTTGTTGGCCAGATCCTGGGTATTTTTCGTGTTTGAATCACGTAGTAATGTGGTAACACACTGAAGCAGTCAATTAAACCTGGTTTCGATCAATATTTCAGAGGATAACACCGGTTAGGTCTGGGTTAGGTCTGGGAAATGCGCGCATCTGGCTTATACTTTCGCCTTCTTCGCATACTTGTTGGTCAGATCCTGGGTTTTTTCCGTGTTTGATCACGTAGTAATGTGGTAACACACTGAAGCAGTCAATAAAACCTGGTTTCGATCAATATTTTAGAGGATAACACCGGTTAGGTCTGGGTTAGGTCCGGGATATGCCCGCATCTGGCTCATGATTTTGCCTTCTTCGCATACTTGTTGGCCAGATCCTGGGTTTCTTTCGTGTTTGAATCAGGTAGTAATGTGGTAACACACTGAAGCAGTCAATTAAACCTGGTTTCGATCAATATTTCAGAGGATAACACCGGTTAGGTCTGGGTTAGGTCTGGGTTATGCCCGCATCTGGCTCATGATTTTGCCTTCTTCGCATACTTGTTGGCCAGATCCCGGGTTTTTTTCGTGTTTGAATCACGTAGTAATGTGGTAACACACTGAAGCAGTCAATTAAACCTGGTTTCGATCAATATTTTAGAGGATAACACCGGTTAGGTCTGGGTTATGCCCGCATCTGGCTCATGATTTTGCCTTCTTCACATACTTGTTGGCCAGACCCCAGGTTTTTTTCGTGTTTGAATCACGTAGTAATGTGGTAACACACTGAAGCAGTCAATTAAACCAGGTTTCGATCAATATTTTGGAGGATAACACCGGTTAGGTCTGGGTTAGGTCTGGGTTATGCCCGCATCTGGCTCATGATTTTGCCTTCTTCGCATACTTGTTGGCCAGATCCTGGGTTTTTATCGTAATTGAATCACGTAGTAATGTGGTAACATACTGAAGCAGTCAATTAAACCTGGTTTCGATCAATATTTTAGAGGATAACACCGGTTAGGTCTGGGTTTCGTCTGGGATATGCCCGCATCTGGCTCATGATTTTGCCTTCATCGCATACTTGTTGGCCAGATCCTGGGTTTTTTCCGTGTTTGAATCACGTAGTAATGTGGTAATACACTGAAGCAGTCAATTAAACCTGGTTTCGATCAATATTTCAGAGGATAACACCGGTTAGGTCTGGGTTAGGTCTGGGTTATGCCCGCATCTGGCTCATGATTTTGCCTTCTTCGCATACTTGTTGGCCAGATCCTGGGTTTTTTTCGTGTTTGAATCACGTAGTAATGTGGTAACACACTGAAGCTGTCAATTAAACCTGGTTTCGATCAATATTTTAGAGGATAACACCGGTTAGGTCTGGGTTAGGTCTAGGTTATGCCCGCATCTGGCTCATGATTTTGCCTTCATCGCATGCTTGTTGGCCAGATCCTGGGTTTTTTCCGTGTTTGAATCACGTAGTAATGTGGTATCACACAGAAGCAGTCAATTAAACCTGGTTTCGATCAATATTTTAGAGGATAACACCGGCTAGGTCTGGGTTTCTTCTGGGATATGCCCGCATCTGGCTCATGATTTTGCCTTCTTCGCAAACTTGTTGGCCAGATCCTGGGTCTCTTCCGTGTTTGATACACGTAGTAATGTGGTAACACACTGAAGCAGTCAAATAAACCTGGTTTCAATCAATATTTCAGAGTATAACACCGGTTAGGTCTGGGTTCGGTCTGGGATATGCGCGCATCTGGCTTATACTTTCGCCTTTTTCGCAAACTTGTTGGCCAGATCCTGGGTATTTTCCGTGTTTGAAACACGTAGTAATGTGGTAACACACTGAAGCTGTCAATTAAACCTGGTTTCGATCAATATGTTAGAGGATAACACCGGTTAGGTCTGGGTTAGGTCTGGGTTATGCCCGCATCTGGCTCATGATTTTGCCTTCTTCGCATACTTGTTGGCCGGATCCTGGGTTTTTTTCGTGTTTGAATCACGTAGTAATGTGGTAATACACTGAAGCAGTCAATTAAACCTGGTTTCGATCAATATTTCAGAGGATAACACCGGTTAGGTCTGGGTTAGGTCTGGGTTATGCCCGCATCTGGGTCATGATTTTGCCTTCTTCGCATACTTGTTGGCCAGATCCTGGGTTTTTTTCGTGTTTGAATCACGTAGTAATGTGGTAATACACTGAAGCAGTCAATTAAACCTGGTTTCGATCTATATTATAGAGGATAACACCGGTTAGGTCTGTGTTAGGTCTGGGAAATGCGCGCATCTGGCTTATACTTTCGACTTTTTCGCAAACTTGTTGGCCAGATCCTGCGTTTTTTTCGTGTCTGAATCACGTAGTAATGTGGTAACACACTGAAGCAGCCAATTAAACCTGGTTTCGATCAATATTTTAGAGGATAACACCGGTTAGGTCTGGGTTAGGTCTGGGTTATGCCCGCATCTGGCTCATGATTTTGCCTTCTTCGCATACTTGTTGGCCAGATCCTGGGTTTTTTTCGTGTTTGAATCACGTAGTAATGAGGTAATACACTGAAGCAGTCAATTAAACCTGGATTCGGACATTATTTTAGAGGATAACACCGGTTAGGTCTGGGTTAGGTCTGGGAAATGCGCGCATCTGGCTTATTCTTTCGCCTTCTTCGCATACTTCTTGGCCAGATCCTGGGTTTTTTTCGTGTTTGAATCACGTAGTAATGTGGTAACACACTGAAGCTGTCAATTAAACCTGGTTTCGATCAATATTTCAGAGGATAACACCGGTTAGGTCTGGGTTAGGTCTGGGTTATGCCCGCATCTGGCTCATGATTTTGCCTTCATCGCATACTTGTTGGCCAAATCCTGGGTTTTTTCCGTGTTTGAATCACGTAGTAATGTGGTAACACACTGAAGCAGTCAATTAAACCTGGTTTCGATCAATATTTCAGAGGATAACACCGGATAGGTCTGTGTTAGGTCTGGGAAATGCGCGCATCTGGCTTATACTTTCGCCTTTTTCGCAAACTTGTTGGCCAGATCCTGGGTATTTTTCGTGTTTGAATCACGTAGTAATGTGGTAACACACTGAAGCAGTCAATTAAACCTGGTTTCGATCAATATTTCAGAGGATAACACCGGTTAGGTCTGGGTTAGGTCTGGGAAATGCGCGCATCTGGCTTATACTTTCGCCTTCTTCGCATACTTGTTGGTCAGATCCTGGGTTTTTTCCGTGTTTGATCACGTAGTAATGTGGTAACACACTGAAGCAGTCAATAAAACCTGGTTTCGATCAATATTTTAGAGGATAACACCGGTTAGGTCTGGGTTAGGTCTGGGATTTGCGGGCATCTGGCTTATACTTTCGCCTTTTTCGCAAACTTGTTGGCCAGATCCTGGGTATTTTCCGTGTTTGAATCACGTAGTAATGTGGTAACACACTGAAGCAGTCAATTAAACCAGGTTTCGATCAATATTTTGGAGGATAACACCGGTTAGGTCTGGGTTAGGTCTGGGTTATGCCCGCATCTGGGTCATGATTTTGCCTTCTTCGCATACTTGTTGGCCAGATCCTGGGTTTTTTTCGTGTTTGAATCACGTAGTAATGTGGTAATACACTGAAGCAGTCAATTAAACCTGGTTTCGATCTATATTATAGAGGATAACACCGGTTAGGTCTGTGTTAGGTCTGGGAAATGCGCGCATCTGGCTTATACTTTCGCCTTCTTCGCATACTTGTTGGTCAGATCCTGGGTTTTTTCCGTGTTTGATCACGTAGTAATGTGGTAACACACTGAAGCAGTCAATAAAACCTGGTTTCGATCAATATTTTAGAGGATAACACCGGTTAGGTCTGGGTTAGGTCTGGGATTTGCGGGCATCTGGCTTATACTTTCGCCTTTTTCGCAAACTTGTTGGCCAGATCCTGGGTATTTTCCGTGTTTGAACCACGTAGTAATGTGGTAACACACTGAAGCAGTCAATTAAACCAGGTTTCGATCAATATTTTGGAGGATAACACCGGTTAGGTCTGGGTTAGGTCTGGGTTATGCCCGCATCTGGCTCATGATTTTGCCTTCTTCGCATACTTGTTGGCCAGATCCTGGGTTTTTTTCGTGTTTGAATCACGTAGTAATGTGGTGATACACTGAAGCAGTCAATAAAACCTGGTTTCGATCAATATTTTAGAGGATAACACCGGTTAGGTCTGGGTTAGGTCTGGGTTATGCCCGCATCTGGCTCATGATTTTGCCTTCTTCGCATACTTGTTGGCCAGATCCTGGGTTTTTTTCGTGTTTGAATCACGTAGTAATGTGGTGATACACTGAAGCAGTCAATAAAACCTGGTTTCGATCAATATTTTAGAGGATAACACCGGTTTGGTCTGGGTTAGGTCTGGGTTATGCCCGCATCTGGCCCATGATTTTGCCTTCTTCGCATACTTGTTGGCCAGATCCTGGGTTTTTTTCGTGTTTGAATCACGTAGTAATGTGGTAACACACTGAAGCAGTCAATTAAACCTGGTTTCGATCAATATTTTAGAGGATAACACCGGTTAGGTCTGGGTTAGGTCTGGGTTATGCCCGCATCTGGCTCATGATTTTGCCTTCTTCGCATACTTGTTGGCCAGATCCTGGGTTTTTTCCGTGTTTGAATCACGTAGTAATGTGGTATCACACTGAAGCAGTCAATTAAACCTGGTTTCGATCAATATTTTAGAGGATAACACCGGTTAGGTCTGGGTTTCGTCTAGGATATGCCCGCATCTGGCTCATGATTTTGCCTTCATCGCATTCTTGTTGGCCAGATCCTGGGGTTTTTCCGTGTTTGAATCACGTAGTAATGTGGTAATACACTGAAGCAGTCAATTAAACCTGGTTTCGATTTATATTTTAGAGGATAACACCGGTTAGGTCTGTGTTAGGTCTGGGAAATGCGCGCATCTGGCTTATACTTTCGCCTTTTTCGCAAACTTGTTGGCCAGATCCTGCGTTTTTTTCGTGTCTGAATCACGTAGTAATGTGGTAACACACTGAAGCAGCCAATTAAACCTGGTTTCGATCAATATTTTAGAGGATAACACCGGTTAGGTCTGGGTTAGGTCTGGGTTATGCCCGCATCTGGCTCATGATTTTGCCTTCTTCGCATACTTCTTGGCCAGATCCTGGGTTTTTTTCGTGTTTGAATCACGTAGGAATGTGGTAACACACTGAAGCAGTCAATTAAACCTGGTTTCGATCAATATTTTAGAGGATAACACCGGTTAGGTCTGTGTTAGGTCCGGGATATGCCCGCATCTGGCTCATGATTTTGCCTTCTTCGCATACTTGTTGGCCAGATCCTGGGTTTTTTTCGTGTTTGAATCACGTAGTAATGTGGTAACACACTGAAGCTGTCAATTAAACCTGGTTTCGATCAATATTTTAGAGGATAACACCGGTTAGGTCTGGGTTAGGTCTGGGAAATGCGCGCATCTGGCTTATTCTTTCGCCTTCTTCGCATACTTCTTGGCCAGATCCTGGGTTTTTTTCGAGTTTGAATCACGTAGGAATGTGGTAACACACTGAAGCAGTCAATTAAACCTGGTTTCGATCAATATTTCAGAGGATAACACCGGTTAGGTCTGGGTTAGGTCTGGGTTATGCCCGCATCTGGCTCATGATTTTGCCTTCATCGCATAATTGTTGGCCAAATCCTGGGTTTTTTCCGTGTTTGAATCACGTAGTAATGTGGTAACACACTGAAGCAGTCAATTAAACCTGGTTTCGATCAATATTTCAGAGGATAACACCGGATAGGTCTGTGTTAGGTCTGGGAAATGCGCGCATCTGGCTTATACTTTCGCCTTTTTCGCAAACTTGTTGGCCAGATCCTGGGTATTTTTCGTGTTTGAATCACGTAGTAATGTGGTAACACACTGAAGCAGTCAATTAAACCTGGTTTCGATCAATATTTCAGAGGATAACACCGGTTGGGTCTGGGTTAGGTCTGGGAAATGCGCGCATCTGGCTTATACTTTCGCCTTCTTCGCATACTTGTTGGTCAGATCCTGGGTTTTTTCCGCGTTTGATCACGTAGTAATGTGGTAACACACTGAAGCAGTCAATAAAACCTGGTTTCGATCAATATTTTAGAGGATAACACCGGTTAGGTCTGGGTTAGGTCTGGGATTTGCGGGCATCTGGCTGATACTTTCGCCTTTTTCGCAAACTTGTTGGCCAGATCCTGGGTATTTTCCGTGTTTGAATCACGTAGTAATGTGGTAACACACTGAAGCAGTCAATTAAACCAGGTTTCGATCAATATTTTGGAGGATAACACCGGTTAGGTCTGGGTTAGGTCTGGGTTATGCCCGCATCTGGCTCATGATTTTGCCTTCTTCGCATACTTGTTGGCCAGATCCTGGGTTTTTTTCGTGTTTGAATCATGTAGTAATGTGGTAACACACTGAAGCTGTCAATTAAACCTGGTTTCGATCAATATTTTAGAGGATAACACCGGTTAGGTCTGGGTTAGGTCTGGGTTATGCCCGCATCTGGCTCATGATTTTGCCTTCTTCGCATACTTGTTGGCCAGATCCTGGGTTTTTTTCGTGTTTGAATCACGTAGTAATGTGGTAATACACTGAAGCAGTCAATAAAACCTGGTTTCGATCAATATTTTAGAGGATAACACCGGTTTGGTCTGGGTTAGGTCTGGGTTATGCCCGCATCTGGCCCATGATTTTGCCTTCTTCGCATACTTGTTGGCCAGATCCTGGGTTTTTTTCGTGTTTGAATCACGTAGTAATGTGGTAACACACTGAAGCAGTCAATTAAACCTGGTTTCGATCAATATTTTAGAGGATAACACCGGTTAGGTCTGGGTTAGGTCTGGGTTATGCCCGCATCTGGCTCATGATTTTGCCTTCTTCGCATACTTGTTGGCCAGATCCTGGGTTTTTTCCGTGTTTGAATCACGTAGTAATGTGGTATCACACTGAAGCAGTCAATTAAACCTGGTTTCGATCAATATTTTAGAGGATAACACCGGTTAGGTCTGGGTTTCGTCTAGGATATGCCCGCATCTGGCTCATGATTTTGCCTTCATCGCATTCTTGTTGGCCAGATCCTGGGTTTTTTCCGTGTTTGAATCACGTAGTAATGTGGTAATACACTGAAGCAGTCAATTAAACCTGGTTTCGATTTATATTTTAGAGAATAACACCGGTTAGGTCTGTGTTAGGTCTGGGAAATGCGCGCATCTGGCTTATACTTTCGCCTTTTTCGCAAACTTGTTGGCCAGATCCTGCGTTTTTTTCGTGTCTGAATCACGTAGTAATGTGGTAACACACTGAAGCAGCCAATTAAACCTGGTTTCGATCAATATTTTAGAGGATAACACCGGTTAGGTCTGGGTTAGGTCTGGGTTATGCCCGCATCTGGCTAATGATTTTGCCTTCTTCGCATACTTCTTGGCCAGATCCTGGGTTTTTTTCGTGTTTGAATCACGTAGGAATGTGGTAACACACTGAAGCAGTCAATTAAACCTGGTTTCGATCAATATTTTAGAGGATAACACCGGTTAGGTCTGTGTTAGGTCCGGGATATGCCCGCATCTGGCTCATGATTTTGCCTTCTTCGCATACTTGTTGGCCAGATCCTGGGTTTTTTTCGTGTTTGAATCACGTAGTAATGTGGTAACACACTGAAGCTGTCAATTAAACCTGGTTTCGATCAATATTTTAGAGGATAACACCGGTTAGGTCTGGGTTAGGTCTGGGAAATGCGCGCATCTGGCTTATTCTTTCGCCTTCTTCGCATACTTCTTGGCCAGATCCTGGGTTTTTTTCGAGTTTGAATCACGTAGGAATGTGGTAACACACTGAAGCAGTCAATTAAACCTGGTTTCGATCAATATTTCAGAGGATAACACCGGTTAGGTCTGGGTTAGGTCTGGGTTATGCCCGCATCTGGCTCATGATTTTGCCTTCATCGCATAATTGTTGGCCAAATCCTGGGTTTTTTCCGTGTTTGAATCACGTAGTAATGTGGTAACACACTGAAGCAGTCAATTAAACCTGGTTTCGATCAATATTTCAGAGGATAACACCGGATAGGTCTGTGTTAGGTCTGGGATTTGCGGGCATCTGGCAGATACTTTCGCCTTTTTCGCAAACTTGTTGGCCAGATCCTGGGTATTTTCCGTGTTTGAATCACGTAGTAATGTGGTAACACACTGAAGCAGTCAATTAAACGTGGTTTCGATCAATATTTTAGAGGATAACACCGGTTAGGTCTGGGTTAGGTCCGGGATATGCCCGCGTCTGGCTCATGATTTTGCCTTCTTCGCATACTTGTTGGCCAGATCCTGGGTTTTTTTCGTGTTTGAATCACGTAGGAATGTGGTAACACACTGAAGCTGTCAATTAAACCTGGTTTTGATCAATATTTTAGAGGATAACACCGGTTAGGTCTGGGTTAGGTCTGGGTTATGCCCGCATCTGGCTCATGATTTTGCCTTCTTCGCATACTTGTTGGCCAGATCCTGGGTTTTTTTCGTGTTTGAATCACGTAGGAATGTGGTAACACACTGAAGCTGTCAATTAAACCTGGTTTTGATCAATATTTTAGAGGATAACACCGGTTAGGTCTGGGTTAGGTCTGGGTTATGCCCGCATCTGGCTCATGATTTTGCCTTCTTCGCATACTTGTTGGCCAGATCCTGGGTTTTTTTCGTGTTTGAATCACGTAGGAATGTGGTAACACACTGAAGCTGTCAATTAAACCTGGTTTTGATCAATATTTTAGAGGATAACACCGGTTAGGTCTGGGTTAGGTCTGGGTTATGCCCGCATCTGGCTCATGATTTTGCCTTCTTCGCATACTTTTTGGCAAGATCCTGGGTTTTTTTCGTGTTTGAATCACGTAGGAATGTGGTAACACACTGAAGCAGTCAATTAAACCTGGTTTCGATCAATATTTTAGAGGATAACACCGGTTAGGTCTGTGTTAGGTCCGGGATATGCCCGCATCTGCCTCATGATTTTGCCTTCTTCGCATACTTGTTGGCCAGATCCTGGGTTTTTTTCGTGTTTGAATCACGTAGTAATGTGGTAACACACTGAAGCTGTCAATTAAACCTGGTTTCGATCAATATTTTAGAGGAAAACACCGGTTAGGTCTGGGTTAGGTCCAGGATATGCCCGCATCTGGCTCATGATTTTGCCTTCTTCGCATAGTTGTTGGCCTGATCCTGGGTTTTTTTCGTGTTTGAATCACGTAGTAATGTGGTAACACACTGAAGCAGTCAATTAAACCTGGTTTCGATCAATATTTCAGAGGATAACCCCGGTTAGGTCTGGGTTAGGTCTGGGAAATGCGCGCATCTGGCTTATACTTTCGCCTTCTTCGCATACTTGTTGGTCAGATCCTGGGTTTTTTCCGTGTTTGATCACGTAGTAATGTGGTAACACACTGAAGCAGTCAATAAAACCTGGTTTCGATCAATATTTTAGAGGATAACACCGGTTAGGTCTGGGTTAGGTCTGGGATTTGCGCGCATCTGGCTTATACTTTCGCCTTCTTCGCATACTTGTTGGCCAGATCCTGGGTTTTTTCCGTGTTTGAATCACGTAGTAATGTGGTAACACACTGAGGCAGTCAATTAAACCTGGTTTCGATCAATATTTCAGAGGATAACACCGGTTAGGTCTGGGTTAGGTCTGGGAAATGCGCGCATCTGGCTTATTCTTTCGCCTTCTTCGCATACTTGTTGGCCAAATCCTGGGTTTTTTCCGTGTTTGAATCACGTAGTAATGTGGTAACACACTGAAGCAGTCAATTAAACCTGGTTTCGATCAATATTTCAGAGGATAACACCGGTTAGGTCTGTGTTAGGTCTGGGAAATGCGCGCATCTGGCTTATACTTTCGCCTTTTTCGCAAACTTGTTGGCCAGATCCTGGGTTTTTTTCGTGTTTGAATCACGTAGTAATGTGGTAACACACTGAAGCTGTCAATTAAACCTGGTTTCGATCAATATTTTAGAGGATAACACCGGTTAGGTCTGGGTTAGGTCTGGGAAATGCGCGCATCTGGCTTATTCTTTCGCCTTCTTCGCATACTTCTTGGCCAGATCCTGGGTTTTTTTCGTGTTTGAATCACGTAGGAATGTGGTAACACACTGAAGCAGTCAATTAAACCTGGTTTCGATCAATATTTCAGAGGATAACACCGGTTAGGTCTGGGTTAGGTCTGGGTTATGCCCGCATCTGGCTCATGATTTTGCCTTCATCGCATAATTGTTGGCCATATCCTGGGTTTTTTCCGTGTTTGAATCACGTAGTAATGTGGTAACACACTGAAGCAGTCAATTAAACCTGGTTTCGATCAATATTTCAGAGGATAACACCGGATAGGTCTGTGTTAGGTCTGGGAAATGCGCGCATCTGGCTTATACTTTCGCCTTTTTCGCAAACTTGTTGGCCAGATCCTGGTTATTTTTCGTGTTTGAATCACGTAGTAATGTGGTAACACACTGAAGCAGTCAATTAAACCTGGTTTCGATCAATATTTCAGAGGATAACACCGGTTAGGTCTGGGTTAGGTCTGGGAAATGCGCGCATCTGGCTTATACTTTCGCCTTCTTCGCATACTTGTTGGTCAGATCCTGGGTTTTTTCCGTGTTTGATCACGTAGTAATGTGGTAACACACTGAAGCAGTCAATAAAACCTGGTTTCGATCAATATTTTAGAGGATAACACCGGTTAGGTCTGGGTTAGGTCTGGGATTTGCGGGCATCTGGCTTATACTTTCGCCTTTTTCGCAAACTTGTTGGCCAGATCCTGGGTATTTTCCGTGTTTGAATCACGTAGTAATGTGGAAACACACTGAAGCAGTCAATTAAACGTGGTTTCGATCAATATTTTAGAGGATAACACCGGTTAGGTCTGTGTTAGGTCCGGGATATGCCCGCATCTGGCTCATGATTTTGCCTTCTTCGCATACTTGTTGGCCAGATCCTGGGTTTTTTTCGTGTTTGAATCACGTAGGAATGTGGTAACACACTGAAGCTGTCAATTAAACCTGGCTATGATCAATATTTTAGAGGATAACACCGGTTAGGTCTGGGTTAGGTCTGGGTTATGCCCGCATCTGGCTCATGATTTTGCCTTCTTCGCATACTTGTTGGCCAGATCCTGGGTTTTCTTCGAGTTTGAATCACGTAGTAATGTGGTAACACACTGAAGCTGTCAATTAAACCTTGTTTCGATCAATATTTTAGAGGATAACACCGGTTAGGTCTGGGTTAGGTCTGGGATATGCGCGCATCTGGCTTATACTTTCACCTTTGTCGCAAACTTGTTGGCCAGATCCTGGGTTTTTTTCGTGTTTGAATCACGTAGTAATGTGGTAACACACTGAAGCTGTCAATTAAACCTGGTTTCGATCAATATTTTAGAGGATAACACCGGTTAGGTCTGGGTTAGGTACGGGATATGCCCGCATCTGGCTCATGATTTTGCCTTCTTCGCATACTTTTTGGCAAGATCCTGGGTTTTTTTCGTGTTTGAATCACGTAGGAATGTGGTAACACACTGAAGCAGTCAATTAAACCTGGTTTCGATCAATATTTTAGAGGATAACACCGGTTAGGTCTGTGTTAGGTCCGGGATATGCCCGCATCTGGCTCATGATTTTGCCTTCTTCGCATACTTGTTGGCCAGATCCTGGGTTTTTTTCGTGTTTGAATCACGTAGTAATGTGGTAACACACTGAAGCTGTCAATTAAACCTGGTTTCGATCAATATTTTAGAGGAAAACACCGGTTAGGTCTGGGTTAGGTCCAGGATATGCCCGCATCTGGCTCATGGTTTTGCCTTCTTCGCATAGTTGTTGGCCAGATCCTGGGTTTTTTTCGTGTTTGAATCACGTAGTAATGTGGTAACACACTGAAGCAGTCAATTAAACCTGGTTTCGATCAATATTTCAGAGGATAACACCGGTTAGGTCTGGGTTAGGTCTGGGAAATGCGCGCATCTGGCTTATACTTTCGCCTTCTTCGCATACTTGTTGGTCAGATCCTGGGTTTTTTCCGTGTTTGATCACGTAGTAATGTGGTAACACACTGAAGCAGTCAATAAAACCTGGTTTCGATCAATATTTTAGAGGATAACACCGGTTAGGTCTGGGTTAGGTCTGGGATTTGCGCGCATCTGGCTTATACTTTCGCCTTCTTCGCATACTTGTTGGCCAGATCCAGGGTTTTTTCCGTGTTTGAATCACGTAGTAATGTGGTAACACACTGAAGCAGTCAATTAAACCTGGTTTCGATCAATATTTCAGAGGATAACACCGGTTAGGTCTGGGTTAGGTCTGGGAAATGCGCGCATCTGGCTTATTCTTTCGCCTTCTTCGCATACTTGTTGGCCAAATCCTGGGTTTTTTCCGTGTTTGAATCACGTAGTAATGTGGTAACACACTGAAGCAGTCAATTAAACCTGGTTTCGATCAATATTTCAGAGGATAACACCGGTTAGGTCTGTGTTAGGTCTGGGAAATGCGCGCATCTGGCTTATACTTTCGCCTTTTTCGCAAACTTGTTGGCCAGATCCTGGGTTTTTTTCGTGTTTGAATCACGTAGTAATGTGGTAACACACTGAAGCTGTCAATTAAACCTGGTTTCGATCAATATTTTAGAGGAAAACACCGGTTAGGTCTGGGTTAGGTCCAGGATATGCCCGCATCTGGCTCATGGTTTTGCCTTCTTCGCATAGTTGTTGGCCAGATCCTGGGTTTTTTTCGTGTTTGAATCACGTAGTAAAGTGGTAACACACTGAAGCAGTCAATTAAACCTGGTTTCGATCAATATTTCAGAGGATAACACCGGTTAGGTCTGGGTTAGGTCTGGGAAATGCGCGCATCTGGCTTATACTTTCGCCTTCTTCGCATACTTGTTGGTCAGATCCTGGGTTTTTTCCGTGTTTGATCACGTAGTAATGTGGTAACACACTGAAGCAGTCAATAAAACCTGGTTTCGATCAATATTTTAGAGGATAACACCGGTTAGGTCAGGGTTAGGTCTGGGATTTGCGCGCATCTGGCTTATACTTTCGCCTTCTTCGCATACTTGTTGGCCAGATCCTGGGTTTTTTCCGTGTTTGAATCACGTAGTAATGTGGTAACACACTGAAGCAGTCAATTAAACCTGGTTTCGATCAATATTTCAGAGGATAACACCGGTTAGGTCTGGGTTAGGTCTGGGAAATGCGCGCATCTGGCTTATTCTTTCGCCTTCTTCGCATACTTGTTGGCCAAATCCTGGGTTTTTTCCGTGTTTGAATCACGTAGTAATGTGGTAACACACTGAAGCAGTCAATTAAACCTGGTTTCGATCAATATTTCGGAGGATAACACCGGTTAGGTCTGTGTTAGGTCTGGGAAATGCGCGCATCTGGCTTATACTTTCGCCTTTTTCGCAAACTTGTTGGCCAGATCCTGGGTATTTTTCGTGTTTGAATCACGTAGTAATGTGGTAACACACTGAAGCTGTCAATTAAACCTGGTTTCGATCAATATTTTAGAGGATAACACAGGTTGCGTCTGGGTTAGGTCCGGGATATGCCCGCATCTGGCTCATGATTTTGCCTTCTTCGCATACTTGTTTGCCAGATCCTGGGTTTTTTTCGTGTTTGAATCACGTAGTAATGTGGTAACACACTGAAGCAGTCAATTAAACCTGGTTTCGATCAATATTTTAGAGGATCACACAGGTTGGGTCTGGGTTAGGTCCGGGATATGCCCGCATCTGGCTCATGGTTTTGCCTTCTTCGCATACTTGTTGGCCAGATCCTGGGTTTTTTTCGTGTTTGAATCACGTAGTAATGTGGTAACACACTGAAGCTGTCAATTAAACCTGGTTTCGATCAGTATTTCAGAGGATAACACCGGTTAGGTCTGGGTTAGGTCTGGGAAATGCGCGCATCTGGCTTATACTTTCGCCTTCTTCGCATACTTGTTGGTCAGATCCTGGGTTTTTTCCGTGTTTGATCACGTAGTAATGTGGTAACACACTGAAGCAGTCAATAAAACCTGGTTTCGATCAATATTTTAGAGGATCACACAGGTTGGGTCTGGGTTAGGTCCGGGATATGCCCGCATCTGGCTCATGATTTTGCCTTCTTCGCATACTTCTTGGCAAGATCCTGGGTTTTTTTCGTGTTTGAATCACGTAGGAATGTGGTAACACACTGAAGCAGTCAATTAAACCTGGTTTCGATCAATATTTTAGAGGATAACACCGGTTAGGTCTGTGTTAGGTCCGGGATATGCCCGCATCTGGCTCATGATTTTGCCTTCTTCGCATACTTGTTGGCCAGATCCTGGGTTTTTTTCGTGTTTGAATCACGTAGTAATGTGGTAACACACTGAAGCTGTCAATTAAACCTGGTTTCGATCAATATTTTAGAGGATAACACCGGTTAGGTCTGTGTTAGGTCTGGGAAATGCGCGCATCTGGCTTATACTTTCGCCTTTTTCGCAAACTTGTTGGCCAGATCCTGCGTTTTTTTCGTGTCTGAATCACGTAGTAATGTGGTAACACACTGAAGCAGCCAATTAAACCTGGTTTCGATCAATATTTTAGAGGATAACACCGGTTAGGTCTGGGTTAGGTCTGGGTTATGCCCGCATCTGGCTCATGATTTTGCCTTCTTCGCATACTTCTTGGCCAGATCCTGGGTTTTTTTCGTGTTTGAATCACGTAGGAATGTGGTAACTCACTGAAGCAGTCAATTAAACCTGGTTTCGATCAATATTTTAGAGGATAACACCGGTTAGGTCTGTGTTAGGTCTGGGATATGCCCGCATCTGGCTCATGATTTTGCCTTCTTCGCATACTTGTTGGCCAGATCCTGGGTTTTTTTCGTGTTTGAATCACGTAGTAATGTGGTAACACACTGAAGCAGTCAATTAAACCTGGTTTCGATCAATATTTCAGAGGATAACACCGGTTAGGTCTGGGTTAGGTCTGGGTTATGCCCGCATCTGGCTCATGATTTTGCCTTCATCGCATAATTGTTGGCCAAATCCTGGGTTTTTTCCGTGTTTGAATCACGTAGTAATGTGGTAACACACTGAAGCAGTCAATTAAACCTGGTTTCGATCAATATTTCAGAGGATAACACCGGATAGGTCTGTGTTAGGTCTGGGAAATGCGCGCATCTGGCTTATACTTTCGCCTTTTTCGCAAACTTGTTGGCCAGATCCTGGGTATTTTTCGTGTTTGAATCACGTAGTAATGTGGTAACACACTGAAGCAGTCAATTAAACCTGGTTTCGATCAATATTTCAGAGGATAACACCGGTTAGGTCTGGGTTAGGTCTGGGAAATGCGCGCATCTGGCTTATACTTTCGCCTTCTTCGCATACTTGTTGGTCAGATCCTGGGTTTTTTCCGCGTTTGATCACGTAGTAATGTGGTAACACACTGAAGCAGTCAATAAAACCTGGTTTCGATCAATATTTTAGAGGATAACACCGGTTAGGTCTGGGTTAGGTCTGGGATTTGCGGGCATCTGGCTGATACTTTCGCCTTTTTCGCAAACTTGTTGGCCAGATCCTGGGTATTTTCCGTGTTTGAATCACGTAGTAATGTGGTAACACACTGAAGCAGTCAATTAAACCAGGTTTCGATCAATATTTTGGAGGATAACACCGGTTAGGTCTGGGTTAGGTCTGGGTTATGCCCGCATCTGGCTCATGATTTTGCCTTCTTCGCATACTTGTTGGCCAGATCCTGGGTTTTTTTCGTGTTTGAATCATGTAGTAATGTGGTAACACACTGAAGCTGTCAATTAAACCTGGTTTCGATCAATATTTTAGAGGATAACACCGGTTAGGTCTGGGTTAGGTCTGGGTTATGCCCGCATCTGGCTCATGATTTTGCCTTCTTCGCATACTTGTTGGCCAGATCCTGGGTTTTTTTCGTGTTTGAATCACGTAGTAATGTGGTAATACACTGAAGCAGTCAATAAAACCTGGTTTCGATCAATATTTTAGAGGATAACACCGGTTTGGTCTGGGTTAGGTCTGGGTTATGCCCGCATCTGGCCCATGATTTTGCCTTCTTCGCATACTTGTTGGCCAGATCCTGGGTTTTTTTCGTGTTTGAATCACGTAGTAATGTGGTAACACACTGAAGCAGTCAATTAAACCTGGTTTCGATCAATATTTTAGAGGATAACACCGGTTAGGTCTGGGTTAGGTCTGGGTTATGCCCGCATCTGGCTCATGATTTTGCCTTCTTCGCATACTTGTTGGCCAGATCCTGGGTTTTTTCCGTGTTTGAATCACGTAGTAATGTGGTATCACACTGAAGCAGTCAATTAAACCTGGTTTCGATCAATATTTTAGAGGATAACACCGGTTAGGTCTGGGTTTCGTCTAGGATATGCCCGCATCTGGCTCATGATTTTGCCTTCATCGCATTCTTGTTGGCCAGATCCTGGGTTTTTTCCGTGTTTGAATCACGTAGTAATGTGGTAATACACTGAAGCAGTCAATTAAACCTGGTTTCGATTTATATTTTAGAGGATAACACCGGTTAGGTCTGTGTTAGGTCTGGGAAATGCGCGCATCTGGCTTATACTTTCGCCTTTTTCGCAAACTTGTTGGCCAGATCCTGCGTTTTTTTCGTGTCTGAATCACGTAGTAATGTGGTAACACACTGAAGCAGCCAATTAAACCTGGTTTCGATCAATATTTTAGAGGATAACACCGGTTAGGTCTGGGTTAGGTCTGGGTTATGCCCGCATCTGGCTCATGATTTTGCCTTCTTCGCATACTTCTTGGCCAGATCCTGGGTTTTTTTCGTGTTTGAATCACGTAGGAATGTGGTAACACACTGAAGCAGTCAATTAAACCTGGTTTCGATCAATATTTTAGAGGATAACACCGGTTAGGTCTGTGTTAGGTCCGGGATATGCCCGCATCTGGCTCATGATTTTGCCTTCTTCGCATACTTGTTGGCCAGATCCTGGGTTTTTTTCGTGTTTGAATCACGTAGTAATGTGGTAACACACTGAAGCTGTCAATTAAACCTGGTTTCGATCAATATTTTAGAGGATAACACCGGTTAGGTCTGGGTTAGGTCTGGGAAATGCGCGCATCTGGCTTATTCTTTCGCCTTCTTCGCATACTTCTTGGCCAGATCCTGGGTTTTTTTCGAGTTTGAATCACGTAGGAATGTGGTAACACACTGAAGCAGTCAATTAAACCTGGTTTCGATCAATATTTCAGAGGATAACACCGGTTAGGTCTGGGTTAGGTCTGGGTTATGCCCGCATCTGGCTCATGATTTTGCCTTCATCGCATAATTGTTGGCCAAATCCTGGGGTTTTTCCGTGTTTGAATCACGTAGTAATGTGGTAACACACTGAAGCAGTCAATTAAACCTGGTTTCGATCAATATTTCAGAGGATAACACCGGATAGGTCTGTGTTAGGTCTGGGAAATGCGCGCATCTGGCTTATACTTTCGCCTTTTTCGCAAACTTGTTGGCCAGATCCTGGGTATTTTTCGTGTTTGAATCACGTAGTAATGTGGTAACACACTGAAGCAGTCAATTAAACCTGGTTTCGATCAATATTTCAGAGGATAACACCGGTTAGGTCTGGGTTAGGTCTGGGATTTGCGGGCATCTGGCAGATACTTTCGCCTTTTTCGCAAACTTGTTGGCCAGATCCTGGGTATTTTCCGTGTTTGAATCACGTAGTAATGTGGTAACACACTGAAGCAGTCAATTAAACGTGGTTTCGATCAATATTTTAGAGGATAACACCGGTTAGGTCTGGGTTAGGTCCGGGATATGCCCGCATCTGGCTCATGATTTTGCCTTCTTCGCATACTTGTTGGCCAGATCCTGGGTTTTTTTCGTGTTTGAATCACGTAGGAATGTGGTAACACACTGAAGCTGTCAATTAAACCTGGTTTTGATCAATATTTTAGAGGATCACACAGGTTGGGTCTGGGTTAGGTCCGGGATATGCCCGCATCTGGCTCATGATTTTGCCTTCTTCGCATACTTCTTGGCAAGATCCTGGGTTTTTTTCGTGTTTGAATCACGTAGGAATGTGGTAACACACTGAAGCAGTCAATTAAACCTGGTTTCGATCAATATTTTAGAGGATAACACCGGTTAGGTCTGTGTTAGGTCCGGGATATGCCCGCATCTGGCTCATGATTTTGCCTTCTTCGCATACTTGTTGGCCAGATCCTGGGTTTTTTTCGTGTTTGAATCACGTAGTAATGTGGTAACACACTGAAGCTGTCAATTAAACCTGGTTTCGATCAATATTTTAGAGGATAACACCGGTTAGGTCTGTGTTAGGTCTGGGAAATGCGCGCATCTGGCTTATACTTTCGCCTTTTTCGCAAACTTGTTGGCCAGATCCTGCGTTTTTTTCGTGTCTGAATCACGTAGTAATGTGGTAACACACTGAAGCAGCCAATTAAACCTGGTTTCGATCAATATTTTAGAGGATAACACCGGTTAGGTCTGGGTTAGGTCTGGGTTATGCCCGCATCTGGCTCATGATTTTGCCTTCTTCGCATACTTCTTGGCCAGATCCTGGGTTTTTTTCGTGTTTGAATCACGTAGGAATGTGGTAACTCACTGAAGCAGTCAATTAAACCTGGTTTCGATCAATATTTTAGAGGATAACACCGGTTAGGTCTGTGTTAGGTCTGGGATATGCCCGCATCTGGCTCATGATTTTGCCTTCTTCGCATACTTGTTGGCCAGATCCTGGGTTTTTTTCGTGTTTGAATCACGTAGTAATGTGGTAACACACTGAAGCAGTCAATTAAACCTGGTTTCGATCAATATTTCAGAGGATAACACCGGTTAGGTCTGGGTTAGGTCTGGGTTATGCCCGCATCTGGCTCATGATTTTGCCTTCATCGCATAATTGTTGGCCAAATCCTGGGTTTTTTCCGTGTTTGAATCACGTAGTAATGTGGTAACACACTGAAGCAGTCAATTAAACCTGGTTTCGATCAATATTTCAGAGGATAACACCGGATAGGTCTGTGTTAGGTCTGGGAAATGCGCGCATCTGGCTTATACTTTCGCCTTTTTCGCAAACTTGTTGGCCAGATCCTGGGTATTTTTCGTGTTTGAATCACGTAGTAATGTGGTAACACACTGAAGCAGTCAATTAAACCTGGTTTCGATCAATATTTCAGAGGATAACACCGGTTAGGTCTGGGTTAGGTCTGGGAAATGCGCGCATCTGGCTTATACTTTCGCCTTCTTCGCATACTTGTTGGTCAGATCCTGGGTTTTTTCCGCGTTTGATCACGTAGTAATGTGGTAACACACTGAAGCAGTCAATAAAACCTGGTTTCGATCAATATTTTAGAGGATAACACCGGTTAGGTCTGGGTTAGGTCTGGGATTTGCGGGCATCTGGCTGATACTTTCGCCTTTTTCGCAAACTTGTTGGCCAGATCCTGGGTATTTTCCGTGTTTGAATCACGTAGTAATGTGGTAACACACTGAAGCAGTCAATTAAACCAGGTTTCGATCAATATTTTGGAGGATAACACCGGTTAGGTCTGGGTTAGGTCTGGGTTATGCCCGCATCTGGCTCATGATTTTGCCTTCTTCGCATACTTGTTGGCCAGATCCTGGGTTTTTTTCGTGTTTGAATCATGTAGTAATGTGGTAACACACTGAAGCTGTCAATTAAACCTGGTTTCGATCAATATTTTAGAGGATAACACCGGTTAGGTCTGGGTTAGGTCTGGGTTATGCCCGCATCTGGCTCATGATTTTGCCTTCTTCGCATACTTGTTGGCCAGATCCTGGGTTTTTTTCGTGTTTGAATCACGTAGTAATGTGGTAATACACTGAAGCAGTCAATAAAACCTGGTTTCGATCAATATTTTAGAGGATAACACCGGTTTGGTCTGGGTTAGGTCTGGGTTATGCCCGCATCTGGCCCATGATTTTGCCTTCTTCGCATACTTGTTGGCCAGATCCTGGGTTTTTTTCGTGTTTGAATCACGTAGTAATGTGGTAACACACTGAAGCAGTCAATTAAACCTGGTTTCGATCAATATTTTAGAGGATAACACCGGTTAGGTCTGGGTTAGGTCTGGGTTATGCCCGCATCTGGCTCATGATTTTGCCTTCTTCGCATACTTGTTGGCCAGATCCTGGGTTTTTTCCGTGTTTGAATCACGTAGTAATGTGGTATCACACTGAAGCAGTCAATTAAACCTGGTTTCGATCAATATTTTAGAGGATAACACCGGTTAGGTCTGGGTTTCGTCTAGGATATGCCCGCATCTGGCTCATGATTTTGCCTTCATCGCATTCTTGTTGGCCAGATCCTGGGTTTTTTCCGTGTTTGAATCACGTAGTAATGTGGTAATACACTGAAGCAGTCAATTAAACCTGGTTTCGATTTATATTTTAGAGGATAACACCGGTTAGGTCTGTGTTAGGTCTGGGAAATGCGCGCATCTGGCTTATACTTTCGCCTTTTTCGCAAACTTGTTGGCCAGATCCTGCGTTTTTTTCGTGTCTGAATCACGTAGTAATGTGGTAACACACTGAAGCAGCCAATTAAACCTGGTTTCGATCAATATTTTAGAGGATAACACCGGTTAGGTCTGGGTTAGGTCTGGGTTATGCCCGCATCTGGCTCATGATTTTGCCTTCTTCGCATACTTCTTGGCCAGATCCTGGGTTTTTTTCGTGTTTGAATCACGTAGGAATGTGGTAACACACTGAAGCAGTCAATTAAACCTGGTTTCGATCAATATTTTAGAGGATAACACCGGTTAGGTCTGTGTTAGGTCCGGGATATGCCCGCATCTGGCTCATGATTTTGCCTTCTTCGCATACTTGTTGGCCAGATCCTGGGTTTTTTTCGTGTTTGAATCACGTAGTAATGTGGTAACACACTGAAGCTGTCAATTAAACCTGGTTTCGATCAATATTTTAGAGGATAACACCGGTTAGGTCTGGGTTAGGTCTGGGAAATGCGCGCATCTGGCTTATTCTTTCGCCTTCTTCGCATACTTCTTGGCCAGATCCTGGGTTTTTTTCGAGTTTGAATCACGTAGGAATGTGGTAACACACTGAAGCAGTCAATTAAACCTGGTTTCGATCAATATTTCAGAGGATAACACCGGTTAGGTCTGGGTTAGGTCTGGGTTATGCCCGCATCTGGCTCATGATTTTGCCTTCATCGCATAATTGTTGGCCAAATCCTGGGTTTTTTCCGTGTTTGAATCACGTAGTAATGTGGTAACACACTGAAGCAGTCAATTAAACCTGGTTTCGATCAATATTTCAGAGGATAACACCGGATAGGTCTGTGTTAGGTCTGGGAAATGCGCGCATCTGGCTTATACTTTCGCCTTTTTCGCAAACTTGTTGGCCAGATCCTGGGTATTTTTCGTGTTTGAATCACGTAGTAATGTGGTAACACACTGAAGCAGTCAATTAAACCTGGTTTCGATCAATATTTCAGAGGATAACACCGGTTAGGTCTGGGTTAGGTCTGGGATTTGCGGGCATCTGGCAGATACTTTCGCCTTTTTCGCAAACTTGTTGGCCAGATCCTGGGTATTTTCCGTGTTTGAATCACGTAGTAATGTGGTAACACACTGAAGCAGTCAATTAAACGTGGTTTCGATCAATATTTTAGAGGATAACACCGGTTAGGTCTGGGTTAGGTCCGGGATATGCCCGCATCTGGCTCATGATTTTGCCTTCTTCGCATACTTGTTGGCCAGATCCTGGGTTTTTTTCGTGTTTGAATCACGTAGGAATGTGGTAACACACTGAAGCTGTCAATTAAACCTGGTTTTGATCAATATTTTAGAGGATAACACCGGTTAGGTCTGGGTTAGGTCTGGGTTATGCCCGCATCTGGCTCATGATTTTGCCTTCTTCGCATACTTGTTGGCCAGATCCTGGGTTTTTCCGTGTTTGAATCACGTAGTAATGTGGTAACACACTGAAGCAGTCAATTAAACCTGGTTTCGATCAATATTTCAGAGGATAACACCGGTTAGGTCTGGGTTAGGTCTGGGAAATGCGCGCATCTGGCTTATACTTTCGCCTTTTTCGCAAACTTGTTGGCCAGATCCTGGGTTTTTTTCGTGTTTGAATCACGTAGTAATGTGGTAACACACTGAAGCTGTCAATTAAACCTGGTTTCGATCAATATTTTAGAGGATAACACCGGTTAGGTCTGGGTTAGGTCTGGGAAATGCGCGCATCTGGCTTATTCTTCCGCCTTCTTCGCATACTTCTTGGCCAGATCCTGGGTTTTTTTCGTGTTTGAATCACGTAGGAATGTGGTAACACACTGAAGCAGTCAATTAAACCTGGTTTCGATCAATATTTTAGAGGATAACACCGGTTAGGTCTGTGTTAGGTCCGGGATATGCCCGCATCTGGCTCATGATTTTGCCTTCTTCGCATACTTGTTGGCCAGATCCTGGGTTTTTTTCGTGTTTGAATCACGTAGTAATGTGGTAACACACTGAAGCTGTCAATTAAACCTGGTTTCGATCAATATTTTAGAGGATAACACCGGTTAGGTCTGGGTTAGGTCTGGGAAATGCGCGCATCTGGCTTATTCTTTCGCCTTCTTCGCATACTTCTTGGCCAGATCCTGGGTTTTTTTCGAGTTTGAATCACGTAGGAATGTGGTAACACACTGAAGCAGTCAATTAAACCTGGTTTCGATCAATATTTCAGAGGATAACGCCGGTTAGGTCTGGGTTAGGTCTGGGTTATGCCCGCATCTGGCTCATGATTTTGCCTTCATCGCATAATTGTTGGCCAAATCCTGGGTTTTTTCCGTGTTTGAATCACGTAGTAATGTGGTAACACACTGAAGCAGTCAATTAAACCTGGTTTCGATCAATATTTCAGAGGATAACACCGGATAGGTCTGTGTTAGGTCTGGGAAATGCGCGCATCTGGCTTATACTTTCGCCTTTTTCGCAAACTTGTTGGCCAGATCCTGGGTATTTTTCGTGTTTGAATCACGTAGTAATGTGGTAACACACTGAAGCAGTCAATTAAACCTGGTTTCGATCAATATTTCAGAGGATAACACCGGTTAGGTCTGGGTTAGGTCTGGGATTTGCGGGCATCTGGCAGATACTTTCGCCTTTTTCGCAAACTTGTTGGCCAGATCCTGGGTATTTTCCGTGTTTGAATCACGTAGTAATGTGGTAACACACTGAAGCAGTCAATTAAACGTGGTTTCGATCAATATTTTAGAGGATAACACCGGTTAGGTCTGGGTTAGGTCCGGGATATGCCCGCATCTGGCTCATGATTTTGCCTTCTTCGCATACTTGTTGGCCAGATCCTGGGTTTTTTTCGTGTTTGAATCACGTAGGAATGTGGTAACACACTGAAGCTGTCAATTAAACCTGGTTTTGATCAATATTTTAGAGGATAACACCGGTTAGGTCTGGGTTAGGTCTGGGTTATGCCCGCATCTGGCTCATGATTTTGCCTTCTTCGCATACTTGTTGGCCAGATCCTGGGTTTTTTCCGTGTTTGAATCACGTAGTAATGTGGTAACACACTGAAGCAGTCAATTAAACCTGGTTTCGATCAATATTTCAGAGGATAACACCGGTTAGGTCTGGGTTAGGTCTGGGAAATGCGCGCATCTGGCTTATACTTTCGCCTTTTTCGCAAACTTGTTGGCCAGATCCTGGGTTTTTTTCGTGTTTGAATCACGTAGTAATGTGGTAACACACTGAAGCTGTCAATTAAACCTGGTTTCGATCAATATTTTAGAGGATAACACCGGTTAGGTCTGGGTTAGGTCTGGGAAATGCGCGCATCTGGCTTATTCTTCCGCCTTCTTCGCATACTTCTTGGCCAGATCCTGGGTTTTTTTCGTGTTTGAATCACGTAGGAATGTGGTAACACACTGAAGCAGTCAATTAAACCTGGTTTCGATCAATATTTCAGAGGATAACACCGGTTAGGTCTGGGTTAGGTCTGGGTTATGCCCGCATCTGGCTCATGATTTTGCCTTCATCGCATAATTGTTGGCCAAATCCTGGGTTTTTTCCGTGTTTGAATCACGTAGTAATGTGGTAACACACTGAAGCAGTCAATTAAACCTGGTTTCGATCAATATTTCAGAGGATAACACCGGATAGGTCTGTGTTAGGTCTGGGAAATGCGCGCATCTGGCTTATACTTTCACCTTTTTCGCAAACTTGTTGGCCAGATCCTGGTTATTTTTCGTGTTTGAATCACGTAGTAATGTGGTAACACACTGAAGCTGTCAATTAAACCTGGTTTCGATCAATATTTTAGAGGATAACACCGGTTAGGTCTGGGTTAGGTCTGGGAAATGCGCGCATCTGGCTTATTCTTCCGCCTTCTTCGCATACTTGTTGGTCAGATCCTGGGTTTTTTCCGTGTTTGATCACGTAGTAATGTGGTAACACACTGAAGCAGTCAATAAAACCTGGTTTCGATCAATATTTTAGAGGATAACACCGGTTAGGTCTGGGTTAGGTCTGGGATTTGCGGGCATCTGGCTTATACTTTCGCCTTTTTCGCAAACTTGTTGGCCAGATCCTGGGTATTTTCCGTGTTTGAATCACGTAGTAATGTGGAAACACACTGAAGCAGTCAATTAAACGTGGTTTCGATCAATATTTTAGAGGATAACACCGGTTAGGTCTGTGTTAGGTCCGGGATATGCCCGCATCTGGCTCATGATTTTGCCTTCTTCGCATACTTGTTGGCCAGATCCTGGGTTTTTTTCGTGTTTGAATCACGTAGGAATGTGGTAACACACTGAAGCTGTCAATTAAACCTGGCTATGATCAATATTTTAGAGGATAACACCGGTTAGGTCTGGGTTAGGTCTGGGTTATGCCCGCATCTGGCTCATGATTTTGCCTTCTTCGCATACTTGTTGGCCAGATCCTGGGTTTTCTTCGAGTTTGAATCACGTAGTAATGTGGTAACACACTGAAGCTGTCAATTAAACCTTGTTTCGATCAATATTTTAGAGGATAACACCGGTTAGGTCTGGGTTAGGTCTGGGATATGCGCGCATCTGGCTTATACTTTCACCTTTGTCGCAAACTTGTTGGCCAGATCCTGGGTTTTTTTCGTGTTTGAATCACGTAGTAATGTGGTAACACACTGAAGCTGTCAATTAAACCTGGTTTCGATCAATATTTTAGAGGATAACACCGGTTAGGTCTGGGTTAGGTACGGGATATGCCCGCATCTGGCTCATGATTTTGCCTTCTTCGCATACTTTTTGGCAAGATCCTGGGTTTTTTTCGTGTTTGAATCACGTAGGAATGTGGTAACACACTGAAGCAGTCAATTAAACCTGGTTTCGATCAATATTTTAGAGGATAACACCGGTTAGGTCTGTGTTAGGTCCGGGATATGCCCGCATCTGGCTCATGATTTTGCCTTCTTCGCATACTTGTTGGCCAGATCCTGGGTTTTTTTCGTGTTTGAATCACGTAGTAATGTGGTAACACACTGAAGCTGTCAATTAAACCTGGTTTCGATCAATATTTTAGAGGAAAACACCGGTTAGGTCTGGGTTAGGTCCAGGATATGCCCGCATCTGGCTCATGGTTTTGCCTTCTTCGCATAGTTGTTGGCCAGATCCTGGGTTTTTTTCGTGTTTGAATCACGTAGTAATGTGGTAACACACTGAAGCAGTCAATTAAACCTGGTTTCGATCAATATTTCAGAGGATAACACCGGTTAGGTCTGGGTTAGGTCTGGGAAATGCGCGCATCTGGCTTATACTTTCGCCTTCTTCGCATACTTGTTGGTCAGATCCTGGGTTTTTTCCGTGTTTGATCACGTAGTAATGTGGTAACACACTGAAGCAGTCAATAAAACCTGGTTTCGATCAATATTTTAGAGGATAACACCGGTTAGGTCTGGGTTAGGTCTGGGATTTGCGCGCATCTGGCTTATACTTTCGCCTTCTTCGCATACTTGTTGGCCAGATCCAGGGTTTTTTCCGTGTTTGAATCACGTAGTAATGTGGTAACACACTGAAGCAGTCAATTAAACCTGGTTTCGATCAATATTTCAGAGGATAACACCGGTTAGGTCTGGGTTAGGTCTGGGAAATGCGCGCATCTGGCTTATTCTTTCGCCTTCTTCGCATACTTGTTGGCCAAATCCTGGGTTTTTTCCGTGTTTGAATCACGTAGTAATGTGGTAACACACTGAAGCAGTCAATTAAACCTGGTTTCGATCAATATTTCAGAGGATAACACCGGTTAGGTCTGTGTTAGGTCTGGGAAATGCGCGCATCTGGCTTATACTTTCGCCTTTTTCGCAAACTTGTTGGCCAGATCCTGGGTTTTTTTCGTGTTTGATTCACGTAGTAATGTGGTAACACACTGAAGCTGTCAAATAAACCTGGTTTCGATCAATATTTTAGAGGAAAACACCGGTTAGGTCTGGGTTAGGTCCAGGATATGCCCGCATCTGGCTCATGGTTTTGCCTTCTTCGCATAGTTGTTGGCCAGATCCTGGGTTTTTTTCGTGTTTGAATCACGTAGTAAAGTGGTAACACACTGAAGCAGTCAATTAAACCTGGTTTCGATCAATATTTCAGAGGATAACACCGGTTAGGTCTGGGTTAGGTCTGGGAAATGCGCGCATCTGGCTTATACTTTCGCCTTCTTCGCATACTTGTTGGTCAGATCCTGGGTTTTTTCCGTGTTTGATCACGTAGTAATGTGGTAACACACTGAAGCAGTCAATAAAACCTGGTTTCGATCAATATTTTAGAGGATAACACCGGTTAGGTCTGGGTTAGGTCTGGGATTTGCGCGCATCTGGCTTATACTTTCGCCTTCTTCGCATACTTGTTGGCCAGATCCTGGGTTTTTTCCGTGTTTGAATCACGTAGTAATGTGGTAACACACTGAAGCAGTCAATTAAACCTGGTTTCGATCAATATTTCAGAGGATAACACCGGTTAGGTCTGGGTTAGGTCTGGGAAATGCGCGCATCTGGCTTATTCTTTCGCCTTCTTCGCATACTTGTTGGCCAAATCCTGGGTTTTTTCCGTGTTTGAATCACGTAGTAATGTGGTAACACACTGAAGCAGTCAATTAAACCTGGTTTCGATCAATATTTCGGAGGATAACACCGGTTAGGTCTTTGTTAGGTCTGGGAAATGCGCGCATCTGGCTTATACTTTCGCCTTTTTCGCAAACTTGTTGGCCAGATCCTGGGTATTTTTCGTGTTTGAATCACGTAGTAATGTGGTAACACACTGAAGCTGTCAATTAAACCTGGTTTCGATCAATATTTTAGAGGATAACACAGGTTGCGTCTGGGTTAGGTCCGGGATATGCCCGCATCTGGCTCATGATTTTGCCTTCTTCGCATACTTGTTTGCCAGATCCTGGGTTTTTTTCGTGTTTGAATCACGTAGTAATGTGGTAACACACTGAAGCAGTCAATTAAACCTGGTTTCGATCAATATTTTAGAGGATCACACAGGTTGGGTCTGGGTTAGGTCCGGGATATGCCCGCATCTGGCTCATGGTTTTGCCTTCTTCGCATACTTGTTGGCCAGATCCTGGGTTTTTTTCGTGTTTGAATCACGTAGTAATGTGGTAACACACTGAAGCTGTCAATTAAACCTGGTTTCGATCAGTATTTCAGAGGATAACACCGGTTAGGTCTGGGTTAGGTCTGGGAAATGCGCGCATCTGGCTTATACTTTCGCCTTCTTCGCATACTTGTTGGTCAGATCCTGGGTTTTTTCCGTGTTTGATCACGTAGTAATGTGGTAACACACTGAAGCAGTCAATAAAACCTGGTTTCGATCAATATTTTAGAGGATCACACAGGTTGGGTCTGGGTTAGGTCCGGGATATGCCCGCATCTGGCTCATGATTTTGCCTTCTTCGCATACTTCTTGGCAAGATCCTGGGTTTTTTTCGTGTTTGAATCACGTAGGAATGTGGTAACACACTGAAGCAGTCAATTAAACCTGGTTTCGATCAATATTTTAGAGGATAACACCGGTTAGGTCTGTGTTAGGTCCGGGATATGCCCGCATCTGGCTCATGATTTTGCCTTCTTCGCATACTTGTTGGCCAGATCCTGGGTTTTTTTCGTGTTTGAATCACGTAGTAATGTGGTAACACACTGAAGCTGTCAATTAAACCTGGTTTCGATCAATATTTTAGAGGATAACACCGGTTAGGTCTGTGTTAGGTCTGGGAAATGCGCGCATCTGGCTTATACTTTCGCCTTTTTCGCAAACTTGTTGGCCAGATCCTGCGTTTTTTTCGTGTCTGAATCACGTAGTAATGTGGTAACACACTGAAGCAGCCAATTAAACCTGGTTTCGATCAATATTTTAGAGGATAACACCGGTTAGGTCTGGGTTAGGTCTGGGTTATGCCCGCATCTGGCTCATGATTTTGCCTTCTTCGCATACTTCTTGGCCAGATCCTGGGTTTTTTTCGTGTTTGAATCACGTAGGAATGTGGTAACACACTGAAGCAGTCAATTAAACCTGGTTTCGATCAATATTTTAGAGGATAACACCGGTTAGGTCTGTGTTAGGTCTGGGATATGCCCGCATCTGGCTCATGATTTTGCCTTCTTCGCATACTTGTTGGCCAGATCCTGGGTTTTTTTCGTGTTTGAATCACGTAGTAATGTGGTAACACACTGAAGCAGTCAATTAAACCTGGTTTCGATCAATATTTCAGAGGATAACACCGGTTAGGTCTGGGTTAGGTCTGGGTTATGCCCGCATCTGGCTCATGATTTTGCCTTCATCGCATAATTGTTGGCCAAATCCTGGGTTTTTTCCGTGTTTGAATCACGTAGTAATGTGGTAACACACTGAAGCAGTCAATTAAACCTGGTTTCGATCAATATTTCAGAGGATAACACCGGATAGGTCTGTGTTAGGTCTGGGAAATGCGCGCATCTGGCTTATACTTTCGCCTTTTTCGCAAACTTGTTGGCCAGATCCTGGGTATTTTTCGTGTTTGAATCACGTAGTAATGTGGTAACACACTGAAGCAGTCAATTAAACCTGGTTTCGATCAATATTTCAGAGGATAACACCGGTTAGGTCTGGGTTAGGTCTGGGAAATGCGCGCATCTGGCTTATACTTTCGCCTTCTTCGCATACTTGTTGGTCAGATCCTGGGTTTTTTCCGCGTTTGATCACGTAGTAATGTGGTAACACACTGAAGCAGTCAATAAAACCTGGTTTCGATCAATATTTTAGAGGATAACACCGGTTAGGTCTGGGTTAGGTCTGGGATTTGCGGGCATCTGGCTGATACTTTCGCCTTTTTCGCAAACTTGTTGGCCAGATCCTGGGTATTTTCCGTGTTTGAATCACGTAGTAATGTGGTAACACACTGAAGCAGTCAATTAAACCAGGTTTCGATCAATATTTTGGAGGATAACACCGGTTAGGTCTGGGTTAGGTCTGGGTTATGCCCGCATCTGGCTCATGATTTTGCCTTCTTCGCATACTTGTTGGCCAGATCCTGGGTTTTTTTCGTGTTTGAATCATGTAGTAATGTGGTAACACACTGAAGCTGTCAATTAAACCTGGTTTCGATCAATATTTTAGAGGATAACACCGGTTAGGTCTGGGTTAGGTCTGGGTTATGCCCGCATCTGGCTCATGATTTTGCCTTCTTCGCATACTTGTTGGCCAGATCCTGGGTTTTTTTCGTGTTTGAATCACGTAGTAATGTGGTAATACACTGAAGCAGTCAATAAAACCTGGTTTCGATCAATATTTTAGAGGATAACACCGGTTTGGTCTGGGTTAGGTCTGGGTTATGCCCGCATCTGGCCCATGATTTTGCCTTCTTCGCATACTTGTTGGCCAGATCCTGGGTTTTTTTCGTGTTTGAATCACGTAGTAATGTGGTAACACACTGAAGCAGTCAATTAAACCTGGTTTCGATCAATATTTTAGAGGATAACACCGGTTAGGTCTGGGTTAGGTCTGGGTTATGCCCGCATCTGGCTCATGATTTTGCCTTCTTCGCATACTTGTTGGCCAGATCCTGGGTTTTTTCCGTGTTTGAATCACGTAGTAATGTGGTATCACACTGAAGCAGTCAATTAAACCTGGTTTCGATCAATATTTTAGAGGATAACACCGGTTAGGTCTGGGTTTCGTCTAGGATATGCCCGCATCTGGCTCATGATTTTGCCTTCATCGCATTCTTGTTGGCCAGATCCTGGGTTTTTTCCGTGTTTGAATCACGTAGTAATGTGGTAATACACTGAAGCAGTCAATTAAACCTGGTTTCGATTTATATTTTAGAGGATAACACCGGTTAGGTCTGTGTTAGGTCTGGGAAATGCGCGCATCTGGCTTATACTTTCGCCTTTTTCGCAAACTTGTTGGCCAGATCCTGCGTTTTTTTCGTGTCTGAATCACGTAGTAATGTGGTAACACACTGAAGCAGCCAATTAAACCTGGTTTCGATCAATATTTTAGAGGATAACACCGGTTAGGTCTGGGTTAGGTCTGGGTTATGCCCGCATCTGGCTCATGATTTTGCCTTCTTCGCATACTTCTTGGCCAGATCCTGGGTTTTTTTCGTGTTTGAATCACGTAGGAATGTGGTAACACACTGAAGCAGTCAATTAAACCTGGTTTCGATCAATATTTTAGAGGATAACACCGGTTAGGTCTGTGTTAGGTCCGGGATATGCCCGCATCTGGCTCATGATTTTGCCTTCTTCGCATACTTGTTGGCCAGATCCTGGGTTTTTTTCGTGTTTGAATCACGTAGTAATGTGGTAACACACTGAAGCTGTCAATTAAACCTGGTTTCGATCAATATTTTAGAGGATAACACCGGTTAGGTCTGGGTTAGGTCTGGGAAATGCGCGCATCTGGCTTATTCTTTCGCCTTCTTCGCATACTTCTTGGCCAGATCCTGGGTTTTTTTCGAGTTTGAATCACGTAGGAATGTGGTAACACACTGAAGCAGTCAATTAAACCTGGTTTCGATCAATATTTCAGAGGATAACACCGGTTAGGTCTGGGTTAGGTCTGGGTTATGCCCGCATCTGGCTCATGATTTTGCCTTCATCGCATAATTGTTGGCCAAATCCTGGGTTTTTTCCGTGTTTGAATCACGTAGTAATGTGGTAACACACTGAAGCAGTCAATTAAACCTGGTTTCGATCAATATTTCAGAGGATAACACCGGATAGGTCTGTGTTAGGTCTGGGAAATGCGCGCATCTGGCTTATACTTTCGCCTTTTTCGCAAACTTGTTGGCCAGATCCTGGGTATTTTTCGTGTTTGAATCACGTAGTAATGTGGTAACACACTGAAGCAGTCAATTAAACCTGGTTTCGATCAATATTTCAGAGGATAACACCGGTTAGGTCTGGGTTAGGTCTGGGATTTGCGGGCATCTGGCAGATACTTTCGCCTTTTTCGCAAACTTGTTGGCCAGATCCTGGGTATTTTCCGTGTTTGAATCACGTAGTAATGTGGTAACACACTGAAGCAGTCAATTAAACGTGGTTTCGATCAATATTTTAGAGGATAACACCGGTTAGGTCTGGGTTAGGTCCGGGATATGCCCGCATCTGGCTCATGATTTTGCCTTCTTCGCATACTTGTTGGCCAGATCCTGGGTTTTTTTCGTGTTTGAATCACGTAGGAATGTGGTAACACACTGAAGCTGTCAATTAAACCTGGTTTTGATCAATATTTTAGAGGATAACACCGGTTAGGTCTGGGTTAGGTCTGGGTTATGCCCGCATCTGGCTCATGATTTTGCCTTCTTCGCATACTTGTTGGCCAGATCCTGGGTTTTTTCCGTGTTTGAATCACGTAGTAATGTGGTAACACACTGAAGCAGTCAATTAAACCTGGTTTCGATCAATATTTCAGAGGATAACACCGGTTAGGTCTGGGTTAGGTCTGGGAAATGCGCGCATCTGGCTTATACTTTCGCCTTTTTCGCAAACTTGTTGGCCAGATCCTGGGTTTTTTTCGTGTTTGAATCACGTAGTAATGTGGTAACACACTGAAGCTGTCAATTAAACCTGGTTTCGATCAATATTTTAGAGGATAACACCGGTTAGGTCTGGGTTAGGTCTGGGAAATGCGCGCATCTGGCTTATTCTTCCGCCTTCTTCGCATACTTCTTGGCCAGATCCTGGGTTTTTTTCGTGTTTGAATCACGTAGGAATGTGGTAACACACTGAAGCAGTCAATTAAACCTGGTTTCGATCAATATTTCAGAGGATAACACCGGTTAGGTCTGGGTTAGGTCTGGGTTATGCCCGCATCTGGCTCATGATTTTGCCTTCATCGCATAATTGTTGGCCAAATCCTGGGTTTTTTCCGTGTTTGAATCACGTAGTAATGTGGTAACACACTGAAGCAGTCAATTAAACCTGGTTTCGATCAATATTTCAGAGGATAACACCGGATAGGTCTGTGTTAGGTCTGGGAAATGCGCGCATCTGGCTTATACTTTCGCCTTTTTCGCAAACTTGTTGGCCAGATCCTGGTTATTTTTCGTGTTTGAATCACGTAGTAATGTGGTAACACACTGAAGCAGTCAATTAAACCTGGTTTCGATCAATATTTCAGAGGATAACACCGGTTAGGTCTGGGTTAGGTCTGGGAAATGCGCGCATCTGGCTTATACTTTCGCCTTCTTCGCATACTTGTTGGTCAGATCCTGGGTTTTTTCCGTGTTTGATCACGTAGTAATGTGGTAACACACTGAAGCAGTCAATAAAACCTGGTTTCGATCAATATTTTAGAGGATAACACCGGTTAGGTCTGGGTTAGGTCTGGGATTTGCGGGCATCTGGCTTATACTTTCGCCTTTTTCGCAAACTTGTTGGCCAGATCCTGGGTATTTTCCGTGTTTGAATCACGTAGTAATGTGGTAACACACTGAAGCAGTCAATTAAACGTGGTTTCGATCAATATTTTAGAGGATAACACCGGTTAGGTCTGTGTTAGGTCCGGGATATGCCCGCATCTGGCTCATGATTTTGCCTTCTTCGCATACTTGTTGGCCAGATCCTGGGTTTTTTTCGTGTTTGAATCACGTAGGAATGTGGTAACACACTGAAGCTGTCAATTAAACCTGGCTATGATCAATATTTTAGAGGATAACACCGGTTAGGTCTGGGTTAGGTCTGGGTTATGCCCGCATCTGGCTCATGATTTTGCCTTCTTCGCATACTTGTTGGCCAGATCCTGGGTTTTTTCCGAGTTTGAATCACGTAGTAATGTGGTAACACACTGAAGCTGTCAATTAAACCTTGTTTCGATCAATATTTTAGAGGATAACACCGGTTAGGTCTGGGTTAGGTCTGGGATATGCGCGCATCTGGCTTATACTTTCACCTTTGTCGCAAACTTGTTGGCCAGATCCTGGGTTTTTTTCGTGTTTGAATCACGTAGTAATGTGGTAACACACTGAAGCTGTCAATTAAACCTGGTTTCGATCAATATTTTAGAGGATAACACCGGTTAGGTATGGGTTAGGTACGGGATATGCCCGCATCTGGCTCATGATTTTGCCTTCTTCGCATACTTTTTGGCAAGATCCTGGGTTTTTTTCGTGTTTGAATCACGTAGGAATGTGGTAACACACTGAAGCAGTCAATTAAACCTGGTTTCGATCAATATTTTAGAGGATAACACCGGTTAGGTCTGTGTTAGGTCCGGGATATGCCCGCATCTGGCTCATGATTTTGCCTTCTTCGCATACTTGTTGGCCAGATCCTGGGTTTTTTTCGTGTTTGAATCACGTAGTAATGTGGTAACACACTGAAGCTGTCAATTAAACCTGGTTTCGATCAATATTTTAGAGGAAAACACCGGTTAGGTCTGGGTTAGGTCCAGGATATGCCCGCATCTGGCTCATGGTTTTGCCTTCTTCGCATAGTTGTTGGCCAGATCCTGGGTTTTTTTCGTGTTTGAATCACGTAGTAATGTGGTAACACACTGAAGCAGTCAATTAAACCTGGTTTCGATCAATATTTCAGAGGATAACACCGGTTAGGTCTGGGTTAGGTCTGGGAAATGCGCGCATCTGGCTTATACTTTCGCCTTCTTCGCATACTTGTTGGTCAGATCCTGGGTTTTTTCCGTGTTTGATCACGTAGTAATGTGGTAACACACAGAAGCAGTCAATAAAACCTGGTTTCGATCAATATTTTAGAGGATAACACCGGTTAGGTCTGGGTTAGGTCTGGGATTTGCGCGCATCTGGCTTATACTTTCGCCTTCTTCGCATACTTGTTGGCCAGATCCTGGGTTTTTTCCGTGTTTGAATCACGTAGTAATGTGGTAACACACTGAAGCAGTCAATTAAACCTGGTTTCGATCAATATTTCAGAGGATAACACCGGTTAGGTCTGGGTTAGGTCTGGGAAATGCGCGCATCTGGCTTATTCTTTCGCCTTCTTCGCATACTTGTTGGCCAAATCCTGGGTTTTTTCCGTGTTTGAATCACGTAGTAATGTGGTAACACACTGAAGCAGTCAATTAAACCTGGTTTCGATCAATATTTCGGAGGATAACACCGGTTAGGTCTGTGTTAGGTCTGGGAAATGCGCGCATCTGGCTTATACTTTCGCCTTTTTCGCAAACTTGTTGGCCAGATCCTGGGTATTTTTCGTGTTTGAATCACGTAGTAATGTGGTAACACACTGAAGCTGTCAATTAAACCTGGTTTCGATCAATATTTTAGAGGATAACACAGGTTGCGTCTGGGTTAGGTCCGGGATATGCCCGCATCTGGCTCATGATTTTGCCTTCTTCGCATACTTGTTTGCCAGATCCTGGGTTTTTTTCGTGTTTGAATCACGTAGTAATGTGGTAACACACTGAAGCAGTCAATTAAACCTGGTTTCGATCAATATTTTAGAGGATCACACAGGTTGGGTCTGGGTTAGGTCCGGGATATGCCCGCATCTGGCTCATGGTTTTGCCTTCTTCGCATACTTGTTGGCCAGATCCTGGGTTTTTTTCGTGTTTGAATCACGTAGTAATGTGGTAACACACTGAAGCTGTCAATTAAACCTGGTTTCGATCAGTATTTCAGAGGATAACACCGGTTAGGTCTGGGTTAGGTCTGGGAAATGCGCGCATCTGGCTTATACTTTCGCCTTCTTCGCATACTTGTTGGTCAGATCCTGGGTTTTTTCCGTGTTTGATCACGTAGTAATGTGGTAACACACTGAAGCAGTCAATAAAACCTGGTTTCGATCAATATTTTAGAGGATCACACAGGTTGGGTCTGGGTTAGGTCCGGGATATGCCCGCATCTGGCTCATGATTTTGCCTTCTTCGCATACTTCTTGGCAAGATCCTGGGTTTTTTTCGTGTTTGAATCACGTAGGAATGTGGTAACACACTGAAGCAGTCAATTAAACCTGGTTTCGATCAATATTTTAGAGGATAACACCGGTTAGGTCTGTGTTAGGTCCGGGATATGCCCGCATCTGGCTCATGATTTTGCCTTCTTCGCATACTTGTTGGCCAGATCCTGGGTTTTTTTCGTGTTTGAATCACGTAGTAATGTGGTAACACACTGAAGCTGTCAATTAAACCTGGTTTCGATCAATATTTTAGAGGATAACACCGGTTAGGTCTGGGTTAGGTCTGGGATATGCGCGCATCTGGCTTATACTTTCACCTTTTTCGCAAACTTGTTGGCCAGATCCTGGGTTTTTTTCGTGTTTGAATCACGTAGTAATGTTGTAACACACTGAAGCTGTCAATTAAGCCTGGTTTTGATCAATATTTTAGAGGATAACACCGGTTAGGTCTGGGTTAGGTCCGGGATATGCCCGCATCTGGCTCATGATTTTGCCTTCTTCGCATACTTGTTGGCCAGATCCTGGGTTTTTTTCGTGTTTGAATCACGTAGTAATGTGGTAACACACTGAAGCTGTCAATTAAACCTGGTTTCGATAAATATTTTAGAGGATAACACCGGTTAGGTCTGGGTTAGGTCTGGGTTATTCCCGCATCTGGCTCATGATTTTGCCTTCATCGCATACTTGTTGGCCAAATCCTGGGGTTTTTCCGTGTTTGAATCACGTAGTAATGTGGTAACACACTGAAGCAGTCAATTAAACCTGGTTTCGATCAATATTTCAGAGGATAACACCGGTTAGGTCTGGGTTAGGTCTGGGAAATGCGCGCATCTGGCTTATACTTTCACCTTTTTCGCAAACTTGTTGGCCAGATCCTGGGTTTTTTCCGTGTTTGAATCACGTAGTAATGTGGTAACACACTGAAGCAGTCAATAAAACCTGGTTTCGATCAATATTTTAGAGGATAACACCGGTTAGGTCTGGGTTTGGTCTGGGATTTGCGCGCATCTGGCTTATACTTTCGCCTTTTTCGCAAACTTGTTGGCCAGATCCTGGGTATTTTCCGTGTTTGAATCACGTAGTAATGTGGTAACACACTGAAGCAGTCAACTAAACCTGGTTTCGATCAATATTTCAGAGGATAACACCGGTAAGGTCTGGGTTAGGTCTGGGTTATGCCCGCATCTGGCTCATGATTTTGCCTTCTTCGCATACTTGTTGGTCAGATCCTGGGTTTTTTCCGTGTTTGATCACGTAGTAATGTGGTAACACACTGAAGCAGTCAATAAAACCTGGTTTCGATCAATATTTTAGAGGATAACACCGGTTAGGTCTGGGTTAGGTCTGGGATTTGCGCGCATCTGGCTTATACTTTCGCCTTTTTCGCAAACTTGTTGGCCAGATCCTGGGTATTTTTCGTGTTTGAATCACGTAGTAATGTGGTAACACACTGAAGCAGTCAATTAAACCTGGTTTCGATCAGTATTTCAGAGGATAACACCGGTTAGGTCTGGGTTAGGTCTGGGAAATGCGCGCATCTGGCTTATACTTTCGCCTTCTTCGCATACTTGTTGGTCAGATCCTGGGTTTCTTCCGTGTTTGATCACGTAGTAATGTGGTAACACACTGAAGCAGTCAATAAAACCTGGTTTCGATCAATATTTTAGAGGATAACACCGGTTAGGTCTGGGTTAGGTCTGGGATTTGCGGGCATCTGGCTTATACTTTCGCCGTTTTCGCAAACTTGTTGGCCAGATCCTGGGTATTTTCCGTGTTTGAATCACGTAGTAATGTGGTAACACACTGAAGCAGTCAATTAAACCTGGTTTCGATCGATATTTTAGAGGATAACACCGGTTATGTCTGGGTTAGGTCCGGGATATGCCCGCATCTGGCTCATGATTTTGCCTTCTTCGCATACTTGTTGGCCAGATCCTGGGTTTTTTTCGTGTTTGAATCACGTAGTAATGTGGTAACACACTGAAGCAGTCAATTAAACCTGGTTTCGATCAATATTTTAGAGGATCACACAGGTTGGGTCTGGGTTAGGTCCGGGATATGCCCGCATCTGGCTCATGATTTTGCCTTCTTCGCATACTTCTTGGCAAGATCCTGGGTTTTTTTCGTGTTTGAATCACGTAGGAATGTGGTAACACACTGAAGCAGTCAATTAAACCTGGTTTCGATCAATATTTTAGAGGATAACACCGGTTAGGTCTGTGTTAGGTCCGGGATATGCCCGCATCTGGCTCATGATTTTGCCTTCTGCGCATACTTGTTGGCCAGATCCTGGGTTTTTTTCGTGTTTGAATCACGTAGTAATGTGGTAACACACTGAAGCTGTCAATTAAACCTGGTTTCGAACAATATTTTAGAGGATAACACCGGTTAGGTCTGGGTTAGGTCTGGGATATGCGCGCATCTGGCTTATACTTTCACCTTTTTCGCAAACTTGTTGGCCAGATCCTGGGTTTTTTTCGTGTTTGAATCACGTAGTAATGTGGTAACACACTGAAGCTGTCAATTAAGCCTGGTTTTGATCAATATTTTAGAGGATAACACCGGTTAGGTCTGGGTTAGGTCTGGGAAATGCGCGCATCTGGCTTATACTTTCGCCTTCTTCGCATACTTGTTGGTCAGATCCTGGGTTTTTTCCGTGTTTGATCACGTAGTAATGTGGTAACACACTGAAGCAGTCAATAAAACCTGGTTTCGATCAATATTTTAGAGGATAACACCGGTTAGGTCTGGGTTAGGTCTGGGATTTGCGCGCATCTGGCTTATACTTTCGCCTTTTTCGCAAACTTGTTGGCCAGATCCTGGGTATTTTCCGTGCTTGAATCACGTAGTAATGTGGTAACACACTGAAGCAGTCAATTAAACCTGGTTTCGATCAATATTTTAGAGGATAACACCGGTTAGGTCTGGGTTAGGTCCGGGATATGCCCGCATCTGGCTCATGATTTTGCCTTCTTCGCATACTTGTTGGCCAGATCCTGGGTTTTTTTCGTGTTTGAATCACGTAGTAATGTGGTAACACACTGAAGCTGTCAATTAAACCTGGTTTCGATAAATATTTTAGAGGATAACACCGGTTAGGTCTGGGTTAGGTCTGGGTTATGCCCGCATCTGGCTCATGATTTTGCCTTCATCGCATACTTGTTGGCCAAATCCTGGGGTTTTTCCGTGTTTGAATCACGTAGTAATGTGGTAACACACTGAAGCAGTCAATTAAACCTGGTTTCGATCAATATTTCAGAGGATAACACCGGTTAGGTCTGGGTTAGGTCTGGGATTTGCGCGCATCTGGCTTATACTTTCGCCTTTTTCGCAAACTTGTTGGCCAGATCCTGGGTATTTTCCGTGTTTGAATCACGTAGTAATGTGGTAACACACTGAAGCAGTCAACTAACCTGGTTTCGATCAATATTTCAGAGGATAACACCGGTAAGGTCTGGGTTAGGTCTGGGTTATGCCTGCATCTGGCTCATGATTTTGCCTTCTTCGCATACTTGTTGGTCAGATCCTGGGTTTTTTCCGTGTTTGATCACGTAGTAATGTGGTAACACACTGAAGCAGTCAATAAAACCTGGTTTCGATCAATATTTTAGAGGATAACACCGGTTAGGTCTGGGTTAGGTCTGGGATTTGCGCGCATCTGGCTTATACTTTCGCCTTTTTCGCAAACTTGTTGGCCAGATCCTGGGTATTTTCCGTGCTTGAATCACGTAGTAATGTGGTAACACACTGAAGCAGTCAATTAAACCTGGTTTCGATCAATATTTCAGAGGATAACACCGGTTAGGTCTGGGTTAGGTCTGGGAAATGCGCGCATCTGGCTTATTCTTTCGCCGTCTTCGCATACTTGTTGGCCAAATCCTGGGTTTTTTCCGTGTTTGAATCACGTAGTAATGTGGTAACACACTGAAGCTGTCAATTAAACCTGGTTTCGATAAATATTTTAGAGGATAACACCGGTTAGGTCTGGGTTAGGTCTGGGTTATGCCCGCATCTGGCTCATGATTTTGCCTTCATCGCATACTTGTTGGCCAAATCCTGGGGTTTTTCCGTGTTTGAATCACGTAGTAATGTGGTAACACACTGAAGCAGTCAATTAAACCTGGTATCGATCAATATTTTAGAGGATAACATCGGTTAGGTCTGGGTTAGGTCTGGGTTATGCCCGCATCTGGCTCATGATTTTGCCTTCTTCGCATACTTGTTGGCCAGATCCTGGGGTTTTTTCGTGTTTGAATCACGTTGTAATGTGGTAACACACTGAAGCAGTCAATTAAACCTGGTTTCGATCAATATTTTAGAGGATAACACCGGTTAGGTCTGGGATAGGTCCGGGATATGCCCGCATCTGGCTTATACTTTCGCCTTTTTCGCAAACTTGTTGGCTAGATCCTGGGTTTTTTTCCGGTTTGAATAACGCAGTAATGTGGTACCACACTGAAGCAGTCAGTTAAACCTGGTTTCGATCAATATTTTAGAGGATAACGCCGGTTAGGTCTGGGTTAGGTCTGGGAAATGCGCGCATCTGGCTCATGGTTTTGCCTTCTTCGCATACTTGGTGGCCAGATCCTGGGGTTACTTCGTGTTTGAATCACGTAGTAATGTGGTAACTCACTGAAGCAGTCAATTAAACCTGGTTTCGATGAATATTTTAGAGGATAACACCGGTTAGGTCTGGGATAGGTCCGGGATATGCCCGCATCTGGCTCATGATTTTGCCTTCTTCGCATACTTGTTGGTTAGATCCTGGGTTTTTTCCGTGTTTGATCACGTAGTAATGTGGTAACACACTGAAGCAGTCAATAAAACCTGGTTTCGATCAATATTTTACAGGATAACACCGGTTAGGTCTGGGTTAGGTCTGGGATATGCGCGCATCTGGCTTATACTTTCGCCTTTTTCGCAAAATTGTTGGCTAGATCCTAGGTTTTTTTCGGGGTTGAATAACGCAGTAATGTGGCACCACACTGAAGCAGTCAATTAAACCTGGTTTCGATCAATATTTTAGAGGGTAACGCCGGTTAGGTCTGGGTTATGTCTGGGAAATGCGCGCATCTGGCTTATACTTTCGCCTTTTTCGCAAACTTGTTGGCCAGATCCTGGGTTTTTTTCGTGTTTGAATCATGTAGTAATGTGGTAACACACTGAAGCAGTCAATTAAACCTGGTTTCGATCAATATTTTAGAGGATAACACCGGGTAGGTCTGGGTTAGGTCTGGGTTATGCCCGCATCTGGCCCATGATCTTGCCTTCTTCGCATACTTGTTGGCCAGATCCTGGGTTTTTTTCGTGTTTGAATCACGTAGTAATGTGGTAATACACTGAAGCAGTCAATAAAACCTGGTTTCGATCAATATTTTAGAGGATAACACCGGTTAGGTCTGGGTTAGGTCTGGGTTATGCCCGCATCTGGCTCATGATTTTGCCTTCTTCGCATACTTGTTGGCCAGATCCTGGGTTTTTTTCGTGTTTGAATCACGTAGTAATGTGGTAACACACTGAAGCAGTCAATTAAACCTGCTTTCGATCAATATTTCAGAGGATAACACCGGTTAGGTCTGGGTTAGGTCTGGGATATGCGCGCATCTGGCTTATACTTTCACCTTTTTCGCAAACTTGTTGGCCAGATCCTGGGTTTTTTCCGTGTTTGAATCACGTAGTAATGTGGTAACACACTGAAGCAGTCAATTAAACCTGGTTTCGATCAATATTTCAGAGGATAACACCGGTTAGGTCTGGGTTAGGTCCGGGATATGCCCGCATCTGGCTCATGATTTTGCCTTCTTCGCATACTTGTTGGCCAGATCCTGGGTTTTTTTCGTGTTTGAATCAGGTAGTAATGTGGTAACACACTGAAGCAGTCAATTAAACCTGGTTTCGATCAATATTTCAGAGGATAACACCGGTTAGGTCTGGGTTAGGTCTGGGTTATGCCCGCATCTGGCTCATGATTATGCCTTCTTCGCATACTTGTTGGCCAGATCCCGGGTTTTTTTCGTGATTGAATCACGTAGTAATGTGGTAACACACTGAAGCTGTCAATTAAACCTGGTTTCGATCAATATTTTAGAGGATAACACCGGTTAGGTCTGGGTTAGGTCTGGGTTATGCCCGCATCTGGCTCATGATATTGCCTTCTTCGCATACTTGTTGGCCAGATCCCGGGTTTTTTTCGTGTTTGAATCACGTAGTAATGTGGTAACACACTGAAGCAGTCAATAAAACCAGGTTTCGATCAATATTTTAGAGGATAACACCGGTTAGGTCTGGGTTAGGTCTGGGTTATGCCCGCATCTGGCTCATGATTTTGCCTTCTTCGCATACTTGTTGGCCAGATCCTGGGTTTTTATCGTAATTGAATCACGTAGTAATGTGGTAACATACTGAAGCTGTCAATTAAACCTGGTTTCGATCAATATTTTAGAGGATAACACCGGTTAGGTCTGGGTTAGGTCTGGGATATGCCCGCATCTGGCTCATGATATTGCCTTCTTCGCATACTTGTTGGCCAGATCCTGGGTTTTTTTCGTGTTTGAATCACGTAGTAATGTGGTAACACACTGAAGCAGTCAATAAAACCTGGTTTCGATCAATATTTTAGAGGATAACACCGGTTAGGTCTGGGTTAGGTCTGGGATTTGCGCGCATCTGGCTTATACTTTCGCCTTTTTCGCAAACTTGTTGGCCAGATCCTGGGTATTTTCCGTGTTTGAATCACGTAGTAATGTGGTAATACACTGAAGCTGTCAACTAAACCTGGTTTCGATCAATATTTCAGAGGATAACACCGGTAAGGTCTGGGTTAGGTCTGGGTTATGCCCGCATCTGGCTCATGATTTTGCCTTCTTCGCATACTTGTTGGCCAGATCCTGGGTTTTTTTCGTGTTTGAATCATGTAGTAATGTGGTAACACACTGAAGCAGTCAATTAAACCTGGTATCGATCAATATTTTAGAGGATAACATCGGTTAGGTCTGGGTTAGGTCTGGGTTATGCCCGCATCTGGCTCATGATTTTGCCTTCTTCGCATACTTGTTGGCCAGATCCTGGGGTTTTTTCGTGTTTGAATCACGTAGTAATGTGGTAACACACTGAAGCAGTCAATTAAACCTGGTTTCGAACAATATTTTAGGGGATAACACCGGTTAGGTCTGGGATAGGTCCGGGATATGCCCGCATCTGGCTTATACTTTCGCCTTTTTCTCAAACTTGTTGGCTAGATCCTGGGTTTTTTTCCGGTTTGAATAACGCAGTAATGTGGTACCACACTGAAGCAGTCAATTAAACCTGGTTTCGATCAATATTTTAGAGGATAACGCCGGTTAGGTCTGGGTTAGGTCTGGGAAATGCGCGCATCTGGCTCATGGTTTTGCCTTCTTCGCATACTTGGTGGCCAGATCCTGGGGTTACTTCGTGTTTGAATCACGTAGTAATGTGGTAACACACTGAAGCAGTCAATTAAACCTGGTTTCGATGAATATTTTAGAGGATAACACCGGATAGGTCTGGGATAGGTCCGGGATATGCCCGCATCTGGCTCATGATTTTGCCTTCTTCGCATGCTTGTTGGCCAGGTCCTGGGTATTTTTCGTGTTTGAATCACGTAGTAATGTGGTAACACACTGAAGCAGTCAATTAAACCTGGTTTCGATCAATATTTCAGAGGATAACACCGGTTAGGTCTGGGTTAGGTCTGGGATATGCGCGCATCTGTCTTATACTTTCACCTTTTTCGCAAACTTGTTGGCCAGATCCTGGGTTTTTTCCGTGTTTGAATCACGTAGTAATGTGGTAACACACTGAAGCAGTCAATTAAACCTGGTTTCGATCAATATTTCAGAGGATAACACCGGTTAGGTCTGGGTTAGGTCTGGGTTATGCCCGCATCTGGCTCATGATTTTGCCTTCCACGCATACTTGTTGGCCAGATCCTGGGGTTTCTTCGTGTTTGAATCACGTAGTAATGTGGTAACACATTGAAGCAGTCAATTAAACCTGGTTTCGATGAATATTTTAGAGGATAACACCGGATAGGTCTGGGATAGGTCCGGGATATGCCCGCATCTGGCTCATGATTTTGCCTTCTTCGCATACTTGTTGGCCAGGTCCTGGGTATTTTTCGTGTTTGAATCACGTAGTAATGTGGTAACACACTGAAGCAGTCAATTAAACCTGGTTTCGATCAATATTTCAGAGGATAACACCGGTTAGGTCTGGGTTAGGTCTGGGATATGCGCGCATCTGGCTTATACTTTCACCTTTTTCGCAAACTTGTTGGCCAGATCCTGGGTTTTTTCCGTGTTTGAATCAGGTAGTAATGTGGTAACACACTGAAGCAGTCAATTAAACCTGGTTTCGATCAATATTTCAGAGGATAACACCGGTTAGGTCTGGGTTAGGTCTGGGTTATGCCCGCATCTGGCTCATGATTTTGCCTTTTTCGCAAACTTGTTGGCCAGATCCTGGGTTTTTTCCGTGTTTGAATCACGTAGTAATGTGGTACCACACTGAGGCAGTCAATTAAACCTGGTTTCGACGAATATTTTATAGGATAACACCGGTTAGGTCTGGGTTAGGTCCGGGATATGCGCGCATCTGGCTTATACTTTCGCCATTTTCGCAAACTTGTTGGCTAGATCCTGGGTTTTTTTCGGGTTTGAATAACGCAGTAATGTGGTACCACACTGAAGCAGTCAATTAAACCTGGTTTCGATCAATATTTCAGAGGATAACACCGGTTAGGTCTGGGTTAGGTCCGGGATATGCCCGCATCTGGCTCATGATTTTGCCTTCTTCGCATACTTGTTGGCCAGATCCTGGGTTTTTTTCGTGTTTGAATCAGGTAGTAATGTGGTAACACACTGAAGCAGTCAATTAAACCTGGTTTCGATCAAACTTTCAGAGGATAACACCGGTTAGGTCTGGGTTAGGTCTGGGAAATGCGCGCATCTGGCTTATACTTTCGCCTTTTTCGCAAACTTGTTGGCCAGATCCTGGGTTTATTCCGTGTTTGAATCACGTAGTAATGTGGTAACACACGGAAGCAGTCAATTAAACCTGGTTTCGATCAATATTTTAGAGGATAACACCGGTTAGGTCTGGGTTAGGTCCGGGACATGCCCGCATCTGGCTCATGATTTTGCCTTCTTCGCATACTTGTTGGCCAGATCCTGGGTTTTTTTCGTGTTTGAATCAGGTAGTAATGTGGTAACACACTGAAGCAGTCAATTAAACCTGGTTTCGATCAATATTTCAGAGGATAACACCGGTTAGGTCTGGGTTAGGTCTGGGTTATGCCCGCATCTGGCTCATGATTATGCCTTCTTCGCACACTTGCTGGCCAGATCCCGGGTTTTTTTCGTGTTTGAATCACGTAGTAATGTGGTAACACACTGAAGCTGTCAATTAAACCTGGTTTCGATCAATATTTTAGAGGATAACACCGGTTAGGTCTGGGTTAGGTCTGGGTTATGCCCGCATCTGGCTCATGATTTTGCCTTCTTCGCATACTTGTTGGCCAGATCCCGGGTTTTTTTCGTGTTTGAATCACGTAGTAATGTGGTAACACACTGAAGCAGTCAATTAAACCTGCTTTCGATCAAACTTTCAGAGGATAACACCGGTTAGGTCTGGGTTAGGTCCGGGACATGCCCGCATCTGGCTCATGATTTTGCCTTCTTCGCATACTTGTTGGCCAGATACTGGGTTTTTTTCGTGTTTGAATCAGGTAGTAATGTGGTAACACACTGAAGCTGTCAATTAAACCTGGTTTCGATCAATATTTTAGAGGATAACACCGGTTAGGTCTGGGTTAGGTCTGGGATATGCGCGCATCTGGCTTATACTTTCACCTTTTTCGCAAACTTGTTGGCTAGATCCTGGGTTTTTTTCGTGTTTGAATCACGTAGTAATGTGGTAACACACTGAAGCTGTCAATTAAACCTGGTTTCGATCAATATTTTAGAGGATAACACCGGTTAGGTCTGTGTTAGGTCTGGGTTAAGCCCGCATCTGGCTCATGATTTTGCCTTCTTCGCATACTTGTTGGCCAGATCCTGGGTTTTTTCGGGTTTGAATCACGTAGTAATGTGGTAACACACTGAAGCTGTCAATTAAACCTGGTTTCGATCAATATTTTAGAGGATAACACCGGTTAGGTCTGGGTTAGATCCGGGATATGCCCGCATCTGGCTCATGATTTTGCCTTCTTCGCATACTTGTTGGCCAGATCCTGGGTTTTTTTCGTGTTTGAATCACGTAGTAATGTGATAACACACTGAAGCTGTCAATTAAACCTGGTTTCGACGAATATTTTATAGGATAACACCGGTTAGGTCTGGGTTAGGTCTGGGATATGCGCGCATCTGGCTTATACTTTCACCTTTTTCGCAAACTTGTTGGCCAGATCCTGGGTTTTTTCCGTGTTTGAATCACGTAGTAATGTGGTAACACACTGAAGCTGTCAATTAAACCTGGTTTCGACGAATATTTTATAGGATAACACCGGTTAGGTCTGGGTTAGGTCTGGGATATGCGCGCATCTGGCTTATACTTTCACCTTTTTCGCAAACTTGTTGGCCAGATCCTGGGTTTTTTCCGTGTTTGAATCACGTAGTAATGTGGTAACACACTGAAGCTGTCAATTAAACCTGGTTTCGATCAATATTTTAGACGATAACACCGGTTAGGTCTGGGTTAGGTCTGGGTTATGCCCGCATCTGGCTCATGATTTTGCCTTCTTCGCATACTTGTTGGCCAGATCCTGGGTTTTTATCGTAATTGAATCACGTAGTAATGTGGTAACACACTGAAGCAGTCAATTAAACCTGGTTTCGATCAATATTTCAGAGGATAACACCGGTTAGGTCTGGGTTAGGTCTGGGTTATGCCCGCATCTGGCTCATGATTTTGCCTTTTTCGCAAACTTGTTGGCCAGATCCTGGGTTTTTTCCGTGTTTGAATCACGTAGTAATGTGGTACCACACTGAGGCAGTCAATTATACCTGGTTTCGACGAATATTTTATAGTATAACACCGGTTAGGTCTGGGTTAGGTCCGGGATATGCGCGCATCTGGCTTATACTTTCGCCTTTTTCGCAAACTTGTTGGCTAGATCCTGGGCTTTTTCGGGTTTGAATAACGCAGTAATGTGGTACCACACTGAAGCAGTCAATTAAACCTGGTTTCGATCAATATTTCAGTGGATAACACCGGTTAGGTCTGGGTTAGGTCCGGGATATGTCCGCATCTGGCTCATGATTTTGCCTTCTTCGCATACTTGTTGGCCAGATCCTGGGTTTTTTTCGTGTTTGAATCAGGTAGTAATGTGGTAACACACTGAAGCAGTCAATTAAACCTGGTTTCGATCAAACTTTCAGAGGATAACACCGGTTAGGTCTGGGTTAGGTCTGGGAAATGCGCGCATCTGGCTTATACTTTCGCCTTTTTCGCAAACTTGTTGGCCAGATCCTGGGTTTTTTCCGTGTTTGAATCACGTAGTAATGTGGTAACACACGGAAGCAGTCAATTAAACCTGGTTTCGATCAATATTTCAGAGGGTAACGCCGGTTAGGTCTGGGTTATGTCTGGGAAATGCGCGCATCTGGCTTATACTTTCGCCTTTTTCGCAAACTTGTTGGCCAGATCCTGGGTTTTTTTCGTGTTTGAATCATGTAGTAATGTGGTAACACACTGAAGCAGTCAATTAAACCTGGTTTCGATGAATATTTTAGAGGATAACACCGGTTAGGTCTGGGATAGGTCCGGGATATGCCCGCATCTGGCTCATGATTTTGCCTTCTTCGCATACTTGTTGGTTAGATCCTGGGTTCTTTCCGTGTTTGATCACGTAGTAATGTGGTAACACACTGAAGCAGTCAATTCAACCTGGTTTCGATCAATATTTTACAGGATAACACCGGTTAGGTCTGGGTTAGGTCTGGGATATGCGCGCATCTGGCTTATACTTTCGCCATTTTCGCAAACTTGTTGGCTAGATCCTAGGTTTTTTTCGGGTTTGAATAACGCAGTAATGTGGCACCACACTGAAGCAGTCAATTAAACCTGGTTTCGATCAATATTTTAGAGGGTAACGCCGGTTAGGTCTGGGTTATGTCTGGGAAATGCGCGCATCTGGCTTATACTTTCGCCTTTTTCGCAAACTTGTTGGCCAGATCCTGGGTTTTTTTCGTGTTTGAATCATGTAGTAATGTGGTAACACACTGAAGCAGTCAATTAAACCTGGTTTCGATCAATATTTTAGAGGATAACACCGGGTAGGTCTGGGTTAGGTCTGGGTTATGCCCGCATCTGGCCCATGATCTTGCCTTCTTCGCATACTTGTTGGCCAGATCATGGGTTTTTTTCGTGTTTGATTCACGTAGTAATGTGGTAATACTCTGAAGCAGTCAATAAAACCTGGTTTCGATCAATATTTTAGAGGATAACACCGGTTAGGTCTGGGTTAGGTCTGGGTTATGCCCGCATCTGGCACATGATTTTGCCTTCTTCGCATACTTGTTGGCCAGATCCTGGGCTTTTTTCGTGTTTGAATCACGTAGTAATGTGGTAATACACTGAAGCAGTCAATTAAACCTGGTTTCGATGAATATTTTAGAGGATAACACCGGATAGGTCTGGGATAGGTCCGGGATATGCCCGCATCTGGCTCATGATTTTGCCTTCTTCGCATACTTGTTGGCCAGGTCCTGGGTATTTTTCGTGTTTGAATCACGTAGTAATGTGGTAACACACTGAAGCAGTCAATTAAACCTGGTTTCGATCAATATTTCAGAGGATAACACCGGTTAGGTCTGGGTTAGGTCTGGGATATGCGCGCATCTGGCTTATACTTTCACCTTTTTCGCAAACTTGTTGGCCAGATCCGGGGTTTTTTCCGTGTTTGAATCACGTAGTAATGTGGTAACACACTGAAGCAGTCAATTAAACCTGGTTTCGATCAATATTTCAGAGGATAACACCGGTTAGGTCTGGGTTAGGTCTGGGTTATGCCCGCATCTGGCTCATGATTTTGCCTTTTTCGCAAACTTGTTGGCCAGATCCTGGGTTTTTTCCGTGTTTGAATCACGTAGTAATGTGGTACCACACTGAGGCAGTCAATTAAACCTGGTTTCGACGAATATTTTATAGGATAACACCGGTTAGGTCTGGGTTAGGTCCGGGATATGCGCGCATCTGGCTTATACTTTCGCCTTTTTCGCAAACTTGTTGGCTAGATCCTGGGTTTTTTTCGGGTTTGAATAACGCAGTAATGTGGTACCACACTGAAGCAGTCAATTAAACCTGGTTTCGATCAATATTTCAGAGGATAACACCGGTTAGGTCTGGGTTAGGTCCGGGATATGCCCGCATCTGGCTCATGATTTTGCCTTCTTCGCATACTTGTTGGCCAGATCCTGGGTTTTTTTCGTGTTTGAATCAGGTAGTAATGTGGTAACACACTGAAGCAGTCAATTAAACCTGGTTTCGATCAAACTTTCAGAGGATAACACCGGTTAGGTCTGGGTTAGGTCTGGGAAATGCGCGCATCTGGCTTATACTTTCGCCTTTTTCGCAAACTTGTTGGCCAGATCCTGGGTTTATTCCGTGTTTGAATCACGTAGTAATGTGGTAACACACGGAAGCAGTCAATTAAACCTGGTTTCGATCAATATTTTAGAGGATAACACCGGTTAGGTCTGGGTTAGGTCCGGGACATGCCCGCATCTGGTTCATGATTTTGCCTTCTTCGCATACTTGTTGGCCAGATCCTGGGTTTTTTTCGTGTTTGAATCAGGTAGTAATGTGGTAACACACTGAAGCAGTCAATTAAACCTGGTTTCGATCAATATTTCAGAGGATAACACCGGTTAGGTCTGGGTTAGGTCTGGGTTATGCCCGCATCTGGCTCATGATTATGCCTTCTTCGCATACTTGTTGGCCAGATCCCGGGTTTTTTTCGTGTTTGAATCACGTAGTAATGTGGTAACACACAGAAGCTGTCAATTAAACCTGCTTTCGATCAAACTTTCAGAGGATAACACCGGTTAGGTCTGGGTTTGGTCCGGGACATGCCCGCATCTGGCTCATGATTTTGCCTTCTTCGCATACTTGTTGGCCAGATACTGGTTTTTTTTCGTGTTTGAATCAGGTAGTAATGTGGTAACACACTGAAGCTGTCAATTAAACCTGGTTTCGATCAATATTTTAGAGGATAACACCGGTTAGGTCTGGGTTAGGTCTGGGATATGCGCGCATCTGGCTTATACTTTCACCTTTTTCGCAAACTTCTTGGCTAGATCCTGGGTTTTTTTCGTGTTTGAATCAGGTAGTAATGTGGTAACACACTGAAGCTGTCAATTAAACCTGGTTTCGATCAATATTTTAGAGGATAACACCGGTTAGGTCTGGGTTAGGTCTGGGTTAAGCCCGCATCTGGCTCATGATTTTGCCTTCTTCGCATACTTGTTGGCCAGATCCTGGGTTTTTTCGGGTTTGAATCACGTAGTAATGTGGTAACACACTGAAGCTGTCAATTAAACCTGGTTTCGATCAATATTTTAGAGGATAACACCGGTTAGGTCTGGGTTAGATCCGGGATATGCCCGCATCTGGCTCATGATTTTGCCTTCTTCGCATACTTGTTGGCCAGATCCTGGGTTTTTTTCGTGTTTGAATCACGTAGTAATGTGATAACACACTGAAGCTGTCAATTAAACCTGGTTTCGACGAATATTTTATAGGATAACACCGGTTAGGTCTGGGTTAGGTCTGGGATATGCGCGCATCTGGCTTATACTTTCACCTTTTTCGCAAACTTGTTGGCCAGATCCTGGGTTTTTTCCGTGTTTGAATCACGTAGTAATGTGGTAACACACTGAAGCAGTCAATTAAACCTGGTTTCGACGAATATTTTATAGGATAACACCGGTTAGGTCTGGGTTAGGTCTGGGATATGCGCGCATCTGGCTTATACTTTCACCTTTTTCGCAAACTTGTTGGCCAGATCCTGGGTTTTTTCCGTGTTTGAATCACGTAGTAATGTGGTAACACACTGAAGCAGTCAATTAAACCTGGTTTCTATCAATATTTCAGAGGATAACACCGGTTAGGTCTGGGTTAGGTCTGGGAAATGCGCGCATCTGGCTTATACTTTCGCCTTTTTCGCAAACTTGTTGGCCAGATCCTGGGTTTTTTCCGTGTTTGAATCACGTAGTAATGTGGTAACACACGGAAGCAGTCAATTAAACCTGGTTTCGATCAATATTTTAGAGGATAACACCGGTTAGGTCTGGGTTAGGTCCGGGACATGCCCGCATCTGGCTCATGATTTTGCCTTCTTCGCATACTTGTTGGCCAGATCCTGGGTTTTTTTCGTGTTTGAATCAGGTAGTAATGTGGTAACACACTGAAGCAGTCAATTAAACCTGGTTTCGATCAATATTTCAGGGGATAACACCGGTTAGGTCTGGGTTAGGTCTGGGTTATGCCCGCATCTGGCTCATGATTATGCCTTCTTCGCATACTTGTTGGCCAGATCCCGGGTTTTTTTCGTGTTTGAATCACGTAGTAATGTGGTAACACACTGAAGCTGTCAATTAAACCTGGTTTCGGTCAATATTTTAGAGGATAACACCGGTTAGGTCTGGGTTAGGTCTGGGTTATGCCCGCATCTGGCTCATGATTTTGCCTTCTTCGCATACTTGTTGGCCAGATCCCGGGTTTTTTTCGTGTTTGAATCACGTAGTAATGTGGTAACACACTGAAGCAGTCAATTAAACCTGGTTTCGATCAAACTTTCAGAGGATAACACCGGTTAGGTCTGGGTTAGGTCCGGGACATGCCCGCATCTGGCTCATGATTTTGCCTTCTTCGCATACTTGTTGGCCAGATCCTGGGTTTTTTTCGTGTTTGAATCAGGTAGTAATGTGGTAACACACTGAAGCTGTCAATTAAACCTGGTTTCGATCAATATTTTAGAGGATAACACCGGTTAGGTCTGGGTTAGGTCTGGGATATGCGCGCATCTGGCTTATACTTTCACCTTTTTCGCAAACTTGTTGGCTAGATCCTGGGTTTTTTTCGGGTTTGAATAACGCAGTAATGTGGTACCACACTGAAGCAGTCAATTAAACCTGGTTTCGATCAATATTTCAGAGGATAACACCGGTTAGGTCTGGGTTAGGTCCGGGATATGCCCGCATCTGGCTCATGATTTTGCCTTCTTCGCATACTTGTTGGCCAGATCCTGGGTTTTTTTCGTGTTTGAATCAGGTAGTAATGTGGTAACACACTGAAGCAGTCAATTAAACCTGGTTTCGATCAATATTTCAGAGGATAACACCGGTTAGGTCTGGGTTAGGTCTGGGTTATGCCCGCATCTGGCTCATGATTATGCCTTCTTCGCATACTTGTTGGCCAGATCCCGGGTTTTTTTCGTGTTTGAATCACGTAGTAATGTGGTAACACACTGAAGCTGTCAATTAAACCTGGTTTCGATCAATATTTTAGAGGATAACACCGGTTAGGTCTGGGTTAGGTCCGGGACATGCCCGCATCTGGCTCATGATTTTGCCTTCTTCGCATACTTGTTGGCCAGATCCTGGGTTTTTTTCGTGTTTGAATCAGGTAGTAATGTGGTAACACACTGAAGCAGTCAATTAAACCTGGTTTCGATCAATATTTCAGAGGATAACACCGGTTAGGTCTGGGTTAGGTCTGGGTTATGCCCGCATCTGGCTCATGATTATGCCTTCTTCGCATACTTGTTGGCCAGATCCCGGGTTTTTTTCGTGTTTGAATCACGTAGTAATGTGGTAACACACTGAAGCTGTCAATTAAACCTGGTTTCGATCAATATTTTAGAGGATAACACCGGTTAGGTCTGGGTTAGGTCTGGGTTATGCCCGCATCTGGCTCATGATTTTGCCTTCATCAAATACTTGTTGGCCAGTTCCCGGGTTTTTTTCGTGTTTGAATCTCGTAGTAATGTGGTAACACACTGAAGCAGTCAATTAAACCAGGTTTCGATCAATATTTTAGAGGATAACACCGGTTAGGTCTGGGTTAGGTCAGGGTTATGCCCGCATCTGGCTCATGATTTTGCCTTCTTCGCATACTTGTTGGCCAGATCCTGGGTTTTTATCGTAATTGAATCACGTAGTAATGTGGTAACACACTGAAGCAGTCAATTAAACCTGGTTTCGATCAATATTTTAGAGGATAACACCGGTTAGGTCTGGGTTAGGTCTGGGTTATGCCCGCATCTGGATCATGATTTTGCCTTCTTCGCATACTTGTTGGCCAGATCCTGGGTTTTTTTCGTGTTTGAATCACGTAGTAATGTGGTAACACACTGAAGCTGTCAATTAAACCTGGTTTCGATCAATATTTTAGAGGATAACACCGGTTAGGTCTGGGTTAGGTCTGGGAAATGCGCGCATCTGGCTTATACTTTCGCCTTCTTCGCATACTTGTTGGTCAGATCCTGGGTTTTTTCCGTGTTTGAATCTGGTAGTAATGTGGTAACACACTGTAGCAGTCAATTAAACCTGGTTTCGATCAATATTTTAGAGGATATCACCGGTTAGGTCTGGGTTAGGTCTGGGTTATGCCCGCATCTGGCTCATGATTTTGCCTTCATCGCATACTTGTTGGCCAGATCCTGGGTTTTTTCCTTGTTTGAATCACGTAGTAATGTGGTAACACACTGAAGCAGTCAATTAAACCTGGTTTCGATCAATATTTCAGAGGATAACACCGGTTAGGTCTGGGTTAGGTCTGGGTTATGCCCGCATCTGGCTCATGATTTTGCCTTCTTCGCATACTTGTTGGCCAGATCCTGGGTTTTTTTCGGGTTTGAATCACGTAGTAATGTGGTAACACACTGAAGCTGTCAATTAAACCTGGTTTCGATCAATATTTTAGAGGATAACACCGGTTAGGTCTGGGTTAGGTCTGGGTTATGCCCGCATCTGGCTCATGATTTTGCCTTCTTCGCATACTTGTTGGCCAGATCCTGGGTTTTTATCGTAATTGAATCACGTAGTAATGTGGTAACACACTGAAGCAGTCAATTAAACCTGGTTTCGATCAATATTTTAGAGGATAACACCGGTTAGGTCTGGGTTAGGTCTGGGTTATGCCCGCATCTGGATCATGATTTTGCCTTCTTCGCATACTTGTTGGCCAGATCCTGGGTTTTTTTCGTGTTTGAATCACGTAGTAATGTGGTAACACACTGAAGCTGTCAATTAAACCTGGTTTCGATCAATATTTTAGAGGATAACACCGGTTAGGTCTGGGTTAGGTCTGGGAAATGCGCGCATCTGGCTTATACTTTCGCCTTCTTCGCATACTTGTTGGTCAGATCCTGGGTTTTTTCCGTGTTTGAATCTGGTAGTAATGTGGTAACACACTGAAGCAGTCAATTAAACCTGGTTTCGATCAATATTTTAGAGGATAACACCGGTTAGGTCTGGGTTAGGTCTGGGTTATGCCCGCATCTGGCTCATGATTTTGCCTTCATCGCATACTTGTTGGCCAGATCCTGGGTTTTTTCCTTGTTTGAATCACGTAGTAATGTGGTAACACACTGAAGCAGTCAATTAAACCTGGTTTCGATCAATATTTCAGAGGATAACACCGGTTAGGTCTGGGTTAGGTCTGGGTTATGCCCGCATCTGGCTCATGATTTTGCTTTCTTCGCATACTTGTTGGCCAGATCCTGGGTTTTTTTCGGGTTTGAATCACGTAGTAATGTGATAACACACTGAAGCTGTCAATTAAACCTGGTTTCGATCAATATTTTAGAGGATAACACCGGTTAGGTCTGGGTTAGGTCTGGGTTATGCCCGCATCTGGCTCATGATTATGCCTTCTTCGCATACTTGTTGGCCAGATCCCGGGTTTTTTTCGTGTTTGAATCACGTAGTAATGTGGTAACACACTGAAGCTGTCAATTAAACCTGGTTTCGATCAATATTTCAGAGGATAACACCGGTTAGGTCTGGGTTAGGTCTGGGTTATGCCCGCATCTGGCTCATGATTTTGCCTTCTTCGCATACTTGTTGGCCAGATCCTGGGTTTTTTTCGTGTTTGAATCAGGTAGTAATGTGGTAACACACTGAAGCAGTCAAGTAAACCTGGTTTCGATCAATATTTCAGAGGATAACACCGGTTAGGTCTGGGTTAGGTCTGGGTTATGCCCGCATCTGGCTCATGATTTTGCCTTTTTCGCAAACTTGTTGGCCAGATCCTGGGTTTTTTCCGTGTTTGAATCACGTAGTAATGTGGTACCACACTGAGGCAGTCAATTATACCTGGTTTCGACGAATATTTTATAGTATAACACCGGTTAGGTCTGGGTTAGGTCCGGGATATGCGCGCATCTGGCTTATACTTTCGCCTTTTTCGCAAACTTGTTGGCTAGATCCTGGGCTTTTTCGGGTTTGAATAACGCAGTAATGTGGTACCACACTGAAGCAGTCAATTAAACCTGGTTTCGATCAATATTTCAGTGGATAACACCGGTTAGGTCTGGGTTAGGTCCGGGATATGTCCGCATCTGGCTCATGATTTTGCCTTCTTCGCATACTTGTTGGCCAGATCCTGGGTTTTTTTCGTGTTTGAATCAGGTAGTAATGTGGTAACACACTGAAGCAGTCAATTAAACCTGGTTTCGATCAAACTTTCAGAGGATAACACCGGTTAGGTCTGGGTTAGGTCTGGGAAATGCGCGCATCTGGCTTATACTTTCGCCTTTTTCGCAAACTTGTTGGCCAGATCCTGGGTTTTTTCCGTGTTTGAATCACGTAGTAATGTGGTAACACACGGAAGCAGTCAATTAAACCTGGTTTCGATCAATATTTCAGAGGGTAACGCCGGTTAGGTCTGGGTTATGTCTGGGAAATGCGCGCATCTGGCTTATACTTTCGCCTTTTTCGCAAACTTGTTGGCCAGATCCTGGGTTTTTTTCGTGTTTGAATCATGTAGTAATGTGGTAACACACTGAAGCAGTCAATTAAACCTGGTTTCGATGAATATTTTAGAGGATAACACCGGTTAGGTCTGGGATAGGTCCGGGATATGCCCGCATCTGGCTCATGATTTTGCCTTCTTCGCATACTTGTTGGTTAGATCCTGGGTTCTTTCCGTGTTTGATCACGTAGTAATGTGGTAACACACTGAAGCAGTCAATTCAACCTGGTTTCGATCAATATTTTACAGGATAACACCGGTTAGGTCTGGGTTAGGTCTGGGATATGCGCGCATCTGGCTTATACTTTCGCCATTTTCGCAAACTTGTTGGCTAGATCCTAGGTTTTTTTCGGGTTTGAATAACGCAGTAATGTGGCACCACACTGAAGCAGTCAATTAAACCTGGTTTCGATCAATATTTTAGAGGGTAACGCCGGTTAGGTCTGGGTTATGTCTGGGAAATGCGCGCATCTGGCTTATACTTTCGCCTTTTTCGCAAACTTGTTGGCCAGATCCTGGGTTTTTTTCGTGTTTGAATCATGTAGTAATGTGGTAACACACTGAAGCAGTCAATTAAACCTGGTTTCGATCAATATTTTAGAGGATAACACCGGGTAGGTCTGGGTTAGGTCTGGGTTATGCCCGCATCTGGCCCATGATCTTGCCTTCTTCGCATACTTGTTGGCCAGATCATGGGTTTTTTTCGTGTTTGATTCACGTAGTAATGTGGTAATACTCTGAAGCAGTCAATAAAACCTGGTTTCGATCAATATTTTAGAGGATAACACCGGTTAGGTCTGGGTTAGGTCTGGGTTATGCCCGCATCTGGCACATGATTTTGCCTTCTTCGCATACTTGTTGGCCAGATCCTGGGCTTTTTTCGTGTTTGAATCACGTAGTAATGTGGTAATACACTGAAGCAGTCAATTAAACCTGGTTTCGATGAATATTTTAGAGGATAACACCGGATAGGTCTGGGATAGGTCCGGGATATGCCCGCATCTGGCTCATGATTTTGCCTTCTTCGCATACTTGTTGGCCAGGTCCTGGGTATTTTTCGTGTTTGAATCACGTAGTAATGTGGTAACACACTGAAGCAGTCAATTAAACCTGGTTTCGATCAATATTTCAGAGGATAACACCGGTTAGGTCTGGGTTAGGTCTGGGATATGCGCGCATCTGGCTTATACTTTCACCTTTTTCGCAAACTTGTTGGCCAGATCCGGGGTTTTTTCCGTGTTTGAATCACGTAGTAATGTGGTAACACACTGAAGCAGTCAATTAAACCTGGTTTCGATCAATATTTCAGAGGATAACACCGGTTAGGTCTGGGTTAGGTCTGGGTTATGCCCGCATCTGGCTCATGATTTTGCCTTTTTCGCAAACTTGTTGGCCAGATCCTGGGTTTTTTCCGTGTTTGAATCACGTAGTAATGTGGTACCACACTGAGGCAGTCAATTAAACCTGGTTTCGACGAATATTTTATAGGATAACACCGGTTAGGTCTGGGTTAGGTCCGGGATATGCGCGCATCTGGCTTATACTTTCGCCTTTTTCGCAAACTTGTTGGCTAGATCCTGGGTTTTTTTCGGGTTTGAATAACGCAGTAATGTGGTACCACACTGAAGCAGTCAATTAAACCTGGTTTCGATCAATATTTCAGAGGATAACACCGGTTAGGTCTGGGTTAGGTCCGGGATATGCCCGCATCTGGCTCATGATTTTGCCTTCTTCGCATACTTGTTGGCCAGATCCTGGGTTTTTTTCGTGTTTGAATCAGGTAGTAATGTGGTAACACACTGAAGCAGTCAATTAAACCTGGTTTCGATCAAACTTTCAGAGGATAACACCGGTTAGGTCTGGGTTAGGTCTGGGAAATGCGCGCATCTGGCTTATACTTTCGCCTTTTTCGCAAACTTGTTGGCCAGATCCTGGGTTTATTCCGTGTTTGAATCACGTAGTAATGTGGTAACACACGGAAGCAGTCAATTAAACCTGGTTTCGATCAATATTTTAGAGGATAACACCGGTTAGGTCTGGGTTAGGTCCGGGACATGCCCGCATCTGGTTCATGATTTTGCCTTCTTCGCATACTTGTTGGCCAGATCCTGGGTTTTTTTCGTGTTTGAATCAGGTAGTAATGTGGTAACACACTGAAGCAGTCAATTAAACCTGGTTTCGATCAATATTTCAGAGGATAACACCGGTTAGGTCTGGGTTAGGTCTGGGTTATGCCCGCATCTGGCTCATGATTATGCCTTCTTCGCATACTTGTTGGCCAGATCCCGGGTTTTTTTCGTGTTTGAATCACGTAGTAATGTGGTAACACACAGAAGCTGTCAATTAAACCTGCTTTCGATCAAACTTTCAGAGGATAACACCGGTTAGGTCTGGGTTAGGTCCGGGACATGCCCGCATCTGGCTCATGATTTTGCCTTCTTCGCATACTTGTTGGCCAGATACTGGTTTTTTTTCGTGTTTGAATCAGGTAGTAATGTGGTAACACACTGAAGCTGTCAATTAAACCTGGTTTCGATCAATATTTTAGAGGATAACACCGGTTAGGTCTGGGTTAGGTCTGGGATATGCGCGCATCTGGCTTATACTTTCACCTTTTTCGCAAACTTCTTGGCTAGATCCTGGGTTTTTTTCGTGTTTGAATCAGGTAGTAATGTGGTAACACACTGAAGCTGTCAATTAAACCTGGTTTCGATCAATATTTTAGAGGATAACACCGGTTAGGTCTGGGTTAGGTCTGGGTTAAGCCCGCATCTGGCTCATGATTTTGCCTTCTTCGCATACTTGTTGGCCAGATCCTGGGTTTTTTCGGGTTTGAATCACGTAGTAATGTGGTAACACACTGAAGCTGTCAATTAAACCTGGTTTCGATCAATATTTTAGAGGATAACACCGGTTAGGTCTGGGTTAGATCCGGGATATGCCCGCATCTGGCTCATGATTTTGCCTTCTTCGCATACTTGTTGGCCAGATCCTGGGTTTTTTTCGTGTTTGAATCACGTAGTAATGTGATAACACACTGAAGCTGTCAATTAAACCTGGTTTCGACGAATATTTTATAGGATAACACCGGTTAGGTCTGGGTTAGGTCTGGGATATGCGCGCATCTGGCTTATACTTTCACCTTTTTCGCAAACTTGTTGGCCAGATCCTGGGTTTTTTCCGTGTTTGAATCACGTAGTAATGTGGTAACACACTGAAGCAGTCAATTAAACCTGGTTTCGACGAATATTTTATAGGATAACACCGGTTAGGTCTGGGTTAGGTCTGGGATATGCGCGCATCTGGCTTATACTTTCACCTTTTTCGCAAACTTGTTGGCCAGATCCTGGGTTTTTTCCGTGTTTGAATCACGTAGTAATGTGGTAACACACTGAAGCAGTCAATTAAACCTGGTTTCTATCAATATTTCAGAGGATAACACCGGTTAGGTCTGGGTTAGGTCTGGGAAATGCGCGCATCTGGCTTATACTTTCGCCTTTTTCGCAAACTTGTTGGCCAGATCCTGGGTTTTTTCCGTGTTTGAATCACGTAGTAATGTGGTAACACACGGAAGCAGTCAATTAAACCTGGTTTCGATCAATATTTTAGAGGATAACACCGGTTAGGTCTGGGTTAGGTCCGGGACATGCCCGCATCTGGCTCATGATTTTGCCTTCTTCGCATACTTGTTGGCCAGATCCTGGGTTTTTTTCGTGTTTGAATCAGGTAGTAATGTGGTAACACACTGAAGCAGTCAATTAAACCTGGTTTCGATCAATATTTCAGGGGATAACACCGGTTAGGTCTGGGTTAGGTCTGGGTTATGCCCGCATCTGGCTCATGATTATGCCTTCTTCGCATACTTGTTGGCCAGATCCCGGGTTTTTTTCGTGTTTGAATCACGTAGTAATGTGGTAACACACTGAAGCTGTCAATTAAACCTGGTTTCGGTCAATATTTTAGAGGATAACACCGGTTAGGTCTGGGTTAGGTCTGGGTTATGCCCGCATCTGGCTCATGATTTTGCCTTCTTCGCATACTTGTTGGCCAGATCCCGGGTTTTTTTCGTGTTTGAATCACGTAGTAATGTGGTAACACACTGTAGCAGTCAATTAAACCTGGTTTCGATCAAACTTTCAGAGGATAACACCGGTTAGGTCTGGGTTAGGTCCGGGACATGCCCGCATCTGGCTCATGATTTTGCCTTCTTCGCATACTTGTTGGCCAGATCCTGGGTTTTTTTCGTGTTTGAATCAGGTAGTAATGTGGTAACACACTGAAGCTGTCAATTAAACCTGGTTTCGATCAATATTTTAGAGGATAACACCGGTTAGGTCTGGGTTAGGTCTGGGATATGCGCGCATCTGGCTTATACTTTCACCTTTTTCGCAAACTTGTTGGCTAGATCCTGGGTTTTTTTCGGGTTTGAATAACGCAGTAATGTGGTACCACACTGAAGCAGTCAATTAAACCTGGTTTCGATCAATATTTCAGAGGATAACACCGGTTAGGTCTGGGTTAGGTCCGGGATATGCCCGCATCTGGCTCATGATTTTGCCTTCTTCGCATACTTGTTGGCCAGATCCTGGGTTTTTTTCGTGTTTGAATCAGGTAGTAATGTGGTAACACACTGAAGCAGTCAATTAAACCTGGTTTCGATCAATATTTCAGAGGATAACACCGGTTAGGTCTGGGTTAGGTCTGGGTTATGCCCGCATCTGGCTCATGATTATGCCTTCTTCGCATACTTGTTGGCCAGATCCCGGGTTTTTTTCGTGTTTGAATCACGTAGTAATGTGGTAACACACTGAAGCTGTCAATTAAACCTGGTTTCGATCAATATTTTAGAGGATAACACCGGTTAGGTCTGGGTTAGGTCCGGGACATGCCCGCATCTGGCTCATGATTTTGCCTTCTTCGCATACTTGTTGGCCAGATCCTGGGTTTTTTTCGTGTTTGAATCAGGTAGTAATGTGGTAACACACTGAAGCAGTCAATTAAACCTGGTTTCGATCAATATTTCAGAGGATAACACCGGTTAGGTCTGGGTTAGGTCTGGGTTATGCCCGCATCTGGCTCATGATTATGCCTTCTTCGCATACTTGTTGGCCAGATCCCGGGTTTTTTTCGTGTTTGAATCACGTAGTAATGTGGTAACACACTGAAGCTGTCAATTAAACCTGGTTTCGATCAATATTTTAGAGGATAACACCGGTTAGGTCTGGGTTAGGTCTGGGTTATGCCCGCATCTGGCTCATGATTTTGCCTTCATCAAATACTTGTTGGCCAGTTCCCGGGTTTTTTTCGTGTTTGAATCTCGTAGTAATGTGGTAACACACTGAAGCAGTCAATTAAACCAGGTTTCGATCAATATTTTAGAGGATAACACCGGTTAGGTCTGGGTTAGGTCAGGGTTATGCCCGCATCTGGCTCATGATTTTGCCTTCTTCGCATACTTGTTGGCCAGATCCTGGGTTTTTATCGTAATTGAATCACGTAGTAATGTGGTAACACACTGAAGCAGTCAATTAAACCTGGTTTCGATCAATATTTTAGAGGATAACACCGGTTAGGTCTGGGTTAGGTCTGGGTTATGCCCGCATCTGGATCATGATTTTGCCTTCTTCGCATACTTGTTGGCCAGATCCTGGGTTTTTTTCGTGTTTGAATCACGTAGTAATGTGGTAACACACTGAAGCTGTCAATTAAACCTGGTTTCGATCAATATTTTAGAGGATAACACCGGTTAGGTCTGGGTTAGGTCTGGGAAATGCGCGCATCTGGCTTATACTTTCGCCTTCTTCGCATACTTGTTGGTCAGATCCTGGGTTTTTTCCGTGTTTGAATCTGGTAGTAATGTGGTAACACACTGTAGCAGTCAATTAAACCTGGTTTCGATCAATATTTTAGAGGATATCACCGGTTAGGTCTGGGTTAGGTCTGGGTTATGCCCGCATCTGGCTCATGATTTTGCCTTCATCGCATACTTGTTGGCCAGATCCTGGGTTTTTTCCTTGTTTGAATCACGTAGTAATGTGGTAACACACTGAAGCAGTCAATTAAACCTGGTTTCGATCAATATTTCAGAGGATAACACCGGTTAGGTCTGGGTTAGGTCTGGGTTATGCCCGCATCTGGCTCATGATTTTGCCTTCTTCGCATACTTGTTGGCCAGATCCTGGGTTTTTTTCGGGTTTGAATCACGTAGTAATGTGGTAACACACTGAAGCTGTCAATTAAACCTGGTTTCGATCAATATTTTAGAGGATAACACCGGTTAGGTCTGGGTTAGGTCTGGGTTATGCCCGCATCTGGCTCATGATTTTGCCTTCTTCGCATACTTGTTGGCCAGATCCTGGGTTTTTATCGTAATTGAATCACGTAGTAATGTGGTAACACACTGAAGCAGTCAATTAAACCTGGTTTCGATCAATATTTTAGAGGATAACACCGGTTAGGTCTGGGTTAGGTCTGGGTTATGCCCGCATCTGGATCATGATTTTGCCTTCTTCGCATACTTGTTGGCCAGATCCTGGGTTTTTTTCGTGTTTGAATCACGTAGTAATGTGGTAACACACTGAAGCTGTCAATTAAACCTGGTTTCGATCAATATTTTAGAGGATAACACCGGTTAGGTCTGGGTTAGGTCTGGGAAATGCGCGCATCTGGCTTATACTTTCGCCTTCTTCGCATACTTGTTGGTCAGATCCTGGGTTTTTTCCGTGTTTGAATCTGGTAGTAATGTGGTAACACACTGAAGCAGTCAATTAAACCTGGTTTCGATCAATATTTTAGAGGATAACACCGGTTAGGTCTGGGTTAGGTCTGGGTTATGCCCGCATCTGGCTCATGATTTTGCCTTCATCGCATACTTGTTGGCCAGATCCTGGGTTTTTTCCTTGTTTGAATCACGTAGTAATGTGGTAACACACTGAAGCAGTCAATTAAACCTGGTTTCGATCAATATTTCAGAGGATAACACCGGTTAGGTCTGGGTTAGGTCTGGGTTATGCCCGCATCTGGCTCATGATTTTGCTTTCTTCGCATACTTGTTGGCCAGATCCTGGGTTTTTTTCGGGTTTGAATCACGTAGTAATGTGATAACACACTGAAGCTGTCAATTAAACCTGGTTTCGATCAATATTTTAGAGGATAACACCGGTTAGGTCTGGGTTAGGTCTGGGTTATGCCCGCATCTGGCTCATGATTATGCCTTCTTCGCATACTTGTTGGCCAGATCCCGGGTTTTTTTCGTGTTTGAATCACGTAGTAATGTGGTAACACACTGAAGCTGTCAATTAAACCTGGTTTCGATCAATATTTCAGAGGATAACACCGGTTAGGTCTGGGTTAGGTCTGGGTTATGCCCGCATCTGGCTCATGATTTTGCCTTCTTCGCATACTTGTTGGCCAGATCCTGGGTTTTTTTCGTGTTTGAATCAGGTAGTAATGTGGTAACACACTGAAGCAGTCAAGTAAACCTGGTTTCGATCAATATTTCAGAGGATAACACCGGTTAGGTCTGGGTTAGGTCTGGGTTATGCCCGCATCTGGCTCATGATTATGCCTTCTTCGCATACTTGTTGGCCAGATCCCGGGTTTTTTTCGTGTTTGAATCACGTAGTAATGTGGTAACACACTGAAGCTGTCAATTAAACCTGGTTTCGATCAATATTTTAGAGGATAACACCGGTTAGGTCTGGGTTAGGTCTGGGTTATGCCCGCATCTGGCTTATACTTTCGCCTTTTTCGCAAACTTGTTGGCCAGATCCTGGGTATTTTCCGTGCTTGAATCACGTAGTAATGTGGTAACACACTGAAGCAGTCAATTAAACCTGGTTTCGATCAATATTTTAGAGGATAACACCGGTTAGGTCTGGGTTAGGTCCGGGATATGCCCGCATCTGGCTCATGATTTTGCCTTCTTCGCATACTTGTTGGCCAGAACCTGGGTTTTTTTCGTGTTTGAATCACGTAGTAATGTGGTAACACACTGAAGCTGTCAATTAAACCTGGTTTCGATAAATATTTTAGAGGATAACACCGGTTAGGTCTGGGTTAGGTCTGGATTATGCCCGCATCTGGCTCATGATTTTGCCTTCATCGCATACTTGTTGGCCAAATCCTGGGGTTTTTCCGTGTTTGAATCACGTAGTAATGTGGTAACACACTGAAGCAGTCAATTAAACCTGGTTTCGATCAATATTTCAGAGGATAACACCGGTTAGGTCTGGGTTAGGTCTGGGAAATGCGCGCATCTGGCTTATACTTTCACCTTTTTCGCAAACTTGTTGGCCAGATCCTGGGTTTTTTCCGTGTTTGAATCACGTAGTAACGTGGTAACACACTGAAGCAGTCAATAAAACCTGGTTTCGATCAATATTTTAGAGGATAACACCGGTTAGGTCTGGGTTAGGTCTGGGATTTGCGCGCATCTGGCTTATACTTTCGCCTTTTTCGCAAACTTGTTGGCCAGATCCTGGGTATTTTCCGTGTTTGAATCACGTAGTAATGTGGTAACACACTGAAGCAATCAACTAACCTGGTTTCGATGAATATTTTACAGGATAACACCGGTTAGGTCTGGGATAGGTCCGGGATATGCCCGCATCTGGCTCATGATTTTGCCTTCTTCGCATACTTGTTGGTTAGATCCTGGGTTTTTTCCGTGTTTGATCACGTAGTAATGTGGCACCACACTGAAGCAGTCAATTAAACCTGGTTTCGATCAATATTTTAGAGGGTAACGCCGGTTAGGTCTGGGTTATGTCTGGGAAATGCGCGCATCTGGCTTATACTTTCGCCTTTTTCGCAAACTAGTTGGCCAGATCCGGGGTTTTTTTCGTGTTTGAATCATGTAGTAATGTGGTAACACACTGAAGCAGTCAATTAAACCTGGTTTCGATCAATATTTTAGAGGATAACACCGGGTAGGTCTGGGTTAGGTCTGGGTTATGCCCGCATCTGGCCCATGATCTTGCCTTCTTCGCATACTTGTTGGCCAGATCATGGGTTTTTTTCGTGTTTGAATCACGTAGTAATGTGGTAATACACTGAAGCAATCAATAAAACCTGGTTTCGATCAATATTTTAGAGGATAACACCGGTTAGGTCTGGGTTAGGTCTGGGTTATGCCCGCATCTGGCACATGATTTTGCCTTCTTCGCATACTTGTTGGCCAGATCCTGGGCTTTTTTCGTGTTTGAATCACGTAGTAATGTGGTAATACACTGAAGCAGTCAATAAAACCTGGTTTCGATCAATATTTTAGAGGATAACACCGGTTAGGTCTGGGTTAGGTCTGGGTTATGCCCGCATCTGGCTCATGATTTTGCCTTCCACGCATACTTGTTGGCCAGATCCTGGGGTTTTTTCGTGTTTGAATCACGTAGTAATGTGGTAACACATTGAAGCAGTCAATTAAACCTGGTTTCGATGAATATTTTAGAGGATAACACCGGATAGGTCTGGGATAGGTCCGGGATATGCCCGCATCTGGCTCATGATTTTGCCTTCTTCGCATACTTGTTGGCCAGGTCCTGGGTATTTTTCGTGTTTGAATCACGTAGTAATGTGGTAACACACTGAAACAGTCAATTAAACCTGGTTTCGATCAATATTTCAGAGGATAACACCGGTTAGGTCTGGGTTAGGTCTGGGATATGCGCGCATCTGGCTTATACTTTCACCTTTTTCGCAAACTTGTTGGCCAGATCCTGGGTTTTTTCCGTGTTTGAATCACGTAGTAATGTGGTAACACACTGAAGCAGTCAATTAAACCTGGTTTCGATCAATATTTCAGAGGATAACACCGGTTAGGTCTGGGTTAGGTCTGGGTTATGCCCGCATCTGGCTCATGATTTTGCCTTTTTCGCAAACTTGTTGGCCAGATCCTGGGTTTTTTCCGTGTTTGAATCACGTAGTAATGTGGTACCACACTGAGGCAGTCAATTAAACCTGGTTTCGACGAATATTTTATAGGATAACACCGGTTAGGTCTGGGTTAGGTCCGGGATATGCGCGCATCTGGCTTATACTTTCGCCTTTTTCGCAAACTTGTTGGCTAGATCCTGGGTTTTTTTCGGGTTTGAATAACGCAGTAATGTGGTACCCCACTGAAGCAGTCAATTAAACCTGGTTTCGATCAATATTTCAGAGGATAACACCGGTTAGGTCTGGGTTAGGTCCGGGATATGCCCGCAACCTGGCTCATGATTTTGCCTTCTTCGCATACTTGTTGGCCAGATCCTGGGTTTTTTTCGTGTTTGAATCAGGTAGTAATGTGGTAACACACTGAAGCAGTCAATTAAACCTGGTTTCGATCAAACTTTCAGAGGATAACACCGGTTAGGTTTGGGTTAGGTCTGGGAAATGCGCGCATCTGGCTTATACTTTCGCCTTTTTCGCAAACTTGTTGGCCAGATCCTGGGTTTATTCCGTGTTTGAATCACGTAGTAATGTGGTAACACACGGAAGCAGTCAATTAAACCTGGTTTCGATCAATATTTTAGAGGATAACACCGGTTAGGTCTGGGTTAGGTCCGGGACATGCCCGCATCTGGCTCATGATTTTGCCTTCTTCGCATACTTGTTGGCCAGGTCCTGGGTATTTTTCGTGTTTGAATCACGTAGTAATGTTGAAACACACTGAAGCAGTCAATTAAACCTGGTTTCGATCAATATTTCAGAGGATAACACCGGTTAGGTCTGGGTTAGGTCTGGGTTATGCCCGCATCTGGCTCATGATTTTGCCTTCTTCGCATACTTGTTGGCCAGATCCCGGGTTTTTTTCGTGTTTGAATCACGTAGTAATGTGGTAACACACTGAAGCAGTCAATTAAACCTGCTTTCGATCAAACTTTCAGAGGATAACACCGGTTAGGTCTGGGTTAGGTCCGGGACATGCCCGCATCTGGCTCATGATTCTGCCTTCTTCGCATACTTGTTGGCCAGATACTGGGTTTTTTTCGTGTTTGAATCAGGTAGTAATGTGGTAACACACTGAAGCTGTCAATTAAACCTGGTTTCGATCAATATTTTAGAGGATAACACCGGTTAGGTCTGGGTTAGGTCTGGGATATGCGCGCATCTGGCTTATACTTTCACCTTTTTCGCAAACTTGTTGGCTAGATCCTGGGTTTTTTTCGTGTTTGAATCACGTAGTAATGTGGTAACACACTGAAGCTGTCAATTAAACCTGGTTTCGATCAATATTTTAGAGGATAACACCAGTTAGGTCTGGGTTAGGTCTGGGTTAAGCCCGCATCTGGCTCATGATTTTGCCTTCTTCGCATACTTGTTGGCCAGATCCTGGGTTTTTTCGGGTTTGAATCACGTAGTAATGTGGTAACACACTGAAGCTGTCAATTAAACCTGGTTTCGATCAATATTTTAGAGGATAACACCGGTTAGGTCTGGGTTAGATCCGGGATATGCCCGCATCTGGCTCATGATTTTGCCTTCTTCGCATACTTGTTGGCCAGATCCTGGGTTTTTTTCGTGTTTGAATCACGTAGTAATGTGATAACACACTGAAGCTGTCAATTAAACCTGGTTTCGACGAATATTTTATAGGATAACACCGGTTAGGTCTGGGTTAGGTCTGGGATATGCGCGCATCTGGCTTATACTTTCACCTTTTTCGCAAACTTGTTGGCCAGATCCTGGGTTTTTTCCGTGTTTGAATCACGTAGTAATGTGGTAACACACTGAAGCAGTCAATTAAACCTGGTTTCGATCAATATTTCAGAGGATAACACCGGTTAGGTCTGGGTTAGGTCTGGGTTATGCCCGCATCTGGCTCATGATTTTGCCTTTTTCGCAAACTTGTTGGCCAGATCCTGGGTTTTTTCCGTGTTTGAATCACGTAGTAATGTGGTACCACATTGAGGCAGTAAATTAAACCTGGTTTCGACGAATATTTTATAGTATAACACCGGTTAGGTCTGGGTTAGGTCTGGGAAATGCGCGCATCTGGCTTATACTTTCGCCTTTATCGCAAACTTGTTGGCCAGATCCTGGGTTTTTTCCGTGTTTGAATCACGTAGTAATGTGGTAACACACGGAAGCAGTCAATTAAACCTGGTTTCGATCAATATTTTAGAGGATAACACCGGTTAGGTCTGGGTTAGGTCCGGGACATGCCCGCATCTGGCTCATGATTTTGCCTTCTTCGCATACTTGTTGGCCAGATCCTGGGTTTTTTTCGTGTTTGAATCAGGTAGTAATGTGGTAACACACTGAAGCAGTCAATTAAACCTGGTTTCGATCAATATTTCAGAGGATAACACCGGTTAGGTCTGGGTTAGGTCTGGGTTATGCCCGCATCTGGCTCATGATTATGCCTTCTTCGCATACTTGTTGGCCAGATCCCGGGTTTTTTTCGTGTTTGAATCACGTAGTAATGTGGTAACACACTGAAGCTGTCAATTAAACCTGGGTTCGATCAATATTTTAGAGGATAACACCGGTTAGGTCTGGGTTAGGTCTGGGTTATGCCCGCATCTGGCTCATGATTTTGCCTTCTTCGCATACTTGTTGGCCAGATCCCGGGTTTTTTTCGTGTTTGAATCACGTAGTAATGTGGTAACACACTGAAGCAGTCAATTAAACCTGGTTTCGATCAAACTTTCAGAGGATAACACCGGTTAGGTCTGGGTTAGGTCCGGGACATGCCCGCATCTGGCTCATGATTTTGCCTTCTTCGCATACTTGTTGGCCAGATCCTGGGTTTTTTTCGTGTTTGAATCAGGTAGTAATGTGGTAACACACTGAAGCTGTCAATTAAACCTGGTTTCGATCAATATTCTAGAGGATAACACCGGTTAGGTCTGGGTTAGGTCTGGGATATGCGCGCATCTGGCTTATACTTTCACCTTTTTCGCAAACTTGTTGGCTAGATCCTGGGTTTTTTTCGGGTTTGAATAACGCAGTAATGTGGTACCACACTGAAGCAGTCAATTAAACCTGGTTTCGATCAATATTTCAGAGGATAACACCGGTTAGGTCTGGGTTAGGTCCGGGATATGCCCGCATCTGGCTCATGATTTTGCCTTCTTCGCATACTTGTTGGCCAGATCCTGGGTTTTTTTCGTGTTTGAATCAGGTAGTAATGTGGTAACACACTGAAGCAGTCAATTAAACCTGGTTTCGATCAATATTTCAGAGGATAACACCGGTTAGGTCTGGGTTAGGTCTGGGTTATGCCCGCATCTGGCTCATGATTATGCCTTCTTCGCATACTTGTTGGCCAGATCCCGGGTTTTTTTCGTGTTTGAATCACGTAGTAATGTGGTAACACACTGAAGCTGTCAATTAAACCTGGTTTCGATCAATATTTTAGAGGATAACACCGGTTAGGTCTGGGTTAGGTCTGGGTTATGCCCGCATCTGGCTCATGATTTTGCCTTCTTCGCATACTTGTTGGCCAGATCCCGGGTTTTTTTCGTGTTTGAATCACGTAGTAATGTGGTAACACACTGAAGCAGTCAATTAAACCTGGTTTCGATCAAACTTTCAGAGGATAACACCGGTTAGGTCTGGGTTAGGTCCGGGACATGCCCGCATCTGGCTCATGATTTTGCCTTCTTCGCATACTTGTTGGCCAGATCCTGGGTTTTTTTCGTGTTTGAATCAGGTAGTAATGTGGTAACACACTGAAGCTGTCAATTAAACCTGGTTTCGATCAATATTCTAGAGGATAACACCGGTTAGGTCTGGGTTAGGTCTGGGATATGCGTGCATCTGGCTTATACTTTCACCTTTTTCGCAAACTTGTTGGCTAGATCCTGGGTTTTTTTCGGGTTTGAATAACGCAGTAATGTGGTACCACACTGAAGCAGTCAATTAAACCTGGTTTCGATCAATATTTCAGAGGATAACACCGGTTAGGTCTGGGTTAGGTCCGGGATATGCCCGCATCTGGCTCATGATTTTGCCTTCTTCGCATACTTGTTGGCCAGATCCCGGGTTTTTTTCGTGTTTGAATCACGTAGTAATGTGGTAACACACTGAAGCAGTCAATTAAACCTGCTTTCGATCAAACTTTCAGAGGATAACACCGGTTAGGTCTGGGTTAGGTCCGGGACATGCCCGCATCTGGCTCATGATTTTGCCTTCTTCGCATACTTGTTGGCCAGATACTGGGTTTTTTTCGTGTTTGAATCAGGTAGTAATGTGGTAACACACTGAAGCTGTCAATTAAACCTGGTTTCGATCAATATTTTAGAGGATAACACCGGTTAGGTCTGGGTTAGGTCTGGGATATGCGCGCATCTGGCTTATACTTTCACCTTTTTCGCAAACTTGTTGGCTAGATCCTGGGTTTTTTCGTGTTTGAATCACGTAGTAATGTGGTAACACACTGAAGCTGTCAATTAAACCTGGTTTCGATCAATATTTTAGAGGATAACACCGGTTAGGTCTGGGTTAGGTCTGGGTTAAGCCCGCATCTGGCTCATGATTTTGCCTTCTTCGCATACTTGTTGGCCAGATCCTGGGTTTTTTCGGGTTTGAATCACGTAGTAATGTGGTAACACACTGAAGCTGTCAATTAAACCTGGTTTCGATCAATATTTTAGAGGATAACACCGGTTAGGTCTGGGTTAGATCCGGGATATGCCCGCATCTGGCTCATGATTTTGCCTTCTTCGCATACTTGTTGGCCAGATCCTGGGTTTTTTTCGTGTTTGAATCACGTAGTAATGTGATAGCACACTGAAGCTGTCAATTAAACCTGGTTTCGACGAATATTTTATAGGATAACACCGGTTAGGTCTGGGTTAGGTCTGGGATATGCGCGCATCTGGCTTATACTTTCACCTTTTTCGCAAACTTGTTGGCCAGATCCTGGGTTTTTTCCGTGTTTGAATCACGTAGTAATGTGGTAACACACTGAAGCAGTCAATTAAACCTGGTTTCGACGAATATTTTATAGGATAACACCGGTTAGGTCTGGGTTAGGTCTGGGATATGCGCGCATCTGGCTTATACTTTCACCTTTTTCGCAAACTTGTTGGCCAGATCCTGGGTTTTTTCCGTGTTTGAATCACGTAGTAATGTGGTAACACACTGAAGCAGTCAATTAAACCTGGTTTCGATCAATATTTCAGAGGATAACACCGGTTAGGTCTGGGTTAGGTCTGGGTTATGCCCGCATCTGGCTCATGATTTTGCCTTTTTCGCAAACTTGTTGGCCAGATCCTGGGTTTTTTCCGTGTTTGAATCACGTAGTAATGTGGTACCACACTGAGGCAGTAAATTTAACCTGGTTTCGACGAATATTTTATAGTATAACACCGGTTAGGTCTGGGTTAGGTCCGGGATATGCACGCATCTGGCTTATACTTTCGCCTTTTTCGCAAACTTGTTGGCTAGATCCTGGGTTTTTTTCGGGTTTGAATAACGCAGTAATGTGGTACCACACTGAAGCAGTCAATTAAACCTGGTTTCGATCAATATTTCAGAGGATAACACCGGTTAGGTCTGGGTTAGGTCCGGGATATGCCCGCATCTGGCTCATGATTTTGCCTTCTTCGCATACTTGTTGGCCAGATCCTGGGTTTTTATCGTAATTGAATCACGTAGTAATGTGGTAACATACTGAAGCAGTCAATTAAACCTGGTTTCGATCAAACTTTCAGAGGATAACACCGGTTAGGTCTGGATTAGGTCCGGGACATGCCCGCATCTGGCTCATGATTTTGCCTTCTTCGCATACTTGTTGGCCAGATCCTGGGTTTTTTTCGTGTTTGAATCAGGTAGTAATGTGGTAACACACTGAAGCAGTCAATTAAACCTGGTTTCGATCAAACTTTCAGAGGATAACACCGGTTAGGTCTGGATTAGGTCTGGGAAATGCGCGCATCTGGCTTATACTTTCGCCTTTTTCGCAAACTTGTTGGCCAGATCCTGGGTTTTTTCCGTGTTTGAATCACGTAGTAATGTGGTAACACACGGAAGCAGTCAATTAAACCTGGTTTCGATCAATATTTTAGAGGATAACACCGGTTAGGTCTGGGTTAGGTCCGGGACATGCCCGCATCTGGCTCATGATTTTGCCTTCTTCGCATACTTGTTGGCCAGATCCTGGGTTTTTTTCGTGTTTGAATCAGGTAGTAATGTGGTAACACACTGAAGCAGTCAATTAAACCTGGTTTCGATCAAACTTTCAGAGGATAACACCGGTTAGGTCTGGGTTAGGTCCGGGACATGCCCGCATCTGGCTCATGATTTTGCCTTCTTCGCATACTTGTTGGCCAGATCCTGGGTTTTTTTCGTGTTTGAATCAGGTAGTAATGTGGTAACACACTGAAGCTGTCAATTAAACCTGGTTTCGACGAATATTTTATAGTATAACACCGGTTAGGTCTGGGTTAGGTCCGGGATATGCGCGCATCTGGCTTATACTTTCGCCTTTTTCGCAAACTTGTTGGCTAGATCCTGGGTTTTTTTCGGGTTTGAATAACGCAGTAATGTGGTACCACACTGAAGCAGTCAATTAAACCTGGTTTCGATCAATATTTCAGAGGATAACACCGGTTAGGTCTGGGTTAGGTCCGGGATATGCCCGCATCTGGCTCATGATTTTGCCTTCTTCGCATACTTGTTGGCCAGATCCTGGGTTTTTTTCGTGTTTGAATCAGGTAGTAATGTGGTAACACACTGAAGCAGTCAATTAAACCTGGTTTCGATCAAACTTTCAGAGGATAACACCGGTTAGGTCTGGGTTAGGTCTGGGAAATGCGCGCATCTGGCTTATACTTTCGCCTTTTTCGCAAACTTGTTGGCCAGATCCTGGGTTTTTTCCGTGTTTGAATCACGTAGTAATGTGGTAACACACGGAAGCAGTCAATTAAACCTGGTTTCGATCAATATTTTAGAGGATAACACCGGTTAGGTCTGGGTTAGGTCCGGGAGATGCCCGCATCTGGCTCATGATTTTGCCTTCTTCGCATACTTGTTGGCCAGATCCTGGGTTTTTTCCGTGTTTGAATCAGGTAGTAATGTGGTAACACACTGAAGCAGTCAATTAAACCTGGTTTCGATCAATATTTCAGAGGATAACACCGGTTAGGTCTGGGTTAGGTCTGGGTTATGCCCGCATCTGGCTCATGATTATGCCTTCTTCGCATACTTGTTGGCCAGATCCCGGGTTTTTTTCGTGTTTGAATCACGTAGTAATGTGGTAACACACTGAAGCTGTCAATTAAACCTGGTTTCGATCAATATTTTAGAGGATAACACCGGTTAGGTCTGGGTTAGGTCTGGGTTATGCCCGCATCTGGCTCATGATTTTGCCTTCTTCGCATACTTGTTGGCCAGATCCCGGGTTTTTTTCGTGTTTGAATCACGTAGTAATGTGGTAACACACTGAAGCAGTCAATTAAACCTGGTTTCGATCAAACTTTCAGAGGATAACACCGGTTAGGTCTGGGTTAGGTCCGGGACATGCCCGCATCTGGCTCATGATTTTGCCTTCTTCGCATACTTGTTGGCCAGATCCTGGGTTTTTTTCGTGTTTGAATCAGGTAGTAATGTGGTAACACACTGAAGCTGTCAATTAAACCTGGTTTCGATCAATATTTTAGAGGATAACACCGGTTAGGTCTGGGTTAGGTCTGGGATATGCGCGCATCTGGCTTATACTTTCACCTTTTTCGCAAACTTGTTGGCTAGATCCTGGGTTTTTTTCGGGTTTGAATAACGCAGTAATGTGGTACCACACTGAAGCAGTCAATTAAACCTGGTTTCGATCAATATTTCAGAGGATAACACCGGTTAGCTCTGGGTTAGGTCCGGGATATGCCCGCATCTGGCTCATGATTTTGCCTTCTTCGCATACTTGTTGGCCAGATCCTGGGTTTTTTTCGTGTTTGAATCAGGTAGTAATGTGGTAACACACTGAAGCAGTCAATTAAACCTGGTTTCGATCAAACTTTCAGAGGATAACACCGGTTAGGTCTGGTTTAGGTCTGGGAAATGCGCGCATCTGGCTTATACTTTCGCCTTTTTCGCAAACTTGTTGGCCAGATCCTGGGTTTTTTCCGTGTTTGAATCACGTAGTAATGTGGTAACACACGGAAGCAGTCAATTAAACCTGGTTTCGATCAATATTTTAGAGGATAACACCGGTTAGGTCTGGGTTAGGTCCGGGACATGCCCGCATCTGGCTCATGATTTTGCCTTCTTCGCATACTTGTTGGCCAGATCCTGGGTTTTTTTCGTGTTTGAATCAGGTAGTAATGTGGTAACACACTGAAGCTGTCAATTAAACCTGGTTTCGATCAATATTTTAGAGGATAACACCGGTTAGGTCTGGGTTAGGTCTGGGATATGCGCGCATCTGGCTTATACTTTCACCTTTTTCGCAAACTTGTTGGCTAGATCCTGGGTTTTTTTCGGGTTTGAATAACGCAGTAATGTGGTACCACACTGAAGCAGTCAATTAAACCTGGTTTCGATCAATATTTCAGAGGATAACACCGGTTAGCTCTGGGTTAGGTCCGGGATATGCCCGCATCTGGCTCATGATTTTGCCTTCTTCGCATACTTGTTGGCCAGATCCTGGGTTTTTATCGTAATTGAATCACGTAGTAATGTGGTAACATACTGAAGCAGTCAATTAAACCTGGTTTCGATCAAACTTTCAGAGGATAACACCTGTTAGGTCTGGATTAGGTCCGGGACATGCCCGCATCTGGCTCATGATTTTGCCTTCTTCGCATACTTGTTGGCCAGATCCTGGGTTTTTTTCGTGTTTGAATCAGGTAGTAATGTGGTAACACACTGAAGCTGTCAATTAAACCTGGTTTCGATCAATATTTTAGAGGATAACACCGGTTAGGTCTGGGTTAGATCTGGGATATGCGCGCATCTGGCTTATACTTTCACCTTTTTCGCAAACTTGTTGGCTAGATCCTGGGTTTTTTTCGGGTTTGAATAACGCAGTAATGTGGTACCACACTGAAGCAGTCAATTAAACCTGGTTTCGATCAATATTTCAGAGGATAACACCGGTTAGGTCTGGGTTAGGTCTGGGTTATGCCCGCATCTGGCTCATGATTATGCCTTCTTCGCATACTTGTTGGCCAGATCCCGGGTTTTTTTCGTGTTTGAATCACGTAGTAATGTGGTAACACACTGAAGCTGTCAATTAAACCGGGTTTCGATCAATATTTTAGAGGATAACACCGGTTAGGTCTGGGTTAGGTCTGGGTTATGCCCGCATCTGGCTCATGATTTTGCCTTCTTCAAATACTTGTTGGCCAGATCCCGGGTTTTTTTCGTGTTTGAATCTCGTAGTAATGTGGTAACACACTGAAGCAGTCAATTAAACCAGGTTTCGATCAATATTTTAGGGGATAACACCGGTTAGGTCTGGGTTAGGTCTGGGTTATGCCCGCATCTGGCTCATGATTTTGCCTTCTTCGCATACTTGTTGGCCAGATCCTGGGTTTTTATCGTAATTGAATCACGTAGTAATGTGGTAACATACTGAAGCAGTCAATTAAACCTGGTTTCGATCAATATTTTAGAGGATAACACCGGTTAGGTCTGGGTTAGGTCTGGGATATGCCCGCATCTGGCTCATGATTTTGCCTTCTTCGCATACTTGTTGGCCAGATCCTGGGTTTTTTTCGTGTTTGAATCACGTAGTAATGTGGTAACACACTGAAGCAGTCAATTAAACCAGGTTTCGATCAATATTTTAGAGGATAACACCGGTTAGGTCTGGGTTAGGTCTGGGTTATGCCCGCATCTGGCTCATGATTTTGCCTTCTTTGCATACTTGTTGGCCAGATCCTGGGTTTTTATCGTAATTGAATCACGTAGTAATGTGGTAACATACTGAAGCAGTCAATTAAACCTGGTTTCGATCATTATTTTAGAGGATAACACCGGTTAGGTCTGGGTTAGGTCTGGGATATGCCCGCATCTGGCTCATGATTTTGCCTTCTTCGCATACTTGTTGGCCAGATCCTGGGGTTTTTTTCGTGTTTGAATCACGTAGTAATGTGGTAACACACTGAAGCAGTCAATTAAACCTGGTTTCGACGAATATTTTAGAGGATAACACCGGTTAGGTCTGGGTTAGGTCTGGGTTATGCCCGCATCTGGCTCATGATTTTGCCTTCTTCGCATACTTGTTGGCCAGATCCTGGGTTTTTATCGTAATTGAATCACGTAGTAATGTGGTAACACACTGAAGCAGTCAATTAAACCTGGTTTCGATCAATATTTTAGAGGATAACACCGGTTAGGTCTGGGTTAGGTCTGGGTTATGCCCGCATCTGGATCATGATTTTGCCTTCTTCGCATACTTGTTGGCCAGATCCTGGGTTTTTTTCGTGTTTGAATCACGTAGTAATGTGGTAACACACTGAAGCTGTCAATTAAACCTGGTTTCGATCAATATTTTAGAGGATAACACCGGTTAGGTCTGGATTAGGTCTGGGAAATGCGCGCATCTGGCTTATACTTTCGCCTTCTTCGCATACTTGTTGGTCAGATCCTGGGTTTTTTCCGTGTTTGAATCTGGTAGTAATGTGGTAACACACTGAAGCAGTCAATTAAACCTGGTTTCGATCAATATTTTAGAGGATAACACCGGTTAGGTCTGGGTTAGGTCTGGGTTATGCCCGCATCTGGCTCATGATTTTGCCTTCATCGCATACTTGTTGGCCAGATCCTGGGTTTTTTCCTTGTTTGAATCACGTAGTAATGTGGTAACACACTGAAGCAGTCAATTAAACCTGGTTTCGATCAATATTTCAGAGGATAACACCGGTTAGGTCTGGGTTAGGTCTGGGTTATGCCCGCATCTGGCTCATGATTATGCCGTCATCGCATACTTGTTGGCCAGATCCTGGGTTTTTTCCTTGTTTGAATCACGTAGTAATGTGGTAACACACTGAAGCAGTCAATTAAACCTGGTTTCGATCAATATTTCAGAGGATAACACCGGTTAGGTCTGGGTTAGGTCTGGGTTATGCCCGCATCTGGCTCATGATTTTGCCTTCTTCGCATACTTGTTGGCCAGATCCTGGGTTTTTTTCGGGTTTGAATCACGTAGTAATGTGGTAACACACTGAAGCTGTCAATTAAACCTGGTTTCGATCAATATTTTAGAGGATAACACCGGTTAGGTCTGGGTTAGATCCGGGATATGCCCGCATCTGGCTCATGATTTTGCCTTCTTCGCATACTTGTTGGCCAGATCCTGGGTTTTTTTCGTGTTTGAATCACGTAGTAATGTGATAACACACTGAAGCTGTCAATTAAACCTGGTTTCGATCAATATTTTAGAGGATAACACTGGTTAGGCTTGGGTTTCGTCTGGGTTATGTCCGCACCTGGCTCATGACTTTGCCTTCTTCGCATAATTCTTGGCCAGATCCTGGGTTTTTTTCGTGTTTGAATCACGTAGGAATGTGGTAACACACTGAAGCAGTCAATTAAACCTGGTTTCGATCAATATTTTAGAGGATAACACCGGTTAGGTCTGGGTTAGGTCCGGGATATGCCCGCATCTGGCTCATGATTTTGCCTTCTCCGCATACTTGTTGGCCAGATCCTGGGTTTTTTTCGTGTTTGAATCACGTAGTAATGTGGTAACACACTGAAGCAGTCAATTAAACCTGGTTTCGATCAATATTTTAGAGGATCACACAGGTTGGGTCTGGGTTAGGTCCGGGATATGCCCGCATCTGGCTCTTGGTTTTGCCATCTTCGCATACTTGTTGGCCAGATCCTGGGTTTTTTTCGTGTTTGAATCACGTAGTAATGTGGTAACACACTGAAGCTGTCAATTAAACCTGGTTTTGATCAATATTTTAGAGGATAACACCGGTTAGGTCTGGGTTAGGCATGGGTTATGCCCGCATCTGGCTCATGATTTTGCCTTCTTCGCATACTTGTCGGCCAGATCCTGGGTTTTTTTCGTGTTTGAATCACGTAGTAATGTGGTAACACACTGAAGCTGTCAATTAAACCTGGTTTCGATCAATATTTTAGAGGATAACACCGGTTAGGTCTGGGTTTGGTCTGGGATATGCGCCCATCTGGCTTATACTTTCACCTTTTTCGCAAACTTGTTGGCCAGATCCTGGGGTTTTTTCGTGTTTGAATCACGTAGTAATGTGGTAACACACTGAAGCTGTCAATTAAACCTGGTTTTGATCAATATTTTAGAGGATAACACCGGTTAGGTCTGGGTTAGGTTTGGGAAATGCGCGCATCTGGCTTATACTTTCGCCTTCTTCGCATACTTGTTGGTCAGATCCTGGGTTTTTTCCGTGTTTGATCACGTAGTAATGTGGTAACACACTGAAGCAGTCAATAAAACCTGGTTTCGATCAATATTTTAGAGGATAACACCGGTTAGGTCTGGGATTAGCGCGCATCTGGCTTATACTTTCGCCATTTTCGCAAACTTGTTGGCCAGATCCTGGGTATTTTCCGTGCTTGAATCACGTAGTAATGTGGTAACACACTGAAGCAGTCAATTAAACCTGGTTTCGATCAATATTTTAGAGGATAACACCGGTTAGGTCTGGGTTAGGTCCGGGATATGCCCGCATCTGGCTCATGATTTTGCCTTCTTCGCATACTTGTTGGCCAGATCCTGGGTTTTTTTCGTGTTTGAATCACGTAGTAATGTGGTAACACACTGAAGCTGTCAATTAAACCTGGTTTCGATAAATATTTTAGAGGATAACACCGGTTAGGTCTGGGTTAGGTCTGGGCTATGCCCGCATCTGGCTCATGATTTTGCCTTCATCGCATACTTGTTGGCCAAATCCTGGGTTTTTTCCGTGTTTGAATCACGTAGTAATGTGGTAACACACTGAAGCAGTCAATTAAACCTGGTTTCGATCAATATTTTAGAGGATAACACCGGTTAGGTCTGGGTTAGGTCTGGGTTATGCCCGCATCTGGCTCATGATTTTGCCTTCATCGCATACTTGTTGGCCAAATCCTGGGTTTTTTCCGTGTTTGAATCACGTAGTAATGTGGTAACACACTGAAGCAGTCAATTAAACCTGGTTTCGATCAATATTTTAGAGGATAACACCGGTTAGGTCTGGGTTAGGTCCGGGATATGCCCGCATCTGGCTCATGATTTTGCCTTCTTCGCATACTTGTTGGCCAGATCCTGGGTTTTTTTCGTGTTTGAATCACGTAGTAATGTGGTAACACACTGAAGCTGTCAATTAAACCTGGTTTCGATAAATATTTTAGAGGATAACACCGGTTAGGTCTGGGTTAGGTCTGGGTTATGCCCGCATCTGGCTCATGATTTTGCCTTCATCGCATACTTGTTGGCCAAATCCTGGGTTTTTTCCGTGTTTGAATCACGTAGTAATGTGGTAACACACTGAAGTAGTCAATTAAACCTGGTTTCGATCAATATTTCAGAGGATAACACCGGTTAGGTCTGGGTTAGGTCTGGGAAATGCGCGCATCTGGCTTATACTTTCACCTTTTTCGCAAACTTGTTGGCCAGATCCTGGGTTTTTTCCGTGTTTGAATCACGTAGTGATGTGGTAACACTCTGAAGCAGTCAATAAAACCTGGTTTCGATCAATATTTCAGAGGATAACACCGGTTAGGTCTGGGTTAGGTCTGGGAAATGCGCGCATCTGGCTTATACTTTCGCCTTCTTCGCATACTTGTTGGTCAGATCCTGGGTTTTTTCCGTGTTTGATCACGTAGTAATGTGGTAACACACTGAAGCAGTCAATAAAACCTGGTTTCGATCAATATTTTAGAGGATAACACCGGTTAGGTCTGGGATTAGCGCGCATCTGGCTTATACTTTCGCCTTTTTCGCAAACTTGTTGGCCAGATCCTGGGTATTTTCCGTGCTTGAATCACGTAGTAATGTGGTAACACACTGAAGCAGTCAATTAAACCTGGTTTCGATCAATATTTTAGAGGATAACACCGGTTAGGTCTGGGTTAGGTCCGGGATATGCCCGCATCTGGCTCATGATTTTGCCTTCTTCGCATACTTGTTGGCCAGATCCTGGGTTTTTTTCGTGTTTGAATCACGTAGTAATGTGGTAACACACTGAAGCTGTCAATTAAACCTGGTTTCGATAAATATTTTAGAGGATAACACCGGTTAGGTCTGGGTTAGGTCTGGGTTATGCCCGCATCTGGCTCATGATTTTGCCTTCATCGCATACTTGTTGGCCAAATCCTGGGTTTTTTCCGTGTTTGAATCACGTAGTAATGTGGTAACACACTGAAGCAGTCAATTAAACCTGGTTTCGATCAATATTTCAGAGGATAACACCGGTTAGGTCTGGGTTAGGTCTGGGAAATGCGCGCATCTGGCTTATACTTTCACCTTTTTCGCAAACTTGTTGGCCAGATCCTGGGTTTTTTCCGTGTTTGAATCACGTAGTGATGTGGTAACACTCTGAAGCAGTCAATAAAACCTGGTTTCGATCAATATTTCAGAGGATAACACCGGTTAGGTCTGGGTTAGGTCTGGGAAATGCGCGCATCTGGCTTATACTTTCACCTTTTTCGCAAACTTGTTGGCCAGATCCTGGGTTTTTTCCGTGTTTGAATCACGTAGTGATGTGGTAACACACTGAAGCTGTCAATTAAACCTGGTTTCGATCAATATTTTAGAGGATAACACTGGTTAGGCTTGGGTTTCGTCTGGGTTATGTCCGCACCTGGCTCATGACTTTGCCTTCTTCGCATACTTGTTGGCCAGATCCTGGGTTTTTTTCGTGTTTGAATCACGTAGTAATGTGGTAACACACTGAAGCAGTCAATTGAACCTGGTTTCGACGAATATTTTAGAGGATAACACCGGATAGGTCTGGGTTAGGTCTGGGTTATGCCCGCATCTGGCTCATGATTTTGCCTTCTTCGCATACTTGTTGACCAGATCCTGGGTTTTTATCGTAATTGAATCACGTAGTAATGTGGTAACACACTGAAGCAGTCAAGTAAACCTGGTTTCGATCAATATTTTAGAGGATAACACCGGTTAGGTCTGGGTTAGGTCTGGGTTATGCCCGCATCTGGATCATGATTTTGCCTTCTTCGCATACTTGTTGGTCAGATCCTGGGTTTTTTCCGTGTTTGAATCTGGTAGTAATGTGGTAACACACTGAAGCAGTCAATTAAACCTGGTTTCGATCAATATTTTAGAGGATAACACCGGTTAGGTCTGGGTTAGGTCTGGGTTATGCCCGCATCTGGCTCATGATTTTGCCGTCATCGCATACTTGTTGGCCAGATCCTGGGTTTTTTCCTTGTTTGAATCACGTAGTAATGTGGTAACACACTGAAGCAGTCAATTAAACCTGGTTTCGATCAATATTTCAGAGGATAACACCGGTTAGGTCTGGGTTAGGTCTGGGTTATGCCCGCATCTGGCTCATGATTTTGCCTTCTTCGCATACTTGTTGGCCAGATCCTGGGTTTTTTTCGGGTTTGAATCACGTAGTAATGTGGTAACACACTGAAGCTGTCAATTAAACCTGGTTTCGATCAATATTTTAGAGGATAACACCGGTTAGGTCTGGGTTAGATCCGGGATATGCCCGCATCTGGCTCATGATTTTGCCTTCTTCGCATACTTGTTGGCCAGATCCTGGGTTTTTTTCGTGTTTGAATCACGTAGTAATGTGATAACACACTGAAGCTGTCAATTAAACCTGGTTTCGATCAATATTTTAGAGGATAACACTGGTTAGGCTTGGGTTTCGTCTGGGTTATGTCCGCACCTGGCTCATGACTTTGCCTTCTTCGCATAATTCTTGGCCAGATCCTGGGTTTTTTTCGTGTTTGAATCACGTAGGAATGTGGTAACACACTGAAGCAGTCAATTAAACCTGGTTTCGATCAATATTTTAGAGGATAACACCGGTTAGGTCTGGGTTAGGTCCGGGATATGCCCGCATCTGGCTCATGATTTTGCCTTCTTCGCATACTTGTTGGCCAGATCCTGGGTTTTTTTCGTGTTTGAATCACGTAGTAATGTGGTAACACACTGAAGCAGTCAATTAAACCTGGTTTCGATCAATATTTTAGAGGATCACACAGGTTGGGTCTGGGTTAGGTCCGGGATATGCCCGCATCTGGCTCTTGGTTTTGCCTTCTTCGCATACTTGTTGGCCAGATCCTGGGTTTTTTTCGTGTTTGAATCACGTAGTAATGTGGTAACACACTGAAGCTGTCAATTAAACCTGGTTTTGATCAATATTTTAGAGGATAACACCGGTTAGGTCTGGGTTAGGCATGGGTTATGCCCGCATCTGGCTCATGATTTTGCCTTCTTCGCATACTTGTCGGCCAGATCCTGGGTTTTTTTCGTGTTTGAATCACGTAGTAATGTGGTAACACACTGAAGCTGTCAATTAAACCTGGTTTCGATCAATATTTTAGAGGATAACACCGGTTAGGTCTGGGTTAGGTCTGGGATATGCGCCCATCTGGCTTATACTTTCACCTTTTTCGCAAACTTGTTGGCCAGATCCTGGGTTTTTTTCGTGTTTGAATCACGTAGTAATGTGGTAACACACTGAAGCTGTCAATTAAACCTGGTTTTGATCAATATTTTAGAGGATAACACCGGTTAGGTCTGGGTTAGGTCTGGGAAATGCGCGCATCTGGCTTATACTTTCGCCTTCTTCGCATACTTGTTGGTCAGATCCTGGGTTTTTTCCGTGTTTGATCACGTAGTAATGTGGTAACACACTGAAGCAGTCAATAAAACCTGGTTTCGATCAATATTTTAGAGGATAACACCGGTTAGGTCTGGGATTAGCGCGCATCTGGCTTATACTTTCGCCTTTTTCGCAAACTTGTTGGCCAGATCCTGGGTATTTTCCGTGCTTGAATCACGTAGTAATGTGGTAACACACTGAAGCAGTCAATTAAACCTGGTTTCGATCAATATTTTAGAGGATAACACCGGTTAGGTCTGGGTTAGGTCCGGGATATGCCCGCACCTGGCTCATGATTTTGCCTTCTTCGCATACTTGTTGGCCAGATCCTGGGTTTTTTTCGTGTTTGAATCACGTAGTAATGTGGTAACACACTGAAGCTGTCAATTAAACCTGGTTTCGATAAATATTTTAGAGGATAACACCGGTTAGGTCTGGGTTAGGTCTGGGTTATGCCCGCATCTGGCTCATGATTTTGCCTTCATCGCATGCTTGTTGGCCAAATCCTGGGTTTTTTCCGTGATTGAATCACGTAGTAATGTGGTAACACACTGAAGCAGTCAATTAAACCTGGTTTCGATCAATATTTCAGAGGATAACACCGGTTAGGTCTGGGTTAGGTCTGGGAAATGCGCGCATCTGGCTTATACTTTCACCTTTTTCGCAAACTTGTTGGCCAGATCCTGGGTTTTTTCCGTGTTTGAATCACGTAGTGATGTGGTAACACACTGAAGCTGTCAATTAAACCTGGTTTCGATCAATATTTTAGAGGATAACACTGGTTAGGCTTGGGTTTCGTCTGGGTTATGTCCGCACCTGGCTCATGACTTTGCCTTCTTCGCATACTTGTTGGCCAGATCCTGGGTTTTTTTCGTGTTTGAATCACGTAGTAATGTGGTAACACACTGAAGCAGTCAATTGAACCTGGTTTCGACGAATATTTTAGAGGATAACACCGGATAGGTCTGGGTTAGGTCTGGGTTATGCCCGCATCTGGCTCATGATTTTGCCTTCTTCGCATACTTGTTGGCCAGATCCTGGGTTTTTATCGTAATTGTATCACGTAGTAATGTGGTAACACACTGAAGCAGTCAAGTAAACCTGGTTTCGATCAATATTTTAGAGGATAACACCGGTTAGGTCTGGGTTAGGTCTGGGTTATGCCCGTATCTGGCTCATGATTTTGCCTTCTTCGCATACTTGTTGGCCAGATCCTGGGTTTTTTTCGTGTTTGAATCTGGTAGTAATGTGGTAACACACTGAAGCAGTCAATTAAACCTGGTTTCGATCAATATTTTAGAGGATAACACCGGTTAGGTCTGGGTTAGGTCTGGGTTATGCCCGCATCTGGCTCATGATTTTGCCTTCATCGCATACTTGTTGGCCAGATCCTGGGTTTTTTCCTTGTTTGAATCACGTAGTAATGTGGTAACACACTGAAGCAGTCAATTAAACCTGGTTTCGATCAATATTTCAGAGGATAACACCGGTTAGGTCTGGGTTAGGTCTGGGTTATGCCCGCATCTGGCTCATGATTTTGCCTTCTTCGCATACTTGTTGGCCAGATCCTGGGTTTTTTTCGGGTTTGAATCACGTAGTAATGTGGTAACACACTGAAGCTGTCAATTAAACCTGGTTTCGATCAATATTTTAGAGGATAACACCGGTTAGGTCTGGGTTAGGTCCGGGATATGCCCGCATCTGGCTCATGATTTTGCCTTCTTCGCATACTTGTTGGCCAGATCCTGGGTTTTTTTCGTGTTTGAATCACGTAGTAATGTGATAACACACTGAAGCTGTCAATTAAACCTGGTTTCGATCAATATTTTAGAGGATAACACTGGTTAGGCTTGGGTTTCGTCTGGGTTATGTCCGCACCTGGCTCATGACTTTGCCTTCTTCGCATACTTGTTGGCCAGATCCTGGGTTTTTTTCGTGTTTGAATCACGTAGTAATGTGGTAACAAACTGAAGCAGTCAATAAAACCTGGTTTCGATCAATATTTTAGAGGATAACACCGGTTAGGTCTGGGTTAGGTCCGGGATATGCCCGCATCTGGCTCATGATTTTGCCTTCTTCGCATACTTGTTGGCCAGATCCTGGGTTTTTATCGTAATTGAATCACGTAGTAATGTGGTAACACACTGAAGCAGTCAAGTAAACCTGGTTTCGATCAATATTTTCGAGGATAACACCGGTTAGGTCTGGGATAGGTCTGGGTTATGCCCGCATCTGGATCATGATTTTGCCTTCTTCGCATACTTGTTGGCCAGATCCTGGGTTTTTTTCGTGTTTGAATCACGTAGTAATGTGGTAACACACTGAAGCTGTCAATTAAACCTGGTTTCGATCAATATTTTAGAGGATAACACCGGTTAGGTCTGGGTTAGGTCTGGAATATGCGCGCATCTGGCTTATACTTTCACCTTTTTCGCAAACTTGTTGGCCAGATCCTGGGTTTTTTCCGTGTTTGATCACGTAGTAATGTGGTAACACACTGAAGCAGTCAATAAAACCTGGTTTCGATCAATATTTTAGAGGATAACACCGGTTAGGTCTGGCTTAGGTCTGGGTTATGCGCGCATCTGGCTCATGATTTTGCCTTCTTCGCATACTTGTTGGCCAGATCCTGGGTTTTTTTCGTGTTTGAATCTGGTAGTAATGTGGTAACACACTGAAGCAGTCAATTAAACCTGGTTTCGATCAATATTTTAGAGGATAACACCGGTTAGGTCTGGGTTAGGTCTGGGTTATGCCCGCATCTGGCTCATGATTTTGCCTTCATCGCATACTTGTTGGCCAGATCCTGGGTTTTTTCCTTGTTTGAATCACGTAGTAATGTGGTAACACACTGAAGCAGTCAATTAAACCTGGTTTCGATCAATATTTCAGAGGATAACACCGGTTAGGTCTGGGTTAGGTCTGGGTTATGCCCGCATCTGGCTCATGATTTTGCCTTCTTCGCATACTTGTAGGCCAGATCCTGGGTTTTTTTCGGGTTTGAATCACGTAGTAATGTGGTAACACACTGAAGCTGTCAATTAAACCTGGTTTCGATCAATATTTTAGAGGATAACACCGGTTAGGTCTGGGTTAGGTCCGGGATATGCCCGCATCTGGCTCATGATTTTGCCTTCTTCGCATACTTGTTGGCCAGATCTTGGGTTTTTTTCGTGTTTGAATCACGTAGTAATGTGGTAACACACTGAAGCAGTCAATTAAACCTGGTTTCGATCAATATTTTAGGGGTTAACACCGGTTAGGTCTGGGTTAGGTCTGGGAAATGCGCGCATCTGGCTTATTCTTTCGCCTTCTTCGCATAATTCTTGGCCAGATCCCGGGTTTTTTTCGTGTTTGAATCACGTAGGAATGTGGTAACACACTGGAGCAGTCAATTAAACCTGGTTTCGATCTATATTTTAGAGGATAACACCGGTTAGGTCTGGGTTAGGTCCGGATATGCCCGCATCTGGCTCATGATTTTGCCTTCTTCGCATACTTGCTGGCCAGATCCTGGGTTTTTATCGTGTTTGAATCACGTAGTAATGTGGTAACACACTGAAGCTGTCAATTAAACCTGGTTTCGATCAATATTTTAGAGGATAACACCGGTTAGGTCAGGGTTAGGTCCGGGATATGCCCGCATCTGGCTCATGATTTTGCCTTCATCGCATACTTGTTGGCCAGATCCTGGGTTTTTTTCGTGTTTGAATCACGTAGGAATGTGGTAACACACTGAAGCAGTCAATTAAACCTGGTTTCGATCAATATTTTAGAGGATAACACCGGTTAGGTCTGGGTTAGGTCTGGGATTTGCGCGCATCTGGCTTATACTTTCGCCTTTTTCGCAAACTTGTTGGCAGATCCTGGGTATTTTCCGTGTTTGAATCACGTAGAAATGTTGTACCACACTGAGGCAGTCAATTAAACCTGGATTCGGATATTATTTTAGAGGATAACACCGGTTAGGTCTGGGTTAGGTCTGGGTTATGCCCGCATCTGGCTCATGATTTTGCCTTCTTCGCATACTTGTTGACCAGATCCTGGGTTTTTTTCGTGTTTGAATCACGTAGTAATGTGGTAACACACTGAAGCTGTCAATTAAACCTGGTTTCGATCAATATTTTAGAGGATAACACCGGTTAGGTCTGGGTTAGGTCTGGGTTATGCCCGCATCTGGCTCATGATTTTGCCTTCTTCGCATACTTGTTGGCCAGATCTTGGGTTTTTTTCGAGTTTGAATCACGTAGTAATGTGGTAACACACTGAAGCAGTCAATTAAACCTGGTTTCGATCAATATTTTAGAGGATAACACCGGTTAGGTCTGGGTTAGGTCTGGGTTATGCCCGCATCTGGCTCATGATTTTGCCTTCATCGCATACTTGTTGGCCAGATCCTGGGTTTTTTCCGTGTTTGAATCACGTAGTAATGTGGTAACACACTGAAGCAGTCAATTAAACCTGGTTTCGATCAATATTTCAGAGGATAACACCGGTTAGGTCTGGGTTAGGTCTGGGAAATGCGCGCATCTGGCTTATTCTTTCGCCTTCTTCGCATAATTCTTGGCCAGATCCTGGGTTTTTTTCGTGTTTGAATCACGTAGGAATGTGGTAACACACTGAAGCAGTCAATTAAACCTGGTTTCGATCAATATTTTAGAGGATAACACCGGTTAGGTCTGGGTTAGGTCCGGGATATGCCCGCATCTGGCTCATGATTTTGCCTTCTTCGCATACTTGCTGGCCAGATCCTGGGTTTTTTTCGTGTTTGAATCACGTAGTAATGTGGTAACACACTGAAGCTGTCAATTAAACCTGGTTTCGATCAATATTTTAGAGGATAACACCGGTTAGGTCTGGGTTAGGTCTGGGTTATGCCCGCATCTGGCTCATGATTTTGCCTTCTTCGCATACTTGTTGGCCAGATCCTGGGTTTTTTTCGTGTTTGAATCACGTAGTAATCTGGTAACACACTGGAGCTGTCAATTAAACCTGGTTTCGATCAATATTTTAGAGGATAACACCGGTTAGGTCTGGGTTAGGTCTGGGAAATGCGCGCATCTGGCTTATTCTTTCGCCTTCTTCGCATACTTCTTGGCCAGATCCTGGGTTTTTTTCGTGTTTGAATCACGTAGGAATGTGGTAACACACTGAAGCAGTCAATTAAACCTGGTTTCGATCAATATTTTAGAGGATAACACCGGTCAGGTCTGGGTTAGGTCTGGGATTTGCGCGCATCTGGCTTATACTTTCGCCTTTTTCGCAAACTTGTTGGCAGATCCTGGGTATTTTCCGTGTTTGAATCACGTAGTAATGTGGTAACAAACTGAAGCAGTCAATAAAACCTGGTTTCGATCAATATTTTAGAGGATAACACCGGTTAGGTCTGGGTTAGGTCTGGGTTATGCCCGCATCTGGCTCATGATTTTGCCTTCTTCGCATACTTGTTGGCCAGATCCTGGGTTTTTTCCGTGTTTGAATCACGTAGTAATGTGGTAACACACTGAAGCAGTCAATTAAACCTGGTTTCGATCAATATTTCAGAGGATAACACCGCTTAGGTCTGGGTTAGGTCTGGGTTATGCCCGCATCTGGCTCATGATTTTGCCTTCTTCGCATACTTGTTGGCCAGATCCTGGGTTTTTTTCGTGTTTGAATCACGTAGTAATGTGGTAACACACTGAAGCTCTCAATTAAACCTGGTTTCGATCAATATTTTAGAGGATAACACCGGTTAGGTCTGGGTTAGGTCTGGGATATGCGCGCATCTGGCTTATACTTTCACCTTTATCGCAAACTTGTTGGCCAGATCCTGGGTTTTTTCCGTGTTTGATCACGTAGTAATGTGGTAACACACTGAAGCAGTCAATAAAACCTGGTTTCGATCAATATTTTAGAGGATAACACCGGTTAGGTCTGGGTTAGGTCTGGGTTATGCCCGCATCTGGCTCATGATTTTGCCTTCTTCGCATACTTGTTGGCCAGATCCTGGGTTTTTTTCGTGTTTGAATCACGTAGTAATGTGGTAACACACTGAAGCTGTCAATTAAACGTGGTTTCGATCAATATTTTAGAGGATAACACCGGTTAGGTCTGGGTTAGGTCTGGGATATGCGCGCATCTGGCTTATACTTTCACCTTTATCGCAAACTTGTTGGCCAGATTCTGGGTTTTTTCCGTGTTTGATCACGTAGTAATGTGGTAATACACTGAAGCAGTCAATTAAACCTGGTTTCGATCAATATTTTAGAGGATAACACCGGTTAGGTCTGGGTTAGGTCTGGGTTATGCCCGCATCTGGCTCATGATTTTGCCGTCTTCGCATACTTGTTGGCCAGATCCTGGGTTTTTTTCGTGTTTCAATCACGTAGTAATGTGGTAACACGGTGAGGCAGTCTATTGAACCTGGATTCGGACAGTATTTTAGAAGATAACACCGGTTAGGTCTGGGTTAGGTCTGGGTTATGCCCGCATCTGGCTCATGATTTTGCCTTCTTCGCATACTTGTTGGCCAGATCCTGGGTTTTTTTCGTGTTTGAATCACGTAGTAATGTGGAAACACACTGAAGCTGTGAATTAAACCTGGTTTCGATCAATATTTTAGAGGATAACACCGGTTAGGTCTGGGTTAGGTCTGCGTTATGCCCGCATCTGGCTCATGATTTTGCCTTCTTCGCATACTTGTTGGCCAGCTCCTGGGGTTTTTCCGTGTTTGAATCACGTAGTAATGTGGTAACACACTGAAGCAGTCAATTAAACCTGGTTTCGATCAATATTTCAGAGGATAACACCGGTTAGGTCTGGGTTAGGTCTGGGAAATGCGCGCATCTGGCTTATTCTTTCGCCTTCTTCGCATACTTCTTGGCCAGATCCTGGGTTTTTTTCGTGTTTGAATCAGGTAGTAATGTGGTAACACACTGAAGCAGTCAATTAAACCTGGTTTCGATCAATATTTTAGAGGATAACACCGGTTAGGTCTGGGTTAGGTCCGGGATATGCCCGCATCTGGCTCATGATTTTGCCGTCTTCGCATACTTGTTGGCCAGATCCTGGGTTTTTTTCGTGTTTGAATCACGTAGGAATGTGGTAACACACTGAAGCAGTCAATTAAACCTGGTTTCGATCAATATTTTAGAGGATAACACCGGTTAGGTCTGGGTTAGGTCCGGGATATGCCCGCATCTGGCTCATGATTTTGCCTTCTTCGCATACTTGCTGGCCAGATCCTGGGTTTTTTTCGTGTTTGATTCACGTAGTAATGTGGTAACACACTGAAGCTGTCAATTAAACCTGGTTTCGATCAATATTTTAGAGGATAACGCCGGTTAGGTCTGGGTCAGGTCTGGGAAATGCACGCATCTGGCTTATACTTTCGCCTTTTTCGCAAACTTGTTGGCTAGATCCTGGGTTTTTTTCGGGTTTGAATAACGCAGTAATGTGGTACCACACTGAAGCAGTCAATTAAACCTGGTTTCGATCAATATTTTAGAGGATAACACCGGTTAGGTCTGGGTTACGTCTGGGTTATGCCCGCATCTGGCTCATGATTTTGCCTTTTTCGCAAACTTGTTTGCCAGATCCTGGGTTTTTTTCGTGTTTGAATCACGTAGTAATGTGGTAACACACTGAAGCAGTCAATTAAACCTGGTTTCGACGAATATTTTAGAGGATAACACCGGTTAGGTCTGGGTTAGGTCTGGGTTATGCCCGCATCTGGCTCATGATTTTGCCTTCTTTGCATACTTGTTGGCCAGATCCTGGGTTTTTATCGTAATTGAATCACGTAGTAATGTGGTAACACACTGAAGCAGTCAAGTAAACCTGGTTTCGATCAATATTTTAGAGGATAACACCGGTTAGGTCTGGGTTAGGTCTGGGTTATGCCCGCATCTGGATCATGATTTTGCCTTCTTCGCATACTTGTTGGCCAGATCCTGGGTTTTTTTCGTGTTTGAATCACGTAGTAATGTGGTAACACACTGAAGCTGTCAATTAAACCTGGTTTCGATCAATATTTTAGAGGATAACACCGGTTAGGTCTGGGTTAGGTCTGGGATATGCTCGCATCTGGCTTATACTTTCACCTTTTTCGCAAACTTGTTGGCCAGATCCTGGGTTTTTTCCGTGTTTGATCACGTAGTAATGTGGTAACACACTGAAGCAGTCAATAAAACCTGGTTTCGATCAATATTTTAGAGGATAACACCGGTTAGGTCTGGGTTAGGTCTGGGTTATGCCCGCATCTGGCTCATGATTTTGCCTTCTTCGCATACTTGTTGGCCAGATCCTGGGTTATTTTCGTGTTTGAATCAGGTAGTAATGTGGTAACACACTGAAGCAGTCAATTAAACCTGGTTTCGATCAATATTTTAGAGGATAACACCGGTTAGGTCTGGGTTAGGTCTGGGTTATGCCCGCATCTGGCTCATGATTTCGCCTTCATCGCATACTTGTTGGCCAGATCCTGGGTTTTTTCCTTGTTTGAATCACGTAGTAATGTGGTAACACACTGAAGCAGTCAATTAAACCTGGTTTCGATCAATATTTCAGAGGATAACACCGGTTAGGTCTGGGTTAGGTCTGGGTTATGCCCGCATCTGGCTCATGATTTTGCCTTCTTCGCATACTTGTCGGCCAGATCCTGGGTTTTTTTCGGGTTTGAATCACGTAGTAATGTGGTAACACACTGAAGCTGTCAATTAAACCTGGTTTCGTTCAATATTTTAGAGAATAACACCGGTTAGGTCTGGGTTAGATCCGGGATATGCCCGCATCTGGCTCATGATTTTGCCTTCTTCGCATACTTGTTTGCCAGGTCCTGGGTTTTTTTCGTGTTTGAATCACGTAGTAATATGATAACACACTGAAGCTGTCAATTAAACCTGGTTTCGATCAATATTTTAGAGGATAACACTGGTTAGGCTTGGGTTTCGTCTGGGTTATGTCCGCACCTGGCTCATGACTTTGCCTTCTTCGCATACTTGTTGGCCAGATCCTGGGATTTTTCGTGTTTGAATCACGTAGTAATGTGGTAACAAACTGAAGCAGTCAATAAAACCTGGTTTCGATCAATATTTTAGAGGATAACACCGGTTAGGTCTGGGTTAGGTCCGGGATATGCCCGCATCTGGCTCATGATTTTGCCTTCTTCGCATACATGTTGGCCAGATCCTGGGTTTTTTTCGTGTTTGAAACACGTAGGAATGTGGTAACACACTGATGCAGTCAATTAAACCTGGTTTCGATCAATATTTTAGAGGATAACACCGGTTAGGTCTGGGTTAGGTCTGGGATTTGCGCGCATCTGGCTTATACTTTCGCCTTTTTCGCAAACTTGTTGGCAGATCCTGGGTATTTTCCGTGTTTGAATCACGTAGTAATGTTGTACCACACTGAGGCAGTCAATTAAACCTGGATTCGGATATTATTTTAGAGGATAACACTGGTTAGGCTTGGGTTTCGTCTGGGTTATGTCCGCACCTGGCTCATGACTTTGCCTTCTTCGCATACTTGTTGGCCAGATCCTGGGATTTTTCGTGTTTGAATCACGTAGTAACGTGGTAACAAACTGAAGCAGTCAATAAAACCTGGTTTCGATCAATATTTTAGAGGATAACACCGGTTAGGTCTGGGTTAGGTCCGGGATATGCCCGCATCTGGCTCATGATTTTGCCTTCATCGCATACTTGTTGGCCAGATCCTGGGTTTTTTTCGTGTTTGAAACACGTAGGAATGTGGTAACACACTGATGCAGTCAATTAAACCTGGTTTCGATCAATATTTTAGAGGATAACACCGGTTAGGTCTGGGTTAGGTCTGGGATTTGCGCGCATCTGGCTTATACTTTCGCCTTTTTCGCAAACTTGTTGGCAGATCCTGGGTATTTTCCGTGTTTGAATCACGTAGTAATGTTGTACCACACTGAGGCAGTCAATTAAACCTGGATTCGGATATTATTTTAGAGGATAACACCGGTTAGGACTGGGTTAGGTCTGGGTTATGCCCGCATCTGGCTCATGATTTTGCCTTCTTCGCATACTTGTTGGCCAGATCTTGGGTTTTTTTCGAGTTTGAATCACGTAGTAATGTGGTAACACACTGAAGCAGTCAATTAAACCTGGTTTCGACCAATATTTTAGAGGATAACACCGGTTAGGTCTGGGTTAGGTCTGGGTTATGCCCGCATCTGGCTCATGATTTTGCCTTCATCGCATACTTGTTGGCCAGATCCTGGGTTTTTTTCGTGTTTGAATCACGTAGTAATGTGGTAACACACTGAAGCAGTCAATTAAACCTGGTTTCGATCAATATTTCAGAGGATAACACCGGTTAGGTCTGGGTTAGGTCTGGGAAATGCGCGCATCTGGCTTATTCTTTCGCCTTCTTCGCATAATTCTTGGCCAGATCCTGGGTTTTTTTCGTGTTTGAATCACGTAGGAATGTGGTAACACACTGAAGCAGTAAATTAAACCTGGTTTCAATCAATATTTTAGAGGATAACACCGGTTAGGTCTGGGTTAGGTCCGGGATATGCCCGCATCTGGCTCATGATTTTGCCTTCTTCGCATACTTGCTGGCCAGATCCTGGGTTTTTTTCGTGTTTGAATCACGTAGTAATGTGGTAACACACTGAAGCTGTCAATTAAACCTGGTTTCGATCAATATTTTAGAGGATAACACCGGTTAGGTCTGGGTTAGGTCTGGGCTATGCCCGCATCTGGCTCATGATTTTGCCTTCTTCGCATACTTGTTGGCCAGATCCTGGGTTTTTTTCGTGTTTGAATCACGTAGTAATGTGGTAACACACTGGAGCTGTCAATTAAACCTGGTTTCGATCAATATTTTAGAGGATAACACCGGTTAGGTCTGGGTTAGGTCTGGGAAATGCGCGCATCTGGCTTATTCTTTCGCCTTCTTCGCATACTTCTTGGCCAGATCCTGGGTTTTTTTCGTGTTTGAATCACGTAGGAATGTGGTAACACACTGAAGCAGTCAATTAAACCTGGTTTCGATCAATATTTTAGAGGATAACACCGGTCAGGTCTGGGTTAGGTCTGGGAGTTGCGCGCATCTGGCTTATACTTTCGCCTTTTTCGCAAACTTGTTGGCAGATCCTGGGTATTTTCCGTGTTTGAATCACGTAGTAATGTGGTAACAAACTGAAGCAGTCAATAAAACCTGGTTTCGATCAATATTTTAGAGGATAACACCGGTTAGGTCTGGGTTAGGTCCGGGATATGCCCGCATCTGGCTCATGATGTTGCCTTCTTCGCATACTTGTTGGCCAGATCCTGGGTTTTTTTCGTGTTTGAATCACGTAGTAATGTGGTAACACACTGAAGCTGTCAATTAAACCTGGTTTCGATGAATATTTTAGAGGATAACACCGGTTAGGTCTGGGTTAGGTCTGGGTTATGCCCGCATCTGGCTCATGATTTTGCCTTCTTCGCATACTTGTTGGCCAGATCCTGGGTTTTTTCCGTGTTTGAATCACGTAGTAATGTGGTAACACACTGAAGCAGTCAATTAAACCTGGTTTCGATCAATATTTCAGAGGATAACACCGCTTAGGTCTGGGTTAAGTCTGGGTTATGCCCGCATCTGGCTCATGATTTTGCCTTCTTCGCATACTTGTTCGCCAGATCCTGGATTTTTTTCGTGTTTGAATCACGTAGTAATGTGGTCATACACTGAAGCAGTCAATAAAACCTGGTTTCGATCAATATTTTAGAGGATAACACCGGTTAGGTCTGGGTTAGGTCCGGGATATGCCCGCATCTGGCTCATGATTTTGCCTTCTTCGCATACTTGTTGGCCAGATCCTGGGTTTTTTTCATGTTTGAATCACGTAGTAAAGTGGTAACACACTGAAGCTGTCAATTAAACCTGGTTTCGATCAATATTTTAGAGGATAACACCGGTTAGGTCTGGGTTAGGTCTGGGTTATGCCCGCATCTGGCTCATGATTTTGCCTTCTTCGCATACTTGTTGGCCAGATCCTGGGTTTTTTTCGTGTTTGAATCACGTAGTAATGTGGTAACACACTGAAGCTCTCAATTAAACCTGGTTTCGATCAATATTTTAGAGGATAACACCGGTTAGGTCTGGGTTAGGTCTGGGATATGCGCGCATCTGGCTTATACTTTCACCTTTATCGCAAACTTGTTGGCCAGATCCTGGGTTTTTTCCGTGTTTGATCACGTAGTAATGTGGTAACACACTGAAGCAGTCAATAAAACCTGGTTTCGATCAATATTTTAGAGGATAACACCGGTTAGGTCTGGGTTAGGTCTGGGTTATGCCCGCATCTGGCTCATGATTTTGCCTTCTTCGCATACTTGTTGGCCAGATCCTGGGTTTTTTTCGTGTTTGAATCACGTAGTAATGTGGTAACACACTGAAGCTGTCAATTAAACCTGGCTTCGATCAATATTTTAGAGGATAACACCGGTTAGGTCTGGGTTAGGTCTGGGATATGCGCGTATCTGGCTTATACTTTCACCTTTATCGCAAACTTGTTGGCCAGATCCTGGGTTTTTTCCGTGTTTGATCACGTAGTAATGTGGTAATACACTGAAGCAGTCAATTAAACCTGTTTTCGATCAATATTTTAGAGGATAACACCGGTTAGGTCTGGGTTAGGACTGGGTTATGCCCGCATCTGGCTCATGATTTTGCCGTCTTCGCATACTTGTTGGCCAGATCCTGGGTTTTTTTCGTGTTTCAATCACGTAGTAATGTGGTAACACGGTGAGGCAGTCTATTAAACCTGGATTCGGACAGTATTTTAGAAGATAACACCGGTTAGGTCTGGGTTAGGTCTGGGTTATGCCCGCATCTGGCTCATGATTTTGCCTTCTTCGCATACTTGTTGGCCAGATCCTGGGTTTTTTCCGTGTTTGAATCACGTAGTAATGTGGTAACACACTGAAGCAGTCAATTAAACCTGGTTTCGATCAATATTTCAGAGGATAACACCGGTTAGGTCTGGGTTAGGTCTGGGAAATGCGCGCATCTGGCTTATTCTTTCGCCTTCTTCGCATACTTCTTGGCCAGATCCTGGGTTTTTTTCGTGTTTGAATCACGTAGAAATGTGGTAACACACTGAAGCAGTCAATTAAACCTGGTTTCGATCAATATTTTAGAGGATAACACCGGTTAGGTCTGGGTTAGGTCCGGGATATGCCTGCATCTGGCTCATGATTTTGCCTTCTTCGCATACTTGCTGGCCAGATCCTGGGTTTTTTTCGTGTTTGATTCACGTAGTAATGTGGTAACACACTGAAGCTGTCAATTAAACCTGGTGTCGATCAATATTTTAGAGGATAACGCCGGTTAGGTCTGGGTCAGGTCTGAGAAATGCACGCATCTGGCTTATACTTTCGCCTTTTTCGCAAACTTGTTGGCTAGATCCTGGGTTTTTTTTCGTGTTTGAATAACGCAGTAATGTGGTACCACACTGAAGCAGTCAATTAAACCTGGTTTCGATCAATATTTTAGAGGATAACACCGGTTAGGTCTGGGTAAGGTCTGGGTTATGCCCGCATCTGGCTCATGATTTTGCCTTTTTCGCAAACTTGTTGGCCAGATCCTGGGTTTTTTTCGTGTTTGAATCACGTAGTAATGTGGTAACACACTGAAGCAGTCAATTAAACCTGGTTTCGACGAATATTTTAGAGGATAACACCGGTTAGGTCTGGGTTAGGTCTGGGTTATGCCCGCATCTGGCTCATGATTTTGCCTTCTTCGCATACTTGTTGGCCAGATCCTGGGTTTTTATCGTAATTGAATCACGTAGTAATGTGGTAACACACTGAAGCAGTCAAGTAAACCTGGTTTCGATCAATATTTTAGAGGATAACACCGGTTAGGTCTGGGTTAGGTCTGGGTTATGCCCGCATCTGGATCATGATTTTGCCTTCTTCGCATACTTGTTGGCCAGATCCTGGGTTTTTTTCGTGTTTGAATCACGTAGTAATGTGGTAACACACTGAAGCTGTCAATTAAACCTGGTTTCGATCAATATTTTAGAGGATAACACCGGTTAGGTCTGGGTTAGGTCTGGGATATGCGCGCATCTGGCTTATACTTTCACCTTTTTCGCAAACTTGTTGGCCAGATCCTGGGTTTTTTCCGTGTTTGATCACGTAGTAATGTGGTAACACACTGAAGCAGTCAATAAAACCTGGTTTCGATCAATATTTTAGAGGATAACACCGGTTAGGTCTGGGTTATGCCCGCATCTGGCTCATGATTTTGCCTTCTTCGCATACTTGTTGGCCAGATCCTGGGTTTTTTTCGTGTTTGAATCTGGTAGTAATGTGGTAACACACTGAAGCAGTCAATTAAACCTGGTTTCGATCAATATTTTAGAGGATAACACCGGTTAGGTCTGGGTTAGGTCTGGGTTATGCCCGCATCTGGCTCATGATTTTGCCTTCATCGCATACTTGTTGGCCAGATCCTGGGTTTTTTCCTTGTTTGAATCACGTAGTAATGTGGTAACACATTGAAGCAGTCAATTAAACCTGGTTTCGATCAATATTTCAGAGGATAACACCGGTTAGGTCTGGGTTAGGTCTGGGTTATGCCCGCATCTGGCTCGTGATTTTGCCTTCTTCGCATACTTGTTGGCCAGATCCTGGGTTTTTTTCGGGTTTGAATCACGTAGTAATGTGGTACCACACTGAAGCAGTCAATTAAACCTGGTTTCGATCAATATTTTAGAGGATAACACCGGTTAGGTCTGGGTTAGGTCCGGGATATGCCCGCATCTGGCTCATGATTTTGCCTTCTTCGCATACTTGTTGGCCAGGTCCTGGGTTTTTTTCGTGTTTGAATCACGTAGTAATGTGGTACCACACTGAAGCAGTCAATTAAACCTGGTTTCGATCAATATTTTAGAGGATAACACCGGTTAGGTCTGGGTTAGGTCTGGGATTTGCGCGCATCTGGCTCATACTTTCGCCTTTTTCGCAAACTTGTTGGCAGATCCTGGGTATTTTCCGTGTTTGAATCACGTAGTAATGTTGTACCACACTGAGGCAGTCAATTAAACCTGGATTCGGATATTATTTTAGAGGATAACACCGGTTAGGTCTGGGTTAGGTCTGGGTTATGCCCGCATCTGGCTCATGATTTTGCCTTCATCGCATACTTGTTGGCCAGATCTTGGGTTTTTTTCGTGTTTGAATCACGTAGGAATGTGGTAATACACTGAAGCTGTCAATTAAACCTGGTTTCGATCAATATTTTAGAGGATAACACCGGTTAGGTCTGGGATATGCGCGCATCTGGCTTATACTTTCACCTTTATCGCAAACTTGTTGGCCAGATCCTGGGTTTTTTCCGTGTTTGATCACGTAGTAATGTGGTAATACACTGAAGCAGTCAATTAAACCTGGTTTCGATCAATATTTTAGAGGATAACACCGGTTAGGTCTGGGTTAGGACTGGGTTATGCCCGCATCTGGCTCATGATTTTGCCGTCTTCGCATACTTGTTGGCCAGATCCTGGGTTTTTTTCGTGTTTCAATCACGTAGTAATGTGGTAACACGGTGAGGCAGTCTATTAAACCTGGATTCGGACAGTATTTTAGAAGATAACACCGGTTAGGTCTGGGTTAGGTCTGGGTTATGCCCGCATCTGGCTCATGATTTTGCATTCTTCGCATACTTGTTGGCCAGATCCTGGGTTTTTTTCGTGTTTGAATCACGTAGTAATGTGGAAACACACTGAAGCTGTCAATTAAACCTGGTTTCGATCAATATTTTAGAGGATAACACCGGTTAGGTCTGGGTTAGGTCTGGGAAATGCGCGCATCTGGCTTATTCTTTCGCCTTCTTCGCATACTTCTTGGCCAGATCCTGGGTTTTTTTCGTGTTTGAATCACGTAGGAATGTGGTAACACACTGAAGCAGTCAATTAAACCTGGTTTCGATCAATATTTTAGAGGATAACACCGGTTAGGTCTGGGTTATGCCCGCATCTGGCTCATGATTTTGCCTTCTTCGCATACTTGTTGGCCAGATCCTGCGTTTTTATCGTAATTGAATCACGTAGTAATGTGGTAACACACTGAAGCAGTCAAGTAAACCTGGTTTCGATCAATATTTTAGAGGATAACACCGGTTAGGTCTGGGTTAGGTCTGGGTTATGCCCGCATCTGGATCATGATTTTGCCTTCTTCGCATACTTGTTGGCCAGATCCTGGGTTTTTTTCGTGTTTGAATCACGTAGTAATGTGGTAACACACTGAAGCTGTCAATTAAACCTGGTTTCGATCAATATTTTAGAGGATAACACCGGTTAGGTCTGGGTTAGGTCTGGGATATGCGCGCATCTGGCTTATACTTTCACCTTTTTCGCAAACTTGTTGGCCAGATCCTGGGTTTTTTCCGTGTTTGATCACGTAGTAATGTGGTAACACACTGAAGCAGTCAATAAAACCTGGTTTCGATCAATATTTTAGAGGATAACACCGGTTAGGTCTGGGTTATGCCCGCATCTGGCTCATGATTTTGCCTTCTTCGCATACTTGTTGGCCAGATCCTGGGTTTTTTTCGTGTTTGAATCTGGTAGTAATGTGGTAACACACTGAAGCAGTCAATTAAACCTGGTTTCGATCAATATTTTAGAGGATAACACCGGTTAGGTCTGGGTTAGGTCTGGGTTATGCCCGCATCTGGCTCATGATTTTGCCTTCATCGCATACTTGTTGGCCAGATCCTGGGTTTTTTCCTTGTTTGAATCACGTAGTAATGTGGTAACACACTGAAGCAGTCAATTAAACCTGGTTTCGATCAATATTTCAGAGGATAACACCGGTTAGGTCTGGGTTAGGTCTGGGTTATGCCCGCATCTGGCTCATGATTTTGCCTTCTTCGCATACTTGTTGGCCAGATCCTGGGTTTTTTTCATGTTTGAATCACGTAGTAATGTGGTAGCACACTGAAGCAGTCAATTAAACCTGGTTTCGATCAACATTTTAGAGGATAACACCGGTTAGGTCTGGGATAGGTCCGGGATATGCCCGCATCTGGCTTATACTTTCGCCTTTTTCGCAAACTTGTTGGCTAGATCCTGGGTTTTTTTCCGGTTTGAATAACGCAGTAATGTGGTACCACACTGAAGCAGTCAATTAAACCTGGTTTCGATCAATATTTCAGAGGATAACACCGGTTAGGTCTGGGTTAGGTCCGGGATATGCCCGCATCTGGCTCATGATTTTGCCTTCTTCGCATACTTGTTGGCCAGATCCTGGGTTTTTTTCGTGTTTGAATCACGTAGTAATGTGGTAACACACTGAAGCAGTCAATTACACCTGGTTTCGATCAATATTTTAGAGGATAACACCGGTTAGGTCTGGGTTAGGTCTGGGATATGCGCGCATCTGGCTTATACTTTCGCCTTTTTCGCAAACTTGTTGGCCAGATCCTGGATTTTTTCCGTGTTTGAATCACGTAGTAATGTTGTACCACACTGAGGCAGTCAATTAAACCTGGATTCGGACATTATTTTAGAGGATAACACCGGTTAGGTCTGGGTTAGGTCTGGGTTATGCCCGCATCTGGCTCATGATTTTGCCTTCTTCGCATACTTGTTGGCCAGATCCTGGGTTTTTTTCGTGTTTGAATCACGTAGTAATGTGGTAACACACTGAAGCAGTCAATTAAACCTGGTTTCGACGAATATTTTAGAGGATAACACCGGTTAGGTCTGGGTTAGGTCTGGGTTATGCCCGCATCTGGCTCATGATTTTGCCTCCTTCGCATACTTGTTGGCCAGATCCTGGGTTTTTTTCGTGTTTGAATCACGTAGTAATGTGGTAACACACTGAAGCTGTCAATTAAACCTGGTTTCGATCAATATTTTAGAGGATAACACCGGTTAGGTCTGGGTTAGGTCTGGGATATGCGCGCATCTGGCTTATACTTTCACCTTTTTCGCAAACTTGTTGGCCAGATCCTGGGTTTTTTCCGTGTTTGATCACGTAGTAATGTGGTAACACACTGAAGCAGTCAATAAAACCTGGTTTCGATCAATATTTTAGAGGATAACACCGGTTAGGTCTGGGTTATGCCCGCATCTGGCTCATGATTTTGCCTTCTTCGCATACTTGTTGGCCAGATCCTGGGTTTTTTTCGTGTTTGAATCTGGTAGTAATGTGGTAACACACTGAAGCAGTCAATTAAACCTGGTTTCGATCAATATTTTAGAGGATAACACCGGTTAGGTCTGGGTTAGGTCTGGGTTATGCCCGCATCTGGCTCATGATTTTGCCTTCATCGCATACTTGTTGGCCAGATCCTGGGTTTTTTCCTTGTTTGAATCACGTAGTAATGTGGTAACACACTGAAGCAGTCAATTAAACCTGGTTTCGATCAATATTTCAGAGGATAACACCGGTTAGGTCTGGGTTAGGTCTGGGTTATGCCCGCATCTGGCTCATGATTTTGCCTTCTTCGCATACTTGTTGGCCAGATCCTGGGTTTTTTTCATGTTTGAATCACGTAGTAATGTGGTAGCACACTGAAGCAGTCAATTAAACCTGGTTTCGATCAACATTTTAGAGGATAACACCGGTTAGGTCTGGGATAGGTCCGGGATATGCCCGCATCTGGCTTATACTTTCGCCTTTTTCGCAAACTTGTTGGCTAGATCCTGGGTTTTTTTCCGGTTTGAATAACGCAGTAATGTGGTACCACACTGAAGCAGTCAATTAAACCTGGTTTCGATCAATATTTCAGAGGATAACACCGGTTAGGTCTGGGTTAGGTCCGGGATATGCCCGCATCTGGCTCATGATTTTGCCTTCTTCGCATACTTGTTGGCCAGATCCTGGGTTTTTTTCGTGTTTGAATCACGTAGTAATGTGGTAACACACTGAAGCAGTCAATTACACCTGGTTTCGATCAATATTTTAGAGGATAACACCGGTTAGGTCTGGGTTAGGTCTGGGATATGCGCGCATCTGGCTTATACTTTCGCCTTTTTCGCAAACTTGTTGGCCAGATCCTGGATTTTTTCCGTGTTTGAATCACGTAGTAATGTTGTACCACACTGAGGCAGTCAATTAAACCTGGATTCGGACATTATTTTAGAGGATAACACCGGTTAGGTCTGGGTTAGGTCTGGGTTATGCCCGCATCTGGCTCATGATTTTGCCTTCTTCGCATACTTGTTGGCCAGATCCTGGGTTTTTTTCGTGTTTGAATCACGTAGTAATGTGGTAACACACTGAAGCAGTCAATTAAACCTGGTTTCGATCAATATTTTAGAGGATAACGCCGGTTAGGTGTGGGTTAGGTCTGGGAAATGCGCGCATCTGGCTTATACTTTCGCCTTCTTCGCATACTTGTTGGTCAGATCCTGGGTTTTGTTCGTGTTTGAATCACGTAGGAATGTGGTAACACACTTTAGCAGTCAATTAAACCTGGTTTCGATCAATATTTTAGAGGATAACACCGGTTAGGTCTGGGTTAGGTCCGGGATATGCCCGCATCTGGCTCATGATTTTGCCTTCTTCGCATACTTGTTGGCCAGATCCTGGGTTTTTTTCGTGTTTGAATCACGTAGTAATGTGGTAACACACTGAAGCTGTCAATTAAACCTGGTTTCGATCAATATTTTAGAGGACAACACCGGTTAGGTCTGGGTTAGGTCTGGGTTATGCCCGCATCTGGCTCATGATTTTGCCTTCTTCGCATACTTGTTGGCCAGATCCTGGGTTTTTTTCGTGTTTGAATCACGTAGTAATGTGGTAATACACTGAAGCAGTCAATTAAACCTGGTTTCGATCAATATTTCAGAGGATAACAACGGTTAGGTCTGGGTTAGGTCCGGGATATGCCCGCATCTGGCTCATGATTTTGCCTTCTTCGCATACTTGTTGGCCAGATCCTGGGTTTTTTTCGTGTTTGAATCACGTAGTAATGTGGTAACACACTGAAGCTGTCAATTAAACCTGGTTTCGATCAATATTTTAGAGGATAACACCGGTTAGGTCTGGGTTAGGTCTGGGATATGCCCGCATCTGGCTCATGATTTTGCCTTCTTCGCAAACTTGTTGGCCAGATCCTGGGTCTTTTCCGTGTTTGAAACACGTAGTAATGTGGTAACACACTGAAGCAGTCAAATAAACCTGGTTTCGATCAATATTTCAGAGTATAACACCGGTTAGGTCTGGGTAAGGTCTGGGATATGCGCACATCTGGCTTATACTTTCGCCTTTTTCGCAAACTTGTTGGCCAGGTCCTGGGTATTTTCCGTGTTGGAACACATAGTAATGTGGTAACACACTGAAGCAGTCAATTAAACCTGGTTTCGATCAATATTTCAGAGGATAACACCGGTTAGGTCTGGGTTAGGTCTGGGTTATGCCCGCATCTGGCTCATGATTTTGCCTTCTTCGCATACTTGTTGGCCAGATCCTGGGTTTTTTTCGTGTTTGAATCACGTAGTAATGAGGTAATACACTGAAGCAGTCAATTAAACCTGGTTTCGATCAATATTTTAGAGGATAACACCGGTTAGGTCTGGGTTAGGTCTGGGATATGCGCGCATCTGGCTTATACTTTCGCCTTTTTCGCAAACTTGTTGGCCAGATCCTGGATTTTTTCCGTGTTTGAATCACGTAGTAATGTTGTACCACACTGAGGCAGTCAATTAAACCTGGATTCGGACATTATTTTAGAGGATAACACCGGTTTGGTCTGGGTTAGGTCTGGGTTATGCCCGCATCTGGCTCATGATTTTGCCTTCTTCGCATACTTGTTGGCCAGATCCTGGGTTTTTTTCGTGTTTGAATCACGTAGTAATGTGGTAACACACTGAAGCAGTCAATTAAACCTGGTTTCGATCAATATTTCAGAGGATAACACCGGTTAGGTCTGGGTTAGGTCTGGGTTATGCCCGCATCTAGCTCATGATTTTGCCTTCTTCGCATACTTGTTGGCCAGATCCTGGGTTTTTTTCGTGTTTGAATCACGTAGTAATGTGGTAATACACTGAAGCAGTCAATTAAACCTGGTTTCGATCAATATTTTAGAGGATAACACCGGTTAGGTCTGGGTTAGGTCTGGGTTATGCCCGCATCTGGCTCATGATTTTGCCTTCTTCGCATACTTGTTGGCCAGATCCTGGGTTTTTTTCGTGTTTGAATCACGTAGTAATGTGGTAACACACTGAAGCAGTCAATTAAACCTGGTTTCGATCAATATTTTAGAGGATAACACCGGTTAGGTCTGGGATAGGTCCGGGATATGCCCGCATCTGGCTTATACTTTCGCCTTTTTCGCAAACTTGTTGGCTAGATCCTGGGTTTTTTTCCGGTTTGAATAATGCAGTAATGTGGTACCACACTGAAGCAGTCAACTAAACCTGGTTTCGATCAATATTTCAGAGGATAACACCGGTTAGGTCTGGGTTAGGTCCGGGATATGCCCGCATCTGGCTCATGATTTTGCCTTCTTCGCATACTTGTTGGCCAGATCCTGGGTTTTTTTCGTGTTTGAATCACGTAGTAATGTGGTGACACACTGAAGCAGTCAATTAAACCTGGTTTCGATCAATATTTTAGGGGATAACACCGGTTAGGTCTGGGTTAGGTCTGGGATTTGCGCGCATCTGGCTTATACTTTCGCCATTTTCGCAAACATGTTGGCCAGATCCTGGGTATTTTCCGTGTTTGAATCACGTAGTAATGTGGTAACACACTGAAGCAGTCAATTAAACCTGGTTTCGATCAATATTTCAGAGGATAACACCGGTTAGGTCTGGGTTAGTTCTGGGTTATGCCCGCATCTGGCTCATGATTTTGCCTTCTTCGCATACTTGTTGGCCAGACCCTGGGTTTTTTTCGTGTTTGAATCATGCAGTAATGTGGTAACACACTGAAGCAGTCAATTAAACCTGGTTTCGATCAATATTTCAGAGGATAACACCGGTTAGGTCTGGGTTAGGTCTGGGTTATGCCCGCATCTGGCTCATGATTTTGCCTTCTTCGCATACTTGTTGGCCAGATCCTGGGTTTTTTTCGTGTTTGAATCACGTAGTAATGTGGTAATACACTAAAGCAGTCAATTAAACCTGGTTTCGATCAATATTTTAGAGGATAACACCGGTTAGGTCTGGGTTAGGTCTGGGTTATGCCCGCATCTGGCTTATACTTTCGCCTTTTTCGCAAACTTGTTGGCTAGATCCTGGGTTTTTTTCCGGTTTGAATAACGCAGTAATGTGGTACCACACTGAAGCAGTCAATTAAACCTGGTTTCGATCAATATTTCAGAGGATAACACCGGTTAGGTCTGGGTTAGGTCCGGGATATGCCCGCATCTGGCTCATGATTTTGCCTTCTTCGCATACTTGTTGGCCAGATCCTGGGTTTTTTTCGTGTTTGAATCACGTAGTAATGTGGTAACACACTGAAGCAGTCATTAAACCTGGTTTCGATCAATATTTCAGAGGATAACACCGGTTAGGTCTGGGTTAGGTCTGGGAAATGCGCGCATCTGGCTTATACTTTCGCCTTTTTCGCAAACTTGTTGGCCAGATCCTGGGTATTTTCCGTGTTTGAATCACGTAGTAATGTGGTAACACACTGAAGCAGTCAATTAAACCTGGTTTCGATCAATATTTCAGACGATAACACCGGTTAGGTCTGGGTTAGGTCTGGGAAATGCGCGCATCTGGCTTATACTTTCGCCTTTTTCGCAAACTTGTTGGCCAGATCCTGGGTTTTTTTCGTGTTTGAATCACGTAGTAATGTGGTAATACACTGAAGCAGTCAATAAAACCTGGTTTCGATTAATATTTTAGAGGATAACACCGGTTTGGTCTGGGTTAGGTCTGGGTTATGCCCGCATCTGGCTCATGATTTTGCCTTCTTCGCATACTTGTTGGCCAGATCCTGGGTTTTTTTCGTGTTTGAATCACGTAGTAATGTGGTAAACACTGAAGCTGTCAATTAAACCTGGTTTCGATCAATATTTTAGAGGATAACACCGGTTAGGTCTGGGTTAGGTCTGGGATTTGCGCGCATCTGGCTTATACCTTCGCCATTTTCGCAAACTTGTTGGCCAGATCCTGGGTATCTTCCGTGTTTGAATCACGTAGTAATGTGGTAACACACTGAAGCAGTCAATTAAACCTGGTTTCGATCAATATTTCAGAGGATAACACCGGTTAGGTCTGGGTTAGGTCTGGGTTATGCCCGCATCTGGCTCATGATTTTGCCTTCTTCGCATACTTGTTGGCCAGACCCTGGGTTTTTTTCGTGTTTGAATCATGTAGTAATGTGGTAACACACTGAAGCAGTCAATTAAACCTGTTTTCGATCAATATTTCAGAGGATAACACCGGTCAGGTCTGGGTTAGGTCTGGGTTATGCCCGCATCTGGCTCATGATTTTGCCTTCTTCGCATACTTGTTGGCCAGATCCTGGGTTTTTTTCGTGTTTGAATCACGTAGTAATGTGGTAATACACTGAAGCAGTCAATAAAACCTGGTTTCGATCAATATTTTAGAGGATAACACCGGTTAGGTCTGGGTTAGGTCTGGGCTATGCCTGCATCTGGCTCATGATTTTGCCTTCTTCGCATACATGTTGGCCAGATCCTGGGATTTTTTCATGTTTGAATCACGTAGTAATGTGGTAGCACACTGAAGCAGTCAATTAAACCTGGTTTCGATCAACATTTTAGAGGATAACACCGGTTAGGTCTGGGATAGGTCCGGGATATGCCCGCATCTGGCTTATACTTTCGCCTTTTTCGCAAACTTGTTGGCTAGATCCTGGGTTTTTTTCCGGTTTGAATAACGCAGTAATGTGGTACCACACTGAAGCAGTCAATTAAACCTGGTTTCGATCAATATTTCAGAGGATAACACCGGTTAGGTCTGGGTTAGGTCCGGGATATGCCCGCATCTGGCTCATGATTTTGCCTTCTTCGCATACTTGTTGGCCAGATCCTGGGTTTTTTTCGTGTTTGAATCACGTAGTAATGTGGTAACACACTGAAGCAGTCAATTACACCTGGTTTCGATCAATATTTTAGAGGATAACACCGGTTAGGTCTGGGTTAGGTCTGGGATATGCGCGCATCTGGCTTATACTTTCGCCTTTTTCGCAAACTTGTTGGCCAGATCCTGGATTTTTTCCGTGTTTGAATCACGTAGTAATGTTGTACCACACTGAGGCAGTCAATTAAACCTGGATTCGGACATTATTTTAGAGGATAACACCGGTTAGGTCTGGGTTAGGTCTGGGTTATGCCCGCATCTGGCTCATGATTTTGCCTTCTTCGCAAACTTGTTGGCCAGATCCTGGATTTTTTCCGTGTTTGAATCACGTAGTAATGTTGTACCACACTGAGGCAGTCAATTAAACCTGGATTCGGACATTATTTTAGAGGATAACACCGGTTAGGTCTGGGTTAGGTCTGGGTTATGCCCGCATCTGGCTCATGATTTTGCCTTCTTCGCATACTTGTTGGCCAGATCCTGGGTTTTTTTCGTGTTTGAATCACGTAGTAATGTGGTAACACACTGAAGCAGTCAATTAAACCTGGTTTCGATCAATATTTCAGAGGATAACACCGGTTAGGTCTGGGTTAGGTCTGGGTTATGCCCGCATCTGGCTCATGATTTTGCCTTCTTCGCATACTTGTTGGCCAGATCCTGGGTTTTTTTCGTGTTTGAATCACGTAGTAATGAGGTAATACACTGAAGCAGTCAATTAAACCTGGTTTCGATCAATATTTTAGAGGATAACACCGGTTAGGTCTGGGTTAGGTCTGGGATATGCGCGCATCTGGCTTATACTTTCGCCTTTTTCGCAAACTTGTTGGCCAGATCCTGGATTTTTTCCATGTTTGAATCACGTAGTAATGTTGTACCACACTGAGGCAGTCAATTAAACCTGGATTCGGACATTATTTTAGAGGATAACACCGGTTAGGTCTGGGTTAGGTCTGGGTTATGCCCGCATCTGGCTCATGATTTTGCCTTCTTCGCATACTTGTTGGCCAGATCCTGGGTTTTTTTCGTGTTTGAATCACGTAGTAATGTGGTAACACACTGAAGCAGTCAATTAAACCTGGTTTCGATCAATATTTCAGAGGATAACACCGGTTAGGTCTGGGTTAGGTCTGGGTTATGCCCGCATCTAGCTCATGATTTTGCCTTCTTCGCATACTTGTTGGCCAGATCCTGGGTTTTTTTCGTGTTTGAATCACGTAGTAATGTGGTAATACACTGAAGCAGTCAATTAAACCTGGTTTCGATCAATATTTTAGAGGATAACACCGGTTAGGTCTGGGTTAGGTCTGGGTTATGCCCGCATCTGGCTCATGATTTTGCCTTCTTCGCATACTTGTTGGCCAGATCCTGGGTTTTTTTCGTGTTTGAATCACGTAGTAATGTGGTAACACACTGAAGCAGTCAATTAAACCTGGTTTCGATCAATATTTTAGAGGATAACACCGGTTAGGTCTGGGATAGGTCCGGGATATGCCCGCATCTGGCTTATACTTTCGCCTTTTTCGCAAACTTGTTGGCTAGATCCTGGGTTTTTTTCCGGTTTGAATAACGCAGTAATGTGGTACCACACTGAAGCAGTCAACTAAACCTGGTTCGATCAATATTTCAGAGGATAACACCGGTTAGGTCTGGGTTAGGTCCGGGATATGCCCGCATCTGGCTCATGATTTTGCCTTCTTCGCATACTTGTTGGCCAGATCCTGGGTTTTTTTCGTGTTTGAATCACGTAGTAATGTGGTAACACACTGAAGCAGTCAATTAAACCTGGTTTCGATCAATATTTTAGGGGATAACACCGGTTAGGTCTGGGTTAGGTCTGGGATTTGCGCGCATCTGGCTTATACTTTCGCCATTTTCGCAAACATGTTGGCCAGATCCTGGGTATTTTCCGTGTTTGAATCACGTAGTAATGTGGTAACACACTGAAGCAGTCAATTAAACCTGGTTTCGATCAATATTTCAGAGGATAACACCGGTTAGGTCTGGGTTAGTTCTGGGTTATGCCCGCATCTGGCTCATGATTTTGCCTTCTTCGCATACTTGTTGGCCAGACCCTGGGTTTTTTTCGTGTTTGAATCATGCAGTAATGTGGTAACACACTGAAGCAGTCAATTAAACCTGGTTTCGATCAATATTTCAGAGGATAACACCGGTTAGGTCTGGGTTAGGTCTGGGTTATGCCCGCATCTGGCTCATGATTTTGCCTTCTTCGCATACTTGTTGGCCAGATCCTGGGTTTTTTTCGTGTTTGAATCACGTAGTAATGTGGTAATACACTGAAGCAGTCAATTAAACCTGGTTTCGATCAATATTTTAGAGGATAACACCGGTTAGGTCTGGGTTAGGTCTGGGTTATGCCCGCATCTGGCTTATACTTTCGCCTTTTTCGCAAACTTGTTGGCTAGATCCTGGGTTTTTTTCCGGTTTGAATAACGCAGTAATGTGGTACCACACTGAAGCAGTCAATTAAACCTGGTTTCGATCAATATTTCAGAGGATAACACCGGTTAGGTCTGGGTTAGGTCCGGGATATGCCCGCATCTGGCTCATGATTTTGCCTTCTTCGCATACTTGTTGGCCAGATCCTGGGTTTTTTTCGTGTTTGAATCACGTAGTAATGTGGTAACACACTGAAGCAGTCATTAAACCTGGTTTCGATCAATATTTCAGAGGATAACACCGGTTAGGTCTGGGTTAGGTCTGGGAAATGCGCGCATCTGGCTTATACTTTCGCCTTTTTCGCAAACTTGTTGGCCAGATCCTGGGTATTTTCCGTGTTTGAATCACGTAGTAATGTGGTAACACACTGAAGCAGTCAATTAAACCTGGTTTCGATCAATATTTCAGACGATAACACCGGTTAGGTCTGGGTTAGGTCTGGGAAATGCGCGCATCTGGCTTATACTTTCGCCTTTTTCGCAAACTTGTTGGCCAGATCCTGGGTTTTTTTCGTGTTTGAATCACGTAGTAATGTGGTAATACACTGAAGCAGTCAATAAAACCTGGTTTCGATTAATATTTTAGAGGATAACACCGGTTTGGTCTGGGTTAGGTCTGGGTTATGCCCGCATCTGGCTCATGATTTTGCCTTCTTCGCATACTTGTTGGCCAGATCCTGGGTTTTTTTCGTGTTTGAATCACGTAGTAATGTGGTAAACACTGAAGCTGTCAATTAAACCTGGTTTCGATCAATATTTTAGAGGATAACACCGGTTAGGTCTGGGTTAGGTCTGGGATTTGCGCGCATCTGGCTTATACCTTCGCCATTTTCGCAAACTTGTTGGCCAGATCCTGGGTATCTTCCGTGTTTGAATCACGTAGTAATGTGGTAACACACTGAAGCAGTCAATTAAACCTGGTTTCGATCAATATTTCAGAGGATAACACCGGTTAGGTCTGGGTTAGGTCTGGGTTATGCCCGCATCTGGCTCATGATTTTGCCTTCTTCGCATACTTGTTGGCCAGACCCTGGGTTTTTTTCGTGTTTGAATCATGTAGTAATGTGGTAACACACTGAAGCAGTCAATTAAACCTGTTTTCGATCAATATTTCAGAGGATAACACCGGTCAGGTCTGGGTTAGGTCTGGGTTATGCCCGCATCTGGCTCATGATTTTGCCTTCTTCGCATACTTGTTGGCCAGATCCTGGGTTTTTTTCGTGTTTGAATCACGTAGTAATGTGGTAATACACTGAAGCAGTCAATAAAACCTGGTTTCGATCAATATTTTAGAGGATAACACCGGTTAGGTCTGGGTTAGGTCTGGGCTATGCCTGCATCTGGCTCATGATTTTGCCTTCTTCGCATACTTGTTGGCCAGATCCTGGGATTTTTTCATGTTTGAATCACGTAGTAATGTGGTAGCACACTGAAGCAGTCAATTAAACCTGGTTTCGATCAACATTTTAGAGGATAACACCGGTTAGGTCTGGGATAGGTCCGGGATATGCCCGCATCTGGCTTATACTTTCGCCTTTTTCGCAAACTTGTTGGCTAGATCCTGGGTTTTTTTCCGGTTTGAATAACGCAGTAATGTGGTACCACACTGAAGCAGTCAATTAAACCTGGTTTCGATCAATATTTCAGAGGATAACACCGGTTAGGTCTGGGTTAGGTCCGGGATATGCCCGCATCTGGCTCATGATTTTGCCTTCTTCGCATACTTGTTGGCCAGATCCTGGGTTTTTTTCGTGTTTGAATCACGTAGTAATGTGGTAACACACTGAAGCAGTCAATTACACCTGGTTTCGATCAATATTTTAGAGGATAACACCGGTTAGGTCTGGGTTAGGTCTGGGATATGCGCGCATCTGGCTTATACTTTCGCCTTTTTCGCAAACTTGTTGGCCAGATCCTGGATTTTTTCCGTGTTTGAATCACGTAGTAATGTTGTACCACACTGAGGCAGTCAATTAAACCTGGATTCGGACATTATTTTAGAGGATAACACCGGTTAGGTCTGGGTTAGGTCTGGGTTATGCCCGCATCTGGCTCATGATTTTGCCTTCTTCGCAAACTTGTTGGCCAGATCCTGGATTTTTTCCGTGTTTGAATCACGTAGTAATGTTGTACCACACTGAGGCAGTCAATTAAACCTGGATTCGGACATTATTTTAGAGGATAACACCGGTTAGGTCTGGGTTAGGTCTGGGTTATGCCCGCATCTGGCTCATGATTTTGCCTTCTTCGCATACTTGTTGGCCAGATCCTGGGTTTTTTTCGTGTTTGAATCACGTAGTAATGTGGTAACACACTGAAGCAGTCAATTAAACCTGGTTTCGATCAATATTTCAGAGGATAACACCGGTTAGGTCTGGGTTAGGTCTGGGTTATGCCCGCATCTGGCTCATGATTTTGCCTTCTTCGCATACTTGTTGGCCAGATCCTGGGTTTTTTTCGTGTTTGAATCACGTAGTAATGAGGTAATACACTGAAGCAGTCAATTAAACCTGGTTTCGATCAATATTTTAGAGGATAACACCGGTTAGGTCTGGGTTAGGTCTGGGATATGCGCGCATCTGGCTTATACTTTCGCCTTTTTCGCAAACTTGTTGGCCAGATCCTGGATTTTTTCCGTGTTTGAATCACGTAGTAATGTTGTACCACACTGAGGCAGTCAATTAAACCTGGATTCGGACATTATTTTAGAGGATAACACCGGTTAGGTCTGGGTTAGGTCTGGGTTATGCCCGCATCTGGCTCATGATTTTGCCTTCTTCGCATACTTGTTGGCCAGATCCTGGGTTTTTTTCGTGTTTGAATCACGTAGTAATGTGGTAACACACTGAAGCAGTCAATTAAACCTGGTTTCGATCAATATTTCACAGGATAACACCGGTTAGGTCTGGGTTAGGTCTGGGTTATGCCCGCATCTAGCTCATGATTTTGCCTTCTTCGCATACTTGTTGGCCAGATCCTGGGTTTTTTTCGTGTTTGAATCACGTAGTAATGTGGTAATACACTGAAGCAGTCAATTAAACCTGGTTTCGATCAATATTTTAGAGGATAACACCGGTTAGGTCTGGGTTAGGTCTGGGTTATGCCCGCATCTGGCTCATGATTTTGCCTTCTTCGCATACTTGTTGGCCAGATCCTGGGTTTTTTTCGTGTTTGAATCACGTAGTAATGTGGTAACACACTGAAGCAGTCAATTAAACCTGGTTTCGATCAATATTTTAGAGGATAACACCGGTTAGGTCTGGGATAGGTCCGGGATATGCCCGCATCTGGCTTATACTTTCGCCTTTTTCGCAAACTTGTTGGCTAGATCCTGGGTTTTTTTCCGGTTTGAATAACGCAGTAATGTGGTACCACACTGAAGCAGTCAACTAAACCTGGTTTCGATCAATATTTCAGAGGATAACACCGGTTAGGTCTGGGTTAGGTCCGAGATATGCCCGCATCTGGCTCATGATTTTGCCTTCTTCGCATACTTGTTGGCCAGATCCTGGGTTTTTTTCGTGTTTGAATCACGTAGTAATGTGGTAACACACTGAAGCAGTCAATTAAACTTGGTTTCGATCAATATTTTAGGGGATAACACCGGTTAGGTCTGGGTTAGGTCTGGGATTTGCGCGCATCTGGCTTATACTTTCGCCATTTTCGCAAACATGTTGGCCAGATCCTGGGTATTTTCCGTGTTTGAATCACGTAGTAATGTGGTAACACACTGAAGCAGTCAATTAAACCTGGTTTCGATCAATATTTCAGAGGATAACACCGGTTAGGTCTGGGTTAGTTCTGGGTTATGCCCGCATCTGGCTCATGATTTTGCCTTCTTCGCATACTTGTTGGCCAGACCCTGGGTTTTTTTCGTGTTTGAATCATGCAGTAATGTGGTAACACACTGAAGCAGTCAATTAAACCTGGTTTCGATCAATATTTCAGAGGATAACACCGGTTAGGTCTGGGTTAGGTCTGGGTTATGCCCGCATCTGGCTCATGATTTTGCCTTCTTCGCATACTTGTTGGCCAGATCCTGGGTTTTTTTCGTGTTTGAATCACGTAGTAATGTGGTAATACACTGAAGCAGTCAATTAAACCTGGTTTCGATCAATATTTTAGAGGATAACACCGGTTAGGTCTGGGTTAGGTCTGGGTTATGCCCGCATCTGGCTTATACTTTCGCCTTTTTCGCAAACTTGTTGGCTAGATCCTGGGTTTTTTTCCGGTTTGAATAACGCAGTAATGTGGTACCACACTGAAGCAGTCAATTAAACCTGGTTTCGATCAATATTTCAGAGGATAACACCGGTTAGGTCTGGGTTAGGTCCGGGATATGCCCGCATCTGGCTCATGATTTTGCCTTCTTCGCATACTTGTTGGCCAGATCCTGGGTTTTTTTCGTGTTTGAATCACGTAGTAATGTGGTAACACACTGAAGCAGTCATTAAACCTGGTTTCGATCAATATTTCAGAGGATAACACCGGTTAGGTCTGGGTTAGGTCTGGGAAATGCGCGCATCTGGCTTATACTTTCGCCTTTTTCGCAAACTTGTTGGCCAGATCCTGGGTATTTTCCGTGTTTGAATCACGTAGTAATGTGGTAACACACTGAAGCAGTCAATTAAACCTGGTTTCGATCAATATTTCAGACGATAACACCGGTTAGGTCTGGGTTAGGTGTGGGAAATGCGCGCATCTGGCTTATACTTTCGCCTTTTTCGCAAACTTGTTGGCCAGATCCTGGGTTTTTTTCGTGTTTGAATCACGTAGTAATGTGGTAATACACTGAAGCAGTCAATAAAACCTGGTTTCGATTAATATTTTAGAGGATAACACCGGTTTGGTCTGGGTTAGGTCTGGGTTATGCCCGCATCTGGCTCATGATTTTGCCTTCTTCGCATACTTGTTGGCCAGATCCTGGGTTTTTTTCGTGTTTGAATCACGTAGTAATGTGGTAAACACTGAAGCTGTCAATTAAACCTGGTTTCGATCAATATTTTAGAGGATAACACCGGTTAGGTCTGGGTTAGGTCTGGGATTTGCGCGCATCTGGCTTATACCTTCGCCATTTTCGCAAACTTGTTGGCCAGATCCTGGGTATCTTCCGTGTTTGAATCACGTAGTAATGTGGTAACACACTGAAGCAGTCAATTAAACCTGGTTTCGATCAATATTTCAGAGGATAACACCGGTTAGGTCTGGGTTAGGTCTGGGTTATGCCCGCATCTGGCTTATACCTTCGCCTTTTTCGCAAACTTGTTGGCCAGATCCTGGGTATTTTCCGTGTTTGAATCACGTAGTAATGTGGTAACACACTGAAGCAGTCAATTAAACCTGGTTTCGATCAATATTTCAGAGGATAACACCGGTTAGGTCTGGGTTAGGTCTGGGTTATGCCCGCATCTGGCTCATGATTTTGCCTTCTTCGCATACTTGTTGGCCAGATCCTGGGTTTTTTTCGTGTTTGAATCACGTAGTAATGTGGTAATACCCTGAAGCAGTCAATAAAACCTGGTTTCGATCAATATTTTAGAGGATAACACCGGTTAGGTCTGGGTTAGGTCTGGGCTATGCCTGCATCTGGCTCATGATTTTGCCTTCTTCGCATACTTGTTGGCCAGATCCTGGGATTTTTTCATGTTTGAATCACGTAGTAATGTGGTAGCACACTGAAGCAGTCAATTAAACCTGGTTTCGATCAACATTTTACAGGATAACACCGGTTAGGTCTGGGATAGGTCCGGGATATGCCCGCATCTGGCTTATACTTTCGCCTTTTTCGCAAACTTGTTGGCTAGATCCTGGGTTTTTTTCCGGTTTGAATAACGCAGTAATGTGGTACCACACTGAAGCAGTCAATTAAACCTGGTTTCGATCAATATTTTAGAGGATAACGCCGGTTAGGTGTGGGTTAGGTCTGGGAAATGCGCGCATCTGGCTTTTACTTTCGCCTTCTTCGCATACTTGTTGGTCAGATCCTGGGTTTTGTTCGTGTTTGAATCACGTAGGAATGTGGTAACACACTTTAGCAGTCAATTAAACCTGGTTTCGATCAATATTTTAGAGGATAACACCGGTTAGGTCTGGGTTAGGTCCGGGATATGCCCGCATCTGGCTCATGATTTTGCCTTCTTCGCATACTTGTTGGCCAGATCCTGGGTTTTTTTCGTGTTTGAATCACGTAGTAATGTGGTAACACACTGAAGCTGTCAATTAAACCTGGTTTCGATCAATATTTTAGAGGATAACACCGGTTAGGTCTGGGTTAGGTCTGGGTTATGCCCGCACCTGGCTCATGATTTTGCCTTCTTCGCATACTTGTTGGCCAGATCCTGGGTTTTTTTTCGTGTTTGAATCACGTAGTAATGTGGTAACACACTGAAGCAGTCAATTACACCTGGTTTCGATCAATATTTTAGAGGATAACACCGGTTAGGTCTGGGTTAGGTCTGGGATATGCGCGCATCTGGCTTATACTTTCGCCTTTTTCGCAAACTTGTTGGCCAGATCCTGGATTTTTTCCGTGTTTGAATCACGTAGTAATGTTGTACCACACTGAGGCAGTCAATTAAACCTGGATTCGGACATTATTTTAGAGGATAACACCGGTTAGGTCTGGGTTAGGTCTGGGTTATGCCCGCATCTGGCTCATGATTTTACCTTCTTCGCATACTTGTTGGCCAGATCCTGGGTTTTTTTCGTGTTTGAATCACGTAGTAATGTGGTAATACACTGAAGCAGTCAATAAAACCTGGTTTCGATCAATATTTTAGAGGATAACACCGGTTAGGTCTGGGTTAGGTCTGGGTTATGCCCGCATCTGGCTCATGATTTTGCCTTCTTCGCATACTTGTTGGCCAGATCCTGGGTTTTTTTCGTGTTTGAATCACGTAGTAATGTGGTAACACACTGAAGCAGTCAATTAAACCTGGTTTCGATCAACATTTTAGAGGATAACACCGGTTAGGTCTGGGATAGGTGCGGGATATGCCCGCATCTGGCTTATACTTTCGCCTTTTTCGCAAACTTGTAGGCTAGATCCTGGGTTTTTTTCCGGTTTGAATAACGCAGTAATGTGGTACCACACTGAAGCAGTCAATTAAACCTGGTTTCGATCAATATTTCAGAGGATAACACCGGTTAGGTCTGGGTTAGGTCCGGGATATGCCCGCATCTGGCTCATGATTTTGCCTTCTTCGCATACTTGTTGGCCAGATCCTGGGTTTTTTTCGTGTTTGAATCACGTAGTAATGTGGTAACACACTGAAGCAGTCAATTAAACCTGGTTTCGATCAATAATTTAGAGGATAACACCGGTTAGGTCTGGGTTAGGTCTGGGATATGCGCGCATCTGGCTTATACTTTCGCCTTTTTCGCAAACTTGTTGGCCAGATCCTGGATTTTGCCCGTGTTTGAATCACGTAGTAATGTTGTACCACACTGAGGCAGTCAATTAAACCTGGATTCGGACATTATTTTAGAGGATAACACCGGTTAGGTCTGGGTTAGGTCTGGGTTATGCCCGCATCTGACTCATGATTTTGTCTTCTTCGCATACTTGTTGGCCAGATCCTGGGTTTTTTTCGTGTTTGAATCATGTAGTAATGTGGTAACACACTGAAGCAGTCAATTAAACCTGGTTTCGATCAATATTTTAGAGGATAACGCCGGTTAGGTCTGGGTTAGGTCTGGGAAATGCGCGCATCTGGCTTATACTTTCGCCTTCTTCGCATACTTGTTGGTCAGATCCTGGGGTTTTTTCGTGTTTGAATCACGTAGGAATGTGGTAACACACTGAAGCAGTCAATTAAACCTGGTTTCGATCAATATTTTAGAGGATAACACCGGTTAGGTCTGGGTTAGGTCCGGGATATGCGCGCATCTGGCTTATACTTTCGCCTTTTTCGCAAACTTGTTGGCCAGATCCTGGATTTTTTCCGTGTTTGAATCACGTAGTAATGTTGTACCACACTGAGGCACTCAATTAAACCTGGATTCGGACATTATTTTAGAGGATAACACTGGTTAGGTCTGGGTTAGGTCTGGGTTATGCCCGCATCTGGCTCATGATTTTGCCTTCTTCGCATACTTGTTGGCCAGATCCTGGGGTTTTTTCGTGTTTGAATCACGTAGTAATGTGGTAACACACTGAAGCAGTCAATTAAACCTGGTTTCGATCAATATTTTAGAGGATAACGCCGGTTAGGTTTGGGTTAGGTCTGGGAAATGCGCGCATCTGGCTTATACTTTCGCCTTCTTCGCATACTTGTTGGTCAGATCCTGGGTTTTGTTCGTGTTTGAATCACGTAGTAATGTGGTAACACACTGAAGCAGTCAATTAAACCTGGTTTCGATCAATATTTCAGAGGATAACACCGGTTAGGTCTGGGTTAGGTCTGGGTTATGCCCGCATCTGGCTCATGATTTTGCCTTCTTCGCATACTTGTTGGCCAGATCCTGGGTTTTTTTCGTGTTTGAATCACGTAGTAATGTGGTAATACACTGAAGCAGTCAATTAAACCTGGTTTCGATCAATATATCAGAGGATAACAACGGTTAGGTCTGGGTTAGGTCCGGGATATGCCCGCATCTGGCTCATGATTTTGCCTTCTTCGCATACTTGTTGGCCAGATCCTGGGTTTTTTTCGTGTTTGAATCACGTAGTAATGTGGTAACACACTGAAGCTGTCAATTAAACCTGGTTTCGATCAATATTTTAGAGGATAACACCGGTTAGGTCTGGGTTAGGTCTGGGATATGCCCGCATCTGGCTCATGATTTTGCCTTCTTCGCAAACTTGTTGGCCAGATCCTGGGTCTTTTCCGTGTTTGAAACACGTAGTAATGTGGTAACACACTGAAGCAGTCAAATAAACCTGGTTTCGATCAATATTTCAGAGTATAACACCGGTTAGGTCTGGGTAAGGTCTGGGATATGCGCACATCTGGCTTATACTTTCGCCTTTTTCGCAAACTTGTTGGCCAGGTCCTGGGTATTTTCCGTGTTGGAACACGTAGTAATGTGGTAACACACTGAAGCAGTCAATTAAACCTGGTTTCGATCAATATTTCAGAGGATAACACCGGTTAGGTCTGGGTTATGCCCGCATCTGGCTCATGATTTTGCCTTCTTCGCATACTTGTTGGCCAGATCCTGGGTTTTTTTCGTGTTCGAATCACGTAGTAATGTGGTAATACACTGAAGCAGTCAATTAAACCTGGTTTCGATCAACATTTCAGAGGATAACACCGGTTAGGTCTGGGTTAGGTCTGGGTTATGCCCGCATCTGGCTCATGATTTTGCATTCTTCGCATACTTGTTGGCCAGATCCTGGGTTTTTTTCGTGTTTGAATCACGTAGTAATGTGGTAATACACTGAAGCAGTCATTTAAACCTGGTTTCGATCAATATTTTAGAGGATAACACCGGTTAGGTCTGGGTTAGGTCTGGGAAATGCGCGCATCTGGTTTATACTTTCGCCTTTTTCGCAAACTTGTTGGCCAGATGCTGCGTTTTTTTCGTGTTTGAATCACGTAGTAATGTGGTAACACACTGAAGCAGTCAATTAAACCTGGTTTCGATCAATATTTTAGAGGATAACACCGGTTAGGTCTGGGTTAGGTCTGGGTTATGCCCGCATCTGGCTCATGATTTTGCCTTCTTCGCATACTTGTTGGCCAGATCCTGGGTTTTTTTCGTGTTTGAATCACGTAGTAATGTGGTAATACACTGAAGCAGTCAATTAAACCTGGTTTCGATCAATATTTCAGAGGATAACAACGGTTAGGTCTGGGTTAGGTCCGGGATATGCCCGCATCTGGCTCATGATTTTGCCTTCTTCGCATACTTGTTGGCCAGATCCTGGGTTTTTTTCGTGTTTGAATCACGTAGTAATGTGGTAACACACTGAAGCTCTCAATTAAACCTGGTTTCGATCAATATTTTAGAGGATAACACCGGTTAGGTCTGGGTTAGGTCTGGGATATGCCCGCATCTGGCTCATGATTTTGCCTTCTTCGCAAACTTGTTGGCCAGATCCTGGGTCTTTTCCGTGTTTGAAACCCGTAGTAATGTGGTAACACACTGAAGCAGTCAAATAAACCTGGTTTCGATCAATATTTCAGAGTATAACACCGGTTAGGTCTGGGTAAGGTCTGGGATATGCGCACATCTGGCTTATACTTTCGCCTTTTTCGCAAACTTGTTGGCCAGGTCCTGGGTATTTTCCGTGTTGGAACACGTAGTAATGTGGTAACACACTGAAGCAGTCAATTAAACCTGGTTTCGATCAATATTTCAGAGGATAACACCGGTTAGGTCTGGGTTATGCCCGCATCTGGCTCATGATTTTGCCTTCTTCGCATACTTGTTGGCCAGATCCTGGGTTTTTTTCGTGTTCGAATCACGTAGTAATGTGGTAATACACTGAAGCAGTCAATTAAACCTGGTTTCGATCAACATTTCAGAGGATAACACCGGTTAGGTCTGGGTTAGGTCTGGGTTATGCCCGCATCTGGCTCATGATTTTGCATTCTTCGCATACTTGTTGGCCAGATCCTGGGTTTTTTTCGTGTTTGAATCACGTAGTAATGTGGTAATACACTGAAGCAGTCATTTAGACCTGGTTTCGATCAATATTTTAGAGGATAACACCGGTTAGGTCTGGGTTAGGTCTGGGAAATGCGCGCATCTGGTTTATACTTTCGCCTTTTTCGCAAACTTGTTGGCCAGATGCTGCGTTTTTTTCGTGTTTGAATCACGTAGTAATGTGGTAACACACTGAAGCAGTCAATTAAACCTGGTTTCGATCAATATTTTAGAGGATAACACCGGTTAGGTCTGGGTTAGGTCTGGGATATGCCCGCATCTGGCTCATGATTTTGCCTTCTTCGCAAACTTGTTGGCCAGATCCTGGGTCTTTTCCGTGTTTGAAACACGTAGTAATGTGGTAACACACTGAAGCAGTCAAATAAACCTGGTTTCGATCAATATTTCAGAGTATAACACCGGTTAGGTCTGGGTAAGGTCTGGGATATGCGCACATCTGGCTTATACTTTCGCCTTTTTCGCAAACTTGTTGGCCAGGTCCTGGGTATTTTCCGTGTTGGAACACGTAGTAATGTGGTAACACACTGAAGCAGTCAATTAAACCTGGTTTCGATCAATATTTCAGAGGATAACACCGGTTAGGTCTGGGTTATGCCCGCATCTGGCTCATGATTTTGCCTTCTTCGCATACTTGTTGGCCAGATCCTGGGTTTTTTTCGTGTTTGAATCACGTAGTAATGTGGTAACACACTGAAGCTGTCAATTAAACCTGGTTTCGATCAATATTTTAGAGGATAACACCGGTTAGGTCTGGGTTAGGTCTGGGATATGCCCGCATCTGGCTCATGATTTTGCCTTCTTCGCAAACTTGTTGGCCAGATCCTGGGTCTTTTCCGTGTTTGAAACACGTAGTAATGTGGTAACACACTGAAGCAGTCAAATAAACCTGGTTTCGATCAATATTTCAGAGTATAACACCGGTTAGGTCTGGGTAAGGTCTGGGATATGCGCACATCTGGCTTATACTTTCGCCTTTTTCGCAAACTTGTTGGCCAGGTCCTGGGTATTTTCCGTGTTGGAACACGTAGTAATGTGGTAACACACTGAAGCAGTCAATTAAACCTGGTTTCGATCAATATTTCAGAGGATAACACCGGTTAGGTCTGGGTTATGCCCGCATCTGGCTCATGATTTTGCCTTCTTCGCATACTTGTTGGCCAGATCCTGGGTTTTTTTCGTGTTCGAATCACGTAGTAATGTGGTAATACACTGAAGCAGTCAATTAAACCTGGTTTCGATCAACATTTCAGAGGATAACACCGGTTAGGTCTGGGTTAGGTCTGGGTTATGCCCGCATCTGGCTCATGATTTTGCATTCTTCGCATACTTGTTGGCCAGATCCTGGGTTTTTTTCGTGTTTGAATCACGTAGTAATGTGGTAATACACTGAAGCAGTCATTTAAACCTGGTTTCGATCAATATTTTAGAGGATAACACCGGTTAGGTCTGGGTTAGGTCTGGGAAATGCGCGCATCTGGTTTATACTTTCGCCTTTTTCGCAAACTTGTTGGCCAGATGCTGCGTTTTTTTCGTGTTTGAATCACGTAGTAATGTGGTAACACACTGAAGCAGTCAATTAAACCTGGTTTCGATCAATATTTTAGAGGATAACACCGGTTAGGTCTGGGTTAGGTCTGGGTTATGCCCGCATCTGGCTCATGATTTTGCCTTCTTCGCATACTTGTTGGCCAGATCCTGGGTTTTTTTCGTGTTTGAATCACGTAGTAATGAGGTAATACACTGAAGCAGTCAATTAAACCTGGTTTCGATCAATATTTTAGAGGATAACACCGGTTAGGTCTGGGTTAGGTCTGGGATATGCGCGCATCTGGCTTATACTTTCGCCTTTTTCGCAAACTTGTTGGCCAGATCCTGGATTTTTTCCGTGTTTGAATCACGTAGTAATGTTGTACCTCACTGAGGCAGTCAATTAAACCTGGATTCGGACATTATTTTAGAGGATAACACCGGTTAGGTCTGGGTTAGGTCTGGGTTATGCCCGCATCTGGCTCATGATTTTGCCTTCTTCGCATACTTGTTGGCCAGATCCTGGGTTTTTTTCGTGTTTGAATCACGTAGTAATGTGGTAACACACTGAAGCAGTCAATTAAACCTGGTTTCGATCAATATTTCAGAGGATAACACCGGTTAGGTCTGGGTTAGGTCTGGGTTATGCCCGCATCTGGCTCATGATTTTGCCTTCTTCGCATACTTGTTGGCCAGATCCTGGGTTTTTTTCGTGTTTGAATCACGTTGTAATGTGGTAACACACTGAAGCAGTCAATTAAACCTGGTTTCGATCAATATTTTAGGGGATATCGCCGGTTAGGTCTGGGTTAGGTCTGGGAAATGCGCGCATCTGGCTTATACTTTCGCCTTCTTCGCATACTTGTTGGCCAGAGACTGGGTATTTCCCGTGTTTGAATCACGTAGTAATGTGGTATCACACTGAAGCAGTCAATTAAACCTGGTTTCGATCAATATTTTAGAGGATAACACCGGTTAGGTCTGTGTTAGGTCTGGGATTTGCGCGCATCTGGCTTATATCTTCGCCTTTTTCGCAAACTTGTTGGCCAGATCCTGGGTATTTTCCGTGTTTGAATCACGTAGTAATGTGGTAACACACTGAAGCAGTCAATTAAACCTGGTTTCGATCAATATTTCAGAGGATAACACCGGTTAGGTCTGGGTTAGGTCTGGGTTATGCCCGCATCTGGCTCATGATTTTGCCTTCTTCGCATACTTGTTGGCCAGATCCTGGGTTTTTTTCGTGTTTGAATCACGTAGTAATGTGGTAACACACTGAAGCAGTCAATTAAACCTGGTTTCGATCAATATTTCAGAGGATAACACCGGTTAGGTCTGGGTTAGGTCTGGGTTATGCCCGCATCTGGCTCATGATTTTACCTTCTTCGCATACTTGTTGGCCAGATCCTGGGTTTTTTTCGTGTTTGAATCACGTAGTAATGTGGTAACACACTGAAGCAGTCAATTAAACCTGGTTTCGATCAATATTTCAGAGGATAACACCGGTTAGGTCTGGGTTAGGTCTGGGTTATGCCCGCATCTGGCTCATGATTTTGCCTTCTTCGCATACTTGTTGGCCAGATCCTGGGTTTTTTTCGTGTTTGAATCACGTTGTAATGTGGTAACACACTGAAGCAGTCAATTAAACCTGGTTTCGATCAATATTTTAGGGGATATCGCCGGTTAGGTCTGGGTTAGTTCTGGGAAATGCGCGCATCTGGCTTATACTTTCGCCTTCTTCGCATACTTGTTGGCCAGATCCTGGGTATTTCCCGTGTTTGAATCACGTAGTAATGTGGTAACACACTGAAGCAGTCAATTACACCTGGTTTCGATCAATATTTTAGAGGATAACACCGGTTAGGTCTGGGATAGGTCCGGGATATGCCCGCATCTGGCTTATACTTTCGCCTTTTTCGCAAACTTGTTGGCTAGATCCTGGGTTTTTTTCCGGTTTGAATAACGCAGTAATGTGGTACCACACTGAAGCAGTCAATTAAACCTGGTTTCGATCAATATTTCAGAGGATAACACCGGTTAGGTCTGGGTTAGGTCCGGGATATGCCCGCATCTGGCTCATGATTTTGCCTTCTTCGCATACTTGTTGGCCAGATCCTGGGTTTTTTTCGTGTTTGAATCACGTAGTAATGTGGTAACACACTGAAGCAGTCAATTACACCTGGTTTCGATCAATATTTTAGAGGATAACACCGGTTAGGTCTGGGTTAGGTCTGGGATATGCGCGCATCTGGCTTATACTTTCGCCTTTTTCGCAAACTTGTTGGCCAGATCCTGGATTTTTTCCGTGTTTGAATCACGTAGTAATGTTGTACCACACTGAGGCAGTCAATTAAACCTGGATTCGGACATTATTTTAGAGGATAACACCGGTTAGGTCTGGGTTAGGTCTGGGTTATGCCCGCATCTGGCTCATGATTTTGCCTTCTTCGCAAACTTGTTGGCCAGATCCTGGATTTTTTCCGTGTTTGAATCACGTAGTAATGTTGTACCACACTGAGGCAGTCAATTAAACCTGGATTCGGACATTATTTTAGAGGATAACACCGGTTAGGTCTGGGTTAGGTCTGGGTTATGCCCGCATCTGGCTCATGATTTTGCCTTCTTCGCATACTTGTTGGCCAGATCCTGGGTTTTTTTCGTGTTTGAATCACGTAGTAATGTGGTAACACACTGAAGCAGTCAATTAAACCTGGTTTCGATCAATATTTCAGAGGATAACACCGGTTAGGTCTGGGTTAGGTCTGGGTTATGCCCGCATCTGGCTCATGATTTTGCCTTCTTCGCATACTTGTTGGCCAGATCCTGGGTTTTTTTCGTGTTTGAATCACGTTGTAATGTGGTAACACACTGAAGCAGTCAATTAAACCTGGTTTCGATCAATATTTTAGGGGATATCGCCGGTTAGGTCTGGGTTAGGTCTGGGTTATGCCCGCATCTGGCTCATGATTTTGCCTTCTTCGCATACTTGTTGGCCAGATCCTGGGTTTTTTTCGTGTTTGAATCACGTAGTAATGTGGTAACACACTGAAGCAGTCAATTAAACCTGGTTTCGATCAATATTTCAGAGGATAACACCGGTTAGGTCTGGGTTAGGTCTGGGTTATGCCCGCATCTGGCTCATGATTTTACCTTCTTCGCATACTTGTTGGCCAGATCCTGGGTTTTTTTCGTGTTTGAATCACGTAGTAATGTGGTAACACACTGAAGCAGTCAATTAAACCTGGTTTCGATCAATATTTCAGAGGATAACACCGGTTAGGTCTGGGTTAGGTCTGGGTTATGCCCGCATCTGGCTCATGATTTTGCCTTCTTCGCATACTTGTTGGCCAGATCCTGGGTTTTTTTCGTGTTTGAATCACGTTGTAATGTGGTAACACACTGAAGCAGTCAATTAAACCTGGTTTCGATCAATATTTTAGGGGATATCGCCGGTTAGGTCTGGGTTAGTTCTGGGAAATGCGCGCATCTGGCTTATACTTTCGCCTTCTTCGCATACTTGTTGGCCAGATCCTGGGTATTTCCCGTGTTTGAATCACGTAGTAATGTGGTAACACACTGAAGCAGTCAATTACACCTGGTTTCGATCAATATTTTAGAGGATAACACCGGTTAGGTCTGGGATAGGTCCGGGATATGCCCGCATCTGGCTTATACTTTCGCCTTTTTCGCAAACTTGTTGGCTAGATCCTGGGTTTTTTTCCGGTTTGAATAACGCAGTAATGTGGTACCACACTGAAGCAGTCAATTAAACCTGGTTTCGATCAATATTTCAGAGGATAACACCGGTTAGGTCTGGGTTAGGTCCGGGATATGCCCGCATCTGGCTCATGATTTTGCCTTCTTCGCATACTTGTTGGCCAGATCCTGGGTTTTTTTCGTGTTTGAATCACGTAGTAATGTGGTAACACACTGAAGCAGTCAATTACACCTGGTTTCGATCAATATTTTAGAGGATAACACCGGTTAGGTCTGGGTTAGGTCTGGGATATGCGCGCATCTGGCTTATACTTTCGCCTTTTTCGCAAACTTGTTGGCCAGATCCTGGATTTTTTCCGTGTTTGAATCACGTAGTAATGTTGTACCACACTGAGGCAGTCAATTAAACCTGGATTCGGACATTATTTTAGAGGATAACACCGGTTAGGTCTGGGTTAGGTCTGGGTTATGCCCGCATCTGGCTCATGATTTTGCCTTCTTCGCAAACTTGTTGGCCAGATCCTGGATTTTTTCCGTGTTTGAATCACGTAGTAATGTTGTACCACACTGAGGCAGTCAATTAAACCTGGATTCGGACATTATTTTAGAGGATAACACCGGTTAGGTCTGGGTTAGGTCTGGGTTATGCCCGCATCTGGCTCATGATTTTGCCTTCTTCGCATACTTGTTGGCCAGATCCTGGGTTTTTTTCGTGTTTGAATCACGTAGTAATGTGGTAACACACTGAAGCAGTCAACTAAACCTGGTTTCGATCAATATTTCAGAGGATAACACCGGTTAGGTCTGGGTTAGGTCTGGGTTATGCCCGCATCTGGCTCATGATTTTGCCTTCTTCGCATACTTGTTGGCCAGATCCTGGGTTTTTTTCGTGTTTGAATCACGTAGTAATGAGGTAATACACTGAAGCAGTCAATTAAACCTGGTTTCGATCAATATTTTAGAGGATAACACCGGTTAGGTCTGGGTTAGGTCTGGGATATGCGCGCATCTGGCTTATACTTTCGCCTTTTTCGCAAACTTGTTGGCCAGATCCTGGATTTTTTCCGTGTTTGAATCACGTAGTAATGTTGTACCACACTGAGGCAGTCAATTAAACCTGGATTCGGACATTATTTTAGAGGATAACACCGGTTAGGTCTGGGTTAGGTCTGGGTTATGCCCGCATCTGGCTCATGATTTTGCCTTCTTCGCATACTTGTTGGCCAGATCCTGGGTTTTTTTCGTGTTTGAATCACGTAGTAATGTGGTAACACACTGAAGCAGTCAATTAAACCTGGTTTCGATCAATATTTCACAGGATAACACCGGTTAGGTCTGGGTTAGGTCTGGGTTATGCCCGCATCTAGCTCATGATTTTGCCTTCTTCGCATACTTGTTGGCCAGATCCTGGGTTTTTTTCGTGTTTGAATCACGTAGTAATGTGGTAATACACTGAAGCAGTCAATTAAACCTGGTTTCGATCAATATTTTAGAGGATAACACCGGTTAGGTCTGGGTTAGGTCTGGGTTATGCCCGCATCTGGCTCATGATTTTGCCTTCTTCGCATACTTGTTGGCCAGATCCTGGGTTTTTTTCGTGTTTGAATCACGTAGTAATGTGGTAACACACTGAAGCAGTCAATTAAACCTGGTTTCGATCAATATTTTAGAGGATAACACCGATTAGGTCTGGGATAGGTCCGGGATATGCCCGCATCTGGCTTATACTTTCGCCTTTTTCGCAAACTTGTTGGCTAGATCCTGGGTTTTTTTCCGGTTTGAATAACGCAGTAATGTGGTACCACACTGAAGCAGTCAACTAAACCTGGTTTCGATCAATATTTCAGAGGATAACACCGGTTAGGTCTGGGTTAGGTCTGGGTTATGCCCGCATCTGGCTCATGATTTTGCCTTCTTCGCATACTTGTTGGCCAGATCCTGGGTATTTTCCGTGTTTGAATCACGTAGTAATGTGGTAACACACTGAAGCAGTCAATTAAACCTGGTTTCGATCAATATTTCAGAGGATAACACCGGTTAGGTCTGGGTTAGTTCTGGGTTATGCCCGCATCTGGCTCATGATTTTGCCTTCTTCGCATACTTGTTGGCCAGACCCTGGGTTTTTTTCGTGTTTGAATCATGCAGTAATGTGGTAACACACTGAAGCAGTCAATTAAACCTGGTTTCGATCAATATTTCAGAGGATAACATCGGTTAGGTCTGGGTTAGGTCTGGGTTATGCCCGCATCTGGCTCATGATTTTGCCTTCTTCGCATACTTGTTGGCCAGATCCTGGGTTTTTTTCGTGTTTGAATCACGTAGTAATGTGGTAATACACTGAAGCAGTCAATTAAACCTGGTTTCGATCAATATTTTAGAGGATAACACCGGTTAGGTCTGGGTTATGCCCGCATCTGGCTTATACTTTCGCCTTTTTCGCAAACTTGTTGGCTAGATCCTGGGTTTTTTTCCGGTTTGAATAACGCAGTAATGTGGTACCACACTCAAGCAGTCAATTAAACCTGGTTTCGATCAATATTTCAGAGGATAACACCGGTTAGGTCTGGGTTAGGTCCGGGATATGCCCGCATCTGGCTCATGATTTTGCCTTCTTCGCATACTTGTTGGCCAGATCCTGGGTTTTTTTCGTGTTTGAATCACGTAGTAATGTGGTAACACACTGAAGCAGTCATTAAACCTGGTTTCGATCAATATTTCAGAGGATAACACCGGTTAGGTCTGGGTTAGGTCTGGGAAATGCGCGCATCTGGCTTATACTTTCGCCTTTTTCGCAAACTTGTTGGCCAGATCCTGGGTATTTTCCGTGTTTGAATCACGTAGTAATGTGGTAACACACTGAAGCAGTCAATTAAACCTGGTTTCGATCAATATTTCAGACGATAACACCGGTTAGGTCTGGGTTAGGTCTGGGAAATGCGCGCATCTGGCTTATACTTTCGCCTTTTTCGCAAACTTGTTGGCCAGATCCTGGGTTTTTCTCGTGTTTGAATCACGTAGTAATGTGGTAATACACTGATGCAGTCAATAAAACCTGGTTTCGATTAATATTTTAGAGGATAACACCGGTGTGGTCTGGGTTAGGTCTGGGTTATGCCCGCATCTGGCTCATGATTTTGCCTTCTTCGCATACTTGTTGGCCAGATCCTGGGTTTTTTTCGTGTTTGAATCACGTAGTAATGTGGTAAACACTGAAGCTGTCAATTAAACCTGGTTTCGATCAATATTTTAGAGGATAACACCGGTTAGGTCTGGGTTAGGTCTGGGATTTGCGCGCATCTGGCTTATACCTTCGCCATTTTCGCAAACTTGTTGGCCAGATCCTGGGTATCTTCCGTGTTTGAATCACGTAGTAATGTGGTAACACACTGAAGCAGTCAATTAAACCTGGTTTCGATCAATATTTCAGAGGATAACACCGGTTAGGTCTGGGTTAGGTCTGGGTTATGCCCGCATCTGGCTCATGATTTTGCCTTCTTCGCATACTTGTTGGCCAGACCCTGGGTTTTTTTCGTGTTTGAATCATGTAGTAATGTGGTAACACACTGAAGCAGTCAATTAAACCTGTTTTCGATCAATATTTCAGAGGATAACACCGGTTAGGTCTGGGTTAGGTCTGGGTTATGCCCGCATCTGGCTCATGATTTTGCCTTCTTCGCATACTTGTTGGCCAGATCCTGGGTTTTTTTCGTGTTTGAATCACGTAGTAATGTGGTAACACACTGAAGCAGTCAATTAAACCTGGTTTCGATCAATATTTCAGAGGATAACACCGGTTAGGTCTGGGTTAGGTCTGGGTTATGCCCGCATCTGGCTCATGATTTTACCTTCTTCGCATACTTGTTGGCCAGATCCTGGGTTTTTTTCGTGTTTGAATCACGTAGTAATGTGGTAACACACTGAAGCAGTCAATTAAACCTGGTTTCGATCAATATTTCAGAGGATAACACCGGTTAGGTCTGGGTTAGGTCTGGGTTATGCCCGCATCTGGCTCATGATTTTGCCTTCTTCGCATACTTGTTGGCCAGATCCTGGGTTTTTTTCGTGTTTGAATCACGTTGTAATGTGGTAACACACTGAAGCAGTCAATTAAACCTGGTTTCGATCAATATTTTAGGGGATATCGCCGGTTAGGTCTGGGTTAGTTCTGGGAAATGCGCGCATCTGGCTTATACTTTCGCCTTCTTCGCATACTTGTTGGCCAGATCCTGGGTATTTCCCGTGTTTGAATCACGTAGTAATGTGGTAACACACTGAAGCAGTCAATTACACCTGGTTTCGATCAATATTTTAGAGGATAACACCGGTTAGGTCTGGGATAGGTCCGGGATATGCCCGCATCTGGCTTATACTTTCGCCTTTTTCGCAAACTTGTTGGCTAGATCCTGGGTTTTTTTCCGGTTTGAATAGCGCAGTAATGTGGTACCACACTGAAGCAGTCAATTAAACCTGGTTTCGATCAATATTTCAGAGGATAACACCGGTTAGGTCTGGGTTAGGTCCGGGATATGCCCGCATCTGGCTCATGATTTTGCCTTCTTCGCATACTTGTTGGCCAGATCCTGGGTTTTTTTCGTGTTTGAATCACGTAGTAATGTGGTAACACACTGAAGCAGTCAATTACACCTGGTTTCGATCAATATTTTAGAGGATAACACCGGTTAGGTCTGGGTTAGGTCTGGGATATGCGCGCATCTGGCTTATACTTTCGCCTTTTTCGCAAACTTGTTGGCCAGATCCTGGATTTTTTCCGTGTTTGAATCACGTAGTAATGTTGTACCACACTGAGGCAGTCAATTAAACCTGGATTCGGACATTATTTTAGAGGATAACACCGGTTAGGTCTGGGTTAGGTCTGGGTTATGCCCGCATCTGGCTCATGATTTTGCCTTCTTCGCAAACTTGTTGGCCAGATCCTGGATTTTTTCCGTGTTTGACTCACGTAGTAATGTTGTACCACACTGAGGCAGTCAATTAAACCTGGATTCGGACATTATTTTAGAGGATAACACCGGTTAGGTCTGGGTTAGGTCTGGGTTATGCCCGCATCTGGCTCATGATTTTGCCTTCTTCGCATACTTGTTGGCCAGATCCTGGGTTTTTTTCGTGTTTGAATCACGTAGTAATGTGGTAACACACTGAAGCAGTCAACTAAACCTGGTTTCGATCAATATTTCAGAGGATAACACCGGTTAGGTCTGGGTTAGGTCTGGGTTATGCCCGCATCTGGCTCATGATTTTGCCTTCTTCGCATACTTGTTGGCCAGATCCTGGGTTTTTTTCGTGTTTGAATCACGTAGTAATGAGGCAATACACTGAAGCAGTCAATTAAACCTGGTTTCGATCAATATTTTAGAGGATAACACCGGTTAGGTCTGGGTTAGGTCTGGGATATGCGCGCATCTGGCTTATACTTTCGCCTTTTTCGCAAACTTGTTGGCCAGATCCTGGATTTTTTCCGTGTTTGAATCACGTAGTAATGTTGTACCACACTGAGGCAGTCAATTAAACCTGGATTCGGACATTATTTTAGAGGATAACACCGGTTAGGTCTGGGTTAGGTCTGGGTTATGCCCGCATCTGGCTCATGATTTTGCCTTCTTCGCATACTTGTTGGCCAGATCCTGGGTTTTTTTCGTGTTTGAATCACGTAGTAATGTGGTAACACACTGAAGCAGTCAATTAAACCTGGTTTCGATCAATATTTCACAGGATAACACCGGTTAGGTCTGGGTTAGGTCTGGGTTATGCCCGCATCTAGCTCATGATTTTGCCTTCTTCGCATACTTGTTGGCCAGATCCTGGGTTTTTTTCGTGTTTGAATCACGTAGTAATGTGGTAATACACTGAAGCAGTCAATTAAACCTGGTTTCGATCAATATTTTAGAGGATAACACCGGTTAGGTCTGGGTTAGGTCTGGGTTATGCCCGTATCTGGCTCATGATTTTGCCTTCTTCGCATACTTGTTGGCCAGATCCTGGGTTTTTTTCGTGTTTGAATCACGTAGTAATGTGGTAACACACTGAAGCAGTCAATTAAACCTGGTTTCGATCAATATTTTAGAGGATAACACCGGTTAGGTCTGGGATAGGTCCGGGATATGCCCGCATCTGGCTTATACTTTCGCCTTTTTCGCAAACTTGTTGGCTAGATCCTGGGTTTTTTTCCGGTTTGAATAACGCAGTAATGTGGTACCACACTGAAGCAGTCAACTAAACCTGGTTTCGATCAATATTTCAGAGGATAACACCGGTTAGGTCTGGGTTAGGTCCGAGATATGCCCGCATCTGGCTCATGATTTTGCCTTCTTCGCATACTTGTTGGCCAGATCCTGGGTTTTTTTCGTGTTTGAATCACGTAGTAATGTGGTAACACACTGAAGCAGTCAATTAAACCTGGTTTCGATCAATATTTTAGGGGATAACACCGGTTAGGTCTGGGTTAGGTCTGGGATTTGCGCGCATCTGGCTTATACTTTCGCCATTTTCGCAAACATGTTGGCCAGATCCTGGGTATTTTCCGTGTTTGAATCACGTAGTAATGTGGTAACACACTGAAGCAGTCAATTAAACCTGGTTTCGATCAATATTTCAGAGGATAACACCGGTTAGGTCTGGGTTAGTTCTGGGTTATGCCCGCATCTGGCTCATGATTTTGCCTTCTTCGCATACTTGTTGGCCAGACCCTGGGTTTTTTTCGTGTTTGAATCATGCAGTAATGTGGTAACACACTGAAGCAGTCAATTAAACCTGGTTTCGATCAATATTTCAGAGGATAACACCGGTTAGGTCTGGGTTAGGTCTGGGTTATGCCCGCATCTGGCTCATGATTTTGCCTTCTTCGCATACTTGTTGGCCAGATCCTGGGTTTTTTTCGTGTTTGAATCACGTAGTAATGTGGTAATACACTGAAGCAGTCAATTAAACCAGGTTTCGATCAATATTTTAGAGGATAACACCGGTTAGGTCTGGGTTATGCCCGCATCTGGCTTATACTTTCGCCTTTTTCGCAAACTTGTTGGCTAGATCCTGGGTTTTTTTCCGGTTTGAATAACACAGTAATGTGGTACCACACTCAAGCAGTCAATTAAACCTGGTTTCGATCAATATTTCAGAGGATAACACCGGTTAGGTCTGGGTTAGGTCCGGGATATGCCCGCATCTGGCTCATGATTTTGCCTTCTTCGCATACTTGTTGGCCAGATCCTGGGTTTTTTTCGTGTTTGAATCACGTAGTAATGTGGTAACACACTGAAGCAGTCATTAAACCTGGTTTCGATCAATATTTCAGAGGATAACACCGGTTAGGTCTGGGTTAGGTCTGGGAAATGCGCGCATCTGGCTTATACTTTCGCCTTTTTCGCAAACTTGTTGGCCAGATCCTGGGTATTTTCCGTGTTTGAATCACGTAGTAATGTGGTAACACACTGAAGCAGTCAATTAAACCTGGTTTCGATCAATATTTCAGACGATAACACCGGTTAGGTCTGGGTTAGGTCTGGGAAATGCGCGCATCTGGCTTATACTTTCGCCTTTTTCGCAAACTTGTTGGCCAGATCCTGGGTTTTTCTCGTGTTTGAATCACGTAGTAATGTGGTAATACACTGATGCAGTCAATAAAACCTGGTTTCGATTAATATTTTAGAGGATAACACCGGTTTGGTCTGGGTTAGGTCTGGGTTATGCCCGCATCTGGCTCATGATTTTGCCTTCTTCGCATACTTGTTGGCCAGATCCTGGGTTTTTTTCGTGTTTGAATCACGTAGTAATGTGGTAAACACTGAAGCTGTCAATTAAACCTGGTTTCGATCAATATTTTAGAGGATAACACCGGTTAGGTCTGGGTTAGGTCTGGGATTTGCGCGCATCTGGCTTATACCTTCGCCATTTTCGCAAACTTGTTGGCCAGATCCTGGGTATCTTCCGTGTTTGAATCACGTAGTAATGTGGTAACACACTGAAGCAGTCAATTAAACCAGGTTTCGATCAATATTTCAGAGGATAACACCGGTTAGGTCTGGGTTAGGTATGGGTTATGCCCGCATCTGGCTCATGATTTTGCCTTCTTCGCATACTTGTTGGCCAGACCCTGGGTTTTTTTCGTGTTTGAATCATGTAGTAATGTGGTAACACACTGAAGCAGTCAATTAAACCTGTTTTCGATCAATATTTCAGAGGATAACACCGGTCAGGTCTGGGTTAGGTCTGGGTTATGCCCGCATCTGGCTCATGATTTTGCCTTCTTCGCATACTTGTTGGCCAGATCCTGGGTTTTTTTCGTGTTTGAATCACGTAGTAATGTGGTAATACCCTGAAGCAGTCAATAAAACCTGGTTTCGATCAATATTTTAGAGGATAACACCGGTTAGGTCTGGGTTAGGTCTGGGCTATGCCTGCATCTGGCTCATGATTTTGCCTTCTTCGCATACTTGTTGGCCAGATCCTGGGATTTTTTCATGTTTGAATCACGTAGTAATGTGGTAGCACACTGAAGCAGTCAATTAAACCTGGTTTCGATCAACATTTTAGAGGATAACACCGGTTAGGTCTGGGATAGGTCCGGGATATGCCCGCATCTGGCTTATACTTTCGCCTTTTTCGCAAACTTGTTGGCTAGATCCTGGGTTTTTTTCCGGTTTGAATAACGCAGTAATGTGGTACCACACTGAAGCAGTCAATTAAACCTGGTTTCGATCAATATTTCAGAGGATAACACCGGTTAGGTCTGGGTTAGGTCCGGGATATGCCCGCATCTGGCTCATGATTTTGCCTTCTTCGCATACTTGTTGGCCAGATCCTGGGTTTTTTTCGTGTTTGAATCACGTAGTAATGTGGTAACACACTGAAGCAGTCAATTAAACCTGGTTTCGATCAATATTTCACAGGATAACACCGGTTAGGTCTGGGTTAGGTCTGGGTTATGCCCGCATCTAGCTCATGATTTTGCCTTCTTCGCATACTTGTTGGCCAGATCCTGGGTTTTTTTCGTGTTTGAATCACGTAGTAATGTGGTAACACACTGAAGCAGTCAATTAAACCTGGTTTCGATCAATATTTCAGAGGATAACACCGGTTAGGTCTGGGTTAGGTCTGGGTTATGCCCGCATCTGGCTCATGATTTTGCCTTCTTCGCATACTTGTTGGCCAGATCCTGGGTTTTTTTCGTGTTTGAATCACGTAGTAATGTGGTAACACACTGAAGCAGTCAATTAAACCTGGTTTCGATCAATATTTCAGAGGATAACACCGGTTAGGTCTGGGTTAGGTCTGGGTTATGCCCGCATCTGGCTCATGATTTTACCTTCTTCGCATACTTGTTGGCCAGATCCTGGGTTTTTTTCGTGTTTGAATCACGTAGTAATGTGGTAATACACTGAAGCAGTCAATAAAACCTGGTTTCGATCAATATTTTAGAGGATAACACCGGTTAGGTCTGGGTTAGGTCTGGGTTATGCCCGCATCTGGCTCATGATTTTGCCTTCTTCGCATACTTGTTGGCCAGATCCTGGGTTTTTTTCGTGTTTGAATCACGTAGTAATGTGGTAACACACTGAAGCAGTCAATTAAACCTGGTTTCGATCAACATTTTAGAGGATAACACCGGTTAGGTCTGGGATAGGTGCGGGATATGCCCGCATCTGGCTTATACTTTCGCCTTTTTCGCAAACTTGTTGGCTAGATCCTGGGTTTTTTTCCGGTTTGAATAACGCAGTAATGTGGTACCACACTGAAGCAGTCAATTAAACCTGGTTTCGATCAATATTTCAGAGGATAACACCGGTTAGGTCTGGGTTAGGTCCGGGATATGCCCGCATCTGGCTCATGATTTTGCCTTCTTCGCATACTTGTTGGCCAGATCCTGGGTTTTTTTCGTGTTTGAATCACGTAGTAATGTGGTAACACACTGAAGCAGTCAATTAAACCTGGTTTCGATCAATAATTTAGAGGATAACACCGGTTAGGTCTGGGTTAGGTCTGGGATATGCGCGCATCTGGCTTATACTTTCGCCTTTTTCGCAAACTTGTTGGCCAGATCCTGGATTTTGCCCGTGTTTGAATCACGTAGTAATGTTGTACCACACTGAGGCAGTCAATTAAACCTGGATTCGGACATTATTTTAGAGGATAACACCGGTTAGGTCTGGGTTAGGTCTGGGTTATGCCCGCATCTGACTCATGATTTTGTCTTCTTCGCATACTTGTTGGCCAGATCCTGGGTTTTTTTCGTGTTTGAATCATGTAGTAATGTGGTAACACACTGAAGCAGTCAATTAAACCTGGTTTCGATCAATATTTTAGAGGATAACGCCGGTTAGGTCAGGGTTAGGTCTGGGAAATGCGCGCATCTGGCTTATACTTTCGCCTTCTTCGCATACTTGTTGGTCAGATCCTGGGGTTTTTTCGTGTTTGAATCACGTAGGAATGTGGTAACACACTGAAGCAGTCAATTAAACCTGGTTTCGATCAATATTTTAGAGGATAACACCGGTTAGGTCTGGGTTAGGTCCGGGATATGCGCGCATCTGGCTTATACTTTCGCCTTTTTCGCAAACTTGTTGGCCAGATCCTGGATTTTTTCCGTGTTTGAATCACGTAGTAATGTTGTACCACACTGAGGCACTCAATTAAACCTGGATTCGGACATTATTTTAGAGGATAACACCGGTTAGGTCTGGGTTAGGTCTGGGTTATGCCCGCATCTGGCTCATGATTTTGCCTTCTTCGCATACTTGTTGGCCAGATCCTGGGGTTTTTTCGTGTTTGAATCACGTAGTAATGTGGTAACACACTGAAGCAGTCAATTAAACCTGGTTTCGATCAATATTTTAGAGGATAACGCCGGTTAGGTTTGGGTTAGGTCTGGGAAATGCGCGCATCTGGCTTATACTTTCGCCTTCTTCGCATACTTGTTGGTCAGATCCTGGGTTTTGTTCGTGTTTGAATCACGTAGGAATGTGGTAACACACTTTAGCAGTCAATTAAACCTGGTTTCGATCAATATTTTAGAGGATAACACCGGTTAGGTCTGGGTTAGGTCCGGGATATGCCCGCATCTGGCTCATGATTTTGCCTTCTTCGCATACTTGTTGGCCAGATCCTGGGTTTTTTTCGTGTTTGAATCACGTAGTAATGTGGTAACACACTGAAGCTGTCAATTAAACCTGGTTTCGATCAATATTTTAGAGGATAACACCGGTTAGGTCTGGGTTAGGTCTGGGTTATGCCCGCATCTGGCTCATGATTTTGCCTTCTTCGCATACTTGTTGGCCAGATCCTGGGTTTTTTTCGTGTTTGAATCACGTAGTAATGTGGTAATACACTGAAGCAGTCAATTAAACCTGGTTTCGATCAATATTTCAGAGGATAACAACGGTTAGGTCTGGGTTAGGTCCGGGATATGCCCGCATCTGGCTCATGATTTTGCCTTCTTCGCATACTTGTTGGCCAGATCCTGGGTTTTTTTCGTGTTTGAATCACGTAGTAATGTGGTAACACACTGAAGCTGTCAATTAAACCTGGTTTCGATCAATATTTTAGAGGATAACACCGGTTAGGTCTGGGTTAGGTCTGGGATATGCCCGCATCTGGCTCATGATTTTGCCTTCTTCGCAAACTTGTTGGCCAGATCCTGGGTCTTTTCCGTGTTTGAAACACGTAGTAATGTGGTAACACACTGAAGCAGTCAAATAAACCTGGTTTCGATCAATATTTCAGAGTATAACACCGGTTAGGTCTGGGTAAGGTCTGGGATATGCGCACATCTGGCTTATACTTTCGCCTTTTTCGCAAACTTGTTGGCCAGGTCCTGGGTATTTTCCGTGTTGGAACACGTAGTAATGTGGTAACACACTGAAGCAGTCAATTAAACCTGGTTTCGATCAATATTTCAGAGGATAACACCGGTTAGGTCTGGGTTATGCCCGCATCTGGCTCATGATTTTGCCTTCTTCGCATACTTGTTGGCCAGATCCTGGGTTTTTTTCGTGTTCGAATCACGTAGTAATGTGGTAATACACTGAAGCAGTCAATTAAACCTGGTTTCGATCAACATTTCAGAGGATAACACCGGTTAGGTCTGGGTTAGGTCTGGGTTATGCCCGCATCTGGCTCATGATTTTGCATTCTTCGCATACTTGTTGGCCAGATCCTGGGTTTTTTTCGTGTTTGAATCACGTAGTAATGTGGTAATACACTGAAGCAGTCATTTAAACCTGGTTTCGATCAATATTTTAGAGGATAACACCGGTTAGGTCTGGGTTAGGTCTGGGAAATGCGCGCATCTGGTTTATACTTTCGCCTTTTTCGCAAACTTGTTGGCCAGATGCTGCGTTTTTTTCGTGTTTGAATCACGTAGTAATGTTGTACCACACTGAGGCACTCAATTAAACCTGGATTCGGACATTATTTTAGAGGATAACACCGGTTAGGTCTGGGTTAGGTCTGGGTTATGCCCGCATCTGGCTCATGATTTTGCCTTCTTCGCATACTTGTTGGCCAGATCCTGGGGTTTTTTCGTGTTTGAATCACGTAGTAATGTGGTAACACACTGAAGCAGTCAATTAAACCTGGTTTCGATCAATATTTTAGAGGATAACGCCGGTTAGGTTTGGGTTAGGTCTGGGAAATGCGCGCATCTGGCTTATACTTTCGCCTTCTTCGCATACTTGTTGGTCAGATCCTGGGTTTTGTTCGTGTTTGAATCACGTAGGAATGTGGTAACACACTTTAGCAGTCAATTAAACCTGGTTTCGATCAATATTTTAGAGGATAACACCGGTTAGGTCTGGGTTAGGTCCGGGATATGCCCGCATCTGGCTCATGATTTTGCCTTCTTCGCATACTTGTTGGCCAGATCCTGGGTTTTTTTCGTGTTTGAATCACGTAGTAATGTGGTAACACACTGAAGCTGTCAATTAAACCTGGTTTCGATCAATATTTTAGAGGATAACACCGGTTAGGTCTGGGTTAGGTCTGGGTTATGCCCGCATCTGGCTCATGATTTTGCCTTCTTCGCATACTTGTTGGCCAGATCCTGGGTTTTTTTCGTGTTTGAATCACGTAGTAATGTGGTAATACACTGAAGCAGTCAATTAAACCTGGTTTCGATCAATATTTCAGAGGATAACAACGGTTAGGTCTGGGTTAGGTCCGGGATATGCCCGCATCTGGCTCATGATTTTGCCTTCTTCGCATACTTGTTGGCCAGATCCTGGGTTTTTTTCGTGTTTGAATCACGTAGTAATGTGGTAACACACTGAAGCTGTCAATTAAACCTGGTTTCGATCAATATTTTAGAGGATAACACCGGTTAGGTCTGGGTTAGGTCTGGGATATGCCCGCATCTGGCTCATGATTTTGCCTTCTTCGCAAACTTGTTGGCCAGATCCTGGGTCTTTTCCGTGTTTGAAACACGTAGTAATGTGGTAACACACTGAAGCAGTCAAATAAACCTGGTTTCGATCAATATTTCAGAGTATAACACCGGTTAGGTCTGGGTAAGGTCTGGGATATGCGCACATCTGGCTTATACTTTCGCCTTTTTCGCAAACTTGTTGGCCAGGTCCTGGGTATTTTCCGTGTTGGAACACGTAGTAATGTGGTAACACACTGAAGCAGTCAATTAAACCTGGTTTCGATCAATATTTCAGAGGATAACACCGGTTAGGTCTGGGTTATGCCCGCATCTGGCTCATGATTTTGCCTTCTTCGCATACTTGTTGGCCAGATCCTGGGTTTTTTTCGTGTTCGAATCACGTAGTAATGTGGTAATACACTGAAGCAGTCAATTAAACCTGGTTTCGATCAACATTTCAGAGGATAACACCGGTTAGGTCTGGGTTAGGTCTGGGTTATGCCCGCATCTGGCTCATGATTTTGCATTCTTCGCATACTTGTTGGCCAGATCCTGGGTTTTTTTCGTGTTTGAATCACGTAGTAATGTGGTAATACACTGAAGCAGTCATTTAAACCTGGTTTCGATCAATATTTTAGAGGATAACACCGGTTAGGTCTGGGTTAGGTCTGGGAAATGCGCGCATCTGGTTTATACTTTCGCCTTTTTCGCAAACTTGTTGGCCAGATGCTGCGTTTTTTTCGTGTTTGAATCACGTAGTAATGTGGTAACACACTGAAGCAGTCAATTAAACCTGGTTTCGATCAATATTTTAGAGGATAACACCGGTTAGGTCTGGGTTAGGTCTGGGTTATGCCCGCATCTGGCTCATGATTTTGCCTTCTTCGCATACTTGTTGGCCAGATCCTGGGTTTTTTTCGTGTTTGAATCACGTAGTAATGTGGTAATACACTGAAGCAGTCAATTAAACCTGGTTTCGATCAATATTTCAGAGGATAACAACGGTTAGGTCTGGGTTAGGTCCGGGATATGCCCGCATCTGGCTCATGATTTTGCCTTCTTCGCATACTTGTTGGCCAGATCCTGGGTTTTTTTCGTGTTTGAATCACGTAGTAATGTGGTAACACACTGAAGCTGTCAATTAAACCTGGTTTCGATCAATATTTTAGAGGATAACACCGGTTAGGTCTGGGTTAGGTCTGGGATATGCCCGCATCTGGCTCATGATTTTGCCTTCTTCGCAAACTTGTTGGCCAGATCCTGGGTCTTTTCCGTGTTTGAAACACGTAGTAATGTGGTAACACACTGAAGCAGTCAAATAAACCTGGTTTCGATCAATATTTCAGAGTATAACACCGGTTAGGTCTGGGTAAGGTCTGGGATATGCGCACATCTGGCTTATACTTTCGCCTTTTTCGCAAACTTGTTGGCCAGGTCCTGGGTATTTTCCGTGTTGGAACACGTAGTAATGTGGTAACACACTGAAGCAGTCAATTAAACCTGGTTTCGATCAATATTTCAGAGGATAACACCGGTTAGGTCTGGGTTATGCCCGCATCTGGCTCATGATTTTGCCTTCTTCGCATACTTGTTGGCCAGATCCTGGGTTTTTTTCGTGTTCGAATCACGTAGTAATGTGGTAATACACTGAAGCAGTCAATTAAACCTGGTTTCGATCAACATTTCAGAGGATAACACCGGTTAGGTCTGGGTTAGGTCTGGGTTATGCCCGCATCTGGCTCATGATTTTGCATTCTTCGCATACTTGTTGGCCAGATCCTGGGTTTTTTTCGTGTTTGAATCACGTAGTAATGTGGTAATACACTGAAGCAGTCATTTAAACCTGGTTTCGATCAATATTTTAGAGGATAACACCGGTTAGGTCTGGGTTAGGTCTGGGAAATGCGCGCATCTGGTTTATACTTTCGCCTTTTTCGCAAACTTGTTGGCCAGATGCTGCGTTTTTTTCGTGTTTGAATCACGTAGTAATGTGGTAACACACTGAAGCAGTCAATTAAACCTGGTTTCGATCAATATTTTAGAGGATAACACCGGTTAGGTCTGGGTTAGGTCTGGGATATGCCCGCATCTGGCTCATGATTTTGCCTTCTTCGCAAACTTGTTGGCCAGATCCTGGGTCTTTTCCGTGTTTGAATCACGTAGTAATGTGGTAACACACTGAAGCAGTCAAATAAACCTGGTTTCGATCAATATTTCAGAGTATAACACCGGTTAGGTCTGGGTAAGGTCTGGGATATGCGCACATCTGGCTTATACTTTCGCCTTTTTCGCAAACTTGTTGGCCAGGTCCTGGGTATTTTCCGTGTTGGAACACGTAGTCATGTGGTAACACACTGAAGCAGTCAATTAAACCTGGTTTCGATCAATATTTCAGAGGATAACACCGGTTAGGTCTGGGTTATGCCCGCATCTGGCTCATGATTTTGCCTTCTTCGCATACTTGTTGGCCAGATCCTGGGTTTTTTTCGTGTTTGAATCACGTAGTAATGTGGTAACACACTGAAGCTGTCAATTAAACCTGGTTTCGATCAATATTTTAGAGGATAACACCGGTTAGGTCTGGGTTAGGTCTGGGATATGCCCGCATCTGGCTCATGATTTTGCCTTCTTCGCAAACTTGTTGGCCAGATCCTGGGTCTTTTCCGTGTTTGAAACACGTAGTAATGTGGTAACACACTGAAGCAGTCAAATAAACCTGGTTTCGATCAATATTTCAGAGTATAACACCGGTTAGGTCTGGGTAAGGTCTGGGATATGCGCACATCTGGCTTATACTTTCGCCTTTTTCGCAAACTTGTTGGCCAGGTCCTGGGTATTTTCCGTGTTGGAACACGTAGTAATGTGGTAACACACTGAAGCAGTCAATTAAACCTGGTTTCGATCAATATTTCAGAGGATAACACCGGTTAGGTCTGGGTTATGCCCGCATCTGGCTCATGATTTTGCCTTCTTCGCATACTTGTTGGCCAGATCCTGGGTTTTTTTCGTGTTCGAATCACGTAGTAATGTGGTAATACACTGAAGCAGTCAATTAAACCTGGTTTCGATCAACATTTCAGAGGATAACACCGGTTAGGTCTGGGTTAGGTCTGGGTTATGCCCGCATCTGGCTCATGATTTTGTATTCTTCGCATACTTGTTGGCCAGATCCTGGGTTTTTTTCGTGTTTGAATCACGTAGTAATGTGGTAATACACTGAAGCAGTCATTTAAACCTGGTTTCGATCAATATTTTAGAGGATAACACCGGTTAGGTCTGGGTTAGGTCTGGGAAATGCGCGCATCTGGTTTATACTTTCGCCTTTTTCGCAAACTTGTTGGCCAGATGCTGCGTTTTTTTCGTGTTTGAATCACGTAGTAATGTGGTAACACACTGAAGCAGTCAATTAAACCTGGTTTCGATCAATATTTTAGAGGATAACACCGGTTAGGTCTGGGTTAGGTCTGGGTTATGCCCGCATCTGGCTCATGATTTTGCCTTCTTCGCATACTTGTTGGCCAGATCCTGGGTTTTTTTCGTGTTTGAATCACGTAGTAATGAGGTAATACACTGAAGCAGTCAATTAAACCTGGTTTCGATCAATATTTTAGAGGATAACACCGGTTAGGTCTGGGTTAGGTCTGGGATATGCGCGCATCTGGCTTATACTTTCGCCTTTTTCGCAAACTTGTTGGCCAGATCCTGGATTTTTTCCGTGTTTGAATCACGTAGTAATGTTGTACCTCACTGAGGCAGTCAATTAAACCTGGATTCGGACATTATTTTAGAGGATAACACCGGTTAGGTCTGGGTTAGGTCTGGGTTATGCCCGCATCTGGCTCATGATTTTGCCTTCTTCGCATACTTGTTGGCCAGATCCTGGGTTTTTTTCGTGTTTGAATCACGTAGTAATGTGGTAACACACTGAAGCAGTCAATTAAACCTGGTTTCGATCAATATTTCAGAGGATAACACCGGTTAGGTCTGGGTTAGGTCTGGGTTATGCCCGCATCTGGCTCATGATTTTGCCTTCTTCGCATACTTGTTGGCCAGATCCTGGGTTTTTTTCGTGTTTGAATCACGTTGTAATGTGGTAACACACTGAAGCAGTCAATTAAACCTGGTTTCGATCAATATTTTAGGGGATATCGCCGGTTAGGTCTGGGTTAGGTCTGGGAAATGCGCGCATCTGGCTTATACTTTCGCCTTCTTCGCATACTTGTTGGCCAGAGACTGGGTATTTCCCGTGTTTGAATCACGTAGTAATGTGGTAACACACTGAAGCAGTCAATTAAACCTGGTTTCGATCAATATTTTAGAGGATAACACCGGTTAGGTCTGGGTTAGGTCTGGGATTTGCGCGCATCTGGCTTATATCTTCGCCTTTTTCGCAAACTTGTTGGCCAGATCCTGGGTATTTTCCGTGTTTGAATCACGTAGTAATGTGGTAACACACTGAAGCAGTCAATTAAACCTGGTTTCGATCAATATTTCAGAGGATAACACCGGTTAGGTCTGGGTTAGGTCTGGGTTATGCCCGCATCTGGCTCATGATTTTGCCTTCTTCGCATACTTGTTGGCCAGATCCTGGGTTTTTTTCGTGTTTGAATCACGTAGTAATGTGGTAACACACTGAAGCAGTCAATTAAACCTGGTTTCGATCAATATTTCAGAGGATAACACCGGTTAGGTCTGGGTTAGGTCTGGGTTATGCCCGCATCTGGCTCATGATTTTACCTTCTTCGCATACTTGTTGGCCAGATCCTGGGTTTTTTTCGTGTTTGAATCACGTAGTAATGTGGTAACACACTGAAGCAGTCAATTAAACCTGGTTTCGATCAATATTTCAGAGGATAACACCGGTTAGGTCTGGGTTAGGTCTGGGTTATGCCCGCATCTGGCTCATGATTTTGCCTTCTTCGCAAACTTGTTGGCCAGATCCTGGGTCTTTTCCGTGTTTGAAACACGTAGTAATGTGGTAACACACTGAAGCAGTCAAATAAACCTGGTTTCGATCAATATTTCAGAGTATAACACCGGTTAGGTCTGGGTAAGGTCTGGGATATGCGCACATCTGGCTTATACTTTCGCCTTTTTCGCAAACTTGTTGGCCAGGTCCTGGGTATTTTCCGTGTTGGAACACGTAGTAATGTGGTAACACACTGAAGCAGTCAATTAAACCTGGTTTCGATCAATATTTCAGAGGATAACACCGGTTAGGTCTGGGTTATGCCCGCATCTGGCTCATGATTTTGCCTTCTTCGCATACTTGTTGGCCAGATCCTGGGTTTTTTTCGTGTTCGAATCACGTAGTAATGTGGTAATACACTGAAGCAGTCAATTAAACCTGGTTTCGATCAACATTTCAGAGGATAACACCGGTTAGGTCTGGGTTAGGTCTGGGTTATGCCCGCATCTGGCTCATGATTTTGCATTCTTCGCATACTTGTTGGCCAGATCCTGGGTTTTTTTCGTGTTTGAATCACGTAGTAATGTGGTAATACACTGAAGCAGTCATTTAAACCTGGTTTCGATCAATATTTTAGAGGATAACACCGGTTAGGTCTGGGTTAGGTCTGGGAAATGCGCGCATCTGGTTTATACTTTCGCCTTTTTCGCAAACTTGTTGGCCAGATGCTGCGTTTTTTTCGTGTTTGAATCACGTAGTAATGTGGTAACACACTGAAGCAGTCAATTAAACCTGGTTTCGATCAATATTTTAGAGGATAACACCGGTTAGGTCTGGGTTAGGTCTGGGTTATGCCCGCATCTGGCTCATGATTTTGCCTTCTTCGCATACTTGTTGGCCAGATCCTGGGTTTTTTTCGTGTTTGAATCACGTAGTAATGTGGTAATACACTGAAGCAGTCAATTAAACCTGGTTTCGATCAATATTTCAGAGGATAACAACGGTTAGGTCTGGGTTAGGTCCGGGATATGCCCGCATCTGGCTCATGATTTTGCCTTCTTCGCATACTTGTTGGCCAGATCCTGGGTTTTTTTCGTGTTTGAATCACGTAGTAATGTGGTAACACACTGAAGCTGTCAATTAAACCTGGTTTCGATCAATATTTTAGAGGATAACACCGGTTAGGTCTGGGTTAGGTCTGGGATATGCCCGCATCTGGCTCATGATTTTGCCTTCTTCGCAAACTTGTTGGCCAGATCCTGGGTCTTTTCCGTGTTTGAAACACGTAGTAATGTGGTAACACACTGAAGCAGTCAAATAAACCTGGTTTCGATCAATATTTCAGAGTATAACACCGGTTAGGTCTGGGTAAGGTCTGGGATATGCGCACATCTGGCTTATACTTTCGCCTTTTTCGCAAACTTGTTGGCCAGGTCCTGGGTATTTTCCGTGTTGGAACACGTAGTAATGTGGTAACACACTGAAGCAGTCAATTAAACCTGGTTTCGATCAATATTTCAGAGGATAACACCGGTTAGGTCTGGGTTATGCCCGCATCTGGCTCATGATTTTGCCTTCTTCGCATACTTGTTGGCCAGATCCTGGGTTTTTTTCGTGTTCGAATCACGTAGTAATGTGGTAATACACTGAAGCAGTCAATTAAACCTGGTTTCGATCAACATTTCAGAGGATAACACCGGTTAGGTCTGGGTTAGGTCTGGGTTATGCCCGCATCTGGCTCATGATTTTGCATTCTTCGCATACTTGTTGGCCAGATCCTGGGTTTTTTTCGTGTTTGAATCACGTAGTAATGTGGTAATACACTGAAGCAGTCATTTAAACCTGGTTTCGATCAATATTTTAGAGGATAACACCGGTTAGGTCTGGGTTAGGTCTGGGAAATGCGCGCATCTGGTTTATACTTTCGCCTTTTTCGCAAACTTGTTGGCCAGATGCTGCGTTTTTTTCGTGTTTGAATCACGTAGTAATGTGGTAACACACTGAAGCAGTCAATTAAACCTGGTTTCGATCAATATTTTAGAGGATAACACCGGTTAGGTCTGGGTTAGGTCTGGGATATGCCCGCATCTGGCTCATGATTTTGCCTTCTTCGCAAACTTGTTGGCCAGATCCTGGGTCTTTTCCGTGTTTGAATCACGTAGTAATGTGGTAACACACTGAAGCAGTCAAATAAACCTGGTTTCGATCAATATTTCAGAGTATAACACCGGTTAGGTCTGGGTAAGGTCTGGGATATGCGCACATCTGGCTTATACTTTCGCCTTTTTCGCAAACTTGTTGGCCAGGTCCTGGGTATTTTCCGTGTTGGAACACGTAGTCATGTGGTAACACACTGAAGCAGTCAATTAAACCTGGTTTCGATCAATATTTCAGAGGATAACACCGGTTAGGTCTGGGTTATGCCCGCATCTGGCTCATGATTTTGCCTTCTTCGCATACTTGTTGGCCAGATCCTGGGTTTTTTTCGTGTTTGAATCACGTAGTAATGTGGTAACACACTGAAGCTGTCAATTAAACCTGGTTTCGATCAATATTTTAGAGGATAACACCGGTTAGGTCTGGGTTAGGTCTGGGATATGCCCGCATCTGGCTCATGATTTTGCCTTCTTCGCAAACTTGTTGGCCAGATCCTGGGTCTTTTCCGTGTTTGAAACACGTAGTAATGTGGTAACACACTGAAGCAGTCAAATAAACCTGGTTTCGATCAATATTTCAGAGTATAACACCGGTTAGGTCTGGGTAAGGTCTGGGATATGCGCACATCTGGCTTATACTTTCGCCTTTTTCGCAAACTTGTTGGCCAGGTCCTGGGTATTTTCCGTGTTGGAACACGTAGTAATGTGGTAACACACTGAAGCAGTCAATTAAACCTGGTTTCGATCAATATTTCAGAGGATAACACCGGTTAGGTCTGGGTTATGCCCGCATCTGGCTCATGATTTTGCCTTCTTCGCATACTTGTTGGCCAGATCCTGGGTTTTTTTCGTGTTCGAATCACGTAGTAATGTGGTAATACACTGAAGCAGTCAATTAAACCTGGTTTCGATCAACATTTCAGAGGATAACACCGGTTAGGTCTGGGTTAGGTCTGGGTTATGCCCGCATCTGGCTCATGATTTTGTATTCTTCGCATACTTGTTGGCCAGATCCTGGGTTTTTTTCGTGTTTGAATCACGTAGTAATGTGGTAATACACTGAAGCAGTCATTTAAACCTGGTTTCGATCAATATTTTAGAGGATAACACCGGTTAGGTCTGGGTTAGGTCTGGGAAATGCGCGCATCTGGTTTATACTTTCGCCTTTTTCGCAAACTTGTTGGCCAGATGCTGCGTTTTTTTCGTGTTTGAATCACGTAGTAATGTGGTAACACACTGAAGCAGTCAATTAAACCTGGTTTCGATCAATATTTTAGAGGATAACACCGGTTAGGTCTGGGTTAGGTCTGGGTTATGCCCGCATCTGGCTCATGATTTTGCCTTCTTCGCATACTTGTTGGCCAGATCCTGGGTTTTTTTCGTGTTTGAATCACGTAGTAATGAGGTAATACACTGAAGCAGTCAATTAAACCTGGTTTCGATCAATATTTTAGAGGATAACACCGGTTAGGTCTGGGTTAGGTCTGGGATATGCGCGCATCTGGCTTATACTTTCGCCTTTTTCGCAAACTTGTTGGCCAGATCCTGGATTTTTTCCGTGTTTGAATCACGTAGTAATGTTGTACCTCACTGAGGCAGTCAATTAAACCTGGATTCGGACATTATTTTAGAGGATAACACCGGTTAGGTCTGGGTTAGGTCTGGGTTATGCCCGCATCTGGCTCATGATTTTGCCTTCTTCGCATACTTGTTGGCCAGATCCTGGGTTTTTTTCGTGTTTGAATCACGTAGTAATGTGGTAACACACTGAAGCAGTCAATTAAACCTGGTTTCGATCAATATTTCAGAGGATAACACCGGTTAGGTCTGGGTTAGGTCTGGGTTATGCCCGCATCTGGCTCATGATTTTGCCTTCTTCGCATACTTGTTGGCCAGATCCTGGGTTTTTTTCGTGTTTGAATCACGTTGTAATGTGGTAACACACTGAAGCAGTCAATTAAACCTGGTTTCGATCAATATTTTAGGGGATATCGCCGGTTAGGTCTGGGTTAGGTCTGGGAAATGCGCGCATCTGGCTTATACTTTCGCCTTCTTCGCATACTTGTTGGCCAGAGACTGGGTATTTCCCGTGTTTGAATCACGTAGTAATGTGGTAACACACTGAAGCAGTCAATTAAACCTGGTTTCGATCAATATTTTAGAGGATAACACCGGTTAGGTCTGGGTTAGGTCTGGGATTTGCGCGCATCTGGCTTATATCTTCGCCTTTTTCGCAAACTTGTTGGCCAGATCCTGGGTATTTTCCGTGTTTGAATCACGTAGTAATGTGGTAACACACTGAAGCAGTCAATTAAACCTGGTTTCGATCAATATTTCAGAGGATAACACCGGTTAGGTCTGGGTTAGGTCTGGGTTATGCCCGCATCTGGCTCATGATTTTGCCTTCTTCGCATACTTGTTGGCCAGATCCTGGGTTTTTTTCGTGTTTGAATCACGTAGTAATGTGGTAACACACTGAAGCAGTCAATTAAACCTGGTTTCGATCAATATTTCAGAGGATAACACCGGTTAGGTCTGGGTTAGGTCTGGGTTATGCCCGCATCTGGCTCATGATTTTACCTTCTTCGCATACTTGTTGGCCAGATCCTGGGTTTTTTTCGTGTTTGAATCACGTAGTAATGTGGTAACACACTGAAGCAGTCAATTAAACCTGGTTTCGATCAATATTTCAGAGGATAACACCGGTTAGGTCTGGGTTAGGTCTGGGTTATGCCCGCATCTGGCTCATGATTTTGCCTTCTTCGCATACTTGTTGGCCAGATCCTGGGTTTTTTTTCGTGTTTGAATCACGTAGTAATGTGGTAACACACTGAAGCAGTCAATTACACCTGGTTTCGATCAATATTTTAGAGGATAACACCGGTTAGGTCTGGGTTAGGTCTGGGATATGCGCGCATCTGGCTTATACTTTCGCCTTTTTCGCAAACTTGTTGGCCAGATCCTGGATTTTTTCCGTGTTTGAATCACGTAGTAATGTTGTACCACACTGAGGCAGTCAATTAAACCTGGATTCGGACATTATTTTAGAGGATAACACCGGTTAGGTCTGGGTTATGCCCGCATCTGGCTCATGATTTTGCCTTCTTCGCATACTTGTTGGCCAGATCCTGGGTTTTTTTCGTGTTTGAATCACGTAGTAATGTGGTAACACACTGAAGCAGTCAATTAAACCTGGTTTCGATCAATATTTCAGAGGATAACACCGGTTAGGTCTGGGTTAGGTCTGGGTTATGCCCGCATCTGGCTCATGATTTTGCCTTCTTCGCATACTTGTTGGCCAGATCCTGGGTTTTTTTCGTGTTTGAATCACGTTGTAATGTGGTAACACACTGAAGCAGTCAATTAAACCTGGTTTCGATCAATATTTTAGGGGATATCGCCGGTTAGGTCTGGGTTAGTTCTGGGAAATGCGCGCATCTGGCTTATACTTTCGCCTTCTTCGCATACTTGTTGGCCAGATCCTGGGTATTTCCCGTGTTTGAATCACGTAGTAATGTGGTAACACACTGAAGCAGTCAATTAAACCTGGTTTCGATCAATATTTTAGAGGATAACACCGGTTAGGTCTGGGTTAGGTCTGGGATTTACGCGCATCTGGCTTATACCTTCGCCTTTTTCGCAAACTTGTTGGCCAGATCCTGGGTATTTTCCGTGTTTGAATCACGTAGTAATGTGGTAACACACTGAAGCAGTCAATTAAACCTGGTTTCGATCAATATTTCAGAGGATAACACCGGTTAGGTCTGGGTTAGGTCTGGGTTATGCCCGCATCTGGCTCATGATTTTGCCTTCTTCGCATACTTGTTGGCCAGATCCTGGGTTTTTTTCGTGTTTGAATCACGTAGTAATGTGGTAACACACTGAAGCAGTCAATTAAACCTGGTTTCGATCAATATTTCAGAGGATAACACCGGTTAGGTCTGGGTTAGGTCTGGGTTATGCCCGCATCTGGCTCATGATTTTACCTTCTTCGCATACTTGTTGGCCAGATCCTGGGTTTTTTTCGTGTTTGAATCACGTAGTAATGTGGTAATACACTGAAGCAGTCAATAAAACCTGGTTTCGATCAATATTTTAGAGGATAACACCGGTTAGGTCTGGGTTAGGTCTGGGTTATGCCCGCATCTGGCTCATGATTTTGCCTTCTTCGCATACTTGTTGGTCAGATCCTGGGTTTTTTTCGTGTTTGAATCACGTAGTAATGTGGTAACACACTGAAGCAGTCAATTAAACCTGGTTTCGATCAATATTTTAGAGGATAACACCGGTTAGGTCTGGGATAGGTGCGGGATATGCCCGCATCTGGCTTATACTTTCGCCTTTTTCGCAAACTTGTTGGCTAGATCCTGGGTTTTTTTCCGGTTTGAATAACGCAGTAATGTGGTACCACACTGAAGCAGTCAATTAAACCTGGTTTCGATCAATATTTCAGAGGATAACACCGGTTAGGTCTGGGTTAGGTCCGGGATATGCCCGCATCTGGCTCATGATTTTGCCTTCTTCGCATACTTGTTGGCCAGATCCTGGGTTTTTTTCGTGTTTGAATCACGTAGTAATGTGGTAACACACTGAAGCAGTCAATTAAACCTGGTTTCGATCAATAATTTAGAGGATAACACCGGTTAGGTCTGGGTTAGGTCTGGGATATGCGCGCATCTGGCTTATACTTTCGCCTTTTTCGCAAACTTGTTGGCCAGATCCTGGATTTTGCCCGTGTTTGAATCACGTAGTAATGTTGTACCACACTGAGGCAGTCAATTAAACCTGGATTCGGACATTATTTTACAGGATAACACCGGTTAGGTCTGGGTTAGGTCTGGGTTATGCCCGCATCTGACTCATGATTTTGTCTTCTTCGCATACTTGTTGGCCAGATCCTGGGTTTTTTTCGTGTTTGAATCATGTAGTAATGTGGTAACACACTGAAGCAGTCAATTAAACCTGGTTTCGATCAATATTTTAGAGGATAACGCCGGTTAGGTCTGGGTTAGGTCTGGGAAATGCGCGCATCTGGCTTATACTTTCGCCTTCTTCGCATACTTGTTGGTCAGATCCTGGGGTTTTTTCGTGTTTGAATCACGTAGGAATGTGGTAACACACTGAAGCAGTCAATTAAACCTGGTTTCGATCAATATTTCAGAGGATAACACCGGTTAGGTCTGGGTTAGGTCTGGGTTATGCCCGCATCTGGCTTATACTTTCGCCTTTTTCGCAAACTTGTTGGCCAGATCCTGGATTTTTTCCGTGTTTGAATCACGTAGTAATGTTGTACCACACTGAGGCACTCAATTAAACCTGGATTCGGACATTATTTTAGAGGATAACACCGGTTAGGTCTGGGTTAGGTCTGGGTTATGCCCGCATCTGGCTCATGATTTTGCCTTCTTCGCATACTTGTTGGCCAGATCCTGGGTTTTTTTCGTGTTTGAATCATGTAGTAATGTGGTAACACACTGAAGCAGTCAATTAAACCTGGTTTCGATCAATATTTTAGAGGATAACGCCGGTTAGGTCTGGGTTAGGTCTGGGAAATGCGCGCATCTGGCTTATACTTTCGCCTTCTTCGCATACTTGTTGGTCAGATCCTGGGGTTTTTTCGTGTTTGAATCACGTAGGAATGTGGTAACACACTGAAGCAGTCAATTAAACCTGGTTTCGATCAATATTTCAGAGGATAACACCGGTTAGGTCTGGGTTAGGTCTGGGTTATGCCCGCATCTGGCTTATACTTTCGCCTTTTTCGCAAACTTGTTGGCCAGATCCTGGATTTTTTCCGTGTTTGAATCACGTAGTAATGTTGTACCACACTGAGGCACTCAATTAAACCTGGATTCGGACATTATTTTAGAGGATAACACCGGTTAGGTCTGGGTTAGGTCTGGGTTATGCCCGCATCTGGCTCATGATTTTGCCTTCTTCGCATACTTGTTGGCCAGATCCTGGGTTTTTTTCGTGTTTGAATCACGTAGTAATGTGGTAACACACTGAAGCAGTCAATTAAACCTGGTTTCGATCAATATTTTAGAGGATAACGCCGGTTAGGTGTGGGTTAGGTCTGGGAAATGCGCGCATCTGGCTTATACTTTCGCCTTCTTCGCATACTTGTTGGTCAGATCCTGGGTTTTGTTCGTGTTTGAATCACGTAGGAATGTGGTAACACACTTTAGCAGTCAATTAAACCTGGTTTCGATCAATATTTTAGAGGATAACACCGGTTAGGTCTGGGTTAGGTCCGGGATATGCCCGCATCTGGCTCATGATTTTGCCTTCTTCGCATACTTGTTGGCCAGATCCTGGGTTTTTTTCGTGTTTGAATCACGTAGTAATGTGGTAACACACTGAAGCTGTCAATTAAACCTGGTTTCGATCAATATTTTAGAGGATAACACCGGTTAGGTCTGGGTTAGGTCTGGGTTATGCCCGCATCTGGCTCATGATTTTGCCTTCTTCGCATACTTGTTGGCCAGATCCTGGGTTTTTTTCGTGTTTGAATCACGTAGTAATGTGGTAATACACTGAAGCAGTCAATTAAACCTGGTTTCGATCAATATTTCAGAGGATAACAACGGTTAGGTCTGGGTTAGGTCCGGGATATGCCCGCATCTGGCTCATGATTTTGCCTTCTTCGCATACTTGTTGGCCAGATCCTGGGTTTTTTTCGTGTTTGAATCACGTAGTAATGTGGTAACACACTGAAGCTGTCAATTAAACCTGGTTTCGATCAATATTTTAGAGGATAACACCGGTTAGGTCTGGGTTAGGTCTGGGATATGCCCGCATCTGGCTCATGATTTTGCCTTCTTCGCAAACTTGTTGGCCAGATCCTGGGTCTTTTCCGTGTTTGAAACACGTAGTAATGTGGTAACACACTGAAGCAGTCAAATAAACCTGGTTTCGATCAATATTTCAGAGTATAACACCGGTAAGGTCTGGGTAAGGTCTGGGATATGCGCACATCTGGCTTATACTTTCGCCTTTTTCGCAAACTTGTTGGCCAGGTCCTGGGTATTTTCCGTGTTGGAACACGTAGTAATGTGGTAACACACTGAAGCAGTCAATTAAACCTGGTTTCGATCAATATTTCAGAGGATAACACCGGTTAGGTCTGGGTTATGCCCGCATCTGGCTCATGATTTTGCCTTCTTCGCATACTTGTTGGCCAGATCCTGGGTTTTTTTCGTGTTTGAAACACGTAGTAATGTGGTAACACACTGAAGCAGTCAAATAAACCTGGTTTCGATCAATATTTCAGAGTATAACACCGGTTAGGTCTGGGTAAGGTCTGGGATATGCGCACATCTGGCTTATACTTTCGCCTTTTTCGCAAACTTGTTGGCCAGGTCCTGGGTATTTTCCGTGTTGGAACACGTAGTAATGTGGTAACACACTGAAGCAGTCAATTAAACCTGGTTTCGATCAACATTTCAGAGGATAACACCGGTTAGGTCTGGGTTAGGTCTGGGTTATGCCCGCATCTGGCTCATGATTTTGCATTCTTCGCATACTTGTTAGCCAGATCCTGGGTTTTTTTCGTGTTTGAATCACGTAGTAATGTGGTAATACACTGAAGCAGTCATTTAAACCTGGTTTCGATCAATATTTTAGAGGATAACACCGGTTAGGTCTGGGTTAGGTCTGGGAAATGCGCGCATCTGGTTTATACTTTCGCCTTTTTCGCAAACTTGTTGGCCAGATGCTGCGTTTTTTTCGTGTTTGAATCACGTAGTAATGTGGTAACACACTGAAGCAGTCAATTAAACCTGGTTTCGATGAATATTTTAGAGGATAACACCGGTTAGGTCTGGGTTAGGTCTGGGTTATGCCCGCATCTGGCTCATGATTTTGCCTTCTTCGCATACTTGTTGGCCAGATCCTGGGTTTTTTTCGTGTTTGAATCACGTAGTAATGAGGTAATACACTGAAGCAGTCAATTAAACCTGGTTTCGATCAATATTTTAGAGGATAACACCGGTTAGGTCTGGGTTAGGTCTGGGATATGCGCGCATCTGGCTTATACTTTCGCCTTTTTCGCAAACTTGTTGGCCAGATCCTGGATTTTTTCCGTGTTTGAATCACGTAGTAATGTTGTACCTCACTGAGGCAGTCAATTAAACCTGGATTCGGACATTATTTTAGAGGATAACACCGGTTAGGTCTGGGTTAGGTCTGGGTTATGCCCGCATCTGGCTCATGATTTTGCCTTCTTCGCATACTTGTTGGCCAGATCCTGGGTTTTTTTCGTGTTTGAATCACGTAGTAATGTGGTAACACACTGAAGCAGTCAATTAAACCTGGTTTCGATCAATATTTCAGAGGATAACACCGGTTAGGTCTGGGTTAGGTCTGGGTTATGCCCGCATCTGGCTCATGATTTTGCCTTCTTCGCATACTTGTTGGCCAGATCCTGGGTTTTTTTCGTGTTTGAATCACGTTGTAATGTGGTAACACACTGAAGCAGTCAATTAAACCTGGTTTCGATCAATATTTTAGGGGATATCGCCGGTTAGGTCTGGGTTAGGTCTGGGAAATGCGCGCATCTGGCTTATACTTTCGCCTTCTTCGCATACTTGTTGGCCAGAGACTGGGTATTTCCCGTGTTTGAATCACGTAGTAATGTGGTAACACACTGAAGCAGTCAGTTAAACCTGGTTTCGATCAATATTTTAGAGGATAACACCGGTTAGGTCTGGGTTAGGTCTGGGATTTGCGCGCATCTGGCTTATACCTTCGCCTTTTTCGCAAACTTGTTGGCCAGATCCTGGGTATTTTCCGTGTTTGAATCACGTAGTAATGTGGTAACACACTGAAGCAGTCAATTAAACCTGGTTTCGATCAATATTTCAGAGGATAACACCGGTTAGGTCTGGGTTAGGTCTGGGTTATGCCCGCATCTGGCTCATGATTTTGCCTTCTTCGCATACTTGTTGGCCAGATCCTGGGTTTTTTTCGTGTTTGAATCACGTAGTAATGTGGTAACACACTGAAGCAGTCAATTAAACCTGGTTTCGATCAATATTTCAGAGGATAACACCGGTTAGGTCTGGGTTAGGTCTGGGTTATGCCCGCATCTGGCTCATGATTTTACCTTCTTCGCATACTTGTTGGCCAGATCCTGGGTTTTTTTCGTGTTTGAATCACGTAGTAATGTGGTAATACACTGAAGCAGTCAATAAAACCTGGTTTCGATCAATATTTTAGAGGATAACACCGGTTAGGTCTGGGTTAGGTCTGGGTTATGCCCGCATCTGGCTCATGATTTTGCCTTCTTCGCATACTTGTTGGCCAGATCCTGGGTTTTTTTCGTGTTTGAATCACGTAGTAATGTGGTAACACACTGAAGCAGTCAATTAAACCTGGTTTCGATCAATATTTTAGAGGATAACACCGGTTAGGTCTGGGATAGGTGCGGGATATGCCCGCATCTGGCTTATACTTTCGCCTTTTTCGCAAACTTGTTGGCTAGATCCTGGGTTTTTTTCCGGTTTGAATAACGCAGTAATGTGGTACCACACTGAAGCAGTCAATTAAACCTGGTTTCGATCAATATTTCAGAGGATAACACCGGTTAGGTCTGGGTTAGGTCCGGGATATGCCCGCATCTGGCTCATGATTTTGCCTTCTTCGCATACTTGTTGGCCAGATCCTGGGTTTTTTTCGTGTTTGAATCACGTAGTAATGTGGTAACACACTGAAGCAGTCAATTAAACCTGGTTTCGATCAATAATTTAGAGGATAACACCGGTTAGGTCTGGGTTAGGTCTGGGATATGCGCGCATCTGGCTTATACTTTCGCCTTTTTCGCAAACTTGTTGGCCAGATCCTGGATTTTGCCCGTGTTTGAATCACGTAGTAATGTTGTACCACACTGAGGCAGTCAATTAAACCTGGATTCGGACATTATTTTAGAGGATAACACCGGTTAGGTCTGGGTTAGGTCTGGGTTATGCCCGCATCTGACTCATGATTTTGTCTTCTTCGCATACTTGTTGGTCAGATCCTGGGGTTTTTTCGTGTTTGAATCACGTAGGAATGTGGTAACACACTGAAGCAGTCAATTAAACCTGGTTTCGATCAATATTTTAGAGGATAACACCGGTTAGGTCTGGGTTAGGTCCGGGATATGCGCGCATCTGGCTTATACTTTCGCCTTTTTCGCAAACTTGTTGGCCAGATCCTGGATTTTTTCCGTGTTTGAATCACGTAGTATAGTTGTACCACACTGAGGCACTCAATTAAACCTGGATTCGGACATTATTTTAGAGGATAACACCGGTTAGGTCTGGGTTAGGTCTGGGTTATGCCCGCATCTGGCTCATGATTTTGCCTTCTTCGCATACTTGTTGGCCAGATCCTGGGTTTTTTTCGTGTTTGAATCACGTAGTAATGTGGTAATACACTGAAGCAGTCAATTAAACCTGGTTTCGATCAATATTTCAGAGGATAACAACGGTTAGGTCTGGGTTAGGTCCGGGATATGCCCGCATCTGGCTCATGATTTTGCCTTCTTCGCATACTTGTTGGCCAGATCCTGGGTTTTTTTCGTGTTTGAATCACGTAGTAATGTGGTAACACACTGAAGCTGTCAATTAAACCTGGTTTCGATCAATATTTTAGAGGATAACACCGGTTAGGTCTGGGTTAGGTCTGGGATATGCCCGCATCTGGCTCATGATTTTGCCTTCTTCGCAAACTTGTTGGCCAGATCCTGGGTCTTTTCCGTGTATGAAACACGTAGTAATGTGGTAACACACTGAAGCAGTCAAATAAACCTGGTTTCGATCAATATTTCAGAGTATAACACCGGTTAGGTCTGGGTAAGGTCTGGGATATGCGCACATCTGGCTTATACTTTCGCCTTTTTCGCAAACTTGTTGGCCAGGTCCTGGGTATTTTCCGTGTTGGAACACGTAGTAATGTGGTAACACACTGAAGCAGTCAATTAAACCTGGTTTCGATCAATATTTCAGAGGATAACACCGGTTAGGTCTGGGTTAGGTCTGGGTTATGCCCGCATCTGGCTCATGATTTTGCCTTCTTCGCATACTTGTTGGCCAGATCCTGGGTTTTTTTCGTGTTCGAATCACGTAGTAATGTGGTAATACACTGAAGCAGTCAATTAAACCTGGTTTCGATCAACATTTCAGAGGATAACACCGGTTAGGTCTGGGTTAGGTCTGGGTTATGCCCGCATCTGGCTCATGATTTTGCATTCTTCGCATACTTGTTGGCCAGATCCTGGGTTTTTTTCGTGTTTGCATCACGTAGTAATGTGGTAATACACTGAAGCAGTCATTTAAACCTGGTTTCGATCAATATTTTAGAGGATAACACCGGTTAGGTCTGGGTTAGGTCTGGGAAATGCGCGCATCTGGTTTATACTTTCGCCTTTTTCGCAAACTTGTTGGCCAGATGCTGCGTTTTTTTCGTGTTTGAATCACGTAGTAATGTGGTAACACACTGAAGCAGTCAATTAAACCTGGTTTCGATCAATATTTTAGAGGATAACACCGGTTAGGTCTGGGTTAGGTCTGGGTTATGCCCGCATCTGGCTCATGATTTTGCCTTCTTCGCATACTTGTTGGCCAGATCCTGGGTTTTTTTCGTGTTTGAATCACGTAGTAATGAGGTAATACACTGAAGCAGTCAATTAAACCTGGTTTCGATCAATATTTTAGAGGATAACGCCGGTTAGGTCTGGGTTAGGTCTGGGATATGCGCGCATCTGGCTTATACTTTCGCCTTTTTCGCAAACTTGTTGGCCAGATCCTGGATTTTTTCCGTGTTTGAATCACGTAGTAATGTTGTACCTCACTGAGGCAGTCAATTAAACCTGGATTCGATCAATATTTCAGAGGATAACACCGGTTAGGTCTGGGTTAGGTCTGGGTTATGCCCGCATCTGGCTCATCATTTTGCCTTCTTCGCATACTTGTTGGCCAGATCCTGGGTTTTTTTCGTGTTTGAATCACGTTGTAATGTGGTAACACACTGAAGCAGTCAATTAAACCTGGTTTCGATCAATATTTTAGGGGATATCGCCGGTTAGGTCTGGGTTAGGTCTGGGTTATGCCCGCATCTGGCTCATGATTTTGCCTTCTTCGCATACTTGTTGGCCAGATCCTGGGTTTTTTTCGTGTTTGAATCACGTAGTAATGTGGTAACACACTGAAGCAGTCAATTAAACCTGGTTTCGATCAATATTTCAGAGGATAACACCGGTTAGGTCTGGGTTAGGTCTGGGTTATGCCCGCATCTGGCTCATGATTTTACCTTCTTCGCATACTTGTTGGCCAGATCCTGGGTTTTTTTCGTGTTTGAATCACGTAGTAATGTGGTAATACACTGAAGCAGTCAATAAAACCTGGTTTCGATCAATATTTTAGAGGATAACACCGGTTAGGTCTGGGTTAGGTCTGGGTTATGCCCGCATCTGGCTCATGATTTTGCCTTCTTCGCATACTTGTTGGCCAGATCCTGGGTTTTTTTCGTGTTTGAATCACGTAGTAATGTGGTAACACACTGAAGCAGTCAATTAAACCTGGTTTCGATCAATATTTTAGAGGATAACACCGGTTAGGTCTGGGATAGGTGCGGGATATGCCCGCATCTGGCTTATACTTTCGCCTTTTTCGCAAACTTGTTGGCTAGATCCTGGGTTTTTTTCCGGTTTGAATAACGCAGTAATGTGGTACCACACTGAAGCAGTCAATTAAACCTGGTTTCGATCAATATTTCAGAGGATAACACCGGTTAGGTCTGGGTTAGGTCCGGGATATGCCCGCATCTGGCTCATGATTTTGCCTTCTTCGCATACTTGTTGGCCAGATCCTGGGTTTTTTTCGTGTTTGAATCACGTAGTAATGTGGTAACACACTGAAGCAGTCAATTAAACCTGGTTTCGATCAATAATTTAGAGGATAACACCGGTTAGGTCTGGGTTAGGTCTGGGATATGCGCGCATCTGGCTTATACTTTCGCCTGTTTCGCAAACTTGTTGGCCAGATCCTGGATTTTGCCCGTGTTTGAATCACGTAGTAATGTTGTACCACACTGAGGCAGTCAATTAAACCTGGATTCGGACATTATTTTAGAGGATAACACCGGTTAGGTCTGGGTTAGGTCTGGGTTATGCCCGCATCTGACTCATGATTTTGTCTTCTTCGCATACTTGTTGGTCAGATCCTGGGGTTTTTTCGTGTTTGAATCACGTAGGAATGTGGTAACACACTGAAGCAGTCAATTAAACCTGGTTTCGATCAATATTTCAGAGGATAACAACGGTTAGGTCTGGGTAAGGTCTGGGATATGCGCACATCTGGCTCATGATTTTGCCTTCTTCGCATACTTGTTGGCCAGATCCTGGGTTTTTTTCGTGTTTGAATCACGTAGTAATGTGGTAACACACTGAAGCAGTCAATAAAACCTGGTTTCGATCAATATTTTAGAGGATAACACCGGTTAGGTCTGGGTTAGGTCTGGGTTATGCCCGCATCTGGCTCATGATTTTGCCTTCTTCGCATACTTGTTGGCCAGATCCTGGGTTTTTTTCGTGTTTGAATCACGTAGTAATGTGGTAACACACTGAAGCAGTCAATTAAACCTGGTTTCGATCAATAATTTAGAGGATAACACCGGTTAGGTCTGGGTTAGGTCTGGGATATGCGCGCATCTGGCTTATACTTTCGCCTGTTTCGCAAACTTGTTGGCCAGATCCTGGATTTTGCCCGTGTTTGAATCACGTAGTAATGTTGTACCACACTGAGGCAGTCAATTAAACCTGGATTCGGACATTATTTTAGAGGATAACACCGGTTAGGTCTGGGTTAGGTCTGGGTTATGCCCGCATCTGACTCATGATTTTGTCTTCTTCGCATACTTGTTGGTCAGATCCTGGGGTTTTTTCGTGTTTGAATCACGTAGGAATGTGGTAACACACTGAAGCAGTCAATTAAACCTGGTTTCGATCAATATTTCAGAGGATAACAACGGTTAGGTCTGGGTAAGGTCTGGGATATGCGCACATCTGGCTCATGATTTTGCCTTCTTCGCATACTTGTTGGCCAGATCCTGGGTTTTTTTCGTGTTTGAATCACGTAGTAATGTGGTAACACACTGAAGCAGTCAATTAAACCTGGTTTCGATCAATATTTCAGAGGATAACAACGGTTAGGTCTGGGTAAGGTCTGGGATATGCGCACATCTGGCTCATGATTTTGCCTTCTTCGCATACTTGTTGGTCAGATCCTGGGGTTTTTTCGTGTTTGAATCACGTAGGAATGTGGTAACACACTGAAGCAGTCAATTAAACCTGGTTTCGATCAATATTTTAGAGGATAACGCCGGTTAGGTCTGGGTTAGGTCTGGGAAATGCGCGCATCTGGCTTATACTTTCGCCTTCTTCGCATACTTGTTGGCCAGATCCTGGGTTTTTTTCGTGTTTGAATCACGTAGTAATGTGGTAATACACTGAAGCAGTCAATAAAACCTGGTTTCGATCAATATTTTAGAGGATAACACCGGTTAGGTCTGGGTTAGGTCTGGGTTATGCCCGCATCTGGCTCATGATTTTGCCTTCTTCGCATACTTGTTGGCCAGATCCTGGGTTTTTTTCGTGTTTGAATCATGTAGTAATGTGGTAACACACTGAAGCAGTCAATTAAACCTGGTTTCGATCAATATTTTAGAGGTTAACACCGGTTTGGTCTGGGTTAGGTCTGGGTTATGCCCGCATCTGGCTCATGATTTTGCCTTCTTCGCATACTTGTTGGCCAGATCCTGGGTTTTTTTCGTGTTTGAATCACGTAGGAATGTGGTAACACACTGAAGCAGTCAATTAACCCTGGTTTCGATCAATATTTTAGAGGATAACACCGGTTAGGTCTGGGTTAGGTCCGGGATATGCGCGCATCTGGCTTATACTTTCGCCTTTTTCGCAAACTTGTTGGCCAGATCCTGGATTTTTTCCGTGTTTGAATCACGTAGTAATGTTGTACCACACTGAGGCAGTCAATTAAACCTGGATTCGGATATTATTTTAGAGGATAACACCGGTTAGGTCTGGGTTAGGTCTGGGTTATGCCCGCATCTGGCTCATGATTTTGCCTTCTTCGCAAACTTGTTGGCCAGGTCCTGGGTATTTTCCGTGTGTGAAACACGTAGTAATGTGGTAACACACTGAAGCTGCCAATTAAACCTGGTTTCGATCAATATTTTAGAGGATAACACCGGTTAGGTCTGGGTTAGGTCTGGGTTATGCCCGCATCTGGCTCATGATTTTGCCTTCTTCGCATACTTGTTGGCCAGATCCTGGGGGTTTTCCGTGTTTGAATCACGCAGTAATGTGGTAACACACTGAAGCAGTCAATTAAACCTGGTTTCGATCAATATTTCAGAGGATAACTCCGGTTAGGTCTGGGTTAGGTCTGGGTTATGCCCGCATCTGGTTCATGATTTTGCCTTCTTCGCATACTTGTTGGCCAGATCCTGGGTTTTTTTCGTGTTTGAATCACGTAGTAATGTGGTAATACACTGAAGCAGTCAATAAAACCTGGTTTCGATCAATATTTTAGAGGATAACACCGGTTAGGTCTGGGTTAGGTCTGGGTTATGCCCGCATCTGGCTCATGATTTTGCCTTCTTCGCATACTTGTTGGCCAGATCCTGGGTTTTTTTCGTGTTTGAATCACGTAGTAATGTGGTAACACACTGAAGCAGTCAATTAAACCTGGTTTCGATCAATATTTTAGAGGATAACACCGGTTTGGTCTGGGTTAGGTCTGGGTTATGCCCGCATCTGGCTCATGATTTGCCTTCTTCGCATACTTGTTGGCTAGATCCTGGGTTTTTTTCCGGTTTGAATAACGCAGTAATGTGGTACCACACTGAAGCAGTCAATTAAACCTGGTTTCGATCAATATTTCAGAGGATAACACCGGTTAGGTCTGGGTTAGGTCCGGGATATGCCCGCATCTGGCTCATGATTTTGCCTTCTTCGCATACTTGTTGGCCAGATCCTGGGTTTTTTTCGTGTTTGAATCACGTAGTAATGAGGTAATACACTGAAGCAGTCAATTAAAGTATTTTCCGTGTTTGAATCACGTAGTAATGTGGTAACACACTGAAGCAGTCAATTAAACCTGGTTTCGATCAATATTTCAGAGGATAACACCGGTTAGGTCTGGGTTATGCCCGCATCTGGCTCATGATTTTGCCTTCTTCGCATACTTGTTGGCCAGATCCTGGGTTTTTTTCGTGTTTGAATCATGTAGTAATGTGGTAACACACTGAAGCAGTCAATTAAACCTGGTTTCGATCAATATTTTACAGGATAACACCGGTTAGGTCTGGGTTAGGTCCGGGATATGCCCGCATCTGGCTCATGATTTTGCCTTCTTCGCATACTTGTTGGCCAGATCCTGGGTTTTTTTCGTGTTTGAATCACGTAGTAATGTGGTAACACACTGAAGCTGTCAATTAAACCTGGTTCCGATAAATATTTTAGAGGATAACACCGGTTAGGTCTGGGTTAGGTCTGGGTTATACCCGCATCTGGCTCATGATTTTGCCTTCATCGCATATTTCTAGGCCAGATCCTGGGTTTTTTTCGTGTTTGAATGACGTAGGAATGTGGTAACACACTGAAGCAGTCAATTAAACCTGGTTTCGATCAATATTTTAGAGGATAACACCGGTTAGGTCTGGGTTAGCTCTGGGTTATGCCCGCATCTGGCTCATGATTTTGCCGTCTTCGCATACTTGTTGGCCAGATCCTGGGTTTTTTTCGTGTTTGAATCACGTAGTAATGTGGTAATACACTGAAGCAGTCAATAAAACCTGGTTTCGATCAATATTTTAGAGGATAACACCGGTTAGGCTTGGGTTAGGTCTGGGTTATGCCCGCATCTGGCTCATGATTTTGCCTTCTTCGCATACTTGTTGGCCAGATCCTGGGTTTTTTTCGTGTTTGAATCACGTAGTAATGTGGTAATACACTGAAGCAGTCAATAAAACCTGGTTTCGATCAATATTTTAGAGGATAACACCGGTTAGGTCTGGGTTAGGTCTGCGTTATGCCCGCATCTGGCTCATGATTTTGCCTTCTTCGCATACTTGTTGGCCAGATCCTGGGTTTTTTTCGTGTTTGAATCACGTTGTAATGTGGTAACACACTGAAGCAGTCAATTAAACCTGGTTTCGATCAATATTTTAGAGGATAACACCGGTTAGGTCTGGGTTAGGTCTGGGATTTGCGCGCATCTGGCTTATACTTTCGCCTTTTTCGCAAACTTGTTGGCCAGATCCTGGGTATTTTCCGTGTTTGAATCACGTAGTAATGTAGTAACACACTGAAGCAGTCAATTAAACCTGGTTTCGATCAATATTTCAGAGGATAACACCGGTTAGGTCTGGGTTATGCCCGCATCTGGCTCATGATTTTGCCTTCTTCGCATACTTGTTGGCCAGATCCTGGGTTTTTTTCGTGTTTGAATCATGTAGAAATGTGGTCACACACTGAAGCAGACAATTAAACCTGGTTTCGATCAATATTTTAGAGGATAACACCGGTTAGGTCTGGGTTAGCTCTGGGTTATGCCCGCATCTGGCTCATGATTTTGCCTTCTTCGCATACTTGTTGGCCAGATCCTGGGTTTTTTTCGTGTTTGAATCACGTAGTAATGTGGTAATACACTGAAGCAGTCAATAAAACCTGGTTTCGATCAATATTTTAGAGGATAACACCGGTTAGGCTTGGGTTAGGTCTGGGTTATGCCCGCATCTGGCTCATGATTTTGCCTTCATCGCATATTTCTAGGCCAGATCCTGGGTTTTTTTCGTGTTTGAATGACGTAGGAATGTGGTAACACACTGAAGCAGTCAATTAAACCTGGTTTCGATCAATATTTTAGAGGATAACACCGGTTAGGTCTGGGTTAGCTCTGGGTTATGCCCGCATCTGGCTCATGATTTTGCCGTCTTCGCATACTTGTTGGCCAGATCCTGGGTTTTTTTCGTGTTTGAATCACGTAGTAATGTGGTAATACACTGAAGCAGTCAATAAAACCTGGTTTCGATCAATATTTTAGAGGATAACACCGGTTAGGCTTGGGTTAGGTCTGGGTTATGCCCGCATCTGGCTCATGATTTTGCCTTCTTCGCGTACTTGTTGGCCAGATCCTGGGTTTTTTTCGTGTTTGAATCACGTAGTAATGTGGTAATACACTGAAGCAGTCAATAAAACCTGGTTTCGATCAATATTTTAGAGGATAACACCGGTTAGGTCTGGGTTAGGTCTGCGTTATGCCCGCATCTGGCTCATGATTTTGCCTTCTTCGCATACTTGTTGGCCAGATCCTGGGTTTTTTTCGTGTTTGAATCACGTTGTAATGTGGTAACACACTGAAGCTGTCAATTAAACCTGGTTTCGATCAATATTTTAGAGGATAACACCGGTTAGGTCTGGGTTAGGTCTGGGATTTGCGCGCATCTGGCTTATACTTTCGCCTTTTTCGCAAACTTGTTGGCCAGATCCTGGGTATTTTCCGTGTTTGAATCACGTAGTAATGTGGTAACACACTGAAGCAGTCAATTAAACCTGGTTTCGATCAATATTTCAGAGGATAACACCGGTTAGGTCTGGGTTATGCCCGCATCTGGCTCATGATTTTGCCTTCTTCGCATACTTGTTGGCCAGATCCTGGGTTTTTTTCGTGTTTGAATCACGTAGTAATGTGGTAATACACTGAAGCAGTCAATAAAACCTGGTTTCGATCAATATTTTAGAGGATAACACCGGTTAGGTTTGGGTTAGGTCTGGGTTATGCCCGCATCTGGCTCATGATTTTGCCTTCTTCGCATACTTGTTGGCCAGATCCTGGGTTTTTTTCGTGTTTGAATCACATAGTAATGTGGTAACACACTGAAGCTGTCAATTAAACCTGGTTTCGATCAATATTTTAGAGGATAACACCGGTTAGGTCTGGGTTAGGTCTGTGTTAGGCCCGCATCTGGCTCATGATTTTGCCTTCTTCGCATACTTGTTGGCCAGATCATGGATTTTTTTCATGTTTGAATCACGTAGTAATGTGGTAACACACTGAAGCAGTCAATTAAACCTGGTTTCGATCAATATTTTAGAGGATAACACCGGTTTGGTCTGGGTTAGGTCTGGGTTATGCCCGCATCTGGCTCATGATTTGCCTTCTTCGCATACTTGTTGGCCAGATCCTGGGTTTTTTTCGTGTTTGAATAACGTAGGAATGTGGTAACACACTGAAACAGTCAATTAAACCTGGTTTCGATCAATATTTTAGAGGATAACACCGGTGAGGTCTGGGTTAGGTCTGGGATTTGCGCGCATCTGGCTTATACTTTCGCCTTTTTCGCAAACTTGTTGGCCAGATCCTGGGTATTTTCCGTGTTTGAATCACGTAGTAATGTGGTAACACACTGAAGCAGTCAATTAAACCTGGTTTCGATCAATATTTCAGAGGATAACACCGGTTAGGGCTGGGTTAGGTCTGGGTTATGCCCGCATCTGGCTCATGATTTTGCCTTCTTCGCATACTTGTTGGCCAGATCGTGGGTTTTTTTCGTGTTTGAATCATGTAGTAATGTGGTCACACACTGAAGCAGACAATTAAACCTGGTTTCGATCAATATTTTAGAGGATAACACCGGTTAGGTCTGGGTTAGGTCTGGGTTATGCCCGCATCTGGCTCATGATTTTGCCTTCTTCGCATACTTGTTGGCCAGATCCTGGGTTTTTTTCGTGTTTGAATCACGTAGTAATGTGGTAATACACTGAAGCAGTCAATAAAACCTGGTTTCGATCAATATTTTAGAGGATAACACCGGTTAGGTTTGGGTTAGGTCTGGGTTATGCCCGCATCTGGCTCATGATTTTGCCTTCTTCGCATACTTGTTGGCCAGATCCTGGGTTTTTTTCGTGTTTGAATCACATAGTAATGTGGTAACACACTGAAGCTGTCAATTAAACCTGGTTTCGATCAATATTTTAGAGGATAACACCGGTTAGGTCTGGGTTAGGTCTGTGTTATGCCCGCATCTGGCTCATGATTTTGCCTTCTTCGCATACTTGTTGGCCAGATCCTGGATTTTTTTCATGTTTGAATCACGTAGTAATGTGGTAACACACTGAAGCAGTCAATTAAACCTGGTTTCGATCAATATTTTAGAGGATAACACCGGTTAGGTCTGGGTTTCGTCTGGGATATGCCCGCATCTGGCTCATGATTTTGCCTTCTTCGCATACTTGTTGGCCAGATCCTGGGTTTTTTTCGTGTTTGAATCACGTAGTAATGTGGTAACACACTGAAGCAGTCAATTAAACCTGGTTTCGATCAATATTTTAGAGGATAACACCGGTTAGGTCTGGGTTAGGTCTGGGATTTGCGCGCATCTGGCTTATACTTTCGCCTTTTTCGCAAACTTGTTGGCCAGATCCTGGGTATTTTCCGTGTTTGAATCACGTAGTAATGTGGTAACACACTGAAGCAGTCAATTAAACCAGGTTTCGATCAATATTTCAGAGGATAACACCGGTTAGGTCAGGGTTAGGTCTGGGTTATGCCCGCATCTGGCTCATGATTTTGCCTTCTTCGCATACTTGTTGGCCAGATCCTGGGGTTTTTTCGTGTTTGAATCACGTAGTAATGTGGTAACACACTGAAGCTGTCAATTAAACCTGGTTTCGATCAATATTTTAGAGGATAACACCGGTTAGGTCTGGGTTAGGTCTGGGTTATGCCCGCATCTAGCTCATGATTTTGCCTTCTTCGCATACTTGTTGGCCAGATCCTGGACTTTTTCGTGTTTGAATCACGTAGTAATGTGGTAACACACTGAAGCAGTCAATTAAACCTGGTTTCGATCAATATTTCAGAGGATAACACCGGTTAGGTCTGGGTTAGGTCTGGGTTATGCCCGCATCTGGCTCATGATTTTGCCTTCTTCGCATACTTGTTGGCCAGATCCTGGGTATTTTCCGTGTTTGAATCACGTAGTAATGTGGTAACACACTGAAGCAGTCAATTAAACCAGGTTTCGATCAATATTTCAGAGGATAACACCGGTTAGGTCAGGGTTAGGTCTGGGTTATGCCCGCATCTGGCTCATGATTTTGCCTTCTTCGCATACTTGTTGGCCAGATCCTGGGGTTTTTTCGTGTTTGAATCACGTAGTAATGTGGTAACACACTGAAGCTGTCAATTAAACCTGGTTTCGATCAATATTTTAGAGGATAACACCGGTTAGGTCTGGGTTAGGTCTGGGTTATGCACGCATCTAGCTCATGATTTTGCCTTCTTCGCATACTTGTTGGCCAGATCCTGGACTTTTTCGTGTTTGAATCACGTAGTAATGTGGTAACACACTGAAGCAGTCAATTAAACCTGGTTTCGATCAATATTTCAGAGGATAACACCGGTTAGGTCTGGGTTAGGTCTGGGTTATGCCCGCATCTGGCTCATGATTTTGCCTTCTTCGCATACTTGTTGGCCAGATCCTGGGGTTTTTTCGTGTTTGAATCACGTAGTAATGTGGTAATACACTGAAGCAGTCAATAAAACCTGGTTTCGATCAATATTTTAGAGGATAACACCGGTTAGGTTTGGGTTAGGTCTGGGTTATGCCCGCATCTGGCTCATGATTTTGCCTCCTTCGCATACTTGTTGGCCAGATCCTGGGTTTTTTTCGTGTTTGAATCACATAGTAATGTGGTAACACACTGAAGCTGTCAATTAAACCTGGTTTCGATCAATATTTTAGAGGATAACACCGGTTAGGTCTGGGTTAGGTCTGGGTTATGCCCGCATCTGGCTCATGATTTTGCCTTCTTCGCATACTTGTTGGCCAGATCCTGGGTTTTTTTCGTGTTTGAATCACGTAGTAATGTGGTAATACACTGAAGCAGTCAATAAAACCTGGTTTCGATCAATATTTTAGAGGATAACACCGGTTAGGTTAGGGTTAGGTCTGGGTTATGCCCGCATCTGGCTCATGATTTTGCCTTCTTCGCATACTTGTTGGCCAGATCCTGGGTTTTTTTCGTGTTTGAATCACATAGTAATGTGGTAACACACTGAAGCTGTCAATTAAACCTGGTTTCGATCAATATTTTAGAGGATAACACCGGTTAGGTCTGGGTTAGGTCTGTGTTATGCCCGCATCTGGCTCATGATTTTGCCTTCTTCGCATACTTGTTGGCCAGATCCTGGATTTTTTTCATGTTTGAATCACGTAGTAATGTGGTAACACACTGAAGCAGTCAATTAAACCTGGTTTCGATCAATATTTTAGAGGATAACACCGGTTAGGTCTGGGTTTCGTCTGGGATATGCCCGCATCTGGCTCATGATTTTGCCTTCTTCGCATACTTGTTGGCCAGATCCTGGGTTTTTTTCGTGTTTGAATCACGTAGTAATGTGGTAACACACTGAAGCAGTCAATTAAACCTGGTTTCGATCAATATTTTAGAGGATAACACCGGTTAGGTCTGGGACAGGTGCGGGATATGCCCGCATCTGGCTTATACTTTCGCCTTTTTCGCAAACTTGTTGGCTAGATCCTGGGTTTTTTTCCGGTTTGAATAACGCAGTAATGTGGTACCACACTGAAGCAGTCAATTAAACCTGGTTTCGATCAATATTTCAGAGGATAACACCGGTTAGGTCTGGGTTAGGTCCGGGATATGCCCGCATCTGGCTCATGATTTTGCCTTCTTCGCATACTTGTTGGCCAGATCCTGGGTTTTTTTCGTGTTTGAATCACGTAGTAATGTGGTAATACACTGAAGCAGTCAATAAAACCTGGTTTCGATCAATATTTTAGAGGATAACACCGGTTTGGTTTGGGTTAGGTCTGGGTTATGCCCGCATCTGGCTCATGATTTTGCCTTCTTCGCTTACTTGTTGGCCAGATCCTGGGTTTTTTTCGTGTTTGAATCACGTAGTAATGTGGTAACACACTGAAGCAGTCAATTAAACCTGGTTTCGATCAATATTTTAGAGGATAACGCCGGTTAGGTCTGGGTTAGGTCTGGGAAATGCGCGCATCTGGCTTATACTTTCGCCTTCTTCGCATACTTGTTGGCCAGATCCTGGGTTTTTTTCGTGTTTGAATCACGTAGTAATGTGGTAATACACTGAAGCAGTCAATAAAACCTGGTTTCGATCAATATTTTAGAGGATAACACCGGTTAGGTCTGGGTTAGGTCTGGGTTATGCCCGCATCTGGCTCATGATTTTGCCTTCTTCGCATACTTGTTGGCCAGATCCTGGGTTTTTTTCGTGTTTGAATCATGTAGTAATGTGGTAACACACTGAAGCAGTCAATTAAACCTGGTTTCGATCAATATTTTAGAGGTTAACACCGGTTTGGTCTGGGTTAGGTCTGGGTTATGCCCGCATCTGGCTCATGATTTTGCCTTCTTCGCATACTTGTTGGCCAGATCCTGGGTTTTTTTCGTGTTTGAATCACGTAGGAATGTGGTAACACACTGAAGCAGTCAATTAACCCTGGTTTCGATCAATATTTTAGAGGATAACACCGGTTAGGTCTGGGTTAGGTCCGGGATATGCGCGCATCTGGCTTATACTTTCGCCTTTTTCGCAAACTTGTTGGCCAGATCCTGGATTTTTTCCGTGTTTGAATCACGTAGTAATGTTGTACCACACTGAGGCAGTCAATTAAACCTGGATTCGGATATTATTTTAGAGGATAACACCGGTTAGGTCTGGGTTAGGTCTGGGTTATGCCCGCATCTGGCTCATGATTTTGCCTTCTTCGCAAACTTGTTGGCCAGGTCCTGGGTATTTTCCGTGTGTGAAACACGTAGTAATGTGGTAACACACTGAAGCTGCCAATTAAACCTGGTTTCGATCAATATTTTAGAGGATAACACCGGTTAGGTCTGGGTTAGGTCTGGGTTATGCCCGCATCTGGCTCATGATTTTGCCTTCTTCGCATACTTGTTGGCCAGATCCTGGGGGTTTTCCGTGTTTGAATCACGCAGTAATGTGGTAACACACTGAAGCAGTCAATTAAACCTGGTTTCGATCAATATTTCAGAGGATAACTCCGGTTAGGTCTGGGTTAGGTCTGGGTTATGCCCGCATCTGGTTCATGATTTTGCCTTCTTCGCATACTTGTTGGCCAGATCCTGGGTTTTTTTCGTGTTTGAATCACGTAGTAATGTGGTAATACACTGAAGCAGTCAATAAAACCTGGTTTCGATCAATATTTTAGAGGATAACACCGGTTAGGTCTGGGTTAGGTCTGGGTTATGCCCGCATCTGGCTCATGATTTTGCCTTCTTCGCATACTTGTTGGCCAGATCCTGGGTTTTTTTCGTGTTTGAATCACGTAGTAATGTGGTAACACACTGAAGCAGTCAATTAAACCTGGTTTCGATCAATATTTTAGAGGATAACACCGGTTTGGTCTGGGTTAGGTCTGGGTTATGCCCGCATCTGGCTCATGATTTGCCTTCTTCGCATACTTGTTGGCTAGATCCTGGGTTTTTTTCCGGTTTGAATAACGCAGTAATGTGGTACCACACTGAAGCAGTCAATTAAACCTGGTTTCGATCAATATTTCAGAGGATAACACCGGTTAGGTCTGGGTTAGGTCCAGGATATGCCCGCATCTGGCTCATGATTTTGCCTTCTTCGCATACTTGTTGGCCAGATCCTGGGTTTTTTTCGTGTTTGAACCACGTAGTAATGAGGTAATACACTGAAGCAGTCAATTAAAGTATTTTCCGTGTTTGAATCACGTAGTAATGTGGTAACACACTGAAGCAGTCAATTAAACCTGGTTTCGATCAATATTTCAGAGGATAACACCGGTTAGGTCTGGGTTATGCCCGCATCTGGCTCATGATTTTGCCTTCTTCGCATACTTGTTGGCCAGATCCTGGGTTTTTTTCGTGTTTGAATCATGTAGTAATGTGGTAACACACTGAAGCAGTCAATTAAACCTGGTTTCGATCAATATTTTACAGGATAACACCGGTTAGGTCTGGGTTAGGTCCGGGATATGCCCGCATCTGGCTCATGATTTTGCCTTCTTCGCATACTTGTTGGCCAGATCCTGGGTTTTTTTCGTGTTTGAATCACGTAGTAATGTGGTAACACACTGAAGCTGTCAATTAAACCTGGTTCCGATAAATATTTTAGAGGATAACACCGGTTAGGTCTGGGTTAGGTCTGGGTTATACCCGCATCTGGCTCATGATTTTGCCTTCATCGCATATTTCTAGGCCAGATCCTGGGTTTTTTTCGTGTTTGAATGACGTAGGAATGTGGTAACACACTGAAGCAGTCAATTAAACCTGGTTTCGATCAATATTTTAGAGGATAACACCGGTTAGGTCTGGGTTAGCTCTGGGTTATGCCCGCATCTGGCTCATGATTTTGCCGTCTTCGCATACTTGTTGGCCAGATCCTGGGTTTTTTTCGTGTTTGAATCACGTAGTAATGTGGTAATACACTGAAGCAGTCAATAAAACCTGGTTTCGATCAATATTTTAGAGGATAACACCGGTTAGGCTTGGGTTAGGTCTGGGTTATGCCCGCATCTGGCTCATGATTTTGCCTTCTTCGCATACTTGTTGGCCTGATCCTGGGTTTTTTTCGTGTTTGAATCACGTAGTAATGTGGTAATACACTGAAGCAGTCAATAAAACCTGGTTTCGATCAATATTTTAGAGGATAACACCGGTTAGGTCTGGGTTAGGTCTGCGTTATGCCCGCATCTGGCTCATGATTTTGCCTTCTTCGCATACTTGTTGGCCAGATCCTGGGTTTTTTTCGTGTTTGAATCACGTTGTAATGTGGTAACACACTGAAGCAGTCAATTAAACCTGGTTTCGATCAATATTTTAGAGGATAACACCGGTTAGGTCTGGGTTAGGTCTGGGATTTGCGCGCATCTGGCTTATACTTTCGCCTTTTTCGCAAACTTGTTGGCCAGATCCTGGGTATTTTCCGTGTTTGAATCACGTAGTAATGTGGTAACACACTGAAGCAGTCAATTAAACCTGGTTTCGATCAATATTTCAGAGGATAACACCGGTTAGGTCTGGGTTATGCCCGCATCTGGCTCATGATTTTGCCTTCTTCGCATACTTGTTGGCCAGATCCTGGGTTTTTTTCGTGTTTGAATCATGTAGAAATGTGGTCACACACTGAAGCAGACAATTAAACCTGGTTTCGATCAATATTTTAGAGGATAACACCGGTTAGGTCTGGGTTAGCTCTGGGTTATGCCCGCATCTGGCTCATGATTTTGCCTTCTTCGCATACTTGTTGGCCAGATCCTGGGTTTTTTTCGTGTTTGAATCACGTAGTAATGTGGTAATACACTGAAGCAGTCAATAAAACCTGGTTTCGATCAATATTTTAGAGGATAACACCGGTTAGGTTTGGGTTAGGTCTGGGTTATGCCCGCATCTGGCTCATGATTTTGCCTTCTTCGCATACTTGTTGGCCAGATCCTGGGTTTTTTTCGTGTTTGAATCACATAGTAATGTGGTAACACACTGAAGCTGTCAATTAAACCTGGTTTCGATCAATATTTTAGAGGATAACACCGGTTAGGTCTGGGTTAGGTCTGTGTTAGGCCCGCATCTGGCTCATGATTTTGCCTTCTTCGCATACTTGTTGGCCAGATCCTGGATTTTTTTCATGTTTGAATCACGTAGTAATGTGGTAACACACTGAAGCAGTCAATTAAACCTGGTTTCGATCAATATTTTAGAGGATAACACCGGTTTGGTCTGGGTTAGGTCTGGGTTATGCCCGCATCTGGCTCATGATTTGCCTTCTTCGCATACTTGTTGGCCAGATCCTGGGTTTTTTTCGTGTTTGAATAACGTAGGAATGTGGTAACACACTGAAACAGTCAATTAAACCTGGTTTCGATCAATATTTTAGAGGATAACACCGGTGAGGTCTGGGTTAGGTCTGGGATTTGCGCGCATCTGGCTTATACTTTCGCCTTTTTCGCAAACTTGTTGGCCAGATCCTGGGTATTTTCCGTGTTTGAATCACGTAGTAATGTGGTAACACACTGAAGCAGTCAATTAAACCTGGTTTCGATCAATATTTCAGAGGATAACACCGGTTAGGGCTGGGTTAGGTCTGGGTTATGCCCGCATCTGGCTCATGATTTTGCCTTCTTCGCATACTTGTTGGCCAGATCGTGGGTTTTTTTCGTGTTTGAATCATGTAGTAATGTGGTCACACACTGAAGCAGACAATTAAACCTGGTTTCGATCAATATTTTAGAGGATAACACCGGTTAGGTCTGGGTTAGGTCTGGGTTATGCCCGCATCTGGCTCATGATTTTGCCTTCTTCGCATACTTGTTGGCCAGATCCTGGGTTTTTTTCGTGTTTGAATCACGTAGTAATGTGGTAATACACTGAAGCAGTCAATAAAACCTGGTTTCGATCAATATTTTAGAGGATAACACCGGTTAGGTTTGGGTTAGGTCTGGGTTATGCCCGCATCTGGCTCATGATTTTGCCTTCTTCGCATACTTGTTGGCCAGATCCTGGGTTTTTTTCGTGTTTGAATCACATAGTAATGTGGTAACACACTGAAGCTGTCAATTAAACCTGGTTTCGATCAATATTTTAGAGGATAACACCGGTTAGGTCTGGGTTAGGTCTGTGTTATGCCCGCATCTGGCTCATGATTTTGCCTTCTTCGCATACTTGTTGGCCAGATCCTGGATTTTTTTCATGTTTGAATCACGTAGTAATGTGGTAACACACTGAAGCAGTCAATTAAACCTGGTTTCGATCAATATTTTAGAGGATAACACCGGTTAGGTCTGGGTTTCGTCTGGGATATGCCCGCATCTGGCTCATGATTTTGCCTTCTTCGCATACTTGTTGGCCAGATCCTGGGTTTTTTTCGTGTTTGAATCACGTAGTAATGTGGTAACACACTGAAGCAGTCAATTAAACCTGGTTTCGATCAATATTTTAGAGGATAACACCGGTTAGGTCTGGGTTAGGTCTGGGATTTGCGCGCATCTGGCTTATACTTTCGCCTTTTTCGCAAACTTGTTGGCCAGATCCTGGGTATTTTCCGTGTTTGAATCACGTAGTAATGTGGTAACACACTGAAGCAGTCAATTAAACCAGGTTTCGATCAATATTTCAGAGGATAACACCGGTTAGGTCAGGGTTAGGTCTGGGTTATGCCCGCATCTGGCTCATGATTTTGCCTTCTTCGCATACTTGTTGGCCAGATCCTGGGGTTTTTTCGTGTTTGAATCACGTAGTAATGTGGTAACACACTGAAGCTGTCAATTAAACCTGGTTTCGATCAATATTTTAGAGGATAACACCGGTTAGGTCTGGGTTAGGTCTGGGTTATGCCCGCATCTAGCTCATGATTTTGCCTTCTTCGCATACTTGTTGGCCAGATCCTGGACTTTTTCGTGTTTGAATCACGTAGTAATGTGGTAACACACTGAAGCAGTCAATTAAACCTGGTTTCGATCAATATTTCAGAGGATAACACCGGTTAGGTCTGGGTTAGGTCTGGGTTATGCCCGCATCTGGCTCATGATTTTGCCTTCTTCGCATACTTGTTGGCCAGATCCTGGGTATTTTCCGTGTTTGAATCACGTAGTAATGTGGTAACACACTGAAGCAGTCAATTAAACCAGGTTTCGATCAATATTTCAGAGGATAACACCGGTTAGGTCAGGGTTAGGTCTGGGTTATGCCCGCATCTGGCTCATGATTTTGCCTTCTTCGCATACTTGTTGGCCAGATCCTGGGGTTTTTTCGTGTTTGAATCACGTAGTAATGTGGTAACACACTGAAGCTGTCAATTAAACCTGGTTTCGATCAATATTTTAGAGGATAACACCGGTTAGGTCTGGGTTAGGTCTGGGTTATGCCCGCATCTAGCTCATGATTTTGCCTTCTTCGCATACTTGTTGGCCAGATCCTGGACTTTTTCGTGTTTGAATCACGTAGTAATGTGGTAACACACTGAAGCAGTCAATTAAACCTGGTTTCGATCAATATTTCAGAGGATAACACCGGTTAGGTCTGGGTTAGGTCTGGGTTATGCCCGCATCTGGCTCATGATTTTGCCTTCTTCGCATACTTGTTGGCCAGATCCTGGGTTTTTTTCGTGTTTGAATCACGTAGTAATGTGGTAATACACTGAAGCAGTCAATAAAACCTGGTTTCGATCAATATTTTAGAGGATAACACCGGTTAGGTTTGGGTTAGGTCTGGGTTATGCCCGCATCTGGCTCATGATTTTGCCTCCTTCGCATACTTGTTGGCCAGATCCTGGGTTTTTTTCGTGTTTGAATCACATAGTAATGTGGTAATACACTGAAGCAGTCAATAAAACCTGGTTTCGATCAATATTTTAGAGGATAACACCGGTTAGGTTTGGGTTAGGTCTGGGTTATGCCCGCATCTGGCTCATGATTTTGCCTTCTTCGCATACTTGTTGGCCAGATCCTGGGTTTTTTTCGTGTTTGAATCACATAGTAATGTGGTAACACACTGAAGCTGTCAATTAAACCTGGTTTCGATCAATATTTTAGAGGATAACACCGGTTAGGTCTGGGTTAGGTCTGTGTTATGCCCGCATCTGGCTCATGATTTTGCCTTCTTCGCATACTTGTTGGCCAGATCCTGGATTTTTTTCATGTTTGAATCACGTAGTAATGTGGTAACACACTGAAGCAGTCAATTAAACCTGGTTTCGATCAATATTTTAGAGGATAACACCGGTTAGGTCTGGGTTAGGTCTGGGATTTGCGCGCATCTGGCTTATACTTTCGCCTTTTTCGCAAACTTGTTGGCCAGATCCTGGGTATTTTCCGTGTTTGAATCACGTAGTAATGTGGTAACACACTGAAGCAGTCAATTAAACCAGGTTTCGATCAATATTTCAGAGGATAACACCGGTTAGGTCAGGGTTAGGTCTGGGTTATGCCCGCATCTGGCTCATGATTTTGCCTTCTTCGCATACTTGTTGGCCAGATCCTGGGGTTTTTTCGTGTTTGAATCACGTAGTAATGTGGTAACACACTGAAGCTGTCAATTAAACCTGGTTTCGATCAATATTTTAGAGGATAACACCGGTTAGGTCTGGGTTAGGTCTGGGTTATGCCCGCATCTAGCTCATGATTTTGCCTTCTTCGCATACTTGTTGGCCAGATCCTGGACTTTTTCGTGTTTGAATCACGTAGTAATGTGGTAACACACTGAAGCAGTCAATTAAACCTGGTTTCGATCAATATTTCAGAGGATAACACCGGTTAGGTCTGGGTTAGGTCTGGGATTTGCGCGCATCTGGCTTATACTTTCGCCTTTTTCGCAAACTTGTTGGCCAGATCCTGGGTATTTTCCGTGTTTGAATCACGTAGTAATGTGGTAACACACTGAAGCAGTCAATTAAACCAGGTTTCGATCAATATTTCAGAGGATAACACCGGTTAGGTCAGGGTTAGGTCTGGGTTATGCCCGCATCTGGCTCATGATTTTGCCTTCTTCGCATACTTGTTGGCCAGATCCTGGGGTTTTTTCGTGTTTGAATCACGTAGTAATGTGGTAACACACTGAAGCTGTCAATTAAACCTGGTTTCGATCAATATTTTAGAGGATAACACCGGTTAGGTCTGGGTTAGGTCTGGGTTATGCCCGCATCTAGCTCATGATTTTGCCTTCTTCGCATACTTGTTGGCCAGATCCTGGACTTTTTCGTGTTTGAATCACGTAGTAATGTGGTAACACACTGAAGCAGTCAATTAAACCTGGTTTCGATCAATATTTCAGAGGATAACACCGGTTAGGTCTGGGTTAGGTCTGGGTTATGCCCGCATCTGGCTCATGATTTTGCCTTCTTCGCATACTTGTTGGCCAGATCCTGGGTATTTTCCGTGTTTGAATCACGTAGTAATGTGGTAACACACTGAAGCAGTCAATTAAACCAGGTTTCGATCAATATTTCAGAGGATAACACCGGTTAGGTCAGGGTTAGGTCTGGGTTATGCCCGCATCTGGCTCATGATTTTGCCTTCTTCGCATACTTGTTGGCCAGATCCTGGGGTTTTTTCGTGTTTGAATCACGTAGTAATGTGGTAACACACTGAAGCTGTCAATTAAACCTGGTTTCGATCAATATTTTAGAGGATAACACCGGTTAGGTCTGGGTTAGGTCTGGGTTATGCCCGCATCTAGCTCATGATTTTGCCTTCTTCGCATACTTGTTGGCCAGATCCTGGACTTTTTCGTGTTTGAATCACGTAGTAATGTGGTAACACACTGAAGCAGTCAATTAAACCTGGTTTCGATCAATATTTCAGAGGATAACACCGGTTAGGTCTGGGTTAGGTCTGGGTTATGCCCGCATCTGGCTCATGATTTTGCCTTCTTCGCATACTTGTTGGCCAGATCCTGGGTTTTTTTCGTGTTTGAATCACGTAGTAATGTGGTAATACACTGAAGCAGTCAATAAAACCTGGTTTCGATCAATATTTTAGAGGATAACACCGGTTAGGTTTGGGTTAGGTCTGGGTTATGCCCGCATCTGGCTCATGATTTTGCCTCCTTCGCATACTTGTTGGCCAGATCCTGGGTTTTTTTCGTGTTTGAATCACATAGTAATGTGGTAATACACTGAAGCAGTCAATAAAACCTGGTTTCGATCAATATTTTAGAGGATAACACCGGTTAGGTTTGGGTTAGGTCTGGGTTATGCCCGCATCTGGCTCATGATTTTGCCTTCTTCGCATACTTGTTGGCCAGATCCTGGGTTTTTTTCGTGTTTGAATCACATAGTAATGTGGTAACACACTGAAGCTGTCAATTAAACCTGGTTTCGATCAATATTTTAGAGGATAACACCGGTTAGGTCTGGGTTAGGTCTGTGTTATGCCCGCATCTGGCTCATGATTTTGCCTTCTTCGCATACTTGTTGGCCAGATCCTGGATTTTTTTCATGTTTGAATCACGTAGTAATGTGGTAACACACTGAAGCAGTCAATTAAACCTGGTTTCGATCAATATTTTAGAGGATAACACCGGTTAGGTCTGGGTTTCGTCTGGGATATGCCCGCATCTGGCTCATGATTTTGCCTTCTTCGCATACTTGTTGGCCAGATCCTGGGTTTTTTTCGTGTTTGAATCACGTAGTAATGTGGTAACACACTGAAGCAGTCAATTAAACCTGGTTTCGATCAATATTTTAGAGGATAACACCGGTTAGGTCTGGGTTAGGTCTGGGATATGCGCTCCCAGAGGACAGGGCGCGGCGTATTGGTGGTCGCCGCACATCGAGCAGTGCAATGCTCGGTGTGCGCGCGCCCGCCGTAGATACACCCGCGCCCGACGGTCACGTCGTCGACGCCCGGCCGCGGAGCAGATGGCGCTCATATACGAGGAGTTCGCCAGGGAGCGGCGAACCCTCCAGCGCGCCATCCGAGATGCCAAGGCACAGGCATGGAAGGGCCTCCTCGGGGAGCTGAACAGAGATCCGTGGGGGCGCCCGTATAAGCTTGTAATGGACAAGCTTCGTCCATGGGCGCCCCCGCTGACAGAGACTCTCGACCTCCAGTTTTTAGAGGAGGTGGTATCAACCCTGTTCCCGGGGTCTAACCGGGACGGGGTACCACCTTCTCGAGAACCCTGGGACCCTACCATCTGGTCCCAGGAACTGGAGGTCACGCCCGAGGAGATGGGCCGGGCAGTTCGTCCGATGAGATCTCGGAGAGTTGCTCCGGGTCCCGACGGCGTGCCCGGCCAGGTGTTGGCCTGTGCCCTTGGCGTCTTGAGCCCGCGGTTCGGGAGGCTGCTGAGCGGTTGCCTCCGTCGAGGGGTATTTCCCTCCCCCTGGAAGGCGGCGCGGCTGGTCCTTCTCCAGAAGGCGGGAAGGCCCGCAGGTACGCCCTCCGCGTACCGGCCGGTGTGTTTGTTGGATGAGGCGGGCAAGCTCTTTGAACGCATAGTGGCTGCCCGCCTCTCCAACCACCTGTCCACAGTAAGACCCGACTTGGCCCCCTGCCAATTCGGCTTTAGAGAGGGACGGTCCACGCTCGATGCCATAGAGCTGGTCCGCTCCCTCTCTCAGGGGGCCACCTCCCAGGGTAGGGTGGTTCTGGCGATATCAATAGATATCGTCAATGCATTTAACACCCTGCCCTGGGAGGCGATTATGGGGGCGCTAGATTTTCATCGTGTGCCCCCATACCTGAGGAGGATAGTCGGGTCCTACCTAAGCGACAGGTGGATCAGTTGCACCGGCCGGGATGGAGTATGCATGCGGAGGGGAGTCGTACGCGGTGTTCCGCAGGGGTCGGTTCTAGGACCCCTGCTATGGAACATCGGCTATGACTCGGTACTGCGGGTTCCGCTGCCCGCTGACGTAGCGCTGGCGTGTTATGCCGATGACACGCTGGTGCTCGTCAGCGGGTCAGACTGGAGAGGGACTGCGCGCGCCGCGGAGGTGGCGGTGGCCACCGTCGTCGCCGAAATTCGCAGGCTGGGTCTAGAGGTGGCGCCCCAGAAATCGGAGGTCATGTTCTTTCAGAGACTTGGCCCCCGAGGGGTGCCACCGACCGGCCTGCGGATCCGAGTTGGGACAGCCTACGTCGAGGTGAAGGCCCATATGAAATACCTGGGCCTGATCCTCGACAGCCGGTGGCGCTTCGTAGAGCATTTCGACCGCTTGGCCCCCCGCGTGGAGAAGGCGGCTGCCGCGTTAGGCCGCCTTCTTCCGAATATCGGGGGGCCTGAGGTTGGAGTCCGCCGCCTCTATGTGGAGGTGGTGCGTTCAATTGCCCTCTACGGGGCCCCTATTTGGACCCCGCAACTGGATGCCAGCCGGCGCAGCACGGAGATGCTGCGCCGCGTCAACCGTCGGCTGGCAATCCGGGTGGTAAGAGGGTATCGCACCATCTCCCACGAGGCGGCGACTACCCTGGCGTGTCTCCCGCCCCTGGAGCTCCTAGCCTGGAGAAACCAATTGGTTTTCCGGCATTCCAGGGAGCTTCAGGAGGCTGGGAGGCCGCCAGAGGAGAGGAGGCAAGCGGTCGAAGGGACGAGGCGCCATGCCCAACGGACCGTTTTGTTCATGTGGTTCCACCAACTAATTCAGGCTGGTGGAGCCACACAACGGTCCGTTGGTGCAGTCCTGCTACATTGGCAAGAGTGGCAGGACAAACCGGGTAGGCTGTCCTACAGGATGACACAGGTGCTCACCGGGCATGGTTGTTTTGGTGAGTACCTGTGTCGAATCGGGAAGGAGGCGACGGCGGTGTGCCACCACTGTGGGAACCCTCAGGACACGGCGCAGCACACGCTGGCAGCCTGCCCAGCGTGGGCAGATGAGCGCCGTGTCCTGCTGCAGGAAGTTGGGAGGAACCTCTCGCTGGCCACAGTAGTTGGCAAGATGGTGGCCAGCGAGAGGACATGGCAAGTGGTGGCCTCCTTCTGCGAGGTAGTTATGTCACAGAAGGAGGCCGCCGAGCGGGCGCGCGAGCAGGCCGCGCATCACGCCCGAAGAGGGAGGGCTCGGAGAGGAGCCAGGGCGAGGCGACCTTCGCCTCCTGGCCCACTCCAATAGCTCCTGAAGGGGTAGGTGGCCCGTCAAATTTCAACTCCGGCCACCACGTCGATGGCCGGGGGATGGACGGGCCGCCGGTGTGGGCTGCAGGTGCTCGGCGATAGGGACCCGAGCACCGAAGGCAGCTCCGGGGCCGCGGGCGTCGGGTGACCTGGCGTCTGCGGCGGAGAAATCAGGGGGGGAAGGACACGTTGTCAATCCCCCCGGGATGAGCCTCGACAGGCAAGGCGCGGCGGGGGACTCTGTGATGTCTCACTAGAGTTCCCGGTCCCCCGCCGCAGCGCCCGAGGACGGTCACCGTGGGGTTTTAGCCGGTAGGAGTCCGGCACTACCCTGAGGCCCTCCCCTACTTATGGGCCTCGGGGTGTCCATGAGGATTTCCCCACGTACAAAAAAAAAAAAAAAGGTCTGGGATATGCGCGCATCTGGCTTATACTTTCGCCTTTTTCGCAAACTTGTTGGCCAGATCCTGGGTATTATCCGTGTTTGAATCACGTAGTAATGTGGTAACACACTGAAGCAGTCAATTAAACCAGGTTTCGATCAATATTTCAGAGGATAACACCGGTTAGGTCTGGGTTAGGTCTGGGTTATGCCCGCATCTGGCTCATGATTTTGCCTTCTTCGCATACTTGTTGGCCAGATCCTGGGGTTTTTTCGTGTTTGAATCACGTAGTAATGTGGTAACACACTGAAGCTGTCAATTAAACCTGGTTTCGATCAATATTTTAGAGGATAACACCGGTTAGGTCTGGGTTAGGTCTGGGTTATGCCCGCATCTAGCTCATGATTTTGCCTTCTTCGCATACTTGTTGGCCAGATCCTGGACTTTTTCGTGTTTGAATCACGTAGTAATGTGGTAACACACTGAAGCAGTCAATTAAACCTGGTTTCGATCAATATTTCAGAGGATAACACCGGTTAGGTCTGGGTTAGGTCTGGGTTATGCCCGCATCTGGCTCATGATTTTGCCTTCTTCGCATACTTGTTGGCCAGATCCTGGGTTTTTTTCGTGTTTGAATCACGTAGTAATGTGGTAATACACTGAAGCAGTCAATAAAACCTGGTTTCGATCAATATTTTAGAGGATAACACCGGTTAGGTTTGGGTTAGGTCTGGGTTATGCCCGCATCTGGCTCATGATTTTGCCTTCTTCGCATACTTGTTGGCCAGATCCTGGGTTTTTTTCGTGTTTGAATCACATAGTAATGTGGTAACACACTGAAGCTGTCAATTAAACCTGGTTTCGATCAATATTTTAGAGGATAACACCGGTTAGGTCTGGGTTAGGTCTGGGTTATGCCCGCATCTGGCTCATGATTTTGCCTTCTTCGCATACTTGTTGGCCAGATCCTGGATTTTTTTCATGTTTGAATCACGTAGTAATGTGGTAACACACTGAAGCAGTCAATTAAACCTGGTTTCGATCAATATTTTAGAGAATAACACCGGTTAGGTCTGGGATAGGTCCGGGATATGACCGCATCTGGCTTATACTTTCGCCTTTTTCGCATACTTGTTGGACAGATCCTGGGTTTTTTTCGTGTTTGAATCACGTAGTAATGTGGTAACACACTGAAGCAGTCAATTAAACCTGGTTTCGATCAATATTTTAGAGGATAACACCGGTTAGGTCTGGGTTAGGTCTGGGATTTGCGCGCATCTGGCTTATACTTTCGCCTTTTTCGCAAACTTGTTGGCCAGATCCTGGGTATTTTCCGTGTTTGAATCACGTAGTAATGTGGTAACACACTGAAGCAGTCAATTAAACCAGGTTTCGATCAATATTTCAGAGGATAACACCGGTTAGGTCTGGGTTAGGTCTGGGTTATGCCCGCATCTGGCTCATGATTTTGCCTTCTTCGCATACTTGTTGGCCAGATCCCGGGGTTTTTTCGTGTTTGAATCACGTAGTAATGTGGTAACACACTGAAGCTGTCAATTAAACCTGGTTTCGATCAATATTTTAGAGGATAACACCGGTTAGGTCTGGGTTAGGTCTGGGTTATGCCCGCATCTAGCTCATGATTTTGCCTTCTTCGCATACTTGTTGGCCAGATCCTGGGTTTTTTTCGTGTTTGAATCACGTAGTAATGAGGTAATACACTGAAGCAGTCAATTAAACCTGGTTTCGATCAATATTTTAGAGGATAACACCGGTTAGGTCTGGGTTAGGTCTGGGATTTGCGCGCATCTGGCTTATACTTTCGCCTTTTTCGCAAACTTGTTGGCCAGATCCTGGGTATTTTCCGTGTTTGAATCACGTAGTAATGTTGTACCACACTGAGGCAGTCAATTAAACCTGGATTCGGACATTATTTTAGAGGATAACACCGGTTAGGTCTGGGTTAGGTCTGGGTTATGCCCGCATCTGGCTCATGATTTAGCCTTCTTCGCATACTTGTTGGCCAGATCCTGGTTTTTTTTCGTGTTTGAATCATGTAGCAATGTGGTAACACACAGAAGCAGTCAATTAAACCTGGTTTCGATCAATATTTTAGAGGATAACACCGGTTAGGTCTGGGTTAGGTCTGGGTTATGCCCGCATCTGGCTCATGATTTTGCCTTCTTCGCATACTTGTTGGCCAGATCCTGGGTTTTTTTCGTGTTTGAATCACGTAGTAATGTGGTAATACACTGAAGCAGTCAATTAAACCTGGTTTCGATCAATATTTTAGAGGATAACACCGGTTAGGTCTGGGTTAGGTCTGGGTTATGCCCGCATCTGGCTCATGATTTTGCCTTCTTCGCATACTTGTTGGCCAGATCCTGGGTTTTTTTCGTGTTTGAATCACGTAGTAATGTGGTAACACACTGAAGCAGTCAATTAAACCTGGTTTCGATCAATATTTTAGAGGATAACACCGGTTGGGTCTGGGTTAGGTCTGGGTTATGCCCGCATCTGGCTCATGATTTTGCCTTCTTCGCATACTTGTTGGCCAGATCCTGGGTTTTTTTCGTGTTTGAATCACGTAGTAATGTGGTAACACACTGAAGCAGTCAATTAAACCTGGTTTCGATCAATATTTCAGAGGATAACACCGGTTAGGTCTGGGTTAGGTCTGGGTTATGCCCGCATCTGGCTCATGATTTTGCCTTCTTCGCATACTTGTTGGCCAGATCCTGGGTTTTTTTCGTGTTTGAATCATGTAGTAATGTGGTAACACACTGAAGCAGTCAATTAAACCTGGTTTCGACGAATATTTTGGAGGATAACACCGGTTAGGTCTGGGTTAGGTCTGGGTTATGCCCGCATCTGGCTCATGATTTTGCCTTCTTCGCATACGTGTTGGCCACGTGTTGACGATAAAACTGTAAGATATAGGATTAATTAAGTTCCATGTCCCTAAAATTTTCCAAATCATAGATTTAAAAATGATTTAGATATTTAGATGATTTTAGTGTGGGTATTTATACAAGTATGTAAATCTCTATTTATGCATAACATGTTACCCCTAAATGGGCAAGTTAATGAATTATATAGATGTTAATTGTATAATAATAACCCTTTGTTCCTCATAAAAATTCATAACTGAATTGCTATCATTCTAAAAAAATCCATCCCAAAATATATTGTCAAAACTAGTAATAAATTATTTGAACAAGGTGATAACAGATTTGAAATATTTAATAAAATTTAAATACCAGTAGTATTAATAAAAGATAATATTAATACTATTTTGACACTGTTATTTGATTTTAATATTAATTATAGATACTTTGATTATTGATTTATTAAAACGTAAAGTTAATGAAGTCCCAGTAGATTATAAATATTTTAAAGAGCATGAATTAGCATAGAATTTCATAAAAAATTTGATGAGTGATAGAAGTAACTTGAATAATCTGAATTTTGTAGCTTTTACTATATCTTTGGATATGGAATCACAGATTCATTTTATTAATAAAAATAGAGATAGTACTGATGATTTACTCAGGCTCGTTAAAGTAAGTGGGCCAAGTGGGAAGAATATTAAGATAGATGGATAGATATTGGTAAAAGTATTCTTCTTGTCCTTATATAGGAAATCTTTAATATTACAAATAAACTCTTTCTGTAAAATCTTGAACTTATCATTATAATTTATAGAATTAAAGTCAACGCATCTAATAATGAAAGTGAACTGAAGTATTTTATAGACTTGTCAAGAACGTTTTTTGGTATATTCCTAGCAAACGACCCGTTCAACGATCGGGATGAGTTATACGTAATTCGATTCGTCTAATTCAGTATATTATTTCATTAGTATATGCATTTCATTATCTGCGGAAATTCGGTATTTTTACAAAGTAACTAAGTATTTTAAATATATTCTGACAGGTTCACAGGTGGAAACAAGTGACTGTCGTTACCTGTGTTCAAAATGCCAGCTAGTCAAATGCTAATTTGTTAACAATAACATTTATTGAATGAAATTTCTGCTATTTCTGCAAATATCTCATTGAATAAATCACCATCTTTCTATTATATATACATTTACTAAATACATAATGGCTCAGGTATCCAATGAAGTTACTCTTATTGAAAATATAAAATATTGATAGTATTATATGTTAGAAAAAAGTGGTTTCTTCAATTTAATTCATGTAAGCATCAGTAATGAGATCTTGAAAATTGACGCTGTGATTAATTTTCAAATGGCCTCTGTGCCATTATTTCTACAACAAAATGTTGATTCATCAGTCTCTATCTACTCTACCCTTCCACAATTGCTGCGCAGTATTTTTATTTAATGTTAGTTATATAATATCACGACATTGCTCATAATTATATGTTAGCATATATGGTAATTTTAAAACAATATCTGTAACTGAGTTTGTTTTTAGAAAACCACGTTCTTTGCTTTTCAAATATCTTTATATAATGCAATGGCTTTTAAAAAATAAGGGTATAAACATCTCACCGTAAACCGTAAATAGTTTACATTTTAAAGATCCAGAAACAGGCGCTCATACGAATAAAACAGAAACTACGTGGAAGCATAGTAAACACTTTTTGCCTGAATATTGTCGGTTAGTATTTGCAGTTCCACACGTTTTTTAATATGTTTTTCTAACATATAATACAAAATAATAAATATTATATTTTCTATTTTCAGCAAAAAAGATAATTTCATTGGGTACTTAAGCCATTACGTGTTTTATAAACCTTCCAAGCAAGGAAAGGATGATTTATTTAATCAGTTCTTAAAAGAAATTTCAGAAATTTCATTTGATGATGATCGATTCTGTAAAAAATCAAAATATACCAGACTTAGATGATAATGAAATTTAATAATAAAAACAAGTTAAACCAACGTACTGCGTACAATAGTAATTTACTATGTATTGTAAACACTGTCAGCGACGGGGAGACATTTTTTACTGTTGCTGCATGTACTGTCTACATACCTGGTTTTAATACTGTCCACCTGACCGACTCGTGGAAGTTCTATGCCTAAAAAAATGATTTTTATGCATCATACAAATTCTTCTACAAATTCCCATTTGACAATGTAGAATAGATCCAATTAGATAAATTATTTATAATTTTTAAAATGAACATAGCAACGATGGTCACTAGTTTCTATCTGTGAACCTGTCAAAAAATCTACTTGACCTTACTTTTTTACTGTAACTTTTTATAATAACTGTTAAAATACTGTTTATATTATTTATTATAATGAATCTTGTTACAAAACAAACACACTTATTTTCCATTGTGAAAAGAAAACTTAAAAACTAAAAGAACATTCCTCTACATGTGCTTCTTTCACACACACACACACACACACACACACACACACCACACTACCCCTCTTATCTGAAACGGTAAACTCCTAAACACTAAAGAAACTAACGAATTTTAAGTCATATTTCTAACACGCCTTCTTGACTTAAAATTTATCAAAACAACAACAAAAATTTTGCCTTTCCTAACGATTTAGTCAGTACATCTGCAATTTGATCGTCCGTAGTCACACTTATTAGTCCCTTTTTTCATAATCATAAACAAAATGATAACTTATATCTATATGCTTGGAATTTTTTGAAAATTTTCCATTTTTTGATAAGGCTATCGCTCCAATATTGTCTTCATATATTTTTACTGGATTGTCATTCTTCACGTCAAAAACAGATAAAATGCCCTTAATTGGAATGATTTCTTCTACACAATCAGCAAGAGCGTAGTATTCAGCATGCGTTGAGGCTCTGGAGACAATTTTTTGTTTTTGCGATTTCCATAGTACTACATTTCCAAAAACTCGTATGATTATCCCTGTAGTCGATTTTCTGTCCGTAGTGTCTGCAGCCCAATCAGCGTCAACAAATGCATCCATTATTTCCTGAGTAGTTGAGTTATAAACAAGATTTATGGAACGAGTGTGATACAAGTATTTTAGAACACGTGTGCTGTCATAGCTATTTTGGAATCGACTTAGGTAATTGACCGCAAATGAAATGTCTGGGCGAGTACCATTTGCAATATACAATAATGCTCCAATTAAATTCCTATATTTCAGTTCTTCATCCACTATATCAGCAGGTTCAATTTTTCGATTCATTTCCATAGGTGTATCGAACCTTTTACTATTTACTATTCCGTACTTATGACTAAGATTTTCAATATATTTTTCTTGATTCAAGTATATTTCCTCTTTACTTTGGTTACGTTGTACTTCAATTCCCAAGTATTGCTTTATTTGTCCCAAGTCTTTCATGCGAAATCGTTTATTAAGCATGATCTTAACTTCATCTATAGCCATTTCATTTATACCACTGATTAATATATCATCCACATATAAAATAATATATATTTTTGTGTCGTTTATCTCTCCAGTATACAGACAGTAATCATAATCAGATCTTTTAAAATGCAAGCTTATCATGTAATTATGAAAACAATCATACCAGTCACGTGGACTTTCTCTCAATCCATAAAGCGCCTTCTTAAGTAAACAAACCTTATCTGACTGTATATTACTACCATCAGGAGGGTAGATGTAAACTTCAGACTTGATATTTCCGTTTAAAAAAGCTGTTTGAACATCCATTTGTTCTATTTTTAAATTTTTAACACATGCAATTGACAGCAACACCTTTAGCGTGCTCATTCTTGCAACCGGTGAATAAACTTCTTCATCGCTTTGGTACAACTGTTGGAAATGCGACTTTGGCGACAATGCGCGCTTTGCATACTCCATCTGTCTTAATTCTATATATCCACTTTACTTCAATTATTTTCTTATTTATTGGAACGTTGACCAAATCCCATGTGTCGTTTTCTTTTAAACCATCAAGTTCTTGTTTCATAGCCGCTTTCCATTTTCTTGACTCTTCGCAGTTCAATGGTTCTTGGTAGTTTTCAGGTATCAAAGCATTGCAATAGTTTGTATATACGACATGATCATCAAATTTCACAACATTTCACACATTATGTTACGCTTGGGGCGTGTATCTTATTTAACTTCCTCAGTTTTGCTGCATTGATCATCGTCAGTTTTATTTTCTTTTATTTTCAAAACTCTTTCTTCTTCTTCTTCTTCTTCTTCTTCTTCTTCTTCTTCTTTTGGCGTTTCCCCTTCGTATTTTTCTTCGTTATCAGTATTTCTATAAATGGTATATCTTGCACGTGACGACTTACAACTATTTTGTCATTAACCAATATCTGTATACCCTATTAATATTAATTCCTTTTTCGGCCTTTGGATTTAGCTTTGAATATCTGCATGCCTCGGGAATTCGTACAAAAGCAGTGCTTCCATATAAGTGTAAGTTTGAAACATCAGCCCTTTTATTAAAAAATATTTCATATGGTGTTTTTCTTATTCTTGTGTTTGCTAATAGGCGATTTCCAATGTAGGCAGCCGTGTAAATACATTCTGGCCAATAAAACTTGTCGACATTTGCCTCTGACAGCAAGCAGCGTGCACGATCCATTATCGTTCTGTTGTGCCTTTCGGCGACTCCGTTCAATTCGTGTGTGTATGCTGGTCCTGGTTTCAAATAAATACCTTCTCGTTTCGCTAATTCATCAAAGTTTTTGTTAAGATATGATTCTCTTCCATTGTCACATCGAATTTCTTTAATACTTTTTCCAGTTTGATTTTTTACTAATTTCCTAATATACCTAATGAAGCAATAAAAAACATCACTTTTTTGTTTTATGCAATACACAACAGCAATTTTACTGAAATCATCTATAAAAGACACAAAGTATTTCTCACCATTATGACCTGTCTGAGTTATTGGACCATGGACATCTGTATGGACTATTTGTAACAAATCATTTGCTCTTGTACGTTTGTTTTTAAATTTCAAATTTGTCATTTTATTCTCCGGACAAACTTCGCATTTTATAAATTCGTTTTCGAGTTTCACCGGTGTTCCATTTAGCAGCTGAGCTTCACACAAATATTTTAAATCTCTAAAATTTGTGTGACAAAGTATATATCTATGCCATTTTTCTATATTTGAAATTCCCATTGAACTAGTGTACGTACTTGTTTTCTTATTCTCAAGTCTGGCAACTTCTCCATTTAATTCAAAGAGTTTATTTCTTTTAACAGCAATAGCAATGAGTTTTTCTTTCAAATTACAAATTTTATTGTAATTCATTGTCTTTCTCAAACATTATTTTTAATTGTTTTGATTTACAAATACAAGAGACACTTAGTAAGTTTTGTTTCATTTCTGGTACATAGTATATACATTTTTAATCTTTATTTCCTCCGACTTGTCATTAATGTTAATCATTACATTACCAATTTTTCCAGATATTAGTTTAAAACCATCACCAACTTTAATATCAACCGGGTTTTGTAGATTTTTGGATTCATAAAAGTACTCATCTGTGTTTATTATGTGATCTGAGCAACCACTATCTAGTAGCCATTTAATATTTCTACTTCTTCTATTTTGCTACTTTTCATTACTTCAACCTTGAATGAATTGTAATTTCTACTGTCATCTAGACTCGAATTTCCAGCCACTTTTCTATCGTGTCTATTTTGTATATGTTTGAAAAGGTTGCATTTTGTAATAATTATTAAAGTTTTCTGGGCAGTAACGTTGGATGTGCCCTGACTTATTACACTGACTTAACATACCGCTTCAGTAGTCGTTGCACTGCTATGCTGATTATCCTTTGAATTGAGATACTTGTTCTGATTGCGTTGTACGTGTCGAAACCTATGACCTCTAGGATTTTTAGTTAAATTTGAACTAAACGTGCGAGTGTAATTTCTGCTGTACTCAAAGTAGTAACTTTTACCGTTTCTCTTTTGATACTCTAACAGTAATTTAGATTTTACATACTCAACTGTTTTCTCCTTCGTTGGCAGTGCATCAATAATATCAACAATACGTGAGAAGTTAACGTTAATAACAGATAATTCAATTTATCCTCTTCATTCACAGTCTCACCAGTATTTTTGAGCCTATTTATATGCGTTTCAAATTCGTTAAAGAAGTCACTTGGATTTTCACCTTCTTTCATTTTTAATTCTAACAATCTTCTTTTACACAATAGCTTTACTGCACTGTTTTTAACTAGATAAATTTCGTCAAGCTTTGCAATCATATTTTTCGCAGTCGTTTCTGATATTATTAATTCTAACTGAGTGTTTGAAATACTGTTTACGATGTAACTTTTTGCTTTAATTTCCGTTTTTATTCCAATCTTCGACTCTTATTTCAGCCGGTCTTTCATCATGTAGAATAACCTCGTTACAGTCTTTCATTTCTAAAAATAAATTTAGCCTGAATTTCCAGTTCCATAAAATATTTGTAACATGAAATCGTCCTTTTTTTCACTTGCCATGCTTCAAACTTAGGTTATCTTCCTTTCACAACTAAATTTCTTTTCTTTACTGTTAACGAACAAACCACGGACCTCTGCTACCATGTTAAAATACTGTTTATATTATTTATTATAATGAATCTTGTTACAAAACAAACACACTTATTTTCCATTGTGAAAAGAAAACTTAAAAACTAAAAGAACATTCCTCGACGTGTGCTTCTCTCACAAACACACACACAAACACACACTCCTAAACACTAAAGAAACTAACGAATTTTAAGTCATATTTCTAACAATAGCAGTAACAGTTTATAAAAAAATAACGAATTTCCACAGATGCATAGAAATGCATATCAATAATGTACTGAATTAGGCGAATCGAATAATGTATAACTCACCCCGATCCGAGAACGGGCCTAGCGTTTGCTAGGAATATAATGTTCCATAACTTTTCAACAAAGTCTAAAATTTTTCCCAAGGGTTTTTGAATACCTATACACTGTATAGATATCCTGTTTCCTTCAACCGAACGACATGTGTCCCTAAAAAATATATTTATAAAGTAAGTCGGTCAAGTAGGAAGAATATTCAGATATTTAAGAATATGGATATATTGGTAAAAATATCCATTCCTCTTACCTTTATGTCCTGTGTATTGGATAATATAGATTTACATACTTTTACCGCTGAATTCGAAATTCTGAACTAAATATAGGTACAGGACTCGTAAAAACCGTTTTTTATTCTTTTTATAGTTTTATCTGTTTTCCAAAAAACAACCAATTAAATTAAGTTGCAAGAATGCAAAAGCGATAAAACTTACAGAGGCTTTAATAGAAAATTATAAAACAAAATGTTTACTTAAGACTTTACCTTTTGTAAAAACCGGCGATATTGACTGTGTGTGTGTAAATCGTCGTACGTTCGTGCCCGGTGCAGTAAAACACGTGCATCGATCTAGGTTACGTACGTTCCTCACGTGCCACTTTCTCAATCTATACTTTTACATAAAAATTACTTAGAAAATCACTCCTACTCCTCATTTGGACAGAATTTTTACTTTCATGATTTTAGCGAAAAGTCGTTTTCCTGCTCGGGGAACACATATGTACAGGGTGTTCGGCCACCCCTGGGAAAAATTTTAATGGGGGATTCTAGATGCCAAAATACGAAAATACAGACGAAAATCAAGAATACCAATTTGTTGATAGAGGCTACGTTGAAAAGTTATTAACAATTAAACTCAAAAATTTCAAATCGTTCTGGAAAAATTGTTATCGGTTGCGGGGGTCAATTGCAATCATTTTTGGTGAATACACATACCTCCGAAATCTTACCCACTTTCGAGATAAAAATTCGAGAATGTGTGAAATTTTTTCGATGGAAAAGAAAAATTTCAAATCGTTTTGGAAAAATTATTATCGGTTGCGGGGGTTACTTACAACCATTTTGGGTGAATCGTCATACCCCCCTAATCATGCGCATTTTCGAGAAAGAAATTCAGTACGGGCGGAACTTTAAACGTTAATAACTTTTTAATAAAGCCTCCATTAACAAATTGGTATTCTTGATTTTCGTCTTACTTTGGTCTCTAGAATCCCCTGGGAGATTGTAATGGGAGATTCTAGAGGTTAAAGTAGGATGAAAATCAAGAATACCAATTTGTTGATGGAGTAATACGATACTAAACAAGTTATTGACGTTTAAAGTTCCGCTCTTACTTTCGAATTTTTTTCTCGAAAATGCGCAGGATTTCGTATGTGGTATGTCTATTCACCGAAAATAATTGTAATTGACCCCCGAAACCGAAAGTAATTTTTTCAGAACGATTTGAAATTTTCTTTTTCTTTCGTCGAAAAATTTAGGCACTGTCTGTCGATTTTTCTTAAAAATTCCTTTCTGATTTTTATTCAGTTTGTAAAATAGTTGTTTAATAATACTCTTTGTGTAGGTACCCATGAGCTCTACTCGCGAAAAAAAACGTTTCATTGGAATATATTCACTATTCACTATATCAGTAGGAGTTGCGGGGGCTGTTTGAAAATTTGACCAGTTATATGGAATTTTTCTCACTTTACGGGGTCAAGGAACAACTTTTCCAACATCTCTACATATTCTCCATTAAAATATGCGTTGTGTTGCTGTTTGAAACATTAAAATCGTTCAATCCGGCTGTCGACCAAAAAAAAAAAATGCTTGTAACTGACCCCTGCAACGAAAACTAATTCTTCCAAGACGATTCGAAATTCTTTTTTACTTGAATTTTTTTTGTCGAAACTGAGTAGGATTTCGGGGGTACGATTCTAACTGACCTCCGCGACCAAAAATAATTTTTTCAGAACGATTTGAAATTTTTTTATTTAATGTTATTAATAACTACTTTTTAACGAAACCTCAGTCGAAAAATTGATATTCTTAATTTTCGTCTTATTTTGGCTTCTAGAATCTCCCATTAAAATTTTTCCCAGGGGTGGCCAAACACCCTGTATATATTAAATCAATATTAATGAAATTACACCTTGACCGAATTCATTTCAATCCCCCCACACTAATACATATATTGTGTGTAGCCCATAAATGGTTGAGAATGGAGTCACCTTTCCTATACTGGTATTATTAGATGGTCGCAGGTCCTGCATAAATTTCAATTTACATAATTTTTGTTTTGAGTAAACTCATTTTACTTTTTTGTATATTATTACCTAATGCAACTCATATTTTCCAGCCATGCGATGTAGGAATATTTAGACGATTAAAAGTTGCATGGCGAAGGGTAGTGCAGGAACATAGACAAAGTACGTAGGTAGACTAAACCCATTACGAAGGTGAATTTCGCACCAATATATCATACCATATATAAATTCCATGAAGAAGGAAATGCTTTTAAAGCTTGTGGTGGCCTATGACCGTTTAACTCAAATACAATTTACTAGACAAAACGTATTTCAGAAAGAAGAAAATAAATTAGAATTCATGTCGCCAGATGAAACTGACATCAATGACAGCAATATAGGTAGTTTTACATAGCATTCAAGAGCATATTCCAGATGATCTGAGAGGGGAACAATTTTCTTTTCTATATAGAAAATATTAAAATACAATCGGGACACAACTAAGACACAACACAAGACACAACTCGCAGAGAGAAAGCACTGCTGATGTTCAACGCAGTGCAGTTCATAGTAACAGTAAAACCAATACCAGTGTAGAAGACTAATTTAACAACGTTTCGCTAGAAGAAACTAATATATGATATACTGATCATTAATTAACTTTAATATTTCATGACAATGATGCTTTTACTTTTTTCTAATGGGAATTGTTTTGTTTCCGATGGTACTGAAATCAAACTACATTAATTCTACAACGTTACTTTACTTATTTTCTCGTAAAGACAAAGATTCTTCAGAATCTATTCTGGATAAACATTATCAACATTATCAAAAGATTGAAAAAACAACAAAGAAAAGAAAAGAAAAGAAAAGAAATATAGAAAGGTGTGTGCAATCAAAGTTACATCAAAGACATGGAAATAGACTCAGCTTGAAAAAATAGAAGCAATTGATAACCAGGAAAAAGAAAAACAAAGAATGAAAGAAGAACGATTAGAAAAGAAAAAAACAAGCCGAGAAATTAAAAGAAGAAAAGCTATTGAAAAAAGAAAGAAAAACAGAAAAATGAAAAGGAAAAGGAGAAAGAAAAGCAAGACGAAGAGAAGGAGAAATGTAAAACTCAAACTAAAAATAAAAATAAAGTTAAGAACGTGAAAAGAAAATAATAAATAATATTATTGTGTTGTTTTTACAGGGTGAATGTAGTAACTGAACCAGGTGGTTATGACTATGCAACATTTTTATTAGCATCTTTTTCAAACTCCACTTGGAACAACACTGTACGTATGTATGTATGGGATTATCAGGAACCGTGTTTGTTCGTTAATCGGCACACTCGTATTTATTTCGTTAAACACAGTCACACCTACTACGTACTTTTCTTCAATCTTTCTCTCTTCCGTGCTGTCTTTTCTCGCTTTCTGGGTTATTCACCCATCAGCTGTTCGGCCGTACGCTCGCCGCGTGTTGACGGCTTTTTCGGCGGTAACCGTCTTCGCTCGTGCAAGCTCGTGGACAGCGAACGATTCGCTGTTCGGCCAAAAATTCGTGCGCGATTTAATAATTTTCAACTGCACGGTTCCCTACATACAGGGTGTTCGGCCATCCATGGGAAAAATTTTAATGGGGGATTCTAGAGGTCAAAATAAGACGAAAATCAAGAATACCAATTTGTTGATGGAGGCACTGTTAAAAAGTTATTAATGTTTAAAGTTCCGCTCGTACTGAATTTTTTTCTCGAAAATGCGCAAGATTTCGGGGGTATGTCTATACATAAAAAATGATTGTCACCGACCCTCGCAACAGAAAATAATTTTTCACAGAACGATTTGAAATCTTTCTTTTGCATCGAAAAATAAAGGCACCCGATTAGATTTTCGGTAAGGAATTTCTTTCTCGAAAGTGCGTAGGATTTCGGGGGTATGTGTAATGACCAAAAATGATTGTAATTGACCCCTGTAACCGAAAATAATTTTTTTAGAACGATTTGAAAAATTTGTTTTTCGCCGAAAAATATCAACACATACTCGAATTTTTTTCTCGAAACTGAGTAGGATTCCGAATATATGTCTACTCACTAAAAATGCTTGTAATTGACCTCCGCAGCCGAAAATAATTTTTCTGGAACGATTTGAAATTTTTGAATCAAATTGTTAATAACTTTTTAACGAAGCCTCCATCAACAAATCGATATTCTTGATTTTCGTCTTAGTTTGGCCTCTAGAATATCCTATTAAAATGTTTCTCAGGGCTGGCCGGACACCCTCTATACTACTATGTTTACTAGATCCTGGGTTTTTTCGGGTTTGAATCACGTAGTAATGTGGTAACACACTGAAGCTGTCAATTAAACCTGGTTTCGATCAATATTTTAGAGGATAACACCGGTTAGGTCTGGGTTAGGTCCGGGATATGCCCGCATCTGGCTTATACTTTCGCCTTTTTCGCAAACTTGTTGGCAGATCCTGGGTATTTTCCGTGTTTGAATCACGTAGGAATGTGGTAACACACTGAAGCTGTCAATTAAACCTGGTTTCGATCAATATTTTAGAGGATAACACCGGTTAGGTCTGGGTTAGGTCTGGGTTATGCCCGCATCTGGCTCATGATTTTGCCTTCTTCGCATACTTGTTGGCCAGATCTTGGGTTTTTTTCGTGTTTGAATCACCTAGTAATGTGGTAACACACTGAAGCAGTCAATTAAACCTGGTTTCGATCAATATTTTAGAGGATAACACCGGTTAGGTCTGGGTTAGGTCTGGGTTATGCCCGCATCTGGCTCATGATTTTGCCTTCATCGCATACTTCTTGGCCAGATCCTGGGTTTTTTCCGTGTTTGAATCACGTAGTAATGTGGTAACACACTGAAGCAGTCAATTAAACCTGGTTTTGATCAATATTTCAGAGGATAACACCGGTTAGGTCTGGGTTAGGTCTGGGAAATGCGCGCATCTGGCTTATTCTTTCGCCTTCTTCGCATAATTCTTGGCCAGATCCTGGGTTTTTTTCGTGTTTGAATCACGTAGGAATGTGGTAACACACTGAAGCAGTCAATTAAACCTGGTTTCGATCAATATTTTAGAGGATAACACCGGTTAGGTCTGGGTTAGGTCCGGGATATGCCCGCATCTGGCTCATGATTTTGCCTTCTTCGCATACTTGCTGGCCAGATCCTGGGTTTTTTTCGTGTTTGAATCACGTAGTAATGTGGTAACACACTGAAGCTGTCAATTAAACCTGGTTTCGATCAATATTTTAGAGGATAACACCGGTTAGGTCTGGGTTAGGTCCGGGATATGCCCGCATCTGGCTCATGATTTTGCCTTCATCGCATACTTGTTGGCCAGATCCTGGGTTTTTTTCGTGTTTGAATCACGTAGGAATGTGGTAACACACTGAAGCAGTCAATTAAACCTGGTTTCGATCAATATTTTAGAGGATAACACCGGTTAGGTCTGGGTTAGGTCTGGGATTTGCGCGCATCTGGCTTATACTTTCGCCTTTTTTGCAAACTTGTTGGCAGATCCTGGGTTTTTTTCGTGTTTGAATCACGTAGGAATGTGGTAACACACTGAAGCAGTCAATTAAACCTGGTTTCGATCAATATTTTAGAGGATAACACCGGTTAGGTCTGTGTTAGGTCCGGGATATGCCCGCATCTGGCTCATGATTTTGCCTTCTTCGCATACTTGTTGGCCAGATCCTGGGTTTTTTTCGTGTTTGAATCACGTAGTAATGTGGTAACACACTGAAGCTGTCAATTAAACCTGGTTTCGATCAATATTTTAGAGGATAACACCGGTTAGGTCTGGGTTAGGTCCGGGATATGCCCGCATCTGGCTCATGATTTTGCCTTCTTCGCATAGTTGTTGGCCAGATCCTGGGTTTTTTTCGTGTTTGAATCACGTAGTAATGTGGTAACAAACTGAAGCAGTCAATAAAACCTGGTTTCGATCAATATTTTAGAGGATAACACCGGTTAGGTCTGGGTTAGGTCCGGGATATGCCCGCATCTGGCTCATGATTTTGCCTTCTTCGCATACTTGTTGGCCAGATCCTGGGTTTTTTTCGTGTTTGAAACACGTAGTAATGTGGTAACACACTGAAGCTGTCAATTAAACCTGGTTTCGATCAATATTTTAGAGGATAACACCGGTTAGGTCTGGGTTAGGTCCGGGATATGCCCGCTTCTGGCTCATGATTTTGCCTTCTTCGCATAGTTGTTGGCCAGATCCTGGGTTTTTTTCGTGTTTGAATCACGTAGTAATGTGGTAACACACTGAAGCAGTCAATTAAACCTGGTTTCGATCAATATTTCAGAGGATAACACCGGTTAGGTCTGGGTTAGGTCTGGGAAATGCGCGCATCTGGCTTATACTTTCGCCTTCTTCGCATACTTGTTGGTCAGATCCTGGGTTGTTTCCGTGTTTGATCACGTAGTAATGTGGTAACACACTGAAGCAGTCAATAAAACCTGGTTTCGATCAATATTTCAGAGGATAACACCGGTTAGGTCTGGGTTAGGTCTGGGAAATGCGCGCATCTGGCTCATGATTTTGCCTTCTTCGCATACTTCTTGGCCAGATCCTGGGTTTTTTTCGTGTTTGAATCACGTAGGAATGTGGTAACACACTGAAGCAGTCAATTAAACCTGGTTTCGATCAATATTTTAGAGGATAACACCGGTTAGGTCTGTGTTAGGTCCGGGATATGCCCGCATCTGGCTCATGATTTTGCCTTCTTCGCATACTTGTTGGCCAGATCCTGGGTTTTTTTCGTGTTTGAATCACGTAGTAATGTGGTAACACACTGAAGCAGTCAATTAAACCTGGTTTCGATCAATATTTCAGAGGATAACACCGGTTAGGTCTGGGTTAGGTCTGGGAAATGCGCGCATCTGGCTTATACTTTCGCCTTCTTCGCATACTTGTTGGTCAGATCCTGGGTTTTTTCCGTGTTTGATCACGTAGTAATGTGGTAACACACTGAAGCAGTCAATAAAACCTGGTTTCGATCAATATTTTAGAGGATAACACCGGTTAGGTCTGGGTTAGGTCTGGGATTTGCGCGCATCTGGCTTATACTTTCGCCTTTTTCGCAAACTTGTTGGCCAGATCCTGGGTATTTTCCGTGTTTGAATCACGTAGTAATGTGGTAACACACTGAAGCAGTCAATTAAACCTGGTTTCGATCAATATTTTACAGGATAACACCGGTTAGGTCTGGGTTAGGTCCGGGATATGCCCGCATCTGGCTCATGATTTTGCCTTCTTCGCATACTTGTTGGCCAGATCCTGGGTTTTTTTCGTGTTTGAATCACGTAGTAATGTGGTAACACACTGAAGCTGTCAATTAAACCTGGTTCCGATAAATATTTTAGAGGATAACACCGGTTAGGTCTGGGTTAGGTCTGGGTTATACCCGCATCTGGCTCATGATTTTGCCTTCATCGCATATTTCTAGGCCAGATCCTGGGTTTTTTTCGTGTTTGAATGACGTAGGAATGTGGTAACACACTGAAGCAGTCAATTAAACCTGGTTTCGATCAATATTTTAGAGGATAACACCGGTTAGGTCTGGGTTAGGTCCGGGATATGCCCGCATCAGGCTCATGATTTTGCCTTCTTCGCATACTTGCTGGCCAGATCCTGGGTTTTTTTCGTGTTTGAATCACGTAGTAATGTGGTAACACACTGAAGCTGTCAATTAAACCTGGTTTCGATCAATATTTTAGAGGATAACACCGGTTAGGTCTGGGTTAGGTCCGGGATATGCCCGCATCTGGCTCATGATTTTGCCTTCATCGCATACTTGTTGGCCAGATCCTGCGTTTTTTTCGTGTTTGAATCACGTAGGAATGTGGTAACACACTGAAGCAGTCAATTAAACCTGGTTTCGATCAATATTTTAGAGGATAACACCGGATAGGTCTGGGTTAGGTCTGGGATTTGCGCGCATCTGGCTTATACTTTCGCCTTTTTCGCAAACTTGTTGGCAGATCCTGGGTATTTTCCGTGTTTGAATCACGTAGGAATGTGGTAACACACTGAAGCAGTCAATTAAACCTGGTTCCGATCAATATTTTAGAGGATAACACCGGTTAGGTCTGGGTTAGGTCTGGGATTTGCGCGCATCTGGCTTATACTTTCGCCTTCTTCGCATACTTCTTGGCAAGATCCTGGGTTTTTTTCGTGTTTGAATCACGTAGGAATGTGGTAACACACTGAAGCAGTCAATTAAACCTGGTTTCGATCAATATTTTAGAGGATAACACCGGTTAGGTCTGGGTTAGGTCTGGGTTATGCCCGCATCTGGCTCATGATTTTGCCTTCTTCGCATACTTGTTGGCCAGATCTTGGGTTTTTTTCGTGTTTGAATCACCTAGTAATGTGGTAACACACTGAAGCAGTCAATTAAACCTGGTTTCGATCAATATTTTAGAGGATAACACCGGTTAGGTCTGGGTTAGGTCTGGGTTATGCCCGCATCTGGCTCATGATTTTGCCTTCATCGCATACTTGTTGGCCAGATCCTGGGTTTTTTCCGTGTTTGAATCACGTAGTAATGTGGTAACACACTGAAGCAGTCAATTAAACCTGGTTTTGATCAATATTTCAGAGGATAACACCGGTTAGGTCTGGGTTAGGTCTGGGAAATGCGCGCATCTGGCTTATTCTTTCGCCTTCTTCGCATAATTCTTGGCCAGATCCTGGGTTTTTTTCGTGTTTGAATCACGTAGGAATGTGGTAACACACTGAAGCAGTCAATTAAACCTGGTTTCGATCAATATTTTAGAGGATAACACCGGTTAGGTCTGGGTTAGGTCCGGGATATGCCCGCATCTGGCTCATGATTTTGCCTTCTTCGCATACTTGCTGGCCAGATCCTGGGTTTTTTTCGTGTTTGAATCACGTAGTAATGTGGTAACACACTGAAGCTGTCAATTAAACCTGGTTTCGATCAATATTTTAGAGGATAACACCGGTTAGGTCTGGGTTAGGTCCGGGATATGCCCGCATCTGGCTCATGATTTTGCCTTCATCGCATACTTGTTGGCCAGATCCTGGGTTTTTTTCGTGTTTGAATCACGTAGGAATGTGGTAACACACTGAAGCAGTCAATTAAACCTGGTTTCGATCAATATTTTAGAGGATAACACCGGTTAGGTCTGGGTTAGGTCTGGGATTTGCGCGCATCTGGCTTATACTTTCGCCTTTTTTGCAAACTTGTTGGCAGATCCTGGGTTTTTTTCGTGTTTGAATCACGTAGGAATGTGGTAACACACTGAAGCAGTCAATTAAACCTGGTTTCGATCAATATTTTAGAGGATAACACCGGTTAGGTCTGTGTTAGGTCCGGGATATGCCCGCATCTGGCTCATGATTTTGCCTTCTTCGCATACTTGTTGGCCAGATCCTGGGTTTTTTTCGTGTTTGAATCACGTAGTAATGTGGTAACACACTGAAGCTGTCAATTAAACCTGGTTTCGATCAATATTTTAGAGGATAACACCGGTTAGGTCTGGGTTAGGTCCGGGATATGCCCGCATCTGGCTCATGATTTTGCCTTCTTCGCATAGTTGTTGGCCAGATCCTGGGTTTTTTTCGTGTTTGAATCACGTAGTAATGTGGTAACAAACTGAAGCAGTCAATAAAACCTGGTTTCGATCAATATTTTAGAGGATAACACCGGTTAGGTCTGGGTTAGGTCCGGGATATGCCCGCATCTGGCTCATGATTTTGCCTTCTTCGCATACTTGTTGGCCAGATCCTGGGTTTTTTTCGTGTTTGAAACACGTAGTAATGTGGTAACACACTGAAGCTGTCAATTAAACCTGGTTTCGATCAATATTTTAGAGGATAACACCGGTTAGGTCTGGGTTAGGTCCGGGATATGCCCGCTTCTGGCTCATGATTTTGCCTTCTTCGCATAGTTGTTGGCCAGATCCTGGGTTTTTTTCGTGTTTGAATCACGTAGTAATGTGGTAACACACTGAAGCAGTCAATTAAACCTGGTTTCGATCAATATTTCAGAGGATAACACCGGTTAGGTCTGGGTTAGGTCTGGGAAATGCGCGCATCTGGCTTATACTTTCGCCTTCTTCGCATACTTGTTGGTCAGATCCTGGGTTGTTTCCGTGTTTGATCACGTAGTAATGTGGTAACACACTGAAGCAGTCAATAAAACCTGGTTTCGATCAATATTTCAGAGGATAACACCGGTTAGGTCTGGGTTAGGTCTGGGAAATGCGCGCATCTGGCTCATGATTTTGCCTTCTTCGCATACTTCTTGGCCAGATCCTGGGTTTTTTTCGTGTTTGAATCACGTAGGAATGTGGTAACACACTGAAGCAGTCAATTAAACCTGGTTTCGATCAATATTTTAGAGGATAACACCGGTTAGGTCTGTGTTAGGTCCGGGATATGCCCGCATCTGGCTCATGATTTTGCCTTCTTCGCATACTTGTTGGCCAGATCCTGGGTTTTTTTCGTGTTTGAATCACGTAGTAATGTGGTAACACACTGAAGCAGTCAATTAAACCTGGTTTCGATCAATATTTCAGAGGATAACACCGGTTAGGTCTGGGTTAGGTCTGGGAAATGCGCGCATATGGCTTATACTTACGCCTTCTTCGCATACTTGTTGGTCAGATCCTGGGTTTTTTCCGTGTTTGATCACGTAGTAATGTGGTAACACACTGAAGCAGTCAATAAAACCTGGTTTCGATCAATATTTTAGAGGATAACACCGGTTAGGTCTGGGTTAGGTCTGGGATTTGCGCGCATCTGGCTTATACTTTCGCCTTTTTCGCAAACTTGTTGGCCAGATCCTGGGTATTTTCCGTGTTTGAATCACGTAGTAATGTGGTAACACACTGAAGCTGTCAATTAAACCTGGTTTCGATCAATATTTTACAGGATAACACCGGTTAGGTCTGGGTTAGGTCCGGGATATGCCCGCATCTGGCTCATGATTTTGCCTTCTTCGCATACTTGTTGGCCAGATCCTGGGTTTTTTTCGTGTTTGAATCACGTAGTAATGTGGTAACACACTGAAGCTGTCAATTAAACCTGGTTCCGATAAATATTTTAGAGGATAACACCGGTTAGGTCTGGGTTAGGTCTGGGTTATACCCGCATCTGGCTCATGATTTTGCCTTCATCGCATATTTCTAGGCCAGATCCTGGGTTTTTTTCGTGTTTGAATGACGTAGGAATGTGGTAACACACTGAAGCAGTCAATTAAACCTGGTTTCGATCAATATTTTAGAGGATAACACCGGTTAGGTCTGGGTTAGGTCCGGGATATGCCCGCATCAGGCTCATGATTTTGCCTTCTTCGCATACTTGCTGGCCAGATCCTGGGTTTTTTTCGTGTTTGAATCACGTAGTAATGTGGTAACACACTGAAGCTGTCAATTAAACCTGGTTTCGATCAATATTTTAGAGGATAACACCGGATAGGTCTGGGTTAGGTCTGGGATTTGCGCGCATCTGGCTTATACTTTCGCCTTTTTCGCAAACTTGTTGGCAGATCCTGGGTATTTTCCGTGTTTGAATCACGTAGGAATGTGGTAACACACTGAAGCAGTCAATTAAACCTGGTTCCGATAAATATTTTAGAGGATAACACCGGTTAGGTCTGGGTTAGGTCTGGGTTATACCCGCATCTGGCTCATGATTTTGCCTTCATCGCATATTTCTAGGCCAGATCCTGGGTTTTTTTCGTGTTTGAATGACGTAGGAATGTGGTAACACACTGAAGCAGTCAATTAAACCTGGTTTCGATCAATATTTTAGAGGATAACACCGGTTAGGTCTGGGTTAGGTCCGGGATATGCCCGCATCTGGCTCATGATTTTGCCTTCTTCGCATACTTGTTGGCCAGATCCTGCGTTTTTTTCGTGTTTGAATCACGTAGGAATGTGGTAACACACTGAAGCAGTCAATTAAACCTGGTTTCGATCAATATTTTAGAGGATAACACCGGATAGGTCTGGGTTAGGTCTGGGATTTGCGCGCATCTGGCTTATACTTTCGCCTTTTTCGCAAACTTGTTGGCAGATCCTGGGTATTTTCCGTGTTTGAATCACGTAGGAATGTGGTAACACACTGAAGCAGTCAATTAAACCTGGTTCCGATCAATATTTTAGAGGATAACACCGGTTAGGTCTGGGTTAGGTCCGGGATATGCCCGCATCTGGCTCATGATTTGGCTTCTTCGCATACTTGTTGGCCAGATCCTGGGTTTTTTTCGTGTTTGAATCACGTAGTAATGTGGTAACACACTGAAGCTGTCAATTAAACCTGGTTTCGATAAATATTTTAGAGGATAACACCGGTTAGGTCTGGGTTAGGTCTGGGTTATGCCCGCATCTGGCTCATGATTTTGCCTTCATCGCATACTTGTTGGCCAAATCCTGGGTTTTTTCCGTGTTTGAATCACCTAGTAATGTGGTAACACACTGAAGCAGTCAATTAAACCTGGTTTCGATCAATATTTCAGAGGATAACACCGGTTAGGTCTGTGTTAGGTCTGGGAAATGCGCGCATCTGGCTTATACTTTCGCCTTTTTCGCAAACTTGTTGGCCAGATCCGGGGTATTTTTCGTGTTTGAATCACGTTGTAATGTGGTAACACACTGAAGCAGTCAATTAAACCTGGTTTCGATCAATATATCAGAGGATAACACCGGTTAGGTCTGGGTTAGGTCTGGGAAATGCGCGCATCTGGCTTATACTTTCGCCTTCTTCGCATACTTGTTGATCAGATCCTGGGTTTTTTCCGTGTTTGATCACGTAGTAATGTGGTAACACACTGAAGCAGTCAATAAAACCTGGATTCGATCAATATTTTAGAGGATAACACCGGTTAGGTCTGGGTTAGGTCTGGGATTTGCGCGCATCTGGCTTATACTTTCGCCTTTTTCGCAAACTTGTTGGCCAGATCCTGGGTATTTTCCGTGTTTGAATCACGTAGTAATGTGGTAACACACTGAAGCAGTCAATTAAACCTGGTTTCGATCAATATTTCAGAGGATAACACCGGTTAGGTCTGGGTTAGGTCTGGGAAATGCGCGGATCTGGCTCATGGTTTTGCCTTCTTCGCATACTTGTTGGCCAGATCCTGGGTTCTTTCGTGTTTGAATCACGTAGTAATGTGGTAACACACTGAAGCTGTCAATTAAACCTGGTTTTGATCAATATTTTAGAGGATAACACTAGTTAGGCTTGGGTTTCGTCTGGGTTATGTCCGCACCTGGCTCATGACTTTGCCTTCTTCGCATACTTGTTGGCCAGATCCTGGGTTTTTTTCGTGTTTGAATCACGTAGTAATGTGGTAACAAACTGAAGCAGTCAATAAAACCTGGTTTCGATCAATATTTTAGAGGATAACACCGGTTAGGTCTGGGTTAGGTCCGGGATATGCCGCATCTGGCTCATGATTTTGCCTTCTTCGCATACTTGTTGGCCAGATTTTGGGTTTTTTTCGTGTTTAAATCACGTAGTAATGTGGTAACACACTGAAGCTGTCAATTAAACCTGGTTTCGATCAATATTTTAGAGGATAACACTAGTTAGGCTTGGGTTTCGTCTGGGTTATGTCCGCACCTGGCTCATGACTTTGCCTTCTTCGCATACTTGTTGGCCAGATCCTGGGTTTTTTTCGTGTTTGAATCACGTAGTAATGTGGTAACAAACTGAAGCAGTCAATAAAACCTGGTTTCGATCAATATTTTAGAGGATAACACCGGTTAGGTCTGGGTTAGGTCCGGGATATGCCCGCATCTGGCTCATGATTTTGCCTTCTTCGCATACTTGTTGGCCAGATCCTGGGTTTTTTTCGTGTTTGAAACACGTAGTAATGTGGTAACACACTGAAGCTGTCAATTAAACCTGGTTTCGATCAATATTTTAGAGGATAACACCGGTTAGGTCTGGGTTAGGTCTGGGTTATGCCCGCATCTGGCTCATGATTTTGCCTTCTTCGCATACTTGTTGGCCAGATCTTGGGTTTTTTTCGTGTTTGAATCACCTAGTAATGTGGTAACACACTGAAGCAGTCAATTAAACCTGGTTTCGATCAATATTTTAGAGGATAACACCGGTTAGGTCTGGGTTAGGTCTGGGTTATGCCCGCATCTGGCTCATGATTTTGCCTTCATCGCATACTTGTTGGCCAGATCTTGGGTTTTTTTCGTGTTTGAATCACCTAGTAATGTGGTAACACACTGAAGCAGTCAATTAAACCTGGTTTCGATCAATATTTTAGAGGATAACACCGGTTAGGTCTGGGTTAGGTCTGGGTTATGCCCGCATCTGGCTCATGATTTTGCCTTCTTCGCATACTTGTTGGCCAGATCCTGGGTTCTTTCGTGTTTGAATCACGTAGTAATGTGGTAACACACTGAAGCTGTCAATTAAACCTGGTTTTGATCAATATTTTAGAGGATAACACTAGTTAGGCTTGGGTTTCGTCTGGGTTATGTCCGCACCTGGCTCATGACTTTGCCTTCTTCGCATACTTGTTGGCCAGATCCTGGGTTTTTTTCGTGTTTGAATCACGTAGTAATGTGGTAACAAACTGAAGCAGTCAATAAAACCTGGTTTCGATCAATATTTTAGAGGATAACACCGGTTAGGTCTGGGTTAGGTCCGGGATATGCCCGCATCTGGCTCATGATTTTGCCTTCTTCGCATACTTGTTGGCCAGATTTTGGGTTTTTTTCGTGTTTAAATCACGTAGTAATGTGGTAACACACTGAAGCTGTCAATTAAACCTGGTTTCGATCAATATTTTAGAGGATAACACCGGTTAGGTCTGGGTTAGGTCTGGGTTATGCCCGCATCTGGCTCATGATTTTGCCTTCTTCGCATACTTGTTGGCCAGATCTTGGGTTTTTTTCGTGTTTGAATCACCTAGTAATGTGGTAACACACTGAAGCAGTCAATTAAACCTGGTTTCGATCAATATTTTAGAGGATAACACCGGTTAGGTCTGGGTTAGGTCTGGGTTATGCCCGCATCTGGCTCATGATTTTGCCTTCTTCGCATACTTGCTGGCCAGATCCTGGGTTTTTTTCGTGTTTGAATCACGTAGTAATGTGGTAACACACTGAAGCTGTCAATTAAACCTGGTTTCGATCAATATTTTAGAGGATAACACCGGTTAGGTCTGGGTTAGGTCCGGGATATGCCCGCATCTGGCTCATGATTTTGCCTTCATCGCATACTTGTTGGCCAGATCCTGGGTTTTTTTCGTGTTTGAATCACGTAGGAATGTGGTAACACACTGAAGCAGTCAATTAAACCTGGTTTCGATCAATATTTTAGAGGATAACACCGGTTAGGTCTGGGTTAGGTCTGGGATTTGCGCGCATCTGGCTTATACTTTCGCCTTTTTTGCAAACTTGTTGGCAGATCCTGGGTTTTTTTCGTGTTTGAATCACGTAGGAATGTGGTAACACACTGAAGCAGTCAATTAAACCTGGTTTCGATCAATATTTTAGAGGATAACACCGGTTAGGTCTGTGTTAGGTCCGGGATATGCCCGCATCTGGCTCATGATTTTGCCTTCTTCGCATACTTGTTGGCCAGATCCTGGGTTTTTTTCGTGTTTGAATCACGTAGTAATGTGGTAACACACTGAAGCTGTCAATTAAACCTGGTTTCGATCAATATTTTAGAGGATAACACCGGTTAGGTCTGGGTTAGGTCCGGGATATGCCCGCATCTGGCTCATGATTTTGCCTTCTTCGCATAGTTGTTGGCCAGATCCTGGGTTTTTTTCGTGTTTGAATCACGTAGTAATGTGGTAACAAACTGAAGCAGTCAATAAAACCTGGTTTCGATCAATATTTTAGAGGATAACACCGGTTAGGTCTGGGTTAGGTCCGGGATATGCCCGCATCTGGCTCATGATTTTGCCTTCTTCGCATACTTGTTGGCCAGATCCTGGGTTTTTTTCGTGTTTGAAACACGTAGTAATGTGGTAACACACTGAAGCTGTCAATTAAACCTGGTTTCGATCAATATTTTAGAGGATAACACCGGTTAGGTCTGGGTTAGGTCCGGGATATGCCCGCTTCTGGCTCATGATTTTGCCTTCTTCGCATAGTTGTTGGCCAGATCCTGGGTTTTTTTCGTGTTTGAATCACGTAGTAATGTGGTAACACACTGAAGCAGTCAATTAAACCTGGTTTCGATCAATATTTCAGAGGATAACACCGGTTAGGTCTGGGTTAGGTCTGGGAAATGCGCGCATCTGGCTTATACTTTCGCCTTCTTCGCATACTTGTTGGTCAGATCCTGGGTTGTTTCCGTGTTTGATCACGTAGTAATGTGGTAACACACTGAAGCAGTCAATAAAACCTGGTTTCGATCAATATTTCAGAGGATAACACCGGTTAGGTCTGGGTTAGGTCTGGGAAATGCGCGCATCTGGCTCATGATTTTGCCTTCTTCGCATACTTCTTGGCCAGATCCTGGGTTTTTTTCGTGTTTGAATCACGTAGGAATGTGGTAACACACTGAAGCAGTCAATTAAGCGTGGTTTCGATCAATATTTTAGAGGATAACACCGGTTAGGTCTGTGTTAGGTCCGGGATATGCCCGCATCTGGCTCATGATTTTGCCTTCTTCGCATACTTGTTGGCCAGATCCTGGGTTTTTTTCGTGTTTGAATCACGTAGTAATGTGGTAACACACTGAAGCAGTCAATTAAACCTGGTTTCGATCAATATTTTAGAGGATAACACAGGTTAGGTCTGGGTTAGGTCCGGGATATGCCCGCATCTGGCTCATGATTTTGCCTTCTTCGCATACTTGCTGGCCAGATCCTGGGTTTTTTTCGTGTTTGAATCACGTAGTAATGTGGTAACACACTGAAGCTGTCAATTAAACCTGGTTTCGATCAATATTTTAGAGGATAACACCGGTTAGGTCTGGGTTAGGTCCGGGATATGCCCGCATCTGGCTCATGATTTTGCCTTCATCGCATACTTGTTGGCCAGATCCTGGGTTTTTTTCGTGTTTGAATCACGTAGGAATGTGGTAACACACTGAAGCAGTCAATTAAACCTGGTTTCGATCAATATTTTAGAGGATAACACCGGTTAGGTCTGGGTTAGGTCTGGGATTTGCGCGCATCTGGCTTATACTTTCGCCTTTTTTGCAAACTTGTTGGCAGATCCTGGGTTTTTTTCGTGTTTGAATCACGTAGGAATGTGGTAACACTCTGAAGCAGTCAATTAAACCTGGTTTCGATCAATATTTTAGAGGATAACACCGGTTAGGTCTGTGTTAGGTCCGGGATATGCCCGCATCTGGCTCATGATTTTGCCTTCTTCGCATACTTGTTGGCCAGATCCTGGGTTTTTTTCGTGTTTGAATCACGTAGTAATGTGGTAACACACTGAAGCTGTCAATTAAACCTGGTTTCGATCAATATTTTAGAGGATAACACCGGTTAGGTCTGGGTTAGGTCCGGGATATGCCCGCATCTGGCTCATGATTTTGCCTTCTTCGCATAGTTGTTGGCCAGATCCTGGGTTTTTTTCGTGTTTGAATCACGTAGTAATGTGGTAACAAACTGAAGCAGTCAATAAAACCTGGTTTCGATCAATATTTTAGAGGATAACACCGGTTAGGTCTGGGTTAGGTCCGGGATATGCCCGCATCTGGCTCATGATTTTGCCTTCTTCGCATACTTGTTGGCCAGATCCTGGGTTTTTTTCGTGTTTGAAACACGTAGTAATGTGGTAACACACTGAAGCTGTCAATTAAACCTGGTTTCGATCAATATTTTAGAGGATAACACCGGTTAGGTCTGGGTTAGGTCCGGGATATGCCCGCTTCTGGCTCATGATTTTGCCTTCTTCGCATAGTTGTTGGCCAGATCCTGGGTTTTTTTCGTGTTTGAATCACGTAGTAATGTGGTAACACACTGAAGCAGTCAATTAAACCTGGTTTCGATCAATATTTCAGAGGATAACACCGGTTAGGTCTGGGTTAGGTCTGGGAAATGCGCGCATCTGGCTCATGATTTTGCCTTCTTCGCATACTTGTTGGCCAGATCCTGGGTTTTTTTCGTGTTTGAAACACGTAGTAATGTGGTAACACACTGAAGCTGTCAATTAAACCTGGTTTCGATCAATATTTTAGAGGATAACACCGGTTAGGTCTGGGTTAGGTCTGGGTTATGCCCGCATCTGGCTCATGATTTTGCCTTCTTCGCATACTTGTTGGCCAGATCTTGGGTTTTTTTCGTGTTTGAATCACCTAGTAATGTGGTAACACACTGAAGCAGTCAATTAAACCTGGTTTCGATCAATATTTTAGAGGATAACACCGGTTAGGTCTGGGTTAGGTCCGGGATATGCCCGCATCTGGCTCATGATTTTGCCTTCTTCGCATACTTGTTGGCCAGATCCTGGGTTTTTTTCGTGTTTGAAACACGTAGTAATGTGGTAACACACTGAAGCTGTCAATTAAACCTGGTTTCGATCAATATTTTAGAGGATAACACCGGTTAGGTCTGGGTTAGGTCCGGGATATGCCCGCTTCTGGCTCATGATTTTGCCTTCTTCGCATAGTTGTTGGCCAGATCCTGGGTTTTTTTCGTGTTTGAATCACGTAGTAATGTGGTAACACACTGAAGCAGTCAATTAAACCTGGTTTCGATCAATATTTTAGAGGATAACACCGGTTAGGTCTGGGTTAGGTCCGGGATATGCCCGCATCTGGCTCATGATTTTGCCTTCTTCGCATACTTGTTGGCCAGATCCTGGGTTTTTTTCGTGTTTGAAACACGTAGTAATGTGGTAACACACTGAAGCTGTCAATTAAACCTGGTTTCGATCAATATTTTAGAGGATAACACCGGTTAGGTCTGGGTTAGGTCTGGGTTATGCCCGCATCTGGCTCATGATTTTGCCTTCTTCGCATACTTGTTGGCCAGATCTTGGGTTTTTTTCGTGTTTGAATCACCTAGTAATGTGGTAACACACTGAAGCAGTCAATTAAACCTGGTTTCGATCAATATTTTAGAGGATAACACCGGTTAGGTCTGGGTTAGGTCTGGGTTATGCCCGCATCTGGCTCATGATTTTGCCTTCATCGCATACTTGTTGGCCAGATCTTGGGTTTTTTTCGTGTTTGAATCACCTAGTAATGTGGTAACACACTGAAGCAGTCAATTAAACCTGGTTTCGATCAATATTTTAGAGGATAACACCGGTTAGGTCTGGGTTAGGTCTGGGTTATGCCCGCATCTGGCTCATGATTTTGCCTTCTTCGCATACTTGTTGGCCAGATCCTGGGTTCTTTCGTGTTTGAATCACGTAGTAATGTGGTAACACACTGAAGCTGTCAATTAAACCTGGTTTTGATCAATATTTTAGAGGATAACACTAGTTAGGCTTGGGTTTCGTCTGGGTTATGTCCGCACCTGGCTCATGACTTTGCCTTCTTCGCATACTTGTTGGCCAGATCCTGGGTTTTTTTCGTGTTTGAATCACGTAGTAATGTGGTAACAAACTGAAGCAGTCAATAAAACCTGGTTTCGATCAATATTTTAGAGGATAACACCGGTTAGGTCTGGGTTAGGTCCGGGATATGCCCGCATCTGGCTCATGATTTGGCTTCTTCGCATACTTGTTGGCCAGATCCTGGGTTTTTTTCGTGTTTGAATCACGTAGTAATGTGGTAACACACTGAAGCTGTCAATTAAACCTGGTTTCGATAAATATTTTAGAGGATAACACCGGTTAGGTCTGGGTTAGGTCTGGGTTATGCCCGCATCTGGCTCATGATTTTGCCTTCATCGCATACTTGTTGGCCAAATCCTGGGTTTTTTCCGTGTTTGAATCACCTAGTAATGTGGTAACACACTGAAGCAGTCAATTAAACCTGGTTTCGATCAATATTTCAGAGGATAACACCGGTTAGGTCTGTGTTAGGTCTGGGAAATGCGCGCATCTGGCTTATACTTTCGCCTTTTTCGCAAACTTGTTGGCCAGATCCGGGGTATTTTTCGTGTTTGAATCACGTTGTAATGTGGTAACACACTGAAGCAGTCAATTAAACCTGGTTTCGATCAATATATCAGAGGATAACACCGGTTAGGTCTGGGTTAGGTCTGGGAAATGCGCGCATCTGGCTTATACTTTCGCCTTCTTCGCATACTTGTTGATCAGATCCTGGGTTTTTTCCGTGTTTGATCACGTAGTAATGTGGTAACACACTGAAGCAGTCAATAAAACCTGGATTCGATCAATATTTTAGAGGATAACACCGGTTAGGTCTGGGTTAGGTCTGGGATTTGCGCGCATCTGGCTTATACTTTCGCCTTTTTCGCAAACTTGTTGGCCAGATCCTGGGTATTTTCCGTGTTTGAATCACGTAGTAATGTGGTAACACACTGAAGCAGTCAATTAAACCTGGTTTCGATCAATATTTCAGAGGATAACACCGGTTAGGTCTGGGTTAGGTCTGGGAAATGCGCGGATCTGGCTCATGGTTTTGCCTTCTTCGCATACTTGTTGGCCAGATCCTGGGTTCTTTCGTGTTTGAATCACGTAGTAATGTGGTAACACACTGAAGCTGTCAATTAAACCTGGTTTTGATCAATATTTTAGAGGATAACACTAGTTAGGCTTGGGTTTCGTCTGGGTTATGTCCGCACCTGGCTCATGACTTTGCCTTCTTCGCATACTTGTTGGCCAGATCCTGGGTTTTTTTCGTGTTTGAATCACGTAGTAATGTGGTAACAAACTGAAGCAGTCAATAAAACCTGGTTTCGATCAATATTTTAGAGGATAACACCGGTTAGGTCTGGGTTAGGTCCGGGATATGCCGCATCTGGCTCATGATTTTGCCTTCTTCGCATACTTGTTGGCCAGATTTTGGGTTTTTTTCGTGTTTAAATCACGTAGTAATGTGGTAACACACTGAAGCTGTCAATTAAACCTGGTTTCGATCAATATTTTAGAGGATAACACTAGTTAGGCTTGGGTTTCGTCTGGGTTATGTCCGCACCTGGCTCATGACTTTGCCTTCTTCGCATACTTGTTGGCCAGATCCTGGGTTTTTTTCGTGTTTGAATCACGTAGTAATGTGGTAACAAACTGAAGCAGTCAATAAAACCTGGTTTCGATCAATATTTTAGAGGATAACACCGGTTAGGTCTGGGTTAGGTCCGGGATATGCCCGCATCTGGCTCATGATTTTGCCTTCTTCGCATACTTGTTGGCCAGATCCTGGGTTTTTTTCGTGTTTGAAACACGTAGTAATGTGGTAACACACTGAAGCTGTCAATTAAACCTGGTTTCGATCAATATTTTAGAGGATAACACCGGTTAGGTCTGGGTTAGGTCTGGGTTATGCCCGCATCTGGCTCATGATTTTGCCTTCTTCGCATACTTGTTGGCCAGATCTTGGGTTTTTTTCGTGTTTGAATCACCTAGTAATGTGGTAACACACTGAAGCAGTCAATTAAACCTGGTTTCGATCAATATTTTAGAGGATAACACCGGTTAGGTCTGGGTTAGGTCTGGGTTATGCCCGCATCTGGCTCATGATTTTGCCTTCATCGCATACTTGTTGGCCAGATCTTGGGTTTTTTTCGTGTTTGAATCACCTAGTAATGTGGTAACACACTGAAGCAGTCAATTAAACCTGGTTTCGATCAATATTTTAGAGGATAACACCGGTTAGGTCTGGGTTAGGTCTGGGTTATGCCCGCATCTGGCTCATGATTTTGCCTTCTTCGCATACTTGTTGGCCAGATCCTGGGTTCTTTCGTGTTTGAATCACGTAGTAATGTGGTAACACACTGAAGCTGTCAATTAAACCTGGTTTTGATCAATATTTTAGAGGATAACACTAGTTAGGCTTGGGTTTCGTCTGGGTTATGTCCGCACCTGGCTCATGACTTTGCCTTCTTCGCATACTTGTTGGCCAGATCCTGGGTTTTTTTCGTGTTTGAATCACGTAGTAATGTGGTAACAAACTGAAGCAGTCAATAAAACCTGGTTTCGATCAATATTTTAGAGGATAACACCGGTTAGGTCTGGGTTAGGTCCGGGATATGCCCGCATCTGGCTCATGATTTTGCCTTCTTCGCATACTTGTTGGCCAGATTTTGGGTTTTTTTCGTGTTTAAATCACGTAGTAATGTGGTAACACACTGAAGCTGTCAATTAAACCTGGTTTCGATCAATATTTTAGAGGATAACACCGGTTAGGTCTGGGTTAGGTCTGGGTTATGCCCGCATCTGGCTCATGATTTTGCCTTCTTCGCATACTTGTTGGCCAGATCTTGGGTTTTTTTCGTGTTTGAATCACCTAGTAATGTGGTAACACACTGAAGCAGTCAATTAAACCTGGTTTCGATCAATATTTTAGAGGATAACACCGGTTAGGTCTGGGTTAGGTCTGGGTTATGCCCGCATCTGGCTCATGATTTTGCCTTCTTCGCATACTTGCTGGCCAGATCCTGGGTTTTTTTCGTGTTTGAATCACGTAGTAATGTGGTAACACACTGAAGCTGTCAATTAAACCTGGTTTCGATCAATATTTTAGAGGATAACACCGGTTAGGTCTGGGTTAGGTCCGGGATATGCCCGCATCTGGCTCATGATTTTGCCTTCATCGCATACTTGTTGGCCAGATCCTGGGTTTTTTTCGTGTTTGAATCACGTAGGAATGTGGTAACACACTGAAGCAGTCAATTAAACCTGGTTTCGATCAATATTTTAGAGGATAACACCGGTTAGGTCTGGGTTAGGTCTGGGATTTGCGCGCATCTGGCTTATACTTTCGCCTTTTTTGCAAACTTGTTGGCAGATCCTGGGTTTTTTTCGTGTTTGAATCACGTAGGAATGTGGTAACACACTGAAGCAGTCAATTAAACCTGGTTTCGATCAATATTTTAGAGGATAACACCGGTTAGGTCTGTGTTAGGTCCGGGATATGCCCGCATCTGGCTCATGATTTTGCCTTCTTCGCATACTTGTTGGCCAGATCCTGGGTTTTTTTCGTGTTTGAATCACGTAGTAATGTGGTAACACACTGAAGCTGTCAATTAAACCTGGTTTCGATCAATATTTTAGAGGATAACACCGGTTAGGTCTGGGTTAGGTCCGGGATATGCCCGCATCTGGCTCATGATTTTGCCTTCTTCGCATAGTTGTTGGCCAGATCCTGGGGTTTTTTCGTGTTTGAATCACGTAGTAATGTGGTAACAAACTGAAGCAGTCAATAAAACCTGGTTTCGATCAATATTTTAGAGGATAACACCGGTTAGGTCTGGGTTAGGTCCGGGATATGCCCGCATCTGGCTCATGATTTTGCCTTCTTCGCATACTTGTTGGCCAGATCCTGGGTTTTTTTCGTGTTTGAAACACGTAGTAATGTGGTAACACACTGAAGCTGTCAATTAAACCTGGTTTCGATCAATATTTTAGAGGATAACACCGGTTAGGTCTGGGTTAGGTCCGGGATATGCCCGCTTCTGGCTCATGATTTTGCCTTCTTCGCATAGTTGTTGGCCAGATCCTGGGTTTTTTTCGTGTTTGAATCACGTAGTAATGTGGTAACACACTGAAGCAGTCAATTAAACCTGGTTTCGATCAATATTTCAGAGGATAACACCGGTTAGGTCTGGGTTAGGTCTGGGAAATGCGCGCATCTGGCTTATACTTTCGCCTTCTTCGCATACTTGTTGGTCAGATCCTGGGTTGTTTCCGTGTTTGATCACGTAGTAATGTGGTAACACACTGAAGCAGTCAATAAAACCTGGTTTCGATCAATATTTCAGAGGATAACACCGGTTAGGTCTGGGTTAGGTCTGGGAAATGCGCGCATCTGGCTCATGATTTTGCCTTCTTCGCATACTTCTTGGCCAGATCCTGGGTTTTTTTCGTGTTTGAATCACGTAGGAATGTGGTAACACACTGAAGCAGTCAATTAAGCGTGGTTTCGATCAATATTTTAGAGGATAACACCGGTTAGGTCTGTGTTAGGTCCGGGATATGCCCGCATCTGGCTCATGATTTTGCCTTCTTCGCATACTTGTTGGCCAGATCCTGGGTTTTTTTCGTGTTTGAATCACGTAGTAATGTGGTAACACACTGAAGCAGTCAATTAAACCTGGTTTCGATCAATATTTTAGAGGATAACACAGGTTAGGTCTGGGTTAGGTCCGGGATATGCCCGCATCTGGCTCATGATTTTGCCTTCTTCGCATACTTGCTGGCCAGATCCTGGGTTTTTTTCGTGTTTGAATCACGTAGTAATGTGGTAACACACTGAAGCTGTCAATTAAACCTGGTTTCGATCAATATTTTAGAGGATAACACCGGTTAGGTCTGGGTTAGGTCCGGGATATGCCCGCATCTGGCTCATGATTTTGCCTTCATCGCATACTTGTTGGCCAGATCCTGGGTTTTTTTCGTGTTTGAATCACGTAGGAATGTGGTAACACACTGAAGCAGTCAATTAAACCTGGTTTCGATCAATATTTTAGAGGATAACACCGGTTAGGTCTGGGTTAGGTCTGGGATTTGCGCGCATCTGGCTTATACTTTCGCCTTTTTTGCAAACTTGTTGGCAGATCCTGGGTTTTTTTCGTGTTTGAATCACGTAGGAATGTGGTAACACTCTGAAGCAGTCAATTAAACCTGGTTTCGATCAATATTTTAGAGGATAACACCGGTTAGGTCTGTGTTAGGTCCGGGATATGCCCGCATCTGGCTCATGATTTTGCCTTCTTCGCATACTTGTTGGCCAGATCCTGGGTTTTTTTCGTGTTTGAATCACGTAGTAATGTGGTAACACACTGAAGCTGTCAATTAAACCTGGTTTCGATCAATATTTTAGAGGATAACACCGGTTAGGTCTGGGTTAGGTCCGGGATATGCCCGCATCTGGCTCATGATTTTGCCTTCTTCGCATAGTTGTTGGCCAGATCCTGGGTTTTTTTCGTGTTTGAATCACGTAGTAATGTGGTAACAAACTGAAGCAGTCAATAAAACCTGGTTTCGATCAATATTTTAGAGGATAACACCGGTTAGGTCTGGGTTAGGTCCGGGATATGCCCGCATCTGGCTCATGATTTTGCCTTCTTCGCATACTTGTTGGCCAGATCCTGGGTTTTTTTCGTGTTTGAAACACGTAGTAATGTGGTAACACACTGAAGCTGTCAATTAAACCTGGTTTCGATCAATATTTTAGAGGATAACACCGGTTAGGTCTGGGTTAGGTCCGGGATATGCCCGCTTCTGGCTCATGATTTTGCCTTCTTCGCATAGTTGTTGGCCAGATCCTGGGTTTTTTTCGTGTTTGAATCACGTAGTAATGTGGTAACACACTGAAGCAGTCAATTAAACCTGGTTTCGATCAATATTTCAGAGGATAACACCGGTTAGGTCTGGGTTAGGTCTGGGAAATGCGCGCATCTGGCTCATGATTTTGCCTTCTTCGCATACTTGTTGGCCAGATCCTGGGTTTTTTTCGTGTTTGAAACACGTAGTAATGTGGTAACACACTGAAGCTGTCAATTAAACCTGGTTTCGATCAATATTTTAGAGGATAACACCGGTTAGGTCTGGGTTAGGTCTGGGTTATGCCCGCATCTGGCTCATGATTTTGCCTTCTTCGCATACTTGTTGGCCAGATCTTGGGTTTTTTTCGTGTTTGAATCACCTAGTAATGTGGTAACACACTGAAGCAGTCAATTAAACCTGGTTTCGATCAATATTTTAGAGGATAACACCGGTTAGGTCTGGGTTAGGTCCGGGATATGCCCGCATCTGGCTCATGATTTTGCCTTCTTCGCATACTTGTTGGCCAGATCCTGGGTTTTTTTCGTGTTTGAAACACGTAGTAATGTGGTAACACACTGAAGCTGTCAATTAAACCTGGTTTCGATCAATATTTTAGAGGATAACACCGGTTAGGTCTGGGTTAGGTCCGGGATATGCCCGCTTCTGGCTCATGATTTTGCCTTCTTCGCATAGTTGTTGGCCAGATCCTGGGTTTTTTTCGTGTTTGAATCACGTAGTAATGTGGTAACACACTGAAGCAGTCAATTAAACCTGGTTTCGATCAATATTTTAGAGGATAACACCGGTTAGGTCTGGGTTAGGTCCGGGATATGCCCGCATCTGGCTCATGATTTTGCCTTCTTCGCATACTTGTTGGCCAGATCCTGGGTTTTTTTCGTGTTTGAAACACGTAGTAATGTGGTAACACACTGAAGCTGTCAATTAAACCTGGTTTCGATCAATATTTTAGAGGATAACACCGGTTAGGTCTGGGTTAGGTCTGGGTTATGCCCGCATCTGGCTCATGATTTTGCCTTCTTCGCATACTTGTTGGCCAGATCTTGGGTTTTTTTCGTGTTTGAATCACCTAGTAATGTGGTAACACACTGAAGCAGTCAATTAAACCTGGTTTCGATCAATATTTTAGAGGATAACACCGGTTAGGTCTGGGTTAGGTCTGGGTTATGCCCGCATCTGGCTCATGATTTTGCCTTCATCGCATACTTGTTGGCCAGATCTTGGGTTTTTTTCGTGTTTGAATCACCTAGTAATGTGGTAACACACTGAAGCAGTCAATTAAACCTGGTTTCGATCAATATTTTAGAGGATAACACCGGTTAGGTCTGGGTTAGGTCTGGGTTATGCCCGCATCTGGCTCATGATTTTGCCTTCTTCGCATACTTGTTGGCCAGATCCTGGGTTCTTTCGTGTTTGAATCACGTAGTAATGTGGTAACACACTGAAGCTGTCAATTAAACCTGGTTTTGATCAATATTTTAGAGGATAACACTAGTTAGGCTTGGGTTTCGTCTGGGTTATGTCCGCACCTGGCTCATGACTTTGCCTTCTTCGCATACTTGTTGGCCAGATCCTGGGTTTTTTTCGTGTTTGAATCACGTAGTAATGTGGTAACAAACTGAAGCAGTCAATAAAACCTGGTTTCGATCAATATTTTAGAGGATAACACCGGTTAGGTCTGGGTTAGGTCCGGGATATGCCCGCATCTGGCTCATGATTTTGCCTTCTTCGCATACTTGTTGGCCAGATTTTGGGTTTTTTTCGTGTTTAAATCACGTAGTAATGTGGTAACACACTGAAGCTGTCAATTAAACCTGGTTTCGATCAATATTTTAGAGGATAACACCGGTTAGGTCTGGGTTAGGTCTGGGTTATGCCCGCATCTGGCTCATGATTTTGCCTTCTTCGCATACTTGTTGGCCAGATCTTGGGTTTTTTTCGTGTTTGAATCACCTAGTAATGTGGTAACACACTGAAGCAGTCAATTAAACCTGGTTTCGATCAATATTTTAGAGGATAACACCGGTTAGGTCTGGGTTAGGTCTGGGTTATGCCCGCATCTGGCTCATGATTTTGCCTTCTTCGCATACTTGCTGGCCAGATCCTGGGTTTTTTTCGTGTTTGAATCACGTAGTAATGTGGTAACACACTGAAGCTGTCAATTAAACCTGGTTTCGATCAATATTTTAGAGGATAACACCGGTTAGGTCTGGGTTAGGTCCGGGATATGCCCGCATCTGGCTCATGATTTTGCCTTCATCGCATACTTGTTGGCCAGATCCTGGGTTTTTTTCGTGTTTGAATCACGTAGGAATGTGGTAACACACTGAAGCAGTCAATTAAACCTGGTTTCGATCAATATTTTAGAGGATAACACCGGTTAGGTCTGGGTTAGGTCTGGGATTTGCGCGCATCTGGCTTATACTTTCGCCTTTTTTGCAAACTTGTTGGCAGATCCTGGGTTTTTTTCGTGTTTGAATCACGTAGTAATGTGGTAACACACTGAAGCAGTCAATTAAACCTGGTTTCGATCAATATTTTAGAGGATAACACCGGTTAGGTCTGGGTTAGGTCCGGGATATGCCCGCATCTGGCTCATGATTTTGCCTTCTTCGCATACTTGTTGGCCAGATCCTGGGTTTTTTTCGTGTTTGAAACACGTAGTAATGTGGTAACACACTGAAGCTGTCAATTAAACCTGGTTTCGATCAATATTTTAGAGGATAACACCGGTTAGGTCTGGGTTAGGTCTGGGTTATGCCCGCATCTGGCTCATGATTTTGCCTTCTTCGCATACTTGTTGGCCAGATCTTGGGTTTTTTTCGTGTTTGAATCACCTAGTAATGTGGTAACACACTGAAGCAGTCAATTAAACCTGGTTTCGATCAATATTTTAGAGGATAACACCGGTTAGGTCTGGGTTAGGTCTGGGTTATGCCCGCATCTGGCTCATGATTTTGCCTTCATCGCATACTTGTTGGCCAGATCTTGGGTTTTTTTCGTGTTTGAATCACCTAGTAATGTGGTAACACACTGAAGCAGTCAATTAAACCTGGTTTCGATCAATATTTTAGAGGATAACACCGGTTAGGTCTGGGTTAGGTCTGGGTTATGCCCGCATCTGGCTCATGATTTTGCCTTCTTCGCATACTTGTTGGCCAGATCCTGGGTTCTTTCGTGTTTGAATCACGTAGTAATGTGGTAACACACTGAAGCTGTCAATTAAACCTGGTTTTGATCAATATTTTAGAGGATAACACTAGTTAGGCTTGGGTTTCGTCTGGGTTATGTCCGCACCTGGCTCATGACTTTGCCTTCTTCGCATACTTGTTGGCCAGATCCTGGGTTTTTTTCGTGTTTGAATCACGTAGTAATGTGGTAACAAACTGAAGCAGTCAATAAAACCTGGTTTCGATCAATATTTTAGAGGATAACACCGGTTAGGTCTGGGTTAGGTCCGGGATATGCCCGCATCTGGCTCATGATTTTGCCTTCTTCGCATACTTGTTGGCCAGATTTTGGGTTTTTTTCGTGTTTAAATCACGTAGTAATGTGGTAACACACTGAAGCTGTCAATTAAACCTGGTTTCGATCAATATTTTAGAGGATAACACCGGTTAGGTCTGGGTTAGGTCTGGGTTATGCCCGCATCTGGCTCATGATTTTGCCTTCTTCGCATACTTGTTGGCCAGATCTTGGGTTTTTTTCGTGTTTGAATCACCTAGTAATGTGGTAACACACTGAAGCAGTCAATTAAACCTGGTTTCGATCAATATTTTAGAGGATAACACCGGTTAGGTCTGGGTTAGGTCTGGGTTATGCCCGCATCTGGCTCATGATTTTGCCTTCTTCGCATACTTGCTGGCCAGATCCTGGGTTTTTTTCGTGTTTGAATCACGTAGTAATGTGGTAACACACTGAAGCTGTCAATTAAACCTGGTTTCGATCAATATTTTAGAGGATAACACCGGTTAGGTCTGGGTTAGGTCCGGGATATGCCCGCATCTGGCTCATGATTTTGCCTTCATCGCATACTTGTTGGCCAGATCCTGGGTTTTTTTCGTGTTTGAATCACGTAGGAATGTGGTAACACACTGAAGCAGTCAATTAAACCTGGTTTCGATCAATATTTTAGAGGATAACACCGGTTAGGTCTGGGTTAGGTCTGGGATTTGCGCGCATCTGGCTTATACTTTCGCCTTTTTTGCAAACTTGTTGGCAGATCCTGGGTTTTTTTCGTGTTTGAATCACGTAGGAATGTGGTAACACACTGAAGCAGTCAATTAAACCTGGTTTCGATCAATATTTTAGAGGATAACACCGGTTAGGTCTGTGTTAGGTCCGGGATATGCCCGCATCTGGCTCATGATTTTGCCTTCTTCGCATACTTGTTGGCCAGATCCTGGGTTTTTTTCGTGTTTGAATCACGTAGTAATGTGGTAACACACTGAAGCTGTCAATTAAACCTGGTTTCGATCAATATTTTAGAGGATAACACCGGTTAGGTCTGGGTTAGGTCCGGGATATGCCCGCATCTGGCTCATGATTTTGCCTTCTTCGCATAGTTGTTGGCCAGATCCTGGGTTTTTTTCGTGTTTGAATCTCGTAGTAATGTGGTAACAAACTGAAGCAGTCAATAAAACCTGGTTTCGATCAATATTTTAGAGGATAACACCGGTTAGGTCTGGGTTAGGTCCGGGATATGCCCGCATCTGGCTCATGATTTTGCCTTCTTCGCATACTTGTTGGCCAGATCCTGGGTTTTTTTCGTGTTTGAAACACGTAGTAATGTGGTAACACACTGAAGCTGTCAATTAAACCTGGTTTCGATCAATATTTTAGAGGATAACACCGGTTAGGTCTGGGTTAGGTCCGGGATATGCCCGCTTCTGGCTCATGATTTTGCCTTCTTCGCATAGTTGTTGGCCAGATCCTGGGTTTTTTTCGTGTTTGAATCACGTAGTAATGTGGTAACACACTGAAGCAGTCAATTAAACCTGGTTTCGATCAATATTTCAGAGGATAACACCGGTTAGGTCTGGGTTAGGTCTGGGAAATGCGCGCATCTGGCTTATACTTTCGCCTTCTTCGCATACTTGTTGGTCAGATCCTGGGTTGTTTCCGTGTTTGATCACGTAGTAATGTGGTAACACACTGAAGCAGTCAATAAAACCTGGTTTCGATCAATATTTCAGAGGATAACACCGGTTAGGTCTGGGTTAGGTCTGGGAAATGCGCGCATCTGGCTCATGATTTTGCCTTCTTCGCATACTTCTTGGCCAGATCCTGGGTTTTTTTCGTGTTTGAATCACGTAGGAATGTGGTAACACACTGAAGCAGTCAATTAAGCGTGGTTTCGATCAATATTTTAGAGGATAACACCGGTTAGGTCTGTGTTAGGTCCGGGATATGCCCGCATCTGGCTCATGATTTTGCCTTCTTCGCATACTTGTTGGCCAGATCCTGGGTTTTTTTCGTGTTTGAATCACGTAGTAATGTGGTAACACACTGAAGCAGTCAATTAAACCTGGTTTCGATCAATATTTTAGAGGATAACACAGGTTAGGTCTGGGTTAGGTCCGGGATATGCCCGCATCTGGCTCATGATTTTGCCTTCTTCGCATACTTGCTGGCCAGATCCTGGGTTTTTTTCGTGTTTGAATCACGTAGTAATGTGGTAACACACTGAAGCTGTCAATTAAACCTGGTCTCGATCAATATTTTAGAGGATAACACCGGTTAGGTCTGGGTTAGGTCCGGGATATGCCCGCATCTGGCTCATGATTTTGCCTTCATCGCATACTTGTTGGCCAGATCCTGGGTTTTTTTCGTGTTTGAATCACGTAGGAATGTGGTAACACACTGAAGCAGTCAATTAAACCTGGTTTCGATCAATATTTTAGAGGATAACACCGGTTAGGTCTGGGTTAGGTCTGGGATTTGCGCGCATCTGGCTTATACTTTCGCCTTTTTTGCAAACTTGTTGGCAGATCCTGGGTTTTTTTCGTGTTTGAATCACGTAGGAATGTGGTAACACACTGAAGCAGTCAATTAAACCTGGTTTCGATCAATATTTTAGAGGATAACACCGGTTAGGTCTGTGTTAGGTCCGGGATATGCCCGCATCTGGCTCATGATTTTGCCTTCTTCGCATACTTGTTGGCCAGATCCTGGGTTTTTTTCGTGTTTGAATCACGTAGTAATGTGGTAACACACTGAAGCTGTCAATTAAACCTGGTTTCGATCAATATTTTAGAGGATAACACCGGTTAGGTCTGGGTTAGGTCCGGGATATGCCCGCATCTGGCTCATGATTTTGCCTTCTTCGCATAGTTGTTGGCCAGATCCTGGGTTTTTTTCGTGTTTGAATCACGTAGTAATGTGGTAACAAACTGAAGCAGTCAATAAAACCTGGTTTCGATCAATATTTTAGAGGATAACACCGGTTAGGTCTGGGTTAGGTCCGGGATATGCCCGCATCTGGCTCATGATTTTGCCTTCTTCGCATACTTGTTGGCCAGATCCTGGGTTTTTTTCGTGTTTGAAACACGTAGTAATGTGGTAACACACTGAAGCTGTCAATTAAACCTGGTTTCGATCAATATTTTAGAGGATAACACCGGTTAGGTCTGGGTTAGGTCTGGGTTATGCCCGCATCTGGCTCATGATTTTGCCTTCTTCGCATACTTGTTGGCCAGATCTTGGGTTTTTTTCGTGTTTGAATCACCTAGTAATGTGGTAACACACTGAAGCAGTCAATTAAACCTGGTTTCGATCAATATTTTAGAGGATAACACCGGTTAGGTCTGGGTTAGGTCCGGGATATGCCCGCATCTGGCTCATGATTTTGCCTTCTTCGCATACTTGTTGGCCAGATCCTGGGTTTTTTTCGTGTTTGAAACACGTAGTAATGTGGTAACACACTGAAGCTGTCAATTAAACCTGGTTTCGATCAATATTTTAGAGGATAACACCGGTTAGGTCTGGGTTAGGTCCGGGATATGCCCGCTTCTGGCTCATGATTTTGCCTTCTTCGCATAGTTGTTGGCCAGATCCTGGGTTTTTTTCGTGTTTGAATCACGTAGTAATGTGGTAACACACTGAAGCAGTCAATTAAACCTGGTTTCGATCAATATTTTAGAGGATAACACCGGTTAGGTCTGGGTTAGGTCCGGGATATGCCCGCATCTGGCTCATGATTTTGCCTTCTTCGCATACTTGTTGGCCAGATCCTGGGTTTTTTTCGTGTTTGAAACACGTAGTAATGTGGTAACACACTGAAGCTGTCAATTAAACCTGGTTTCGATCAATATTTTAGAGGATAACACCGGTTAGGTCTGGGTTAGGTCTGGGTTATGCCCGCATCTGGCTCATGATTTTGCCTTCTTCGCATACTTGTTGGCCAGATCTTGGGTTTTTTTCGTGTTTGAATCACCTAGTAATGTGGTAACACACTGAAGCAGTCAATTAAACCTGGTTTCGATCAATATTTTAGAGGATAACACCGGTTAGGTCTGGGTTAGGTCTGGGTTATGCCCGCATCTGGCTCATGATTTTGCCTTCATCGCATACTTGTTGGCCAGATCTTGGGTTTTTTTCGTGTTTGAATCACCTAGTAATGTGGTAACACACTGAAGCAGTCAATTAAACCTGGTTTCGATCAATATTTTAGAGGATAACACCGGTTAGGTCTGGGTTAGGTCTGGGTTATGCCCGCATCTGGCTCATGATTTTGCCTTCTTCGCATACTTGTTGGCCAGATCCTGGGTTCTTTCGTGTTTGAATCACGTAGTAATGTGGTAACACACTGAAGCTGTCAATTAAACCTGGTTTTGATCAATATTTTAGAGGATAACACTAGTTAGGCTTGGGTTTCGTCTGGGTTATGTCCGCACCTGGCTCATGACTTTGCCTTCTTCGCATACTTGTTGGCCAGATCCTGGGTTTTTTTCGTGTTTGAATCACGTAGTAATGTGGTAACAAACTGAAGCAGTCAATAAAACCTGGTTTCGATCAATATTTTAGAGGATAACACCGGTTAGGTCTGGGTTAGGTCCGGGATATGCCCGCATCTGGCTCATGATTTTGCCTTCTTCGCATACTTGTTGGCCAGATTTTGGGTTTTTTTCGTGTTTAAATCACGTAGTAATGTGGTAACACACTGAAGCTGTCAATTAAACCTGGTTTCGATCAATATTTTAGAGGATAACACCGGTTAGGTCTGGGTTAGGTCTGGGTTATGCCCGCATCTGGCTCATGATTTTGCCTTCTTCGCATACTTGTTGGCCAGATCTTGGGTTTTTTTCGTGTTTGAATCACCTAGTAATGTGGTAACACACTGAAGCAGTCAATTAAACCTGGTTTCGATCAATATTTTAGAGGATAACACCGGTTAGGTCTGGGTTAGGTCCGGGATATGCCCGCATCTGGCTCATGATTTTGCCTTCATCGCATACTTGTTGGCCAGATCCTGGGTTTTTTTCGTGTTTGAATCACGTAGGAATGTGGTAACACACTGAAGCAGTCAATTAAACCTGGTTTCGATCAATATTTTAGAGGATAACACCGGTTAGGTCTGGGTTAGGTCTGGGATTTGCGCGCATCTGGCTTATACTTTCGCCTTTTTTGCAAACTTGTTGGCAGATCCTGGGTTTTTTTCGTGTTTGAATCACGTAGGAATGTGGTAACACACTGAAGCAGTCAATTAAACCTGGTTTCGATCAATATTTTAGAGGATAACACCGGTTAGGTCTGTGTTAGGTCCGGGATATGCCCGCATCTGGCTCATGATTTTGCCTTCTTCGCATACTTGTTGGCCAGATCCTGGGTTTTTTTCGTGTTTGAATCACGTAGTAATGTGGTAACACACTGAAGCTGTCAATTAAACCTGGTTTCGATCAATATTTTAGAGGATAACACCGGTTAGGTCTGGGTTAGGTCCGGGATATGCCCGCATCTGGCTCATGATTTTGCCTTCTTCGCATAGTTGTTGGCCAGATCCTGGGTTTTTTTCGTGTTTGAATCACGTAGTAATGTGGTAACAAACTGAAGCAGTCAATAAAACCTGGTTTCGATCAATATTTTAGAGGATAACACCGGTTAGGTCTGGGTTAGGTCCGGGATATGCCCGCATCTGGCTCATGATTTTGCCTTCTTCGCATACTTGTTGGCCAGATCCTGGGTTTTTTTCGTGTTTGAAACACGTAGTAATGTGGTAACACACTGAAGCTGTCAATTAAACCTGGTTTCGATCAATATTTTAGAGGATAACACCGGTTAGGTCTGGGTTAGGTCCGGGATATGCCCGCTTCTGGCTCATGATTTTGCCTTCTTCGCATAGTTGTTGGCCAGATCCTGGGTTTTTTTCGTGTTTGAATCACGTAGTAATGTGGTAACACACTGAAGCAGTCAATTAAACCTGGTTTCGATCAATATTTCAGAGGATAACACCGGTTAGGTCTGGGTTAGGTCTGGGAAATGCGCGCATCTGGCTTATACTTTCGCCTTCTTCGCATACTTGTTGGTCAGATCCTGGGTTGTTTCCGTGTTTGATCACGTAGTAATGTGGTAACACACTGAAGCAGTCAATAAAACCTGGTTTCGATCAATATTTCAGAGGATAACACCGGTTAGGTCTGGGTTAGGTCTGGGAAATGCGCGCATCTGGCTCATGATTTTGCCTTCTTCGCATACTTCTTGGCCAGATCCTGGGTTTTTTTCGTGTTTGAATCACGTAGGAATGTGGTAACACACTGAAGCAGTCAATTAAGCGTGGTTTCGATCAATATTTTAGAGGATAACACCGGTTAGGTCTGTGTTAGGTCCGGGATATGCCCGCATCTGGCTCATGATTTTGCCTTCTTCGCATACTTGTTGGCCAGATCCTGGGTTTTTTTCGTGTTTGAATCACGTAGTAATGTGGTAACACACTGAAGCAGTCAATTAAACCTGGTTTCGATCAATATTTTAGAGGATAACACAGGTTAGGTCTGGGTTAGGTCCGGGATATGCCCGCATCTGGCTCATGATTTTGCCTTCTTCGCATACTTGCTGGCCAGATCCTGGGTTTTTTTCGTGTTTGAATCACGTAGTAATGTGGTAACACACTGAAGCTGTCAATTAAACCTGGTTTCGATCAATATTTTAGAGGATAACACCGGTTAGGTCTGGGTTAGGTCCGGGATATGCCCGCATCTGGCTCATGATTTTGCCTTCATCGCATACTTGTTGGCCAGATCCTGGGTTTTTTTCGTGTTTGAATCACGTAGGAATGTGGTAACACACTGAAGCAGTCAATTAAACCTGGTTTCGATCAATATTTTAGAGGATAACACCGGTTAGGTCTGGGTTAGGTCTGGGATTTGCGCGCATCTGGCTTATACTTTCGCCTTTTTTGCAAACTTGTTGGCAGATCCTGGGTTTTTTTCGTGTTTGAATCACGTAGGAATGTGGTAACACACTGAAGCAGTCAATTAAACCTGGTTTCGATCAATATTTTAGAGGATAACACCGGTTAGGTCTGTGTTAGGTCCGGGATATGCCCGCATCTGGCTCATGATTTTGCCTTCTTCGCATACTTGTTGGCCAGATCCTGGGTTTTTTTCGTGTTTGAATCACGTAGTAATGTGGTAACACACTGAAGCTGTCAATTAAACCTGGTTTCGATCAATATTTTAGAGGATAACACCGGTTAGGTCTGGGTTAGGTCCGGGATATGCCCGCATCTGGCTCATGATTTTGCCTTCTTCGCATAGTTGTTGTCCAGATCCTGGGTTTTTTTCGTGTTTGAATCACGTAGTAATGTGGTAACAAACTGAAGCAGTCAATAAAACCTGGTTTCGATCAATATTTTAGAGGATAACACCGGTTAGGTCTGGGTTAGGTCCGGGATATGCCCGCATCTGGCTCATGATTTTGCCTTCTTCGCATACTTGTTGGCCAGATCCTGGGTTTTTTTCGTGTTTGAAACACGTAGTAATGTGGTAACACACTGAAGCTGTCAATTAAACCTGGTTTCGATCAATATTTTAGAGGATAACACCGGTTAGGTCTGGGTTAGGTCCGGGATATGCCCGCTTCTGGCTCATGATTTTGCCTTCTTCGCATAGTTGTTGGCCAGATCCTGGGTTTTTTTCGTGTTTGAATCACGTAGTAATGTGGTAACACACTGAAGCAGTCAATTAAACCTGGTTTCGATCAATATTTCAGAGGATAACACCGGTTAGGTCTGGGTTAGGTCTGGGAAATGCGCGCATCTGGCTTATACTTTCGCCTTCTTCGCATACTTGTTGGTCAGATCCTGGGTTGTTTCCGTGTTTGATCACGTAGTAATGTGGTAACACACTGAAGCAGTCAATAAAACCTGGTTTCGATCAATATTTCAGAGGATAACACCGGTTAGGTCTGGGTTAGGTCTGGGAAATGCGCGCATCTGGCTCATGATTTTGCCTTCTTCGCATACTTCTTGGCCAGATCCTGGGTTTTTTTCGTGTTTGAATCACGTAGGAATGTGGTAACACACTGAAGCAGTCAATTAAACGTGGTTTCGATCAATATTTTAGAGGATAACACCGGTTAGGTCTGTGTTAGGTCCGGGATATGCCCGCATCTGGCTCATGATTTTGCCTTCTTCGCATACTTGTTGGCCAGATCCTGGGTTTTTTTCGTGTTTGAATCACGTAGTAATGTGGTAACACACTGAAGCTGTCAATTAAACCTGGTTCCGATAAATATTTTAGAGGATAACACCGGTTAGGTCTGGGTTAGGTCTGGGTTATACCCGCATCTGGCTCATGATTTTGCCTTCATCGCATGTTTCTAGGCCAGATCCTGGGTTTTTTTCGTGTTTGAATCACGTAGGAATGTGGTAACACACTGAAGCAGTCAATTAAACCTGGTTTCGATCAATATTTTAGAGGATAACACCGGTTAGGTCTGGGTTAGGTCCGGGATATGCCCGCATCAGGCTCATGATTTTGCCTTCTTCGCATACTTGCTGGCCAGATCCTGGGTTTTTTTCGTGTTTGAATCACGTAGTAATGTGGTAACACACTGAAGCTGTCAATTAAACCTGGTTTCGATCAATATTTTAGAGGATAACACCGGTTAGGTCTGGGTTAGGTCCGGGATATGCCCGCATCTGGCTCATGATTTTGCCTTCATCGCATACTTGTCGGCCAGATCCTGCGTTTTTTTCGTGTTTGAATCACGTAGGAATGTGGTAACAGACTGAAGCAGTCAATTAAACCTGGTTTCGATCAATATTTTAGAGGATAACACCGGATAGGTCTGGGTTAGGTCTGGGATTTGCGCGCATCTGGCTTATACTTTCGCCTTTTTCGCAAACTTGTTGGCAGATCCTGGGTATTTTCCGTGTTTGAATCACGTAGGAATGTGGTAACACACTGAAGCAGTCAATTAAACCTGGTTCCGATCAATATTTTAGAGGATAACACCGGTTAGGTCTGGGTTAGGTCCGGGATATGCCCGCATCTGGCTCATGATTTGGCTTCTTCGCATACTTGTTGGCCAGATCCTGGGTTTTTTTCGTGTTTGAATCACGTAGTAATGTGGTAACACACTGAAGCTGTCAATTAAACCTGGTTTCGATAAATATTTTAGAGGATAACACCGGTTAGGTCTGGGTTAGGTCTGGGTTATGCCCGCATCTGGCTCATGATTTTGCCTTCATCGCATACTTGTTGGCCAAATCCTGGGTTTTTTCCGTGTTTGAATCACCTAGTAATGTGGTAACACACTGAAGCAGTCAATTAAACCTGGTTTCGATCAATATTTCAGAGGATAACACCGGTTAGGTCTGTGTTAGGTCTGGGAAATGCGCGCATCTGGCTTATACTTTCGCCTTTTTCGCAAACTTGTTGGCCAGATCCGGGGTATTTTTCGTGTTTGAATCACGTTGTAATGTGGTAACACACTGAAGCAGTCAATTAAACCTGGTTTCGATCAATATATCAGAGGATAACACCGGTTAGGTCTGGGTTAGGTCCGGGATATGCCCGCATCTGGCTCATGATTTGGCTTCTTCGCATACTTGTTGGCCAGATCCTGGGTTTTTTTCGTGTTTGAATCACGTAGTAATGTGGTAACACACTGAAGCTGTCAATTAAACCTGGTTTCGATAAATATTTTAGAGGATAACACCGGTTAGGTCTGGGTTAGGTCTGGGTTATGCCCGCATCTGGCTCATGATTTTGCCTTCATCGCATACTTGTTGGCCAAATCCTGGGTTTTTTCCGTGTTTGAATCACCTAGTAATGTGGTAACACACTGAAGCAGTCAATTAAACCTGGTTTCGATCAATATTTCAGAGGATAACACCGGTTAGGTCTGTGTTAGGTCTGGGAAATGCGCGCATCTGGCTTATACTTTCGCCTTTTTCGCAAACTTGTTGGCCAGATCCGGGGTATTTTTCGTGTTTGAATCACGTTGTAATGTGGTAACACACTGAAGCAGTCAATTAAACCTGGTTTCGATCAATATATCAGAGGATAACACCGGTTAGGTCTGGGTTAGATCTTGGAAATGCGCGCATCTGGCTTATACTTTCGCCTTCTTCGCATACTTGTTGATCAGATCCTGGGTTTTTTCCGTGTTTGATCACGTAGTAATGTGGTAACACACTGAAGCAGTCAATAAAACCTGGTTTCGATCAATATTTTAGAGGATAACACCGGTTAGGTCTGGGTTAGGTCTGGGATTTGCGCGCATCTGGCTTATACTTTCGCCTTTTTCGCAAACTTGTTGGCCAGATCCTGGGTATTTTCCGTGTTTGAATCACGTAGTAATGTGGTAACACACTGAAGCAGTCAATTAAACCTGGTTTCGATCAATATTTCAGAGGATAACACCGGTTAGGTCTGGGTTAGGTCTGGGAAATGCGCGGATCTGGCTTATACTTTCGCCTTCTTCGCATACTTCTTGGCAAGATCCTGGGTTTTTTTCGTGTTTGAATCACGTAGGAATGTGGTAACACACTGAAGCAGTCAATTAAACCTGGTTTCGATCAATATTTTAGAGGATAACACTGGTTATGTCTGGGTTAGGTCCGGGATATGCCCGCATCTGGCTCATGGTTTTGCCTTCTTCGCATACTTGTTGGCCAGATCCTGGGTTCTTTCGTGTTTGAATCACGTAGTAATGTGGTAACACACTGAAGCTGTCAATTAAACCTGGTTTTGATCAATATTTTAGAAGATAACACCGGTTAGGTCTGGGTTAGGTCTGGGTTATGCATAGCGACAGTGCGGACCCTGGCGGAATCGGCAATCTCCCGGGGGGGTGTGGCGTTGGCAGTATCTCTCGACATTGCCAACGCCTTTAACACCGTCTCCTGGGGGGCGATAGGTCGGGCACTTCAGTACCACCGGGTGCCCGCCTATCTATGCCGATTGATCGGGGATTATCTGCGGGGCAGGGTAGTCCAATATCCGGGTCGGAACGGGATGGAGCAGAGGGCGGTGCACCGCGGGGTTCCACAGGGGTCGGTGCTCGGGCCACTTCTGTGGAACTTGGCCTATGATGCGGTGCTGCGGGCTGATCTCCCCGTCGGCGTGTCGTTGGTATGTTACGCCGACGACACTCTGGTGATAGCCGGCGGGGATACGTGGAGGAGGGCCGTGGCCCTCGCGGAGGATGGGACGGCACGTGTCGTCGCCGAAGTAGAGCGTCTGGGGTTGCGCGTGGCACCCCAGAAGACCGAGGCCATCTGGATGTGTAATGTCAGTGGTCGGGGGGTGCCGCGCCAGGCGTCTCTACGGGTGGGCGGAGCCCAAGTCGGGGTGGGGCGCCGGATGAAGTATCTGGGTCTCACCCTCGACAGCTACTGGCGCTTCGGGCATCATTTGGAAGGGTTGGGTCCCTGCATCGAGAGGGCAGCGGCCGCGTTAGGTCGCATAATGCCTAATCTCGGTGGGCCCAACATGGCGGCACGGCGGCTGTATTTGGGAGTCGTCCGGTCCATGGCGCTTTATGGCGCGCCAATATGGGCCGGCGGTCTGATGGCCAATCGGCGGGGTGCATTTGTACTCCGTCGATTACAGAGGTTGGTCGCCATCAGAGTCGTGCGGGGATATCGCACGATCTCCTACACTGCCGCCACCTTGCTGGCGGGTTCCGCACCGTTTCACCTGCTGGCGAAAATGGACGCAGAGGTCTATCAATACCTCTGCGACCTTCGCCAGCGGGGCGTGGACCCGCACGGCGAGGAGGCCGCCAGGGCCCGAAGCCAGGCGCGGCGACGCGTCTATAGTCGGTGGCTGGTGTGGCTATCCAAGCCAGACCAGCGGGATGATCGCGTCGCCGCGGCGGTCCGCCCAGTGTTTTATGCCTGGGTGGGCCGTAGCTGGGGTACGCCCACCTACCGCCTGACACAGGTACTGACCGGACACGGTTGCTTCGGTCGGTACCTGCATCGGATAGGGCGGGAGGCGACGGCTGCGTGCCATCATTGTAGGGGAAGGGAGGACACCGCGCAGCACACGCTGGAGTTTTGCCCGGCGTGGGCAGCGCAGCGCGGTGTCCTTATTAGAGCGATTGGAGCGGACCTCTCGTTGCCGGCCGTCATTCGTGCGATGGTCGGCAGTGGGGAGGCGTGGGCGGCCATGGCCATGTTTTGCGAAGAGGTCATGGCCGCCAAGGAGGACGCCGAAAGGGCGCGAGAGGAGGTGGGGGGCAGGCGGCGACGCCGACCGTAAGACCCTCCACCGCTCCCCGTGGCAGGGGGAGCGAGAAGGGGTCGGTGATGGTGTCTGTGGTGCGAGGTGAGGGACTTTATTCCCTCATTCCACCTCGCACCCAGCCCATCATCGGACCGGGGGCCCGTGGCAGGGGCTCCGTCCAGCGGGGGCGGCAGTGTTAGCCGGCCCCGCAGCCGTGGTCGCGATCGGGTGGGGGCCCGGTCGCGGCTGGTAGCAACGGCACGAGTGGAGGCGTCGTCGCGTGTGACCGCGCGGCGTCGCCGGGGGGCAATCAAATATGTTTGCCCCCCATTGGGGGAGGAGATAATATTCCTCCCCCGGGAAGGGCCCGTAGTAGGGCGTTGCGCCAACGGGGAGAGTCACGGTAGTATCGCTAGTTTGGTTCCCGTGACTCTCCCCAGAAAAAGGGCGCAGGCGGTCACCGTGGTGTTTTAGCCGGTAAGAGTCCGGCACTACCCCGGCCTCCCCCCCAGGGAGCCGGGGTGTCCATGAGGATTTCACCACGTTAAAAAAAAAAAAAAAAAAAAAGGTCTGGGTTATGCCCGCATCTGACTCATGATTTTGCATTCTTCGCATACTTGTTGGACAGATCCTGGGTTTTTTTCGTGTTTGAATCACGTAGTAATGTGGTAACACACTGAAGCTGTCAATTAAACCTGGTTTCGATCAATATTTTAGAGGATAACACCGGTTAGGTCTGGGTTAGGTCTGGGATATGCGCGCATCTGGCTTATACTTTCACCTTTTTCGCAAACTTGTTGGCCAGATCCTGGGTTTTTTCCGTGTTTGAATCACGTAGTAATGTGGTAACACACTGAAGCAGTCAATAAAACCTGGTTTCGATCAATATTTTAGAGGATAACACCGGTTAGGTCCGGGTTAGGTCTGGGATTTGCGCGCATCTGGCTTATACTTTCGCCTTTTTCGCAAACTTGTTGGCCAGATCCTGGGTATTTTTCGTGTTTGAATCACGTAGTAATGTGGTAACACACTGAAGCAGTCAATTAAACCTGGTTTCGATCAATATTTCAGAGGATAACACCGGTTAGGTCTGGGTTAGGTCTGGGAAATGCGCGCATCTGGCTTATACTTTCGCCTTCTACGCATACTTGTTGGTCAGATCCTGGGTTTTTTCCGTGTTTGATCACGGAGTAGTGTGGTAACACACTGAAGCAGTCAATAAAACCTGGTTTCGATCAATATTTTAGAGGATAACACCGGTTAGGTCTGGGTTAGGTCTGGGATTTGCGCGCATCTGGCTTATACTTTCGCCTTTTTCGCAAACTTGTTGGCCAGATCCTGGGTATTTTCCGTGCTTGAATCACGTAGTAATGTGGTAACACACTGAAGCAGTCAATTAAACCTGGTTCCGATCAATATTTTAGAGGATAACACCGGTTAGGTCTGGGTTAGGTCCGGGATATGCCCGCATCTGGCTCATGATTTTGCCTTCTTCGCATACTTGTTGGCCAGATCCTGGGTTTTTTTCGTGTTTGAATCACGTAGTAATGTGGTAACACACTGAAGCAGTCAATTAAACCTGGTTTCGATCAATATTTGAGAGGATAACACCGGTTAGGTCTGGGTTAGGTCTAGGTTATGCCCGCATCTGGCTCATGATTTTGCCTTCATCGCACACTTGTTGGCCAGATCCTGGGTTTTTTCCGTGTTTGAATCACGTAGTAATGTGGTAACACACTGAAGCAGTCAATTAAACCTGGTTTCGATCAATATTTCAGAGGATAACACCGGTTAGGTCTGGGTTAGGTCTGGGAAATGCGCGGATCTGGCTTATTCTTTCGCCTTCTTCGCATACTTCTTGGCAAGATCCTGGGTTTTTTTCGTGTTTGAATCACGTAGGAATGTGGTAACACACTGAAGCAGTCAATTAAACCTGGTTTCGATCAATATTTTAGAGGATAACACCGGTTATGTCTGGGTTAGGTCCGGGATATGCCCGCATCTGGCTCATGATTTTGCCTTCTTCGCATTCTTGTTGGTCAGATCCTGGGTTTTTTTCGTGTTTGAATCACGTAGTAATGTGGTAACACACTGAAGCTGTCAATTAAACCTGGTTTCGATCAATATTTTAGAGGATAACACCGGTTAGGTCTGGGTTAGGTCCGGGATATGCCCGCATCTGGCTCATGATTTTGCCTTCTTCGCATAGTTGTTGGCCAGATCCTGGGTTTTTTTCGTGTTTGAATCACGTAGTAATGTGGTAACACACTGAAGCAGTCAATTAAACCTGGTTTCGATCAATATTTCAGAGGATAACACCGGTTAGGTCTGGGTTAGGTCTGGGATTTGCGCGCATCTGGCTTATACTTTCGCCTTCTTCGCATACTTGTTGGCCAGATCCTGGGTTTTTTTCGTGTTTGAATCACGTAGTAATGTGGTAACACACTGAAGCTGTCAATTAAACCTGGTTTCGATAAATATTTTAGAGGATAACACCGGTTAGGTCTGGGTTAGGTCTGGGTTATGCCCGCATCTGGCTCATGATTTTGCCTTCATCGCATAATTCTACGCCAGATCCTGGGTTTTTTTCGTGTTTGAATCACGTAGGAATGTGGTAACACACTGAAGCAGTCAATTAAACCTGGTTTCGATCAATATTTTAGAGGATAACACCGGTTAGGCCTGGGTTAGGTCCGGAATATGCCCGCATCTGGCTCATGATTTTGCCTTCTTCGCATACTTGCTGGCCAGATCCTGGGTTTTTTTCGTGTTTGAATCACGTAGTAATGTGGTAACACACTGAAGCTGTCAATTAAACCTGGTTTCGATCAATATTTTAGAGGATAACACCGGTTAGGTCTGGGTTAGGTCCGGGATATGCCCGCATCTGGCTCATGATTTTGCCTTCATCGCATACTTGTTGGCCAGATCCTGGGTTTTTTTCGTGTTTGAATCACGTAGGAATGTGGTAACACACTGAAGCAGTCAATTAAACCTGGTTTCGATCAATATTTTAGAGGATAACACCGGTTAGGTCTGGGTTAGGTCTGGGATTTGCGCGCATCTGGCTTATACTTTCGCCTTTTTCGCAAACTTGTTGGGAGATCCTGGGTATTTTCCGTGTTTGAATCACGTAGTAATGTGGTAACACACTGAAGCAGTCAATAAAACCTGGTTTCGATCAATATTTCAGAGGATAACACCGGTTAGGTCTGGGTTAGGTGCGGGATATGCCCCCATCTGGCTCATGATTTGGCTTCTTCGCATACTTGCTGGCCAGATCCTGGGTTTTTTTCGTGTTTGAATCACGTAGTAATGTGGTAACACACTGAAGCAGTCAATTAAACCTGGTTTCGATCAATATTTCAGAGGATAACACCGGTTAGGTCTGGGTTAGGTCTGGGATTTGCGCGCATCTGGCTTATACTTTCGCCTTTTTCGCAAACTTGTTGGCCAGATCCTGGGTATTTTTCGTGTTTGAATCACGTAGTAATGTGGTAACACACTGAAGCAGTCAATTAAACCTGGTTTCGATCAATATTTCAGAGGATAACACCGGTTAGGTCTGGGTTAAGTCTGGGAAATGCGCGCATCTGGCTTATACTTTCGCCTTCTTCGCATACTTGTTGGTCAGATCCTGGGTTTTTTCCGTGTTTGATCACGTAGTAATGTGGTAACACACTGAAGCAGTCAATTAAACCTGGTTTCGATCAATATTTCAGAGGATAACACCGGTTAGGTCTGGGTTAGGTCTGGGATTTGCGCGCATCTGGCTTATACTTTCGCCTTTTTCGCAAACTTGTTGGTCAGATCCTGGGTATTTTCCGTGTTTGAATCACGTAGTAATGTGGTAACACACTGAAGCAGTCAATTAAACCTGGTTTCGATCAATATTTCAGAGGATAACACCGGTTAGGTCTGGGTTAAGTCTGGGAAATGCGCGCATCTGGCTTATACTTTCGCCTTCTTCGCATACTTGTTGGTCAGATCCTGGGTTTTTTTCGTGTTTGAATCACGTAGTAATGTGGTAACACACTGAAGCAGTCAATTAAACCTGGTTTCGATCAATATTTTAGAGGATAACACCGGTTAGGTCTGGGTTAGGTGCGGGATATGCCCCCATCTGGCTCATGATTTGGCTTCTTCGCATACTTGTTGGCCAGATCCTGGGTTTTTTTCGTGTTTGATTCACGTAGTAATGTGGTAACACACTGAAGCTGTCAATTAAGCCTGGTTTCGATAAATATTTTAGAGGATAACACCGGTTAGGTCTGGGTTAGATCTGGGTTATGCCCGCATCTGGCTCATGATTTTGCCTTCATCGCATACTTGTTGGCCGAATCCTGGGTTTTTTCCGTGTTTGAATCACGTAGTAATGTGGTAACACACTGAAGCAGTCAATTAAACCTGGTTTCGATCAATATTTCAGAGGATAACACCGGTTAGGTCTGTGATAGGTCTGGGAAATGCGCGCATCTGGCTTATACTTTCGCCTTTTTCGCAAACTTGTTGGCCAGATCCTGGGTATTTTTCGTGTTTGAATCACGTAGTAATGTGGTAACACACTGAAGCAGTCAATAAAACCTGGTTTCGATCAATATTTCAGAGGATAACACCGGTTAGGTCTGGGTTAAGTCTGGGAAATGCGCGCATCTGGCTTATACTTTCGCCTTCTTCGCATACTTGTTGGTCAGATCCTGGGTTTTTTCCGTGTTTGATCACGTAGTAATGTGGTAACACACTGAAGCAGTCAATTAAACCTGGTTTCGATCAATATTTCAGAGGATAACACCGGTTAGGTCTGGGTTAGGTCTGGGATTTGCGCGCATCTGGCTTATACTTTCGCCTTTTTCGCAAACTTGTTGGTCAGATCCTGGGTATTTTCCGTGTTTGAATCACGTAGTAATGTGGTAACACACTGAAGCAGTCAATTAAACCTGGTTTCGATCAATATTTTAGAGGATAACACCGGTTAGGTCTGGGTTAGGTCCGGGATATGCCCGCATCTGGCTCATGATTTTGCCTACTTCGCATACTTGTTGGCCAGATCCTGGGTTTTTTTCGTGTTTGAATCACGTAGTAATGTGGTAACACACTGAAGCAGTCAATTAAACCTGGTTTCGATCAATATTTTAGAAGATCACACAGGTTGGGTCTGGGTTAGGTCCGGGATATGCCCGCATCTGGCTCATGGTTTTGCCTTCTTCGCATACTTGTTGGCCAGATCCTGGGTTTTTTTCGTGTTTGAATCACGTAGTAATGTGGTAACACACTGAAGCTGTCAATTAAACCTGGTTTTGATCAATATTTTAGAGGATAACACCGGTTAGGTCTGGGTTAGGTCTGGGTTATGCCCGCATCTGGCTTATACTTTCGCCTTTTTCGCAAACTTGTTGGCCAGATCCTGGGTATTTTTCGTGTTTGAATCACGTAGTAATGTGGTAACACACTGAAGCAGTCAATAAAACCTGGTTTCGATCAATATTTCAGAGGATAACACCGGTTAGGTCTGGGTTAAGTCTGGGAAATGCGCGCATCTGGCTTATACTTTCGCCTTCTTCGCATACTTGTTGGTCAGATCCTGGGTTTTTTCCGTGTTTGATCACGTAGTAATGTGGTAACACACTGAAGCTGTCAATAAAACCAGGTTTCGATCAATATTTTAGAGGATAACACCGGTTAGGTCTGGGTTAGGTCTGGGATTTGCGCGCATCTGGCTTATACTTTCGCCTTTTTCGCAAACTTGTTGGTCAGATCCTGGGTATTTTCCGTGTTTGAATCACGTAGTAATGTGGTAACACATTGAAGCAGTCAATTAAACCTGGTTTCGATGAATATTTTAGAGGATAACACCGGATAGGTCTGGGATAGGTCCGGGATATGCCCGCATCTGGCTCATGATTTTGCCATCTTCGCATACTTGTTGGCCAGATCCTGGGTTTTTTTCGTGTTTGAATCACGTAGTAATGTGGTAACACACTGAAGCAGTCAATTAAACCTGGTTTCGATCAATATTTCAGAGGATAACACCGGTTAGGTCTGGGTTAGGTCTGGGATATGCGCGCATCTGGCTTATACTTTCACCTTTTTCGCAAACTTGTTGGCCAGATCCTGGGTTTTTTTCGTGTTTGAATCACGTAGTAATGTGGTAACACACTGAAGCTGTCAATTAAACCTGGTTTTGATCAATATTTTAGAGGATAACACCGGTTAGGTCTGGGTTAGGTCTGGGTTATGCCCGCATCTGGCTCATGATTTTGCCTTCTTCGCATACTTGTTGGCCAGATCCTGGGCTTTTTTCGTGTTTGAATCACGTAGTAATGTGGTAATACACTGAAGCAGTCGATAATACCTGGTTTGGATCAATATTTTAGAGGATAACACCGGTTAGGTCTGGGTTAGGTCTGGGTTATGCCCGCATCTGGCTCATGGCTTTGCCTTCTTCGCATACTTGTTGGCCAGATCCTGGGGTTACTTCGTGTTTGAATCACGTAGTAATGTGGTAACACACTGAAGCAGTCAATTAAACCTGGTTTCGATGAATATTTTAGAGGATAACACCGGTTAGGTCTGGGATAGGTCCGGGATATGCCCGCATCTGGCTCATGATTTTGCCATCTTCGCATACTTGTTGGTTAGATCCTGGGTTTTTTCCGTGTTTGATCACGTAGTAATGTGGTAACACACTGAAGCAGTCAATAAAACCTGGTTTCGATCAATATTTTACAGGATAACACCGGTTAGGTCTGGGTTAGGTCTGGGATATGCGCGCATCTGGCTTATACTTTCGCCTTTTTCGCAAACTTGTTGGCCAGATCCTGGGTTTTTTTCGTGTTTGAATCATGTAGTAATGTGGTAACACACTGAAGCAGTCAATTAAACCTGGTTTCGATCAATATTTTAGAGGATAACACCGGTTAGGTCTGGGTTAGGTCTGGGTTATGCCCGCATCCGGCCCATGATCTTGCCTTCTTCGCATACTTGTTGGCCAGATCCTGGGTTTTTTTCGTGTTTGAATCACGTAGTAATGTGGTAATACACTGAAGCAGTCAATAAAACCTGGTTTCGATCAATATTTTAGAGGATAACACCGGTTAGGTCTGGGTTAGGTCTGGGTTATGCCCGCATCTGGCACATGATTTTGCCTTCTTCGCATACTTGTTGGCCAGATCCTGGGCTTTTTTCGTGTTTGAATCACGTAGTAATGTGGTAATACACTGAAGCAGTCAATAAAACCTGGTTTCGATCAATATTTTAGAGGATAACACCGGTTAGGTCTGGGTTAGGTCTGGGTTATGCCCGCATCTGGCTCATGATTTTGCCTTCCTCGCATACTTGTTGGCCAGATCCTGGGGTTTTTTCGTGTTTGAATCACGTAGTAATGTGGTAACACATTGAAGCAGTCAATTAAACCTGGTTTCGATGAATATTTTAGAGGATAACACCGGATAGGTCTGGGATAGGTCCGGGATATGCCCGCATCTGGCTCATGATTTTGCCTTCTTCGCATACTTGTTGGCCAGATCCTGGGTTTTTTTCGTGTTTGAATCACGTAGCAATGTGGTAACACACTGAAGCAGTCAATTAAACCTGGTTTCGATCAATATTTCAGAGGATAACACCGGTTAGGTCTGGGTTAGGTCTGGGATATGCGCGCATCTGGCTTATACTTTCACCTTTTTCGCAAACTTGTTGGCCAGATCCTGGGTTTTTTCCGTGTTTGAATCACGTAGTAATGTGGTAACACACTGAAGCAGTCAATTAAACCTGGTTTCGATCAATATTTCAGAGGATAACACCGGTTAGGTCTGGGTTAGGTCTGGGATATGCGCGCATCTGGCTTATACTTTCGCCTTTTTCGCAAACTTGTTGGCTAGATCCTGGGTTTTTTTCCGGTTTGAATAACGCAGTAATGTGGTACCACACTGAAGCAGTCAATTAAACCTGGTTTCGATCAATATTTTAGAGGATAACGCCGGTTAGGTCTGGGTCAGGTCAGGGAAATGCGCGCATCTGGCTTATACTTTCGCCTTTTTCGCAAACTTGTTGGCCAGATCCTGGGTTTTTTTCGTGTTTGAATCACGTAGTAATGTGGTAATACACTGAAGCAGTCAATAAAACCTGGTTTCGATCAATATTTTAGAGGATAACACCGGTTAGGTCTGGGTTAGGTCTGGGTTATGCCCGCATCTGGCTCATGATTTTGCCTTCCTCGCATACTTGTTGGCCAGATCCTGGGGTTGTTTCGTGTTTGAATCACGTAGTAATGTGGTAACACATTGAAGCAGTCAATTAAACCTGGTTTCGATGAATATTTTAGAGGATAACACCGGTTAGGTCTGGGTTAGGTCTGGGTTATGCCCGCATCTGGCTCATGATTTTGCCTTCCTCGCATACTTGTTGGCCAGATCCTGAAGTTTTTTCGTGTTTGAATCACGTAGTAATGTGGTAACACATTGAAGCAGTCAATTAAACCTGGTTTCGATGAATATTTTAGAGGATAACACCGGATAGGTCTGGGATAGGTCCGGGATATGCCCGCATCTGGCTCATGATTTTGCCTTCTTCGCATACTTGTTGGCCAGATCCTGGGTTTTTTTCGTGTTTGAATCACGTAGCAATGTGGTAACACACTGAAGCAGTCAATTAAACCTGGTTTCGATCAATATTTCAGAGGATAACACCGGTTAGGTCTGGGTTAGGTCTGGGATATGCGCGCATCTGGCTTATACTTTCACCTTTTTCGCAAACTTGTTGGCCAGATCCTGGGTTTTTTCCGTGTTTGAATCACGTAGTAATGTGGTAACACACTGAAGCAGTCAATTAAACCTGGTTTCGATCAATATTTCAGAGGATAACACCGGTTAGGTCTGGGTTAGGTCTGGGATATGCGCGCATCTGGCTTATACTTTCGCCTTTTTCGCAAACTTGTTGGCTAGATCCTGGGTTTTTTTCCGGTTTGAATAACGCAGTAATGTGGTACCACACTGAAGCAGTCAATTAAACCTGGTTTCGATCAATATTTTAGAGGATAACGCCGGTTAGGTCTGGGTCAGGTCTGGGAAATGCGCGCATCTGGCTTATACTTTCGCCTTTTTCGCAAACTTGTTGGCCAGATCCTGGGTTTTTTTCGTGTTTGAATCACGTAGTAATGTGGTAATACACTGAAGCAGTCAATAAAACCTGGTTTCGATCAATATTTTAGAGGATAACACCGGTTAGGTCTGGGTTAGGTCTGGGTTATGCCCGCATCTGGCTCATGATTTTGCCTTCCTCGCATACTTGTTGGCCAGATCCTGGGGTTGTTTCGTGTTTGAATCACGTAGTAATGTGGTAACACATTGAAGCAGTCAATTAAACCTGGTTTCGATGAATATTTTAGAGGATAACACCGGATAGGTCTGGGATAGGTCCGGGATATGCCCGCATCTGGCTCATGATTTTGCCATCTTCGCATACTTGTTGGCCAGATCCTGGGTTTTTTTCGTGTTGGAATCACGTAGTAATGTGGTAACACACTGAAGCAGTCAATTAAACCTGGTTTCGATCAATATTTCAGAGGATAACACCGGTTAGGTCTGGGTTAGGTCTGGGATATGCGCGCATCTGGCTTATACTTTCACCTTTTTCGCAAACTTGTTGGCCAGATCCTGGGTTTTTTCCGTGTTTGAATCACGTAGTAATGTGGTAACACACTGAAGCAGTCAATTAAACCTGGTTTCGATCAATATTTCAGAGGATAACACCGGTTAGGTCTGGGTTAAGTCTGGGAAATGCGCGCATCTGGCTTATACTTTCGCCTTCTTCGCATACTTGTTGGTCAGATCCTGGGTTTTTTCCGTGTTTGATCACGTAGTAATGTGGTAACACACTGAAGCAGTCAATAAAACCAGGTTTCGATCAATATTTTAGAGGATAACACCGGTTAGGTCTGGGTTAGGTCTGGGATTTGCGCGCATCTGGCTTATACTTTCGCCTTTTTCGCAAACTTGTTGGCCAGATCCTGGGTATTTTCCGTGTTTGAATCACGTAGTAATGTGGTAACACACTGAAGCAGTCAATTAAACCTGGTTTCGATCAATATTTTAGAGGATAACACCGGTTAGGTCTGGGTTAGGTCCGGGATATGCCCGCATCTGGCTCATGATTTTGCCTACTTCGCATACTTGTTGGCCAGATCCTGGGTTTTTTTCGTGTTTGAATCACGTAGTAATGTGGTAACACACTGAAGCAGTCAATTAAACCTGGTTTCGATCAATATTTTAGAAGATCACACAGGTTGGGTCTGGGTTAGGTCCGGGATATGCCCGCATCTGGCTCATGGTTTTGCCTTCTTCGCATACTTGTTGGCCAGATCCTGGGTTTTTTTCGTGTTTGAATCACGTAGTAATGTGGTAACACACTGAAGCTGTCAATTAAACCTGGTTTTGATCAATATTTTAGAGGATAACACCGGTTAGGTCTGGGTTAGGTCTGGGTTATGCCCGCATCTGGCTCATGATTTTGCCTTCTTCGCATACTTGTTGGCCAGATCCTGGGCTTTTTTCGTGTTTGAATCACGTAGTAATGTGGTAATACACTGAAGCAGTCGATAATACCTGGTTTGGATCAATATTTTAGAGGATAACACCGGTTAGGTCTGGGTTAGGTCTGGGTTATGCCCGCATCTGGCTCATGGCTTTGCCTTCTTCGCATACTTGTTGGCCAGATCCTGGGGTTACTTCGTGTTTGAATCACGTAGTAATGTGGTAACACACTGAAGCAGTCAATTAAACCTGGTTTCGATGAATATTTTAGAGGATAACACCGGTTAGGTCTGGGATAGGTCCGGGATATGCCCGCATCTGGCTCATGATTTTGCCATCTTCGCATACTTGTTGGTTAGATCCTGGGTTTTTTCCGTGTTTGATCACGTAGTAATGTGGTAACACACTGAAGCAGTCAATAAAACCTGGTTTCGATCAATATTTTACAGGATAACACCGGTTAGGTCTGGGTTAGGTCTGGGATATGCGCGCATCTGGCTTATACTTTCGCCTTTTTCGCAAACTTGTTGGCCAGATCCTGGGTTTTTTTCGTGTTTGAATCATGTAGTAATGTGGTAACACACTGAAGCAGTCAATTAAACCTGGTTTCGATCAATATTTTAGAGGATAACACCGGTTAGGTCTGGGTTAGGTCTGGGTTATGCCCGCATCCGGCCCATGATCTTGCCTTGTTCGCATACTTGTTGGCCAGATCCTGGGTTTTTTTCGTGTTTGAATCACGTAGTAATGTGGTAATACACTGAAGCAGTCAATAAAACCTGGTTTCGATCAATATTTTAGAGGATAACACCGGTTAGGTCTGGGTTAGGTCTGGGTTATGCCCGCATCTGGCACATGATTTTGCCTTCTTCGCATACTTGTTGGCCAGATCCTGGGCTTTTTTCGTGTTTGAATCACGTAGTAATGTGGTAATACACTGAGGCAGTCAATAAAACCTGGTTTCGATCAATATTTTAGAGGATAACACCGGTTAGGTCTGGGTTAGGTCTGGGTTATGCCCGCATCTGGCTCATGATTTTGCCTTCCTCGCATACTTGTTGGCCAGATCCTGGGGTTTTTTCGTGTTTGAATCACGTAGTAATGTGGTAACACATTGAAGCAGTCAATTAAACCTGGTTTCGATGAATATTTTAGAGGATAACACCGGATAGGTCTGGGATAGGTCCGGGATATGCCCGCATCTGGCTCATGATTTTGCCTTCTTCGCATACTTGTTGGCCAGATCCTGGGTTTTTTTCGTGTTTGAATCACGTAGCAATGTGGTAACACACTGAAGCAGTCAATTAAACCTGGTTTCGATCAATATTTCAGAGGATAACACCGGTTAGGTCTGGGTTAGGTCTGGGATATGCGCGCATCTGGCTTATACTTTCACCTTTTTCGCAAACTTGTTGGCCAGATCCTGGGTTTTATCCGTGTTTGAATCACGTAGTAATGTGGTAACACACTGAAGCAGTCAATTAAACCTGGTTTCGATGAATATTTTAGAGGATAACACCGGTTAGGTCTGGGTTAGGTCTGGGTTATGCCCGCATCTGGCTCATGATTTTGCCTTCTTCGCATACTTGTTGGCCAGATCCTGGGTTTTTTTCGTGTTTGAATCACGTAGGAATGTGGTAACACACTGAAGCAGTCAATTAAACCTGGTTTCGATCAATATTTCAGAGGATAACACCGGTTAGGTCTGGGTTATGCCCGCATCTGGCTCATGATTTTGCCTTCTTCGCATACTTGTTGGCCAGATCCTGGGTTTTTTTCGTGTTTGAATCATGTAGTAATGTGGTAACACACTGAAGCAGTCAATTAAACCTGGTTTCGATCAATATTTTAGAGGATAACACCGGTTAGGTCTGGGTTAGGTCTGCGTTATGCCCTCATCTGGCTCATGATTTTGCCTTCTTCGCATACTTGTTGGCCTGATCCTGGGTTTTTTTCGTGTTTGAATCACGTAGTAATGTGGTAACACACTGAAGCAGTCAATTAAACCTGGTTTCGATCAATATTTTAGAGGATAACACCGGTTAGGTCTGGGATAGGTCCGGGATATGCCCGCATCTGGCTCATGATTTTGCCTTCTTCGCATACTTGTTGGCCAGATCCTGGGTTTTTTTCATGTTTGAATCACGTAGTAATGTGGTAACACACTGAAGCAGTCAATTAAACCTGGTTTCGATCAATATTTTAGAGGATAACACCGGTTAGGTCTGGGATAGGTCCGGGATATGCGCGCATCTGGCTTATACTTTCGCCTTTTTCGCAAACTTGTTGGCTAGATCCTGGGTTTTTTTCGGGTTTGAATAACGCAGTAATGTGGTACCACACTGAAGCAGTCAATTAAACCTGGTTTCGATCAATATTTTAGAGGATAACACCGGTTAGGTCTGGGATAGGTCCGGGATATGCCCGCATCTGGCTTATACTTTCGCCTTCTTCGCATACTTGTTGGCCAGATCCTGGGTTTTTTCCGTGTTTGAATCACGTAGTAGTGTGGTACCACACTGAGGCAGTCAATTAAACCTGGTTTCGACGAATATTTTAGAGGATAACACCGGTTAGGTCTGGGTTAGGTCCGGGATATGCGCGCATCTGGCTTATACTTTCGCCTTTTTCGCAACTTGTTGGCTAGATCCTGGGTTTTTTTCGGGTTTGAATAACGCAGTAATGTGGTACCACACTGAAGCAGTCAACTAAACCTGGTTTCGATCAATATTTTAGAGGATAACACCGGTTAGGTCTGGGTTAGGTCTGGGTTATGCCCGCATCTGGCTCATGATTTTGCCTTCTTCTCATACTTGTTGGCCAGATCCTGGGTTTTTTTCGTGTTTGAATCACGTAGTAATGTGGTAACACACTGAAGCAGTCAATTAAACCTGGTTTCGATCAATATTTCAGAGGATAACACCGGTTAGGTCTGGGTTAGGTCGGGGTTATGCCCGCATCTGGCTCATGATTTTGCCTTCTTCGCATACTTGTTGGCCAGATCCTGGGTTTTTTCGTGTTTGAATCACGTAGTAATGTGGTAACACACTGAAGCAGTCAATTAAACCTGGTTTCGATCAATATTTCAGAGGATAACACCGGTTAGGTCTGGGTTAGGTCTGGGTTATGCCCGCATCTGGCTCATGATTTTGCCTTCTTCGCATACTTGTTGGCCAGATCCTGTGTTTTTTTCGTGTTTAAATCACGTAGTAATGTGGTAACACACTGAAGCAGTCAATTAAACCTGGTTTCGATCAATATTTCAGAGGATAACACCGGTTAGGTCTCTGTTAGGTCTGGGAAATGCGCGCATCTGGCTTATACTTTCGCCTTTTTCGCAAACTTGTTGGCCAGATCCTGGGTATTTTTCGTGTTTGAATCACGTAGTAATGTGGTAACACACTGAAGCAGTCAATTAAACCTGGTTTCGATCAATATTTCAGAGGATAACACCGGTTAGGTCTGGGTTAGGTCTGGGTTATGCCAGCATCTGGCTCATGATTTTGCCTTCTTCGCATACTTGTTGGCCAGATCCTGGGCTTTTTTCGTGTTTGAATCACGTAGTAATGTGGTAATACACTGAAGCAGTCAATAAAACCTGGTTTGGATCAATATTTTAGAGGATAACACCGGTTAGGTCTGGGTTAGGTCTGGGTTATGCCCGCATCTGGCTCACGGCTTTGCCTTCTTCGCATACTTGTTGGCCAGATCCTGGGGTTACTTCGTGTTTGAATCACGTAGTAATGTGGTAACACACTGAAGCAGTCAATTAAACCTGGTTTCGATCAATATTTCAGAGGATAACACCGGTTAGGTCTGGGTTAGGTCTGGGTTATGCCAGCATCTGGCTCATGATTTTGCCTTCTTCGCATACTTGTTGGCCAGATCCTGGGCTTTTTTCGTGTTTGAATCACGTAGTAATGTGGTAATACACTGAAGCAGTCAATAAAACCTGGTTTCGATCAATATTTTACAGGATAACACCGGTTAGGTCTGGGTTAGGTCTGGGATATGCGCGCATCTGGCTTATACTTTCGCCTTTTTCGCAAACTTGTTGGCTAGATCCTAGGTTTTTTTCGGGTTTGAATAACGCAGTAATGTGGTACCACACTGAAGCAGTCAATTAAACCTGGTTTCGATCAATATTTTAGAGGATAACGCCGGTTAGGTCTGGGTTATGTCTGGGAAATGCGCGCATCTGGCTTATACTTTCGCCTTTTTCACAAACTTGTTGGCCAGATCCTGGGTTTTTTTCGTGTTTGAATCATGTAGTAAAGTGGTAACACACTGAAGCAGTCAATTAAACCTGGTTTCGATCAATATTTTAGAGGATAACACCGGTTAGGTCTGGGTTAGGTCTGGGTTATGCCCGCATCCCGCCCATGATCTTGCCTTCTTCGCATACTTGTTGGCCAGATCCTGGGTTTTTTTCGTGTTTGAATCACGTAGTAATGTGGTAATACACTGAAGCAGTCAATAAAACCTGGTTTCGATCAATATTTTAGAGGATAACACCGGTTAGGTCTGGGTTAGGTCTGGGTTATGCCCGCATCTGGCTCATGATTTTGCCTTCTTCGCATACTTGTTGGCCAGATCCTGGGTTTTTTTCGTGTTTAAATCACGTAGTAATGTGGTAACACACTGAAGCAGTCAATTAAACCTGGTTTCGATCAATATTTCAGAGGATAACACCGGTTAGGTCTGTGTTAGGTCTGGGAAATGCGCGCATCTGGCTTATACTTTCGCCTTTTTCGCAAACTTGTTGGCCAGATCCTGGGTATTTTTCGTGTTTGAATCACGTAGTAATGTGGTAACACACTGAAGCAGTCAATTAAACCTGGTTTCGATCAATATTTCAGAGGATAACACCGGTTAGATCTGGGTTAGGTCTGGGTTATGCCAGCATCTGGCTCATGATTTTGCCTTCTTCGCATACTTGTTGGCCAGATCCTGGGCTTTTTTCGTGTTTGAATCACGTAGTAATGTGGTAATACACTGAAGCAGTCAATAAAACCTGGTTTGGATCAATATTTTAGAGGATAACACCGGTTAGGTCTGGGTTTGGTCTGGGTTATGCCCGCATCTGGCTCACGGCTTTGCCTTCTTCGCATACTTGTTGGCCAGATCCTGGGGTTACTTCGTGTTTGAATCACGTAGTAATGTGGTAACACACTGAAGCAGTCAATTAAACCTGGTTTCGATCAATATTTCAGAGGATAACACCGGTTAGGTCTGGGTTAGGTCTGGGTTATGCCCGCATCTGGCACATGATTTTGCCTTCTTCGCATACTTGTTGGCCAGATCCTGGGCTTTTTTCGTGTTTGAATCACGTAGTAATGTGGTAATACACTGAAGCAGTCAATAAAACCTGGTTTCGATGAATATTTTAGAGGATAACACCGGTTAGGTCTGGATTAGGTCTGGGTTATGCCCGCATCTGGCTCATGATTTTGCCTTCTTCGCATACTTGTTGGCCAGATCCTGGGTTTTTTTCGTGTTTGAATCACGTAGTAATGTGGTAACACACTGAAGCAGTCAATTAAACCTGGTTTCGATCAATATTTCAGAGGATAACACCGGTTAGGTCTGGGTTAGGTCTGGGTTATGCCCGCATCTGGCTCATGATTTTGCCTTCTTCGCATACTTGTTGGCCACATCCTGGGTTTTTTTCGTGTTTGAATCACGTAGTAATGTGGTAACACACTGAAGCAGTCAATTAAACCTGGTTTCGATCAATATTTCAGAGGATAACACCGGTTAGGTCTGGGTTAGGTCTGGGTTATGCCCGCATCTGGCTCATGATTTTGCCTTCTTCGCATACTTGTTGGCCAGATCCTGGGTTTTTTTCGTGTTTAAATCACGTAGTAATGTGGTAACACACTGAAGCAGTCAATTAAACCTGGTTTCGATCAATATTTCAGAGGATAACACCGGTTAGGTCTGTGTTAGGTCTGGGAAATGCGCGCATCTGGCTTATACTTTCGCCTTTTTCGCAAACTTGTTGGCCAGATCCTGGGTATTTTTCGTGTTTGAATCACGTAGTAATGTGGTAACACACTGAAGCAGTCAATTAAACCTGGTTTCGATCAATATTTCAGAGGATAACACCGGTTAGGTCTGGGTTAGGTCTGGGTTATGCCAGCATCTGGCTCATGATTTTGCCTTCTTCGCATACTTGTTGGCCAGATCCTGGGCTTTTTTCGTGTTTGAATCACGTAGTAATGTGGTAATACACTGAAGCAGTCAATAAAACCTGGTTTGGATCAATATTTTAGAGGATAACACCGGTTAGGTCTGGGTTAGGTCTGGGTTATGCCCGCATCTGGCTCACGGCTTTGCCTTCTTCGCATACTTGTTGGCCAGATCCTGGGGTTACTTCGTGTTTGAATCACGTAGTAATGTGGTAACACACTGAAGCAGTCAATTAAACCTGGTTTCGATGAATATTTTAGAGGATAACACCGGTTAGGTCTGGGATAGGTCCGGGATATGCCCGCATCTGGCTCATGATTTTGCCTTCTTCGCATACTTGTTGGTTAGATCCTGGGTTTTTTCCGTGTTTGATCACGTAGTAATGTGGTAACACACTGAAGCAGTCAATAAAACCTGGTTTCGATCAATATTTTACAGGATAACACCGGTTAGGTCTGGGTTAGGTCTGGGATTTGCGCGCATCTGGCTTATACTTTCGCCTTTTTCGCAAACTTGTTGGCCAGGTCCTGGGTATTTTCCGTGTTTGAATCACGTAGTAATGTGGTAACACACTGAAGCAGTCAATTAAACCTGGTTTCGATCAATATTTCAGAGGATAACACCGGTTAGGTCTGGGTTAGGTCTGGGTTATGCCCTCCCTCAGGGGCTGTGTCCGGCCAGGTGTCCGGCGCAGTACGGGGCGTAGCGACCCCGAGGTACCTGATGCTAATCACACCGTAAGCCTCCTGTTGGTCGTCGCAACGACCCATTCGCAACTCCATTTTTGGTTTTGTGAATGGTACGTGACGGCAGGAGGACCGGGGGCCTTGGCTTAACTGCCTGGGCCGCGAGTATGGTGACTCTATAAAATCGCCCTCTAATCCTTAGTTATGGTGCGCGGCGATGGGATGCATGGTTGGGAGAGGAGGCCCAATCCCTAGCGACCACCTCCGGGGGCACCTGCCAAACCCCCGGAGTATTAGGCTTCCCCAGGTATGGCGGCTCTGCCTGGGGTGACCTTCTTTCCGACCCTACTCGTGGGATGACTAATGGATCCAAACAATAAAACCAAAATGGGGGGTATGGGGAATGAAGGTGGGAGGAAAAAGGGAGGTAGCGCGGGATCGCGGATCGCGGCCGCTGCTGCCTCACAGCGTGAGGAGAGTGGTGTGAAGTCTCGTGTAGCGGCTTCGACGGGGAGGAAGCGCCAGGCTGACCCGGTAGAGGCGGGTATTGTCTCACCCTGCTACTCGGCCGAATCGTCAGAGGAGTGGCACGAGGTGGCCGGGAAGCGAAAAAAGAAGTGGAGGGACGTCTTGGGGGAGAAGCTCCGCGCCCAGATGAAGAGAAAGGAGGAGGAGGCGCTCCATACGGAGATCCTCGACGAGACGGAGAAGGTCCTCGAGGTGGCCGAGAAGTCGGCTAATCTTAAAGGAACCGCGGTGAGGGACTTGAAGTTCGCGGCAGAATTTATCCGGGTGGCAGCGACCGAGCTACAGACGCGTCTTTCGGTCGTCTCCACCCAAAGGTCACAAGAGCTGAAGCTGGAAGTGGAGCTGCAGGAGGCGCGACGGGAACTGGCGGCTCTGAAGGGTCAGGGTGGAGATGAACCCCCGCCACCCTTGGAAATGCAGAGAACATCGGCCGCGCCCGTTTTAACGGATGGCATCGCGGAAGACACCCCAATTCCGGATTCGGATCCTTATCCCGAAACCTCCCCGCCCATAGCAGGCGATGCAGGCGAGGTTGTGGGAGTGCTGGCGGAGAAGCGAGGGGAGATTGCAGCCCCTACCTTGTCTGTTGTGTCTGCCTCCTCGGCAGACGTGGAAGCCCTGGTGAGGGGCGTGGAAGCGGTGATAGAGGGGCGATTTCGGGCGCTGCGGGAGGAGATTATTCTCTCCCTTGCACGCCCGGCCGTCCCTTCTTCAGCTCCTAGGGCGCGGCCACGGGACACTAGATCGGCAGCTATGCCCCGACTCGAGTATCGGGCGCCGACGTCGCCCCAGATGATAACGAGGGGTGGAACCGCTGCCAACAGGAGGACGAGGAAGAGGAGGGAGCAGAGGGCCAGGCAGAGACTAAGACTGGCCGCCCTCTGTCCTACCTCTTCCTCGTCCAAACCCTCGGAATCGGGAGCGGCTACGAGCACCTGTAAAGGTCTGGAAACCCGCCCCCATCATCGACGCCTCACCCAACCAACTACCAATCCTTCGTCACTACCACCATCCACACCCATGGTTCCGGGAAAGAGGGCGGTTGGACATACGTGGGCTGACACGGTGAGGCGTTGACGGGCCAAGCATCATCCCGTCCAGGCCGCCGTAACTGCCGCCCAGGTCCGCCCAACGACCACCCAGGCCTCCTCCTCTTTAGTGCAGTTGGGCGGAAAAGGCCCCCATCCCCAAACTAGGGGGGCAACTAGATCGACCCCGATGGCCAGCCGTCCGCCAAAAACGGCGGCGGTGGCCATCGATGCGGTGGAGGGCTCGGCTGCCGTCTTGGCCGAGGCAATGTCGAGGGCGCGGGCGAACATCAAGCTCGCGGACCTCGGCATCGCTGAGGTCAAGACGAAGCGGGCTATTACGGGGGGACTCTTGCTCGAGATTCCCGGGCCCGAGGGGGAGGCCAAGGCAGACGCCTTGGCCGCCAAGCTGAAGGAGACCCTAACCGGGATGGCGGTTAGGGTGGCCCGCCCAACCAAGCGGGCCGAGCTGAGGGTGAGTGGCTTGGACGACGCCGCCACTCCAGCAGAGGTCCGCTTTGCCATAGCGGCCCTGGGAGAGTGCCCAGAGGAGGGGGTCCAAGTGGGCGATATTCGTAGGACCCTCAGGACCCTGGGTACCGTGTGGGTTAGGTGCCCCTTAACAGCCGCCATTAAAATTGCGGCGGCTAGAAAAGTCAAGGTGGGTTGGACCTCCGCGAAAGTGGACGTCCTTCCGCCGCGCCCTATGCAGTGCTACCGCTGTCTCGAGACAGGCCATGTCAGGCAGCGGTGCACAGCTTCTGTGGATCGGAGTGACCGCTGCTACAAGTGCGGTTCCTCCGGCCACCGCGCCAGACAGTGTGGCGCGGCGTCTCCGGTGTGTCCATTATGTGTGGACATACCGGGGAGACCCACAAGGCACCGGTTGGGGGGGCCGGGTTGTGCCCCCCCTCCTAGGCAGGGCCGCCGAGCACGGGCCAAGGAGGTAGTAAAGGGACCGAAGGCAGCCGTTCACGCTCTCCCGTTGGGAAAGGTCAGTAATGCCTCTTCCACTACGACGAGCAAGGAGGCAGAACAGGGGGCTATGGCCTCTCCATCGATGGAGGTAGATCAAGTCGACGGGGGGGATGGGCCCCTCCTGACATCAGAGTCGAAGGGGGAGTGTGAGCACCCCTCCCCAACTAAGAGTAAAGGCCTGGAGGAGGCCGTGAAGTCCTGAAATTCACGCTCCTCCTTCAGGCCAATTTGGCGAGGGCTCGCAGGGCACAGGACATGTTTGTCCACGCCCTGCGGGCCCAAAGGGTAGGCCTGGCCATCGCCGCCGAGCCGTACATGGTTCCCGACCAGCCCAATTGGGTTGGGAGCCTGTGCGGACTGGTAGCGATGGTCTGGGCGTGGCCGCCAGACTCCCCTCCCGTTACCATCCTGCATCGGGGGAGGGGGTTTCTGGCGGTCCAATGGGGGACAATCGCGGTGGTGGGCTGCTACGTGTCGCCCAACTGCGACCTCGCCACATATGCGGCATACCTGGACGGGGTGGGCGATTGTATCAGGAGATGCCTACCCCGCCCGGTACTGGCCCTGGGGGATTTCAATGCTCATGCAGCTGCATGGGGCAACCCCAGGACCAACCGCCGTGGCGAAGCGCTGTTGGGGTGGGCGGCTGAGCACGACCTCCGGCTGGTGAACCAGGGCTCCGAAGCCACTTTCGTAGGGCCGCAGGGAACGTCCGTCATCGATTTGACGTGGGCAACCCCTGCGGCCCTGCGACTCGTGTCGGGGTGGCGAGTGGCCGTAGAGGTGGCCACACTTAGTGACCACCTCTACATCACCATGTCGGCGAGGGCCACCTCTTCTTCGCATACTTGTTGGCCAGATCCTGGGTTTTTTTCGTGTTTGAATCATGTAGTAATGTGGTAACACACTGAAGCAGTCAATTAAACCTGGTTTCGATCAATATTTTAGAGGATAACACCGGTTAGGTCTGGGTTAGGTCTGGATTATGCCCGCATCTGGCTCATGATTTTGCCTTCTTCGCATACGTGTTGGCCACGTGTTGACGATAAAACTGTAAGATATAGGATGAATTAAGTTCCATGTCCCTAAAATTTTCCAAATCATAGATTTAAAAATGATTTAGATATTTAGATGATTTTAGTGTGGGTATTTATACAAGTATGTAAATCTCTATTTATGCATAACATGTTACCCCTAAATGGGCAAGTTAATGAATTATATAGATGTTAATTGTATAATAATAACCCTTTGTTCCTCATAAAAATTCATAACTGAATTGCTATCATTCTAAAAAAATCCATCCCAAAATATATTGTCAAAACTAGTAATAAATTATTTGAACAAGGTGATAACAGATTTGAAATATTTAATAAAATTTAAATACCAGTAGTATTAATAAAAGATAATATTAATACTATTTTGACACTGTTATTTGATTTTAATATTAATTATAGATACTTTGATTATTGATTTATTAAAACATAAAGTTAATGAAGTCCCAGTAGATTATAAATATTTTAAAGAGCATGAATTAGCATAGAATTTCATAAAAAATTTGATGAGTGATAGAAGTAACTTGAATAATCTGAATTTTGTAGCTTTTACTATATCTTTGGATATGGAATCACAGATTCATTTTATTAATAAAAATAGAGATAGTACTGATGATTTACTCAGGCTCGTTAAAGTAAGTGGGCCAAGTGGGAAGAATATTAAGATAGATGGATAGATATTGGTAAAAGTATTCTTCTTGTCCTTATATAGGAAATCTTTAATATTACAAATAAACTCTTTCTGTAAAATCTTGAACTTATCATTATAATTTATAGAATTAAAGTCAACGCATCTAATAATGAAAGTGAACTGAAGTATTTTATAGACTTGTCAAGAACGTTTTTTGGTATATTCCTAGCAAACGACCCGTTCAACGATCGGGATGAGTTATACGTAATTCGATTCGTCTAATTCAGTATATTATTTCATTAGTATATGCATTTCATTATCTGCGGAAATTCGGTATTTTTACAAAGTAACTAAGTATTTTAAATATATTCTGACAGGTTCACAGGTGGAAACAAGTGACTGTCGTTACCTGTGTTCAAAATGCCAGCTAGTCAAATGCTAATTTGTTAACAATAACATTTATTGAATGAAATTTCTGCTATTTCTGCAAATATCTCATTGAATAAATCACCATCTTTCTATTATATATACATTTACTAAATACATAATGGCTCAGGTATCCAATGAAGTTACTCTTATTGAAAATATAAAATATTGATAGTATTATATGTTAGAAAAAAGTGGTTTCTTCAATTTAATTCATGTAAGCATCAGTAATGAGATCTTGAAAATTGACGCTGTGATTAATTTTCAAATGGCCTCTGTGCCATTATTTCTACAACAAAATGTTGATTCATCAGTCTCTATCTACTCTACCCTTCCACAATTGCTGCGCAGTATTTTTATTTAATGTTAGTTATATAATATCACGACATTGCTCATAATTATATGTTAGCATATATGGTAATTTTAAAACAATATCTGTAACTGAGTTTGTTTTTAGAAAACCACGTTCTTTGCTTTTCAAATATCTTTATATAATGCAATGGCTTTTAAAAAATAAGGGTATAAACATCTCACCGTAAACCGTAAATAGTTTACATTTTAAAGATCCAGAAACAGGCGCTCATACGAATAAAACAGAAACTACGTGGAAGCATAGTAAACACTTTTTGCCTGAATATTGTCGGTTAGTATTTGCAGTTCCACACGTTTTTTAATATGTTTTTCTAACATATAATACAAAATAATAAATATTATATTTTCTATTTTCAGCAAAAAAGATAATTTCATTGGGTACTTAAGCCATTACGTGTTTTATAAACCTTCCAAGCAAGGAAAGGATGATTTATTTAATCAGTTCTTAAAAGAAATTTCAGAAATTTCATTTGATGATGATCGATTCTGTAAAAAATCAAAATATACCAGACTTAGATGATAATGAAATTTAATAATAAAAACAAGTTAAACCAACGTACTGCGTACAATAGTAATTTACTATATATTGTAAACACTGTCAGCGACGGGGAGACATTTTTTACTGTTGCTGCATGTACTGTCTACATACCTGGTTTTAATACTGTTCACCTGACCGACTCGTGGAAGTTCTATGCCTAAAAAAATGATTTTTATGCATCATACAAATTCTTCTACAAATTCCCATTTGACAATGTAGAATAGATCCAATTAGATAAATTATTTATAATTTTTAAAATGAACATAGCAACGATGGTCACTAGTTTCTATCTGTGAACCTGTCAAAAAATCTACTTGACCTTACTTTTTTACTGTAACTTTTTATAATAACTGTTAAAATACTGTTTATATTATTTATTATAATGAATCTTGTTACAAAACAAACACACTTATTTTCCATTGTGAAAAGAAAACTTAAAAACTAAAAGAACATTCCTCTACATGTGCTTCTTTCACACACACACACACACACACACACACACACACACCACACTACCCCTCTTATCTGAAACGGTAAACTCCTAAACACTAAAGAAACTAACGAATTTTAAGTCATATTTCTAACACGCCTTCTTGACTTAAAATTTATCAAAACAACAACAAAAATTTTGCCTTTCCTAACGATTTAGTCAGTACATCTGCAATTTGATCGTCCGTAGTCACACTTATTAGTCCCTTTTTTCATAATCATAAACAAAATGATAACTTATATCTATATGCTTGGAATTTTTTGAAAATTTTCCATTTTTTGATAAGGCTATCGCTCCAATATTGTCTTCATATATTTTTACTGGATTGTCATTCTTCACGTCAAAAACAGATAAAATGCCCTTAATTGGAATGATTTCTTCTACACAATCAGCAAGAGCGTAGTATTCAGCATGCGTTGAGGCTCTGGAGACAATTTTTTGTTTTTGCGATTTCCATAGTACTACATTTCCAAAAACTCGTATGATTATCCCTGTAGTCGATTTTCTGTCCGTAGTGTCTGCAGCCCAATCAGCGTCAACAAATGCATCCATTATTTCCTGAGTAGTTGAGTTATAAACAAGATTTATGGAACGAGTGTGATACAAGTATTTTAGAACACGTGTGCTGTCATAGCTATTTTGGAATCGACTTAGGTAATTGACCGCAAATGAAATGTCTGGGCGAGTACCATTTGCAATATACAATAATGCTCCAATTAAATTCCTATATTTCAGTTCTTCATCCACTATATCAGCAGGTTCAATTTTTCGATTCATTTCCATAGGTGTATCGAACCTTTTACTATTTATTATTCCGTACTTATGATTAAGATTTTCAATATATTTTTCTTGATTCAAGTATATTTCCTCTTTACTTTGGTTACGTTGTACTTCAATTCCCAAGTATTGCTTTATTTGTCCCAAGTCTTTCATGCGAAATCGTTTATTAAGCATGATCTTAACTTCATCTATAGCCATTTCATTTATACCACTGATTAATATATCATCCACATATAAAATAATATATATTTTTGTGTCGTTTATCTCTCCAGTATACAGACAGTAATCATAATCAGATCTTTTAAAATGCAAGCTTATCATGTAATTATGAAAACAATCATACCAGTCACGTGGACTTTCTCTCAATCCATAAAGCGCCTTCTTAAGTAAACAAACCTTATCTGACTGTATATTACTACCATCAGGAGGGTAGATGTAAACTTCAGACTTGATATTTCCGTTTAAAAAAGCTGTTTGAACATCCATTTGTTCTATTTTTAAATTTTTAACACATGCAATTGACAGCAACACCTTTAGCGTGCTCATTCTTGCAACCGGTGAATAAACTTCTTCATCGCTTTGGTACAACTGTTGGAAATGCGACTTTGGCGACAATGCGCGCTTTGCATACTCCATCTGTCTTAATTCTATATATCCACTTTACTTCAATTATTTTCTTATTTATTGGAACGTTGACCAAATCCCATGTGTCGTTTTCTTTTAAACCATCAAGTTCTTGTTTCATAGCCGCTTTCCATTTTCTTGACTCTTCGCAGTTCAATGGTTCTTGGTAGTTTTCAGGTATCAAAGCATTGCAATAGTTTGTATATACGACATGATCATCAAATTTCACAACATTTCACACATTATGTTACGCTTGGGGCGTGTATCTTATTTAACTTCCTCAGTTTTGCTGCATTGATCATCGTCAGTTTTATTTTCTTTTATTTTCAAAACTCTTTCTTCTTCTTCTTCTTCTTCTTCTTCTTCTTCTTCTTCTTTTGGCGTTTCCCCTTCGTATTTTTCTTCGTTATCAGTATTTCTATAAATGGTATATCTTGCACGTGACGACTTACAACTATTTTGTCATTAACCAATATCTGTATACCCTATTAATATTAATTCCTTTTTCGGCCTTTGGATTTAGCTTTGAATATCTGCATGCCTCGGGAATTCGTACAAAAGCAGTGCTTCCATATAAGTGTAAGTTTGAAACATCAGCCCTTTTATTAAAAAATATTTCATATGGTGTTTTTCTTATTCTTGTGTTTGCTAATAGGCGATTTCCAATGTAGGCAGCCGTGTAAATACATTCTGGCCAATAAAACTTGTCGACATTTGCCTCTGACAGCAAGCAGCGTGCACGATCCATTATCGTTCTGTTGTGCCTTTCGGCGACTCCGTTCAATTCGTGTGTGTATGCTGGTCCTGGTTTCAAATAAATACCTTCTCGTTTCGCTAATTCATCAAAGTTTTTGTTAAGATATGATTCTCTTCCATTGTCACATCGAATTTCTTTAATACTTTTTCCAGTTTGATTTTTTACTAATTTCCTAATATACCTAATGAAGCAATAAAAAACATCACTTTTTTGTTTTATGCAATACACAACAGCAATTTTACTGAAATCATCTATAAAAGACACAAAGTATTTCTCACCATTATGACCTGTCTGAGTTATTGGACCATGGACATCTGTATGGACTATTTGTAACAAATCATTTGCTCTTGTACGTTTGTTTTTAAATTTCAAATTTGTCATTTTATTCTCCGGACAAACTTCGCATTTTATAAATTCGTTTTCGAGTTTCACCGGTGTTCCATTTAGCAGCTGAGCTTCACACAAATATTTTAAATCTCTAAAATTTGTGTGACAAAGTATATATCTATGCCATTTTTCTATATTTGAAATTCCCATTGAACTAGTGTACGTACTTGTTTTCTTATTCTCAAGTCTGGCAACTTCTCCATTTAATTCAAAGAGTTTATTTCTTTTAACAGCAATAGCAATGAGTTTTTCTTTCGAATTACAAATTTTATTGTAATTCATTGTCTTTCTCAAACATTATTTTTAATTGTTTTGATTTACAAATACAAGAGACACTTAGTAAGTTTTGTTTCATTTCTGGTACATAGTATATACATTTTTAATCTTTATTTCCTCCGACTTGTCATTAATGTTAATCATTACATTACCAATTTTTCCAGATATTAGTTTAAAACCATCACCAACTTTAATATCAACCGGGTTTTGTAGATTTTTGGATTCATAAAAGTACTCATCTGTGTTTATTATGTGATCTGAGCAACCACTATCTAGTAGCCATTTAATATTTCTACTTCTTCTATTTTGCTACTTTTCATTACTTCAACCTTGAATGAATTGTAATTTCTACTGTCATCTAGACTCGAATTTCCAGCCACTTTTCTATCGTGTCTATTTTGTATATGTTTGAAAAGGTTGCATTTTGTAATAATTATTAAAGTTTTCTGGGCAGTAACGTTGGATGTGCCCTGACTTATTACACTGACTTAACATACCGCTTCAGTAGTCGTTGCACTGCTATGCTGATTATCCTTTGAATTGAGATACTTGTTCTGATTGCGTTGTACGTGTCGAAACCTATGACCTCTAGGATTTTTAGTTAAATTTGAACTAAACGTGCGAGTGTAATTTCTGCTGTACTCAAAGTAGTAACTTTTACCGTTTCTCTTTTGATACTCTAACAGTAATTTAGATTTTACATACTCAACTGTTTTCTCCTTCGTTGGCAGTGCATCAATAATATCAACAATACGTGAGAAGTTAACGTTAATAACAGATAATTCAATTTATCCTCTTCATTCACAGTCTCACCAGTATTTTTGAGCCTATTTATATGCGTTTCAAATTCGTTAAAGAAGTCACTTGGATTTTCACCTTCTTTCATTTTTAATTCTAACAATCTTCTTTTACACAATAGCTTTACTGCACTGTTTTTAACTAGATAAATTTCGTCAAGCTTTGCAATCATATTTTTCGCAGTCGTTTCTGATATTATTAATTCTAACTGAGTGTTTGAAATACTGTTTACGATGTAACTTTTTGCTTTAATTTCCGTTTTTATTCCAATCTTCGACTCTTATTTCAGCCGGTCTTTCATCATGTAGAATAACCTCGTTACAGTCTTTCATTTCTAAAAATAAATTTAGCCTGAATTTCCAGTTCCATAAAATATTTGTAACATGAAATCGTCCTTTTTTTCACTTGCCATGCTTCAAACTTAGGTTATCTTCCTTTCACAACTAAATTTCTTTTCTTTACTGTTAACGAACAAACCACGGACCTCTGCTACCATGTTAAAATACTGTTTATATTATTTATTATAATGAATCTTGTTACAAAACAAACACACTTATTTTCCATTGTGAAATGAAAACTTAAAAACTAAAAGAACATTTCTCGACGTGTGCTTCTTTCACACACACACACACACGCGCGCGCGCACACACTCCTAAACACTAAAGAAACTAACGAATTTTAAGTCATATTTCTAACAATAGCAGTAACAGTTTATAAAAAAATAACGAATTTCCACAGATGCATAGAAATGCATATCAATAATGTACTGAATTAGGCGAATCGAATAATGTATAACTCACCCCGATCCGTGAACGGGCCTAGCGTTTGCTAGGAATATAATGTTCCATAACTTTTCAACAAAGTCTAAAATTTTTCCCAAGGGTTTTTGAATACCTATACACTGTATAGATATCCTGTTTCCTTCAACCGAACGACATGTGTCCCTAAAAAATATATTTATAAAGTAAGTCGGTCAAGTAGGAAGAATATTCAGATATTTAAGAATATGGATATATTGGTAAAAATATCCATTCCTCTTACCTTTATGTCCTGTGTATTGGATAATATAGATTTACATACTTTTACCGCTGAATTCGAAATTCTGAACTAAACATAGGTACAGGACTCGTAAAAACCGTTTTTTATTCTTTTTATAGTTTTATCTGTTTTCCAAAAAACAACCAATTAAATTAAGTTGCAAGAATGCAAAAGCGATAAAACTTACAGAGGCTTTAATAGAAAATTATAAAACAAAATGTTTACTTAAGACTTTACCTTTTGTAAAAACCGGCGATATTGACTGTGTGTGTGTAAATCGTCGTACGTTCGTGCCCGGTGCAGTAAAACACGTGCATCGATCTAGGTTACGTACGTTCCTCACGTGCCACTTTCTCAATCTATACTTTTACATAAAAATTACTTAGAAAATCACTCCTACTCCTCATTTGGACAGAATTTTTACTTTCATGATTTTAGCGAAAAGTCGTTTTCCTGCTCGGGGAACACATATGTACAGGGTGTTCGGCCACCCCTGGGAAAAATTTTAATGGGGGATTCTAGATGCCAAAATACGAAAATACAGACGAAAATCAAGAATACCAATTTGTTGATAGAGGCTACGTTGAAAAGTTATTAACAATTAAACTCAAAAATTTCAAATCGTTCTGGAAAAATTGTTATCGGTTGCGGGGGTCAATTGCAATCATTTTTGGTGAATACACATACCTCCGAAATCTTACCCACTTTCGAGATAAAAATTCGAGAATGTGTGAAATTTTTTCGATGGAAAAGAAAAATTTCAAATCGTTTTGGAAAAATTGTTATCGGTTGCGGGGGTTACTTACAACCATTTTGGGTGAATAGTCATACCCCCCTAATCATGCGCATTTTCGAGAAAGAAATTCAGTACGGGCGGAACTTTAAACGTTAATAACTTTTTAATAAAGCCTCCATTAACAAATTGGTATTCTTGATTTTCGTCTTACTTTGGTCTCTAGAATCCCCTGGGAGAAATTGTAATGGGAGATTCTAGAGGTTAAAGTAGGATGAAAATCAAGAATACCAATTTGTTGATGGAGTAATACGATACTAAACAAGTTATTGACGTTTAAAGTTCCGCTCTTACTTTCGAATTTTTTTCTCGAAAATACGCAGGATTTCGTATGTGGTATGTCTATTCACCGAAAATAATTGTAATTGACCCCCGAAACCGAAAGTAATTTTTTCAGAACGATTTGAAATTTTCTTTTTCTTTCGTCGAAAAATTTAGGCACTGTCTGTCGATTTTTCTTAAAAATTCCTTTCTGATTTTTATTCAGTTTGTAAAATAGTTGTTTAATAATACTCTTTGTGTAGGTACCCATGAGCTCTACTCGCGAAAAAAAACGTTTCATTGGAATATATTCACTATTCACTATATCAGTAGGAGTTGCGGGGGCTGTTTGAAAATTTGACCAGTTATATGGGATTTTTCTCACTTTACGGGGTCAAGGAACAACTTTTCCAACATCTCTACATATTCTCCATTAAAATATGCGTTGTGTTGCTGTTTGAAACATTAAAATCGTTCAATCCGGCTGTCGACCAAAAAAAAAAAATGCTTGTAACTGACCCCTGCAACGAAAACTAATTCTTCCAAGACGATTCGAAATTCTTTTTTACTTGAATTCTTTTTGTCGAAACTGAGTAGGATTTCGGGGGTACGATTCTAACTGACCTCCGCGACCAAAAATAATTTTTTCAGAACGATTTGAAATTTTTTTATTTAATGTTATTAATAACTACTTTTTAACGAAACCTCAGTCGAAAAATTGATATTCTTAATTTTCGTCTTATTTTGGCTTCTAGAATCTCCCATTAAAATTTTTCCCAGGGGTGGCCAAACACCCTGTATATATTAAATCAATATTAATGAAATTACACCTTGACCGAATTCATTTCAATCCCCCCACACTAATACATATATTGTGTGTAGCCCATAAATGGTTGAGAATGGAGTCACCTTTCCTATACTGGTATTATTAGATGGTCGCAGGTCCTGCATAAATTTCAATTTACATAATTTTTGTTTTGAGTAAACTCATTTTACTTTTTTGTATATTATTACCTAATGCAACTCATATTTTCCAGCCATGCGATGTAGGAATATTTAGACGATTAAAAGTTCTCGCGCGGTCGCACGCGGTGATGTACCGTCACCGCGTCGACCGTCGCGCGGGGGTGGGGGCGGTCCCGGGCGGGCAGGAACCTGCTTGGGGCGATTTGAAGCGCCAGGCCCGGCAGTCCGTGTTGCTCGCGTGGCAGGAGCGGCTGGCTCTGCCAACCGCGGGGCACCGGACTGTCGGGGCGGTTCGGCCACTCCTGAAGGAGTGGCTGGACAGAGGCCATGGCAGCCTCACCTACCGGATGGCACAGGTATTTTCCGGGCATGGCAGCTTCGGAAGATACCTGTGCCGGATAGGGAAGGAGCCGACGGCGCGTTGCTGCCACTGCGACGCTGAGCAGGACACGGCGGATCATACCCTGGAGGTATGCCCCGCGTGGGAGGGGGAGCGCTGTGTCCTGGTCGGCGTCGTCGGGCGGGATGTCTCGCTGCCGGGCGTGGTGCGCGCCATGCTCGGCAGCGAGGAGAAGTGGAGGGCCGTGGCCTCCTTCTGCGAGAACGTAATGATGCAGAAGGAGGCCGCGGGGAGGGAGCGCGAGCTTCAGCGGCGCGCTGAAGCTCGCGCTCGTGCGGTGGCCCGAGGTCGTCGCCCGGTCGCGAGGCGTCGCGGGCGGCCGCCTCGGCGTGGCGGATGACCTAGGCTGGGAGGGGGGTCCTGAGGGGACCCTCCTCCCGCCAGGCGGCGCCGGGTCGGACCGGTTGGGGGTAGGAGTGCCTCCCCCTACCGGTCCGACGCAAGGGGAGGCACCCTCGGCGGTCTGGTGCGGCCATGAACGCCCGGCCGCCGAGGGGTGGAAACGGGGTCGCGGGCGGTTGCGAGTTGGGGCTCGCAGCCGCCACTAAACGCGGCCCCGGGACGGATAGCGGCGGGATGGAGTGGCCCCGTCCCGCCGCTATGAGGCAGTGTGTCTACTGGGGGGACCGATTGTCCCCCCGGGGGATGGGCGCGAAAGCGCGGGCACGGGGAGGATACCGGAAGAATGCTTCGAGCGATTCCCGGTATCCTCCCAAAGCGTGCCGAAGGGTCACCGTGGGGTTTTTAGTGGGCAGGTCCCGCGCCTGTCGTTGTACGGGCGCGGGGAATCCCACACACCCCTCCCACCTCTCCCCAAGGAGGTGGGAGGGAGTCTTTCGAAGAGTTTCCCCACGACAAAAAAAAAAAAAAAAAAAAAAAGACGATTAAAAGTTGCATGGCGAAGGGTAGTGCAGGAACATAGACAAAGTACGTAGGTAGACTAAACCCATTACGAAGGTGAATTTCGCACCAATATATCATACCATATATAAATTCCATGAAGAAGGAAATGCTTTTAAAGCTTGTGGTGGTCTATGACCGTTTAACTCAAATACAATTTACTAGACAAAACGTATTTCAGAAAGAAGAAAATAAATTAGAATTCATGTCGCCAGATGAAACTGACATCAATGACAGCAATATAGGTAGTTTTACATAGCATTCAAGAGCATATTCCAGATGATCTGAGAGGGGAACAATTTTCTTTTCTATATAGAAAATATTAAAATACAATCGGGACACAACTAAGACACAACACAAGACACAACTCGCAGAGAGAAAGCACTGCTGATGTTCAACGCAGTGCAGTTCATAGTAACAGTAAAACCAATACCAGTGTAGAAGACTAATTTAACAACGTTTCGCTAGAAGAAACTAATATATGATATACTGATCATTAATTAACTTTAATATTTCATGACAATGATGCTTTTACTTTTTTCTAATGGGAATTGTTTTGTTTCCGATGGTACTGAAATCAAACTACATTAATTCTACAACGTTACTTTACTTATTTTCTCGTAAAGACAAAGATTCTTCAGAATCTATTCTGGATAAACATTATCAACATTATCAAAAGATTGAAAAAACAACAAAGAAAAGAAAAGAAAAGAAAAGAAAAGAAAAGAAAAGAAAAGAAAAGAAAAGAAAAGAAAAGAAAAGAAAAGAAATATAGAAAGAGTGTGTGCAATCAAAGTTACATCAAAGACATGAAAATAGGCTCAGCTTGAAAAAATAGAAGCAATTGATAACCAGGAAAAAGAAAAACAAAGAATGAAAGAAGAACGATTAGAAAAGAAAAAAACAAGCCGAGAAATTAAAAGAAGAAAAGCTATTGAAAAAAGAAAGAAAAACAGAAAAATGAAAAGGAAAAGGAGAAAGAAAAGCAAGACGAAGAGAAGGAGAAATGTAAAACTCAAACTAAAAATAAAAATAAAGTTAAGAACGTGAAAAGAAAATAATAAATAATATTATTGTGTTGTTTTTACAGGGTGAATGTAGTAACTGAACCAGGTGGTTATGACTATGCAACATTTTTATTAGCATCTTTTTCAAACTCCACTTGGAACAACACTGTACGTATGTATGTATGGGATTATCAGGAACCGTGTTTGTTCGTTAATCGGCACACTCGTATTTATTTCGTTAAACACAGTCACACCTACTACGTACTTTTCTTCAATCTTTCTCTCTTCCGTGCTGTCTTTTCTCGCTTTCTGGGTTATTCACCCATCAGCTGTTCGGCCGTACGCTCGCCGCGTGTTGACGGCTTTTTCGGCGGTAACCGTCTTCGCTCGTGCAAACTCGTAGACAGCGAACGATTCGCTGTTCGGCCAAAAATTCGTGCGCGATTTAATAATTTTCAACTGCACGGTTCCCTACATACAGGGTGTTCGGCCATCCATGGGAAAAATTTTAATGGGGGATTCTAGAGGTAAAAATAAGACGAAAATCAAGAATACCAATTTGTTGATGGAGGCACTGTTAAAAAGTTATTAATGTTTAAAGTTCTGCTCGTACTGAATTTTTTTCTCGAATATGCGCAAGATTTCGGGGGTATGTCTATACATAAAAAATGATTGTCACCGACCCTCGCAACTGAAAATAATTTTTCACAGAACGATTTGAAATCTTTTTTTTTTCATCGAAAAATATAGGCACCCGATTAGATTTTCGGTAAGGAATTTTTTCCTCGAAAGTGCGTAGGATTTCGGGGGTATGTGTAATGACCAAAAATGATTGTAATTGACCCCTGCAACCGAAAATAATTTTTTTAGAACGATTTGAGAAATTTGCTTTCGCCGAAAAATATCAACACATACTCGAATTTTTTTCTCGAAACTGAGTAGGATTCCGAATATATGTCTACTCACTAAAAATGCTTGTAATTGACCTCCGCAGGCGAAAATAATTTTTCTGGAACGATTTGAAATTTTTGAATCAAATTGTTAATTACTTTTTAACGAAGCCTCCATCAACAAATTGATATTCTTGATTTTCGTCTTAATTTGGCCTCTAGAATATCCTATTAAAATGTTTCTCAGGGCTGGCCGAACACCCTCTATACTACTATGTTTACTAGATCCTGGGTTTTTTTCGGGTTTGAATCACGTAGTAATGTGGTACCACACTGAAGCTGTCAATTAAACCTGGTTTCGATCAATATTTTAGAGGATAACACCGGTTAGGTCTGGGTTAGGTCTGGGTTATGCCCGCATCTGGCTCATGATATTGCCTTCTTCGCATACTTGTTGGCCAGATCCTGGGTTTTTTTCGTGAATGAATCACGTAGTAATGTGGTAACACACTGAAGCTGTCAATTAAACCTGGTTTCGATCAATATTTTAGAGGATAACACCGGTTAGGTCTGGGTTAGGTCTGGGTTATGCCCGCATCTGGCTCATGATTTTGCCTTCTTCGCATACTTGTTGGCCAGATCCTGGGTTTTTTTCGTGTTTGAATCACGTAGTAATGTGGTAACACACTGAAGCTGTCAATTAAACCTGGTTTCGATCAATATTTCAGAGGATAACACCGGTTAGGTCTGGGATAGGTCTGGGAAATGCGCGCATCTGGCTTATACTTTCGCCTTCTTCGCATACTTGTTGGCCAGATCCTGGGTTTTTTTCGTGTTTGAATCACGTAGTAATGTGGTAACACACTGAAGCTGTCAATTAAACCTGGTTTCGATCAATATTTCAGAGGGTAACACCGGTTAGGTCTGCGTTAGGTCTGGGTTATGCCCGCATCTGGCTCATGATTTTGCCTTCTTCGCATACTTGTTGGCCAGATCTTGGGTTTTTTTCGTGTTTGAATCACGTAGTAATGTGGTAACACACTGAAGCAGTCAATTAAACCTGGTTTCGATCAATATTTTAGAGGATAACACCGGTTAGGTCTGGGTTAGGTCTGGGTTATGCCCGCATCTGGCTCATGATTTTGCCTTCATCGCATACTTGTTGGCCAGATCCTGGGTTTTTTCCGTGTTTGAATCACGTAGTAATGTGGTAACACACTGAAGCTGTCAATTAAACCTGGTTTCGATCAATATTTTAGAGGATAACACCGGTTAGGTCTGGGTTAGGTCTGGGATATGCGCGCATCTGGCTTATACTTTCACCTTTTTCGCAAACTTGTTGGCCAGATCCTGGGTTTTTTCCGTGTTTGATCACGTAGTAATGTGGTAACACACTGAAGCAGTCAATAAAACCTGGTTTCGATCAATATTTTAGAGGATAACACCGGTTAGGTCTGGGTTAGGTCTGGGATTTGCGCGCATCTGGCTTATACTTTCGCCTTTTTCGCAAACTTGTTGGCCAGATCCTGGGTATTTTCCGGGTTTGAATCACGTAGTAATGTGGTAACACACTGAAGCAGTCAATTAAACCTGGTTTCTATCAATATTTTAGAGGATAACACCGGTTAGGTCTGGGTTAGGTCCGGGATATGCCCGCATCTGGCTCATGATTTTGCCTTCTTCGCATACTTGTTGTCCAGATCTTGGGTTTTTTTCGTGTTTGGATCACGTAGTAATGTGGTAACACACTGAAGCAGTCAATTAAACCTGGTTTCTATCAATATTTTAGAGGATAACACCGGTTAGGTCTGGGTTAGGTCCGGGATATGCCCGCATCTGGCTCATGATTTTGCCTTCTTCGCATACTTGTTGGCCAGATCCTGGGTTTTTTTCGTGATTGAATCACGTAGTAATGTGGTAACACACTGAAGCTGTCAATTAAACCTGGTTTCGATCAATATTTTAGAGGATAACACCGGTTAGGTCTGGGTTAGGTCTGGGAAATGCGCGCATCTGGCTTATTCTTTCGCCTTCTTCGCATACTTCTTGGCCAGATCCTGGGTTTTTTTCGTGTTTGAATCACGTAGTAATGTGGTAACACCCTGAAGCAGTCAATTAAACCTGGTTTCGATCAATATTTCAGAGGATAACACCGGTTAGGTCTGGGTTAGGTCTGGGTTATGCCCGCATCTGGCTCATGATTTTGCCTTCTTCGCATACTTGTTGGCCAGATCCTGGGTTTTTTTCGTGTTTGAATCACGTAGTAATGTGGTAATACACTGAAGCAGTCAATTAAACCTGGTTTCGATCAATATTTTAGAGGATAACACCGGTTAGGTCTGGGTTAGGTCTGGGTTATGCCCGCATCTGGCTCATGATTTTGCCTTCTTCGCATACTTGTTGGCCAGATCCTGGGTTTTTTTCGTGTTTGAATCACGTAGTAATGTGGTAACACACTGAAGCTGTCAATTAAACCTGGTTTCGATCAATATTCTAGAGGATAACACCGGTTAGGTCTGGGTTAGGTCTGGGATATGCGCGCATCTGGCTTATACTTTCACCTTTCTCGCAAACTTGTTGGCCAGATCCTGGGTATTTTCCGTGTTTGAAACACGTAGTAATGTGGTAACACACTGAAGCAGTCAATTAAACCTGGTTTCGATCAATATTTCAGAGGATAACACCGGTTAGGTCTGGGTTAGGTATGGGATATGCGCGCATCTGGCTTATACTTTCGCCTTTTACGCAAACTTGTTGGCTAGATCCTGGGTTTTTTTCGGGTTTGAATAACACAGTATTGTGGTACCACACTGAAGCAGTCAATTAAACCTGGTTTCGATCAATATTTTAGAGGATAACACCGGTTAGGTCTGGATTAGGTCTGGGTTATGCCCGCATCTGGCTCATGATTTTGCCTTCTTCGCATACTTGTTGGCCAGATCCTGGGGTTCTTTCGTGTTTGAATCACGTAGTAATGTGGTAACACACTGAAGCAGTCAATTAAACTTGGTTTCGATCAATATTTTAGAGGATAACACCGGTTAGGTCTGGGTAAGGTCTGGGTTATGCCCGCCTCTGGCTCATGATTTTGCCTTCATCGCATACTTGTTGGCCAGATCCTGGGTTTTTTCCGTGTTTGAATCACGTAGTAATGTGGTAGCACACTGAAGCAGGCAATTAAACCTGGTTTCGATCAATATTTTAGAGGATAACACCGGTTAGGTCTGGGTTAGGTCTGGGATATGCGCGCATCTGGCTTATACTTTCGCCTTTTTCGCAAACTTGTTGGCTAGATCCTGGGTTTTTTTCGGGTTTGAATAACGCAGTAATGTGGTACCACACTGAAGCAGTCAATTAAACCTGGTTTCGATCAATATTTTAGGGGATAACGCCGGTTAGGTCTGGGTTAGGTCTGGGTTATGCCCGCATCTGGCTCATGATTTTGCCTTCTTCGCATACTTGTTGGCCAGATCCTGGGTTTTTTCCATGTTTGAATCACGTAGTAATGTGGTAACACACTGAAGCAGTCAATTAAACCTGGTTTCGATCAATATTTTAGAGGATAACACCGGTTAGGTCTGGGATAGGTCCGGGATATGCCCGCATCTGGCTCATGATTTTGCCTTCTTCGCATACTTGTTGGCCAGATCCTGGGTTTTTTTCGTGATTGAATCACGTAGTAATGTGGTAACACACTGAAGCTGTCAATTAAACCTGGTTTCGATCAATATTTTAGAGGATAACACCGGTTAGGTCTGGGTTAGGTCTGGGAAATGCGCGCATCTGGCTTATTCTTTCGCCTTCTTCGCATACTTCTTGGCCAGATCCTGGGTTTTTTTCGTGATTGAATCACGTAGTAATGTGGCAACACACTGAAGCAGTCAATTAAACCTGGTTTCGATCAATATTTCAGAGGATAACACCGGTTAGGTCTGGGTTAGGTCTGGGAAATGCGCGCATCTGGCTTATTCTTTCGCCTTCTTCGCATACTTCTTGGCCAGATCCTGGGTTTTTTTCGTGTTTGAATCACGTAGTAATGTGGTAACACCCTGAAGTAGTCAATTAAACCTGGTTTCGATCAATATTTCAGAGGATAACACCGGTTAGGTCTGGGTTAGGTCTGGGTTATGCCCGCATCTGGCTCATGATTTTGCCTTCTTCGCATACTTGTTGGCCAGATCCTGGGTTTTTTTCGTGTTTGAATCACGTAGTAATGTGGTAATACACTGAAGCAGTCAATTAAACCTGGTTTCGATCAATATTTTAGAGGATAACACCGGTTAGGTCTGGGTTAGGTCTGGGATATGCGCGCATCTGGCTTATACTTTCACCATTCTCGCAAACTTGTTGGCCAGATCCTGGGTATTTTCCGTGTTTGAAACACGTAGTAATGTGGTAACACACTGAAGCTGTCAATTAAACCTGGTTTCGATCAATATTTTAGAGGATAACACCGGTTAGGTCTGGGTTAGGTCTGGGAAATGCGCGCATCTGGCTTATTCTTTCGCCTTCTTCGCATACTTCTTGGCCAGATCCTGGGTTTTTTTCGTGATTGAATCACGTAGTAATGTGGCAACACACTGAAGCAGTCAATTAAACCTGGTTTCGATCAATATTTCAGAGGATAACACCGGTTAGGTCTGGGTTAGGTCTGGGAAATGCGCGCATCTGGCTTATTCTTTCGCCTTCTTCGCATACTTCTTGGCCAGATCCTGGGTTTTTTTCGTGTTTGAATCACGTAGTAATGTGGTAACACCCTGAAGCAGACAATTAAACCTGGTTTCGATCAATATTTCAGAGGATAACACCGGTTAGGTCTGGGTTAGGTCTGGGTTATGCCCGCATCTGGCTCATGATTTTGCCTTCTTCGCATACTTGTTGGCCAGATCCTGGGTTTTTTTCGTGTTTGAATCACGTAGTAATGTGGTAATACACTGAAGCAGTCAATTAAACCTGGTTTCGATCAATATTTTAGAGGATAACACCGGTTAGGTCTGGGTTAGGTCTGGGTTATGCCCGCATCTGGCTCATGATTTTGCCTTCTTCGCATACTTGTTGGCCAGATCCTGGGTTTTTTTCGTGTTTGAATCACGTAGTAATGTGGTAACACACTGAAGCTGTCAATTAAACCTGGTTTCGATCAATATTCTAGAGGATAACACCGGTTAGGTCTGGGTTAGGTCTGGGATATGCGCGCATCTGGCTTATACTTTCACCTTTCTCGCAAACTTGTTGGCCAGATCCTGGGTATTTTCCGTGTTTGAAACACGTAGTAATGTGGTAACACACTGAAGCAGTCAATTAAACCTGGTTTCGATCAATATTTCAGAGGATAACACCGGTTAGGTCTGGGTTAGGTATGGGATATGCGCGCATCTGGCTTATACTTTCGCCTTTTACGCAAACTTGTTGGCTAGATCCTGGGTTTTTTTCGGGTTTGAATAACACAGTATTGTGGTACCACACTGAAGCAGTCAATTAAACCTGGTTTCGATCAATATTTTAGAGGATAACACCGGTTAGGTCTGGATTATGCCCGCATCTGGCTCATGATTTTGCCTTCTTCGCATACTTGTTGGCCAGATCCTGGGGTTCTTTCGTGTTTGAATCACGTAGTAATGTGGTAACACACTGAAGCAGTCAATTAAACTTGGTTTCGATCAATATTTTAGAGGATAACACCGGTTAGGTCTGGGTATGGTCTGGGTTATGCCCGCCTCTGGCTCATGATTTTGCCTTCATCGCATACTTGTTGGCCAGATCCTGGGTTTTTTCCGTGTTTGAATCACGTAGTAATGTGGTAGCACACTGAAGCAGGCAATTAAACCTGGTTTCGATCAATATTTTAGAGGATAACACCGGTTAGGTCTGGGTTAGGTCTGGGATATGCGCGCATCTGGCTTATACTTTCGCCTTTTTCGCAAACTTGTTGGCTAGATCCTGGGTTTTTTTCGGGTTTGAATAACGCAGTAATGTGGTACCACACTGAAGCAGTCAATTAAACCTGGTTTCGATCAATATTTTAGGGGATAACGCCGGTTAGGTCTGGGTTAGGTCTGGGTTATGCCCGCATCTGGCTCATGATTTTGCCTTCTTCGCATACTTGTTGGCCAGATCCTGGGTTTTTTTCGTGTTTGAATCATGTAGTAATGTGGTAATACACTGAAGCAGTCAATAAAACCTGGTTTCGATCAATATTTTAGAGGATAACACCGGTTAGGTCTGGGATAGGTCCGGGATATGCCCGCATCTGGCTCATGATTTTGCCTTCTTCGCAAACTTGTTGGCCAGATCCTGGGTTTTTCTCGTGTTTGAATCACGTAGTAATGTGGTAACACACTGGATCAGTCAATTAAACCTGGTTTCGATCAATATTTCAGAGGATATCACCGGTTAGGTCTGGGTTAGGTCCGGGATATGCCCGCATCTGGCTCATGATTTTGCCTTCTTCGCATACTTGTTGGCCAGATCCTGGGTTTTTTTCGTGTTTGAATCACGTAGTAATGAGGTAATACACTGAAGCTGTCAATTAAACCTGGTTTCGATCAATATTTTAGAGGATAACACCGGTTAGGTCTGGGTTAGGTCTGGGATATGCGCGCATCTGGCTTATACTTTCACCTTTTTCGCAAACTTGTTGGCCAGATCCTGGGTTTTTTCCGTGTTTGATCACGTAGTAATGTGGTAACACACTGAAGCAGTCAATAAAACCTGGTTTCGATCAATATTTTAGAGGATAACACCGGTTAGGTCTGGGTTAGGTCTGGGATTTGCGCGCATCTGGCTTATACTTTCGCCTTTTTCGCAAACTTGTTGGCCAGATCCTGGGTATTTTCCGTGTTTGAATCACGTAGTAATGTGGTAACACACTGAAGCAGTCAATTAAACCTGGTTTCTATCAATATTTTAGAGGATAACACCGGTTAGGTCTGGGTTAGGTCCGGGATATGCCCGCATCTGGCTCATGATTTTGCCTTCTTCGCATACTTGTTGTCCAGATCTTGGGTTTTTTTCGTGTTTGAATCACGTAGTAATGTGGTAACACACTGAAGCAGTCAATTAAACCTGGTTTCTATCAATATTTTAGAGGATAACACCGGTTAGGTCTGGGTTATGTCTGGGATATGCGCGCATCTGGCTTATACTTTCGCCTTTTTCGCAAACTTGTTGGCTAGATCCTGGGTTTTTTTCGGGTTTGAATAACGCAGTAATGTGGTACCACACTGAAGCAGTCAATTAAACCTGGTTTCGATCAATATTTTAGAGGATAACACCGGTTAGGTCTGGGTTAGGTCTGGGAAATGCGCGCATCTGGCTTATTCTTTCGCCTTCTTCGCATACTTCTTGGCCAGATCCTGGGTTTTTTTCGTGATTGAATCACGTAGTAATGTGGCAACACACTGAAGCAGTCAATTAAACCTGGTTTCGATCAATATTTCAGAGGATAACACCGGTTAGGTCTGGGTTAGGTCTGGGAAATGCGCGCATCTGGCTTATTCTTTCGCCTTCTTCGCATACTTCTTGGCCAGATCCTGGGTTTTTTTCGTGTTTGAATCACGTAGTAATGTGGTAATACACTGAAGCAGTCAATTAAACCTGGTTTCGATCAATATTTTAGAGGATAACACCGGTTAGGTCTGGGTTAGGTCTGGGTTATGCCCGCATCTGGCTCATGATTTTGCCTTCTTCGCATAGTTGTTGGCCAGATCCTGGGTTTTTTTCGTGTTTGAATCACGTAGTAATGTGGTAACACACTGAAGCTGTCAATTAAACCTGGTTTCGATCAATATTCTAGAGGATGACACCGGTTAGGTCTGGGTTAGGTCTGGGATATGCGCGTATCTGGCTTATACTTTCACCTTTCTCGCAAACTTGTTGGCCAGATCCTGGGTATTTTCCGTGTTTGAAACACGTAGTAATGTGGTAACACACTGAAGCAGTCAATTAAACCTGGTTTCGATCAATATTTCAGAGGATAACACCGGTTAGGTCTGGGTTAGGTATGGGATATGCGCGCATCTGGCTTATACTTTCGCCCTTTACGCAAACTTGTTGGCTAGATCCTGGGTTTTTTTCGGGTTTGAATAACGCAGTATTGTGGTACCACACTGAAGCAGTCAATTAAACCTGGTTTCGATCAATATTTTAGAGGATAACACCGGTTAGGTCTGGATTAGGTCTGGGTTATGCCCGCATCTGGCTCATGATTTTGCCTTCTTCGCATACTTGTTGGCCAGATCCTGGGGTTCTTTCGTGTTTGAATCACGTAGTAATGTGGTAACACACTGAAGCAGTCAATTAAACTTGGTTTCGATCAATATTTTAGAGGATAACACCGGTTAGGTCTGGGTAAGGTCTGGGTTATGCCCGCCTCTGGCTCATGATTTTGCCTTCATCGCATACTTGTTGGCCAGATCCTGGGTTTTTTCCGTGTTTGAATCACGTAGTAATGTGGTAGCACACTGAAGCAGGCAATTAAACCTGGTTTCGATCAATATTTTAGAGGATAACACCGGTTAGGTCTGGGTTAGGTCTGGGATATGCGCGCATCTGGCTTATACTTTCGCCTTTTTCGCAAACTTGTTGGCTAGATCCTGGGTTTTTTTCGGGTTTGAATAACGCAGTAATGTGGTACCACACTGAAGCAGTCAATTAAACCTGGTTTCGATCAATATTTTAGGGGATAACGCCGGTTAGGCCTGGGTTAGGTCTGGGTTATGCCCGCATCTGGCTCATGATTTTGCCTTCTTCGCATACTTGTTGGCCAGATCCTGGGTTTTTCCCGTGTTTGAATCACGTAGTAATGTGGTAACACACTGAAGCAGTCAATTAAACCTGGTTTCGATCAATATTTTAGAGGATAACACCGGTTAGGTCTGGGATAGGTCCGGGATATGCCCGCATCTGGCTCATGATTTTGCCTTCTTCGCATACTTGCTGGCCAGATCCTGGGTTTTTTTCGTGTTTGAATCACGTAGTAATGTGGTAACACACTGAAGCAGTCAATTAAACCTGGTTTCGATCAATATTTCAGAGGATAACACCGGTTAGGTCTGGGTTAGGTCTGGGAAATGCGCGCATCTGGCTTATACTTTCGCCTTTTTCGCAAACTTGTTGGCTAGATCCTGGGTTTTTTTCGGGTTTGAATAACGCAGTAATGTGGTACCACACTGAAGCAGTCAATTAAACCTGGTTTCGATCAATATTTTAGAGGATAACGCCGGTTAGGTCTGGGTTAGGTCTGGGATATGCGCGCATCTGGCTTATACTTTCGCCTTTTTCGCAAACTTGTTGGCCAGATCCTGGATTTTTTCCGCGTTTGAATCACGTAGTAATGTTGTACCACACTGAGGCAGTCAATTAAACCTGGATTCGGACATTATTTTAGAGGATAACACCGGTTAGGTCTGGGTTAGGTCTGGGTTATGCCCGCATCTGGCTCACGATTTTGCCTTCTTCGCATACTTGTTGGCCAGATCCTGGGTTTTTTTCGTGTTTGAATCATGTAGTAATGTGGTAACACACTGAAGCAGTCAATTAAACCTGGTTTCGATCAATATTTCAGAGGATAACACCGGTTAGGTCTGGGTTAGGTCCGGGATATTCCCGCATCTGGCTCATGATTTTGCCTTCATCGCATACTTGTTTGCCGGATCCTGGGTTTTTTTCGTGTTTGAATCACGTAGTAATGTGGTAACACACTGAAGCAGTCAATTAAACCTGGTTTCGATCAATATTTCAGAGGATAGTACCGGTTAGGTCTGGGTTAGGTCTGGGAAGTGCGCGCATCTGGCTTATACCTTCGCCTTTTTCGCAAACTTGTAGGACAGATCCTGGGTTTCTTTCGTGTTTGAATCACGTAGTAATGTGGTAACACACTGAAGCAGTCAATTAAACCTGGTTTCGATCAATATTTTAGAGGATAACACCGGTTAGGTCTGGGTTAGGTCTGGGATATGCGCGCATCTGGCTTATACTTTCGCCTTTTTCGCAAACTTGTTGGCCAGATCCTGGATTTTTTCCGTGTTTGAATCACGTAGTAATGTTGTACCACACTGAGGCAGTCAATTAAACCTGGATTCGGACATTATTTTAGAGGATAACACCGGTTAGGTCTGGGTTAGGTCTGGGTTATGCCCGCATCTGGCTCATGATTTTGCCTTCTTCGCATACTTGTTGGCCAGATCCTGGGTTTTTTTCGTGTTTGCATCATGTAGTAATGTGGTAATACACTGAAGCAGTCAATAAAACCTGGTTTCGATCAATATTTTAGAGGATAACACCGGTTAGGTCTGGGATAGGTCCGGGATATGCCCGCATCTGGCTCATGATTTTGCCTTCTTCGCAAACTTGTTGACCAGATCCTGGGTTTTTCTCGTGTTTGAATCACGTAGTAATGTGGTAACACACTGGATCAGTCAATTAAACCTGGTTTCGATCAATATTTCAGAGGATATCACCGGTTAGGTCTGGGTTAGGTCCGGGATATGCCCTCATCTGGCTCATGATTTTGCCTTCTTCGCATACTTGTTGGCCAGATCCTGGGTTTTTTTCGTGTTTGAATCACGTAGTAATGAGGTAATACACTGAAGCAGTCAATTAAACCTGGTTTCGATCAATATTTTAGAGGATAACACCGGTTAGGTCTGGGTTAGGTCTGGGATATGCGCGCATCTGGCTTATGCATTCGCCTTTTTCGCAAACTTGTTGGCCAGATCCTGGGTTTTTTCCGTGTTTGAATCACGTAGTAATGTTGTACCACACTGAGGCAGTCAATTAAACCTGGATTCGTACAGTATTTTAGAGGATAACACCGGTTAGGTCTGGGGGAGGTCTGGGTTATGTCCGCATCTGGCTCATGATTTTGCCTTCTTCGCATACTTGTTGGCCAGATCCTGGGTTTTTTTCGTGTTTGAATCATGTAGTAATGTGGTAATACACTGAAGCAGTCAATAAAACCTGGTTTCGATCAATATTTTAGAGGATAACACCGGTTAGGTCTGGGATAGGTCCGGGATATGCCCGCATCTGGCTCATGATTTTGCCTTCTTCGCATACTTGTTGGCCAGATCCTGGGTTTTTCTCGTGTTTGAATCACGTAGTAATGTGGTAACACACTGGAGCAGTCAATTAAACCTGGTTTCGATCAATATTTCAGAGGATATCACCGGTTAGGTCTGGGTTAGGTCCGGGATATGCCCGCATCTGGCTCATGATTTTGCCTTCTTCGCATACTTGTTGGCCAGATCCTGGGTTTTTTTCGTGTTTGAATCACGTAGTAATGAGGTAATACACTGAAGCAGTCAATTAAACCTGGTTTCGATCAATATTTTAGAGGATAACACCGGTTAGGTCTGGGTTAGGTCTGGGATATGCGCGCATCTGGCTTATACTTTCGCCTTTTTCGCAAACTTGTTGGCTAGATCCTGGGTTTTTTTCGGGTTTGAATAACGCAGTAATGTGGTACCACACTGAAGCAGTCAATTAAACCTGGTTTCGATCAATATTTTAGGGGATAACGCCGGTTAGGCCTGGGTTAGGTCTGGGTTATGCCCGCATCTGGCTCATGATTTTGCCTTCTTCGCATACTTGTTGGCCAGATCCTGGGTTTTTTCCGTGTTTGAATCACGTAGTAATGTGGTAACACACTGAAGCAGTCAATTAAACCTGGTTTCGATCAATATTTTAGAGGATAACACCGGTTAGGTCTGGGATAGGTCCGGGATATGCCCGCATCTGGCTCATGATTTTGCCTTCTTCGCATACTTGTTGGCCAGATCCTGGGTTTTTTTCGTGTTTGAATCACGTAGTAATGTGGTAACACACTGAAGCAGTCAATTAAACCTGGTTTCGATCAATATTTCAGAGGATAACACCTGTTAGGTCTGGGTTAGGTCTGGGAAATGCGCGCATCTGGCTTATACTTTCGCCTTTTTCGCAAACTTGTTGGCTAGATCCTGGGTTTTTTTCGGGTTTGAATAACGCAGTAATGTGGTACCACACTGAAGCAGTCAATTAAACCTGGTTTCGATCAATATTTTAGAGGATAACGCCGGTTAGGTCTGGGTTAGGTCTGGGATATGCGCGCATCTGGCTTATACTTTCGCCTTTTTCGCAAACTTGTTGGCCAGATCCTGGATTTTTTCCGCGTTTGAATCACGTAGTAATGTTGTACCACACTGAGGCAGTCAATTAAACCTGGATTCGGACATTATTTTAGAGGATAACACCGGTTAGGTCTGGGTTAGGTCTGGGTTATGCCCGCATCTGGCTCACGATTTTGCCTTCTTCGCATACTTGTTGGCCAGATCCTGGGTTTTTTTCGTGTTTGAATCATGTAGTAATGTGGTAACACACTGAAGCAGTCAATTAAACCTGGTTTCGATCAATATTTCAGAGGATAACACCGGTTAGGTCTGGGTTAGGTCCGGGATATTCCCGCATCTGGCTCATGATTTTGCCTTCATCGCATACTTGTTTGCCGGATCCTGGGTTTTTTTCGTGTTTGAATCACGTAGTAATGTGGTAACACACTGAAGCTGTCAACTAAACCTGGTTTCGATCAATATTTTAGAGGATAACACCGGTTAGGTCTGGGATAGGTCCCGGATATGCCCGCATCTGGCTCATGATTTTGCCTTCTTCGCATACTTGTTGGCCAGATCCTGGGTTTTTTTCGTGTTTGAATCACGTAGTAATGTGGTAACACACTGAAGCAGTCAATTAAACCTGGTTTCGATCAATATTTCAGAGGATAGTACCGGTTAGGTCTGGGTTAGGTCTGGGAAGTGCGCGCATCTGGCTTATACCTTCGCCTTTTTCGCAAACTTGTAGGACAGATCCTGGGTTTCTTTCGTGTTTGAATCACGTAGTAATGTGGTAACACACTGAAGCAGTCAATTAAACCTGGTTTCGATCAATATTTTAGAGGATAACACCGGTTAGGTCTGGGTTAGGTCTGGGATATGCGCGCATCTGGCTTATACTTTCGCCTTTTTCGCAAACTTGTTGGCCAGATCCTGGATTTTTTCCGTGTTTGAATCACGTAGTAATGTTGTACCACACTGAGGCAGTCAATTAAACCTGGATTCGGACATTATTTTAGAGGATAACACCGGTTAGGTCTGGGTTAGGTCTGGGTTATGCCCGCATCTGGCTCATGATTTTGCCTTTTTCGCAAACTTGTTGGCCAGATCCTGGGTTTTTTCCGTGTTTGAATCACGTAGTAATGTTGTACCACACTGAGGCAGTCAATTAAACCTGGATTCGTACAGTATTTTAGAGGATAACACCGGTTAGGTCTGGGGGAGGTCTGGGTTATGTCCGCATCTGGCTCATGATTTTGCCTTCTTCGCATACTTGTTGGCCAGATCCTGGTTTTTTTTCGTGTTTGAATCATGTAGTAATGTGGTAATACACTGAAGCAGTCAATAAAACCTGGTTTCGATCAATATTTTAGAGGATAACACCGGTTAGGTCTGGGATAGGTCCGGGATATGCCCGCATCTGGCTCATGATTTTGCCTTCTTCGCATACTTGTTGGCCAGATCCTGGGGTTTTCTCGTGTTTGAATCACGTAGTAATGTGGTAACACACTGGAGCAGTCAATTAAACCTGGTTTCGATCAATATTTCAGAGGATATCACCGGTTAGGTCTGGGTTAGGTCCGGGATATGCCCGCATCTGGCTCATGATTTTGCCTTCTTCGCATACTTGTTGGCCAGATCCTGGGTTTTTTTCGTGTTTGAATCATGTAGTAATGAGGTAATACACTGAAGCAGTCAATTAAACCTGGTTTCGATCAATATTTTAGAGGATAACACCGGTTAGGTCTGGGTTAGGTCTGGGATATGCGCGCATCTGGCTTATGCATTCGCCTTTTTCGCAAACTTGTTGGCCAGATCCTGGGTTTTTTCCGTGTTTGAATCACGTAGTAATGTTGTACCACACTGAGGCAGTCAATTAAACCTGGATCCGTACAGTATTTTAGAGGATAACACCGGTTAGGTGTGGGGGAGGTCTGGGTTATGTCCGCATCTGGCTCATGATTTTGCCTTCTTCGCATACTTGTTGGCCAGATCCTGTGTTTTTTTCGTGTTTGAATCGCGTAGTAATGTGGTAATACACTGAAGCAGTCAATAAAACCTGGTTTCGATCAATATTTTAGAGGATAACACCGGTTAGGTCTGGGTTAGGTCTGGGTTATGCCCGCATCTGGCTCATGATTTTGCCTTCTTCGCATACTTGTTGGCCAGATCCTGGGTTTTTTTCGTGTTTGAATCACGTAGTAATGTGGTAATACACTGCAGCAGTCAATAAAACCTGGTTCCGATCAATATTTCAGAGGATAACACCGGTTAGGTCTGGGTTAAGTCTGGGATATGCGCGCATCTGGCTTATACTTTCGCCTTTTTCGCAAACTTGTTGGCTAGATCCTGGGTTTTTTTCGGGTTTGAATAACGCAGTAATGTGGTACCACACTGAAGCAGTCAATTAAACCTGGTTTCGATCAATATTTTAGAGGGTAACGCCGGTTAGGTCTGGGTTAGGTCTGCGTTTTGCCCGCATCTGGCTCATGATTTTGCCTTCTTCGCATACTTGTTGGCCAGATCCTGGGTTTTTTCCGTGTTTGAATCACGTAGTAATGTGGTAACACACTGAAGCAGTCAATTAAACCTGGTTTCGATCAATATTTTAGAGGATAACACCGGTTAGGTCTGGGATAGGTCCGGTATATGCCCGCATCTGGCTCATGATTTTGCCTTCTTCGCATACTTGTTGGCCAGATCCTGGGTTTTTTTCGTGTTTGAATCACGTAGTAATGTGGTAACACACTGAAGCAGTCAATTAAACCTGGTTTCGATCAATATTTCAGAGGATAACACCGGTTAGGTCTGGGTTAGGTCTGGGAAATGCGCGCATCTGGCTTATACTTTCGCCTTTTTCGCAAACTTGTTGGCTAGATCCTGGGTTTTTTTCGGGTTTGAATAACGCAGTAATGTGGTACCACACTGAAGCAGTCAATTAAACCTGGTTTCGATCAATATTTTAGAGGATAACGCCGGTTAGGTCTGGGTTAGGTCTGGGATATGCGCGCATCTGGCTTATACTTTCGCCTTTTTCGCAAACTTGTTGGCTAGATCCTGGGTTTTTTTCGGGTTTGAATAACGCAGTAATGTGGTACCACACTGAAGCAGTCAATAAAACCTGGTTTCGATCAATATTTCAGAGGATAACACCGGTTAGGTCTGGGTTAGGTCCGGGATATGCGCGCATCTGGCTTATACTTTCGCCTCTTTCGCAAACTTGTTGGCCAGATCCTGGATTTTTTCCGTGTTTGAATCACATAGTAATGTTGTACCACACTGAGGCAGTCAATTAAACCTGGATTCGGACATTATTTTAGAGGATAACACCGGTTAGGTCTGGGTTAGGTCTGGGTCATGCCCGCATCTGGCTCATGATTTTGCCTTCTTCGCATACTTGTTGGCCAGATCCTGGGATTTTTTCGTGTTTGAATCATGTAGTAATGTGGTAATACACTGAAGCAGTCAATAAAACCTGGTTTCGATCAATATTTTAGAGGATAACACCGGTTAGGTCTGGGATAGGTCCGGGATATGCCCGCATCTGGCTCATGATTTTGCCTTCTTCGCATACTTGTTGGCCAGATCCTGGGTTTTTCTCGTGTTTGAATCACGTAGTAATGTGGTAACACACTGGAGCAGTCAATTAAACCTGGTTTCGATCAATATTTCAGAGGATATCACCGGTTAGGTCTGGGTTAGGTCCGGGATATGCCCGCATCTGGCTCATGATTTTGCCTTCTTCGCATACTTGTTGGCCAGATCCTGGGTTTTTTTCGTGTTTGAATCACGTAGTAATGAGGTAATACACTGAAGCAGTCAATTAAACCTGGTTTCGATCAATATTTTAGAGGATAACACCGGTTAGGTCTGGGTTAGGTCTGGGATATGCGCGCATCTGGCTTATGCATTCGCCTTTTTCGCAAACTTGTTGGCCAGATCCTGGGTTTTTTCCGTGTTTGAATAACGCAGTAATGTGGTACCACACTGAAGCAGTCAATTAAACCTGGTTTCGATCAATATTTTAGAGGATAACGCCGGTTAGGTCTGGGTTAGGTCTGCGTTATGCCCGCATCTGGCTCATGATTTTGCCTTCTTCGCATACTTGTTGGCCAGATCCTGGGTTTTTTCCGTGTTTGAATCACGTAGTAATGTGGTAACACACTGAAGCAGTCAATTAAACTTGGTTTCGATCAATATTTTAGAGGATAACACCGGTTAGGTCTGGGTTAGGTCTGCGTTATGCCCGCATCTGGCTCATGATTTTGCCTTCTTCGCATACTTGTTGGCTAGATCCTGGGTTTTTTTCGGGTTTGAATAACGCAGTAATGTGGTACCACACTGAAGCAGTCAATTAAACCTGGTTTCGATCAATATTTTAGAGGATAACGCCGGTTAGGTCTGGGTTAGGTCTGGGTTATGCCCGCATCTGGCTCATGATTTTGCCTTCTTCGCATACTTGTTGGCCAGATCCTGGGTTTTTTTCGTGTTTGAATCATGTAGTAATGTGGTAACACACTGAAGCAGTCAATTAAACCTGGTTTCGATTAATATTTCAGAGGATAACGCCGGTTAGGTCTGGGTTAGGTCTGGGTTATGCCCGCATCTGGCTCATGATTTTGCCTTCTTCGCATACTTGTTGGCCAGATCCTGGGTTTTTTTCGTGTTTGAATCATGTAGTAATGTGGTAATACACTGAAGCAGTCAATAAAACCTGGTTTCGATCAATATTTTAGAGGATAACACCGGTTAGGTCTGGGATAGGTCCGGGATATGCCCGCATCTGGCTCATGATTTTGCCTTTTTCGCAAACTTGTTGGCCAGATCCTGGATTTTTTCCGTGTTTGAATCACATAGTAATGTTGTACCACACTGAGGCAGTCAATTAAACCTGGATTCGGACATTATTTTAGAGGTTAACACCGGTTAGGTCTGGGTTAGGTCTGGGTCATGCCCGCATCTGGCTCATGATTTTGCCTTCTTCGCATACTTGTTGGCCAGATCCTGGGTTTTTTTCGTGTTTGAATCATGTAGTAATGTGGTAACACACTGAAGCAGTCAATTAAACCTGGTTTCGATCAATATTTCAGAGGATAACACCGGTTAGGTCTGGGTTAGGTCTGGGATATGCGCGCATCTGGCTTATACTTTCGCCTTTTTCGCAAACTTGTTGGCCAGATCCTGGATTTTTTCCGTGTTTGAATCACGTAGTAATGTTGTACCACACTGAGGCAGTCAATTAAACCTGGATTCGGACATTATTTTAGAGGATAACACCGGTTAGGTCTGGGTTAGGTCTGGGTTATGCCCGCATCTGGCTCATGATTTTGCCTTCTTCGCATACTTGTTGGCCAGATCCTGGGTTTTTTTCGTGTTTGAATCACGTAGTAATGTGGTAACACACTGAAGCAGTCAATTAAACCTGGTTTCGATCAATATTTCGGAGGATAACACCGGTTAGGTCTGGGTTAGGTCTGGGATATGCGCGCATCTGGCTTATACTTTCACCTTTTTCGCAAACTTGTTGGCCAGATCCTAGGTTTTTTTCGTGTTTCAATCACGTAGTAATGTGGTAACACACTGAGGCAGTCAATTAAACCTGGTTTCGATCAATATTTTAGAGGATAACACCGGTTAGGTCTGGGATAGGTCCGGGATATGCCCGCATCTGGCTCATGATTTTGCCTTCTTCGCATACTTGTTGGCCAGATCCTGGGTTTTTTCCGTGTTTGAATCACGTAGTAATGTGGTAACACACTGAGGCAGTCAATTAAACCTGGTTTCGATCAATATTTTAGAGGATAACACCGGTTAGGTCTGGGTTAGGTCTGGGTTATGCCCGCATCTGGCTCATGATTTTGCCTTCTTCGCATACTTGTTGGCCAGATCCTGGGTTTTTTTCGTGTTTGAATCACGTAGTAATGTGGTAACACACTGAAGCAGTCAATTAAACCTGGTTTCGATCAATATTTTAGAGGATAACACCGGTTAGGTCTGGATTAGGTCTGGGTTATGCCCGCATCTGGCTCATGATTTTGCCTTCATCGCATACTTGTTGGCCAGATCCTGGGTTTTTTCCGTGTTTGAATCACGTAGTAATGTGGTAACACACTGAAGCAGTCAATTAAACCTGGTTTCGATTAATATTTCAGAGGATAACGCCGGTTAGGTCTGGGTTAGGTCTGGGTTATGCCCGCATCTGGCTCATGATTTTGCCTTCTTCGCATACTTGTTGGCCAGATCCTGGGTTTTTTTCGTGTTTGAATCACGTAGTAATGTGGTAATACACTGAAGCAGTCAATAAAACCTGGTTTCGATCAATATTTTAGAGGATAACACCGGTTAGGTCTGGGATAGGTCCGGGATATGCCCGCATCTGGCTCATGATTTTGCCTTCTTCGCATACTTGTTGGCCAGATCCTGGGTTTTTTTCGTGTTTGAATCACGTAGTAATGTGGTAACACACTGAAGCAGTCAATTAAACCTGGTTTCGATCAATATTTCAGAGGATAACACCGGTTAGGTCTGGGTTAGGTCTGGGATTTGCCCGCATCTGGCTTATACTTTCGCCTTTTTCGCAAACTTGTTGGCCAGATCCTGGGTATTTTCCGTGTTTGAATCACGTAGTAATGTGGTAATACACTGAAGCAGTCAATTCAACCTGGTTTCGATCAATATTTCAGAGGATAACACCGGTTAGGTCTGGGATAGGTCCGGGATATGTCCGCATCTGGCTCATGATTTTGCCTTCTTCGCATACTTGTTGGCCAGATCCTGGGTTTTTTCCGTGTTTGAATCACGTAGTAATGTGGTAACACACTGAAGCAGTCAAGTAAACCTGGTTTCGATCAATATTTCAGAGGATAACACCGGTTAGGTCTGGGTTAGGTCCGGGATATGCCCGCATCTGGCTCATGAATTTGCCTTCTTCGCATACTTGTTTGCCGGATCCTGGGTTTTTTTCGTGTTTGAATCACGTAGTAATGTGGTAACACACTGAAGCTGTCAATTAAACCTGGTTTCGATCAATATTTTAGAGGATAACACCGGTTAGGTCTGGGTTAGGTCTGGGTTATGCCCGCATCTGGCTCATGATTTTGCATTCTTCGCATACTTGTTTGCCGGATCCTGGGCTTTTTCGCGTTTGAATCACGTAGTAATGTGGTAACACACTGAAGCTGTCAATTAAACCTGGTTTCCATGAATATTTTAGAGGATAACACCGGTTAGGTCTGGGTTAGGTCTGGGATATGCGCGCATCTGGCTTATACTTTCACCTTTTTCGCAAACTTGTTGGCCAGATCCTGGGTTTTTTTCGTGTTTGAATCACGTAGTAATGTGGTAATACACTGAAGCAGTCAATAAAACCTGGTTTCGATCAATATTTTAGAGGATAACACCGGTTAGGTCTGGGATAGGTCCGGGATATGCCCGCATCTGGCTCATGATTTTGCCTTCTTCGCATACTTGTTGGCCAGATCCTGGGTTTTTTTCGTGTTTGAATCACGTAGTAATGTGGTAACACACTGAAGCAGTCAATTAAACCTGGTTTCGATCAATATTTCAGAGGATAACACCGGTTAGGTCTGGGTTAGGTCTGGGATTTGCCCGCATCTGGCTTATACTTTCGCCTTTTTCGCAAACTTGTTGGCCAGATCCTGGGTATTTTCCGTGTTTGAATCACGTAGTAATGTGGTAATACACTGAAGCAGTCAATTCAACCTGGTTTCGATCAATATTTCAGAGGATAACACCGGTTAGGTCTGGGATAGGTCCGGGATATGTCCGCATCTGGCTCATGATTTTGCCTTCTTCGCATACTTGTTGGCCAGATCCTGGGTTTTTTCCGTGTTTGAATCACGTAGTAATGTGGTAACACACTGAAGCAGTCAAGTAAACCTGGTTTCGATCAATATTTCAGAGGATAACACCGGTTAGGTCTGGGTTAGGTCCGGGATATGCCCGCATCTGGCTCATGAATTTGCCTTCTTCGCATACTTGTTTGCCGGATCCTGGGTTTTTTTCGTGTTTGAATCACGTAGTAATGTGGTAACACACTGAAGCTGTCAATTAAACCTGGTTTCGATCAATATTTTAGAGGATAACACCGGTTAGGTCTGGGTTAGGTCTGGGTTATGCCCGCATCTGGCTCATGATTTTGCATTCTTCGCATACTTGTTTGCCGGATCCTGGGCTTTTTCGCGTTTGAATCACGTAGTAATGTGGTAACACACTGAAGCTGTCAATTAAACCTGGTTTCCATGAATATTTTAGAGGATAACACCGGTTAGGTCTGGGTTAGGTCTGGGATATGCGCGCATCTGGCTTATACTTTCACCTTTTTCGCAAACTTGTTGGCCAGATCCTGGGTTATTTCCGTGTTTGAATCACGTAGTAATGTGGTAACACACTGAAGCAGTCAATAAAACCTGGTTTCGATCAATATTTTAGAGGATAACACCGGTTAGGTCTGGGTTAGGTCCGGGATATGCCCGCCTCTGGCTCATGATTTTGCCTTCATCGCATACTTGTTGGCCAGATCCTGGGTTTTTTCCGTGTTTGAATCACGTAGTAATGTGGTAACACACTGAAGCAGTCAATTAAACCTGGTTTCGATCAATATTTCAGAGGATAACACCGGTTAGGTCTGGGTTAGGTCCGGGATATGCCCGCATCTGGCTCATGATTTTGCCTTCTTCGCATACTTGTTGGCCAGATCCTGGGTTTTTTTCGTGTTTGAATCACGTAGTAATGTGGTAACACACTGAAGCAGTCAATTAAACCTGGTTTCGATCAATATGTTAGAGGATAACACCGGTTAGGTCTGGGTTAGGTCTGGGTTATGCCCGCATCTGGCTCATGATTTTGCCTTCTTCGCATACTTGTTGGCCAGATCCTGGGTTTTTTTCGTGTTTGAATCACGTAGTAATGAGGTAATACACTGAAGCAGTCAATTAAACCTGGTTTCGATCAATATTTTAGAGGATAACACCGGTTAGGTCTGGGTTAGGTCTGGGATATGCGCGCATCTGGCTTATGCATTCGCCTTTTTCGCAAACTTGTTGGCCAGATCCTGGGTTTTTTCCGTGTTTGAATCACGTAGTAATGTTGTACCACACTGAGGCAGTCAATTAAACCTTGATTCGTACAGTATTTTGGAGGATAACACCGGTTACGTCTGGGTGAGGTCTGGGTTATGCCCGCATCTGGCTCATGATTTCGCCTTCTTCGCATACTTGTTGGCCAGATCCTGGGTTTTTTTCGTGTTTGAATCACGTAGTAATGTGGTAATACACTGAAGCAGTCAATAAAACCTGGTTTCGATCAATATTTTAGAGGATAACACCGGTTAGGTCTGGGTTAGGTCTGGGTTATGCCCGCATCTGGCTCATGATTTTGCCTTCTTCGCATACTTGTTGCCCAGATCCTGGGTTTTTTTCGTGTTTGAATCACGTAGTAATGTGGTAACACACTGAAGCAGTCAATTAAACCTGGTTTCGATCAATATTTTAGAGGATAACACCGGTTAGGTCTGGGTTAGGTCTGGGTTATGCCCGCATCTGGCTCATGATTTTGCCTTCATCGCATACTTGTTGGCCAGATCCTGGGTTTTTTCCGTGTTTGAATCACGTAGTAATGTGGTAACACACTGAAGCAGTCAATTAAACCTGGTTTCGATCAATATTTTAGAGGATAACGCCGGTTAGGTCTGGGTTAGGTCTGGGATATGCGCGCATCTGGCTTATACTTTCGCCTTTTTCGCAAACTTGTTGGCAAGATCCTGGATTTTTTCCATGTTTGAATCACGTAGTAATGTTGTACCACACTGAGGCAGTCAATTAAACCTGGATTCGGACATTATTTTAGAGGTTAACACCGGTTAGGTCTGGGTTAGGTCTGGGTCATGCCCGCATCTGGCTCATGATTTTGCCTTCTTCGCATACTTGTTGGCCAGATCCTGGGTTTTTTTCGTGTTTGAATCATGTAGTAATGTGGTAACACACTGAAGCAGTCAATTAAACCTGGTTTCGATCAATATTTCAGAGGATAACACCGGTTAGGTCTGGGTTAGGTCTGGGATATGCGCGCATCTGGCTTATACTTTCGCCTTTTTCGCAAACTTGTTGGCCAGATCCTGGATTTTTTCCGTGTTTGAATCACGTAGTAATGTTGTACCACACTGAGGCAGTCAATTAAACCTGGATTCGGACATTATTTTAGAGGATAACACCGGTTAGGTCTGGGTTAGGTCTGGGTTATGCCCGCATCTGGCTCATGATTTTGCCTTCTTCGCATACTTGTTGGCCAGATCCTGGGTTTTTTTCGTGTTTGAATCACGTAGTAATGTGGTAACACACTGAAGCAGTCAATTAAACCTGGTTTCGATCAATATTTCGGAGGATAACACCGGTTAGGTCTGGGTTAGGTCTGGGATATGCGCGCATCTGGCTTATACTTTCACCTTTTTCGCAAACTTGTTGGCCAGATCCTAGGTTTTTTTCGTGTTTCAATCACGTAGTAATGTGGTAACACACTGAGGCAGTCAATTAAACCTGGTTTCGATCAATATTTTAGAGGATAACACCGGTTAGGTCTGGGATAGGTCCGGGATATGCCCGCATCTGGCTCATGATTTTGCCTTCTTCGCATACTTGTTGGCCAGATCCTGGGTTTTTTCCGTGTTTGAATCACGTAGTAATGTGGTAACACACTGAGGCAGTCAATTAAACCTGGTTGCGATCAATATTTTAGAGGATAACACCGGTTAGGTGTGGGTTAGGTCTGGGTTATGCCCGCATCTGGCTCATGATTTTGCCTTCTTCGCATACTTGTTGGCCAGATCCTGGGTTTTTTTCGTGTTTGAATCACGTAGTAATGTGGTAACACACTGAAGCAGTCAATTAAACCTGGTTTCGATCAATATTTCGGAGGATAACACCGGTTAGGTCTGGGTTAGGTCTGGGATATGCGCGCATCTGGCTTATACTTTCACCTTTTTCGCAAACTTGTTGGCCAGATCCTAGGTTTTTTTCGTGTTTCAATCACGTAGTAATGTGGTAACACACTGAGGCAGTCAATTAAACCTGGTTTCGATCAATATTTTAGAGGATAACACCGGTTAGGTCTGGGATAGGTCCGGGATATGCCCGCATCTGGCTCATGATTTTGCCTTCTTCGCATACTTGTTGGCCAGATCCTGGGTTTTTTCCGTGTTTGAATCACGTAGTAATGTGGTAACACACTGAGGCAGTCAATTAAACCTGGTTTCGATCAATATTTTAGAGGATAACACCGGTTAGGTCTGGGTTAGGTCTGGGTTATGCCCGCATCTGGCTCATGATTTTGCCTTCTTCGCATACTTGTTGGCCAGATCCTGGGTTTTTTTCGTGTTTGAATCACGTAGTAATGTGGTAACACACTGAAGCAGTCAATTAAACCTGGTTTCGATCAATATTTTAGAGGATAACACCGGTTAGGTCTGGGATAGGTCCGGGATATGCCCGCATCTGGCTCATGATTTTGCCTTCTTCGCATACTTGTTGGCCAGATCCTGGGTTTTTTTCGTGTTTGAATCACGTAGTAATGTGGTAACACACTGAAGCAGTCAATTAAACCTGGTTTAGATCAATATTTTAGAGGATAACACCGGTTAGGTATGGGTTAGGTCTGGGTTATGCCCGCATCTGGCTCATGATTTTGCATTCTTCGCATACTTGTTTGCCGGATCCTGGGCTTTTTCGCGTTTGAATCACGTAGTAATGTGGTAACACACTGAAGCTGTCAATTAAACCTGGTTTCCATGAATATTTTAGAGGATAACACCGGTTAGGTCTGGGTTAGGTCTGGGATATGCGCGCATCTGGCTTATACTTTCACCTTTTTCGCAAACTTGTTGGCCAGATCCTGGGTTATTTCCGTGTTTGAATCACGTAGTAATGTGGTAACACACTGAAGCAGTCAATAAAACCTGGTTTCGATCAATATTTTAGAGGATAACACCGGTTAGGTCTGGGTTAGGTCCGGGATATGCCCGCCTCTGGCTCATGATTTTGCCTTCATCGCATACTTGTTGGCCAGATCCTGGGTTTTTTCCGTGTTTGAATCACGTAGTAATGTGGTAACACACTGAAGCAGTCAATTAAACCTGGTTTCGATCAATATTTCAGAGGATAACACCGGTTAGGTCTGGGTTAGGTCCGGGATATGCCCGCATCTGGCTCATGATTTTGCCTTCTTCGCATACTTGTTGGCCAGATCCTGGGTTTTTTTCGTGTTTGAATCACGTAGTAATGTGGTAACACACTGAAGCAGTCAATTAAACCTGGTTTCGATCAATATGTTAGAGGATAACACCGGTTAGGTCTGGGTTAGGTCTGGGTTATGCCCGCATCTGGCTCATGATTTTGCCTTCTTCGCATACTTGTTGGCCAGATCCTGGGTTTTTTTCGTGTTTGAATCACGTAGTAATGAGGTAATACACTGAAGCAGTCAATTAAACCTGGTTTCGATCAATATTTTAGAGGATAACACCGGTTAGGTCTGGGTTAGGTCTGGGATATGCGCGCATCTGGCTTATGCATTCGCCTTTTTCGCAAACTTGTTGGCCAGATCCTGGGTTTTTTCCGTGTTTGAATCACGTAGTAATGTTGTACCACACTGAGGCAGTCAATTAAACCTTGATTCGTACAGTATTTTGGAGGATAACACCGGTTACGTCTGGGTGAGGTCTGGGTTATGCCCGCATCTGGCTCATGATTTCGCCTTCTTCGCATACTTGTTGGCCAGATCCTGGGTTTTTTTCGTGTTTGAATCACGTAGTAATGTGGTAATACACTGAAGCAGTCAATAAAACCTGGTTTCGATCAATATTTTAGAGGATAACACCGGTTAGGTCTGGGTTAGGTCTGGGTTATGCCCGCATCTGGCTCATGATTTTGCCTTCTTCGCATACTTGTTGCCCAGATCCTGGGTTTTTTTCGTGTTTGAATCACGTAGTAATGTGGTAACACACTGAAGCAGTCAATTAAACCTGGTTTCGATCAATATTTTAGAGGATAACACCGGTTAGGTCTGGGTTAGGTCTGGATTATGCCCGCATCTGGCTCATGATTTTGCCTTCATCGCATACTTGTTGGCCAGATCCTGGGTTTTTTCCGTGTTTGAATCACGTAGTAATGTGGTAACACACTGAAGCAGTCAATTAAACCTGGTTTCGATCAATATTTTAGAGGATAACGCCGGTTAGGTCTGGGTTAGGTCTGGGATATGCGCGCATCTGGCTTATACTTTCGCCTTTTTCGCAAACTTGTTGGCCAGATCCTGGATTTTTTCCATGTTTGAATCACGTAGTAATGTTGTACCACACTGAGGCAGTCAATTAAACCTGGATTCGGACATTATTTTAGAGGATAACACCGGTTAGGTCTGGGATAGGTCCGGGATATGCGCGCATCTGGCTCATGATTTTGCCTTCTTCGCATACTTGTTGGCCAGATCCTGGGTTTTTTTCGTGTTTGAATCACGTAGTAATGTGGTAACACACTGAAGCAGTCTATTAAACCTGGTTTCGATCAATATTTCAGAGGATAACACCGGTTAGGTCTGGGTTAGGTCTGGGATATGCGCGCATCTGGCTTATACTTTCGCTTTTTTCGCAAACTTGTTGGCCAGATCCTGGATTTTTTTCGTGTTTGAATCACGTAGTAATGTGGTAACACACTGAAGCAGTCAACTGAACCTGGTTTCGATCAATATTTCAGAGGATAACACCGGTTAGGTCTGGGTTAGGTCTGGGATATGCCCGCATCTGGCTCATGATTTTGCATTCTTCGCATACTTGTTGGCCAGATCCTGGGTTTTTTCCGTGTTTGATCACGTAGTAATGTGGTAACACACTGAAGCAGTCAATAAAACCTGGTTTCGATCAATATTTTAGAGGATAACACCGGTTAGGTCTGGGTTAGGTCTGGGATTTGCGCGCATCTGGCTTATACTTTCGCCTTTTTCGCAAACTTGTTGGCCAGATCCTGGGTATTTTCCGTGTTTGAATCACGTAGTAATGTGGTAATACACTGAAGCAGTCAATTAAACCTGGTTTCGATCAATATTTCAGAGGATAACACCGGTTAGGTCTGGGATAGGTCCGGGATATGCCCGCATCTGGCTCATGATTTTGCCTTCTTCGCATACTTGTTTGCCGGATCCTCGGTTTTTTTCGTGTTTGAATCACGTAGTAATGTGGTAACACACTGAAGCTGTCAATTAAACCTGGTTTCGATCAATATTTTAGAGGATAACACCGGTTAGGTCTGGGTTAGGTCTGGGTTATGCCCGCATCTGGCTCATGATTTTGCATTCTTCGCATACTTGTTTGCCGGATCCTGGGCTTTTTCGCGTTTGAATCACGTAGTAATGTGGTAACACACTGAAGCAGTCAATTAAACCTGGTTTCGATCAATATTTCAGAGGATAACACCGGTTAGGTCTGGGTTAGGTCCGGGATATGCCCGCATCTGGCTCATGATTTTGACTTCTTCGCATACTTGTTTGCCGGATCCTGGGTTTTTTTCGTGTTTGAATCACGTAGTAATGTGGTAACACACTGAAGCAGTCAATTAAACCTGGTTTCGATCAATATTTCAGAGGATAACACCGGTTAGGTCAGGGTTAGGTCTGGGAAATGCGCGCATCTGGCTTATACTTTCGCCTTTTTCGCAAACTTGTTGGCCAGATCCTGGGTTTTTTTCGTGTTTGAATCACGTAGTAATGTGGTAACACACTGAAGCAGTCAATTAAACCTGGTTTCGATCAATATTTTAGAGGATAACACCGGTTAGGTCTGGGTTAGGTCTGGGATATGCGCGCATATGGCTTATACTTTCGCCTTTTTCGCAAACTTGTTGGCCAGATCCTGGATTTTTTCCGTGTTTGAATCACGTAGTAATGTTGTACCACACTGAGGCAGTCAATTAAACCTGGATTCGGACATTATTTTAGAGGATAACACCGGTTAGGTCTGGGTTAGGTCTGGGTTATGCCCGCATCTGGCTCATGATTTTGTCTTCTTCGCATACTTGTTGGCCAGATCCTGGGTTTTTTTCGTGTTTGAATCACGTAGTAATGTGGTAACACACTGAAGCAGTCAATTAAACCTGGTTTCGATCAATATTTCAGAGGATAACACCGGTTAGGTCTGGGTTAGGTCTGGGATATGCGCGCATCTGGCTTATACTTTCGCCTTTTTCGCAAACTTGTTGGCCAGATCCTGGATTTTTTTCGTGTTTGAATCACGTAGTAATGAGGTAACACACTGAAGCAGTCAACTAAACCTGGTTTCGATCAATATTTCAGAGGATAACACCGGTTAGGTCTGGGTTAGGTCTGGGATATGCCCGCATCTGGCTCATGATTTTGCATTCTTCGCATACTTGTTGGCCAGATCCTGGGTTTTTTCCGTGTTTGATCACGTAGTAATGTGGTAACACACTGAAGCAGTCAATAAAACCTGGTTTCGATCAATATTTTAGAGGATAACACCGGTTAGGTCTGGGTTAGGTCTGGGATTTGCGCGCATCTGGCTTATACTTTCGCCTTTTTCGCAAACTTGTTGGCCAGATCCTGGGTATTTTCCGTGTTTGAATCACGTAGTAATGTGGTAATACACTGAAGCAGTCAATTAAACCTGGTTTCGATCAATATTTCAGAGGATAACACCGGTTAGGTCTGGGATAGGTCCGGGATATGCCCGCATCTGGCTCATGATTTTGCCTTCTTCGCATACTTGTTTGCCGGATCCTGGGTTTTTTTCGTGTTTGAATCACGTGGTAATGAGGTAACACACTGAAGCTGTCAATTAAACCTGGTTTCGATCAATATTTTAGAGGATAACACCGGTTAGGTCTGGGTTAGGTCTGGGTTATGCCCGCATCTGGCTCATGATTTTGCATTCTTCGCATACTTGTTTGCCGGATCCTGGGCTTTTTCGCGTTTGAATCACGTAGTAATGTGGTAACACACTGAAGCTGTCAATTAAACCTGGTTTCCATCAATATTTTAGAGGATAACACCGGTTAGGTCTGGGTTAGGTCTGGGATATGCGCGCATCTGGCTTATACTTTCACCTTTTTCGCAAACTTGTTGGCCAGATCCTGGGTTTTTTCCGTGTTTGAATCACGTAGTAATGTGGTAACACACTGAAGCAGTCAATAAAACCTGGTTTCGATCAATATTTTAGAGGATAACACCGGTTAGGTCTGGGTTAGGTCTGGGATTTGCGCGCACCTGGCTTATACTTTCGCCTTTTTCGCAAACTTGTTGGCCAGATCCTGGGTATTTTCCGTGTTTGAATCACGTAGTAATGTGGTAATACACTGATGCAGTCAATAAAACCTGGTTTCGATCAATATTTCAGAGGATAACACCGGTTAGGTCTCGGATAGGTCCGGGATATGCCCGCATCTGGCTCATGATTTTGCCTTCTTCGCATACTTGTTGGCCAGATCCTGGGTTTTTTTCGTGTTTGAATCACGTAGTAATGTGGTAACACACTGAAGCAGTCAATTAAACCTGGTTTCGATCAATATTTTAGAGGATAACACCGGTTAGGTCTGGGTTAGGTCTGGGTTATGCCCGCATCTGGCTCATGATTTTGCCTTCTTCGCATACTTGTTGGCCAGATCCTGGGTTTTTTTCGTGTTTGAATCACGTAGTAATGTGGTAACACACTGAAGCAGTCAATTAAACCTGGTTTCGATCAATATTTTAGAGGATAACACCGGTTAGGTCTGGGTTAGGTCTGGGTTATGCCCGCATCTGGCTCATGATTTTGCCTTCTTCGCATACTTGTTGGCCAGATCCTGGGTTTTTTTCGTGTTTGAATCACGTAGTAATGTGGTAACACACTGAAGCAGTCAATTAAACCTGGTTTCGATCAATATTTTAGAGGATAACGCCGGTTAGGTCTGGGTTAGGTCTGGGATATGCGCGCATCTGGCATATACTTTCGCCTTTTTCGCAAACTTGTTGGCCAGATCCTGGATTTTTTCCATGTTTGAATCACGTAGTAATGTTGTACCACACTGAGGCAGTCAATTAAACCTGGATTCGGACATTATTTTAGAGGATAACACCGGTTAGGTCTGGGTTAGGTCTGGGTTATGCCCGCATCTGGCTCACGATTTTGCCTTCTTCGCATACTTGTTGGCCAGATCCTGGGTTTTTTTCGTATTTGAATCATGTAGTAATGTGGTAACACACTGAAGCCGTCAATTAAACCTGGTTTCGATCAATATTTCAGAGGATAACACCGGTTAGGTCTGGGTTAGGTCCGGGATATGCCCGCGTCTGGCTCATGATTTTGCCTTCTTCGCATACTTGTTTGCCGGATCCTGGGTTTTTTTCGTGTTTGAATCACGTAGTAATGTGGTAACACACTGAAGCTGTCAATTAAACCTGGTTTCGATCAATATTTTAGAGGATAACACCGGTTAGGTCTGGGATAGGTCCGGGATATGCGCGCATCTGGCTCATGATTTTGCCTTCTTCGCATACTTGTTGGCCAGATCCTGGGTTTTTTTCGTGTTTGAATCACGTAGTAATGTGGTAACACACTGAAGCAGTCAATTAAACCTGGTTTCGATCAATATTTCAGAGGATAACACCGGTTAGGTCTGGGTTAGGTCTGGGAAATGCGCGCATCTGGCTTATACTTTCGCCTTTTTCGCAAACTTGTTGGCCAGATCCTGGGTTTTTTTCGTGTTTGAATCACGTAGTAATGTGGTAACACACTGAAGCAGTCAATTAAACCTGGTTTCGATCAATATTTTAGAGGATAACACCGGTTAGGTCTGGGTTAGGTCTGGGTTATGCCCGCATCTGGCTCATGATTTTGCCTTCTTCGCATACTTGTTGGCCAGATCCTGGGTTTTTTTCGTGTTTGAATCACGTAGTAATGTGGTAACACACTGAAGCAGTCAATTAAACCTGGTTTCGATCAATATTTTAGAGGATAACGCCGGTTAGGTCTGGGTTAGGTCTGGGATATGCGCGCATCTGGCATATACTTTCGCCTTTTTCGCAAACTTGTTGGCCAGATCCTGGATTTTTTCCATGTTTGAATCACGTAGTAATGTTGTACCACACTGAGGCAGTCAATTAAACCTGGATTCGGACATTATTTTAGAGGATAACACCGGTTAGGTCTGGGTTAGGTCTGGGTTATGCCCGCATCTGGCTCATGATTTTGCCTTCTTCGCATACTTGTTGGCCAGTTCCTGGGTTTTTTTCGTGTTTGAATCACGTAGTAATGTGGTAACACACTGAAGCAGTCAATTAAACCTGGTTTCGATCAATATTTCAGAGGATAACACCGGTTAGGTCTGGGTTAGGTCTGGGATATGCGCGCATCTGGCTTATACTTTCGCCTTTTTCGCAAACTTGTTGGCCAGATCCTGGATTTTTTTCGTGTTTGAATCACGTAGTAATGTAGTAACACACTGAAGCAGTCAACTAAACCTGGTTTCGATCAATATTTCAGAGGATAACACCGGTTAGGTCTGGGTTAGGTCTGGGATATGCCCGCATCTGGCTCATGATTTTGCATTCTTCGCATACTTGTTGGCCAGATCCTGGGTTTTTTCCGTGTTTGATCACGTAGTAATGTGGTAACACACTGAAGCAGTCAATAAAACCTGGTTTCGATCAATATTTTAGAGGATAACACCGGTTAGGTCTGGGTTAGGTCTGGGATTTGCGCGCATCTGGCTTATACTTTCGCCTTTTTCGCAAACTTGTTGGCCAGATCCTGGGTATTTTCCGTGTTTGATTCACGTAGTAATGTGGTAACACACTGAAGCTGTCAATTAAACCTGGTTTCGATCAATATTTTAGAGGATAACACCGGTTAGGTCTGGGTTAGGTCTGGGTTATGCCCGCATCTGGCTCATGACTTTGCCTTCTTCGCATACTTGTTGGCCAGATCCTGGGTTTTTTTCGTGTTTGAATCACGGAGTAATGTGGTAACAAACTGAAGCAGTCAATAAAACCTGGTTTCGATCAATATTTTAGAGGATAACGCCGGTTAGGTCTGGGTTAGGTCTGGGATATGCGCGCATCTGGCTTATACTTTCGCCTTTTTCGCAAACTTGTTGGCCAGATCCTGGATTTTTTCCATGTTTGAATCACGTAGTAATGTTGTACCACACTGAGGCAGTCAATTAAACCTGGATTCGGACATTATTTTAGAGGATAACACCGGTTAGGTCTGGGATAGGTCCGGGATATGCGCGCATCTGGCTCATGATTTTGCCTTCTTCGCATACTTGTTGGCCAGATCCTGGGTTTTTTTCGTGTTTGAATCACGTAGTAATGTGGTAACACACTGAAGCAGTCAATTAAACCTGGTTTCGATCAATATTTCAGAGGATAACACCGGTTAGGTCTGGGTTAGGTCTGGGATATGCGCGCATCTGGCTTATACTTTCGCCTTTTTCGCAAACTTGTTGGCCAGATCCTGGATTTTTTCCATGTTTGAATCACGTAGTAATGTTGTACCACACTGAGGCAGTCAATTAAACCTGGATTCGGACATTATTTTAGAGGATAACACCGGTTAGGTCTGGGATAGGTCCGGGATATGCGCGCATCTGGCTCATGATTTTGCCTTCTTCGCATACTTGTTGGCCAGATCCTGGGTTTTTTTCGTGTTTGAATCACGTAGTAATGTGGTAACACACTGAAGCAGTCAATTAAACCTGGTTTCGATCAATATTTTAGAGGATAACACCGGTTAGGTCTGGGCTAGGTCTGGGATTTGCGCGCATCTGGCTTATACTTTCGCCTTTTTCGCAAACTTGTTGGCCAGATCCTGGGTATTTTCCGTGTTTGAATCACGTAGTAATGTGGTAATACACTGAAGCAGTCAATTAAACCTGGTTTCGATCAATATTTCAGAGGATAACACCGGTTAGGTCTGGGATAGGTCCGGGATATGCCCGCATCTGGCTCATGATTTTGCCTTCTTCGCATACTTGTTTGCCGGATCCTGGGTTTTTTTCGTGTTTGAATCACGTAGTAATGTGGTAACACACTGAAGCTGTCAATTAAACCTGGTTTCGATCAATATTTTAGAGGATAACACCGGTTAGGTCTGGGTTAGGTCTGGGTTATGCCCGCATCTGGCTCATGATTTTGCATTCTTCGCATACTTGTTTGCCGGATCCTGGGCTTTTTCGCGTTTGAATCACGTAGTAATGTGGTAACACACTGAAGCAGTCAATTAAACCTGGTTTCGATCAATATTTCAGAGGATAACACCGGTTAGGTCTGGGTTAGGTCCGGGATATGCCCGCATCTGGCTCATGATTTTGACTTCTTCGCATACTTGTTTGCCGGATCCTGGGTTTTTTTCGTGTTTGAATCACGTAGTAATGTGGTAACACACTGAAGCTGTCAATTAAACCTGGTTTCGATCAATATTTTAGAGGATAACACCGGTTAGGTCTGGGATAGGTCCGGGATATGCGCGCATCTGGCTCATGATTTTGCCTTCTTCGCATACTTGTTTGCCAGATCCTGGGTTTTTTTCGTGTTTGAATCACGTAGTAATGTGGTAACACACTGAAGCAGTCAATTAAACCTGGTTTCGATCAATATTTCAGAGGATAACACCGGTTAGGTCAGGGTTAGGTCTGGGAAATGCGCGCATCTGGCTTATACTTTCGCCTTTTTCGCAAACTTGTTGGCCAGATCCTGGGTTTTTTTCGTGTTTGAATCACGTAGTAATGTGGTAACACACTGAAGCAGTCAATTAAACCTGGTTTCGATCAATATTTTAGAGGATAACACCGGTTAGGTCTGGGTTAGGTCTGGGATATGCGCGCATATGGCTTATACTTTCGCCTTTTTCGCAAACTTGTTGGCCAGATCCTGGATTTTTTCCGTGTTTGAATCACGTAGTAATGTTGTACCACACTGAGGCAGTCAATTAAACCTGGATTCGGACATTATTTTAGAGGATAACACCGGTTAGGTCTGGGTTAGGTCTGGGTTATGCCCGCATCTGGCTCATGATTTTGTCTTCTTCGCATACTTGTTGGCCAGATCCTGGGTTTTTTTCGTGTTTGAATCACGTAGTAATGTGGTAACACACTGAAGCAGTCAATTAAACCTGGTTTCGATCAATATCTCAGAGGATAACACCGGTTAGGTCTGGGTTAGGTCTGGGATATGCGCGCATCTGGCTTATACTTTCGCCTTTTTCGCAAACTTGTTGGCCAGATCCTGGATTTTTTTCGTGTTTGAATCACGTAGTAATGTGGTAACACACTGAAGCAGTCAACTAAACCTGGTTTCGATCAATATTTCAGAGGATAACACCGGTTAGGTCTGGGTTAGGTCTGGGATATGCCCGCATCTGGCTCATGATTTTGCATTCTTCGCATACTTGTTGGCCAGATCCTGGGTTTTTTCCGTGTTTGATCACGTAGTAATGTGGTAACACACTGAAGCAGTCAATAAAACCTGGTTTCGATCAATATTTTAGAGGATAACACCGGTTAGGTCTGGGTTAGGTCTGGGATTTGCGCGCATCTGGCTTATACTTTCGCCTTTTTCGCAAACTTGTTGGCCAGATCCTGGGTATTTTCCGTGTTTGAATCACGTAGTAATGTGGTAATACACTGAAGCAGTCAATTAAACCTGGTTTCGATCAATATTTCAGAGGATAACACCGGTTAGGTCTGGGATAGGTCCGGGATATGCCCGCATCTGGCTCATGATTTTGCCTTCTTCGCATACTTGTTTGCCGGATCCTGGGTTTTTTTCGTGTTTGAATCACGTGGTAATGTGGTAACACACTGAAGCTGTCAATTAAACCTGGTTTCGATCAATATTTTAGAGGATAACACCGGTTAGGTCTGGGTTAGGTCTGGGTTATGCCCGCATCTGGCTCATGATTTTGCATTCTTCGCATACTTGTTTGCCGGATCCTGGGCTTTTTCGCGTTTGAATCACGTAGTAATGTGGTAACACACTGAAGCTGTCAATTAAACCTGGTTTCCATCAATATTTTAGAGGATAACACCGGTTAGGTCTGGGTTAGGTCTGGGATATGCGCGCATCTGGCTTATACTTTCACCTTTTTCGCAAACTTGTTGGCCAGATCCTGGGTTTTTTCCGTGTTTGAATCACGTAGTAATGTGGTAACACACTGAAGCAGTCAATAAAACCTGGTTTCGATCAATATTTTAGAGGATAACACCGGTTAGGTCTGGGTTAGGTCTGGGATTTGCGCGCATCTGGCTTATACTTTCGCCTTTTTCGCAAACTTGTTGGCCAGATCCTGGGTATTTTCCGTGTTTGAATCACGTAGTAATGTGGTAATACACTGATGCAGTCAATAAAACCTGGTTTCGATCAATATTTCAGAGGATAACACCGGTTAGGTCTCGGATAGGTCCGGGACATGCCCGCATCTGGCTCATGATTTTGCTTTCTGCGCATACTTGTTGGCCAGATCCTTGGTTTTTTTCGTGTTTGAATCACGTAGTAATGTGGTAACACACTGAAGCAGTCAATTAAACCGGGTTTCGATCAATATTTTAGAGGATAACACCGGTTAGGTCTGGGTAAGGTCTGGGTTATGCCCGCCTCTGGCTCATGATTTTGCCTTCATCGCATACTTGTTGGCCAGATCCTGGGTTTTTTCCATGTTTGAATCACGTAGTAATGTGGTAACACACTGAAGCAGTCAATTAAACCTGGTTTCGATCAATATTTTAGAGGATAACACCGGTTAGGTCTGGGTTAGGTCTGGGTTATGCCCGCATCTGGCTCATGATTTTGCCTTCTTCGCATACTTGTTGGCCAGATCCTGGGTTTTTTTCGTGTTTGAATCACGTAGTAATGTGGTAACACACTGAAGCAGTCAATTAAACCTGGTTTCGATCAATATTTTAGAGGATAACGCCGGTTAGGTCTGGGTTAGGTCTGGGATATGCGCGCATCTGGCATATACTTTCGCCTTTTTCGCAAACTTGTTGGCCAGATCCTGGATTTTTTCCATGTTTGAATCACGTAGTAATGTTGTACCACACTGAGGCAGTCAATTAAACCTGGATTCGGACATTATTTTAGAGGATAACACCGGTTAGGTCTGGGTTAGGTCTGGGTTATGCCCGCATCTGGCTCACGATTTTGCCTTCTTCGCATACTTGTTGGCCAGATCCTGGGTTTTTTCCGTGTTTCAATCACGTAGTAATGTTGTACCACACTGAGGCAGTCAATTAAACCTGGATTCGGACAATATTTCAGAGGATAACACCGGTTAGGTCTGGGTTAGGTCTGGGAAATGCGCGCATCTGGCTTATACTTTCGCCTTTTTCGCAAACTTGTTGGCCAGATCCTTGGTTTTTTTCGTGTTTGAATCACGTAGTAATGTGGTAACACACTGAAGCAGTCAATTAAACCTGGTTTCGATCAATATTTTAGAGGATAACACCGGTTAGGCCTGGGTTAGGTCTGGGATATGCGCGCATCTGGCTTATACTTTCGCCTTTTTCGCAAACTTGTTGGCCAGATCCTGGATTTTTTCCGTGTTTCAATCACGTAGTAATGTTGTACCACACTGAGGCAGTCAATTAAACCTGGATTCGGACATTATTTTAGAGGATAACACCGGTTAGGTCTGGGTTAGGTCTGGGTCATGCCCGCATCTGGCTCATGATTTTGCCTTCTTCGCATACTTGTTGGCCAGATCCTGGATTTTTTCCGTGTTTGAATCACGTAGTAATGTTGTACCACACTGAGGCAGTCAATTAAACCTGGATTCGGACATTATTTTAGAGGATAACACCGGTTAGGTCTGGGTTAGGTCTGGGTTATGCCCGCATCTGGCTCATGATTTTGCCTTCTTCGCATACTTGTTGGCCAGATCCTGGGTTTTTTTCGTGTTTGAATCACGTAGTAATGTGGTAACACACTGAAGCAGTCAATTAAACCTGGTTTCGATCAATATTTCAGAGGATAACACCGGTTAGGTCTGGGTTAGGTCTGGGATATGCGCGCATCTGGCTTATACTTTCGCCTTTTTCGCAAACTTGTTGGCCAGATCCTGGATTTTTTTCGTGTTTGAATCACGTAGTAATGTAGTAACACACTGAAGCAGTCAACTAAACCTGGTTTCGATCAATATTTCAGAGGATAACACCGGTTAGGTCTGGGTTAGGTCTGGGATATGCCCGCATCTGGCTCATGATTTTGCATTCTTCGCATACTTGTTGGCCAGATCCTGGGTTTTTTCCGTGTTTGATCACGTAGTAATGTGGTAACACACTGAAGCAGTCAATAAAACCTGGTTTCGATCAATATTTTAGAGGATAACACCGGTTAGGTCTGGGTTAGGTCTGGGATTTGCGCGCATCTGGCTTATACTTTCGCCTTTTTCGCAAACTTGTTGGCCAGATCCTGGGTATTTTCCGTGTTTGATTCACGTAGTAATGTGGTAACACACTGAAGCTGTCAATTAAACCTGGTTTCGATCAATATTTTAGAGGATAATACCGGTTAGGTCTGGGTTAGGTCTGGGTTATGCCCGCATCTGGCTCATGACTTTGCCTTCTTCGCATACTTGATGGCCAGATCCTGGGTTTTTTTCGTGTTTGAATCACGTAGTAATGTGGTAACACACTGAAGCTGTCAATTAAACCTGGTTTCGATCAATATTTTAGAGGATAACACCGGTTAGGTCTGGGTTAGGTCCGGGATATGCCCGCATCTGGCTCATGATTTTGCCTTCTTCGCATACTTGTTGGCCAGATCCTGGGTTTTTTCGTGTTTGAATCACGTAGTAATGAGGTAATACACTGAAGCAGTCAATTAAACCTGGTTTCGATCAATATTTTAGAGGATAACACCGGTTAGGTCTGGGTTAGGTCTGGGATATGCGCGCATCTGGCTAATGCATTCGCCTTTTTCGCAAACTTGTTGGCCAGATCCTGGGTTTTTTCCGTGTTTGAATCACGTAGTAATGTTGTACCACACTGAGGCAGTCAATTAAACCTCGATTCGTACAGTATTTTAGAGGATAACACCGGTTACGTCTGGGTGAGGTCTGGGTTATGCCCGCATCTGGCTCATGATTTTGCCTTCTTCGCATACTTGTTGGCCAGATCCTGGGTTTTTTTCGTGTTTGAATCACGTAGTAATGTGGTAATACACTGAAGCAGTCAATAAAACCTGGTTTCGATCAATATTTTAGAGGATAACACCGGTTAGGTCTGGGTTAGGTCTGGGTTATGCCCGCATCTGGCTCATGATTTTGCCTTCTTCTCATACTTGTTGGCCAGATCCTGGGTTTTTTTCGTGTTTGAATCACGTAGTAATGTGGTAACACACTGAAGCAGTCAATTAAACCTGGTTTCGATCAATATTTTAGAGGATAACACCGGTTAGGTCTGGGTTAGGTCTGGGTTATGCCCGCATCTGGCTCATGATTTTGCCTTCTTCGCATACTTGTTGGCCAGATCCTGGGTTTTTTTCGTGTTTGAATCACGTAGTAATGTGGTAACACACTGAAGCAGTCAATTAAACCTCGTTTCGATCAATATTTTAGAGGATAACACCGGTTAGGTCTGGGTTAGGTCTGGGTTATGCCCGCATCTGGCTCATGATTTTGCCTTCTTCGCATACTTGTTGGCCAGATCCCGGGTTTTTTTCGTGTTTGAATCACGTAGTAATGTGGTAACACACTGAAGCAGTCAATTAAACCTGGTTTCGATCAATATTTTAGAGGATAACACCGGTTAGGTCTGGGTTAGGTCTGGGTTATGCCCGCATCTGGCTCATGATTTTGCCTTCATCGCATACTTGTTGGCCAGATCCTGGGTTTTTTCCGTGTTTGAATCACGTAGTAATGTGGTAACACACTGAAGCAGTCAATTAAACCTGGTTTCGATCAATATTTTAGAGGATAACGCCGGTTAGGTCTGGGTTAGGTCTGGGATATGCGCGCATCTGGCTTATACTTTCGCCTTTTTCGCAAACTTGTTGGCCAGATCCGGGATTTTTTCCATGTGTGAATCACGTAGTAATGTTGTACCACACTGAGGCAGTCAATTAAACCTGGATTCGGACATTATTTTAGAGGATAACACCGGTTAGGTCTGGGTTAGGTCTGGGTTATGCCCGCATCTGGCTCACGATTTTGCCTTCTTCGCATACTTGTTGGCCAGATCCTGGGTTTTTTTCGTGTTTGAATTATGTAGTAATGTGGTAACACACTGAAGCAGTCAATTAAACCTGGTTTCGATCAATATTTCAGAGGATAACACCGGTTAGGTCTGGGTTAGGTCCGGGATATGCCCGCATCTGGCTCATGATTTTGCCTTCTTCGCATACTTGTTTGCCGGATCCTGGGTTTTTTTCGTGTTTGAATCACGTAGTAATGTGGTAACACACTGAAGCTGTCAATTAAACCTGGTTTCGATCAATATTTTAGAGGATAACACCGGTTAGGTCCGGGATAGGTCCGGGATATGCGCGCATCTGGCTCATGATTTTGCCTTCTTCGCATACTTGTTGGCCAGATCCTGGGTTTTTTTCGTGTTTGAATCACGTAGTAATGTGGTAACACACTGAAGCAGTCAATTAAACCTGGTTTCGATCAATATTTCAGAGGATAACACCGGTTAGGTCTGGGTTAGGTCTGGGAAATGCGCGCATCTGGCTTATACTTTCGCCTTTTTCGCAAACTTGTTGGCCAGATCCTGGGTTTTTTTCGTGTTTGAATCACGTAGTAATGTGGTAACACACTGAAGCAGTCAATTAAACCTGGTTTCGATCAATATTTTAGAGGATAACACCGGTTAGGACTGGGTTAGGTCTGGGATATGCGCGCATCTGGCTTATACTTTCGCCTTTTTCGCAAACTTGTTGGCCAGATCCTGGATTTTTTCCGTGTTTCAATCACGTAGTAATGTTGTACCACACTGAGGCAGTCAATTAAACCTGGATTCGGACATTATTTTAGAGGATAACACAGGTTAGGTCTGGGTTAGGTCTGGGTCATGCCCGCATCTGGCTCATGATTTTGCCTTCTTCGCATACTTGTTGGCCAGATCCTGGGTTTTTTTCGTGTTTGAATCATGTAGTAATGTGGTAACACACTGAAGCAGTCAATTAAACCTGGTTTCGATCAATATTTTAGAGGATAACACCGGTTAGGTCTGGGTTAGGTCTGGGATTTGCGCGCATCTGGCTTATACTTTCGCCTTTTTCGCAAACTTGTTGGCCAGATCCTGGGTATTTTCCGTGTTTGAATAACGTAGTAATGTGGTAACACACTGAAGCTGTCAATTAAACCTGGTTTCGATCAATATTTTAGAGGATAACGCCGGTTAGGTCTGGGTTAGGTCTGGGATATGCGCGCATCTGGCTTATACTTTCGCCTTTTTCGCAAACTTGTTGGCCAGATCCGGGATTTTTTCCATGTGTGAATCACGTAGTAATGTTGTACCACACTGAGGCAGTCAATTAAACCTGGATTCGGACATTATTTTAGAGGATAACACCGGTTAGGTCTGGGTTAGGTCTGGGTTATGCCCGCATCTGGCTCACGATTTTGCCTTCTTCGCATACTTGTTGGCCAGATCCTGGGTTTTTTTCGTGTTTGAATTATGTAGTAATGTGGTAACACACTGAAGCAGTCAATTAAACCTGGTTTCGATCAATATTTCAGAGGATAACACCGGTTAGGTCTGGGTTAGGTCCGGGATATGCCCGCATCTGGCTCATGATTTTGCCTTCTTCGCATACTTGTTTGCCGGATCCTGGGTTTTTTTCGTGTTTGAATCACGTAGTAATGTGGTAACACACTGAAGCTGTCAATTAAACCTGGTTTCGATCAATATTTTAGAGGATAACACCGGTTAGGTCCGGGATAGGTCCGGGATATGCGCGCATCTGGCTCATGATTTTGCCTTCTTCGCATACTTGTTGGCCAGATCCTGGGTTTTTTTCGTGTTTGAATCACGTAGTAATGTGGTAACACACTGAAGCAGTCAATTAAACCTGGTTTCGATCAATATTTCAGAGGATAACACCGGTTAGGTCTGGGTTAGGTCTGGGAAATGCGCGCATCTGGCTTATACTTTCGCCTTTTTCGCAAACTTGTTGGCCAGATCCTGGGTTTTTTTCGTGTTTGAATCACGTAGTAATGTGGTAACACACTGAAGCAGTCAATTAAACCTGGTTTCGATCAATATTTTAGAGGATAACACCGGTTAGGACTGGGTTAGGTCTGGGATATGCGCGCATCTGGCTTATACTTTCGCCTTTTTCGCAAACTTGTTGGCCAGATCCTGGATTTTTTCCGTGTTTCAATCACGTAGTAATGTTGTACCACACTGAGGCAGTCAATTAAACCTGGATTCGGACATTATTTTAGAGGATAACACAGGTTAGGTCTGGGTTAGGTCTGGGTCATGCCCGCATCTGGCTCATGATTTTGCCTTCTTCGCATACTTGTTGGCCAGATCCTGGGTTTTTTTCGTGTTTGAATCATGTAGTAATGTGGTAACACACTGAAGCAGTCAATTAAACCTGGTTTCGATCAATATTTTAGAGGATAACACCGGTTAGGTCTGGGTTAGGTCTGGGATTTGCGCGCATCTGGCTTATACTTTCGCCTTTTTCGCAAACTTGTTGGCCAGATCCTGGGTATTTTCCGTGTTTGAATAACGTAGTAATGTGGTAACACACTGAAGCTGTCAATTAAACCTGGTTTCGATCAATATTTTAGAGGATAACACCGGTTAGGTCTGGGTTAGGTCTGGGTAATGCCCGCATCTGGCTCATGATTTTGCCTTCTTCGCATACTTGTTGGCCAGATCCTGGGTTTTTTTCGTGTTTGAATCACGTAGTAATGTGGTAACACACTGAAGCTGTCAATTAAACCTGGTTTCGATCAATATTTTAGAGGATAACACCGGTTAGGTCTGGGTTAGGTCTGGGTTATGCCCGCATCTGGCTCATGATTTTGCCTTCTTCGCATACTTGTTGGCCAGATCCTGGGTTTTTTCCGTCTTTGAATCACGTAGTAATGTGGTAACACACTGAAGCAGTCATTTAAGCCTGGTTTCGATCAATATTTCAGAGGATAACACCGGTTAGGTCTGGGAGAGGTCCGGGATATGCCCGCATCTGGCTCATGATTTTGCCTTCTTCGCATACTTGTTGGCCAGATCCTGGGTTTTTTTCGTGTTTGAATCACGTAGTAATGTGGTAATACACTGAAGCAGTCAATAAAACCTGGTTTCGATCAATATTTTAGAGGATAACACCGGTTAGGTCTGGGTTAGGTCCGGGATATGCCCGCATCTGGCTCATGATTTTGCCTTCTTCGCATACTTGTTGGCCAGATCCTGGGTTTTTTTCATGTTTGAATCACGTAGTAATGTGGTAACACACTGAAGCTGTCAATTAAACCTGGTTTCGATCAATATTTTAGAGGATAACACCGGTTAGGTCTGGGTTAGGTCTGGGTTATGCCCGCATCTGGCTCATGATTTTGCCGTCTTCGCATACCTGTTGGCCAGATCCTGGGTTTTTTCCGTGTTTGATCACGTAGTAATGTGGTAACACACTGAAGCAACCCATAAAACCTGGTTTCGATCAATATTTTAGAGCATAACACCGGTTAGGTCTGGGTTAGGTCTGGGATTTGCGCGCATCTGGCTTATACTTTCGCCTTTTTCGCAAACTTGTTGGCCAGATCCTGGGTATTTTCCGTGTTTGAATCACGTAGTAATGTGGTAACACACTGAAGCAGTCAATCAAACCTGGTTTCGATCAATATTTCAGAGGATAACACCGGTTAGGTCTGGGTTAGGTCTGGGTTATGCCCGCATCTGGCTCATGATTTTGCCTTCTTCGCTTACTTGTTGGCCAGATCCTGGGTTTTTTTCGTGTTTGAATCACGTAGTAATGTGGTAACACACTGAAGCAGTCAATAAAACCTGGTTTCGATCAATATTTCAGAGGATAACACCGGTTAGGTCTGGGTTAGGTCTGGGATTTGCGCGCATCTGGCTTATACTTTCGCCTTTTTCGCAAACTTGTTGGCCAGATCCTGGGTATTTTCCGTGTTTGAATCACGTAGTAATGTGGTAACACACTGAAGCTGTCAATTAAACCTGGTTTCGATCAATATTTTAGAGGATAACACCGGTTAGGTCTGGGTTAGGTCTGGGTTACGCCCGCATCTGGCTCATGATTTTGCCTTCTTCGCATACTTGTTGGCCAGATCCTGGGTTTTTTTCCTGTTTGAATCACGTAGTAATGTGGTAACACACTGAAGCTGTCAATTAAACCTGGTTTCGATCAATAATTTAGAGGATAACACCGGTTAGGTCTGGGTTAGGTCTGGGATATGCGCGCATCTGGCTTATACTTTCGCCTTTTTCGCAAACTTGTTGGCCAGATCCTGGGTTTTTCTCGTGTTTGAATCACGTAGTAATGTGGTAACACACTGGAGCAGTCAATTAAACCTGGTTTCGATCAATATTTCAGAGGATAACACCGGTTAGGTCTGGGTTAGGTCCGGGATATGCCCGCATCTGGCTCATGATTTTGCCTTCTTCGCATACTTGCTGGCCAGATCCTGGGTTTTTCTCGTGTTTGAATCACGTAGTAATGTGGTAACACACTGGAGCAGTCAATTAAACCTGGTTTCGATCAATATTTTAGAGGATAACGCCGGTTAGGTCTGGGTTAGGTCTGGGATATGCGCGCATCTGGCTTATACTTTCGCCTTTTTCGCAAACTTGTTGGCCAGATCCTGGATTTTTTCCATGTTTGAATCACGTAGTAATGTTGTACCACACTGAGGCAGTCAATTAAACCTGGATTCGGACATTATTTTAGAGGATAACACCGGTTAGGTCTGGGTTAGGTCTGGGTTATGCCCGCATCTGGCTCACGATTTTGCCTTCTTCGCATACTTGTTGGCCAGATCCTGGGTTTTTTTCGTGTTTGAATCATGTAGTAATGTGGTAATACACTGAAGCAGTCAATTAAACCTGGTTTCGATCAATATTTCAGAGGATAACACCGGTTAGGTCTGGGTTAGGTCCGGGATATGCCCGCATCTGGCTCATGATTTTGCCTTCTTCGCATACTTGTTGGCCAGATCCTGGGTTTTTCTCGTGTTTGAATCACGTAGTAATGTGGTAACACACTGGAGCAGTCAATTAAACCTGGTTTCGATCAATATTTCAGAGGATAACACCGGTTAGGTCTGGGTTAGGTCTGGGAAATGCGCGCATCTGGCTTATACTTTCGCCTTTTTCGCAAACTTGTTGGCCAGATCCTGGGTTTTTTTCGTGTTTGAATCACGTAGTAATGAGGTAATACACTGAAGCAGTCAATTAAACCTGGTTTCGATCAATATTTTAGAGGATAACACCGGATAGGTCTGGGATATGCGCGCATCTGGCTTATGCATTCGCCTTTTTCGCAAACTTGTTGGGCAGATCCTGGGTTTTTTCCGTGTTTGAATCACGTAGTAATGTTGTACCACACTGAGGCAGTCAATTAAACCTGGATTCGTACAGTATTTTAGAGGATAACACCGGTTAGGTCTGGGGGAGGTCTGGGTTATGCCCGCATCTGGCTCATGATTTTGCCTTCTTCGCATACTTGTTGGCCAGATCCTGTGTTTTTTTCGTGTTTGAATCACGTAGTAATGTGGTAATACACTGAAGCAGTCAATAAAACCTGATTTCGATCAATATTTTAGAGGATAACACCGGTTAGGTCTGGGTTAGGTCTGGGTTATGCCCGCATCTGGCTCATGATTTTGCCTTCTTCGCATACTTGTTGGCCAGATCCTGGGTTTTTTTCGTGTTTGAATCACGTAGTAATGTGGTAATACACTGAAACAGTCAATAAAACCTGGTTTCGATCAATATTTCGGAGGATAACACCGGTTAGGTCTGGGTTAAGTCTGGGATATGCGCGCATCTGGCTTATACTTTCGCCTTTTTCGCAAACTTGTTGGCTAGATCCTGGGTTTTTTCGGGTTTGAATAACGCAGTAATGTGGTACCACACTGAAGCAGTCAATTAAACCTGCTTTCGATCAATATTTTAGAGGATAACGCCGGTTAGGTCTGAGTTAGGTCTGGGTTATGCCCGCATCTGGCTCATGATTTTGCCTTCTTCGCATACTTGTTGGCCAGATCCTGGGTTTTTTTCGTGTTTGAATCATGTAGTAATGTGGTAACACACTGAAGCAGTCAATTAAACCTGGTTTCGATCAATATTTTAGAGGATAACACCGGTTAGGTCTGGGTTAGGTCTGGGATATGCGCGCATCTGGCTTATGCATTCGCCTTTTTCGCAAACTTGTTGGCCAGATCCTGGGTTTTTTCCGTGTTTGAATCACGTAGTAATGTTGTACCACACTGAGGCAGTCAATTAAACCTTGATTCGTACAGTATTTTAGAGGATAACACCGGTTACGTCTGGGTGAGGTCTGGGTTATGCCCGCATCTGGCTCATGATTTCGCCTTCTTCGCATACTTGTTGGCCAGATCCTGGGTTTTTTTCGTGTTTGAATCACGTAGTAATGTGGTAACACACTGAAGCAGTCAATTAAACCTGGTTTCGATCAATATTTCAGAGGATAACACCGGTTAGGTCTGGGTTAGGTCTGGGAAATGCGCGCATCTGGCTTATACTTTCGCCTTTTTCGCAAACTTGTTGGCCAGATCCTGGGTTTTTTTCGTGTTTGAATCACGTAGTAATGTGGTAACACACTGAAGCAGTCAATTAAACCTGGCTTCGATCAATATTTTAGAGGATAACACCGGTTAGGTCTGGGTTAGGTCTGGGATATGCGCGCATCTGGCTTATACTTTCGCCTTTTTCGCAAACTTGTTGGCCAGATCCTGGATTTTTTCCGTGTTTCAATCACGTAGTAATGTTGTACCACACTGAGGCAGTCAATTAAACCTGGATTCGGACATTATTTTAGAGGATAACACCGGTTAGGTCTGGGTTAGGTCTGGGTCATGCCCGCATCTGGCTCATGATTTTGCCTTCTTCGCATACTTGTTGGCCAGATCCTGGGTTTTTTTCGTGTTTGAATCATGTAGTAATGTGGTAACACACTGAAGCAGTCAATTAAACCTGGTTTCGATCAATATTTCAGAGGATAACACCGGTTAGGTCTGGGTTAGGTCTGGGATATGCGCGCATCTGGCTTATACTTTCGCCTTTTTCGCAAACTTGTTGGCCAGATCCTGGATTTTTTCCGTGTTTGAATCACGTAGTAATGTTGTACCACACTGAGGCAGTCAATTAAACCTGGATTCGGACATTATTTTAGAGGATAACACCGGTTAGGTCTGGGTTAGGTCTGGGTTATGCCCGCATCTGGCTCATGATTTTGCCTTCTTCGCATACTTGTTGGCCAGATCCTGGGTTTTTTTCGTGTTTGAATCACGTAGTAATGTGGTAACACACTGAAGCAGTCAATTAAACCTGGTTTCGATCAATATTTCAGAGGATAACACCGGTTAGGTCTGGGTTAGGTCTGGGATATGCGCGCATCTGGCTTATACTTTCGCCTTTTTCGCAAACTTGTTGGCCAGATCCTGGATTTTTTTCGTGTTTGAATCACGTAGTAATGTGGTAACACACTGAAGCAGTCAACTAAACCTGGTTTCGATCAATATTTCAGAGGATAACACCGGTTAGGTCTGGGTTAGGTCTGGGATTTGCGCGCATCTGGCTTATACTTTCGCCTTTTTCGCAAACTTGTTGGCCAGATCCTGGGTATTTTCCGTGTTTGAATAACGTAGTAATGTGGTAACACACTGAAGCTGTCAATTAAACCTGGTTTCGATCAATATTTTAGAGGATAACACCGGTTAGGTCTGGGTTAGGTCTGGGTTATGCCCGCATCTGGCTCATGATTTTGCCTTCTTCGCATACTTGTTGGCCAGATCCTGGGTTTTTTTCGTGTTTGAATCACGTAGTAATGTGGTAACACACTGAAGCTGTCAATTAAACCTGGTTTCGATCAATATTTTAGAGGATAACACCGGTTAGGTCTGGGTTAGGTCTGGGTTATGCCCGCATCTGGCTCATGATTTTGCCTTCTTCGCATACTTGTTGGCCAGATCCTGGGTTTTTTCCGTCTTTGAATCACGTAGTAATGTGGTAACACACTGAAGCAGTCATTTAAGCCTGGTTTCGATCAATATTTCAGAGGATAACACCGGTTAGGTCTGGGAGAGGTCCGGGATATGCCCGCATCTGGCTCATGATTTTGCCTTCTTCGCATACTTGTTGGCCAGATCCTGGGTTTTTCTCGTGTTTGAATCACGTAGTAATGTGGTAATACACTGAAGCAGTCAATAAAACCTGGTTTCGATCAATATTTTAGAGGATAACACCGGTTAGGTCTGGGTTAGGTCCGGGATATGCCCGCATCTGGCTCATGATTTTGCCTTCTTCGCATACTTGTTGGCCAGATCCTGGGTTTTTTTCATGTTTGAATCACGTAGTAATGTGGTAACACACTGAAGCTGTCAATTAAACCTGGTTTCGATCAATATTTTAGAGGATAACACCGGTTAGGTCTGGGTTAGGTCTGGGTTATGCCCGCATCTGGCTCATGATTTTGCCGTCTTCGCATACCTGTTGGCCAGATCCTGGGTTTTTTCCGTGTTTGATCACGTAGTAATGTGGTAACACACTGAAGCAGTCCATAAAACCTGGTTTCGATCAATATTTTAGAGGATAACACCGGTTAGGTCTGGGTTAGGTCTGGGATTTGCGCGCATCTGGCTTATACTTTCGCCTTTTTCGCAAACTTGTTGGCCAGATCCTGGGTATTTTCCGTGTTTGAATCACGTAGTAATGTGGTAACACACTGAAGCAGTCAATCAAACCTGGTTTCGATCAATATTTCAGAGGATAACACCGGTTAGGTCTGGGTTAGGTCTGGGTTATGCCCGCATCTGGCTCATGATTTTGCCTTCTTCGCTTACTTGTTGGCCAGATCCTGGGTTTTTTTCGTGTTTGAATCACGTAGTAATGTGGTAACACACTGAAGCAGTCAATAAAACCTGGTTTCGATCAATATTTCAGAGGATAACACCGGTTAGGTCTGGGTTAGGTCTGGGATTTGCGCGCATCTGGCTTATACTTTCGCCTTTTTCGCAAACTTGTTGGCCAGATCCTGGGTATTTTCCGTGTTTGAATCACGTAGTAATGTGGTAACACACTGAAGCTGTCAATTAAACCTGGTTTCGATCAATATTTTAGAGGATAACACCGGTTAGGTCTGGGTTAGGTCTGGGTTACGCCCGCATCTGGCTCATGATTTTGCCTTCTTCGCATACTTGTTGGCCAGATCCTGGGTTTTTTTCCTGTTTGAATCACGTAGTAATGTGGTAACACACTGAAGCTGTCAATTAAACCTGGTTTCGATCAATATTTTAGAGGATAACACCGGTTAGGTCTGGGTTAGGTCTGGGATATGCGCGCATCTGGCTTATACTTTCACCTTTATCGCAAACTTGTTGGCCAGATCCTGAGTTTTTTCCGTGTTTGAATCACGTAGTAATGTTGTACCACACTGAGGCAGTCAATTAAACCTTGATTCGTACAGTATTTTAGAGGATAACACCGATTACGTCTGGGTGAGGTCTGGGTCATGCCCGCATCTGGCTCATGATTTCGCCTTCTTCGCATACTTGTTGGCCAGATCCTGGGTTTTTTTCGTGTTTGAATCACGTAGTAATGTGGTAATACACTGAAGCAGTCAATAAAACCTGGTTTCGATCAATATTTTAGAGGATAACACCGGTTAGGTCTGGGTTAGGTCTGGGTTATGCCCGCATCTGGCTCATGATTTTGCCTTCTTCGCATACTTGTTGGCCAGATCCTGGGTTTTTTTCGTGTTTGAATCACGTAGTAATGTGGTAACACACTGAAGCAGTCAATTAAACCTGGTTTCGATCAATATTTTAGAGGATAACACCGGTTAGGTCTGGGTTAGGTCTGGGTTATGCCCGCATCTGGCTCATGATTTTGCCTTCATCGCATACTTGTTGGCCAGATCCTGGGTTTTTTCCGTGTTTGAATCACGTAGTAATGTGGTAACACACTGAAGCAGTCAATTAAACCTGGTTTCGATCAATATTTTAGAGGATAACGCCGGTTAGGTCTGGGTTAGGTCTGGGATATGCGCGCATCTGGCTTATACTTTCGCCTTTTTCGCAAACTTGTTGGCCAGATCCTGGATTTTTTCCATGTTTGAATCACGTAGTAATGTTGTACCACACTGAGGCAGTCAATTAAACCTGGATTCGGACATTATTTTAGAGGATAACACCGGTTAGGTCTGGGTTAGGTCTGGGTTATGCCCGCATCTGGCTCACGATTTTGCCTTCTTCGCATACTTGTTGGCCAGATCCTGGGTTTTTTTCGTGTTTGAATCATGTAGTAATGTGGTAATACACTGAAGCAGTCAATTAAACCTGGTTTCGATCAATATTTCAGAGGATAACACCGGTTAGGTCTGGGTTAGGTCCGGGATATGCCCGCATCTGGCTCATGATTTTGCCTTCTTCGCATACTTGTTGGCCAGATCCTGGGTTTTTCTCGTGTTTGAATCACGTAGTAATGTGGTAACACACTGGAGCAGTCAATTAAACCTGGTTTCGATCAATATTTCAGAGGATAACACCGGTTAGGTCTGGGTTAGGTCTGGGATATGCCCGCATCTGGCTCATGATTTTGCCTTCTTCGCATACTTGTTGGCCAGATCCTGGGTTTTTTTCGTGTCTGAATCACGTAGTAATGAGGTAATACACTGAAGCAGTCAATTAAACCTGGTTTCGATCAATATTTTAGAGGATAACACCGGTTAGGTCTGGGATATGCGCGCATCTGGCTTATGCATTCGCCTTTTTCGCAAACTTGTTGGGCAGATCCTGGGTTTTTTCCGTGTTTGAATCACGTAGTAATGTTGTACCACACTGAGGCAGTCAATTAAACCTGGATTCGTACAGTATTTTAGAGGATAACACCGGTTAGGTCTGGGGGAGGTCTGGGTTATGCCCGCATCTGGCTCACGATTTTGCCTTCTTCGCATACTTGTTGGCCAGATCCTGGGTTTTTTTCGTGTTTGAATCATGTAGTAATGTGGTAACACACTGAAGCAGTCAATTAAACCTGGTTTCGATCAATATTTCAGAGGATAACACCGGTTAGGTCTGGGTTAGGTCTGGGATTTGCGCGCATCTGGCTTATACTTTCGCCTTTTTCGCAAACTTGTTGGCCAGATCCTGGGTATTTTCCGTGTTTGAATCACGTAGTAATGTGGTAACACACTGAAGCTGTCAATTAAACCTGGTTTCGATCAATATTTTAGAGGATAACACCGGTTAGGTCTGGGTTAGGTCTGGGTTACGCCCGCATCTGGCTCATGATTTTGCCTTCTTCGCATACTTGTTGGCCAGATCCTGGGTTTTTTTCCTGTTTGAATCACGTAGTAATGTGGTAACACACTGAAGCTGTCAATTAAACCTGGTTTCGATCAATATTTTACAGGATAACACCGGTTAGGTCTGGGTTAGGTCTGGGATATGCGCGCATCTGGCTTATACTTTCACCTTTATCGCAAACTTGTTGGCCAGATCCTGGGTTTTTTCCGTGTTTGAATCACGTAGTAATGTTGTACCACACTGAGGCAGTCAATTAAACCTTGATTCGTACAGTATTTTAGAGGATAACACCGATTACGTCTGGGTGAGGTCTGGGTCATGCCCGCATCTGGCTCATGATTTCGCCTTCTTCGCATACTTGTTGGCCAGATCCTGGGTTTTTTTCGTGTTTGAATCACGTAGTAATGTGGTAATACACTGAAGCAGTCAATAAAACCTGGTTTCGATCAATATTTTAGAGGATAACACCGGTTAGGTCTGGGTTAGGTCTGGGTTATGCCCGCATCTGGCTCATAATTTTGCCTTCTTCGCATACTTGTTGGCCAGATCCTGGGTTTTTTTCGTGTTTGAATCACGTAGTAATGTGGTAACACACTGAAGCAGTCAATTAAACCTGGTTTCGATCAATATTTTAGAGGATAACACCGGTTAGGTCTGGGTTAGGTCTGGGTTATGCCCGCATCTGGCTCATGATTTTGCCTTCATCGCATACTTGTTGGCCAGATCCTGGGTTTTTTCCGTGTTTGAATCACGTAGTAATGTGGTAACACACTGAAGCAGTCAATTAAACCTGGTTTCGATCAATATTTTAGAGGATAACGCCGGTTAGGTCTGGGTTAGGTCTGGGATATGCGCGCATCTGGCTTATACTTTCGCCTTTTTCGCAAACTTGTTGGCCAGATCCTGGATTTTTTCCATGTTTGAATCACGTAGTAATGTTGTACCACACTGAGGCAGTCAATTAAACCTGGATTCGGACATTATTTTAGAGGATAACACCTGTTAGGTCTGGGTTAGGTCTGGGTTATGCCCGCATCTGGCTCACGATTTTGCCTTCTTCGCATACTTGTTGGCCAGATCCTGGGTTTTTTTCGTGTTTGAATCATGTAGTAATGTGGTAATACACTGAAGCAGTCAATTAAACCTGGTTTCGATCAATATTTCAGAGGATAACACCGGTTAGGTTTGGGTTAGGTCCGGGATATGCCCGCATCTGGCTCATGATTTTGCCTTCTTCGCATACTTGTTGGCCAGATCCTGGGTTTTTCTCGTGTTTGAATCACGTAGTAATGTGGTAACACACTGGAGCAGTCAATTAAACCTGGTTTCGATCAATATTTCAGAGGATAACACCGGTTAGGTCTGGGTTAGGTCCGGGATATGCCCGCATCTGGCTCATGATTTTGCCTTCTTCGCATACTTGTTGGCCAGATCCTGGGTTTTTTTCGTGTTTGAATCACGTAGTAATGAGGTAATACACTGAAGCAGTCAATTAAACCTGGTTTCGATCAATATTTTAGAGGATAACACCGGTTAGGTCTGGGATATGCGCGCATCTGGCTTATGCATTCGCCTTTTTCGCAAACTTGTTGGGCAGATCCTGGGTTTTTTCCGTGTTTGAATCACGTAGTAATGTTGTACCACACTGAGGCAGTCAATTAAACCTGGATTCGTACAGTATTTTAGAGGATAACACCGGTTAGGTCTGGGGGAGGTCTGGGTTATGCCCGCATCTGGCTCACGATTTTGCCTTCTTCGCATACTTGTTGGCCAGATCCTGGGTTTTTTTCGTGTTTGAATCATGTAGTAATGTGGTAACACACTGAAGCAGTCAATTAAACCTGGTTTCGATCAATATTTCAGAGGATAACACCGGTTAGGTCTGGGTTAGGTCCGGGATATGCCCGCATCTGGCTCATGATTTTGCCTTCTTCGCATACTTGTTTGCCGGATCCTGGGTTTTTTTCGTGTTTGAATCACGTAGTTATGTGGTAACACACTGAAGCTGTCAATTAAACCTGGTTTCGATCAATATTTTAGATGATAACACCGGTTAGGTCTGGGATAGGTCCGGGATATGCGCGCATCTGGCTCATGATTTTGCCTTCTTCGCATACTTGTTGGCCAGATCCTGGGTTTTTTTCGTGTTTGAATCACGTAGTAATGTGGTAACACACTGAAGCAGTCAATTAAACCTGGTTTCGATCAATATTTCAGAGGATAACACCGGTTAGGTCTGGGTTAGGTCCGGGATATGCCCGCATCTGGCTCATGATTTTGCCTTCTTCGCATACTTGTTGGCCAGATCCTGGGTTTTTTTCGTGTTTGAATCACGTAGTAATGTGGTAATACACTGAAGCAGTCAATAAAACCTGGTTTCGATCAATATTTTAGAGGATAACACCGGATAGGTCTGGGATATGCGCGCATCTGGCTTATGCATTCGCCTTTTTCGCAAACTTGTTGGGCAGATCCTGGGTTTTTTCCGTGTTTGAATCACGTAGTAATGTTGTACCACACTGAGGCAGTCAATTAAACCTGGATTCGTACAGTATTTTAGAGGATAACACCGGTTAGGTCTGGGGGAGGTCTGGGTTATGCCCGCATCTGGCTCATGATTTTGCCTTCTTCGCATACTTGTTGGCCAGATCCTGTGTTTTTTTCGTGTTTGAATCACGTAGTAATGTGGTAATACACTGAAGCAGTCAATAAAACCTGATTTCGATCAATATTTTAGACGATAACACCGGTTAGGTCTGGGTTAGGTCTGGGTTATGCCCGCATCTGGCTCATGATTTTGCCTTCTTCGCATACTTGTTGGCCAGATCCTGGGTTTTTTTCGTGTTTGAATCACGTAGTAATGTGGTAATACACTGAAACAGTCAATAAAACCTGGTTTCGATCAATATTTCGGAGGATAACACCGGTTAGGTCTGGGTTAAGTCTGGGATATGCGCGCATCTGGCTTATACTTTCGCCTTTTTCGCAAACTTGTTGGCTAGATCCTGGGTTTTTTCGGGTTTGAATAACGCAGTAATGTGGTACCACACTGAAGCAGTCAATTAAACCTGCTTTCGATCAATATTTTAGAGGATAACGCCGGTTAGGTCTGGGTTAGGTCTGGGTTATGCCCGCATCTGGCTCATGATTTTGCCTTCTTCGCATACTTGTTGGCCAGATCCTGGGTTTTTTCCGTGTTTGAATCACGTAGTAATGTGGTAACACACTGAAGCAGTCAATTAAACCTGGTTTCGATCAATATTTTAGAGGATAACACCGGTTAGGTCTGGGATAGGTCCGGTATATGCCCGCATCTGGCTCATGATTTTGCCTTCTTCGCATACTTGTTGGCCAGATCCTGGGTTTTTTTCGTGTTTGAATCACGTAGTAATGTGGTAATACACTGAAGCAGTCAATAAAACCTGGTTTCGATCAATATTTTAGAGGATAACAACGGTTAGGTCTGGGTTAGGTCCGGGATATGCCCGCATCTGGCTCATGATTTTGCCTTCTTCGCATACTTGTTGGCCAGATCCTGGGTTTTTTTCATGTTTGAATCACGTAGTAATGTGGTAACACACTGAAGCTGTCAATTAAACCTGGTTTCGATCAATATTTTAGAGGATAACACCGGTTAGGTCTGGGTTAGGTCTGGGTTATGCCCGCATCTGGCTCATGATTTTGCCGTCTTCGCATACCTGTTGGCCAGATCCTGGGTTTTTTCCGTGTTTGATCACGTAGTAATGTGGTAACACACTGAAGCAGTCCATAAAACCTGGTTTCGATCAATATTTTAGAGGATAACACCGGTTAGGTCTGGGTTAGGTCTGGGATTTGCGCGCATCTGGCTTATACTTTCGCCTTTTTCGCAAACTTGTTGGCCAGATCCTGGGTATTTTCCGTGTTTGAATCACGTAGTAATGTGGTAACACACTGAAGCAGTCAATCAAACCTGGTTTCGATCAATATTTCAGAGGATAACACCGGTTAGGTCTGGGTTAGGTCTGGGTTATGCCCGCATCTGGCTCATGATTTTGCCTTCTTCGCTTACTTGTTGGCCAGATCCTGGGTTTTTTTCGTGTTTGAATCACGTAGTAATGTGGTAACACACTGAAGCAGTCAATAAAACCTGGTTTCGATCAATATTTCAGAGGATAACACCGGTTAGGTCTGGGTTAGGTCTGGGATTTGCGCGCATCTGGCTTATACTTTCGCCTTTTTCGCAAACTTGTTGGCCAGATCCTGGGTATTTTCCGTGTTTGAATCACGTAGTAATGTGGTAACACACTGAAGCTGTCAATTAAACCTGGTTTCGATCAATATTTTAGAGGATAACACCGGTTAGGTCTGGGTTAGGTCTGGGTTACGCCCGCATCTGGCTCATGATTTTGCCTTCTTCGCATACTTGTTGGCCAGATCCTGGGTTTTTTTCCTGTTTGAATCACGTAGTAATGTGGTAACACACTGAAGCTGTCAATTAAACCTGGTTTCGATCAATATTTTAGAGGATAACACCGGTTAGGTCTGGGTTAGGTCTGGGATATGCGCGCATCTGGCTTATACTTTCACCTTTATCGCAAACTTGTTGGCCAGATCCTGGGTTTTTTCCGTGTTTGAATCACGTAGTAATGTTGTACCACACTGAGGCAGTCAATTAAACCTTGATTCGTACAGTATTTTAGAGGATAACACCGATTACGTCTGGGTGAGGTCTGGGTCATGCCCGCATCTGGCTCATGATTTCGCCTTCTTCGCATACTTGTTGGCCAGATCCTGGGTTTTTTTCGTGTTTGAATCACGTAGTAATGTGGTAATACACTGAAGCAGTCAATAAAACCTGGTTTCGATCAATATTTTAGAGGATAACACCGGTTAGGTCTGGGTTAGGTCTGGGTTATGCCCGCATCTGGCTCATGATTTTGCCTTCTTCGCATACTTGTTGGCCAGATCCTGGGTTTTTTTCGTGTTTGAATCACGTAGTAATGTGGTAACACACTGAAGCAGTCAATTAAACCTGGTTTCGATCAATATTTTAGAGGATAACACCGGTTAGGTCTGGGTTAGGTCTGGGTTATGCCCGCATCTGGCTCATGATTTTGCCTTCATCGCATACTTGTTGGCCAGATCCTGGGTTTTTTCCGTGTTTGAATCACGTAGTAATGTGGTAACACACTGAAGCAGTCAATTAAACCTGGTTTCGATCAATATTTTAGAGGATAACGCCGGTTAGGTCTGGGTTAGGTCTGGGATATGCGCGCATCTGGCTTATACTTTCGCCTTTTTCGCAAACTTGTTGGCCAGATCCTGGATTTTTTCCATGTTTGAATCACGTAGTAATGTTGTACCACACTGAGGCAGTCAATTAAACCTGGATTCGGACATTATTTTAGAGGATAACACCGGTTAGGTCTGGGTTAGGTCTGGGTTATGCCCGCATCTGGCTCACGATTTTGCCTTCTTCGCATACTTGTTGGCCAGATCCTGGGTTTTTTTCGTGTTTGAATCATGTAGTAATGTGGTAATACACTGAAGCAGTCAATTAAACCTGGTTTCGATCAATATTTCAGAGGATAACACCGGTTAGGTCTGGGTTAGGTCCGGGATATGCCCGCATCTGGCTCATGATTTTGCCTTCTTCGCATACTTGTTGGCCAGATCCTGGGTTTTTCTCGTGTTTGAATCACGTAGTAATGTGGTAACACACTGGAGCAGTCAATTAAACCTGGTTTCGATCAATATTTCAGAGGATAACACCGGTTAGGTCTGGGTTAGGTCCGGGATATGCCCGCATCTGGCTCATGATTTTGCCTTCTTCGCATACTTGTTGGCCAGATCCTGGGTTTTTTTCGTGTTTGAATCACGTAGTAATGAGGTAATACACTGAAGCAGTCAATTAAACCTGGTTTCGATCAATATTTTAGAGGATAACACCGGTTAGGTCTGGGATATGCGCGCATCTGGCTTATGCATTCGCCTTTTTCGCAAACTTGTTGGGCAGATCCTGGGTTTTTTCCGTGTTTGAATCACGTAGTAATGTTGTACCACACTGAGGCAGTCAATTAAACCTGGATTCGTACAGTATTTTAGAGGATAACACCGGTTAGGTCTGGGGGATGTCTGGGTTATGCCCGCATCTGGCTCACGATTTTGCCTTCTTCGCATACTTGTTGGCCAGATCCTGGGTTTTTTTCGTGTTTGAATCATGTAGTAATGTGGTAACACACTGAAGCAGTCAATTAAACCTGGTTTCGATCAATATTTCAGAGGATAACACCGGTTAGGTCTGGGTTAGGTCTGGGATTTGCGCGCATCTGGCTTATACTTTCGCCTTTTTCGCAAACTTGTTGGCCAGATCCTGGGTATTTTCCGTGTTTGAATCACGTAGTAATGTGGTAACACACTGAAGCTGTCAATTAAACCTGGTTTCGATCAATATTTTAGAGGATAACACCGGTTAGGTCTGGGTTAGGTCTGGGTTACGCCCGCATCTGGCTCATGATTTTGCCTTCTTCGCATACTTGTTGGCCAGATCCTGGGTTTTTTTCCTGTTTGAATCACGTAGTAATGTGGTAACACACTGAAGCTGTCAATTAAACCTGGTTTCGATCAATATTTTAGAGGATAACACCGGTTAGGTCTGGGTTAGGTCTGGGATATGCGCGCATCTGGCTTATACTTTCACCTTTATCGCAAACTTGTTGGCCAGATCCTGGGTTTTTTCCGTGTTTGAATCACGTAGTAATGTTGTACCACACTGAGGCAGTCAATTAAACCTTGATTCGTACAGTATTTTAGAGGATAACACCGATTACGTCTGGGTGAGGTCTGGGTCATGCCCGCATCTGGCTCATGATTTCGCCTTCTTCGCATACTTGTTGGCCAGATCCTGGGTTTTTTTCGTGTTTGAATCACGTAGTAATGTGGTAATACACTGAAGCAGTCAATAAAACCTGGTTTCGATCAATATTTTAGAGGATAACACCGGTTAGGTCTGGGTTAGGTCTGGGTTATGCCCGCATCTGGCTCATGATTTTGCCTTCTTCGCATACTTGTTGGCCAGATCCTGGGTTTTTTTCGTGTTTGAATCACGTAGTAATGTGGTAACACACTGAAGCAGTCAATTAAACCTGGTTTCGATCAATATTTTAGAGGATAACACCGGTTAGGTCTGGGTTAGGTCTGGGTTATGCCCGCATCTGGCTCATGATTTTGCCTTCATCGCATACTTGTTGGCCAGATCCTGGGTTTTTTCCGTGTTTGAATCACGTAGTAATGTGGTAACACACTGAAGCAGTCAATTAAACCTGGTTTCGATCAATATTTTAGAGGATAACGCCGGTTAGGTCTGGGTTAGGTCTGGGATATGCGCGCATCTGGCTTATACTTTCGCCTTTTTCGCAAACTTGTTGGCCAGATCCTGGATTTTTTCCATGTTTGAATCACGTAGTAATGTTGTACCACACTGAGGCAGTCAATTAAACCTGGATTCGGACATTATTTTAGAGGATAACACCGGTTAGGTCTGGGTTAGGTCTGGGTTATGCCCGCATCTGGCTCACGATTTTGCCTTCTTCGCATACTTGTTGGCCAGATCCTGGGTTTTTTTCGTGTTTGAATCATGTAGTAATGTGGTAATACACTGAAGCAGTCAATTAAACCTGGTTTCGATCAATATTTCAGAGGATAACACCGGTTAGGTCTGGGTTAGGTCCGGGATATGCCCGCATCTGGCTCATGATTTTGCCTTCTTCGCATACTTGTTGGCCAGATCCTGGGTTTTTCTCGTGTTTGAATCACGTAGTAATGTGGTAACACACTGGAGCAGTCAATTAAACCTGGTTTCGATCAATATTTCAGAGGATAACACCGGTTAGGTCTGGGTTAGGTCCGGGATATGCCCGCATCTGGCTCATGATTTTGCCTTCTTCGCATACTTGTTGGCCAGATCCTGGGTTTTTTTCGTGTTTGAATCACGTAGTAATGAGGTAATACACTGAAGCAGTCAATTAAACCTGGTTTCGATCAATATTTTAGAGGATAACACCGGATAGGTCTGGGATATGCGCGCATCTGGCTTATGCATTCGCCTTTTTCGCAAACTTGTTGGGCAGATCCTGGGTTTTTTCCGTGTTTGAATCACGTAGTAATGTTGTACCACACTGAGGCAGTCAATTAAACCTGGATTCGTACAGTATTTTAGAGGATAACACCGGTTAGGTCTGGGGGAGGTCTGGGTTATGCCCGCATCTGGCTCATGATTTTGCCTTCTTCGCATACTTGTTGGCCAGATCCTGTGTTTTTTTCGTGTTTGAATCACGTAGTAATGTGGTAATACACTGAAGCAGTCAATAAAACCTGATTTCGATCAATATTTTAGAGGATAACACCGGTTAGGTCTGGGTTAGGTCTGGGTTATGCCCGCATCTGGCTCATGATTTTGCCTTCTTCGCATACTTGTTGGCCAGATCCTGGGTTTTTTTCGTGTTTGAATCACGTAGTAATGTGGTAATACACTGAAGCAGTCAATAAAACCTGGTTTCGATCAATATTTCAGAGGATAACACCGGTTAGGTCTGGGTTAAGTCTGGGATATGCGCGCATCTGGCTTATACTTTCGCCTTTTTCGCAAACTTGTTGGCTAGATCCTGGGTTTTTTCGGGTTTGAATAACGCAGTAATGTGGTACCACACTGAAGCAGTCAATTAAACCTGCTTTCGATCAATATTTTAGAGGATAACGCCGGTTAGGTCTGGGTTAGGTCTGGGTTATGCCCGCATCTGGCTCATGATTTTGCCTTCTTCGCATACTTGTTGGCCAGATCCTGGGTTTTTTCCGTGTTTGAATCACGTAGTAATGTGGTAACACACTGAAGCAGTCAATTAAACCTGGTTTCGATCAATATTTTAGAGGATAACACCGGTTAGGTCTGGGATAGGTCCGGTATATGCCCGCATCTGGCTCATGATTTTGCCTTCTTCGCATACTTGTTGGCCAGATCCTGGGTTTTTTTCGTGTTTGAATCACGTAGTAATGTGGAAACACACTGAAGCAGTCAATTAAACCTGGTTTCGATCAATATTTCAGAGGATAACACCGGTTAGGTCTGGGTTAGGTCTGGGAAATGCGCGCATCTGGCTTATACTTTCGCCTTTTTCGCAAACTTGTTGGCTAGATCCTAGGTTTTTTTCGGGTTTGAATAACGCAGTAATGAGGTACCACACTGAAGCAGTCAATTAAACCTGGTTTCGATGAATATTTTAGAGGATAACGCCGGTTAGGTCTGGGTTAGGTCTGGGATATGCGCGCATCTGGCTTATACTTTCGCCTTTTTCGCAAACTTGTTGGCTAGATCCTGGGTTTTTTTCGGGTTTGAATAACGCTGTAATGTGGTACCACACTGAAGCAGTCAATTAAACCTGGTTTCGATCAATATTTTAGAGGATAACGCCGGTTAGGTCTGGGTTAGGTCTGGGTTATGCCCGCATCTGGCTCATGATTTTGCCTTCTTCGCATACTTGTTGGCCAGATCCTGGGTTTTTTCCGTGTATGAATCACGTAGTAATATGGTAACACACCGAAGCAGTCAATTAAACCTGGTTTCGATCAATATTTTAGAGGATAACGCCGGTTAGGTCTGGGTTAGGTCCGGGATATGCCCGCATCTGGCTCATGATTTTGCCTTCTTCGCATACTTGTTGGCCAGATCCTGGGTTTTTTTCGTGTTTGAATCATGTAGTAATGTGGTAACACACTGAAGCAGTCAATTAAACCTGGTTTCGATCAATATTTCAGAGGATAACACCGGTTAGGTCTGGGTTAGGTCTGGGATATGCGCGCATCTGGCTTATACTTTCGCCTTTTTCGCAAACTTGTTGGCCAGATCCTGGATTTTTTCCGTGTTTGAATCACGTAGTAATGTTGTACCACACTGAGGCAGTCAATTAAACCTGGATTCGGACATTATTTTAGAGGATAACACCGGTTAGGTCTGGGTTAGGTCTGGGTTATGCCCGCATCTGGCTCATGATTTTGCCTTCTTCGCATACTTGTTGGCCAGATCCTGGGTTTTTTTCGTGTTTGAATCACGTAGTAATGTGGTAACACACTGATGCAGTCAATTAAACCTGGTTTCGATCAATATTTCGGAGGATAACACCGGTTAGGTCTGGGTTAGGTCTGGGATATGCGCGCATCTGGCTTATACTTTCACCTTTTTCGCAAACTTGTTGGCCAGATCCTAGGTTTTTTTCGTGTTTCAATCACGTAGTAATGTGGTAACACACTGAGGCAGTCAATTAAACCTGGTTTCGATCAATATTTTAGAGGATAACACCGGTTAGGTCTGGGATAGGTCCGGGATATGCCCGCATCTGGCTCATGATTTTGCCTTCATCGCATACTTGTTGGCCAGATCCTGGGTTTTTTCCGTGTTTGAATCACGTAGTAATGTGGTAACACACTGAAGCAGTCAATCAAACCTGGTTTCGATCAATATTTTAGAGGATAACACCGGTTAGGTCTGGGTTAGGTCTGGGTTATGCCCGCATCTGGCTCATGATTTTGCCTTTTTCGCATACTTGTTGGCCAGATCCTGGGTTTTTTTCGTGTTTGAATCACGTAGTAATGTGGTAACACACTGAAGCAGTCAATTAAACCTGGTTTCGATCAATATTTTAGAGGATAACACCGGTTAGGTCTGGGTTAGGTCTGGGTTATGCCCGCATCTGGCTCATGATTTTGCCTTCATCGCATACTTGTTGGCCAGATCCTGGGTTTTTTCCGTGTTTGAATCACGTAGTAATGTGGTAACACACTGAAGCAGTCAATTAAACCTGGTTTCGATTAATATTTCAGAGGATAACGCCGGTTAGGTCTGGGTTAGGTCTGGGTTATGCTCGCATCTGGCTCATGATTTTGCCTTCTTCGCATACTTGTTGGCCAGATCCTGGGTTTTTTTCGTGTTTGAATCACGTAGTAATGTGGTAATACACTGAAGCAGTCAATAAAACCTGGTTTCAATCAATATTTTAGAGGATAACACCGCTTAGGTCTGGGATAGGTCCGGGATATGCCCGCATCTGGCTCATGATTTTGCCTTCTTCGCATACTTGTTGGCCAGATCCTGGGTTTTTTTCGTGTTTGAATCACGTAGTAATGTGGTAACACACTGAAGCAGTCAATTAAACCTGGTTTCGATCAATATTTCAGAGGATAACACCGGTTAGGTCTGGGTTAGGTCCTGGATATGCCCGCATCTGGCTCATGATTTTGCCTTCTTCGCATACTTGTTGGCCAGATCCTGGGTTTTTTTCGTGTTTGAATCACGTAGTAATGTGGTAACACACTGAAGCAGTCAATTAAACCTGGTTTCGATCAATATTTTAGAGGATAACACCGGTTAGGTCTGGGTTAGGTCTGGGTTATGCCCGCATCTGGCTCACGATTTTGCCTTCTTCGCATACTTGTTGGCCAGATCCTGGGTTTTTTTCGTGTTTGAATCATGTAGTAATGTGGTAACACACTGAAGCAGTCAATTAAACCTGGTTTCGATCAATATTTCAGAGGATAACACCGGTTAGGTCTGGGTTAGGTCCGGGATATGCCCGCATCTGGCTCATGATTTTGCCTTCTTCGCATACTTGTTTGCCGGATCCTGGGTTTTTTTCGTGTTTGAATCACGTAGTAATGTGGTAACACACTGAAGCTGTCAATTAAACCTGGTTTCGATCAGTATTTTAGAGGATAACACCGGTTAGGTCTGGGATAGGTCCGGGATATGCGCGCATCTGGCTCATGATTTTGCCTTCTTCGCATTCTTGTTGGCCAGATCCTGGGTTTTTTTCGTGTTTGAATCACGTAGTAATGTGGTAACACACTGAAGCAGTCAATTAAACCTGGTTTCGATCAATATTTCAGAGGATAACACCGGTTAGGTCTGGGTTAGGTCTGGGTCATGCGCGCATCTGGCTTATACTTTCGCCTTTTTCGCAAACTTGTTGGCCAGATCCTGGGTTTTTTTCGTGTTTGAATCACGTTGTAATGTGGTAACACACTGAAGCAGTCAATTAAACCTGGTTTCGATCAATATTTTAGAGGATAACACCGGTTAGGTCTGGGTTAGGTCTGGGATATGCGCGCATCTGGCTTATACTTTCGCCTTTTTCGCAAACTTGTTGGCCAGACCCTGGATTTTTTCCGTGTTTCAATCACGTAGTAATGTTGTACCACACTGAGGCAGTCAATTAAACCTGGATTCGGACATTATTTTAGAGGATAACACCGGTTAGGTCTGGGTTAGGTCTGGGTCATGCCCGCATCTGGCTCATGATTTTGCCTTCTTCGCATACTTGTTGGCCAGATCCTGGGTTTTTTTCGTGTTTGAATCATGTAGTAATGTGGTAACACACTGGAGCAGTCAATTAAACCTGGTTTCGATCAATATTTTAGAGGATAACACCGGTTAGGTCTGGGTAAGGTCTGGGTTATGCCCGCCTCTGGCTCATGATTTTGCCTTCATCGCATACTTGTTGGCCAGATCCTGGGTTTTTTCCGTGTTTGAATCACGTAGTAATGTGGTAACACACTGAAGCAGTCAATAAAACCTGGTTTCGATCAATATTTTAGAGGATAACACCGGTTAGGTCTGGGTTAGGTCTGGGATTTGCGCGCATCTGGCTTATACTTTCGCCTTTTTCGCAAACTTGTTGGCCAGATCCTGGGTTTTTTCCGTGTTTGAATCACGTAGTAATGTGGTAACACACTGAAGCAGTCAATAAAACCTGGTTTCGATCAATATTTTAGAGGATAACACCGGTTAGGTCTGGGTTAGGTCTGGGTTATGCCCGCATCTGGCTCATGATTTTGCCTTCTTCGCATACTTGTTTGCCGGATCCTGGGCTTTTTCGCGTTTGAATCACGTAGTAATGTGGTAACACACTGAAGCTGTCAATTAAACCTGGTTTCCATCAATATTTGAGAGGATAACACCGGTTAGGTCTGGGTTAGGTCTGGGATATGCGCGCATCTGGCTTATACTTTCACCTTTTTCGCAAACTTGTTGGCCAGATCCTGGGTTTTTTCCGTGTTTGAATCACGTAGTAATGTGGTAACACACTGAAGCAGTCAATAAAACCTGGTTTCGATCAATATTTTAGAGGATAACACCGGTTAGGTCTGGGTTAGGTCTGGGATTTGCGCGCATCTGGCTTATACTTTCGCCTTTTTCGCAAACTTGTTGGCCAGATCCTGGGTATTTTCCGTGTTTCAATCACGTAGTAATGTGGTAATACACTGATGCAGTCAATAAAACCTGGTTTCGATCAATATTTCAGAGGATAACACCGGTTAGGTCTCGGATAGGTCCGGGACATGCCCGCATCTGGCTCATGATTTTGCCTTCTGCGCATACTTGTTGGCCAGATCCTGGGGTTTTTTCGTGTTTGAATCACGTAGTAATGTGGTAACACACTGAAGCAGTCAATTAAACCTGGTTTCGATCAATATTTTAGAGGATAACACCGGTTAGGTCTGGGTTAGGTCTGGGTTATGCCCGCATCTGGCTCACGATTTTGCCTTCTTCGCATACTTGTTGGCCAGATCCTGGGTTTTTTTCGTGTTTGAATCATGTAGTAATGTGGTAACACACTGAAGCAGTCAATTAAACCTGGTTTCGATCAATATTTCAGAGGATAACACGGGTTAGGTCTGGGTTAGGTCCGGGATATGCCCGCATCTGGCTCATGATTTTGCCTTCTTCGCATACTTGTTTGCCGGATCCTGGGTTTTTTTCGTGTTTGAATCACGTAGTAATGTGGTAACACACTGAAGCTGTCAATTAAACCTGGTTTCGATCAATATTTTAGAGGATAACACCGGTTAGGTCTGGGATAGGTCCGGGATATGCGCGCATCTGGCTCATGATTTTGCCTTCTTCGCATACTTGTTGGCCAGATCCTGGGTTTTTTTCGTGTTTGAATCACGTAGTAATGTGGTAACACACTGAAGCAGTCAATTAAACCTGGTTTCGATCAATATTTCAGAGGATAACACCGGTTAGGTCTGGGTTAGGTCTGGGAAATGCGCGCATCTGGCTTATACTTTCGCCTTTTTCGCAAACTTGTTGGCCAGATCCTGGGTTTTTTACGTGTTTGAATCACGTAGTAATGTGGTAACACACTGAAGCAGTCAATTAAACCTGGCTTCGATCAATATTTTAGAGGATAACACCGGTTAGGTCTGGGTTAGGTCTGGGATATGCGCGCATCTGGCTTATACTTTCGCCTTTTTCGCAAACTTGTTGGCCAGATCCTGGATTTTTTCCGTGTTTCAATCACGTAGTAATGTTGTACCACACTGAGGCAGTCAATTAAACCTGGATTCGGACATTATTTGAGAGGATAACACCGGTTAGGTCTGGGTTAGGTCTGGGTCATGCCCGCATCTGGCTCATGATTTTGCCTTCTTCGCATACTTGTTGGCCAGATCCTGGGTTTTTTCGTGTTTGAATCATGTAGTAATGTGGTAACACACTGAAGCAGTCAATTAAACCTGGTTTCGATCAATATTTCAGAGGATAACACCGGTTAGGTCTGGGTTAGGTCTGGGATATGCGCGCATCTGGCTTATACTTTCGCCTTTTTCGCAAACTTGTTGGCCAGATCCTGGGTTTTTTCCGTGTTTGAATCACGTAGTAATGTGGTAACACACTGAAGCAGTCAATAAAACCTGGTTTCGATCAATATTTTAGAGGATAACACCGGTTAGGTCTGGGTTAGGTCCGGGATATGCCCGCATCTGGCTCATGATTTTGCCTTCTTCGCATACTTGCTGGCCAGATCCTGGGTTTTTTTCGTGTTTGAATCACGTAGTAATGTGGTAACACACTGAAGCAGTCAATTAAACCTGGTTTCGATCAATATTTTAGAGGATAACACCGGTTAGGTCTGGGTTAGGTCTGGGTTATGCCCGCATCTGGCTCATGATTTTGCCTTCTTCGCATACTTGTTGGCCAGATCCTGGGTTTTTTTCGTGTTTGAATCACGTAGTAATGTGGTAACACACTGAAGCAGTCAATTAAACCTGGTTTCGATCAATATTTCAGAGGATAACACCGGTTAGGTCTGGGTTAGGTCTGGGAAATGCGCGCATCTGGCTTATACTTTCGCCTTTTTCGCAAACTTGTTGGCCAGATCCTGGGTTTTTTTCGTGTTTGAATCACGTAGTAATGTGGTAACACACTGAAGCAGTCAATTAAACCTGGTTTCGATCAATATTTTAGAGGATAACACCGGTTAGGTCTGGGTTAGGTCTGGGTTATGCCCGCATCTGGCTCATGATTTTGCCTTCTTCGCATACTTGTTGGCCAGATCCAGGGTTTTTTTCGTGTTTGAATCACGTAGTAATGTGATAACACACTGAAGCAGTTAATTAAACCTGGTTTCGATCAATATTTCAGAGGATAACACCGGTTAGGTCTGGGTTAGGTCTGGGAAATGCGCGCATCTGGCTTATACTTTCGCCTTTTTCGCAAACTTGTTGGCTAGATCCTGGGTTTTTTTCGGGTTTGAATAACGCAGTAATGTGGTACCACACTGAAGCAGTCAATTAAACCTGGTTTCGATCAATATTTTAGAGGATAACGCCGGTTAGGTCTGGGTTAGGTCTGGGATATGCGCGCATCTGGCTTATACTTTCGCCTTTTTCGCAAACTTGTTGGCCAGATCCTGGATTTTTTCCGTGTTTGAATCACGTAGTAATGTTGTACCACACTGAGGCAGTCAATTAAACCTGGATTCGGACATTATTTTAGAGGATAACACCGGTTAGGTCTGGGTTAGGTCTGGGTTATGCCCGCATCTGGCCCACGATTTTGCCTTCTTCGCATACTTGTTGGCCAGATCCTGGGTTTTTTTCGTGATTGAATCATGTAGTAATGTGGTAACACACTGAAGCAGTCAATTAAACCTGGTTTCGATCAATATTTCAGAGGATAACACCGGTTAGGTCTGGGTTAGGTCTGGGATATGCGCGCATCTGGCTTATACTTTCGCCTTTTTCGCAAACTTGTTGGCCAGATCCTGGATTTTTTCCGTGTTTCAATCACGTAGTAATGTTGTACCACACTGAGGCAGTCAATTAAACCTGGATTCGGACATTATTTGAGAGGATAACACCGGTTAGGTCTGGGTTAGGTCTGGGTCATGCCCGCATCTGGCTCATGATTTTGCCTTCTTCGCATACTTGTTGGCCAGATCCTGGGGTTTTTCGTGTTTGAATCATGTAGTAATGTGGTAACACACTGAAGCAGTCAATTAAACCTGGTTTCGATCAATATTTCAGAGGATAACACCGGTTAGATCTGGGTTAGGTCTGGGATATGCGCGCATCTGGCTTATACTTTCGCCTTTTTCGCAAACTTGTTGGCCAGATCCTGGGTTTTTTCCGTGTTTGAATCACGTAGTAATGTGGTAACACACTGAAGCAGTCAATAAAACCTGGTTTCGATCAATATTTTAGAGGATAACACCGGTTAGGTCTGGGTTAGGTCCGGGATATGCCCGCATCTGGCTCATGATTTTGCCTTCTTCGCATACTTGCTGGCCAGATCCTGGGTTTTTTTCGTGTTTGAATCACGTAGTAATGTGGTAACACACTGAAGCAGTCAATTAAACCTGGTTTCGATCAATATTTTAGAGGATAACACCGGTTAGGTCTGGGTTAGGTCTGGGTTATGCCCGCATCTGGCTCATAATTTTGCCTTCTTCGCATACTTGTTGGCCAGATCCTGGGTTTTTTTCGTGTTTGAATCACGTAGTAATGTGGTAACACACTGAAGCAGTCAATTAAACCTGGTTTCGATCAATATTTCAGAGGATAACACCGGTTAGGTCTGGGTTAGGTCTGGGAAATGCGCGCATCTGGCTTATACTTTCGCCTTTTTCGCAAACTTGTTGGCCAGATCCTGGGTTTTTTTCGTGTTTGAATCACGTAGTAATGTGGTAACACACTGAAGCAGTCAATTAAACCTGGTTTCGATCAATATTTTAGAGGATAACACCGGTTAGGTCTGGGTTAGGTCTGGGTTATGCCCGCATCTGGCTCATGATTTTGCCTTCTTCGCATACTTGTTGGCCAGATCCTGGGTTTTTTTCGTGTTTGAATCACGTAGTAATGTGATAACACACTGAAGCAGTTAATTAAACCTGGTTTCGATCAATATTTCAGAGGATAACACCGGTTAGGTCTGGGTTAGGTCTGGGAAATGCGCGCATCTGGCTTATACTTTCGCCTTTTTCGCAAACTTGTTGGCTAGATCCTGGGTTTTTTTCGGGTTTGAATAACGCAGTAATGTGGTACCACACTGAAGCAGTCAATTAAACCTGGTTTCGATCAATATTTTAGAGGATAACGCCGGTTAGGTCTGGGTTAGGTCTGGGATATGCGCGCATCTGGCTTATACTTTCGCCTTTTTCGCAAACTTGTTGGCCAGATCCTGGATTTTTTCCGTGTTTGAATCACGTAGTAATGTTGTACCACACTGAGGCAGTCAATTAAACCTGGATTCGGACATTATTTTAGAGGATAACACCGGTTAGGTCTGGGTTAGGTCTGGGTTATGCCCGCATCTGGCTCACGATTTTGCCTTCTTCGCATACTTGTTGGCCAGATCCTGGGTTTTTTTCGTGTTTGAATCATGTAGTAATGTGGTAACACACTGAAGCAGTCAATTAAACCTGGTTTCGATCAATATTTCAGAGGATAACACCGGTTAGGTCTGGGTTAGGTCCGGGATATGCGCGCATCTGGCTTATACTTTCGCCTCTTTCGCAAACTTGTTGGCCAGATCCTGGATTTTTTCCGTGTTTGAATCACATAGTAATGTTGTACCACACTGAGGCAGTCAATTAAACCTGGTTTCGATCAATATTTTAGAGGATAACACCGGTTAGGTCTGGGATAGGTCCGGGATATGCCCGCATCTGGCTCATGATTTTGCCTTCTTCGCATACTTGTTGGCCAGATCCTGGGTTTTTTTCGTGTTTGAATCACGTAGTAATGTGGTAACACACTGATGCAGTCAATTAAACCTGGTTTCGATCAATATTTCAGAGGATAACACCGGTTAGGTCTGGGTTAGGTCTGGGAAATGCGCGCATCTGGCTTATACTTTCGCCTTTTTCGCAAACTTGTTGGCCAGATCCTGGGTTTTTTTCGTGTTTGAATCACGTAGTAATGTGGTAACACACTGAAGCAGTCAATTAAACCTGGTTTCGATCAATATTTTAGAGGATAACACCGGTTAGGTCTGGGTTAGGTCTGGGATATGCGCGCATCTGGCTTATACTTTCGCCTTTTTCGCAAACTTGTTGGCCAGATCCTGGATTTTTTTCGTGTTTGAATCACGTAGTAATGTGGTAACACACTGAAGCAGTCAATTAAACCTGGTTTCGATCAATATTTTAGAGGATAACACCGGTTAGGTCTGGGTTAGGTCTGGGTTATGCCCGCATCTGGCTCATGATTTTGCCTTCTTCGCATACTTGTTGGCCAGATCCTGGGTTTTTTTCGTGTTTGAATCACGTAGTAATGTGGTAACACACTGAAGCAGTCAATTAAACCTGGTTTCGATCAATATTTCAGAGGATAACACCGGTTAGGTCTGGGTTAGGTCTGGGAAATGCGCGCATCTGGCTTATACTTTCGCCTTTTTCGCAAACTTGTTGGCCAGATCCTGGGTTTTTTTCGTGTTTGAATCACGTAGTAATGTGGTAACACACTGAAGCAGTCAATTAAACCTGGTTTCGATCAATATTTTAGAGGATAACACCGGTTAGGTCTGGGTTAGGTCTGGGTTATGCCCGCATCTGGCTCATGATTTTGCCTTCATCGCATACTTGTTGGCCAGATCCTGGGTTTTTTCCGTGTTTGAATCACGTAGTAATGTGGTAACACACTGAAGCAGTCAATTAAACCTGGTTTCGATTAATATTTCAGAGGATAACGCCGGTTAGGTCTGGGTTAGGTCTGGGTAATGCTCGCATCTGGCTCATGATTTTGCCTTCTTCGCATACTTGTTGGCCAGATCCTGGGTTTTTTTCGTGTTTGAATCACGTAGTAATGTGGTAATACACTGAAGCAGTCAATAAAACCTGGTTTCGATCAATATTTTAGAGGATAACACCGGTTAGGTCTGGGATAGGTCCGGGATATGCCCGCATCTGGCTCATGATTTTGCCTTCTTCGCATACTTGTTGGCCAGATCCTGGGTTTTTTTCGTGTTTGAATCACGTAGTAATGTGGTAACACACTGAAGCAGTCAATTAAACCTGGTTTCGATCAATATTTCAGAGGATAACACCGGTTAGGTCTGGGTTAGGTCCGGGATATGCCCGCATCTGGCTCATGATTTTGCCTTCTTCGCATACTTGTTTGCCGGATCCTGGGTTTTTTTCGTGTTTGAATCACGTAGTAATGTGGTAACACACTGAAGCAGTCAATTAAACCTGGTTTCGATCAATATTTTAGAGGATAACACCGGTTAGGTCTGGGATAGGTCCGGGATATGCTCGCATCTGGCTCATGATTTTGCCTTCTTCGCATACTTGTTGGCCAGATCCTGGGTTTTTTTCGTGTTTGAATCACGTAGTAATGTGGTAATGCACTGAAGCAGTCAATTAAACCTGGTTTCGATCAATATTTTAGAGGATAACACCGGTTAGGTCTGGGATAGGTCCGGGATATGCCCGCATCTGGCTCATGATTTTGCCTTCTTCGCATACTTGTTGGCCAGATCCTGGGTTTTTTCCGTGTTTGAATCACGTAGTAATGTGGTAACACACTGAAGCAGTCAACTAACCTGGTTTCGATCAATATTTCAGAGGATAACACCGGTTAGGTCTGTGTTAGGTCCGGGATATGCCCGCATCTGGCTCATGATTTTGCCTTCTTCGCATACTTGTTTGCCGGATCCTGGGTTTTTTTCGTGTTTGAATCACGTAGTAATGTGGTAACACACTGAAGCTGTCAATTAAACCTGGTTTCGATCAATATTTTAGAGGATAACACCGGTTAGGTCTGGCTTAGGTCTGGGTTATGCCCGCATCTGGCTCATGATTTTGCCTTCATCGCATACTTGTTGGCCAGATCCTGGGGTTTTTTCCGTGTTTGAATCAGGTAGTAATGTGGTAACACACTGAAGCAGTCAATTAAACCTGGTTTCGATTAATATTTCAGAGGATAACGCCGGTTAGGTCTGGGTTAGGTCTGGGAAATGCGCGCATCTGGCTTATACTTTCGCCTTTTTCGCAAACTTGTTGGCCAGATCCTGGGTTTTTTTCGTGTTTGAATCACGTAGTAATGTGGTAACACACTGAAGCAGTCAATTAAACCTGGTTTCGATCAATATTTTAGAGGATAACACCGGTTAGGTCTGGGTTAGGTCTGGGATATGCGCGCATCTGGCTTATACTTTCGCCTTTTTCGCAAACTTGTTGGCCAGATCCTGGATTTTTTTCGTGTTTGAATCACGTAGTAATGTGGTAACACACTGAAGCAGTCAATTAAACCTGGTTTCGATCAATATTTTAGAGGATAACACCGGTTAGGTCTGGGTTAGGTCTGGGTTATGCCCGCATCTGGCTCATGATTTTGCCTTCTTCGCATACTTGTTGGCCAGATCCTGGGTTTTTTTCGTGTTTGAATCACGTAGTAATGTGGTAACACACTGAAGCAGTCAATTAAACCTGGTTTCGATCAATATTTCAGAGGATAACACCGGTTAGGTCTGGGTTAGGTCTGGGAAATGCGCGCATCTGGCTTATACTTTCGCCTTTTTCGCAAACTTGTTGGCCAGATCCTGGGTTTTTTTCGTGTTTGAATCACGTAGTAATGTGGTAACACACTGAAGCAGTCAATTAAACCTGGTTTCGATCAATATTTTAGAGGATAACACCGGTTAGGTCTGGGTTAGGTCTGGGTTATGCCCGCATCTGGCTCATGATTTTGCCTTCATCGCATACTTGTTGGCCAGATCCTGGGTTTTTTCCGTGTTTGAATCACGTAGTAATGTGGTAACACACTGAAGCAGTCAATTAAACCTGGTTTCGATTAATATTTCAGAGGATAACGCCGGTTAGGTCTGGGTTAGGTCTGGGTAATGCTCGCATCTGGCTCATGATTTTGCCTTCTTCGCATACTTGTTGGCCAGATCCTGGGTTTTTTTCGTGTTTGAATCACGTAGTAATGTGGTAATACACTGAAGCAGTCAATAAAACCTGGTTTCGATCAATATTTTAGAGGATAACACCGGTTAGGTCTGGGATAGGTCCGGGATATGCCCGCATCTGGCTCATGATTTTGCCTTCTTCGCATACTTGTTGGCCAGATCCTGGGTTTTTTTCGTGTTTGAATCACGTAGTAATGTGGTAACACACTGAAGCAGTCAATTAAACCTGGTTTCGATCAATATTTCAGAGGATAACACCGGTTAGGTCTGGGTTAGGTCCGGGATATGCCCGCATCTGGCTCATGATTTTGCCTTCTTCGCATACTTGTTTGCCGGATCCTGGGTTTTTTTCGTGTTTGAATCACGTAGTAATGTGGTAACACACTGAAGCAGTCAATTAAACCTGGTTTCGATCAATATTTTAGAGGATAACACCGGTTAGGTCTGGGATAGGTCCGGGATATGCTCGCATCTGGCTCATGATTTTGCCTTCTTCGCATACTTGTTGGCCAGATCCTGGGTTTTTTTCGTGTTTGAATCACGTAGTAATGTGGTAATGCACTGAAGCAGTCAATTAAACCTGGTTTCGATCAATATTTTAGAGGATAACACCGGTTAGGTCTGGGATAGGTCCGGGATATGCCCGCATCTGGCTCATGATTTTGCCTTCTTCGCATACTTGTTGGCCAGATCCTGGGTTTTTTCCGTGTTTGAATCACGTAGTAATGTGGTAACACACTGAAGCAGTCAATTAAACCTGGTTTCGATCAATATTTCAGAGGATAACACCGGTTAGGTCTGTGTTAGGTCCGGGATATGCCCGCATCTGGCTCATGATTTTGCCTTCTTCGCATACTTGTTTGCCGGATCCTGGGTTTTTTTCGTGTTTGAATCACGTAGTAATGTGGTAACACACTGAAGCTGTCAATTAAACCTGGTTTCGATCAATATTTTAGAGGATAACACCGGTTAGGTCTGGCTTAGGTCTGGGTTATGCCCGCATCTGGCTCATGATTTTGCCTTCATCGCATACTTGTTGGCCAGATCCTGGGGTTTTTTCCGTGTTTGAATCAGGTAGTAATGTGGTAACACACTGAAGCAGTCAATTAAACCTGGTTTCGATTAATATTTCAGAGGATAACGCCGGTTAGGTCTGGGTTAGGTCTGGGTTATGCTCGCATCTGGCTCATGATTTTGCCTTCTTCGCATACTTGTTGGCCAGATCCTGGGTTTTTTTCGTGTTTGAATCACGTAGTAATGTGGTAATGCACTGAAGCAGTCAATAAAACCTGGTTTCGATCAATATTTTAGAGGATAACACCGGTTAGGTCTGGGATAGGTCCGGGATATGCCCGCATCTGGCTCATGATTTTGCCTTCTTCGCATACTTGTTGGCCAGATCCTGGGTTTTTTTCGTGTTTGAATCACGTAGTAATGTGGTAACACACTGAAGCAGTCAATTAAACCTGGTTTCGATCAATATTTCAGAGGATAACACCGGTTAGGTCTGGGTTAGGTCCGGGATATGCCCGCATCTGGCTCATGATTTTGCCTTCTTCGCATACTTGTTTGCCGGATCCTGGGTTTTTTTCGTGTTTGAATCACGTAGTAATGTGGTAACACACTGAAGCAGTCAATTAAACCTGGTTTCGATCAATATTGTAGAGGATAACACCGGCTAGGTCTGGGATAGGTCCGGGATATGCCCGCATCTGGCTCATGATTTTGCCTTCTTCGCATACTTGTTGGCCAGATCCTGGGTTTTTTCCGTGTTTGAATCACGTAGTAATGTGGTAACACACTGAAGCAGTCAATTAAACCTGGTTTCGATCAATATTTCAGAGGATAACACCGGTTAGGTCTGTGTTAGGTCCGGGATATGCCCGCATCTGGCTCGTGATTTTGCCTTCTTCGCATACTTGTTTGCCGGATCCTGGGTATTTTCCGTGTTTGAATCACGTAGTAATGTGGTAATACACTGATGCAGTCAATAAAACCTGGTTTCGATCAATATTTCAGAGGATAACACCGGTTAGGTCTCGGATAGGTCCGGGACATGCCCGCATCTGGCTCATGATTTTGCCTTCTTCGCATACTTGTTGGCCAGATCCTGGGTTTTTTTCGTGTTTGAATCACGTAGTAATGTGGTAACACACTGAAGCTGTCAATTAAACCTGGTTTCGATCAATATTTTAGAGGATAACACCGGTTAGGTCTGGGTTAGGTCTGGGTTATGCCCGCATCTGGCTCATGATTTTGCCTTCTTCGCATACTTGTTTGCCGGATCCTGGGTTTTATTCGTGTTTGAATCACGTAGTAATGTGGTAACACACTGAAGCTGTCAATTAAACCTGGTTTCCATCAATATTTTAGAGGATAACACCGGTTAGGTCTGGGTTAGGTCTGGGATATGCGCGCATCTGGCTTATACTTTCACCTTTTTCGCAAACTTGTTGGCCAGATCCTGGGTTTTTTCCGTGTTTGAATCACGTAGTAATGTGGTAACACACTGAAGCAGTCAATAAAACCTGGTTTCGATGAATATTTTAGAGGATAACACCGGTTAGGTCTGGGTTAGGTCTGGGATTTGCGCGCATCTGGCTTATACTTTCGCCTTTTTCGCAAACTTGTTGGCCAGATCCTGGGTATTTTCCGTGTTTGAATCACGTAGTAATGTGGTAATACACTGATGCAGTCAATAAAACCTGGTTTCGATCAATATTTCAGAGGATAACACCGGTTAGGTCTCGGATAGGTCCGGGACATGCCCGCATCTGGCTCATGATTTTGCCTTCTTCGCATAGTTGTTGGCCAGATCCTGGGTTTTTTCCGTGTTCGAATCACGTAGTAATGTGGTAGCACACTGAAGCAGTCAATTAAACCTGGTTTCGATCAATATTTTAGAGGATAACACCGGTTAGGTCTGGGATAGGTCCGGGATATGCCCGCATCTGGCTCATGATTTTGCCTTCTTCGCATACTTGTTGGCCAGATCCTGGGTTTTTTCCGTGTTTGAATCACGTAGTAATGTGGTAACACACTGAAGCAGTCAATTAAACCTAGTTTCGATCAATATTTCAGAGGATAACACCGGTTAGGTCTGGGTTAGGTCTGGGATTTGCGCGCATCTGGCTTATACTTTCGCCTTTTTCGAAAACTTGTTGGCCAGATCCTGGGTATTTTCCGTGTTTGAATCACGTAGTAATGTGGTAATACACTGAAGCAGTCAATTAAACCTGGTTTCGATGAATATTTTAGAGGATAACACCGGTTAGGTCTGGGTTAGGTCTGGGATATGCGCGCATCTGGCTTATACTTTCGCCTTTTTCGCAAACTTGTTGGCCAGATCCTGGATTTTTTCCGTGTTTCAATCACGTAGTAATGTTGTACCACACTGAGGCAGTCAATTAAACCTGGATTCGGACATTATTTGAGAGGATAACACCGGTTAGGTCTGGGTTAGGTCTGGGTCATGCCCGCATCTGGCTCATGATTTTGCCTTCTTCGCATACTTGTTGGCCAGATCCTGGGTTTTTTCGTGTTTGAATCATGTAGTAATGTGGTAACACACTGAAGCAGTCAATGAAACCTGGTTTCGATCAATATTTCAGAGGATAACACCGGTTAGGTCTGGGTTAGGTCTGGGATATGCGCGCATCTGGCTTATACTTTCGCCTTTTTCGCAAACTTGTTGGCCAGATCCTCGGTTTTTTCCGTGTTTGAATCACGTAGTAATGTGGTAACACACTGAAGCAGTCAATAAAACCTGGTTTCGATCAATATTTTAGAGGATAACACCGGTTAGGTCTGGGTTAGGTCCGGGATATGCCCGCATCTGGCTCATGATTTTGCCTTCTTCGCATACTTGCTGGCCAGATCCTGGGTTTTTTTCGTGTTTGAATCACGTAGTAATGTGGTAACACACTGAAGCAGTCAATTAAACCTGGTTTCGATCAATATTTTAGAGGATAACACCGGTTAGGTCTGGGTTAGGTCTGGGTTATGCCCGCATCTGGCTCATGATTTTGCCTTCTTCGCATACTTGTTGGCCAGATCCTGGGTTTTTTTCGTGTTTGAATCACGTAGTAATGTGGTAACACACTGAAGCAGTCAATTAAACCTGGTTTCGATCAATATTTCGGAGGATAACACCGGTTAGGTCTGGGTTAGGTCTGGGAAATGCGCGCATCTGGCTTATACTTTCGCCTTTTTCGCAAACTTGTTGGCCAGATCCTGGGTTTTTTTCGTGTTTGAATCACGTAGTAATGTGGTAACACACTGAAGCAGTCAATTAAACCTGGTTTCGATCAATATTTTAGAGGATAACACCGGTTAGGTCTGGGTTAGGTCTGGGTTATGCCCGCATCTGGCTCATGATTTTGCCTTCTTCGCATACTTGTTGGCCAGATCCTGGGTTTTTTTCGTGTTTGAATCACGTAGTAATGTGATAACACACTGAAGCAGTTAATTAAACCTGGTTTCGATCAATATTTCAGAGGATAACACCGGTTAGGGGTGGGTTAGGTCTGGGAAATGCGCGCATCTGGCTTATACTTTCGCCTTTTTCGCAAACTTGTTGGCTAGATCCTGGGTTTTTTTCGGGTTTGAATAACGCAGTAATGTGGTACCACACTGAAGCAGTCAATTAAACCTGGTTTCGATCAATATTTTAGAGGATAACGCCGGTTAGGTCTGGGTTAGGTCTGGGATATGCGCGCATCTGGCTTATACTTTCGCCTTTTTCGCAAACTTGTTGGCCAGATCCTGGATTTTTTCCGTGTTTGAATCACGTAGTAATGTTGTACCACACTGAGGCAGTCAATTAAACCTGGATTCGGACATTATTTTAGAGGATAACACCGGTTAGGTCTGGGTTAGGTCTGGGTTATGCCCGCATCTGGCTCACGATTTTGCCTTCTTCGCATACTTGTTGGCCAGATCCTGGGTTTTTTTCGTGTTTGAATCATGTAGTAATGTGGTAACACACTGAAGCAGTCAATTAAACCTGGTTTCGATCAATATTTCAGAGGATAACACCGGTTAGGTCTGGGTTAGGTCCGGGATATGCGCGCATCTGCCTTATACTTTCGCCTCTTTCGCAAACTTGTTGGCCAGATCCTAGATTTTTTCCGTGTTTGAATCACATAGTAATGTTGTACCACACTGAGGCAGTCAATTAAACCTGGTTTCGATCAATATTTTAGAGGATAACACCGGTTAGGTCTGGGATAGGTCCGGGATATGCCCGCATCTGGCTCATGATTTTGCCTTCTTCGCATACTTGTTGGCCAGATCCTGGGTTTTTTTCGTGTTTGAATCATGTAGTAATGTGGTAACACACTGAAGCAGTCAATTAAACCTGGTTTCGATCAATATTTCAGAGGATAACACCGGTTAGGTCTGGGTTAGGTCTGGGATATGCGCGCATCTGGCTTATACTTTCGCCTTTTTCGCAAACTTGTTGGCCAGATCCTGGATTTTTTCCGTGTTTGAATCACGTAGTAATGTGGTAACACACTGAAGCTGTCAATTAAACCTGGTTTCGATCAATATTTTAGAGGATAACACCGGTTAGGTCTGGGATAGGTCCGGGATATGCCCGCATCTGGCTCATGATTTTGCCTTCTTCGCATACTTGTTGGCCAGATCCTGGGTTTTTTTCGTGTTTGAATCACGTAGTAATGTGGTAACACACTGATGCAGTCAATTAAACCTGGTTTCGATCAATATTTCAGAGGATAACACCGGTTAGGTCTGGGTTAGGTCTGGGAAATGCGCGCATCTGGCTTATACTTTCGCCTTTTTCGCAAACTTGTTGGCCAGATCCTGGGTTTTTTTCGTGTTTGAATCACGTAGTAATGTGGTAACACACTGAAGCAGTCAATTAAACCTGGTTTCGATCAATATTTCAGAGGATAACACCGGTTAGGGCTGGGTTAGGTCTGGGAAATGCGCGCATCTGGCTTATACTTTCGCCTTTTTCGCAAACTTGTTGGCTAGATCCTGGGTTTTTTTCGGGTTTGAATAACGCAGTAATGTGGTACCACACTGAAGCAGTCAATTAAACCTGGTTTCGATCAATATTTTAGAGGATAACGCCGGTTAGGTCTGGGTTAGGTCTGGGATATGCGCGCATCTGGCTTATACTTTCGCCTTTTTCGCAAACTTGTTGGCCAGATCCTGGATTTTTTCCGTGTTTGAATCACGTAGTAATGTTGTACCACACTGAGGCAGTCAATTAAACCTGGATTCGGACATTATTTTAGAGGATAACACCGGTTAGGTCTGGGTTAGGTCTGGGTTATGCCCGCATCTGGCTCACGATTTTGCCTTCTTCGCATACTTGTTGGCCAGATCCTGGGTTTTTTTCGTGTTTGAATCATGTAGTAATGTGGTAACACACTGAAGCAGTCAATTAAACCTGGTTTCGATCAATATTTCAGAGGATAACACCGGTTAGGTCTGGGTTAGGTCCGGGATATGCGCGCATCTGCCTTATACTTTCGCCTCTTTCGCAAACTTGTTGGCCAGATCCTAGATTTTTTCCGTGTTTGAATCACATAGTAATGTTGTACCACACTGAGGCAGTCAATTAAACCTGGTTTCGATCAATATTTTAGAGGATAACACCGGTTAGGTCTGGGATAGGTCCGGGATATGCCCGCATCTGGCTCATGATTTTGCCTTCTTCGCATACTTGTTGGCCAGATCCTGGGTTTTTTTCGTGTTTGAATCATGTAGTAATGTGGTAACACACTGAAGCAGTCAATTAAACCTGGTTTCGATCAATATTTCAGAGGATAACACCGGTTAGGTCTGGGTTAGGTCTGGGATATGCGCGCATCTGGCTTATACTTTCGCCTTTTTCGCAAACTTGTTGGCCAGATCCTGGATTTTTTCCGTGTTTGAATCACGTAGTAATGTGGTAACACACTGAAGCTGTCAATTAAACCTGGTTTCGATCAATATTTTAGAGGATAACACCGGTTAGGTCTGGGATAGGTCCGGGATATGCCCGCATCTGGCTCATGATTTTGCCTTCTTCGCATACTTGTTGGCCAGATCCTGGGTTTTTTTCGTGTTTGAATCACGTAGTAATGTGGTAACACACTGATGCAGTCAATTAAACCTGGTTTCGATCAATATTTCAGAGGATAACACCGGTTAGGTCTGGGTTAGGTCTGGGAAATGCGCGCATCTGGCTTATACTTTCGCCTTTTTCGCAAACTTGTTGGCCAGATCCTGGGTTTTTTTCGTGTTTGAATCACGTAGTAATGTGGTAACACACTGAAGCAGTCAATTAAACCTGGTTTCGATCAATATTTTAGAGGATAACACCGGTTAGGTCTGGGTTAGGTCTGGGATATGCGCGCATCTGGCTTATACTTTCGCCTTTTTCGCAAACTTGTTGGCCAGATCCTGGATTTTTTTCGTGTTTGAATCACGTAGTAATGTGGTAACACACTGAAGCAGTCAATTAAACCTGGTTTCGATCAATATTTTAGAGGATAACACCGGTTAGGTCTGGGTTAGGTCTGGGTTATGCCCGCATCTGGCTCATGATTTTGCCTTCTTCGCATACTTGTTGGCCAGATCCTGGGTTTTTTTCGTGTTTGAATCACGTAGTAATGTGGTAACACACTGAAGCAGTCAATTAAACCTGGTTTCGATCAATATTTCAGAGGATAACACCGGTTAGGTCTGGGTTAGGTCTGGGAAATGCGCGCATCTGGCTTATACTTTCGCCTTTTTCGCAAACTTGTTGGCCAGATCCTGGGTTTTTTTCGTGTTTGAATCACGTAGTAATGTGGTAACACACTGAAGCAGTCAATTAAACCTGGTTTCGATCAATATTTTAGAGGATAACACCGGTTAGGTCTGGGTTAGGTCTGGGTTATGCCCGCATCTGGCTCATGATTTTGCCTTCATCGCATACTTGTTGGCCAGATCCTGGGTTTTTTCCGTGTTTGAATCACGTAGTAATGTGGTAACACACTGAAGCACTCAATTAAACCTGGTTTCGATTAATATTTCAGAGGATAACGCCGGTTAGGTCTGGGTTAGGTCTGGGTAATGCTCGCATCTGGCTCATGATTTTGCCTTCTTCGCATACTTGTTGGCCAGATCCTGGGTTTTTTTCGTGTTTGAATCACGTAGTAATGTGGTAATACACTGAAGCAGTCAATAAAACCTGGTTTCGATCAATATTTTAGAGGATAACACCGGTTAGGTCTGGGATAGGTCCGGGATATGCCCGCATCTGGCTCATGATTTTGCCTTCTTCGCATACTTGTTGGCCAGATCCTGGGTTTTTTTCGTGTTTGAATCACGTAGTAATGTGGTAACACACTGAAGCAGTCAATTAAACCTGGTTTCGATCAATATTTCAGAGGATAACACCGGTTAGGTCTGGGTTAGGTCCGGGATATGCCCGCATCTGGCTCATGATTTTGCCTTCTTCGCATACTTGTTTGCCGGATCCTGGGTTTTTTTCGTGTTTGAATCACGTAGTAATGTGGTAACACACTGAAGCAGTCAATTAAACCTGGTTTCGATCAATATTTTAGAGGATAACACCGGTTAGGTCTGGGATAGGTCCGGGATATGCCCGCATCTGGCTCATGATTTTGCCTTCTTCGCATACTTGTTGGCCAGATCCTGGGTTTTTTCCGTGTTTGAATCACGTAGTAATGTGGTAACACACTGAAGCAGTCAATTAAACCTGGTTTCGATCAATATTTCAGAGGATAACACCGGTTAGGTCTGTGTTAGGTCCGGGATATGCCCGCATCTGGCTCATGATTTTGCCTTCTTCGCATACTTGTTTGCCGGATCCTGGGTTTTTTTCGTGTTTGAATCACGTAGTAATGTGGTAACACACTGAAGCTGTCAATTAAACCTGGTTTCGATCAATATTTTAGAGGATAACACCGGTTAGGTCTGGGTTAGGTCTGGGTTATGCCCGCATCTGGCTCATGATTTTGCCTTCATCGCATACTTGTTGGCCAGATCCTGGGTTTTTTCCGTGTTTGAATCACGTAGTAATGTGGTAACACACTGAAGCAGTCAATTAAACCTGGTTTCGATTAATATTTCAGAGGATAACGCCGGTTAGGTCTGGGTTAGGTCTGGGTTATGCTCGCATCTGGCTCATGATTTTGCCTTCTTCGCATACTTGTTGGCCAGATCCTGGGTTTTTTTCGTGTTTGAATCACGTAGTAATGTGGTAATGCACTGAAGCAGTCAATTAAACCTGGTTTCGATCAATATTTTAGAGGATAACACCGGTTAGGTCTGGGATAGGTCCGGGATATGCCCGCATCTGGCTCATGATTTTGCCTTCTTCGCATACTTGTTGGCCAGATCCTGGGTTTTTTCCGTGTTTGAATCACGTAGTAATGTGGTAACACACTGAAGCAGTCAATTAAACCTGGTTTCGATCAATATTTCAGAGGATAACACCGGTTAGGTCTGTGTTAGGTCCGGGATATGCCCGCATCTGGCTCATGATTTTGCCTTCTTCGCATACTTGTTTGCCGGATCCTGGGTTTTTTTCGTGTTTGAATCACGTAGTAATGTGGTAACACACTGAAGCTGTCAATTAAACCTGGTTTCGATCAATATTTTAGAGGATAACACCGGTTAGGTCTGGCTTAGGTCTGGGTTATGCCCGCATCTGGCTCATGATTTTGCCTTCATCGCATACTTGATGGCCAGATCCTGGGGTTTTTTCCGTGTTTGAATCACGTAGTAATGTGGTAACACACTGAAGCAGTCAATTAAACCTGGTTTCGATTAATATTTCAGAGGATAACGCCGGTTAGGTCTGGGTTAGGTCTGGGTTATGCTCGCATCTGGCTCATGATTTTGCCTTCTTCGCATACTTGTTGGCCAGATCCTGGGTTTTTTTCGTGTTTGAATCACGTAGTAATGTGGTAATGCACTGAAGCAGTCAATAAAACCTGGTTTCGATCAATATTTTAGAGGATAACACCGGTTAGGTCTGGGATAGGTCCGGGATATGCCCGCATCTGGCTCATGATTTTGCCTTCTTCGCATACTTGTTGGCCAGATCCTGGGTTTTTTTCGTGTTTGAATCACGTAGTAATGTGGTAACACACTGAAGCAGTCAATTAAACCTGGTTTCGATCAATATTTCAGAGGATAACACCGGTTAGGTCTGGGTTAGGTCCGGGATATGCCCGCATCTGGCTCATGATTTTGCCTTCTTCGCATACTTGTTTGCCGGATCCTGGGTTTTTTTCGTGTTTGAATCACGTAGTAATGTGGTAACACACTGAAGCAGTCAATTAAACCTGGTTTCGATCAATATTGTAGAGGATAACACCGGTTAGGTCTGGGATAGGTCCGGGATATGCCCGCATCTGGCTCATGATTTTGCCTTCTTCGCATACTTGTTGGCCAGATCCTGGGTTTTTTCCGTGTTTGAATCACGTAGTAATGTGGTAACACACTGAAGCAGTCAATTAAACCTGGTTTCGATCAATATTTCAGAGGATAACACCGGTTAGGTCTGTGTTAGGTCCGGGATATGCCCGCATCTGGCTCATGATTTTGCCTTCTTCGCATACTTGTTTGCCGGATCCTGGGTATTTTCCGTGTTTGAATCACGTAGTAATGTGGTAATACACTGATGCAGTCAATAAAACCTGGTTTCGATCAATATTTCAGAGGATAACACCGGTTAGGTCTCGGATAGGTCCGGGACATGCCCGCATCTGGCTCATGATTTTGCCTTCTTCGCATACTTGTTGGCCAGATCCTGGGTTTTTTTCGTGTTTGAATCACGTAGTAATGTGGTAACACACTGAAGCTGTCAATTAAACCTGGTTTCGATCAATATTTTAGAGGATAACACCGGTTAGGTCTGGGTTAGGTCTGGGTTATGCCCGCATCTGGCTCATGATTTTGCCTTCTTCGCATACTTGTTTGCCGGATCCTGGGTTTTATTCGTGTTTGAATCACGTAGTAATGTGGTAACACACTGAAGCTGTCAATTAAACCTGGTTTCCATCAATATTTTAGAGGATAACACCGGTTAGGTCTGGGTTAGGTCTGGGATATGCGCGCATCTGGCTTATACTTTCACCTTTTTCGCAAACTTGTTGGCCAGATCCTGGGTTTTTTCCGTGTTTGAATCACGTAGTAATGTGGTAACACACTGAAGCAGTCAATAAAACCTGGTTTCGATGAATATTTTAGAGGATAACACCGGTTAGGTCTGGGTTAGGTCTGGGATTTGCGCGCATCTGGCTTATACTTTCGCCTTTTTCGCAAACTTGTTGGCCAGATCCTGGGTATTTTCCGTGTTTGAATCACGTAGTAATGTGGTAATACACTGATGCAGTCAATAAAACCTGGTTTCGATCAATATTTCAGAGGATAACACCGGTTAGGTCTCGGATAGGTCCGGGACATGCCCGCATCTGGCTCATGATTTTGCCTTCTTCGCATAGTTGTTGGCCAGATCCTGGGTTTTTTCCGTGTTTGAATCACGTAGTAATGTGGTAGCACACTGAAGCAGTCAATTAAACCTGGTTTCGATCAATATTTTAGAGGATAACACCGGTTAGGTCTGGGATAGGTCCGGGATATGCCCGCATCTGGCTCATGATTTTGCCTTCTTCGCATACTTGTTGGCCAGGTCCTGGGTTTTTTCCGTGTTTGAATCACGTAGTAATGTGGTAACACACTGAAGCAGTCAATTAAACCTAGTTTCGATCAATATTTCAGAGGATAACACCGGTTAGGTCTGGGTTAGGTCTGGGATTTGCGCGCATCTGGCTTATACTTTCGCCTTTTTCGAAAACTTGTTGGCCAGATCCTGGGTATTTTCCGTGTTTGAATCACGTAGTAATGTGGTAATACACTGAAGCAGTCAATTAAACCTGGTTTCGATGAATATTTTAGAGGATAACACCGGTTAGGTCTGGGTTAGGTCTGGGATATGCGCGCATCTGGCTTATACTTTCGCCTTTTTCGCAAACTTGTTGGCCAGATCCTGGATTTTTTCCGTGTTTCAATCACGTAGTAATGTTGTACCACACTGAGGCAGTCAATTAAACCTGGATTCGGACATTATTTGAGAGGATAACACCGGTTAGGTCTGGGTTAGGTCTGGGTCATGCCCGCATCTGGCTCATGATTTTGCCTTCTTCGCATACTTGTTGGCCAGATCCTGGGTTTTTTCGTGTTTGAATCATGTAGTAATGTGGTAACACACTGAAGCAGTCAATTAAACCTGGTTTCGATCAATATTTCAGAGGATAACACCGGTTAGGTCTGGGTTAGGTCTGGGATATGCGCGCATCTGGCTTATACTTTCGCCTTTTTCGCAAACTTGTTGGCCAGATCCTCGGTTTTTTCCGTGTTTGAATCACGTAGTAATGTGGTAACACACTGAAGCAGTCAATAAAACCTGGTTTCGATCAATATTTTAGAGGATAACACCGGTTAGGTCTGGGTTAGGTCCGGGATATGCCCGCATCTGGCTCATGATTTTGCCTTCTTCGCATACTTGCTGGCCAGATCCTGGGTTTTTTTCGTGTTTGAATCACGTAGTAATGTGGTAACACACTGAAGCAGTCAATTAAACCTGGTTTCGATCAATATTTTAGAGGATCACACCGGTTAGGTCTGGGTTAGGTCTGGGTTATGCCCGCATCTGGCTCATGATTTTGCCTTCTTCGCATACTTGTTGGCCAGATCCTGGGTTTTTTTCGTGTTTGAATCACGTAGTAATGTGGTAACACACTGAAGCAGTCAATTAAACCTGGTTTCGATCAATATTTCGGAGGATAACACCGGTTAGGTCTGGGTTAGGTCTGGGAAATGCGCGCATCTGGCTTATACTTTCGCCTTTTTCGCAAACTTGTTGGCCAGATCCTGGGTTTTTTTCGTGTTTGAATCACGTAGTAATGTGGTAACACACTGAAGCAGTCAATTAAACCTGGTTTCGATCAATATTTTAGAGGATAACACCGGTTAGGTCTGGGTTAGGTCTGGGTTATGCCCGCACCTGGCTCATGATTTTGCCTTCTTCGCATACTTGTTGGCCAGATCCTGGGTTTTTTTCGTGTTTGAATCACGTAGTAATGTGATAACACACTGAAGCAGTTAATTAAACCTGGTTTCGATCAATATTTCAGAGGATAACACCGGTTAGGTCTGGGTTAGGTCTGGGAAATGCGCGCATCTGGCTTATACTTTCGCCTTTTTCGCAAACTTGTTGGCTAGATCCTGGGTTTTTTTCGGGTTTGAATAACGCAGTAATGTGGTACCACACTGAAGCAGTCAATTAAACCTGGTTTCGATCAATATTTTAGAGGATAACGCCGGTTAGGTCTGGGTTAGGTCTGGGATATGCGCGCATCTGGCTTATACTTTCGCCTTTTTCGCAAACTTGTTGGCCAGATCCTGGATTTTTTCCGTGTTTGAATCACGTAGTAATGTTGTACCACACTGAGGCAGTCAATTAAACCTGGATTCGGACATTATTTTAGAGGATAACACCGGTTAGGTCTGGGTTAGGTCTGGGTTATGCCCGCATCTGGCTCACGATTTTGCCTTCTTCGCATACTTGTTGGCCAGATCCTGGGTTTTTTTCGTGTTTGAATCATGTAGTAATGTGGTAACACACTGAAGCAGTCAATTAAACCTGGTTTCGATCAATATTTCAGAGGATAACACCGGTTAGGTCTGGGTTAGGTCCGGGATATGCGCGCATCTGCCTTATACTTTCGCCTCTTTCGCAAACTTGTTGGCCAGATCCTAGATTTTTTCCGTGTTTGAATCACATAGTAATGTTGTACCACACTGAGGCAGTCAATTAAACCTGGTTTCGATCAATATTTTAGAGGATAACACCGGTTAGGTCTGGGATAGGTCCGGGATATGCCCGCATCTGGCTCATGATTTTGCCTTCTTCGCATACTTGTTGGCCAGATCCTGGGTTTTTTTCGTGTTTGAATCATGTAGTAATGTGGTAACACACCGAAGCAGTCAATTAAACCTGGTTTCGATCAATATTTCAGAGGATAACACCGGTTAGGTCTGGGTTAGGTCTGGGATATGCGCGCATCTGGCTTATACTTTCGCCTTTTTCGCAAACTTGTTGGCCAGATCCTGGATTTTTTCCGTGTTTGAATCACGTAGTAATGTTGTACCACACTGAGGCAGTCAATTAAACCTGGATTCGGACATTATTTTAGAGGATAACACCGGTTAGGTCTGGGTTAGGTCTGGGTTATGCCCGCATCTGGCTCATGATTTTGCCTTCTTCGCATACTTGTTGGCCAGATCCTGGGTTTTTTTCGTGTTTGAATCACGTAGTAATGTGGTAACACACTGATGCAGTCAATTAAACCTGGTTTCGATCAATATTTCGGAGGATAACACCGGTTAGGTCTGGGTTAGGTCTGGGATATGCGCGCATCTGGCTCATGATTTTGCCTTCTTCGCATACTTGTTGGCCAGATCCTGGGTTTTTTTCGTGTTTGAATCACGTAGTTATGTGGTAACAAACTGAAGCAGTCAATTAAACCTGGTTTCGATCAATATTTCAGAGGATAACACCGGTTAGGTCTGGGATAGGTCCGGGATATGCCCGCATCTGGCTCATGATTTTGCCTTCATCGCATACTTGTTGGCCAGATCCTGGGTTTTTTCCGTGTTTGAATCACGTAGTAATGTGGTAACACACTGAAGCAGTCAATTAAACCTGGTTTCGATCAATATTTTAGAGGATAACACCGGTTAGGTCTGGGTTAGGTCTGGGTTATGCCCGCATCTGGCTCATGATTTTGCCTTCATCGCATACTTGTTGGCCAGATCCTGGGTTTTTTCCGTGTTTGAATCACGTAGTAATGTGGTAACACACTGAAGCAGTCAATTAAACCTGGTTTCGATTAATATTTCAGAGCATAACGCCGGTTAGGTCTGGGTTAGGTCTGGGTAATGCTCGCATCTGGCTCATGATTTTGCCTTCTTCGCATACTTGTTGGCCAGATCCTGGGTTTTTTTCGTGTTTGAATCACGTAGTAATGTGGTAATACACTGAAGCAGTCAATAAAACCTGGTTTCGATCAATATTTTAGAGGATAACACCGGTTAGGTCTGGGATAGGTCCGGGATATGCCCGCATCTGGCTCATGATTTTGCCTTCTTCGCATACTTTTTGGCCAGATCCTGGGTTTTTTTCGTGTTTGAATCACGTAGTAATGTGGTAACACACTGAAGCAGTCAATTAAACCTGGTTTCGATCAATATTTCAGAGGATAACACCGGTTAGGTCTGGGTTAGGTCCGGGATATGCCCGCATCTGGCTCATGATTTTGCCTTCTTCGCATACTTGTTTGCCGGATCCTGGGTTTTTTTCGTGTTTGAATCACGTAGTAATGTGGTAACACACTGAAGCAGTCAATTAAACCTGGTTTCGATCAATATTTTAGAGGATAACACCGGTTAGGTCTGGGATAGGACCGGGATATGCCCGCATCTGGCTCATGATTTTGCCTTCTTCGCATACTTGTTGGCCAGATCCTGGGTTTTTTCCGTGTTTGAATCACGTAGTAATGTGGTAACACACTGAAGCAGTCAATTAAACCTGGTTTCGATCAATATTTCAGAGGATAACACCGGTTAGGTCTGTGTTAGGTCCGGGATATGCCCGCATCTGGCTCATGATTTTGCCTTCTTCGCATACTTGTTTGCCGGATCCTGGGTTTTTTTCGTGTTTGAATCACGTAGTAATGTGGTAACACACTGAAGCTGTCAATTAAACCTGGTTTCGATCAATATTTTAGAGGATAACACCGGTTAGGTCTGGGTTAGGTCTGGGTTATGCTCGCATCTGGCTCATGATTTTGCCTTCATCGCATACTTGTTGGCCAGATCCTGGGTTTTTTCCGTGTTTGAATCACGTAGTAATGTGGTAACACACTGAAGCAGTCAATTAAACCTGGTTTCGATTAATATTTCAGAGGATAACGCCGGTTAGGTCTGGGTTAGGTCTGGGTTATGCTCGCATCTGGCTCATGATTTTGCCTTCTTCGCATACTTGTTGGCCAGATCCTGGGTTTTTTTCGTGTTTGAATCACGTAGTAATGTGGTAATGCACTGAAGCAGTCAATAAAACCTGGTTTCGATCAATATTTTAGAGGATAACACCGGTTAGGTCTGGGGTAGGTCCGGGATATGCCCGCATCTGGCTCATGATTTTGCCTTCTTCGCATACTTGTTGGCCAGATCCTGGGTTTTTTTCGTGTTTGAATCACGTAGTAATGTGGTAACACACTGAAGCAGTCAATTAAACCTGGTTTCGATCAATATTTCAGAGGATAACACCGGTTAGGTCTGGGTTAGGTCCGGGATATGCCCGCATCTGGCTCATGATTTTGCCTTCTTCGCATACTTGTTTGCCGGATCCTGGGTTTTTTTCGTGTTTGAATCACGTAGTAATGTGGTAACACACTGAAGCAGTCAATTAAACCTGGTTTCGATCAATATTGTAGAGGATAACACCGGTTAGGTCTGGGATAGGTCCGGGATATGCCCGCATCTGGCTCATGATTTTGCCTTCTTCGCATACTTGTTGGCCAGATCCTGGGTTTTTTCCGTGTTTGAATCACGTAGTAATGTGGTAACACACTGAAGCAGTCAATTAAACCTGGTTTCGATCAATATTTCAGAGGATAACACCGGTTAGGTCTGTGTTAGGTCCGGGATATGCCCGCATCTGGCTCATGATTTTGCCTTCTTCGCATACTTGTTTGCCGGATCCTGGGTATTTTCCGTGTTTGAATCACGTAGTAATGTGGTAATACACTGATGCAGTCAATAAAACCTGGTTTCGATCAATATTTCAGAGGATAACACCGGTTAGGTCTCGGATAGGTCCGGGACATGCCCGCATCTGGCTCATGATTTTGCCTTCTTCGCATACTTGTTGGCCAGATCCTGGGTTTTTTTCGTGTTTGAATCACGTAGTAATGTGGCAACACACTGAAGCTGTCAATTAAACCTGGTTTCGATCAATATTTTAGAGGATAACACCGGTTAGGTCTGGGTTAGGTCTGGGTTATGCCCGCATCTGGCTCATGATTTTGCCTTCTTCGCATACTTGTTTGCCGGATCCTGGGTTTTATTCGTGTTTGAATCACGTAGTAATGTGGTAACACACTGAAGCTGTCAATTAAACCTGGTTTCCATCAATATTTTAGAGGATAACACCGGTTAGGTCTGGGTTAGGTCTGGGATATGCGCGCATCTGGCTTATACTTTCACCTTTTTCGCAAACTTGTTGGCCAGATCCTGGGTTTTTTCCGTGTTTGAATCACGTAGTAATGTGGTAACACACTGAAGCAGTCAATAAAACCAGGTTTCGATGAATATTTTAGAGGATAACACCGGTTAGGTCTGGGTTAGGTCTAGGATTTGCGCGCATCTGGCTTATACTTTCGCCTTTTTCGCAAACTTGTTGGCCAGATCCTGGGTATTTTCCGTGTTTGAATCACGTAGTAATGTGGTAATACACTGATGCAGTCAATAAAACCTGGTTTCGATCAATATTTCAGAGGATAACACCGGTTAGGTCTCGGATAGGTCCGGGACATGCCCGCATCTGGCTCATGATTTTGCCTTCTTCGCATACTTGTTGGCCAGATCCTGGGTTTTTTCCGTGTTTGAATCACGTAGTAATGTGGTAGCACACTGAAGCAGTCAATTAAACCTGGTTTCGATCAATATTTTAGAGGATAACACCGGTTAGGTCTGGGATAGGTCCGGGATATGCCCGCATCTGGCTCATGATTTTGCCTTCTTCGCATACTTGTTGGCCAGATCCTGGGTTTTTTCCGTGTTTGAATCACGTAGTAATGTGGTAACACACTGAAGCAGTCAATTAAACCTAGTTTCGATCAATATTTCAGAGGATAACACCGGTTAGGTCTGGGTTAGGTCTGGGATTTGCGCGCATCTGGCTTATACTTTCGCCTTTTTCGAAAACTTGTTGGCCAGATCCTGGGTATTTTCCGTGTTTGAATCACGTAGTAATGTGGTAATACACTGAAGCAGTCAATTAAACCTGGTTTCGATCAATATTTCAGAGGATAACACCGGTTAGGTCTGGGATAGGTCCGGGATATGCCCGCATCTGGCTCATGATTTTGCCTTCTTCGCATACTTGTTGGCCAGATCCTGGGTTTTTTCCGTGTTTGAATCACGTAGTAATGTGGTAACACACTGAAGCAGTCAAGTAAACCTGGTTTCGATCAATATTTCAGAGGATAACACCGGTTAGGTCTGGGTTAGGTCCGGGATATGCCCGCATCTGGCTCATGATTTTGCCTTCTTCGCATACTTGTTTGCCGGATCCTGGGTTTTTTTCGTGTTTGAATCACGTAGTAATGTGGTAACACACTGAAGCTGTCAATTAAACCTGGTTTCGATCAATATTTTAGAGGATAACACCGGTTAGGTCTGGGTTAGGTCTGGGTTATGCCCGCATCTGGCTCATGATTTTGCCTTCTTCGCATACTTGTTTGCCGGATCCTGGGCTTTTTCGCGTTTGAATCACGTAGTAATGTGGTAACACACTGAAGCTGTCAATTAAACCTGGTTTCCATCAATATTTTAGAGGATAACACCGGTTAGGTCTGGGTTAGGTCTGGGATATGCGCGCATCTGGCTTATACTTTCACCTTTTTCGCAAACTTGTTGGCCAGATCCTGGGTTTTTTCCGTGTTTGAATCACGTAGTAATGTGGTAACACACTGAAGCAGTCAATAACACCTGGTTTCGATCAATATTTTAGAGGATAACACCGGTTAGGTCTGGGATTTGCGCGCATCTGGCTTATACTTTCGCCTTTTTCGCAAACTTGTTGGCCAGATCCTGGGTATTTTCCGTGTTTGAATCACGTAGTAATGTGGTAATACACTGATGCAGTCAATAAAACCTGGTTTCGATCAATATTTCAGAGGATAACACCGGTTAGGTCTCGGATAGGTCCGGGACATGCCCGCATCTGGCTCATGATTTTGCCTTCTGCGCATACTTGTTGGCCAGATCCTGGGGTTTTTTCGTGTTTGAATCACGTAGTAATGTGGTAACACACTGAAGCAGTCAATTAAACCTGGTTTCGATCAATATTTTAGAGGATAACACCGGTTAGGTCTGGGTAAGGTCTGGGTTATGCCCGCCTCTGGCTCATGATTTTGCCTTCATCGCATACTTGTTGGCCAGATCCTGGGTTTTTTCCGTGTTTGAATCACGTAGTAATGTGGTAACACACTGAAGCAGTCAATTAAACCTGGTTTCGATCAATATTTCAGAGGATAACACCGGTTAGGTCTGGGTTAGGTCCGGGATATGCCCGCATCTGGCTCATGATTTTGCCTTCTTCGCATACTTGTTGGCCAGATCCTGGGTTTTTTTCGTGTTTGAATCACGTAGTAATGTGGTAACACACTGAAGCAGTCAATTAAACCTGGTTTCGATCAATATTTTAGAGGATAACACCGGTTAGGTCTGGGTTAGGTCTGGGTTATGCCCGCATCTGGCTCACGATTTTGCCTTCTTCGCATACTTGTTGGCCAGATCCTGGGTTTTTTTCGTGTTTGAATCATGTAGTAATGTGGTAACACACTGAAGCAGTCAATTAAACCTGGTTTCGATCAATATTTCAGAGGATAACACCGGTTAGGTCTGGGTCAGGTCCGGGATATGCCCGCATCTGGCTCATGATTTTGCCTTCTTCGCATACTTGTTTGCCGGATCCTGGGTTTTTTTCGTGTTTGAATCACGTAGTAATGTGGTAACACACTGAAGCTGTCAATTAAACCTGGTTTCGATCAATATTTTAGAGGATAACACCGGTTAGGTCTGGGATAGGTCCGGGACATGCCCGCATCTGGCTCATGATTTTGCCTTCTTCGCATACTTGTTGGCCAGATCCTGGGTTTTTTCCGTGTTTGAATCACGTAGTAATGTGGTAGCACACTGAAGCAGTCAATTAAACCTGGTTTCGATCAATATTTTAGAGGATAACACCGGTTAGGTCTGGGATAGGTCCGGGATATGCCCGCATCTGGCTCATGATTTTGCCTTCTTCGCATACTTGTTGGCCAGATCCTGGGTTTTTTCCGTGTTTGAATCACGTAGTAATGTGGTAACACACTGAAGCAGTCAATTAAACCTAGTTTCGATCAATATTTCAGAGGATAACACCGGTTAGGTCTGGGTTAGGTCTGGGATTTGCGCGCATCTGGCTTATACTTTCGCCTTTTTCGAAAACTTGTTGGCCAGATCCTGGGTATTTTCCGTGTTTGAATCACGTAGTAATGTGGTAATACACTGAAGCAGTCAATTAAACCTGGTTTCGATCAATATTTCAGAGGATAACACCGGTTAGGTCTGGGATAGGTCCGGGATATGCCCGCATCTGGCTCATGATTTTGCCTTCTTCGCATACTTGTTGGCCAGATCCTGGGTTTTTTCCGTGTTTGAATCACGTAGTAATGTGGTAACACACTGAAGCAGTCAAGTAAACCTGGTTTCGATCAATATTTCAGAGGATAACACCGGTTAGGTCTGGGTTAGGTCCGGGATATGCCCGCATCTGGCTCATGATTTTGCCTTCTTCGCATACTTGTTTGCCGGATCCTGGGTTTTTTTCGTGTTTGAATCACGTAGTAATGTGGTAACACACTGAAGCTGTCAATTAAACCTGGTTTCGATCAATATTTTAGAGGATAACACCGGTTAGGTCTGGGTTAGGTCTGGGTTATGCCCGCATCTGGCTCATGATTTTGCCTTCTTCGCATACTTGTTTGCCGGATCCTGGGCTTTTTCGCGTTTGAATCACGTAGTAATGTGGTAACACACTGAAGCTGTCAATTAAACCTGGTTTCCATCAATATTTTAGAGGATAACACCGGTTAGGTCTGGGTTAGGTCTGGGATATGCGCGCATCTGGCTTATACTTTCACCTTTTTCGCAAACTTGTTGGCCAGATCCTGGGTTTTTTCCGTGTTTGAATCACGTAGTAATGTGGTAACACACTGAAGCAGTCAATAACACCTGGTTTCGATCAATATTTTAGAGGATAACACCGGTTAGGTCTGGGATTTGCGCGCATCTGGCTTATACTTTCGCCTTTTTCGCAAACTTGTTGGCCAGATCCTGGGTATTTTCCGTGTTTGAATCACGTAGTAATGTGGTAATACACTGATGCAGTCAATAAAACCTGGTTTCGATCAATATTTCAGAGGATAACACCGGTTAGGTCTCGGATAGGTCCGGGACATGCCCGCATCTGGCTCATGATTTTGCCTTCTGCGCATACTTGTTGGCCAGATCCTGGGGTTTTTTCGTGTTTGAATCACGTAGTAATGTGGTAACACACTGAAGCAGTCAATTAAACCTGGTTTCGATCAATATTTTAGAGGATAACACCGGTTAGGTCTGGGTAAGGTCTGGGTTATGCCCGCCTCTGGCTCATGATTTTGCCTTCATCGCATACTTGTTGGCCAGATCCTGGGTTTTTTCCGTGTTTGAATCACGTAGTAATGTGGTAACACACTGAAGCAGTCAATTAAACCTGGTTTCGATCAATATTTCAGAGGATAACACCGGTTAGGTCTGGGTTAGGTCCGGGATATGCCCGCATCTGGCTCATGATTTTGCCTTCTTCGCATACTTGTTGGCCAGATCCTGGGTTTTTTTCGTGTTTGAATCACGTAGTAATGTGGTAACACACTGAAGCAGTCAATTAAACCTGGTTTCGATCAATATTTTAGAGGATAACACCGGTTAGGTCTGGGTTAGGTCTGGGTTATGCCCGCATCTGGCTCACGATTTTGCCTTCTTCGCATACTTGTTGGCCAGATCCTGGGTTTTTTTCGTGTTTGAATCATGTAGTAATGTGGTAACACACTGAAGCAGTCAATTAAACCTGGTTTCGATCAATATTTCAGAGGATAACACCGGTTAGGTCTGGGTCAGGTCCGGGATATGCCCGCATCTGGCTCATGATTTTGCCTTCTTCGCATACTTGTTTGCCGGATCCTGGGTTTTTTTCGTGTTTGAATCACGTAGTAATGTGGTAACACACTGAAGCTGTCAATTAAACCTGGTTTCGATCAATATTTTAGAGGATAACACCGGTTAGGTCTGGGATAGGTCCGGGATATGCGCGCATCTGGCTCATGATTTTGCCTTCTTCGCATACTTGTTGGCCAGATCCTGGGTTTTTTTCGTGTTTGAATCACGTAGTAATGTGGTAACACACTGAAGCAGTCAATTAAACCTGGTTTCGATCAATATTTCAGAGGATAACACCGGTTAGGTCTGGGTTAGGTCTGGGAAATGCGCGCATCTGGCTTATACTTTCGCCTTTTTCGCAAACTTGTTGGCCAGATCCTGGGTTTTTTTCGTGTTTGAATCACGTTGTAATGTGGTAACACACTGAAGCAGTCAATTAAACCTGGTTTCGATCAATATTTTAGAGGATAACACCGGTTAGGTCTGGGTTAGGTCTGGGATATGCGCGCATCTGGCTTATACTTTCGCCTTTTTCGCAAACTTGTTGGTCAGATCCTGGATTTTTTCCGTGTTTCAATCACGTAGTAATGTTGTACCACACTGAGGCAGTCAATTAAACCTGGATTCGGACACTATTTTAGAGGATAACACCGGTTAGGTCTGGGTTAGGTCTGGGTTATGCCCGCATCTGGCTCATGATTTTGCCTTCTTCGCATACTTGTTGGCCAGATCCTGGGTTTTTTTCGTGTTTGAATCACGTTGTAATGTGGTAACACACTGAAGCAGTCAATTAAACCTGGTTTCGATCAATATTTCAGAGGATAACACCGGTTAGGTCTGGGTTAGGTCTGGGATATGCGCGCATCTGGCTTATACTTTCGCCTTTTTCGCAAACTTGTTGGCCAGATCCTGGATTTTTTTCGTGTTTGAATCACGTAGTAATGTGGTAACACACTGAAGCAGTCAATAAAACCTGGTTTCGATCAATATTTTAGAGGATAACACCGGTTAGGTCTGGGTTAGGTCTGGGATTTGCGCGCATCTGGCTTATACTTTCGCCTTTTTCGCAAACTTGTTGGCCAGATCCTGGGTTTTTTCCGTGTTTGAATCACGTAGTAATGTGGTAACACACTGAAGCAGTCAATAAAACCTGGTTTCGATCAATATTTTAGAGGATAACACCGGTTAGGTCTGGGTTAGGTCTGGGTTATGCCCGCATCTGGCTCATGATTTTGCCTTCTTCGCATACTTGTTGGCCAGATCCTGGGTTTTTTCCGTGTTTGAATCACGTAGTAATGTGGTAACACACTGAAGCAGTCAAGTAAACCGGGTTTCGATCAATATTTCAGAGGATAACACCGGTTAGGTCTGGGTTAGGTCCGGGATATGCCCGCATCTGGCTCATGATTTTGCCTTCTTCGCATACTTGTTTGCCGGATCCTGGGTTTTTTTCGTGTTTGAATCACGTAGTAATGTGGTAACACACTGAAGCTGTCAATTAAACCTGGTTTCGATCAATATTTTAGAGGATAACACCGGTTAGGTCTGGGTTAGGTCTGGGTTATGCCCGCATCTGGCTCATGATTTTGCCTTCTTCGCATACTTGTTTGCCGGATCCTGGGCTTTTTCGCGTTTGAATCACGTAGTAATGTGGTAACACACTGAAGCTGTCAATTAAACCTGGTTTCCATCAATATTTTAGAGGATAACACCGGTTAGGTCTGGGTTAGGTCTGGGATATGCGCGCATCTGGCTTATACTTTCACCTTTTTCGCAAACTTGTTGGCCAGATCCTGGGTTTTCTCCGTGTTTGAATCACGTAGTAATGTGGTAACACACTGAAGCAGTCAATAAAACCTGGTTTCGATCAATATTTTAGAGGATAACACCGGTTAGGTCTGGGGTAGGTCTGGGATTTGCGCGCATCTGGCTTATACTTTCGCCTTTTTCGCAAACTTGTTGGCCAGATCCTGCGTATTTTCCGTGTTTGAATCGCGTAGTAATGTGGTAATACACTGATGCAGTCAATAAAACCTGGTTTCGATCAATATTTCAGAGGATAACACCGGTTAGGTCTCGGATAGGTCCGGGACATGCCCGCATCTGGCTCATGATTTTGCCTTCTGCGCATACTTGTTGGCCAGATCCTGGGGTTTTTTCGTGTTTGAATCACGTAGTAATGTGGTAACACACTGAAGCAGTCAATTAAACCTGGTTTCGATCAATATTTTAGAGGATAACACCGGTTAGGTCTTAGTAAGGTCTGGGTTATGCCCGCCTCTGGCTCATGATTTTGCCTTCATCGCATACTTGTTGGCCAGATCCTGGGTTTTTTCCGTGTTTGAATCACGTAGTAATGTGGTAACACACTGAAGCAGTCAATTAAACCTGGTTTCGATCAATATTTCAGAGGATAACACCGGTTAGGTCTGGGTTAGGTCTGGGAAATGCGCGCATCTGGCTTATACTTTCGCCTTTTTCGCAAACTTGTTGGCCAGATCCTGGGTTTTTTTCGTGTTTGAATCACGTAGTAATGTGGTAACACACTGAAGCAGTCAATTAAACCTGGTTTCGATCAATATTTTAGAGGATAACACCGGTTAGGTCTGGGTTAGGTCTGGGATATGCGCGCATCTGGCTTATACTTTCGCCTTTTTCGCAAACTTGTTGGCCAGATCCTGGATTTTTTCCGTGTTTCAATCACGTAGTAATGTTGTACCACACTGAGGCAGTCAATTAAACCTGGATTCGGACATTATTTTAGAGGATAACACCGGTTAGGTCTGGGTTAGGTCTGGGTCATGCCCGCATCTGGCTCATGATTTTGCCTTCTTCGCATACTTGTTGGCCAGATCCTGGGTTTTTTTCGTGTTTGAATCACGTAGTAATGTGGTAACACACTGAAGCAGTCAATTAAACCTGGTTTCGATCAATATTTCAGAGGATAACACCGGTTAGGTCTGGGTTAGGTCTGGGAAATGCGCGCATCTGGCTTATACTTTCGCCTTTTTCGCATACTTGTTGGCCAGGTCCTGGGTTTTTTCCGTGTTTGAATCACGTAGTAATGTGGTAACACACTGAAGCAGTCAATTAAACCTGGTTTCGATCAATATTTCAGAGGATAACACCGGTTAGGTCTGGGTTAGGTCTGGGATATGCGCGCATCTGGCTTATACTTTCGCCTTTTTCGCAAACTTGTTGGCCAGATCCTGGGTTTTTTCCGTGTTTGAATCACGTAGTAATGTGGTAACACACTGAAGCAGTCAATAAAACCTGGTTTCGATCAATATTTTAGAGGATAACACCGGTTAGGTCTGGGTTAGGTCTGGGATTTGCGCGCATCTGGCTTATACTTTCGCCTTTTTCGCAAACTTGTTGGCCAGATCCTGGGTATTTTCCGTGTTTGAATCACGTAGTAATGTGGTAATACACTGATGCAGTCAATAAAACCTGGTTTCGATCAATATTTCAGAGGATAACACCGGTTATGTCTCGGATAGGTCCGGGACATGCCCGCATCTGGCTCATGATTTTGCCTTCTGCGCATACTTGTTGGCCAGATCCTGGGGTTTTTTCGTGTTTGAATCACGTAGTAATGTGGTAACACACTGAAGCAGTCAATTAAACCTGGTTTCGATCAATATTTTAGAGGATAACACCGGTTAGGTCTGGGTTAGGTCTGGGTCATGCCCGCATCTGGCTCATGATTTTGCCTTCTTCGCATACTTGTTGGCCAGATCCTGGGTTTTTTTCGTGTTTGAATCATGTAGTAATGTGGTAACACACTGAAGCAGTCAATTAAACCTGGTTTCGATCAATATTTCAGAGGATAACACCGGTTAGGTCTGGGTTAGGTCTGGGATATGCGCGCATCTGGCTTATACTTTCGCCTTTTTCGCAAACTTGTTGGCCAGATCCTGGATTTTTTCCGTGTTTGAATCACGTAGTAATGTTGTACCACACTGAGGCAGTCAATTAAACCTGGATTCGGACATTATTTTAGAGGATAACACCGGTTAGGTCTGGGTTAGGTCTGGGTTATGCCCGCATCTGGCTCATGATTTTGCCTTCTTCGCAAACTTGTTGGCCAGATCCTGGGTTTTTTTCGTGTTTGAATCACGTTGTAATGTGGTAACACACTGAGCAGTCAATTAAACCTGGTTTCGATCAATATTTCAGAGGATAACACCGGTTAGGTCTGGGTTAGGTCTGGGATATGCGCGCATCTGGCTTATACTTTCGCCTTTTTCGCAAACTTGATGGCCAGATCCTGGATTTTTTTCGTGTTTGAATCACGTAGTAATGTGGTAACACACTGAAGCAGTCAACTAAACCTGGTTTCGATCAATATTTCAGAGGATAACACCGGTTAGGTCTGGGTTAGGTCTGGGATATGCCCGCATCTGGCTCATGATTTTGCATTCTTCGCAAACTTGTTGGCCAGATCCTGGGTTTTTTCCGTGTTTGAATCACGTAGTAATGTGGTAACACACTGAAGCAGTCAATAAAACCTGGTTTCGATCAATATTTTAGAGGATAACACCGGTTAGGTCTGGGTTAGGTCTGGGTTATGCCCGCATCTGGCTCATGATTTTGCCTTCTTCGCATACTTGTTGGCCAGATCCTGGGTTTTTTCCGTGTTTGAATCACGTAGTAATGTGGTAACACACTGAAGCAGTCAAGTAAACCTGGTTTCGATCAATATTTCAGAGGATAACACCGGTTAGGTCTGGGTTAGGTCCGGGATATGCCCGCATCTGGCTCATGATTTTGCCTTCTTCGCATACTTGTTTGCCGGATCCTGGGTTTTTTTCGTGTTTGAATCACGTAGTAATGTGGTAACACACTGAATCTGTCAATTAAACCTGGTTTCGATCAATATTTTAGAGGATAACACCGGTTAGGTCTGGGTTAGGTCTGGGATATGCGCGCATCTGGCTTATACTTTCGCCTTTTTCGCAAACTTGTTGGCCAGATCCTGGATTTTTTCCGTGTTTCAATCACGTAGTAATGTTGTACCACACTGAGGCAGTCAATTAAACCTGGATTCGGACATTATTTTAGAGGATAACACCGGTTAGGTCTGGGTTAGGTCTGGGTCATGCCCGCATCTGGCTCATGATTTTGCCTTCTTCGCATACTTGTTGGCCAGATCCTGGGTTTTTTTCGTGTTTGAATCACGTAGTAATGTGGTAACACACTGAAGCAGTCAATTAAACCTGGTTTCGATCAATATTTCAGAGGATAACACCGGTTAGGTCTGGGTTAGGTCTGGGAAATGCGCGCATCTGGCTTATACTTTCGCCTTTTTCGCATACTTGTTGGCCAGGTCCTGGGTTTTTTCCGTGTTTGAATCACGTAGTAATGTGGTAACACACTGAAGCAGTCAATTAAACCTGGTTTCGATCAATATTTCAGAGGATAACACCGGTTAGGTCTGGGTTAGGTCTGGGATATGCGCGCATCTGGCTTATACTTTCGCCTTTTTCGCAAACTTGTTGGCCAGATCCTGGGTTTTTTCCGTGTTTGAATCACGTAGTAATGTGGTAACACACTGAAGCAGTCAATAAAACCTGGTTTCGATCAATATTTTAGAGGATAACACCGGTTAGGTCTGGGTTAGGTCTGGGATTTGCGCGCATCTGGCTTATACTTTCGCCTTTTTCGCAAACTTGTTGGCCAGATCCTGGGTATTTTCCGTGTTTGAATCACGTAGTAATGTGGTAATACACTGATGCAGTCAATAAAACCTGGTTTCGATCAATATTTCAGAGGATAACACCGGTTATGTCTCGGATAGGTCCGGGACATGCCCGCATCTGGCTCATGATTTTGCCTTCTTCGCATACTTGTTGGCCAGATCCTGGGTTTTTTTCGTGTTTGAATCATGTAGTAATGTGGTAACACACTGAAGCAGTCAATTAAACCTGGTTTCGATCAATATTTCAGAGGATAACACCGGTTAGGTCTGGGTTAGGTCTGGGATATGCGCGCATCTGGCTTATACTTTCGCCTTTTTCGCAAACTTGTTGGCCAGATCCTGGATTTTTTCCGTGTTTGAATCACGTAGTAATGTTGTACCACACTGAGGCAGTCAATTAAACCTGGATTCGGACATTATTTTAGAGGATAACACCGGTTAGGTCTGGGTTAGGTCTGGGTTATGCCCGCATCTGGCTCATGATTTTGCCTTCTTCGCAAACTTGTTGGCCAGATCCTGGGTTTTTTTCGTGTTTGAATCACGTTGTAATGTGGTAACACACTGAGCAGTCAATTAAACCTGGTTTCGATCAATATTTCAGAGGATAACACCGGTTAGGTCTGGGTTAGGTCTGGGATATGCGCGCATCTGGCTTATACTTTCGCCTTTTTCGCAAACTTGATGGCCAGATCCTGGATTTTTTTCGTGTTTGAATCACGTAGTAATGTGGTAACACACTGAAGCAGTCAACTAAACCTGGTTTCGATCAATATTTCAGAGGATAACACCGGTTAGGTCTGGGTTAGGTCTGGGATATGCCCGTATCTGGCTCATGATTTTGCATTCTTCGCAAACTTGTTGGCCAGATCCTGGGTTTTTTCCGTGTTTGAATCACGTAGTAATGTGGTAACACACTGAAGCAGTCAATAAAACCTGGTTTCGATCAATATTTTAGAGGATAACACCGGTTAGGTCTGGGTTAGGTCTGGGTTATGCCCGCATCTGGCTCATGATTTTGCCTTCTTCGCATACGTGTTGGCCAGATCCTGGGTTTTTTCCGTGTTTGAATCACGTAGTAATGTGGTAACACACTGAAGCAGTCAAGTAAACCTGGTTTCGATCAATATTTCAGAGGATAACACCGGTTAGGTCTGGGTTAGGTCCGGGATATGCCCGCATCTGGCTCATGATTTTGCCTTCTTCGCATACTTGTTTGCCGGATCCTGGGTTTTTTTCGTGTTTGAATCACGTAGTAATGTGGTAACACACTGAATCTGTCAATTAAACCTGGTTTCGATCAATATTTTAGAGGATAACACCGGTTAGGTCTGGGTTAGGTCTGGGTTATGCCCACATCTGGCTCATGATTTTGCCTTCTTCGCATACTTGTTTGCCGGATCCTGGGCTTTTTCGCGTTTGAATCACGTAGTAATGTGGTAACACACTGAAGCTGTCAATTAAACCTGGTTTCGATCAATATTTTAGAGGATAACACCGGTTAGGTCTGGGTTAGGTCTGGGATATGCGCGCATCTGGTTTATACTTTCACCTTTTTCGCAAACTTGTTGGCCAGATCCTGGGTTTTTTCCGTGTTTGTATCACGTAGTAATGTGGTAACACACTGAAGCAGTCAATAAATCCTGGATTCGATCAATATTTTAGAGGATAACACCGGTTAGGTCTGGGTTAGGTCTGGGATTTGCGCGCATCTGGCTTATACTTTCGCCTTTTTCGCAAACTTGTTGGCCAGATCCTGGGTTTTTTCCGTGTTTGAATCACGTAGTAATGTGGTAACACACTGAAGCAGTCAAGTAAACCTGGTTTCGATCAATATTTCAGAGGATAACACCGGTTAGGTCTGGGTTAGGTCCGGGATATGCCCGCATCTGGCTCATGATTTTGCCTTCTTCGCATACTTGTTTGCCGGATCCTGGGTTTTTTTCGTGTTTGAATCACGTAGTAATGTGGTAACACACTGAAGCTGTCAATTAAACCTGGTTTCGATCAATATTTTAGATGATAACACCGGTTAGGTCTGGGTTAGGTCTGGGTTATGCCCGCATCTGGCTCATGATTTTGCCTTCTTCGCATACTTGTTTGCCGGATCCTGGGCTTTTTCGCGTTTGAATCACGTAGTAATGTGGTAACACACTGAAGCTGTCAATTAAACCTGGTTTCCATCAATATTTTAGAGGATAACACCGGTTAGGTCTGGGTTAGGTCTGGGATATGCGCGCATCTGGCTTATACTTTCACCTTTTTCGCAAACTTGTTGGCCAGATCCTGGGTTTTTTCCGTGTTTGAATCACGTAGTAATGTGGTAACACACTGAAGCAGTCAATAAAACCTGGTTTCGATCAATATTTTAGAGGATAACACCGGTTAGGTCTGGGTTAGGTCTGGGATTTGCGCGCATCTGGCTTATACTTTCGCCTTTTTCGCAAACTTGTTGGCCAGATCCTGGGTATTTTCCGCGTTTGAATCACGTAGTAATGTGGTAATACACTGATGCAGTCAATAAAACCTGGTTTCGATCAATATTTCAGAGGATAACACCGGTTAGGTCTCGGATAGGTCCGGGACATGCCCGCATCTGGCTCATGATTTTGCCTTCTGCGCATACTTGTTGGCCAGATCCTGGGGTTTTTTCGTGTTTGAATCACGTAGTAATGTGGTAACACACTGAAGCAGTCAATTAAACCTGGTTTCGATCAATATTTTAGAGGATAACACCAGTTAGGTCTGGGTAAGGTCTGGGTTATGCCCGCCTCTGGCTCATGATTTTGCCTTCATCGCATACTTGTTGGCCAGATCCTGGGTTTTTTCCGTGTTTGAATCACGTAGTAATGTGGTAACACACTGAAGCAGTCAATTAAACCTGGTTTCAATCAATATTTCAGAGGATAACACCGGTTAGGTCTGGGTTAGGTCCGGGATATGCCCGCATCTGGCTCATGATTTTGCCTTCTTCGCATACTTGCTGGCCAGATCCTGGGTTTTTTTCGTGTTTGAATCACGTAGTAATGTGGTAACACACTGAAGCAGTCAATTAAACCTGGTTTCGATCAATATTTTAGAGGATAACACCGGTTAGGTCTGGGTTAGGTCTGGGTTATGCCCGCATCTGGCTCACGATTTTGCCTTCTTCGCATACTTGTTGGCCAGATCCTGGGTTTTTTTCGTGTTTGAATCATGTAGTAATGTGGTAACACACAGAAGCAGTCAATTAAACCTGGTTTCGATCAATATTTCAGAGGATAACACCGGTTAGGTCTGGGTTAGGTCTGGGAAATGCGCGCATCTGGCTTATACTTTCGTCTTTTTCGCAAACTTGTTGGCCAGATCCTGGGTTTTTTTCGTGTTTGAATCACGTAGTAATGTGGTAACACACTGAAGCAGTCAATTAAACCTGGTTTCGATCAATATTTTAGAGTTTAACACCGGTTAGGTCTGGGTTAGGTCTGGGATATGCGCGCATCTGGCTTATACTTTCGCCTTTTTCGCAAACTTGTTGGCCAGATCCTGGGTTTTTTCCGTGTTTGAATCACGTAGTAATGTGGTAACACACTGAAGCAGTCAATAAAACCTGGTTTCGATCAATATTTTAGAGGATAACACCGGTTAGGTCTGGGTTAGGTCTGGGATTTGCGCGCATCTGGCTTATACTTTCGCCTTTTTCGCAAACTTGTTGGCCAGATCCTGGGTATTTTCCGTGTTTGAATCACGTAGTAATGTGGTAATACACTGATGCAGTCAATAAAACCTGGTTTCGATCAATATTTCAGAGGATAACACCGGTTAGGTCTCGGATAGGTCCGGGACATGCCCGCATCTGGCTCATGATTTTGCCTTCTGCGCATACTTGTTGGCCAGATCCTGGGGTTTTTTCGTGTTTGAATCACGTAGTAATGTGGTAACACACTGAAGCAGTCAATTAAACCTGGTTTCGATCAATATTTTAGAGGATAACACCGGTTAGGTCTGGGTTAGGTCTGGGTCATGCCCGCATCTGGCTCATGATTTTGCCTTCTTCGCATACTTGTTGGCCAGATCCTGGGTTTTTTTCGTGTTTGAATCATGTAGTAATGTGGTAACACACTGAAGCAGTCAATTAAACCTGGTTTCGATCAATATTTCAGAGGATAACACCGGTTAGGTCTGGGTTAGGTCTGGGATATGCGCGCATCTGGCTTATACTTTCGCCTTTTTCGCAAACTTGTTGGCCAGATCCTGGATTTTTTCCGTGTTTGAATCACGTAGTAATGTTGTACCACACTGAGGCAGTCAATTAAACCTGGATTCGGACATTATTTTAGAGGATAACACCGGTTAGGTCTGGGTTAGGTCTGGGTTATGCCCGCATCTGGCTCATGATTTTGCCTTCTTCGCAAACTTGTTGGCCAGATCCTGGGTTTTTTTCGTGTTTGAATCACGTTGTAATGTGGTAACAAACTGAGCAGTCAATTAAACCTGGTTTCGATCAATATTTCAGAGGATAACACCGGTTAGGTCTGGGTTAGGTCTGGGATATGCGCGCATCTGGCTTATACTTTCGCCTTTTTCGCAAACTTGTTGGCCAGATCCTGGATTTTTTTCGTGTTTGAATCACGTAGTAATGTGGTAACACACTGAAGCAGTCAACTAAACCTGGTTTCGATCAATATTTCAGAGGATAACACCGGTTAGGTCTGGGTTAGGTCTGGGATATGCCCGCATCTGGCTCATGATTTTGCATTCTTCGCATACTTGTTGGCCAGATCCTGGGTTTTTTCCGTGTTTGATCACGTAGTAATGTGGTAACACACTGAAGCAGTCAATAAAACCTGGTTTCGATCAATATTTTAGAGGATAACACCGGTTAGGTCTGGGTTAGGTCTGGGATTTGCGCGCATCTGGCTTATACTTTCGCCTTTTTCGCAAACTTGTTGGCCAGATCCTGGGTTTTTTCCGTGTTTGAATCACGTAGTAATGTGGTAACACACTGAAGCAGTCAATAAAACCTGGTTTCGATCAATATTTTAGAGGATAACACCGGTTAGGTCTGGGTTAGGTCTGGGTTATGCCCGCATCTGGCTCATGATTTTGCCTTCTTCGCATACTTGTTGGCCAGATCCTGGGTTTTTTCCGTGTTTGAATCACGTAGTAATGTGGTAACACACTGAAGCAGTCAAGTAAACCTGGTTTCGATCAATATTTCAGAGGATAACACCGGTTAGGTCTGGGTTAGGTCCGGGATATGCCCGCATCTGGCTCATGATTTTGCCTTCTTCGCATACTTGTTTGCCGGATCCTGGGTTTTTTTCGTGTTTGAATCACGTAGTAATGTGGTAACACACTGAAGCTGTCAATTAAACCTGGTTTCGATCAATATTTTAGAGGATAACACCGGTTAGGTCTGGGTTAGGTCTGGGTTATGCCCGCATCTGGCTCATGATTTTGCCTTCTTCGCATACTTGTTTGCCGGATCCTGGGCTTTTTCGCGTTTGAATCACGTAGTAATGTGGTAACACACTGAAGCTGTCAATTAAACCTGGTTTCCATCAATATTTTAGAGGATAACACCGGTTAGGTCTGGGTTAGGTCTGGGATATGCGCGCATCTGGCTTATACTTTCACCTTTTTCGCAAACTTGTTGGCCAGATCCTGGGTTTTTTCCGTGTTTGAATCACGTAGTAATGTGGTAACACACTGAAGCAGTCAATAAATCCTGGTTTCGATCAATATTTTAGAGGATAACACCGGTTAGGTCTGGGTTAGGTCTGGGATTTGCGCGCATCTGGCTTATACTTTCGCCTTTTTCGCAAACTTGTTGGCCAGATCCTGGGTATTTTCCGTGTTTGAATCACGTAGTAATGTGGTAATACACTGATGCAGTCAATAAAACCTGGTTTCGATCAATATTTCAGAGGATAACACCGGTTGGGTCTCGGATAGGTCCGGGACATGCCCGCATCTGGCTCATGATTTTGCCTTCTGCGCATACTTGTTGGCCAGATCCTGGGGTTTTTTCGTGTTTGAATCACGTAGTAATGTGGTAACACACTGAAGCAGTCAATTAAACCTGGTTTCGATCAATATTTTAGAGGATAACACCGGTTAGGTCTGGGTTAGGTCTGGGTCATGCCCGCATCTGGCTCATGATTTTGCCTTCTTCGCATACTTGTTGGCCAGATCCTGGGTTTTTTTCGTGTTTGAATCATGTAGTAATGTGGTAACACACTGAAGCAGTCAATTAAACCTGGTTTCGATCAATATTTCAGAGGATAACACCGGTTAGGTCTGGGTTAGGTCTGGGATATGCGCGCATCTGGCTTATACTTTCGCCTTTTTCGCAAACTTGTTGGCCAGATCCTGGATTTGTTCCGTGTTTGAATCACGTAGTAATGTTGTACCACACTGAGGCAGTCAATTAAACCTGGATTCGGACATTATTTTAGAGGATAACACCGGTTAGGTCTGGGTTAGGTCTGGGTTATGCCCGCATCTGGCTCATGATTTTGCCTTCTTCGCAAACTTGTTGGCCAGATCCTGGGTTTTTTTCGTGTTTGAATCACGTTGTAATGTGGTAACACACTGAAGCAGTCAATTAAACCTGGTTTCGATCAATATTTCAGAGGATAACACCGGTTAGGTCTGGGTTAGGTCTGGGATATGCGCGCATCTGGCTTATACTTTCGCCTTTTTCGCAAACTTGTTGGCCAGATCCTGGATTTTTTTCGTGTTTGAATCACGTAGTAATGTGGTAACACACTGAAGCAGTCAACTAAACCTGGTTTCGATCAATATTTCAGAGGATAACACCGGTTAGGTCTGGGTTAGGTCTGGGATATGCCCGCATCTGGCTCATGATTTTGCATTCTTCGCATACTTGTTGGCCAGATCATGGGTTTTTTCCGTGTTTGATCACGTAGTAATGTGGTAATACACTGAAGCAGTCAATAAAACCTGGTTTCGATCAATATTTTAGAGGATAACACCGGTTAGGTCTGGGTTAGGTCTGGGATTTGCGCGCATCTGGCTTATACATTCGCCTTTTTCGCAAACTTGTTGGCCAGATCCTGGGTTTTTTCCGTGTTTGAATCACGTAGTAATGTGGTAACACACTGAAGCAGTCAATAAAACCTGGTTTCGATCAATATTTCAGAGGATAACACCGGTTGGGTCTCGGATAGGTCCGGGACATGCCCGCATCTGGCTCATGATTTTGCCTTCTGCGCATACTTGTTGGCCAGATCCTGGGGTTTTTTCGTGTTTGAATCACGTAGTAATGTGGTAACACACTGAAGCAGTCAATTAAACCTGGTTTCGATCAATATTTTAGAGGATAACACCGGTTAGGTCTGGGTTAGGTCTGGGTCATGCCCGCATCTGGCTCATGATTTTGCCTTCTTCGCATACTTGTTGGCCAGATCCTGGGTTTTTTTCGTGTTTGAATCATGTAGTAATGTGGTAACACACTGAAGCAGTCAATTAAACCTGGTTTCGATCAATATTTCAGAGGATAACACCGGTTAGGTCTGGGTTAGGTCTGGGATATGCGCGCATCTGGCTTATACTTTCGCCTTTTTCGCAAACTTGTTGGCCAGATCCTGGATTTTTTCCGTGTTTGAATCACGTAGTAATGTTGTACCACACTGAGGCAGTCAATTAAACCTGGATTCGGACATTATTTTAGAGGATAACACCGGTTAGGTCTGGGTTAGGTCTGGGTTATGCCCGCATCTGGCTCATGATTTTGCCTTCTTCGCAAACTTGTTGGCCAGATCCTGGGTTTTTTTCGTGTTTGAATCACGTTGTAATGTGGTAACACACTGAGCAGTCAATTAAACCTGGTTTCGATCAATATTTCAGAGGATAACACCGGTTAGGTCTGGGTTAGGTCTGGGATATGCGCGCATCTGGCTTATACTTTCGCCTTTTTCGCAAACTTGTTGGCCAGATCCTGGATTTTTTTCGTGTTTGAATCACGTAGTAATGTGGTAACACACTGAAGCAGTCAACTAAACCTGGTTTCGATCAATATTTCAGAGGATAACACCGGTTAGGTCTGGGTTAGGTCTGGGATATGCCCGCATCTGGCTCATGATTTTGCATTCTTCGCATACTTGTTGGCCAGATCCTGGGTTTTTTCCGTGTTTGATCACGTAGTAATGTGGTAACACACTGGAGCAGTCAATAAAACCTGGTTTCGATCAATATTTTAGAGGATAACACCGGTTAGGTCTGGGTTAGGTCTGGGATTTGCGCGCATCTGGCTTATACTTACGCCTTTTTCGCAAACTTGTTGGCCAGATCCTGGGTTTTTTCCGTGTTTGAATCACGTAGTAATGTGGTAACACACTGAAGCAGTCAATAAAACCTGGTTTCGATCAATATTTTAGAGGATAACACCGGTTAGGTCTGGGTTAGGTCTGGGTTATGCCCGCATCTGGCTCATGATTTTGCCTTCTTCGCATACTTGTTGGCCAGATCCTGGGTTTTTTCCGTGTTTGAATCACGTAGTAATGTGGTAACACACTGAAGCAGTCAAGTAAACCTGGTTTCGATCAATATTTCAGAGGATAACACCGGTTAGGTCTGGGTTAGGTCCGGGATATGCCCGCATCTGGCTCATGATTTTGCCTTCTTCGCATACTTGTTTGCCGGATCCTGGGTTTTTTTCGTGTTTGAATCACGTAGTAATGTGGTAACACACTGAAGCTGTCAATTAAACCTGGTTTCGATCAATATTTTAGAGGATAACACCGGTTAGGTCTGGGTTAGGTCTGGGTTATGCCCGCATCTGGCTCATGATTTTGCCTTCTTCGCATACTTGTTTGCCGGATCCTGGGCTTTTTCGCGTTTGAATCACGTAGTAATGTGGTAACACACTGAAGCTGTCAATTAAACCTGGTTTCCATCAATATTTTAGAGGATAACACCGGTTAGGTCTGGGTTAGGTCTGGGATATGCGCGCATCTGGCTTATACTTTCACCTTTTTCGCAAACTTGTTGGCCAGATCCTGGGTTTTTTCCGTGTTTGAATCACGTAGTAATGTGGTAACACACTGAAGCAGTCAATAAATCCTGGTTTCGATCAATATTTTAGAGGATAACACCGGTTAGGTCTGGGTTAGGTCTGGGATTTGCGCGCATCTGGCTTATACTTTCGCCTTTTTCGCAAACTTGTTGGCCAGATCCTGGGTATTTTCCGTGTTTGAATCACGTAGTAATGTGGTAATACACTGATGCAGTCAATAAAACCTGGTTTCGATCAATATTTCAGAGGATAACACCGGTTGGGTCTCGGATAGGTCCGGGACATGCCCGCATCTGGCTCATGATTTTGCCTTCTGCGCATACTTGTTGGCCAGATCCTGGGGTTTTTTCGTGTTTGAATCACGTAGTAATGTGGTAACACACTGAAGCAGTCAATTAAACCTGGTTTCGATGAATATTTTAGAGGATAACACCGGTTAGGTCTGGGTTAGGTCTGGGTCATGCCCGCATCTGGCTCATGATTTTGCCTTCTTCGCATACTTGTTGGCCAGATCCTGGGTTTTTTTCGTGTTTGAATCATGTAGTAATGTGGTAACACACTGAAGCAGTCAATTAAACCTGGTTTCGATCAATATTTCAGAGGATAACACCGGTTAGGTCTGGGTTAGGTCTGGGATATGCGCGCATCTGGCTTATACTTTCGCCTTTTTCGCAAACTTGTTGGCCAGATCCTGGATTTGTTCCGTGTTTGAATCACGTAGTAATGTTGTACCACACTGAGGCAGTCAATTAAACCTGGATTCGGACATTATTTTAGAGGATAACACCGGTTAGGTCTGGGTTAGGTCTGGGTTATGCCCGCATCTGGCTCATGATTTTGCCTTCTTCGCAAACTTGTTGGCCAGATCCTGGGTTTTTTTCGTGTTTGAATCACGTTGTAATGTGGTAACACACTGAAGCAGTCAATTAAACCTGGTTTCGATCAATATTTCAGAGGATAACACCGGTTAGGTCTGGGTTAGGTCTGGGATATGCGCGCATCTGGCTTATACTTTCGCCTTTTTCGCAAACTTGTTGGCCAGATCCTGGATTTTTTTCGTGTTTGAATCACGTAGTAATGTGGTAACACACTGAAGCAGTCAACTAAACCTGGTTTCGATCAATATTTCAGAGGATAACACCGGTTAGGTCTGGGTTAGGTCTGGGATATGCCCGCATCTGGCTCATGATTTTGCATTCTTCGCTTACTTGTTGGCCAGATCATGGGTTTTTTCCATGTTTGATCACGTAGTAATGTGGTAACACACTGAAGCAGTCAATAAAACCTGGTTTCGATCAATATTTTAGAGGATAACACCGGTTAGGTCTGGGTTAGGTCTGGGATTTGCGCGCATCTGGCTTATACATTCGCCTTTTTCGCAAACTTGTTGGCCAGATCCTGGGTTTTTTCCGTGTTTGAATCACGTAGTAATGTGGTAACACACTGAAGCAGTCAATAAAACCTGGTTTCGATCAATATTTTAGAGGATAACACCGGTTAGGTCTGGGTTAGGTCTGGGTTATACCCGCATCTGGCTCATGATTTTGCCTTCTTCGCATACTTGTTGGCCAGATCCTGGGTTTTTTCCGTGTTTGAATCACGTAGTAATGTGGTAACACACAGAAGCAGTCAAGTAAACCTGGTTTCGATCAATATTTCAGAGGATAACACCGGTTAGGTCTGGGTTAGGTCCGGGATATGCCCGCATCTGGCTCATGATTTTGCCTTCTTCGCATACTTGTTTGCCGGATCCTGGGTTTTTTTCGTGTTTGAATCACGTAGTAATGTGGTAACACACTGAAGCTGTCAATTAAACCTGGTTTCGATCAATATTTTAGAGGATAACACCGGTGAGGTCTGGGTTAGGTCTGGGTTATGCCCGCATCTGGCTCATGATTTTGCCTTCTTCGCATACTTGTTTGCCGGATCCTGGGCTTTTTCGCGTTTGAATCACGTTGTAATGTGGTAACACACTGAAGCTGTCAATTAAACCTGGTTTCCATCAATATTTTAGAGGATAACACCGGTTAGGTCTGGGTTAGGTCTGGGATATGCGCGCATCTGGCTTATACTTTCACCTTTTTCGCAAACTTGTTGGCCAGATCCTGGGTTTTTTCCGTGTTTAAATCACGTAGTAATGTGGTAACACACTGAAGCAGTCAATAAAACCTGGTTTCGATCAATATTTTAGAGGATAACACCGGTTAGGTCTGGGTTAGGTCTGGGATTTGCGCGCATCTGGCTTATACTTTCGCCTTTTTCGCAAACTTGTTGGCCAGATCCTGGGTATTTTCCGCGTTTGAATCACGTAGTAATGTGGTAATACACTGATGCAGTCAATAAAACCTGGTTTCGATCAATATTTCAGAGGATAACACCGGTTAGGTCTCGGATAGGTCCGGGACATGCCCGCATCTGGCTCATGATTTTGCCTTCTGCGCATACTTGTTGGCCAGATCCTGGGGTTTTTTCGTGTTTGAATCACGTAGTAATGTGGTAACACACTGAAGCAGTCAATTAAACCTGGTTTCGATCAATATTTTAGAGGATAACACCGGTTAGGTCCGGGTAAGGTCTGGGTTATGCCCGCCTCTGGCTCATGATTTTGCCTTCATCGCATACTTGTTGGCCAGATCCTGGGTTTTTTCCGTGTTTGAATCACGTAGTAATGTGGTAACACACTGAAGCAGTCAATTAAACCTGGTTTCAATCAATATTTCAGAGGATAACACCGGTTAGGTCTGGGTTAGGTCCGGGATATGCCCGCATCTGGCTCATGATTTTGCCTTCTTCGCATACTTGCTGGCCAGATCCTGGGTTTTTTTCGTGTTTGAATCACGTAGTAATGTGGTAACACACAGAAGCAGTCAATTAAACCTGGTTTCGATCAATATTTCAGAGGATAACACCGGTTAGGTCTGGGTTAGGTCCGGGATATGCCCGCATCTGGCTCATGATTTTGCCTTCTTCGCATACTTGTTTGCCGGATCCTGGGTTTTTTTCGTGTTTGAATCACGTAGTAATGTGGTAACACACTGAAGCTGTCAATTAAACCTGGTTTCGATCAATATTTTAGAGGATAACACCGGTTAGGTCTGGGTTAGGTCTGGGTTATGCCCGCATCTGGCTCATGATTTTGCCTTCTTCGCATACTTGTTTGCCGGATCCTGGGCTTTTTCGCGTTTGAATCACGTAGTAATGTGGTAACACACTGAAGCTGTCAATTAAACCTGGTTTCCATCAATATTTTAGAGGATAACACCGGTTAGGTCTGGGTTAGGTCTGGGATATGCGCGCATCTGGTTTATACTTTCACCTTTTTCGCAAACTTGTTGGCCAGATCCTGGGTTTTTTCCGTGTTTGAATCACGTAGTAATGTGGTAACACACTGAAGCAGTCAATAAATCCTGGTTTCGATCAATATTTTAGAGGATAACTCCGGTTAGGTCTGGGTTAGGTCTGGGATTTGCGCGCATCTGGCTTATACTTTCGCCTTTTTCGCAAACTTGTTGGCCAGATCCTGGGTATTTTCCGTGTTTGAATCACGTAGTAATGTGGTAATACACTGATGCAGTCAATAAAACCTGGTTTCGATCAATATTTCAGAGGATAACACCGGTTAGGTCTCGGATAGGTCCGGGACATGCCCGCATCTGGCTCATGATTTTGCCTTCTGCGCATACTTGTTGGCCAGATCCTGGGGTTTTTTCGTGTTTGAATCACGTAGTAATGTGGTAACACACTGAAGCAGTCAATTAAACCTGGTTTCGATCAATATTTTAGAGGATAACACCGGTTAGGTCTGGGTTAGGTCTGGGTCATGCCCGCATCTGGCTCATGATTTTGCCTTCTTCGCATACTTGTTGGCCAGATCCTGGGTTTTTTTCGTGTTTGAATCATGTAGTAATGTGGTAACACACTGAAGCAGTCAATTAAACCTGGTTTCGATCAATATTTCAGAGGATAACACCGGTTAGGTCTGGGTTAGGTCTGGGATATGCGCGCATCTGGCTTATACTTTCGCCTTTTTCGCAAACTTGTTGGCCAGATCCTGGATTTGTTCCGTGTTTGAATCACGTAGTAATGTTGTACCACACTGAGGCAGTCAATTAAACCTGGATTCGGACATTATTTTAGAGGATAACACCGGTTAGGTCTGGGTTAGGTCTGGGTTATGCCCGCATCTGGCTCATGATTTTGCCTTCTTCGCAAACTTGTTGGCCAGATCCTGGGTTTTTTTCGTGTTTGAATCACGTTGTAATGTGGTAACACACTGAAGCAGTCAATTAAACCTGGTTTCGATCAATATTTCAGAGGATAACACCGGTTAGGTCTGGGTTAGGTCTGGGATATGCGCGCATCTGGCTTATACTTTCGCCTTTTTCGCAAACTTGTTGGCCAGATCCTGGATTTTTTTCGTGTTTGAATCACGTAGTAATGTGGTAACACACTGAAGCAGTCAACTAAACCTGGTTTCGATCAATATTTCAGAGGATAACACCGGTTAGGTCTGGGTTAGGTCTGGGATATGCCCGCATCTGGCTCATGATTTTGCATTCTTCGCATACTTGTTGGCCAGATCATGGGTTTTTTCCGTGTTTGATCACGTAGTAATGTGGTAACACACTGAAGCAGTCAATAAAACCTGGTTTCGATCAATATTTTAGAGGATAACACCGGTTAGGTCTGGGTTAGGTCTGGGATTTGCGCGCATCTGGCTTATACTTTCGCCTTCTTCGCAAACTTGTTGGCCAGATCCTGGGTTTTTTCCGTGTCTGAATCACGTAGTAATGTGGTAACACACTGAAGCAGTCAATAAAACCTGGTTTCGATCAATATTTTAGAGGATAACACCGGTTAGGTCTGGGTTAGGTCTGGGTTATACCCGCATCTGGCTCATGATTTTGCCTTCTTCGCATACTTGTTGGCCAGATCCTGGGTTTTTTCCGTGTTTGAATCACGTAGTAATGTGGTAACACACTGAAGCAGTCAAGTAAACCTGGTTTCGATCAATATTTCAGAGGATAACACCGGTTAGGTCTGGGTTAGGTCCGGGATATGCCCGCATCTGGCTCATGATTTTGCCTTCTTCGCATACTTGTTTGCCGGATCCTGGGTTTTTTTCGTGTTTGAATCACGTAGTAATGTGGTAACACACTGAAGCTGTCAATTAAACCTGGTTTCGATCAATATTTTAGAAGATAACACCGGTTAGGTCTGGGTTAGGTCTGGGTTATGCCCGCATCTGGCTCATGATTTTGCCTTCTTCGCATACTTGTTTGCCGGATCCTGGGCTTTTTCGCGTTTGAATCACGTAGTAATGTGGTAACACACTGAAGCTGTCAATTAAACCTGGTTTCCATCAATATTTTAGAGGATAACACCGGTTAGGTCTGGGTTAGGTCTGGGATATGCGCGCATCTGGCTTATACTTTCACCTTTTTCGCAAACTTGTTGGCCAGATCCTGGATTTTTTTCGTGTTTGAATCACGTAGTAATGTGGTAACACACTGAAGCAGTCAATAAAACCTGGTTTCGATCAATATTTTAGAGGATAACACCGGTTAGGTCTGGGTTAGGTCTGGGATTTGCGCGCATCTGGCTCATGATTTTGCATTCTTCGCATACTTGTTGGCCAGATCATGGGTTTTTCCCGTGTTTGATCACGTAGTAATGTGGTAACACACTGAAGCAGTCAATAAAACCTGGTTTCGATCAATATTTTAGAGGATAACACCGGTTAGGTCTGGGTTAGGTCTGGGATTTGCGCGCATCTGGCTTATACTTTCGCCTTCTTCGCAAACTTGTTGGCCAGATCCAGGGTTTCTTCCGTGTCTGAATCACGTAGTAATGTGGTAACACACTGAAGCAGTCAATAAAACCTGGTTTCGATCAATATTTTAGAGGATAACACCGGTTAGGTCTGGGTTAGGTCTGGGTTATACCCGCATCTGGCTCATGATTTTGCCTTCTTCGCATACTTGTTGGCCAGATCCTGGGTTTTTTCCGTGTTTGAATCACGTAGTAATGTGGTAACACACTGAAGCAGTCAAGTAAACCTGGTTTCGATCAATATTTCAGAGGATAACACCGGTTAGGTCTGGGTTAGGTCCGGGATATGCCCGCATCTGGCTCATGATTTTGCCTTCTTCGCATACTTGTTTGCCGGATCCTGGGTTTTTTTCGTGTTTGAATCACGTAGTAATGTGGTAACACACTGAAGCTGTCAATTAAACCTGGTTTCGATCAATATTTTAGAAGATAACACCGGTTAGGTCTGGGTTAGGTCTGGGTTATGTCCGCATCTGGCTCATGATTTTGCCTTCTTCGCATACTTGTTTGCCGGATCCTGGGCTTTTTCGCGTTTGAATCACGTAGTAATGTGGTAACACACTGAAGCTGTCAATTAAACCTGGTTTCCATCAATATTTTAGAGGATAACACCGGTTAGGTCTGGGTTAGGTCTGGGATATGCGCGCATCTGGCTTATACTTTCACCTTTTTCGCAAACTTGTTGGCCAGATCCTGGGTTTTTTCCGTGTTTGAATCACGTAGTAATGTGGTAACACACTGAAGCAGTCAATAAAACCTGGTTTCGATCAATATTTTAGAGGATAACACCGGTTAGGTCTGGGTTAGGTCTGGGATTTGCGCGCATCTGGCTTATACTTTCGCCTTTTTCGCAAACTTGTTGGCCAGATCCTGGGTATTTTCCGCGTTTGAATCACGTAGTAATGTGGTAATACACTGATGCAGTCAATAAAACCTGGTTTCGATCAATATTTCAGAGGATAACACCGGTTAGGTCTCGGATAGGTCCGGGACATGCCCGCATCTGGCTCATGATTTTGCCTTCTGCGCATACTTGTTGGCCAGATCCTGGGGTTTTTTCGTGTTTGAATCACGTAGTAATGTGGTAACACACTGAAGCAGTCAATTAAACCTGGTTTCGATCAATATTTTAGAGGATAACACCGGTTAGGTCTGGGTAAGGTCTGGGTTATGCCCGCCTCTGGCTCATGATTTTGCCTTCATCGCATACTTGTTGGCCAGATCCTGGGTTTTTTCCGTGTTTGAATCACGTAGTAATGTGGTAACACACTGAAGCAGTCAATTAAACCTGGTTTCAATCAATATTTCAGAGGATAACACCGGTTAGGTCTGGGTTAGGTCCGGGATATGCCCGCATCTGGCTCATGATTTTGCCTTCTTCGCATACTTGCTGGCCAGATCCTGGGTTTTTTTCGTGTTTGAATCACGTAGTAATGTGGTAACACACTGGAGCAGTCAATTAAACCTGGTTTCGATCAATATTTTAGAGGATAACACCGGTTAGGTCTGGGTTAGGTCTGGGTTATGCCCGCATCTGGCTCACGATTTTGCCTTCTTCGCATACTTGTTGGCCAGATCCTGGGTTTTTTTCGTGTTTGAATCATGTAGTAATGTGGTAACACACAGAAGCAGTCAATTAAACCTGGTTTCGATCAATATTTCAGAGGATAACACCGGTTAGGTCTGGGTTAGGTCTGGGAAATGCGCGCATCTGGCTTATACTTTCGCCTTTTTCGCAAACTTGTTGGCCAGATCCTGGGTTTTGTTCGTGTTTGAATCACGTAGTAATGTGGTAACACACTGAAGCAGTCAATTAAACCTGGTTTCGATCAATATTTTAGAGTTTAACACCGGTTAGGTCTGGGTTAGGTCTGGGATATGCGCGCATCTGGCTTATACTTTCGCCTTTTTCGCAAACTTGTTGGCCAGATCCTGGATTTTTTCCGTGTTTCAATCACGTAGTAATGTTGTACCACACTGAGGCAGTCAATTAAACCTGGATTCGGACATTATTTTAGAGGATAACACCGGTTAGGTCTGGGTTAGGTCTGGGTCATGCCCGCATCTGGCTCATGATTTTGCCTTCTTCGCATACTTGTTGGCCAGATCCTGGGTTTTTTTCGTGTTTGAATCATGTAGTAATGTGGTAACACACTGAAGCAGTCAATTAAACCTGGTTTCGATCAATATTTCAGAGGATAACACCGGTTAGGTCTGGGTTAGGTCTGAGATATGCGCGCATCTGGCTTATACTTTCGCCTTTTTCGCAAACTTGTTGGCCAGATCCTGGATTTTTTCCGTGTTGGAATCACGTAGTAATGTTGTACCACACTGAGGCAGTCAATTAAACCTGGATTCCGACATTATTTTAGAGGATAACACCGGTTAGGTCTGGGTTAGGTCTGGGTTATGCCCGCATCTGGCTCATGATTTTGCCTTCTTCGCATACTTGTTGGCCAGATCCTGGGTTTTTTTCGTGTTTGAATCACGTTGTAATGTGGTAACACACTGAAGCAGTCAATTAAACCTGGTTTCGATCAATATTTCAGAGGATAACACCGGTTAGGTCTGGGTTAGGTCTGGGATATGCGCGCATCTGGCTTATACTTTCGCCTTTTTCGCAAACTTGTTGGCCAGATCCTGGATTTTTTTCGTGTTTGAATCACGTAGTAATGTGGTAACACACTGAAGCAGTCAACTAAACCTGGTTTCGATCAATATTTTAGAGGATAACACCGGTTAGGTCTGGGTTAGGTCTGGGTTATGCCCGCATCTGGCTCACGACTTTGCCTTCTTCGCATACTTGTTGGCCAGATCCTGGGTTTTTTTCGTGTTTGAATCACGTAGTAATGTGGTAACAAACTGAAGCAGTCAATAAAACCTGGTTTCGATCAATATTTTAGAGGATAACACCGGTTAGGTCTGGGTTAGGTCCGGGATATGCCCGCATCTGGCTCATGATTTTGCCTTCTTCGCATACTTGTTGGCCAGATCCTGGTTTTTTTTCGTGTTTGAATCACGTAGTAATGTGGTAATACACTGAAGCAGTCAATAAAACCTGGTTTCGATCAATATTTTAGAGGATAACACCGGTTAGGTCTGGGTTAGGTCTGGGTTATGCCCGCATCTGGCTCATGATTTTGCCTTCTTCGCATACTTGTTGGCCAGATCCTGGGTTTTTTTCGTGTTAGAATCACGTAGTAATGTGGTAACACACTGAAGCAGTCAATTAAACCTGGTTTCGATCAATATTTTAGAGGATAACACCGGTTAGGTCTGGGTTAGGTCTGGGTTATGCCTGCATCTGGCTCATGATTTTGCCTTCTTCGCATACTTGTTGGCCAGATCCTGGGTTTTTTTCGTGTTTGAATCACGTAGTAATGTGGTAACACACTGAAGCTGTCAATTAAACCTGGTTTCGATCAATATTTTAGAGGATAACACCGGTTAGGTCTGGGTTAGGTCTGGGTTATGCCCGCATCTGGCTCATGATTTTGCCTTCTTCGCATACTTGTTGGCCAGATCCTGGGTTTTTTCGTGTTTGAATCACGTAGTAATGAGGTAATACACTGAAGCAGTCAACTAAACCTGGTTTCGATCAATATTTTAGAGGATAACACCGGTTAGGTCTGGGTTAGGTCTGGGATATGCGCGCATCTGGCTTATGCATTCGCCTTTTTCGCAAACTTGTTCGCCAGATCCTGGGTTTTTTCCGTGTTTGAATCACGTAGTAATGTTGTACCACACTGAGGCAGTCAATTAAACCTTGATTCGTACAGTATTTTAGAGGATAACACCGGTTACGTCTGGGTGAGGTCTGGGTTATGCCCGCATCTGGCTCATGATTTCGCCTTCTTCGCATACTTGTTGGCCAGATCCTGGGTTTTTTTCGTGTTTGAATCACGTAGTAATGTGGTAATACACTGAAGCAGTCAATAAAACCTGGTTTCGATCAATATTTTAGAGGATAACACCGGTTAGGTCTGGGTTAGGTCTGGGCTATGCCCGCATCTGGCTCATGATTTTGCCTTCTTCGCATACTTGTTGGCCAGATCCTGGGTTTTTTTCGTGTTTGAATCACGTAGTAATGTGGTAACACACTGAAGCAGTCAATTAAACCTGGTTTCGATCAATATTTTAGAGGATAACACCGGTTAGGTCTGGGTTAGGTCTGGGTTATGCCCGCATCTGGCTCATGATTTTGCCTTCATCGCATACTTGTTGGCCAGATCCTGGGTTTTTTCCGTGTTTGAATCACGTAGTAATGTGGTAACACACTGAAGCAGTCAATTAAACCTGGTTTCGATCAATATTTTAGAGGATAACGCCGGTTAGGTCTGGGTTAGGTCTGGGATATGCGCGCATCTGGCTTATACTTTCGCCTTTTTCGCAAACTTGTTGGCCAGATCCTGGATTTTTTCCATGTGTGAATCACGTAGTAATGTTGTACCACACTGAGGCAGTCAATTAAACCTGGATTCGGACATTATTTTAGAGGATAACACCGGTTAGGTCTGGGTTAGGTCTGGGTTATGCCCGTATCTGGCTCACGATTTTGCCTTCTTCGCATACTTGTTGGCCAGATCCTGGGATTTTTTCGTGTTTGAATCATGTAGTAATGTGGTAACTCACTGAAGCAGTCAATTAAACCTGGTTTCGATCAATATTTCAGAGGATAACACCGGTTAGGTCTGGGTTAGGTCCGGGATATGCCCGCATCTGGCTCATGATTTTGCCTTCTTCGCATACTTGTATGCCGGATCCTGGGTTTTTTTCGTGTTTGAATCACGTAGTAATGTGGTAACACACTGAAGCAGTCAATTAAACCTGGTTTCGATCAATATTTTAGAGGATAACACCGGTTAGGTCTGGGTTAGGTCTGGGTCATGCCCGCATCTGGCTCATGATTTTGCCTTCTTCGCATACTTGTTGGCCAGATCCTGGGTTTTTTTCGTGTTTGAATCACGTAGTAATGTGGTAACACACTGAAGCAGTCAATTAAACCTGGTTTCGATCAATATTTCAGAGGATAACACCGGTAAGGTCTGGGTTAGGTCTGGGAAATGCGCGCATCTGGCTTATATTTTCGCCTTTTTCGCAAACTTGTTGGCCAGATCCTGGGTTTTTTTCGTGTTTGAATCACGTAGTAATGTGGTAACACACTGAAGCAGTCAATTAAACCTGGTTTCGATCAATATTTTAGAGGATAACACCGGTTAGGTCTGGGTTAGGTCTGGGATATGCGCGCATCTGGCTTATACTTTCGCCTTTTTCGCAAACTTGTTGGCCAGATCCTGGATTTTTTCCGTGTTTCAATCACGTAGTAATGTTGTACCACACTGAGGCAGTCAATTAAACCGGGATTCGGACATTATTTTAGAGGATAACACCGGTTAGGTCTGGGTTAGGTCTGGGTCATGCCCGCATCTGGCTCATGATTTTGCCTTCTTCGCATACTTGTTGGCCAGATCCTGGGTTTTTTTCGTGTTTGAATCATGTAGTAATGTGGTAACACACTGAAGCAGTCAATTAGACCTGGTTTCGATCAATATTTCAGAGGATAACACCGGTTAGGTCTGGGTTAGGTCTGGGATATGCGCGCATCTGGCTTATACTTTCGCCTTTTTCTCAAACTTGTTGGCCAGATCCTGGATTTTTTCCGTGTTTGAATCACGTAGTAATGTTGTACCACACTGAGGCAGTCAATTAAACCTGGATTCGGACATTATTTTAGAGGATAACACCGGTTAGGTCTGGGTTAGGTCTGGGTTATGCCCGCATCTGGCTCATGATTTTGCCTTCTTCGCATACTTGTTGGCCAGATCCTGGGTTTTTTTCGTGTTTGAATCACGTAGTAATGTGGTAACACACTGAAGCAGTCAATTAAACCTGGTTTCGATCAATATTTCAGAGGATAACACCGGTTAGGTCTGGGTTAGGTCTGGGATATGCGCGCATCTGGCTTATACTTTCGCCTTTTTCGCAAACTTGTTGGCCAGATCCTGGATTTTTTTCGTGTTTGAATCACGTAGTAATGTGGTAACTCACTGAAGCAGTCAACTAAACCTGGTTTCGATCAATATTTCAGAGGATAACACCGGCTAGGTCTGGGTTAGGTCTGGGATATGCCCGCATCTGGCTCATGATTTTGCCTTCTTCGCATACTTGTTGGCCAGATCCTGGGTTTTTTCCGTGTTTGATCACGTAGTAATGTGGTAACACACTGAAGCAGTCAATAAAACCTGGTTTCGATCAATATTTTAGAGGATAACACCGGTTAGGTCTGGGTTAGGTCTGGGATTTGCGCGCATCTGGCTTATACTTTCGCCTTTTTCGCAAACTTGTTGGCCAGATCCTGGGTATTTTCCGTGTTTGAATCACGTAGTAATGTGGTAACACACTGAAGCTGTCAATTAAACCTGGTTTCGATCAATATTTTAGAGGATAACATCGGTTAGGTCTGGGTTAGGTCTGGGTTATGCCCGCATCTGGCTCATGACTTTGCCTTCTTCGCATACTTGTTGGCCAGATCCTGGGTTTTTTTCGTGTTTGAATCACGTAGTAATGTGGTAACAAACTGAAGCAGTCAATAAAACCTGGTTTCGATCAATATTTTAGAGGATAACACCCGTTAGGTCTGGGTTAGGTCCGGGATATGCCCGCATCTGGCTCATGATTTTGCCTTCTTCGCATACTTGTTGGCCAGATCCTGGGTTTTTTTCGTGTTTGAATCACGTAGTAATGTGGTAACACACTGAAGCTGTCAATTAAACCTGGTTTCGATCAATATTTTAGAGGATAACACCGGTTAGGTCTGGGTTAGGTCTGGGATTTGCGCGCATCTGGCTTATACTTTCGCCTTTTTCGCAAACTTGTTGGCCAGATCCTGGGTATTTTCCGTGTTTGAATCACGTAGTAATGTGGTAACACACTGAAGCTGTCAATTAAACCTGGTTTCGATCAATATTTTAGAGGATAACATCGGTTAGGTCTGGGTTAGGTCTGGGTTATGCCCGCATCTGGCTCATGACTTTGCCTTCTTCGCATACTTGTTGGCCAGATCCTGGGTTTTTTTCGTGTTTGAATCACGTAGTAATGTGGTATCACACTGAAGCTGTCAATTAAACCTGGTTTCGATCAATATTTTAGAGGATAACACCGGTTAGGTCTGGGTTAGGTCTGGGTTATGCCCGCATCTGGCTCATGATTTTGCCTTCTTCGCATACTTGTTGGCCAGAACCTGGGTTTTTTCCGTGTTTGAATCACGTAGTAATGTGGTAACACACTGAAGCAGTCATTTAAACCTGGTTTCGATCAATATTTCAGAGGATAACACCGGTTAGGTCTGGGATAGGTCCGGGATATGCCCGCATCTGGCTCATGATTTTGCCTTCTTCGCATACTTGTTGGCCAGATCCTGGGTTTTTTTCGTGTTTGAATCACGTAGTAATGTGGTAACACACTGAAGCAGTCAATTAAACCTGGTTTCGATCAATATTTCAGAGGATAACACCGGTTAGGTCTGGGTTAGGTCTGGGTTATGCCCGCATCTGGCTCATGATTTTGCCTTCTTCGCAAACTTGTTGGCCAGATCCTGCGATTTTTCCGTGTTTGAATCACGTAGTAATGTGGTAACACACTGAAGCTGTCAATTAAACCTGGTTTCGATCAATATTTTAGAGGATAACACCGGTTAGGTCTGGGTTAGGTCCGGGATATGCCCGCATCTGGCTCATGATTTTGCCTTCTTCGCATACTTGTTGGCCAGATCCTGGGTTTTTTTCGTGTTTGAATCACGTAGTAATGTGGTAACACACTGAAGCTGTCAATTAAACCTGGTTTCGATCAATATTTTAGAGGATAACACCGGTTAGGTCTGGGTCAGGTCTGGGTTATGCCCGCATCTGGCTCATGATTTTGCCTTCTTCGCATACTTGTTGGCCAGATCCTGGGTTTTTTTAGTGTTTGAATCACGTAGAAATGTGGTAACACACTGAAGCAGTCAATTAAACCTAGTTTCGATCAATATTTCAGAGGATAACACCGGTTAGGTCTGGGTTAGGTCTGGGTTATGCCCGCATCTGGCTCATGATTTTGCATTCTTCGCATACTTGTTGGCCAGATCCTGGGTTTTTTTCGTGTTTGAATCACGTAGTAATGTGGTAATACACTGAAGCAGTCAATAAAACCTGGTTTCGATCAATATTTTAGAGGATAACACCGGTTAGGTCTGGGTTAGGTCCGGGATATGCCCGCATCTGGCTCATGATTTTGCCTTCTTCGCATACTTGTTGGCCAGATCCCGGGTTTTTTTCGTGTTTGAATCACGTAGTAATGTGGTAACACACTGAAGCTGTCAATTAAACCTGGTTTCGATCAATATTTTAGAGGATAACACCGGTTAGGTCTGGGTTATGTCTGGATTACGCCCGCATCTGGCTCATGATTTTGCCTTCTTCGCATACTTGTTGGCCAGATCCTGGGTTTTTTTCCTGTTTGAATCACGTAGTATCGTGGTAACACACTGAAGCTGTCAATTAAACCTGGTTTCGATCAATATTTTAGGGGATAACACCGGTTAGGTCTGGGTTAGGTCTGGGATATGCGCGCATCTGGCTTATACTTTCACCTTTATCGCAAACTTGTTGGCCAGATCCTGGGTTTTTTCCGTGTTTGAATCACGTAGTAATGCTGTACCACACTGAGGCAGTCAATTAAACCTTGATTCGTACAGTATTTTAGAGGATAACACCGGTTACGTCTGGGTGAGGTCTGGGTTATGCCCGCATCTGGCTCATGATTTCGCCTTCTTCGCATACTTGTTGGCCAGATCCTGGGTTTTTTTCGTGTTTGAATCACGTAGTAATGTGGTAATACACTGAAGCAGTCAATAAAACCTGGTTTCGATCAATATTTTAGAGGATAACACCGGTTAGGTCTGGGTTAGGTCTGGGTTATGCCCGCATCTGGCTCACGATTTTGCCTTCTTCGCATACTTGTTGGCCAGATCTTGGGTTTTTTTCGTGTTTGAATCAGGTAGTAATGTGGTAACACACTGAAGCAGTCAATTAAACCTGGTTTCGATCAATATTTCAGAGGATATCACCGGTTAGGTCTGGGTTAGGTCCGGGATATGCCCGCATCTGGCTCATGATTTTGCCTTCTTCGCATACTTGTTTGCCGGATCCTGGGTTTTTTTCGTGTTTGAATCACGTAGTAATGTGGTAACACACTGAAGCTGTCAATTGAACCTGGTTTCGATCAATATTTTAGAGGATATCACCGGTTAGGTCTGGGTTAGGTCTGGGTTATGCCCGCATCTGGCTCACGATTTTGCCTTCTTCGCATACTTGTTGGCCAGATCCTGGGTTTTTTTCGTGTTTGAATCATGTAGTAATGTGGTAACACACTGAAGCAGTCAATTAAACCTGGTTTCGATCAATATTTCAGAGGATAACACCGGTTAGGTCTGGGTTAGGTCCGGGATATGCCCGCATCTGGCTCATGATTTTGCCTTCTTCGCATAGTTGTTGGCCAGATCCTGGGTTTTTTTAGTGTTTGAATCACGTAGTAATGTGGTAACACACTGAAGCAGTCAATTAAACCTGGTTTCGATCAATATTTCAGAGGATAACACCGGTTAGGTCTGGGTTAGGTCTGGGAAATGCGCGCATCTGGCTTATACTTTCGCCTTTTTCGCAAACTTTTTGGCCAGATCCTCGGTTTTTTTCGTGTTTGAATCACGTAGTAATGTGGTAACACACTGAAGCAGTCAATTAAACCTGGTTTCGATCAATATTTTAGAGGATAACACCGGTTAGGTCTGGGTTAGGTCTGGGATATGCGCGCATCTGGCTCATGATTTTGCCTTCTTCGCATACTTGTTGGCCAGATCCTGGGTTTTTTTCCTGTTTGAATCACGTAGTAATGTGGTAACACACTGAAGCTGTCAACTAAACCTGGTTTCGATCAATATTTTAGAGGATAACACCGGTTAGGTCTGGGTTAGGTCTGGGATATGCGCGCATCTGGCTTATACTTTCACCTTTATCGCAAACTTGTTGGCCAGATCCTGGGTTTTTTCCGTGTTTGAATCACGTAGTAATGCTGTACCACACTGAGGCAGTCAATTAAACCTTGATTCGTACAGTATTTTAGAGGATAACACCGGTTACGTCTGGGTGAGGTCTGGGTTATGCCCGCATCTGGCTCATGATTTCGCCTTCTTCGCATACTTGTTGGCCAGATCCTGGGTTTTTTTCGTGTTTGAATCACGTAGTAATGTGGTAATACACTGAAGCAGTCAATAAAACCTGGTTTCGATCAATATTTTAGAGGATAACACCGGTTAGGTCTGGGTTAGGTCTGGGTTATGCCCGCATCTGGCTCATGATTTTGCCTTCTTCGCATACTTGTTGGCCAGATCCTGGGTTTTTTTCGTGTTTGAATCACGTAGTAATGTGGTAACACACTGAAGCAGTCAATTAAACCTGGTTTCGATCAATATTTTAGAGGATAACACCGGTTAGGTCTGGGTTAGGTCTGGGTTATGCCCGGATCTGGCTCATGATTTTGCCTTCATCGCATACTTGTTGGCCAGATCCTGGGTTTTTTCCGTGTCTGAATCACGTAGTAATGTGGTAACACACTGAAGCAGTCAATTAAACCTGGTTTCGATCAATATTTTAGAGGATAACGCCGGTTAGGTCTGGGTTAGGTCTGGGATATGCGCGCATCTGGCTTATACTTTCGCCTCTTTCGCAAACTTGTGGGCCAGATCCTGGATTTTTTCCATGTTTGAATCACGTAGTAATGTTGTACCACACTGAGGCAGTCAAATAAACCTGGATTCGGACATTATTTTAGAGGATAACACCGGTTAGGTCTGGGTTAGGTCTGGGTTATGCCCGCATCTGGCTCACGATTTTGCCTTCTTCGCATACTTGTTGGCCAGATCTTGGGTTTTTTTCGTGTTTGAATCAGGTAGTAATGTGGTAACACACTGAAGCAGTCAATTAAACCTGGTTTCGATCAATATTTCAGAGGATAACACCGGTTAGGTCTGGGTTAGGTCCGGGATATGCCCGCATCTGGCTCATGATTTTGCCTTCTTCGCATACTTGTTTGCCGGATCCTGGGTTTTTTTTGTGTTTGAATCACGTAGTAATGTGGTAACACACTGAAGCTGTCAATTGAACCTGGTTTCGATCAATATTTTAGAGGATAACACCGGTTTGGTCTGGGTTAGGTTTGGGTTATGCCCGCATCTGGCTCACGATTTTGCCTTCTTCGCATACTTGTTGGCCTGATCCTGGGTTTTTTTCGTGTTTGAATCATGTAGTAATGTGGTAACACACTGAAGCAGTCAATTAAACCTGTTTTCGATCAATATTTCAGAGGATAACACCGGTTAGGTCTGGGTTAGGTCCGGGATATGCCCGCATCTGGCTCATGATTTTGCCTTCTTCGCATACTTGTTTGCCGGATCCTGGGTTTTTTTCGTGTTTGAATCACGTAGTTATGTGGTAACACACTGAAGCTGTCAATTAAACCTGGTTTCGATCAATATTTTAGAGGATAACACCGGTTAGGTCTGGGATAGGTCCGGGATATGCGCGCATCTGGCTCATGATTTTGCCTTCTTCGCATAGTTGTTGGCCAGATCCTGGGTTTTTTTAGTGTTTGAATCACGTAGTAATGTGGTAACACATTGAAGCAGTCAATTAAACCTGGTTTCGATCAATATTTCAGAGGATAACACCGGTTAGGTCTGGGTTAGGTCTGGGAAATGCGCGCATCTGGCTTATACTTTCGCCTTTTTCGCAAACTTTTTGGCCAGATCCTGGGTTTTTTTCGTGTTTGAATCACGTAGTAATGTGGTAACACACTGAAGCAGTCAATTAAACCTGGTTTCGATCAATATTTTAGAGGATAACACCGGTTAGGTCTGGGTTAGGTCTGGGATATGCGCGCATCTGGCTCATGATTTTGCCTTCTTCGCATACTTGTTGGCCAGATCCTGGGTTTTTTTCCTGTTTGAATCACGTAGTAATGTGGTAACACACTGAAGCTGTCAACTAAACCTGGTTTCGATCAATATTTTAGAGGATAACACCGGTTAGGTCTGGGTTAGGTCTGGGATATGCGCGCATCTGGCTTATACTTTCACCTTTATCGCAAACTTGTTGGCCAGATCCTGGGTTTTTTCCGTGTTTGAATCACGTAGTAATGCTGTACCACACTGAGGCAGTCAATTAAACCTTGATTCGTACAGTATTTTAGAGGATAACACCGGTTACGTCTGGGTGAGGTCTGGGTTATGCCCGCATCTGGCTCATGATTTCGCCTTCTTCGCATACTTGTTGGCCAGATCCTGGGTTTTTTTCGTGTTTGAATCACGTAGTAATGTGGTAATACACTGAAGCAGTCAATAAAACCTGGTTTCGATCAATATTTTAGAGGATAACACCGGTTAGGTCTGGGTTAGGTCTGGGTTATGCCCGCATCTGGCTCATGATTTTGCCTTCTTCGCATACTTGTTGGCCAGATCCTGGGTTTTTTTCGTGTTTGAATCACGTAGTAATGTGGTAACACACTGAAGCAGTCAATTAAACCTGGTTTCGATCAATATTTTAGAGGATAACACCGGTTAGGTCTGGGTTAGGTCTGGGTTATGCCCGGATCTGGCTCATGATTTTGCCTTCATCGCATACTTGTTGGCCAGATCCTGGGTTTTTTCCGTGTCTGAATCACGTAGTAATGTGGTAACACACTGAAGCAGTCAATTAAACCTGGTTTCGATCAATATTTTAGAGGATAACGCCGGTTAGGTCTGGGTTAGGTCTGGGATATGCGCGCATCTGGCTTATACTTTCGCCTTTTTCGCAAACTTGTGGGCCAGATCCTGGATTTTTTCCATGTTTGAATCACGTAGTAATGTTGTACCACACTGAGGCAGTCAAATAAACCTGGATTCGGACATTATTTTAGAGGATAACACCGGTTAGGTCTGGGTTAGGTCTGGGTTATGCCCGCATCTGGCTCACGATTTTGCCTTCTTCGCATACTTGTTGGCCAGATCTTGGGTTTTTTTCGTGTTTGAATCAGGTAGTAATGTGGTAACACACTGAAGCAGTCAATTAAACCTGGTTTCGATCAATATTTCAGAGGATAACACCGGTTAGGTCTGGGTTAGGTCCGGGATATGCCCGCATCTGGCTCATGATTTTGCCTTCTTCGCATACTTGTTTGCCGGATCCTGGGTTTTTTTTGTGTTTGAATCACGTAGTAATGTGGTAACACACTGAAGCTGTCAATTGAACCTGGTTTCGATCAATATTTTAGAGGATAACACCGGTTTGGTCTGGGTTAGGTTTGGGTTATGCCCGCATCTGGCTCACGATTTTGCCTTCTTCGCATACTTGTTGGCCTGATCCTGGGTTTTTTTCGTGTTTGAATCATGTAGTAATGTGGTAACACACTGAAGCAGTCAATTAAACCTGTTTTCGATCAATATTTCAGAGGATAACACCGGTTAGGTCTGGGTTAGGTCCGGGATATGCCCGCATCTGGCTCATGATTTTGCCTTCTTCGCATACTTGTTTGCCGGATCCTGGGTTTTTTTCGTGTTTGAATCACGTAGTTATGTGGTAACACACTGAAGCTGTCAATTAAACCTGGTTTCGATCAATATTTTAGAGGATAACACCGGTTAGGTCTGGGATAGGTCCGGGATATGCGCGCATCTGGCTCATGATTTTGCCTTCTTCGCATAGTTGTTGGCCAGATCCTGGGTTTTTTTAGTGTTTGAATCACGTAGTAATGTGGTAACACATTGAAGCAGTCAATTAAACCTGGTTTCGATCAATATTTCAGAGGATAACACCGGTTAGGTCTGGGTTAGGTCTGGGAAATGCGCGCATCTGGCTTATACTTTCGCCTTTTTCGCAAACTTGTTGGCCAGATCCTGGATTTTTTCCGTGTTTCAATCACGTAGTAATGTTGTACCACACTGAGGCAGTCAATTAAACCTGGATTCGGACATTATTTTAGAGGATAACACCGGTTAGGTCTGGGTTAGGTCTGGGTCATGCCCGCATCTGGCTCATGATTTTGCCTTCTTCGCATACTTGTTGGCCAGATCCTGGGTTTTTTTCGTGTTTGAATCATGTAGTAATGTGGCAACACACTGAAGCAGTCAATTAAACCTGGATTCGGACATTATTTTAGAGGATAACACCGGTTAGGTCTGGGTTAGGTCTGGGTTATGCCCGCATCTGGCTCATGATTTTGCCTTCTTCGCATACTTGTTGGCCAGATCCTGGGTTTTTTTCGTGTTTGAATCATGTAGTAATGTGGTAACACACTGAAGCAGTCAATTAAACCTGGTTTCGATCAATATTTTAGAGGATAACACCGGTTAGGTCTGGGTTAGGTCTGGGTTATGCCCGCATCTGGCTCATGACTTTGCCTTCTTCGCATACTTGTTGGCCAGATCCTGGGTTTTTTTCGTGTTTGAATCTCGTAGTAATGTGGTAACAAACTGAAGCAGTCAATAAAACCTGGTTTCGATCAATATTTTAGAGGATAACACCGGTTAGGTCTGGGTTAGGTCCGGGATATGCCCGCATCTGGCTCATGATTTTGCCTTCTTCGCATACTTGTTGGCCAGATCCTGGGTTTTTTCCGTGTTTGAATCACGTAGTAATGTGGTAACACACTGAAGCAGTCAATTAAACCTGGTTTCGATCAATATTTCAGAGGATAACACCGGTTAGGTCTGGGTTAGGTCTGGGTTATGCCCGCATCTGGCTCATGATTTTGCCTTCTTCGCATACTTGTTGGCCAGATCCTGGGTTTTTTTCGTGTTTGAATCACGTAGTAATGTGGTAATACACTGAAGCAGTCAATAAAACCTGGTTTCGATCAATATTTTAGAGGATAACACCGGTTACGTCTGGGTTAGGTCTGGGTTATGCCCGCATCTGGCTCATGATTTTGCCTTCTTCGCATACTTGTTGGCCAGATCCTGGGTTTTTTTCGTGTTTGAATCACGTAGTAATATGGTAATACACTGAAGCAGTCAATAAAACCTGGTTTCGATCAATATTTTAGAGGATAACACCGGTTAGGTCTGGGTTAGGTCTGGGATATGCGCGCATCTGGCTTATGCTTTCGCCTTTTTCGCAAACTTGTTGGCCAGATCCTGGATTTTTTCCGTGTTTGAATCACGTAGTAATGTTGTACCACACTGAGGCAGTCAATTAAACCTGGATTCGGACATTATTTTAGAGGATAACACCGGTTAGGTCTGGGTTAGGTCTGGGTTATGCCCGCATCTGGCTCATGATTGTGCCTTCTTCGCATACTTGTTGGCCAGATCCTGGGTTTTTTTCGTGTTTGAATCATGTAGTAATGTGGTAACACACTGAAGCAGTCAATTAAACCTGGTTTCGATCAATATTTTAGAGGATAACACCGGTTAGGTCTGGGTTAGGTCTGGGTTATGCCCGCATCTGGCTCATGATTTTGCCTTCTTCGCATACTTGTTGGCCAGATCCTGGGTTTTTTCCGTGTTTGAATCACGTAGTAATGTGGTAACACACTGAAGCAGTCAATTAAACCTGGTTTCGATCAATATTTCAGAGGATAACACCGGTTAGGTCTGGGTTAGGTCTGGGTTATGCCCGCATCTGGCTCATGATTTTGCCTTCTTCGCATACTTGTTGGCCAGATCCTGGGTTTTTTTCGTGTTTGAATCACGTAGTAGTGTGGTAATACACTGAAGCAGTCAATAAAACCTGGTTTCGATCAATATTTTAGAGGATAACACCGGTTAGGTCTGGGTTAGGTCCGGGATATGCCCGCATCTGGCTCATGATTTTGCCTTCTTCGCATACTTGTTGGCCAGATCCTGGGTTTTTTTCGTGTTTGAATCACGTAGTAATGTGGTTACACACTGAAGCTGTCAATTAAACCTGGTTTCGATCAATATTTTAGAGGATAACACCGGTTAGGTCTGGGTTAGGTCTGGGTTATGCCCGCATCTGGCTCATGATTTTGCCTTCTTCGCATACTTGTTGGCCAGATCCTGGGTTTTTTTCGTGTTTGAATCACGTAGTAATGTGGTAACACACTGAAGCAGTCAATTAAACCTGGTTTCGATCAATATTTCAGAGGATAACACCGGTTAGGTCTAGGTTAGGTCTGGGATATGCGCGCATCTGGCTTATACTTTCGCCTTTTTCGCGAACTTGTTGGCCAGATCCTGGATTTTTTCCGTGTTTGAATCACGTAGTAATGTTGTACCACACTGAGGCAGTCAATTAAACCTGGATTCGGACATTATTTTAGAGGATAACACCGGTTAGGTCTGGGTTAGGTCTGGGTTATGCCCGCATCTGGCTCATGATTTTGCCTTCTTCGCATACTTGTTGGCCAGATCCTGGGTTTTTTTCGTGTTTGAATCACGTAGTAATGTGGTAATACACTGAAGCAGTCAATAAAACCTGGTTTCGATCAATATTTTAGAGGATAACACCGGTTAGGTCTGGGTTAGGTCCGGGATATGCCCGCATCTGGCTCATGATTGTGCCTTCTTCGCATACTTGTTGGCCAGATCCTGGGTTTTTTTCGTGTTTGAATCATGTAGTAATGTGGTAACACACTGAAGCAGTCAATTAAACCTGGTTTCGATCAATATTTTAGAGGATAACACCGGTTAGGTCTGGGTTAGGTCTGGGTTATGCCCGCATCTGGCTCATGACTTTGCCTTCTTCGCATACTTGTTGGCCAGATCCTGGGTTTTTTTCGTGTTTGAATCTCGTAGTAATGTGGTAACAAACTGAAGCAGTCAATAAAACCTGGTTTCGATCAATATTTTAGAGGATAACACCGGTTAGGTCTGGGTTAGGTCCGGGATATGCCCGCATCTGGCTCATGATTTTGCCTTCTTCGCATACTTGTTGGCCAGATCCTGGGTTTTTTTCGTGTTTGAATCACGTAGTAATGTGGTAACACACTGAAGCAGTCAATTAAATCTGGTTTCGATCAATATTTTAGAGGAGAACACCGGTTAGATCTGGGTTAGGTCTGGGTTATGCCCGCATCTGGCTCATGACTTTGCCTTCTTCGCATACTTGTTGGCCAGATCCTGGGTTTTTTTCGTGTTTGAATCTCGTAGTAATGTGGTAACAAACTGAAGCAGTCAATAAAACCTGGTTTCGATCAATATTTTAGAGGATAACACCGGTTAGGTCTGGGTTAGGTCCGGGATATGCCCGCATCTGGCTCATGATTTTGCCTTCTTCGCATACTTGTTGGCCAGATCCTGGGTTTTTTCCGTGTTTGAATCACGTAGTAATGTGGTAACACACTGAAGCAGTCAATTAAACCTGGTTTCGATCAATATTTCAGAGGATAACACCGGTTAGGTCTGGGTTAGGTCTGGGTTATGCCCGCATCTGGCTCATGATTTTGCCTTCTTCGCATACTTGTTGGCCAGATCCTGGGTTTTTTTCGTGTTTGAATCACGTAGTAATGTGGTAATACACTGAAGCAGTCAATAAAACCTGGTTTCGATCAATATTTTAGAGGATAACACCGGTTAGGTCTGGGTTAGGTCTGGGTTATGCCCGCATCTGGCTCATGATTTTGCCTTCTTCGCATACTTGTTGGCCAGATCCTGGGTTTTTTTCGTGTTTGAATCACGTAGTAATATGGTAATACACTGAAGCAGTCAATAAAACCTGGTTTCGATCAATATTTTAGAGGATAACACCGGTTAGGTCTGGGTTAGGTCTGGGATATGCGCGCATCTGGCTTATGCTTTCGCCTTTTTCGCAAACTTGTTGGCCAGATCCTGGATTTTTTCCGTGTTTGAATCACGTAGTAATGTTGTACCACACTGAGGCAGTCAATTAAACCTGGATTCGGACATTATTTTAGAGGATAACACCGGTTAGGTCTGGGTTAGGTCTGGGTTATGCCCGCATCTGGCTCATGATTGTGCCTTCTTCGCATACTTGTTGGCCAGATCCTGGGATTTTTTCGTGTTTGAATCATGTAGTAATGTGGTAACACACTGAAGCAGTCAATTAAACCTGGTTTCGATCAATATTTTAGAGGATAACACCGGTTAGGTCTGGGTTAGGTCTGGGTTATGCCCGCATCTGGCTCATGACTTTGCCTTCTTCGCATACTTGTTGGCCAGATCCTGGGTTTTTTTCGTGTTTGAATCTCGTAGTAATGTGGTAACAAACTGAAGCAGTCAATAAAACCTGGTTTCGATCAATATTTTAGAGGATAACACCGGTTAGGTCTGGGTTAGGTCCGGGATATGCCCGCATCTGGCTCATGATTTTGCCTTCTTCGCATACTTGTTGGCCAGATCCTGGGTTTTTTTCGTGTTTGAATCACGTAGTAATGTGGTAACACACTGAAGCTGTCAATTAAACCTGGTTTCGATCAATATTTTAGAGGATAACACCGGTTAGGTCTGGGTTAGGTCTGGGTTATGCCCGCATCTGGCTCATGATTTTGCCTTCTTCGCATACTTGTTGGCCAGATCCTGGGTTTTTTCCGTGTTTGAATCACGTAGTAATGTGGTAACACACTGAAGCAGTCAATTAAACCTGGTTTCGATCAATATTTCAGAGGATAACACCGGTTAGGTCTGGGTTAGGTCTGGGTTATGCCCGCATCTGGCTCATGATTTTGCCTTCTTCGCATACTTGTTGGCCAGATCCTGGGTTTTTTTCGTGTTTGAATCACGTAGTAATGTGGTAATACACTGAAGCAGTCAATAAAACCTGGTTTCGATCAATATTTTAGAGGATAACACCGGTTAGGTCTGGGTTAGGTCCGGGATATGCCCGCATCTGGCTCATGATTTTGCCTTCTTCGCATACTTGTTGGCCAGATCCTGGGTTTTTTTCGTGTTTGAATCACGTAGTAATGTGGTTACACACTGAAGCTGTCAATTAAACCTGGTTTCGATCAATATTTTAGAGGATAACACCGGTTAGGTCTGGGTTAGGTCTGGGTTATGCCCGCATCTGGCTCATGATTTTGCCTTCTTCGCATACTTGTTGGCCAGATCCTGGGTTTTTTTCGTGTTTGAATCACGTAGTAATGTGGTAACACACTGAAGCAGTCAATTAAACCTGGTTTCGATCAATATTTCAGAGGATAACACCGGTTAGGTCTAGGTTAGGTCTGGGATATGCGCGCATCTGGCTTATACTTTCGCCTTTTTCGCAAACTTGTTGGCCAGATCCTGGATTTTTTCCGTGTTTGAATCACGTAGTAATGTTGTACCACACTGAGGCAGTCAATTAAACCTGGATTCGGACATTATTTTAGAGGATAACACCGGTTAGGTCTGGGTTAGGTCTGGGTTATGCCCGCATCTGGCTCATGATTTTGCCTTCTTCGCATACTAGTTGGCCAGATCCTGGGTTTTTTCCGTGTTTGAATCACGTAGTAATGTGGTAACACACTGAAGCAGTCAATTAAACCTGGTTTCGATCAATATTTTAGAGGATAACACCGGTTAGGTCTGGGTTAGGTCCGGGATATGCCCGCATCTGGCTCATGATTTTGCCTTCTTCGCATACTTGTTGGCCAGATCCTGTGTTTTTTTCGTGTTTGAATCACGTAGTAATGTGGTAACACACTGAAGCAGTCAATTAAACCTGGTTTCGATCAATATTTCAGACGATAACACCGGTTAGGTCTGGGTTAGGTCTGGGATATGCGCGCATCTGGCTTATACTTTCGCCTTTTTCGCAAACTTGTTGGCCAGATCCTAGGTTTTTTTCGTGTTTCAATCACGTAGTAATGTGGTAACACACTGAGGCAGTCAATTAAACCTGGTTTCGATCAATATTTTAGAGGATAACACCGGTTAGGTCGGGGATAGGTCCGGGATATGCCCGCATCTGGCTCATGATTTTGCCTTCATCGCATACTTGTTGGCCAGATCCTGGTTTTTCCGTGTTTGAATCACGTAGTAATGTGGTAACACACTGAGGCAGTCAATTAAACCTGGTTTCGATCAATATTTTAGAGGATAACACCGGTTAGGTCTGGGATAGGTCCGGGATATGCCCGCATCTGGCTCATGATTTTGCCTTCATCGCATACTTGTTGGCCAGATCCTGGGTTTTTTCCGTGTTTGAATGACGTAGTAATGTGGTAACACACTGAAGCAGTCAATTAAACCTGGTTTCGATCAATATTTCAGAGGATAACACCGGTTAGGTCTGGGTTAGGTCTGGGTTATGCCCGCATCTGGCTCATGATTTTGCCTTCTTCGCATACTTGTTGGCCAGATCCTGGGTTTTTTTCGTGTTTGAATCACGTAGTAATGTGGTAATACACTGAAGCAGTCAATAAAACCTGGTTTCGATCAATATTTTAGAGGATAACACCGGTTAGGTCTGGGTTAGGTCCGGGATATGCCCGCATCTGGCTCATGATTTTGCCTTCTTCGCATACTTGTTGGCCAGATCCTGGGTTTTTTTCGTGTTTGAATCACGTAGTAATGTGGTAACACTCTGAAGCTGTCAATTAAACCTGGTTTCGATCAATATTTTTGAGGATAACACCGGTTAGGTCCGGGTTAGGTCTGGGTTATGCCCGCATCTGGCTCATGATTTTGCCTTCTTCGCATACTTCTTGGCTAGATCTTGGGTTTTTTTCGTGTTTGAATCACGTAGGAATGTGGTAACACACTGAAGCAGTCAATAAAACCTGGTTTCGATCAATATTTTAGAGGATAACACCGGTTAGGTCTGGGTTAGGTCTGGGTTATGCCCGCATCTGGCTCACGATTTTGCCTTCTTCGCATACTTGTTGGCCAGATCTTGGGTTTTTTTCGTGTTTGAATCAGGTAGTAATGTGGTAACACACTGAAGCAGTCAATTAAACCTGGTTTCGATCAATATTTCAGAGGATAACACCGGTTAGGTCTGGGTTAGGTCTGGGATATGCGCGCATCTGGCTTATGCTTTCGCCTTTTTCGCAAACTTGATGGCCAGATCCTGGGTTTTTTTCGTGTTTGAATCACGTAGTAATGTGGTAATACACTGAAGCAGTCAATTAAACCAGGTTTCGATCAATATTTTAGAGGATAACACCGGTTAGGTCTGGGTTAGGTCTGGGTTATGCCCGCATCTGGCTCATGATTTTGCCTTCTTCGCATACTTGTTGGCCAGATCCTGGGTTTTTTTCGTGTTTGAATCACGTAGTAATGTGGTAACACACTGAAGCTGTCAATTAAACCTGGTTTCGATCAATATTTTAGAGGATAACACCGGTTAGGTCTGGGTTAGGTCTGGGTTATGCCCGCATCTGGCTCATGATTTTGCCTTCTTCGCATACTTGTTGGCCAGATCCTGGGTTTTTTTCGTGTTTGAATCACGTAGTAATGTGGTAACACACTGAAGCTGTCAATTAAACCTGGTTTCGATCAATATTTTAGAGGATAACACCGGTTAGGTCTGGGTTAGGTCTGGGATATGCGCGCATCTGGCTTATACTTTCACCTTTTTCGCAAACTTGTTGGCCAGATCCTGGGTTTTTTCCGTGTTTGAATCACGTAGTAATGTGGTAACACACTGAAGCAGTCAATTAAACCTGGTTTCGATCAATATTTCTGAGGATAACACCGGTTAGGTCTGGGTTAGGTCTGGGATATGCGCGCATCTGGCTTATGCTTTCGCCTTTTTCGCAAACTTGTTGGCCAGATCCTGGGTATTTTCCGTGTTTGAAACACGTAGTAATGTGGTAACACACTGAAGCAGTCAATAAAACCTGGTTTCGATCAATATTTTAGAGGATAACACCGGTTAGGTCTGGGTTAGGTCTGGGATTTGCGCGCATCTGGCTTATACTTTCGCCTTTTTCGCAAACTTGTTGGCCAGATCCTGGGTATTTTCCGTGTTTGAATCACGTAGTAATGTGGTAACACACTGAAGCAGTCAATTAAACCTGGTTTCGATCAATATTTCAGAGGATAACACCGGTTAGGTCTCGGTTAGGTCTGGGAAATGCGCGCATCTGGCTTATACTTTCGCTTTCTTCGCAAAGTTGTTGGTCAGATCCTGGGTTTTTTCCGTGTTTGATCACGTAGTAATGTGGTAACACACTGAAGCAGTCAATTAAACCTGGTTTCGATCAATATTTCAGAGGATAACACCGGTTAGGTCTGGGTTAGGTCCGGGATATGCCCGCTTCTGGCTCATGATTTTGCCTTCTTCGCATACTTGTTGGCCAGATCCTGGGGTTTTTTCGTGTTTGAATCACGTAGGAATGTGGTAACACACTGAAGCAGTCAATTAAACCTGGTTTCGATCAATATTTCAGAGGATAACACCGGTTAGGTCTGGAATAGGTCCGGGATATGCCCGCATCTGGCTCATGATTTTGCCTTCTTCGCATACTTGTTGGCCAGATCCTGGGTTTTTTTCGTGTTTGAATCACGTAGTAATGTGGTACCACACTGAAGCAGTCAATTAAACCTGGTTTCGATCAATATTTTAGAGGATAACGCCGGTTAGGTCTGGGATAGGTCCGGGATATGCCCGCATCTGGCTTATACTTTCGCCTTTTTCGCAAACTTGTTGGCCAGATCCTGGGTTTTTTTCGTGTTTGAATCACGTAGTAATGTGGTAACACACTGAAGCTGTCAATTAAACCTGGTTTCGATCAATATTTTAGAAGATAACACCGGTTAGGTCTGGGTTAGATCTGGGAAATGCGCGCATCTGGCTTATTCTTTCGCCTTCTTCGCATACTTCTTGGCCAGATCCTGGGTTTTTTTCGTGTTTGAATCACGTAGTAATGTGGTACCACACTGAAGCAGTCAATTAAACCTGGTTTCGATCAATATTTTAGAGGATAACACCGGTTAGGTCTGGGATAGGTCCGGGATATGCCCGCATCTGGCTTATACTTTCGCCTTTTTCGCAAACTTGTTGGCCAGATCCTGGGTTTTTTTCGTGTTTGAATCACGTAGTAATGTGGTAACACACTGAAGCTGTCAATTAAACCTGGTTTCGATCAATATTTTAGAGGATAACACCGGTTACGTCTGGGTTAGGTCCAGGATATGCCCGCATCTGGCTCATGATTTTGCCTTCTTCGCATACTTGTTTGCCAGATCCTGGGTTTTTTTCGTGTTTGATTCTCGTAGTAATGTGGTAACACACTGAAGCTGTCAATTAAACCTGGTTTCGATCAATATTTTAGAGGATAACACCGGTTAGGTCTGGGTTAGGTCTGGGTTATGCCCGCATCTGGCTCATGATTTTGCCTTCTTCGCATACTTGTTGGCCAGATCCTGGGTTTTTTTCGTGTTTGAATCACGTAGTAATGTGGTAACACACTGAAGCAGTCAATTAAACCTGGTTTCGATCAATATTTCTGAGGATAACACCGGTTAGGTCTGGGTTAGGTCCGGGATATGCCCGCATCTGGCTCATGATTTTGCCTTCTTCGCATACTTGTTTGCCGGATCCTGGGTTTTTCTCGTGTTTGAATCACGTAGTAGTGTGGAACACACTGAAGCTGTCAATTAAACCTGGTTTCGATCAATATTTTAGAGGATAACACCGGTTAGGTCTGGGATAGGTCCGGGATATGCCTGCATCTGGCTTGAACTTTCGCCTTTTTCGCAAACTTGTTGGCCAGATCCTGGGTTTTTTTCGTGTTTGAATCACGTAGTAATGTGGTAACACACTGAAGCAGTCAATTAAACCTGGTTTCGATCAATATTTCAGAGGATAACACCGGTTAGGTCTGGGTTAGATCTGGGAAATGCGCGCATCTGGCTTATTCTTTCGCCTTCTTCGCATACTTCTTGGCCAGATCCTGGATTTTTTTCGTGTTTGAATCACGTAGGAATGTGGTAACACACTGAAGCAGTCAATTAAACCTGGTTTCGATCAATATTTTAGAGGATAACACCGGTTAGGTCTGGGTTAGGTCCGGGATATGCCCGCATCTGGCTCATGATTTTGCCTTTTTCACAAACTTGTTGGCCAGATCCTGGGTATTTTCCGTGTTTGAATCACGTAGTAATGTGGTAACACACTGAAGCAGTCAATTAAACCTGGTTTCCATCAATATTTTAGAGGATAACACCGGTTAGGTCTGGGTTAGGTCCGGGATATGCCCGCATCTGGCTCATGATTTTGCCTTCTTCGCATACTTGTTGGCCAGATCCTGGGTTTTTTTCGTGTTTGAATCACGTACTAATGTGGTAACACACTGAAGCTGTCAATTAAACCTGGTTTCGATCAATATTTTAGAGGATAACACCGGTTAGGTCTGGGTTAGGTCGGGGTTATGCCCGCATCTGGCTCATGATTTTGCCTTCTTCGCATACTTGTTGGCCAGATCCTGTGTTTTTGTCGTGTTTGAATCACGTAGTAATGTGGTAACACACTGAAGCTGTCAATTAAACCTGGTTTCGATCAATATTTTAGAGGATAACACCGGTTAGGTCTGGGTTAGGTCTGGGATATGCGCGCATCTGGCTTATACTTTCACCTTTTTCGCAAACTTGTTGGCCAGATCCTGGGTTTTTTCCGTGTTTGAATCACGTAGTAATGTGGTAACACACTGAAGCAGTCAATAAAACCTGGTTTCGATAAATATTTTAGAGGATAACACCGGTTAGGTCTGGGTTAGGTCTGGGATTTGCGCGCATCTGGCTTATACTTTCGCCTTTTTCGCAAACTTGTTGGCCAGATCCTGGGTTTTTTCCGTGTTTGAATCACGTAGTAATGTGGTAACACACTGAACCAGTCAATAAAACCTGGTTTCGATCAATATTTTAGAGGATAACACCGGTTAGGTCTGGGATAGGTCCGGGATATGCCTGCATCTGGCTTGAACTTTCGCCTTTTTCGCAAACTTGTTGGCCAGATCCTGGGTTTTTTTCGTGTTTGAATCACGTAGTAATGTGGTAACACACTGAAGCTGTCAATTAAACCTGGTTTCGATCAATATTTCAGAGGATAACACCGGTTAGGTCTGGGTTAGATCTGGGAAATGCGCGCATCTGGCTTATTCTTTCGCCTTCTTCGCATACTTCTTGGCCAGATCCTGGATTTTTTTCGTGTTTGAATCACGTAGGAATGTGGTAACTCACTGAAGCAGTCAATTAAACCTGGTTTCGATCAATATTTTAGAGGATAACACCGGTTAGGTCTGGGTTAGGTCCGGGATATGCCCGCATCTGGCTCATGATTTTGCCTTTTTCACAAACTTGTTGGCCAGATCCTGGGTATTTTCCGTGTTTGAATCACGTAGTAATGTGGTAACACACTGAAGCAGTCAATTAAACCTGGTTTCGATCAATATTTTAGAGGATAACACCGGTTAGGTCTGGGTTAGGTCCGGGATATGCCCGCATCTGGCTCATGATTTTGCCTTCTTCGCATACTTGTTGGCCAGATCCTGGGTTTTTTTCGTGTTTGAATCAGGTAGTAATGTGGTAACACACTGAAGCTGTCAATTAAACCTGGTTTCGATCAATATTTTAGAGGATAACACCGGTTAGGTCTGGGTTAGGTCGGGGTTATGCCCGCATCTGGCTCATGATTTTGCCTTCTTCGCATACTTGTTGGCCAGATCCTTTGTTTTTTTCGTGTTTGAATCACGTAGTAATGTGGTAACACACTGAAGCTGTCAATTAAACCTGGTTTCGATCAATATTTTAGAGGATAACACCGGTTAGGTTTGGGTTAGGTCTGGGATATGCGCGCATCTGGCTTATACTTTCACCTTTTTCGCAAACTTGTTGGCCAGATCCTGGGTTTTTTCCGTGTTTGAATCACGTAGTAATGTGGTAACACACTGAAGCAGTCAATAAAACCTGGTTTCGATAAATATTTTAGAGGATAACACCGGTTAGGTCTGGGTTAGGTCTGGGATTTGCGCGCATCTGGCTTATACTTTCGCCTTTTTCGCAAACTTGTTGGCCAGATCCTGGGTTTTTTCCGTGTTTGAATCACGTAGTAATGTGGTAACACACTGAAGCAGTCAATAAAACCTGGTTTCGATCAATATTTTAGAGGATAACACTGGTTAGGTCTGGGTTAGGTCTGGGATTTGCGCGCATCTGGCTTATACTTTCGCCTTTTTCGCAAACTTGTTGGCCAGATCCTGGGTATTTTCCGTGTTTGAATCACGTAGTAATGTGGTAATACACTGAAGCAGTCAATAAAACCTGGTTTCGATCAATATTTTAGAGGATAACACCGGTTAGGTCTGGGATAGGTCCGGGATATGCCCGCATCTGGCTCATGATTTTGCCTTCTTCGCATACTTGTTGGCCAGATCCTGGGTTTTTTTCGTGTTTGAATCACGTAGTAATGTGGTAACACACTGAAGCAGTCAATAAAACCTGGTTTCGATCAATATTTTAGAGGATAACACCGGTTAGGTCTGGGATAGGTCCGGGATATGCCCGCATCTGGCTTATACTTTCGCCTTTTTCGCAAACTTGTTGGCCAGAACCTGGGTTTTTTTCGTGTTTGAATCACGTAGTAATGTGGTAACACACTGAAGCAGTCAATTAAACCTGGTTTCGATCAATATTTCAGAGGATATCACCGGTTAGGTCTGGGTTAGGTCCGGGTTATGCCCGCATCTGGCTCATGATTTTGCCTTCTTCGCATACTTGTTTGCCGGATCCTGGGTTTTTTTCGTGTTTGAATCACGTAGTAATGTGGTAACACACTGAAGCTGTCAATTAAACCTGGTTTCGATCAATATTTTAGAGGATAACACCGGTTAGGTCTGGGATAGGTCCGGGATATGCCCGCATCTGGCTTATACTTTCGCCTTTTTCGCAAACTTGTTGGCCAGATCCTGGGTTTTTTTCGTGTTTGAATCACGTAGTAATGTGGTAACACACTGAAGCAGTCAATTAAACCTGGTTTCGATCAATATTTTAGAGGATAACACCGGTTAGGTCTGGGATAGGTCCGGGATATGCCTGCATCTGGCTTGAACTTTCGCCTTTTTCGCAAACTTGTTGGCCAGATCCTGGGTTTTTTTCGTGTTTGAATCACGTAGTAATGTGGTAACACACTGAAGCAGTCAATTAAACCTGGTTTCGATCAATATTTCAGAGGATAACACCGGTTAGGTCTGGGTTAGATCTGGGAAATGCGCGCATCTGGCTTATTCTTTCGCCTTCTTCGCATACTTCTTGGCCAGATCCTGGATTTTTTTCGTGTTTGAATCACGTAGGAATGTGGTAACACACTGAAGCAGTCAATTAAACCTGGTTTCGATCAATATTTTAGAGGATAACACCGGTTAGGTCTGGGTTAGGTCCGGGATATGCCCGCATCTGGCTCATGATTTTGCCTTTTTCACAAACTTGTTGGCCAGATCCTGGGTATTTTCCGTGTTTGAATCACGTAGTAATGTGGTAACACACTGAAGCAGTCAATTAAACCTGGTTTCCATCAATATTTTAGAGGATAACACCGGTTAGGTCTGGGTTAGGTCCGGGATATGCCCGCATCTGGCTCATGATTTTGCCTTCTTCGCATACTTGTTGGCCAGATCCTGGGTTTTTTTCGTGTTTGAATCACGTACTAATGTGGTAACACACTGAAGCTGTCAATTAAACCTGGTTTCGATCAATATTTTAGAGGATAACACCGGTTAGGTCTGGGTTAGGTCGGGGTTATGCCCGCATCTGGCTCATGATTTTGCCTTCTTCGCATACTTGTTGGCCAGATCCTGTGTTTTTGTCGTGTTTGAATCACGTAGTAATGTGGTAACACACTGAAGCTGTCAATTAAACCTGGTTTCGATCAATATTTTAGAGGATAACACCGGTTAGGTCTGGGTTAGGTCTGGGATATGCGCGCATCTGGCTTATACTTTCACCTTTTTCGCAAACTTGTTGGCCAGATCCTGGGTTTTTTCCGTGTTTGAATCACGTAGTAATGTGGTAACACACTGAAGCAGTCAATAAAACCTGGTTTCGATAAATATTTTAGAGGATAACACCGGTTAGGTCTGGGTTAGGTCTGGGATTTGCGCGCATCTGGCTTATACTTTCGCCTTTTTCGCAAACTTGTTGGCCAGATCCTGGGTTTTTTCCGTGTTTGAATCACGTAGTAATGTGGTAACACACTGAACCAGTCAATAAAACCTGGTTTCGATCAATATTTTAGAGGATAACACCGGTTAGGTCTGGGATAGGTCCGGGATATGCCTGCATCTGGCTTGAACTTTCGCCTTTTTCGCAAACTTGTTGGCCAGATCCTGGGTTTTTTTCGTGTTTGAATCACGTAGTAATGTGGTAACACACTGAAGCTGTCAATTAAACCTGGTTTCGATCAATATTTCAGAGGATAACACCGGTTAGGTCTGGGTTAGATCTGGGAAATGCGCGCATCTGGCTTATTCTTTCGCCTTCTTCGCATACTTCTTGGCCAGATCCTGGATTTTTTTCGTGTTTGAATCACGTAGGAATGTGGTAACTCACTGAAGCAGTCAATTAAACCTGGTTTCGATCAATATTTTAGAGGATAACACCGGTTAGGTCTGGGTTAGGTCCGGGATATGCCCGCATCTGGCTCATGATTTTGCCTTTTTCACAAACTTGTTGGCCAGATCCTGGGTATTTTCCGTGTTTGAATCACGTAGTAATGTGGTAACACACTGAAGCAGTCAATTAAACCTGGTTTCGATCAATATTTTAGAGGATAACACCGGTTAGGTCTGGGTTAGGTCCGGGATATGCCCGCATCTGGCTCATGATTTTGCCTTCTTCGCATACTTGTTGGCCAGATCCTGGGTTTTTTTCGTGTTTGAATCACGTAGTAATGTGGTAACACACTGAAGCTGTCAATTAAACCTGGTTTCGATCAATATTTTAGAGGATAACACCGGTTAGGTCTGGGTTAGGTCGGGGTTATGCCCGCATCTGGCTCATGATTTTGCCTTCTTCGCATACTTGTTGGCCAGATCCTTTGTTTTTTTCGTGTTTGAATCACGTAGTAATGTGGTAACACACTGAAGCTGTCAATTAAACCTGGTTTCGATCAATATTTTAGAGGATAACACCGGTTAGGTTTGGGTTAGGTCTGGGATATGCGCGCATCTGGCTTATACTTTCACCTTTTTCGCAAACTTGTTGGCCAGATCCTGGGTTTTTTCCGTGTTTGAATCACGTAGTAATGTGGTAACACACTGAAGCAGTCAATAAAACCTGGTTTCGATAAATATTTTAGAGGATAACACCGGTTAGGTCTGGGTTAGGTCTGGGATTTGCGCGCATCTGGCTTATACTTTCGCCTTTTTCGCAAACTTGTTGGCCAGATCCTGGGTTTTTTCCGTGTTTGAATCACGTAGTAATGTGGTAACACACTGAAGCAGTCAATAAAACCTGGTTTCGATCAATATTTTAGAGGATAACACTGGTTAGGTCTGGGTTAGGTCTGGGATTTGCGCGCATCTGGCTTATACTTTCGCCTTTTTCGCAAACTTGTTGGCCAGATCCTGGGTATTTTCCGTGTTTGAATCACGTAGTAATGTGGTAATACACTGAAGCAGTCAATAAAACCTGGTTTCGATCAATATTTTAGAGGATAACACCGGTTAGGTCTGGGATAGGTCCGGGATATGCCCGCATCTGGCTCATGATTTTGCCTTCTTCGCATACTTGTTGGCCAGATCCTGGGTTTTTTTCGTGTTTGAATCACGTAGTAATGTGGTAACACACTGAAGCAGTCAATAAAACCTGGTTTCGATCAATATTTTAGAGGATAACACCGGTTAGGTCTGGGATAGGTCCGGGATATGCCCGCATCTGGCTTATACTTTCGCCTTTTTCGCAAACTTGTTGGCCAGAACCTGGGTTTTTTTCGTGTTTGAATCACGTAGTAATGTGGTAACACACTGAAGCAGTCAATTAAACCTGGTTTCGATCAATATTTCAGAGGATATCACCGGTTAGGTCTGGGTTAGGTCCGGGTTATGCCCGCATCTGGCTCATGATTTTGCCTTCTTCGCATACTTGTTTGCCGGATCCTGGGTTTTTTTCGTGTTTGAATCACGTAGTAATGTGGTAACACACTGAAGCTGTCAATTAAACCTGGTTTCGATCAATATTTTAGAGGATAACACCGGTTAGGTCTGGGATAGGTCCGGGATATGCCCGCATCTGGCTTATACTTTCGCCTTTTTCGCAAACTTGTTGGCCAGATCCTGGGTTTTTTTCGTGTTTGAATCACGTAGTAATGTGGTAACACACTGAAGCAGTCAATTAAACCTGGTTTCGATCAATATTTTAGAGGATAACACCGGTTAGGTCTGGGATAGGTCCGGGATATGCCCGCATCTGGCTTATACTTTCGCCTTTTTCGCAAACTTGTTGGCTAGATCCTGGGTTTTTTTCCGGTTTGAATAACGCAGTAATGTGGTACCACACTGAAGCAGTCAATTAAACCTGGTTTCGATCAATATTTCAGAGGATAACACCGGTTGGGTCTGGGTTAGGTCCGGGATATGCCCGCATCTGGCTCATGATTTTGCGTTCTTCGCATACTTGTTGGCCAGATCCTGGGTTTTTTCCGTGTTTGAATCACGTAGTAATGTGGTACCACACTGAAGCAGTCAATTAAACCTGGTTTCGGTCAATATTTTAGAGGATAACACCGGTTAGGTCTGGGATAGGTCCGGGATATGCCCGCATCTGGCTTATACTTTCGCCTTTTTCGCAAACTTGTTGGCCAGAACCTGGGTTTTTTTCGTGTTTGAATCACGTAGTAATGTGGTAACACACTGAAGCAGTCAATTAAACCTGGTTTCGATCAATATTTCAGAGGATAACACCGGTTAGGTCTGGGTTAGGTCCGGGTTATGCCCGCATCTGGCTCATGATTTTGCCTTCTTCGCATACTTGTTTGCCGGATCCTGGGTTTTTTTCGTGTTTGAATCACGTAGTAATGTGGTAACACACTGAAGCTGTCAATTAAACCTGGTTTCGATCAATATTTTAGAGGATAACAACGGTTACGTCTGGGATAGGTCCGGGATATGCCCGCATCTGGCTCATGATTTTGCCTTCTTCGCATACTTGTTGGCCAGATCCTGGGTTTTTTTCGTGTTTGAATAACGTAGTAATGTGGTAACACACTGAAGCAGTCAATTAAACCTGGTTTCGATCAATATTTCAGAGGATAACACCGGTTAGGTCTGGGTTAGGTCCGGGATATGCCCGCATCTGGCTCATGATTTTGCCTTCTTCGCATACTTGTTGGCCAGATCCTGGGTTTTTTTCGTGTTTGAATAACGTAGTAATGTGGTAACACACTGAAGCAGTCAATTAAACCTGGTTTCGATCAATATTTCAGAGGATAACACCGGTTAGGTCTGGGTTAGGTCTGGGATATGCGCGCATCTGCCTTATACTTTCACCTTTTTCGCAAACTTGTTGGCCAGATCCTGGGTTTTTTCCGTGTTTGAATCACGTAGTAATGTGGTAACACACTGAAGCAGTCGATAAAACCTGGTTTCGATAAATATTTTAGAGGATAACACCGGTTAGGTCTGGGTTAGGTCTGGGAAATGCGCGCATCTGGCTTATATTTTCGCCTTCTTCGCATACTTGTTGGTCAGATCCTGGGTTTTATCCGAATTTGATCACGTAGTAATGTGGTAACACACTGAAGCAGTCAATAAAACCTGGTTTCGATCAATATTTTAGAGGATAACACCGGTTAGGCCTGGGTTAGGTCTGGGATTTGCGCGCATCTGGCTTATACTTTCGCCTTTTTCGCAAACTTGTTGGCCAGATCCTGGGTTTTTTCCGTGTTTGAATCACGTAGTAATGTGGTAACACACTGAAGCAGTCAATTAAACCTGGTTTCGATCAATATTTTAGAGGATAACACCGGTTAGGTCTGGGATAGGTCCGGGATATGCCCGCATCTGGCTCATGATTTTGCCTTCTTCGCATACTTGTTGGCCAGATCCTGGGTTTTTTTCCGGTTTGTATAACGCAGTAATGTGGTACCACACTGAAGCAGTCAATTAAACCTGGTTTCGATCAATATTTCAGAGGATAACACCGGTTAGGTCTGGGTTAGGTCCGGGATATGCCCGCATCTGGCTCATGATTTTGCCTTCTTCGCATACTTGTTGGCCAGATCCTGGGTTTTTTTCGTGTTTGAATCACGTAGTAATGTGGTACCACACTGAAGCAGTCAATTAAACCTGGTTTCGGTCAATATTTTAGAGGATAACAACGGTTACGTCTGGGATAGGTCCGGGATATGCCCGCATCTGGCTCATGATTTTGCCTTCTTCGCATAATTGTTGGCCAGATCCTGGGTTTTTTTCGTGTTTGAATAACGTAGTAATGTGGTAACACACTGAAGCAGTCAATTAAACCTGGTTTCGATCAATATTTCAGAGGATAACACCGGTTAGGTCTGGGTTAGGTCCGGGATATGCCCGCATCTGGCTCATGATTTTGCCTTCTTCGCATACTTGTTTGCCGGATCCTGGGTTCTTTTCGTGTTTGAATCACGTAGTAATGTGGTAACACACTGAAGCTGTCAATTAAACCTGGTTTCGATCAATATTTTAGAGGATAACACCGGTTAGGTCTGCGTTAGGTCCGGGATATGCCCGCATCTGGCTCATGATTTTGCCTTCTTCGCATACTTGTTTGCCGGATCCTGGGTTTTTTTCGTGTTTGAATCACGTAGTAATGTGGTAACACACTGAAGCTGTCAATTAAACCTGGTTTCGATCAATATTTTAGAGGATAACACCGGTTAGGTCTGGGTTAGGTCTGGGATATGCGCGCATCTGCCTTATACTTTCACCTTTTTCGCAAACTTGTTGGCCAGATCCTGGGTTTTTTCCGTGTTTGAATCACGTAGTAATGTGGTAACACACTGAAGCAGTCAATAAAACCTGGTTTCGATAAATATTTTAGAGGCTAACACCGGTTAGGTCTGGGTTAGGTCTGGGAAATGCGCGCATCTGGCTCATGATTTTGCCTTCTTCGCATACTTGTTGGCCAGATCCTGGGTTTTTTTCGTGTTTGAATCACGTAGGAATGTGGTAACTCACTGAAGCAGTCAATTAAACCTGGTTTCGATCAATATTTTAGAGGATAACACCGGTTAGGTCTGGGTTAGGTCCGGGATATGCCCGCATCTGGCTCATGATTTTGCCTTCTTCGCATACTTGTTGGCCAGATCCTGGGTTTTTTTCGTGTTTGAATAACGTAGTAATGTGGTAACACACTGAAGCAGTCAATTAAACCTGGTTTCGATCAATATTTCAGAGGATAACACCGGTTAGGTCTGGGTTAGGTCCGGGATATGCCCGCATCTGGCTCATGATTTTGCCTTCTTCGCATACTTGTTTGCCGGATCCTGGGTTTTTTTCGTGTTTGAATCACGTAGTAATGTGGTAACACACTGAAGCTGTCAATTAAACCTGGTTTCGATCAATATTTTAGAGGATAACACCGGTTAGGTCTGGGTTAGGTCCGGGATATGCCCGCATCTGGCTCATGATTTTGCCTTCTTCGCATACTTGTTTGCCGGATCCTGGGTTTTTTTCGTGTTTGAATAACGTAGTAATGTGGTAACACACTGAAGCAGTCAATTAAACCTGGTTTCGATCAATATTTCAGAGGATAACACCGGTTAGGTCTGGGTTAGGTCCGGGATATGCCCGCATCTGGCTCATGATTTTGCCTTCTTCGCATACTTGTTGGCCAGATCCTGGGTTTTTTTCGTGTTTGAATAACGTAGTAATGTGGTAACACACTGAAGCAGTCAATTAAACCTGGTTTCGATCAATATTTCAGAGGATAACACCGGTTAGGTCTGCGTTAGGTCCGGGATATGCCTGCATCTGGCTCATGATTTTGCCTTCTTCGCATACTTGTTGGCCAGATCCTGGGTTTTTTTCGTGTTTGAATCACGTAGTAATGTGGTACCACACTGAAGCAGTCAATTAAACCTGGTTTCGGTCAATATTTTAGAGGATAACAACGGTTACGTCTGGGATAGGTCCGGGATATGCCCGCATCTGGCTCATGATTTTGCCTTCTTCGCATAATTGTTGGCCAGATCCTGGGTTTTTTTCGTGTTTGAATAACGTAGTAATGTGGTAACACACTGAAGCAGTCAATTAAACCTGGTTTCGATCAATATTTCAGAGGATAACACCGGTTAGGTCTGGGTTAGGTCCGGGATATGCCCGCATCTGGCTCATGATTTTGCCTTCTTCGCATACTTGTTTGCCGGATCCTGGGTTCTTTTCGTGTTTGAATCACGTAGTAATGTGGTAACACACTGAAGCTGTCAATTAAACCTGGTTTCGATCAATATTTTAGAGGATAACACCGGTTAGGTCTGCGTTAGGTCCGGGATATGCCCGCATCTGGCTCATGATTTTGCCTTCTTCGCATACTTGTTTGCCGGATCCTGGGTTTTTTTCGTGTTTGAATCACGTAGTAATGTGGTAACACACTGAAGCTGTCAATTAAACCTGGTTTCGATCAATATTTTAGAGGATAACACCGGTTAGGTCTGGGTTAGGTCTGGGATATGCGCGCATCTGCCTTATACTTTCACCTTTTTCGCAAACTTGTTGGCCAGATCCTGGGTTTTTTCCGTGTTTGAATCACGTAGTAATGTGGTAACACACTGAAGCAGTCAATAAAACCTGGTTTCGATAAATATTTTAGAGGCTAACACCGGTTAGGTCTGGGTTAGGTCTGGGAAATGCGCGCATCTGGCTCATGATTTTGCCTTCTTCGCATACTTGTTGGCCAGATCCTGGGTTTTTTTCGTGTTTGAATCACGTAGTAATGTGGTACCACACTGAAGCAGTCAATTAAACCTGGTTTCGGTCAATATTTTAGAGGATAACAACGGTTACGTCTGGGATAGGTCCGGGATATGCCCGCATCTGGCTCATGATTTTGCCTTCTTCGCATACTTGTTGGCCAGATCCTGGGTTTTTTTCGTGTTTGAATAACGTAGTAATGTGGTAACACACTGAAGCAGTCAATTAAACCTGGTTTCGATCAATATTTCAGAGGATAACACCGGTTAGGTCTGGGTTAGGTCCGGGATATGCCCGCATCTGGCTCATGATTTTGCCTTCTTCGCATACTTGTTTGCCGGATCCTGGGTTTTTTTCGTGTTTGAATCACGTAGTAATGTGGTAACACACTGAAGCTGTCAATTAAACCTGGTTTCGATCAATATTTTAGAGGATAACACCGGTTAGGTCTGGGTTAGGTCCGGGATATGCCCGCATCTGGCTCATGATTTTGCCTTCTTCGCATACTTGTTTGCCGGATCCTGGGTTTTTTTCGTGTTTGAATAACGTAGTAATGTGGTAACACACTGAAGCAGTCAATTAAACCTGGTTTCGATCAATATTTCAGAGGATAACACCGGTTAGGTCTGGGTTAGGTCCGGGATATGCCCGCATCTGGCTCATGATTTTGCCTTCTTCGCATACTTGTTGGCCAGATCCTGGGTTTTTTTCGTGTTTGAATAACGTAGTAATGTGGTAACACACTGAAGCAGTCAATTAAACCTGGTTTCGATCAATATTTCAGAGGATAACACCGGTTAGGTCTGGGTTAGGTCTGGGATATGCGCGCATCTGCCTTATACTTTCACCTTTTTCGCAAACTTGTTGGCCAGATCCTGGGTTTTTTCCGTGTTTGAATCACGTAGTAATGTGGTAACACACTGAAGCAGTCAATAAAACCTGGTTTCGATAAATATTTTAGAGGATAACACCGGTTAGGTCTGGGATAGGTCCGGGATATGCCCGCATCTGGCTTATACTTTCGCCTTTTTCGCAAACTTGTTTGCCGGATCCTGGGTTCTTTTCGTGTTTGAATCACGTAGTAATGTGGTAACACACTGAAGCTGTCAATTAAACCTGGTTTCGATCAATATTTTAGAGGATAACACCGGTTAGGTCTGCGTTAGGTCCGGGATATGCCTGCATCTGGCTCATGATTTTGCCTTCTTCGCATACTTGTTTGCCGGATCCTGGGTTTTTTTCGTGTTTGAATCACGTAGTAATGTGGTAACACACTGAAGCTGTCAATTAAACCTGGTTTCGATCAATATTTTAGAGGATAACACCGGTTAGGTCTGGGTTAGGTCTGGGATATGCGCGCATCTGCCTTATACTTTCACCTTTTTCGCAAACTTGTTGGCCAGATCCTGGGTTTTTTCCGTGTTTGAATCACGTAGTAATGTGGTAACACACTGAAGCAGTCAATAAAACCTGGTTTCGATAAATATTTTAGAGGCTAACACCGGTTAGGTCTGGGTTAGGTCTGGGAAATGCGCGCATCTGGCTCATGATTTTGCCTTCTTCGCATACTTGTTGGCCAGATCCTGGGTTTTTTTCGTGTTTGAATCACGTAGTAATGTGGTACCACACTGAAGCAGTCAATTAAACCTGGTTTCGGTCAATATTTTAGAGGATAACAACGGTTACGTCTGGGATAGGTCCGGGATATGCCCGCATCTGGCTCATGATTTTGCCTTCTTCGCATACTTGTTGGCCAGATCCTGGGTTTTTTTCGTGTTTGAATAACGTAGTAATGTGGTAACACACTGAAGCAGTCAATTAAACCTGGTTTCGATCAATATTTCAGAGGATAACACCGGTTAGGTCTGGGTTAGGTCCGGGATATGCCCGCATCTGGCTCATGATTTTGCCTTCTTCGCATACTTGTTTGCCGGATCCTGGGTTTTTTTCGTGTTTGAATCACGTAGTAATGTGGTAACACACTGAAGCTGTCAATTAAACCTGGTTTCGATCAATATTTTAGAGGATAACACCGGTTAGGTCTGGGTTAGGTCCGGGATATGCCCGCATCTGGCTCATGATTTTGCCTTCTTCGCATACTTGTTTGCCGGATCCTGGGTTTTTTTCGTGTTTGAATAACGTAGTAATGTGGTAACACACTGAAGCAGTCAATTAAACCTGGTTTCGATCAATATTTCAGAGGATAACACCGGTTAGGTCTGGGTTAGGTCCGGGATATGCCCGCATCTGGCTCATGATTTTGCCTTCTTCGCATACTTGTTGGCCAGATCCTGGGTTTTTTTCGTGTTTGAATAACGTAGTAATGTGGTAACACACTGAAGCAGTCAATTAAACCTGGTTTCGATCAATATTTCAGAGGATAACACCGGTTAGGTCTGGGTTAGGTCTGGGATATGCGCGCATCTGCCTTATACTTTCACCTTTTTCGCAAACTTGTTGGCCAGATCCTGGGTTTTTTCCGTGTTTGAATCACGTAGTAATGTGGTAACACACTGAAGCAGTCAATAAAACCTGGTTTCGATAAATATTTTAGAGGATAACACCGGTTAGGTCTGGGATAGGTCCGGGATATGCCCGCATCTGGCTTATACTTTCGCCTTTTTCGCAAACTTGTTGGCTAGATCCTGGGTTTTTTTCCGGTTTGAATAACGCAGTAATGTGGTACCACACTGAAGCAGTCAATTAAACCTGGTTTCGATCAATACTTCAGAGGATAACACCGGTTGGGTCTGGGTTAGGTCCGGGATATGCCCGCATCTGGCTCATGATTTTGCGTTCTTCGCATACTTGTTGGCCAGATCCTGGGTTTTTTCCGTGTTTGAATCACGTAGTAATGTGGTACCACACTGAAGCAGTCAATTAAACCTGGTTTCGGTCAATATTTTAGAGGATAACACCGGTTAGGTCTGGGATAGGTCCGGGATATGCCCGCATCTGGCTTATACTTTCGCCTTTTTCGCAAACTTGTTGGCCAGAACGTGGGTTTTTTTCGTGTTTGAATCACGTAGTAATGTGGTAACACACTGAAGCAGTCAATTAAACCTGGTTTCGATCAATATTTCAGAGGATAACACCGGTTAGGTCTGGGTTAGGTCTGGGATATGCGCGCATCTGCCTTATACTTTCACCTTTTTCGCAAACTTGTTGGCCAGATCCTGGGTTTTTTCCGTGTTTGAATCACGTAGTAATGTGGTAACACACTGAAGCAGTCAATAAAACCTGGTTTCGATAAATATTTTAGAGGATAACACCGGTTAGGTCTGGGATAGGTCCGGGATATGCCCGCATCTGGCTTATACTTTCGCCTTTTTCGCAAACTTGTTGGCCAGATCCTGGGTTTTTTCCGTGTTTGAATCACGTAGTAATGTGGTAACACACTGAAGCAGTCAATAAAACCTGGTTTCGATAAATATTTTAGAGGATAACTCCGGTTAGGTCTGGGTTAGGTCTGGGAAATGCGCGCATCTGGCTTATATTTTCGCCTTCTTCGCATACTTGTTGGTCAGATCCTGGGTTTTATCCGAATTTGATCACGTAGTAATGTGGTAACACACTGAAGCAGTCAATAAAACCTGGTTTCGATCAATATTTTAGAGGATAACACCGGTTAGGCCTGGGTTAGGTCTGGGATTTGCGCGCATCTGGCTTATACTTTCGCCTTTTTCGCAAACTTGTTGGCCAGATCCTGGGTTTTTTCCGTGTTTGAATCACGTAGTAATGTGGTAACACACTGAAGCAGTCAATTAAACCTGGTTTCGATCAATATTTTAGAGGATAACACCGGTTAGGTCTGGGATAGGTCCGGGATATGCCCGCATCTGGCTCATGATTTTGCCTTCTTCGCATACTTGTTGGCCAGATCCTGGGTTTTTTTCCGGTTTGTATAACGCAGTAATGTGGTACCACACTGAAGCAGTCAATTAAACCTGGTTTCGATCAATATTTCAGAGGATAACACCGGTTAGGTCTGGGTTAGGTCCGGGATATGCCCGCATCTGGCTCATGATTTTGCCTTCTTCGCATACTTGTTGGCCAGATCCTGGGTTTTTTTCGTGTTTGAATCACGTAGTAATGTGGTACCACACTGAAGCAGTCAATTAAACCTGGTTTCGGTCAATATTTTAGAGGATAACAACGGTTACGTCTGGGATAGGTCCGGGATATGCCCGCATCTGGCTCATGATTTTGCCTTCTTCGCATAATTGTTGGCCAGATCCTGGGTTTTTTTCGTGTTTGAATAACGTAGTAATGTGGTAACACACTGAAGCAGTCAATTAAACCTGGTTTCGATCAATATTTCAGAGGATAACACCGGTTAGGTCTGGGTTAGGTCCGGGATATGCCCGCATCTGGCTCATGATTTTGCCTTCTTCGCATACTTGTTTGCCGGATCCTGGGTTCTTTTCGTGTTTGAATCACGTAGTAATGTGGTAACACACTGAAGCTGTCAATTAAACCTGGTTTCGATCAATATTTTAGAGGATAACACCGGTTAGGTCTGCGTTAGGTCCGGGATATGCCCGCATCTGGCTCATGATTTTGCCTTCTTCGCATACTTGTTTGCCGGATCCTGGGTTTTTTTCGTGTTTGAATCACGTAGTAATGTGGTAACACACTGAAGCTGTCAATTAAACCTGGTTTCGATCAATATTTTAGAGGATAACACCGGTTAGGTCTGGGTTAGGTCTGGGATATGCGCGCATCTGCCTTATACTTTCACCTTTTTCGCAAACTTGTTGGCCAGATCCTGGGTTTTTTCCGTGTTTGAATCACGTAGTAATGTGGTAACACACTGAAGCAGTCAATAAAACCTGGTTTCGATAAATATTTTAGAGGCTAACACCGGTTAGGTCTGGGTTAGGTCTGGGAAATGCGCGCATCTGGCTCATGATTTTGCCTTCTTCGCATACTTGTTGGCCAGATCCTGGGTTTTTTTCGTGTTTGAATCACGTAGTAATGTGGTAACACACTGAAGCAGTCAATTAAACCTGGTTTCGATCAATATTTCAGAGGATAACACCGGTTAGGTCTGGGTTAGGTCCGGGTTATGCCCGCATCTGGCTCATGATTTTGCCTTCTTCGCATACTTGTTGGCCAGATCCTGGGTTTTTTTCGTGTTTGAATAACGTAGTAATGTGGTAACACACTGAAGCTGTCAATTAAACCTGGTTTCGATCAATATTTTAGAGGATAACACCGGTTAGGTCTGGGATAGGTCCGGGATATGCCCGCATCTGGCTCATGATTTTGCCTTCTTCGCATACTTGTTGGCCAGATCCTGGGTTTTTTTCGTGTTTGAATAACGTAGTAATGTGGTAACACACTGAAGCAGTCAATTAAACCTGGTTTCGATCAATATTTCAGAGGATAACACCGGTTAGGTCTGGGTTAGGTCCGGGATATGCCCGCATCTGGCTCATGATTTTGCCTTCTTCGCATACTTGTTTGCCGGATCCTGGGTTTTTTCGTGTTTGAATCACGTAGTAATGTGGTAACACACTGAAGCCGTCAATTAAACCTGGTTTCGATCAATATTTTAGAGGATAACACCGGTTAGGTCTGGGTTAGGTCTGGGATTTGCGCGCATCTGGCTTATACTTTCGCCTTTTTCGCAAACTTGTTGGCCAGATCCCGGGTATTTTCCGTGTTTGAATCACGTAGTAATGTGGTAACACACTGAAGCAGTCAATTAAACCTGGTTTCAATCAATATTTCAGAGGATAACACCGGTTAGGTCTGGGTTAGGTTTGGGAAATGCGCGGATCTGGCTTATACTTACGCCTTCTTCGCATACTTGTTGGTCAGATCCTGGGTTTTTTTCGTGTTTGAATCACGTAGGAATGTGGTAACACACTGAAGCAGTCAATTAAACCTGGTTTCGATCAATATTTTAGAGGATAACACCGGTTAGGTCTGGGTTAGGTCTGGGATATGCGCGCATCTGGCTTATACTTTCGCCTTTTTCGCAAACTTGTTGGCCAGATCCTGGGTATTTTCCGTGTTTGAATCACGTAGTAATGTGGTAATACACTGAAGCAGTCAATAAAACCTGGTTTTGATCAATATTTTAGAGGATAACACCGGTTAGGTCTGGAATAGGTCCGGGATATGCCCGCATCTGGCTCATGATTTTGCCTTCTTCGCATACTTGTTGGCCAGATCCTGGGTTTTTTTCGTGTTTGAATCACGTAGTAATGTGGTAACACACTGAAGCAGTCAATAAAACCTGGTTTCGATCAATATTTTAGAGGATAACACCGGTTAGGTCTGGGATAGGTCCGGGATATGCCCGCATCTGGCTTAGACTTTCGCCTTTTTCGCAAACTTGTTGGCCAGATCCTGGGTTTTTTTCGTGTTTGAATCACGTAGTAATGTGGTAACACACTGAAGCAGTCAATTAAACCTGGTTTCGATCAATATTTCAGAGGGTAACACCGGTTAGGTCTGGGTTAGGTCCGGGTTATGCCCGCATCTGGCTCATGATTTTGCCTTCTTCGCATACTTGTTGGCCAGATCCTGGGTTTTTTTCGTGTTTGAATAACGTAGTAATGTGGTAACACACTGAAGCTGTCAATTAAACCTGGTTTCGATCAATATTTTAGAGGATAACACCGGTTAGGTCTGGGATAGGTCCGGGATATGCCCGCATCTGGCTCATGATTTTGCCTTCTTCGCATACTTGTTGGCCAGATCCTGGGTTTTTTTCGTGTTTGAATAACGTAGTAATGTGGTAACACACTGAAGCAGTCAATTAAACCTGGTTTCGATCAATATTTCAGAGGATAACACCGGTTAGGTCTGGGTTAGGTCCGGGATATGCCCGCATCTGGCTCATGATTTTGCCTTCTTCGCATACTTGTTTGCCGGATCCTGGGTTTTTTCGTGTTTGAATCACGTAGTAATGTGGTAACACACTGAAGCTGTCAATTAAACCTGGTTTCGATCAATATTTTAGAGGATAACACCGGTTAGGTCTGGGATAGGTCCGGGATATGCCCGCATCTGGCTTATACTTTCGCCTTTTTCGCAAACTTGTTGGCCAGATCCTGGGTTTTTTTCGTGTTTGAATCACGTAGTAATGTGGTAACACACTGAAGCTGTCAATTAAACCTGGTTTCGATCAATATTTCAGAGGATAACACCGGCTAGGTCTGGGTTAGATCTGGGAAATGCGCGCATCTGGCTTATTCTTTCGCCTTTTTCGCATACTACTTGGCCAGATCCTGGGTTTTTTTCGTGTTTGAATCACGTAGGAATGTGGTAACACACTGAAACAGTCAATAAAACCTGGTTTCGATCAATATTTTAGAGGATAACACCGTTTAGGTCTGGGTTAGGTCCGGGATATGCCCGCATCTGGCTCATGATTTTGCCTTCTTCGCATACTTGTTGGCCAGATCCTGGGTTTTTTTCGTGTTTGAATCACGTAGTAATGTGGTAACACACTGAAGCAGTCAATTAAACCTGGTTTCGATCAATATTTCGGAGGATAACACCGGTTAGGTCTGGGTTAGGTCCGGTATATGCCCGCATCTGGCTCATGATTTTGCCTTCTTCGCATTCTTCTTGGCCAGATCCTGGGTTTTTTTCGTGTTTGAATAACGTAGTAATGTGGTAACACACTGAAGCTGTCAATTAAACTTGGTTTCGATCAATATTTTAGAGGATAACACCGGTTAGGTCTGGGTAAGGTCTGGGTTATGCCCGCATCTGGCTCATGATTTTGCCTTCATCGCATACTTGTTGGCCAGATCCTGGGTTTTTTCCGTGTTTGAATCACGTAGTAATGTGGTAACACACTGAAGCAGTCAATTAAACCTGGTTTCGATCAATATTTTAGAGGATAACACCGGTTAGGTCTGGGTTAGGTCTGGGATTTGCGCGCATCTGGCTTATACTTTCGCCTTTTTCGCAAACTTGTTGGCCAGATCCTGGGTTTTTTCCCTGTTTGAATCACGTGGTAATGTGGTAACACACTGGAGCAGTCAATTAAACCTGGTTTCGATCAATATTTTAGAGGATAACACCGGTTAGGTCTGGGATAGGTCCGGGATATGCCCGCATCTGGCTCATGATTTTGCCTTCATCGCATACTTGTTGGCCAGATCCTGGGTTTTTTCCGTGTTTGAATCACGTAGTAATGTGGTAACACACTGAAGCAGTCAATTAAACCTGGTTTCGATCAATATTTCAGAGGATAACACCGGTTAGGTCTGGGTTAGGTCTGGGTTATGCCCGCATCTGGCTCATGATTTTGCCTTCTTCGCATACTTGTTGGCCAGATCCTGGGTTTTTTTCGTGTTTGAATCACGTAGTAATGTGGTAATACACTGAAGCAGTCAATAAAACCTGGTTTCGATCAATATTTTAGAGGATAACACCGGTTAGGTCTGGGTTAGGTCCGGGATATGCCCGCATCTGGCTCATGATTTTGCCTTCTTCGCATACTTGTTGGCCAGATCCTGGGTTTTTTTCGTGTTTGAATCACGTAGGAATGTGGTAACACACTGAAACAGTCAATAAAACCTGGTTTCGATCAATATTTTAGAGGATAACACCGTTTAGGTCTGGGTTAGGTCCGGGATATGCCCGCATCTGGCTCATGATTTTGCCTTCTTCGCATACTTGTTGGCCAGATCCTTTGTTTTTTTCGTGTTTGAATCACGTAGTAATGTGGTAACACACTGAAGCTGTCAATTAAACCTGGTTTCGATCAATATTTTAGGGGATAACACCGGTTAGGTTTGGGTTAGGTCTGGGATATGCGCGCATCTGGCTTATACTATCACCTTTTTCGCAAACTTGTTGGCCAGATCCTGGGTTTTTTCCGTGTTTGAATCACGTAGTAATGTGGTAACACACTGAAGCAGTCAATAAAACCTGGTTTCGATAAATATTTTAGAGGATAACACCGGTTAGGTCTGGGTTAGGTCTGGGATTTGCGCGCATCTGGCTTATACTTTCGCCTTTTTCGCAAACTTGTTGGCCAGATCCTGGGTTTTTTCCGTGTTTGAATCACGTAGTAATGTGGTAACACACTGAAGCAGTCAATAAAACCTGGTTTCGATCAATATTTTAGAGGATAACACTGGTTAGGTCTGGGTTAGGTCTGGGATTTGCGCGCATCTGGCTTATACTTTCGCCTTTTTCGCAAACTTGTTGGCCAGATCCTGGGTATTTTCCGTGTTTGAATCACGTAGTAATGTGGTAATACACTGAAGCAGTCAATAAAACCTGGTTTCGATCAATATTTTAGAGGATAACACCGGTTAGGTCTGGGATAGGTCCGGGATATGCCCGCATCTGGCTCATGATTTTGCCTTCTTCGCATACTTGTTGGCCAGATCCTGGGTTTTTTTCGTGTTTGAATCACGTAGTAATGTGGTAACACACTGAAGCAGTCAATAAAACCTGGTTTCGATCAATATTTTAGAGGATAACACCGGTTAGGTCTGGGATAGGTCCGGGACATGCCCGCATCTGGCTTATACTTTCGCCTTTTTCGCAAACTTGTTGGCCAGAACCTGGGTTTTTTTCGTGTTTGAATCACGTAGTAATGTGGTAACACACTGAAGCAGTCAATTAAACCTGGTTTCGATCAATATTTCAGAGGATATCACCGGTTAGGTCTGGGTTAGGTCCGGGTTATGCCCGCATCTGGCTCATGATTTTGCCTTCTTCGCATACTTGTTTGCCGGATCCTGGGTTTTTTTCGTGTTTGAATCACGTAGTAATGTGGTAACACACTGAAGCTGTCAATTAAACCTGGTTTCGATCAATATTTTAGAGGATAACACCGGTTAGGTCTGGGATAGGTCCGGGATATGCCCGCATCTGGCTTATACTTTCGCCTTTTTCGCAAACTTGTTGGCCAGATCCTGGGTTTTTTTCGTGTTTGAATCACGTAGTAATGTGGTAACACACTGAAGCAGTCAATTAAACCTGGTTTCGATCAATATTTTAGAGGATAACACCGGTTAGGTCTGGGATAGGTCCGGGATATGCCCGCATCTGGCTTATACTTTCGCCTTTTTCGCAAACTTGTTGGCTAGATCCTGGGTTTTTTTCCGGTTTGAATAACGCAGTAATGTGGTACCACACTGAAGCAGTCAATTAAACCTGGTTTCGATCAATATTTCAGAGGATAACACCGGTTGGGTCTGGGTTAGGTCCGGGATATGCCCGCATCTGGCTCATGATTTTGCGTTCTTCGCATACTTGTTGGCCAGATCCTGGGTTTTTTCCGTGTTTGAATCACGTAGTAATGTGGTACCACACTGAAGCAGTCAATTAAACCTGGTTTCGGTCAATATTTTAGAGGATAACACCGGTTAGGTCTGGGATAGGTCCGGGATATGCCCGCATCTGGCTTATACTTTCGCCTTTTTCGCAAACTTGTTGGCCAGAACCTGGGTTTTTTTCGTGTTTGAATCACGTAGTAATGTGGTAACACACTGAAGCAGTCAATTAAACCTGGTTTCGATCAATATTTCAGAGGATAACACCGGTTAGGTCTGGGTTAGGTCCGGGTTATGCCCGCATCTGGCTCATGATTTTGCCTTCTTCGCATACTTGTTTGCCGGATCCTGGGTTTTTTTCGTGTTTGAATCACGTAGTAATGTGGTAACACACTGAAGCTGTCAATTAAACCTGGTTTCGATCAATATTTTAGAGGATAACAACGGTTACGTCTGGGATAGGTCCGGGATATGCCCGCATCTGGCTCATGATTTTGCCTTCTTCGCATACTTGTTGGCCAGATCCTGGGTTTTTTTCGTGTTTGAATAAGGTAGTAATGTGGTAACACACTGAAGCAGTCAATTAAACCTGGTTTCGATCAATATTTCAGAGGATAACACCGGTTAGGTCTGGGTTAGGTCCGGGATATGCCCGCATCTGGCTCATGATTTTGCCTTCTTCGCATACTTGTTGGCCAGATCCTGGGTTTTTTTCGTGTTTGAATAACGTAGTAATGTGGTAACACACTGAAGCAGTCAATTAAACCTGGTTTCGATCAATATTTCAGAGGATAACACCGGTTAGGTCTGGGTTAGGTCTGGGATATGCGCGCATCTGCCTTATACTTTCACCTTTTTCGCAAACTTGTTGGCCAGATCCTGGGTTTTTTCCGTGTTTGAATCACGTAGTAATGTGGTAACACACTGAAGCAGTCAATAAAACCTGGTTTCGATAAATATTTTAGAGGATAACACCGGTTAGGTCTGGGTTAGGTCTGGGAAATGCGCGCATCTGGCTTATATTTTCGCCTTCTTCGCATACTTGTTGGTCAGATCCTGGGTTTTATCCGAATTTGATCACGTAGTAATGTGGTAACACACTGAAGCAGTCAATAAAACCTGGTTTCGATCAATATTTTAGAGGATAACACCGGTTAGGCCTGGGTTAGGTCTGGGATTTGCGCGCATCTGGCTTATACTTTCGCCTTTTTCGCAAACTTGTTGGCCAGATCCTGGGTTTTTTCCGTGTTTGAATCACGTAGTAATGTGGTAACACACTGAAGCAGTCAATTAAACCTGGTTTCGATCAATATTTTAGAGGATAACACCGGTTAGGTCTGGGATAGGTCCGGGATATGCCCGCATCTGGCTCATGATTTTGCCTTCTTCGCATACTTGTTGGCCAGATCCTGGGTTTTTTTCCGGTTTGTATAACGCAGTAATGTGGTACCACACTGAAGCAGTCAATTAAACCTGGTTTCGATCAATATTTCAGAGGATAACACCGGTTAGGTCTGGGTTAGGTCCGGGATATGCCCGCATCTGGCTCATGATTTTGCCTTCTTCGCATACTTGTTGGCCAGATCCTGGGTTTTTTTCGTGTTTGAATCACGTAGTAATGTGGTACCACACTGAAGCAGTCAATTAAACCTGGTTTCGGTCAATATTTTAGAGGATAACAACGGTTACGTCTGGGATAGGTCCGGGATATGCCCGCATCTGGCTCATGATTTTGCCTTCTTCGCATAATTGTTGGCCAGATCCTGGGTTTTTTTCGTGTTTGAATAACGTAGTAATGTGGTAACACACTGAAGCAGTCAATTAAACCTGGTTTCGATCAATATTTCAGAGGATAACACCGGTTAGGTCTGGGTTAGGTCCGGGATATGCCCGCATCTGGCTCATGATTTTGCCTTCTTCGCATACTTGTTTGCCGGATCCTGGGTTCTTTTCGTGTTTGAATCACGTAGTAATGTGGTAACACACTGAAGCTGTCAATTAAACCTGGTTTCGATCAATATTTTAGAGGATAACACCGGTTAGGTCTGCGTTAGGTCCGGGATATGCCCGCATCTGGCTCATGATTTTGCCTTCTTCGCATACTTGTTTGCCGGATCCTGGGTTTTTTTCGTGTTTGAATCACGTAGTAATGTGGTAACACACTGAAGCTGTCAATTAAACCTGGTTTCGATCAATATTTTAGAGGATAACACCGGTTAGGTCTGGGTTAGGTCTGGGATATGCGCGCATCTGCCTTATACTTTCACCTTTTTCGCAAACTTGTTGGCCAGATCCTGGGTTTTTTCCGTGTTTGAATCACGTAGTAATGTGGTAACACACTGAAGCAGTCAATAAAACCTGGTTTCGATAAATATTTTAGAGGCTAACACCGGTTAGGTCTGGGTTAGGTCTGGGAAATGCGCGCATCTGGCTCATGATTTTGCCTTCTTCGCATACTTGTTGGCCAGATCCTGGGTTTTTTTCGTGTTTGAATCACGTAGTAATGTGGTACCACACTGAAGCAGTCAATTAAACCTGGTTTCGGTCAATATTTTAGAGGATAACAACGGTTACGTCTGGGATAGGTCCGGGATATGCCCGCATCTGGCTCATGATTTTGCCTTCTTCGCATTCTTGTTGGCCAGATCCTGGGTTTTTTTCGTGTTTGAATAACGTAGTAATGTGGTAACACACTGAAGCAGTCAATTAAACCTGGTTTCGATCAATATTTCAGAGGATAACACCGGTTAGGTCTGGGTTAGGTCCGGGATATGCCCGCATCTGGCTCATGATTTTGCCTTCTTCGCATACTTGTTTGCCGGATCCTGGGTTTTTTTCGTGTTTGAATCACGTAGTAATGTGGTAACACACTGAAGCTGTCAATTAAACCTGGTTTCGATCAATATTTTAGAGGATAACACCGGTTAGGTCTGGGTTAGGTCCGGGATATGCCCGCATCTGGCTCATGATTTTGCCTTCTTCGCATACTTGTTTGCCGGATCCTGGGTTTTTTTCGTGTTTGAATAACGTAGTAATGTGGTAACACACTGAAGCAGTCAATTAAACCTGGTTTCGATCAATATTTCAGAGGATAACACCGGTTAGGTCTGGGTTAGGTCCGGGATATGCCCGCATCTGGCTCATGATTTTGCCTTCTTCGCATACTTGTTGGCCAGATCCTGGGTTTTTTTCGTGTTTGAATAACGTAGTAATGTGGTAACACACTGAAGCAGTCAATTAAACCTGGTTTCGATCAATATTTCAGAGGATAACACCGGTTAGGTCTGGGTTAGGTCTGGGATATGCGCGCATCTGCCTTATACTTTCACCTTTTTCGCAAACTTGTTGGCCAGATCCTGGGTTTTTTCCGTGTTTGAATCACGTAGTAATGTGGTAACACACTGAAGCAGTCAATAAAACCTGGTTTCGATAAATATTTTAGAGGATAACACCGGTTAGGTCTGGGATAGGTCCGGGATATGCCCGCATCTGGCTTATACTTTCGCCTTTTTCGCAAACTTGTTGGCTAGATCCTGGGTTTTTTTCCGGTTTGAATAACGCAGTAATGTGGTACCACACTGAAGCAGTCAATTAAACCTGGTTTCGATCAATATTTCAGAGGATAACACCGGTTGGGTCTGGGTTAGGTCCGGGATATGCCCGCATCTGGCTCATGATTTTGCGTTCTTCGCATACTTGTTGGCCAGATCCTGGGTTTTTTCCGTGTTTGAATCACGTAGTAATGTGGTACCACACTGAAGCAGTCAATTAAACCTGGTTTCGGTCAATATTTTAGAGGATAACACCGGTTAGGTCTGGGATAGGTCCGGGATATGCCCGCATCTGGCTTATACTTTCGCCTTTTTCGCAAACTTGTTGGCCAGAACCTGGGTTTTTTTCGTGTTTGAATCACGTAGTAATGTGGTAACACACTGAAGCAGTCAATTAAACCTGGTTTCGATCAATATTTCAGAGGATAACACCGGTTAGGTCTGGGTTAGGTCTGGGATATGCGCGCATCTGCCTTATACTTTCACCTTTTTCGCAAACTTGTTGGCCAGATCCTGGGTTTTTTCCGTGTTTGAATCACGTAGTAATGTGGTAACACACTGAAGCAGTCAATAAAACCTGGTTTCGATAAATATTTTAGAGGATAACACCGGTTAGGTCTGGGATAGGTCCGGGATATGCCCGCATCTGGCTTATACTTTCGCCTTTTTCGCAAACTTGTTGGCCAGATCCTGGGTTTTTTCCGTGTTTGAATCACGTAGTAATGTGGTAACACACTGAAGCAGTCAATAAAACCTGGTTTCGATAAATATTTTAGAGGATAACACCGGTTAGGTCTGGGTTAGGTCTGGGAAATGCGCGCATCTGGCTTATATTTTCGCCTTCTTCGCATACTTGTTGGTCAGATCCTGGGTTTTATCCGAATTTGATCACGTAGTAATGTGGTAACACACTGAAGCAGTCAATAAAACCTGGTTTCGATCAATATTTTAGAGGATAACACCGGTTAGGCCTGGGTTAGGTCTGGGATTTGCGCGCATCTGGCTTATACTTTCGCCTTTTTCGCAAACTTGTTGGCCAGATCCTGGGTTTTTTCCGTGTTTGAATCACGTAGTAATGTGGTAACACACTGAAGCAGTCAATTAAACCTGGTTTCGATCAATATTTTAGAGGATAACACCGGTTAGGTCTGGGATAGGTCCGGGATATGCCCGCATCTGGCTCATGATTTTGCCTTCTTCGCATACTTGTTGGCCAGATCCTGGGTTTTTTTCCGGTTTGTATACCGCAGTAATGTGGTACCACACTGAAGCAGTCAATTAAACCTGGTTTCGATCAATATTTCAGAGGATAACACCGGTTAGGTCTGGGTTAGGTCCGGGATATGCCCGCATCTGGCTCATGATTTTGCCTTCTTCGCATACTTGTTGGCCAGATCCTGGGTTTTTTTCGTGTTTGAATCACGTAGTAATGTGGTACCACACTGAAGCAGTCAATTAAACCTGGTTTCGGTCAATATTTTAGAGGATAACAACGGTTACGTCTGGGATAGGTCCGGGATATGCCCGCATCTGGCTCATGATTTTGCCTTCTTCGCATAATTGTTGGCCAGATCCTGGGTTTTTTTCGTGTTTGAATAACGTAGTAATGTGGTAACACACTGAAGCAGTCAATTAAACCTGGTTTCGATCAATATTTCAGAGGATAACACCGGTTAGGTCTGGGTTAGGTCCGGGATATGCCCGCATCTGGCTCATGATTTTGCCTTCTTCGCATACTTGTTTGCCGGATCCTGGGTTCTTTTCGTGTTTGAATCACGTAGTAATGTGGTAACACACTGAAGCTGTCAATTAAACCTGGTTTCGATCAATATTTTAGAGGATAACACCGGTTAGGTCTGCGTTAGGTCCGGGATATGCCCGCATCTGGCTCATGATTTTGCCTTCTTCGCATACTTGTTTGCCGGATCCTGGGTTTTTTTCGTGTTTGAATCACGTAGTAATGTGGTAACACACTGAAGCTGTCAATTAAACCTGGTTTCGATCAATATTTTAGAGGATAACACCGGTTAGGTCTGGGTTAGGTCTGGGATATGCGCGCATCTGCCTTATACTTTCACCTTTTTCGCAAACTTGTTGGCCAGATCCTGGGTTTTTTCCGTGTTTGAATCACGTAGTAATGTGGTAACACACTGAAGCAGTCAATAAAACCTGGTTTCGATAAATATTTTAGAGGCTAACACCGGTTAGGTCTGGGTTAGGTCTGGGAAATGCGCGCATCTGGCTCATGATTTTGCCTTCTTCGCATACTTGTTGGCCAGATCCTGGGTTTTTTTCGTGTTTGAATCACGTAGTAATGTGGTGACACACTGAAGCAGTCAATTAAACCTGGTTTCGATCAATATTTCAGAGGATAACACCGGTTAGGTCTGGGTTAGGTCCGGGTTATGCCCGCATCTGGCTCATGATTTTGCCTTCTTCGCATACTTGTTGGCCAGATCCTGGGTTTTTTTCGTGTTTGAATAACGTAGTAATGTGGTAACACACTGAAGCTGTCAATTAAACCTGGTTTCGATCAATATTTTAGAGGATAACACCGGTTAGGTCTGGGATAGGTCCGGGATATGCCCGCATCTGGCTCATGATTTTGCCTTCTTCGCATACTTGTTGGCCAGATCCTGGGTTTTTTTCGTGTTTGAATAACGTAGTAATGTGGTAACACACTGAAGCAGTCAATTAAACCTGGTTTCGATCAATATTTCAGAGGATAACACCGGTTAGGTCTGGGTTAGGTCCGGGATATGCCCGCATCTGGCTCATGATTTTGCCTTCTTCGCATACTTGTTTGCCGGATCCTGGGTTTTTTCGTGTTTGAATCACGTAGTAATGTGGTAACACACTGAAGCTGTCAATTAAACCTGGTTTCGATCAATATTTTAGAGGATAACACCGGTTAGGTCTGGGTTAGGTCTGGGATTTGCGCGCATCTGGCTTATACTTTCGCCTTTTTCGCAAACTTGTTGGCCAGATCCCGGGTATTTTCCGTGTTTGAATCACGTAGTAATGTGGTAACACACTGAAGCAGTCAATTAAACCTGGTTTCAATCAATATTTCAGAGGATAACACCGGTTAGGTCTGGGTTAGGTCTGGGAAATGCGCGGATCTGGCTTATACTTACGCCTTCTTCGCATACTTGTTGGTCAGATCCTGGGTTTTTTTCGTGTTTGAATCACGTAGGAATGTGGTAACACACTGAAGCAGTCAATTAAACCTGGTTTCGATCAATATTTTAGAGGATAACACCGGTTAGGTCTGGGTTAGGTCTGGGATATGCGCGCATCTGGCTTATACTTTCGCATTTTCGCAAACTTATTGGCCAGATCCTGGGTATTTTCCGTGTTTGAATCACGTAGTAATGTGGTAATACACTGAAGCAGTCAATAAAACCTGGTTTTGATCAATATTTTAGAGGATAACACCGGTTAGGTCTGGAATAGGTCCGGGATATGCCCGCATCTGGCTCATGATTTTGCCTTCTTCGCATACTTGTTGGCCAGATCCTGGGTTTTTTTCGTGTTTGAATCACGTAGTAATGTGGTAACACACTGAAGCAGTCAATAAAACCTGGTTTCGATCAATATTTTTGAGGATAACACCGGTTAGGTCTGGGATAGGTCCGGGATATGCCCGCATCTGGCTTAGACTTTCGCCTTTTTCGCAAACTTGTTGGCCAGATCCTGGGTTTTTTTCGTGTTTGAATCACGTAGTAATGTGGTAACACACTGAAGCAGTCAATTAAACCTGGTTTCGATCAATATTTCAGAGGGTAACACCGGTTAGGTCTGGGTTAGGTCCGGGTTATGCCCGCATCTGGCTCATGATTTTGCCTTCTTCGCATACTTGTTGGCCAGATCCTGGGTTTTTTTCGTGTTTGAATAACGTAGTAATGTGGTAACACACTGAAGCTGTCAATTAAACCTGGTTTCGATCAATATTTTAGAGGATAACACCGGTTAGGTCTGGGATAGGTCCGGGATATGCCCGCATCTGGCTCATGATTTTGCCTTCTTCGCATACTTGTTGGCCAGATCCTGGGTTTTTTTCGTGTTTGAATAACGTAGTAATGTGGTAACACACTGAAGCAGTCAATTAAACCTGGTTTCGATCAATATTTCAGAGGATAACACCGGTTAGGTCTGGGTTAGGTCCGGGATATGCCCGCATCTGGCTCATGATTTTGCCTTCTTCGCATACTTGTTTGCCGGATCCTGGGTTTTTTCGTGTTTGAATCACGTAGTAATGTGGTAACACACTGAAGCTGTCAATTAAACCTGGTTTCGATCAATATTTTAGAGGATAACACCGGTTAGGTCTGGGATAGGTCCGGGATATGCCCGCATCTGGCTTATACTTTCGCCTTTTTCGCAAACTTGTTGGCCAGATCCTGGGTTTTTTTCGTGTTTGAATCACGTAGTAATGTGGTAACACACTGAAGCTGTCAATTAAACCTGGTTTCGATCAATATTTCAGAGGATAACACCGGCTAGGTCTGGGTTAGATCTGGGAAATGCGCGCATCTGGCTTATTCTTTCGCCTTTTTCGCATACTACTTGGCCAGATCCTGGGTTTTTTTCGTGTTTGAATCACGTAGGAATGTGGTAACACACTGAAACAGTCAATAAAACCTGGTTTCGATCAATATTTTAGAGGATAACACCGTTTAGGTCTGGGTTAGGTCCGGGATATGCCCGCATCTGGCTCATGATTTTGCCTTCTTCGCATACTTGTTGGCCAGATCCTGGGTTTTTTTCGTGTTTGAATCACGTAGTAATGTGGTAACACACTGAAGCAGTCAATTAAACCTGGTTTCGATCAATATTTCGGAGGATAACACCGGTTAGGTCTGGGTTAGGTCCGGTATATGCCCGCATCTGGCTCATGATTTTGCCTTCTTCGCATTCTTCTTGGCCAGATCCTGGGTTTTTTTCGTGTTTGAATAACGTAGTAATGTGGTAACACACTGAAGCTGTCAATTAAACTTGGTTTCGATCAATATTTTAGAGGATAACACCGGTTAGGTCTGGGTAAGGTCTGGGTTATGCCCGCATCTGGCTCATGATTTTGCCTTCATCGCATACTTGTTGGCCAGATCCTGGGTTTTTTCCGTGTTTGAATCACGTAGTAATGTGGTAACACACTGAAGCAGTCAATTAAACCTGGTTTCGATCAATATTTTAGAGGATAACACCGGTTAGGTCTGGGTTAGGTCTGGGATTTGCGCGCATCTGGCTTATACTTTCGCCTTTTTCGCAAACTTGTTGGCCAGATCCTGGGTTTTTTCCCTGTTTGAATCACGTGGTAATGTGGTAACACACTGGAGCAGTCAATTAAACCTGGTTTCGATCAATATTTTAGAGGATAACACCGGTTAGGTCTGGGATAGGTCCGGGATATGCCCGCATCTGGCTCATGATTTTGCCTTCATCGCATACTTGTTGGCCAGATCCTGGGTTTTTTCCGTGTTTGAATCACGTAGTAATGTGGTAACACACTGAAGCAGTCAATTAAACCTGGTTTCGATCAATATTTCAGAGGATAACACCGGTTAGGTCTGGGTTAGGTCTGGGTTATGCCCGCATCTGGCTCATGATTTTGCCTTCTTCGCATACTTGTTGGCCAGATCCTGGGTTTTTTTCGTGTTTGAATCACGTAGTAATGTGGTAATACACTGAAGCAGTCAATAAAACCTGGTTTCGATCAATATTTTAGAGGATAACACCGGTTAGGTCTGGGTTAGGTCCGGGATATGCCCGCATCTGGCTCATGATTTTGCCTTCTTCGCATACTTGTTGGCCAGATCCTGGGTTTTTTTCGTGTTTGAATAACGTAGTAATGTGGTAACACACTGAAGCAGTCAATTAAACCTGGTTTCGATCAATATTTCAGAGGATAACACCGGTTAGGTCTGGGTTAGGTCCGGGATATGCCCGCATCTGGCTCATGATTTTGCCTTCTTCGCATACTTGTTTGCCGGATCCTGGGTTTTTTCGTGTTTGAATCACGTAGTAATGTGGTAACACACTGAAGCTGTCAATTAAACCTGGTTTCGATCAATATTTTAGAGGATAACACCGGTTAGGTCTGGGATAGGTCCGGGATATGCCCGCATCTGGCTTATACTTTCGCCTTTTTCGCAAACTTGTTGGCCAGATCCTGGGTTTTTTTCGTGTTTGAATCACGTAGTAATGTGGTAACACACTGAAGCTGTCAATTAAACCTGGTTTCGATCAATATTTCAGAGGATAACACCGGCTAGGTCTGGGTTAGATCTGGGAAATGCGCGCATCTGGCTTATTCTTTCGCCTTTTTCGCATACTACTTGGCCAGATCCTGGGTTTTTTTCGTGTTTGAATCACGTAGGAATGTGGTAACACACTGAAACAGTCAATAAAACCTGGTTTCGATCAATATTTTAGAGGATAACACCGTTTAGGTCTGGGTTAGGTCCGGGATATGCCCGCATCTGGCTCATGATTTTGCCTTCTTCGCATACTTGTTGGCCAGATCCTGGGTTTTTTTCGTGTTTGAATCACGTAGTAATGTGGTAACACACTGAAGCAGTCAATTAAACCTGGTTTCGATCAATATTTCGGAGGATAACACCGGTTAGGTCTGGGTTAGGTCCGGTATATGCCCGCATCTGGCTCATGATTTTGCCTTCTTCGCATTCTTCTTGGCCAGATCCTGGGTTTTTTTCGTGTTTGAATAACGTAGTAATGTGGTAACACACTGAAGCTGTCAATTAAACTTGGTTTCGATCAATATTTTAGAGGATAACACCGGTTAGGTCTGGGTAAGGTCTGGGTTATGCCCGCATCTGGCTCATGATTTTGCCTTCATCGCATACTTGTTGGCCAGATCCTGGGTTTTTTCCGTGTTTGAATCACGTAGTAATGTGGTAACACACTGAAGCAGTCAATTAAACCTGGTTTCGATCAATATTTTAGAGGATAACACCGGTTAGGTCTGGGTTAGGTCTGGGATTTGCGCGCATCTGGCTTATACTTTCGCCTTTTTCGCAAACTTGTTGGCCAGATCCTGGGTTTTTTCCCTGTTTGAATCACGTGGTAATGTGGTAACACACTGGAGCAGTCAATTAAACCTGGTTTCGATCAATATTTTAGAGGATAACACCGGTTAGGTCTGGGATAGGTCCGGGATATGCCCGCATCTGGCTCATGATTTTGCCTTCATCGCATACTTGTTGGCCAGATCCTGGGTTTTTTCCGTGTTTGAATCACGTAGTAATGTGGTAACACACTGAAGCAGTCAATTAAACCTGGTTTCGATCAATATTTCAGAGGATAACACCGGTTAGGTCTGGGTTAGGTCTGGGTTATGCCCGCATCTGGCTCATGATTTTGCCTTCTTCGCATACTTGTTGGCCAGATCCTGGGTTTTTTTCGTGTTTGAATCACGTAGTAATGTGGTAATACACTGAAGCAGTCAATAAAACCTGGTTTCGATCAATATTTTAGAGGATAACACCGGTTAGGTCTGGGTTAGGTCCGGGATATGCCCGCATCTGGCTCATGATTTTGCCTTCTTCGCATACTTGTTGGCCAGATCCTGGGTTTTTTTCGTGTTTGAATCACGTAGTAATGTGGTAACACACTGAAGCTGTCAATTATACCTGGTTTCGATCAATATTTTAGAGGATAACACCGGTTAGGTCTGGGTTAGGTCTGGGTTATGCCCGCATCTGGCTCATGATTTTGCCTTCTTCGCATACTTGTTGGCCAGATCCTGGGTTTTTTTCGTGTTTGAATCACGTAGTAATGTGGTAATACACTGAAGCAGTCAATTAAACCTGGTTTCGATCAATATTTCAGGGGATAACACCGGTTAGGTCTGGGTTAGGTCTGGGTTATGCCCGCATCTGGCTCATGATTTTGCCTTCTTCGCATACTTGTTGGCCAGATCCTGGGTTTTTTTCGTGTTTGAATCACGTAGTAATGTGGTAATACACTGAAGCAGTCAATTAAACCTGGTTTGGATCAATATTTTAGAGGATAACACCGGTTAGGTCTGGGTTAGGTCTGGGATATGCGCGCATCTGGCTTATACTTTCGCCTTTTTCGCAAACTTGTTGGCCAGATCCTGGGTTTTTTCCGTGTTTGAATCACGTAGTAATGTTGTACCACACTGTGGCAGTCAATTAAACCTGGATTCGGACATTATTTTAGAGGATAACACCGGTTAGGTCTGGGTTAGGTCTGGGTTATGCCCGCATCTGGCTCATGATTTTGCCTTCATCGCATACTTGTTGGCCAGATCCTGGGTTTTTTCCGTGTTTGAATCACGTAGTAATGTGGTAACACACTGAAGCAGCCAATTAAAGTTGGTTTCGATCAATATTTTAGAGGATAACGCCGGTTAGGTCTGGGTTAGGTCTGGGAAATGCGCGCATCTGGCTTATACTTTCGCCTTCTTCGCATACTTGTTGGTCAGATCCTGGGTTTTTTTCGTGTTTGAATCACGTAGGAATGTGGTAACACACTGAAGCAGTCAATTAAACCTGGTTTCGATCAATATTTTAGAGGATAACACCGGTTAGGTCTGGGTTAGGTCCGGGATATGCCCGCATCTGGCTCATGATTTTGCCTTCTTCGCATACTTGTTGGCCAGATCCTGGGTTTTTTTCGTGTTTGAATCACGTAGTAATGTGGTAACACACTGAAGCTGTCAATTAAACCTGGTTTCGATCAATATTTTAGAGGATAACACCGGTTAGGTCTGGGTTAGGTCTGGGTTATGCCCGCATCTGGCTCATGATTTTGCCTTCTTCGCATACTTGTTGGCCAGATCCTGGGTATTTTCCGTGTTTGAATCACATAGTAATGTGGTAACACACTGAAGCAGTCAATTAAACCTGGTTTCGATCAATATTTTAGAGGATAACACCGGTTAGGTCTGGGTTAGGTCTGGGATTTGCGCGCATCTGGCTTATACTTTCGCCTTTTTCGCAAACTTGTTGGCCAGATCCCGGGTATTTTCCGTGTTTGAATCACGTAGTAATGTGGTAACACACTGAAGCAGTCAATTAAACCTGGTTTCAATCAATATTTCAGAGGATAACACCGGTTAGGTCTGGGTTAGGTCTGGGAAATGCGCGGATCTGGCTTATACTTACGCCTTCTTCGCATACTTGTTGGTCAGATCCTGGGTTTTTTTCGTGTTTGAATCACGTAGGAATGTGGTAACACACTGAAGCAGTCAATTAAACCTGGTTTCGATCAATATTTTAGAGGATAACACCGGTTAGGTCTGGGTTAGGTCTGGGATATGCGCGCATCTGGCTTATACTTTCGCCTTTTTCGCAAACTTGTTGGCCAGATCCTGGGTATTTTCCGTGTTTGAATCACGTAGTAATGTGGTAATACACTGAAGCAGTCAATAAAACCTGGTTTCGATCAATATTTTAGAGGATAACACCGGTTAGGTCTGGAATAGGTCCGGGATATGCCCGCATCTGGCTCATGATTTTGCCTTCTTCGCATACTTGTTGGCCAGATCCTGGGTTTTTTTCGTGTTTGAATCACGTAGTAATGTGGTAACACACTGAAGCAGTCAATAAAACCTGGTTTCGATCAATATTTTAGAGGATAACACCGGTTAGGTCTGGGATAGGTCCGGGATATGCCCGCATCTGGCTTATACTTTCGCCTTTTTCGCAAACTTGTTGGCCAGATCCTGGGTTTTTTTCGTGTTTGAATCACGTAGTAATGTGGTAACACACTGAAGCAGTCAACTAAACCTGGTTTCGATCAATATTTCAGAGGATAACACCGGTTAGGTCTGGGTTAGGTCCGGGTTATGCCCGCATCTGGCTCATGATTTTGCCTTCTTCGCATACTTGTTGGCCAGATCCTGGGTTTTTTTCGTGTTTGAATAACGTAGTAATGTGGTAACACACTGAAGCAGTCAATTAAACCTGGTTTCGATCAATATTTCAGAGGATAACACCGGTTAGGTCTGGGTTAGGTCCGGGATATGCCCGCATCTGGCTCATGATTTTGCCTTCTTCGCATACTTGATTGCCGGATCCTGGGTTTTTTCGTGTTTGAATCACGTAGTAATGTGGTAACACACTGAAGCTGTCAATTAAACCTGGTTTCGATCAATATTTTAGAGGATAACACCGGTTAGGTCTGGGATAGGTCCGGGATATGCCCGCATCTGGCTTATACTTTCGCCTTTTTCGCAAACTTGTTGGCCAGATCCTGGGTTTTTTTCGTGTTTGAATCACGTAGTAATGTGGTAACACACTGAAGCTGTCAATTAAACCTGGTTTCGATCAATATTTCAGAGGATAACACCGGTTAGGTCTGGGTTAGATCTGGGAAATGCGCGCATCTGGCTTATTCTTTCGCCTTTTTCGCATACTTCTTGGCCAGATCCTGGGTTTTTTTCGTGTTTGAATCACGTAGGAATGTGGTAACACACTGAAACAGTCAATAAAACCTGGTTTCGATCAATATTTTAGAGGATAACACCGTTTAGGTCTGGGTTAGGTCCGGGATATGCCCGCATCTGGCTCATGATTTTGCCTTCTTCGCATACTTGTTGGCCAGATCCTGGGTTTTTTTCGTGTTTGAATCACGTAGTAATGTGGTAATACACTGAAGCAGTCAATTAAACCTGGTTTGGATCAATATTTTAGAGGATAACACCGGTTAGGGCTGGGTTAGGTCTGGGTTATGCCCGCATCTGGCTCATGATTTTGCCTTCTTCGCATACTTGTTGGCCAGATCCTGGGTTTTTTTCGTGTTTGAATCACGTAGTAATGTGGTAATACACTGAAGCAGTCAATAAAACCTGGTTTCGATTAATATTTTAGAGAATAACACCGGTTTGGTCTGGGTTAGGTCTGGGTTATGCCCGCATCTGGCTCATGATTTTGCCTTCTTCGCATACTTGTTGGCCAGATCCTGGGTTTTTTTCGTGTTTGAATCACGTAGTAATGTGGTAACACACTGAAGCAGTCAATTAAAGTTGGTTTCGATCAATATTTTTGAGGATAACGCCGGTTAGGTCTGGGTTAGGTCTGGGAAATGCGCGCATCTGGCTTATACTTTCGCCTTCTTCGCATACTTGTTGGTCAGATCCTGGGTTTTTTTCGTGTTTGAATCACGTAGGAATGTGGTAACACACTGAAGCAGTCAATTAAACCTGGTTTCGATCAATATTTTAGAGGATAACACCGGTTAGGTCTGGGTTAGGTCCGGGATATGCCCGCATCTGGCTCATGATTTTGCCTTCTTCGCATACTTGCTGGCCAGATCCTGGGTTTTTTTCGTGTTTGAATCACGTAGTAATGTGGTAACACACTGAAGCTGTCAATTAAACCTGGTTTCGATCAATATTTTAGAGGATAACACCGGTTAGGTCTGGGTTAGGTCTGGGTTATGCCCGCATCTGGCTCATGATTTTGCCTTCTTCGCATACTTGTTGGCCAGATCCTGGGTATTTTCCGTGTTTGAATCACATAGTAATGTGGTAACACACTGAAGCAGTCAATTAAACCTGGTTTCGATCAATATTTCAGAGGATAACACCGGTTAGGTCTGGGTTAGGTCTGGGATTTGCGCGCATCTGGCTTATACTTTCGCCTTTTTCGCAAACTTGTTGGCCAGATCCCGGGTATCTTCCGTGTTTGAATCACGTAGTAATGTGGTAACACACTGAAGCAGTCAATTAAACCTGGTTTCAATCAATATTTCAGAGGATAACACCGGTTAGGTCTGGGTTAGGTCTGGGAAATGCGCGGATCTGGCTTATACTTACGCCTTCTTCGCATACTTGTTGTCAGATCCTGGGTTTTTTTTGTGTTTGAATCACGTAGGAATGTGGTAACACACTGAAGCAGTCAATTAAACCTGGTTTCGATCAATATTTTAGAGGATAACACCGGTTAGGTCTGGGTGAGGTCTGGGATATGCGCGCATCTGGCTTATACTTTCGCCTTTTTCGCAAACTTGTTGGCCAGATCCTGGGTATTTTCCGTGTTTGAATCACGAAGTAATGTGGTAATACACTGAAGCAGTCAATAAAACCTGGTTTCGATCAATATTTTAGAGGATAACACCGGTTAGGTCTGGAATAGGTCCGGGATATGCCCGCATCTGGCTCATGATTTTGCCTTCTTCGCATACTTGTTGGCCAGATCCTGGGTTTTTTTCGTGTTTGAATCACGTAGTAATGTGGTAACACACTGAAGCAGTCAATAAAACCTGGTTTCGATCAATATTTTAGAGGATAACACCGGTTAGGTCTGGGATAGGTCCGGGATATGCCCGCATCTGGCTTATACTTTCGCCTTTTTCGCAAACTTGTTGGCCAGATCCTGGGTTTTTTTCGTGTTTGAATCACGTAGTAATGTGGTAACACACTGAAGCAGTCAATTAAACCTGGTTTCGATCAATATTTCAGAGGATAACACCGGTTAGGTCTGGGTTAGGTCCGGGTTATGCCCGCATCTGGCTCATGATTTTGCCTTCTTCGCATACTTGTTTGCCGGATCCTGGGTTTTTTTCGTGTTTGAATCACGTAGTAATGTGGTAACACACTGAAGCTGTCAATTAAACCTGGTTTCGATCAATATTTTAGAGGATAACACCGGTTAGGTCTGGGATAGGTCCGGGATATGCCCGCATCTGGCTCATGATTTTGCCTTCTTCGCATACTTGTTGGCCAGATCCTGGGTTTTTATCGTGTTTGAATAACGTAGTAATGTGGTAACACACTGAAGCAGTCAATTAAACCTGGTTTCGATCAATATTTCAGAGGATAACACCGGTTAGGTCTGGGTTAGGTCCGGGATATGCCCGCATCTGGCTCATGATTTTGCCTTCTTCGCATACTTGTTTGCCGGATCCTGGGTTTTTTCGTGTTTGAATCACGTAGTAATGTGGTAACACACTGAAGCTGTCAATTAAACCTGGTTTCGATCAATATTTTAGAGGATAACACCGGTTAGGTCTGGGATAGGTCCGGGATATGCCCGCATCTGGCTTATACTTTCGCCTTTTTCGCAAACTTGTTGGCCAGATCCTGGGTTTTTTTCGTGTTTGAATCACGTAGTAATGTGGTAACACACTGAAGCTGTCAATTAAACCTGGTTTCGATCAATATTTCAGAGGATAACACCGGTTAGGTCTGGGTTAGATCTGGGAAATGCGCGCATCTGGCTTATTCTTTCGCCTTCTTCGCATACTTCTTGGCCAGATCCTGGGTTTTTTTCGTGTTTGAATCACGTAGGAATGTGGTAACACACTGAAACAGTCAATAAAACCTGGTTTCGATGAATATTTTAGAGGATAACACCGTTTAGGTCTGGGTTAGGTCCGGGATATGCCCGCATCTGGCTCATGATTTTGCCTTCTTCGCATACTTGTTGGCCAGATCCTGGGTTTTTTTCGTGTTTGAATCACGTAGTAATGTGGTAATACACTGAAGCAGTCAATTAAACCTGGTTTGGATCAATATTTTAGAGGATAACACCGGTTAGGTCTGGGTTAGGTCTGGGATATGCGCGCATCTGGCTTATACTTTCGCCTTTTTCGCAAACTTGTTGGCCAGATCCTGGGTTTTTTCCGTGTTTGAATCACGTAGTAATTTTGTACCACACTGTGGCAGTCAATTAAACCTGGATTCGGACATTATTTTAGAGGATAACACCGGTTAGGTCTGGGTTAGGTCTGGGTTATGCCCGCATCTGGCTCATGATTTTGCCTTCTTCGCATACTTGTTGGCCAGATCCTGGGTATTTTCCGTGTTTGAATCACATAGTAATGTGGTAACACACTGAAGCAGTCAATTAAACCTGGTTTCGATCAATATTTTAGAGGATAACACCGGTTAGGTCTGGGTTAGGTCTGGGATTTGCGCGCATCTGGCTTATACTTTCGCCTTTTTCGCAAACTTGTTGGCCAGATCCCGGGTATCTTCCGTGTTTGAATCACGTAGTAATGTGGTAACACACTGAAGCAGTCAATTAAACCTGGTTTCAATCAATATTTCAGAGGATAACACCGGTTAGGTCTGGGTTAGGTCTGGGAAATGCGCGGATCTGGCTTATACTTACGCCTTCTTCGCATACTTGTTGTCAGATCCTGGGTTTTTTTTGTGTTTGAATCACGTAGGAATGTGGTAACACACTGAAGCAGTCAATTAAACCTGGTTTCGATCAATATTTTAGAGGATAACACCGGTTAGGTCTGGGTGAGGTCTGGGATATGCGCGCATCTGGCTTATACTTTCGCCTTTTTCGCAAACTTGTTGGCCAGATCCTGGGTATTTTCCGTGTTTGAATCACGTAGTAATGTGGTAATACACTGAAGCAGTCAATAAAACCTGGTTTCGATCAATATTTTAGAGGATAACACCGGTTAGGTCTGGAATAGGTCCGGGATATGCCCGCATCTGGCTCATGATTTTGCCTTCTTCGCATACTTGTTGGCCAGATCCTGGGTTTTTTTCGTGTTTGAATCACGTAGTAATGTGGTAACACACTGAAGCAGTCAATAAAACCTGGTTTCGATCAATATTTTAGAGGATAACACCGGTTAGGTCTGGGATAGGTCCGGGATATGCCCGCATCTGGCTTATACTTTCGCCTTTTTCGCAAACTTGTTGGCCAGATCCTGGGTTTTTTTCGTGTTTGAATCACGTAGTAATGTGGTAACACACTGAAGCAGTCAATTAAACCTGGTTTCGATCAATATTTCAGAGGATAACACCGGTTAGGTCTGGGTTAGGTCCGGGTTATGCCCGCATCTGGCTCATGATTTTGCCTTCTTCGCATACTTGTTTGCCGGATCCTGGGTTTTTTTCGTGTTTGAATCACGTAGTAATGTGGTAACACACTGAAGCTGTCAATTAAACCTGGTTTCGATCAATATTTTAGAGGATAACACCGGTTAGGTCTGGGATAGGTCCGGGATATGCCCGCATCTGGCTCATGATTTTGCCTTCTTCGCATACTTGTTGGCCAGATCCTGGGTTTTTATCGTGTTTGAATAACGTAGTAATGTGGTAACACACTGAAGCAGTCAATTAAACCTGGTTTCGATCAATATTTCAGAGGATAACACCGGTTAGGTCTGGGTTAGGTCCGGGATATGCCCGCATCTGGCTCATGATTTTGCCTTCTTCGCATACTTGTTTGCCGGATCCTGGGTTTTTTCGTGTTTGAATCACGTAGTAATGTGGTAACACACTGAAGCTGTCAATTAAACCTGGTTTCGATCAATATTTTAGAGGATAACACCGGTTAGGTCTGGGATAGGTCCGGGATATGCCCGCATCTGGCTCATGATTTTGCCTTCTTCGCATACTTGTTGGCCAGATCCTGGGTTTTTTTCGTGTTTGAATCACGTAGTAATGTGGTAACACACTGAAGCAGTCAATTAAACCTGGTTTCGATCAATATTTCAGAGGATAACACCGGTTAGGTCTGGGTTAGGTCCGGTATATGCCCGCATCTGGCTCATGATTTTGCCTTCTTCGCATTCTTCTTGGCCAGATCCTGGGTTTTTTTCGTGTTTGAATAACGTAGTAATGTGGTAACACACTGAAGCTGTCAATTAAACCTGGTTTCGATCAATATTTTAGAGGATAACACCGGTTAGGTCTGGGTAAGGTCTGGGTTATGCCCGCATCTGGCTCATGATTTTGCCTTCATCGCATACTTGTTGGCCAGATCCTGGGTTTTTTCCGTGTTTGAATCACGTAGTAATGTGGTAACACACTGAAGCAGTCAATTAAACCTGGTTTCGATCAATATTTTAGAGGATAACACCGGTTAGGTCTGGGTTAGGTCTGGGATTTGCGCGCATCTGGCTTATACTTTCGCCTTTTTCGCAAACTTGTTGGCCAGATCCTGGGTTTTTTCCGTGTTTGAATCACGTAGTAATTTTGTACCACACTGTGGCAGTCAATTAAACCTGGATTCGGACATTATTTTAGAGGATAACACCGGTTAGGGCTGGGTTAGGTCTGGGTTATGCCCGCATCTGGCTCATGATTTTGCCTTCTTCGCATACTTGTTGGCCAGATCCTGGGTTTTTTTCGTGTTTGAATCACGTAGTAATGTGGTAATACACTGAAGCAGTCAATAAAACCTGGTTTCGATTAATATTTTAGAGAATAACACCGGTTTGGTCTGGGTTAGGTCTGGGTTATGCCCGCATCTGGCTCATGATTTTGCCTTCTTCGCATACTTGTTGGCCAGATCCTGGGTTTTTTTCGTGTTTGAATCACGTAGTAATGTGGTAACACACTGAAGCAGTCAATTAAAGTTGGTTTCGATCAATATTTTTGAGGATAACGCCGGTTAGGTCTGGGTTAGGTCTGGGAAATGCGCGCATCTGGCTTATACTTTCGCCTTCTTCGCATACTTGTTGGTCAGATCCTGGGTTTTTTTCGTGTTTGAATCACGTAGGAATGTGGTAACACACTGAAGCAGTCAATTAAACCTGGTTTCGATCAATATTTTAGAGGATAACACCGGTTAGGTCTGGGTTAGGTCCGGGATATGCCCGCATCTGGCTCATGATTTTGCCTTCTTCGCATACTTGCTGGCCAGATCCTGGGTTTTTTTCGTGTTTGAATCACGTAGTAATGTGGTAACACACTGAAGCTGTCAATTAAACCTGGTTTCGATCAATATTTTAGAGGATAACACCGGTTAGGTCTGGGTTAGGTCTGGGTTATGCCCGCATCTGGCTCATGATTTTGCCTTCTTCGCATACTTGTTGGCCAGATCCTGGGTATTTTCCGTGTTTGAATCACATAGTAATGTGGTAACACACTGAAGCAGTCAATTAAACCTGGTTTCGATCAATATTTTAGAGGATAACACCGGTTAGGTCTGGGTTAGGTCTGGGATTTGCGCGCATCTGGCTTATACTTTCGCCTTTTTCGCAAACTTGTTGGCCAGATCCCGGGTATCTTCCGTGTTTGAATCACGTAGTAATGTGGTAACACACTGAAGCAGTCAATTAAACCTGGTTTCAATCAATATTTCAGAGGATAACACCGGTTAGGTCTGGGTTAGGTCTGGGAAATGCGCGGATCTGGCTTATACTTACGCCTTCTTCGCATACTTGTTGTCAGATCCTGGGTTTTTTTTGTGTTTGAATCACGTAGGAATGTGGTAACACACTGAAGCAGTCAATTAAACCTGGTTTCGATCAATATTTTAGAGGATAACACCGGTTAGGTCTGGGTGAGGTCTGGGATATGCGCGCATCTGGCTTATACTTTCGCCTTTTTCGCAAACTTGTTGGCCAGATCCTGGGTATTTTCCGTGTTTGAATCACGTAGTAATGTGGTAATACACCGAAGCAGTCAATAAAACCTGGTTTCGATCAATATTTTAGAGGATAACACCGGTTAGGTCTGGAATAGGTCCGGGATATGCCCGCATCTGGCTCATGATTTTGCCTTCTTCGCATACTTGTTGGCCAGATCCTGGGTTTTTTTCGTGTTTGAATCACGTAGTAATGTGGTAACACACTGAAGCAGTCAATAAAACCTGGTTTCGATCAATATTTTAGAGGATAACACCGGTTAGGTCTGGGATAGGTCCGGGATATGCCCGCATCTGGCTTATACTTTCGCCTTTTTCGCAAACTTGTTGGCCAGATCCTGGGTTTTTTTCGTGTTTGAATCACGTAGTAATGTGGTAACACACTGAAGCAGTCAATTAAACCTGGTTTCGATCAATATTTCAGAGGATAACACCGGTTAGGTCTGGGTTAGGTCCGGGTTATGCCCGCATCTGGCTCATGATTTTGCCTTCTTCGCATACTTGTTTGCCGGATCCTGGGTTTTTTTCGTGTTTGAATCACGTAGTAATGTGGTAACACACTGAAGCTGTCAATTAAACCTGGTTTCGATCAATATTTTAGAGGATAACACCGGTTAGGTCTGGGATAGGTCCGGGATATGCCCGCATCTGGCTCATGATTTTGCCTTCTTCGCATACTTGTTGGCCAGATCCTGGGTTTTTTTCGTGTTTGAATAACGTAGTAATGTGGTAACACACTGAAGCAGTCAATTAAACCTGGTTTCGATCAATATTTCAGAGGATAACACCGGTTAGGTCTGGGTTAGGTCCGGGATATGCCCGCATCTGGCTCATGATTTTGCCTTCTTCGCATACTTGTTTGCCGGATCCTGGGTTTTTTCGTGTTTGAATCACGTAGTAATGTGGTAACACACTGAAGCTGTCAATTAAACCTGGTTTCGATCAATATTTTAGAGGATAACACCGGTTAGGTCTGGGATAGGTCCGGGATATGCCCGCATCTGGCTTATACTTTCGCCTTTTTCGCAAACTTGTTGGCCAGATCCTGGGTTTTTTTCGTGTTTGAATCACGTAGTAATGTGGTAACACACTGAAGCTGTCAATTAAACCTGGTTTCGATCAATATTTCAGAGGATAACACCGGTTAGGTCTAGGTTAGATCTGGGAAATGCGCGCATCTGGCTTATTCTTTCGCCTTCTTCGCATACTTCTTGGCCAGATCCTGGGTTTTTTTCGTGTTTGAATCACGTAGGAATGTGGTAACACACTGAAACAGTCAATAAAACCTGGTTTCGATCAATATTTTAGAGGATAACACCGTTTAGGTCTGGGTTAGGTCCGGGATATGCCCGCATCTGGCTCATGATTTTGCCTTTTTCGCAAACTTGTTGGCCAGATCCTGGGTTTTTTCCGTGTTTGAATCACGTAGTAATGTGGTAACACACTGAAGCAGTCAATAAAACCTGGTTTCGATCAATATTTTAGAGGATAACACTGGTTAGGTCTGGGTTAGGTCTGGGATTTGCGCGCATCTGGCTTATACTTTCGCCTTTTTCGCAAACTTGTTGGCCAGAGCCTGGGTTTTTTCCGTGTTTGATCACGTAGTAATGTGGTAAAACACTGAAGCAGACAATAAAACCTGGTTTCGATCAATATTTTAGAGGATAACACCGGTTAGGTCTGGGTTAGGTCTGGGTTATGCCCGCATCTGGCTCATGATTCTGCCTACTTCGCATACTTGTTGGCCAGATACTGGGGTTTTTTCGTGTTTGAATCACGTAGTAATGTGGTAACACACTGAAGCAGTCAATTAAACCTGGTTTCGATCAATATTTTAGAGGATAACACCGGTTAGGTCTGGGATAGGTCCGGGATATGCCCGCATCAGGCTTATACTTTCGCCTTTTTCGCAAACTTGTTGGCTAGATCCTGGGTTTTTTTCCGGTTTGAATAACGCAGTAATGTGGTACCACACTGAAGCAGTCAATTAAACCTGGTTTCAAACAATATTTCAGAGGATAACACCGGTTAGGTCTGGGTTAGGTCCGGGATATGCCCGCATCTGGCTCATGATTTTGCCTTCTTCGCATACATGTTGGCCAGATCCTGGGTTTTTTTCGTGTTTGAATCACGTAGTAATGTGGTACCACACTGAAGCAGTCAATTAAACTTGGTTTCGGTCAATATTTTAGAGGATAACAACGGTTACGTCTGGGATAGGTCCGGGATATGCCCGCATCTGGCTCATGATTTTGCCTTCTTCGCATACTTGTTGGCCAGATCCTGGGTTTTTTTCGTGTTTGAATAACGTAGTAATGTGGTAACACACTGAAGCAGTCAATTAAACCTGGTTTCGATCAATATTTCAGAGGATAACACCGGTTAGGTCTGGGTTAGGTCCGGGATATGCCCGCATCTGGCTCATGATTTTGCCTTCTTCGCATACTTGTTTGCCGGATCCTGGGTTTTTTTCGTGTTTGAATCACGTAGTAATGTGGTAACACACTGAAGCTGTCAATTAAACCTGGTTTCGATCAATATTTTAGAGGATAACACCGGTTAGGTCTGGGTTAGGTCTGGGTTATGCCCGCATCTGGCTCATGATTTTGCCTTCTTCGCATACTTGTTTGCCGGATCCTGGGTTTTTTTCGTGTTTGAATCACGTAGTAATGTGGTAACACACTGAAGCTGTCAATTAAACCTGGTTTCGATCAATATTTTAGAGGATAACACCGGTTAGGTCTGGGTTAGGTCTGGGATATGCGCGCATCTGGCTTATACTTTCGCCTTTTTCGCAAACTTGTTGGCCAGATCCTGGGTTTTTTCCGTGTTTGAATCACGTAGTAATGTGGTAACACGCTGAAGCAGTCAATTAAACCTGGTTTCGATCAATATTTTAGAGGATAACACCGGTTAGGTCTGGGATAGGTCCGGGATATGCCCGCATCTGGCTCATGATTTTGCCTTCTTCGCATACTTGTTGGCCAGATCCTGGGTTTTTTTCGTGTTTGAATCACGTAGTAATGTGGTAACACACTGAAGCAGTCAATTAAACCTGGTTTCGATCAATATTTCAGAGGATAACACCGGTTAGGTCTGGGTTAGGTCCGGTATATGCCCGCATCTGGCTCATGATTTTGCCTTCTTCGCATTCTTCTTGGCCAGATCCTGGGTTTTTTTCGTGTTTGAATAACGTAGTAATGTGGTAACACACTGAAGCTGTCAATTAAACCTGGTTTCGATCAATATTTTAGAGGATAACACCGGTTAGGTCTGGGTAAGGTCTGGGTTATGCCCGCATCTGGCTCATGATTTTGCCTTCATCGCATACTTGTTGGCCAGATCCTGGGTTTTTTCCGTGTTTGAATCACGTAGTAATGTGGTAACACACTGAAGCAGTCAATTAAACCTGGTTTCGATCAATATTTTAGAGGATAACACCGGTTAGGTCTGGGTTAGGTCTGGGATTTGCGCGCATCTGGCTTATACTTTCGGCTTTTTCGCAAACTTGTTGGCCAGATCCTGGGTTTTTTCCGTGTTTGAATCACGTAGTAATGTGGTAACACACTGAAGCAGTCAATTAAACCTGGTTTCGATCAATATTTTAGAGGATAACACCGGTTAGGTCTGGGATAGGTCCGGGATATGCCCGCATCTGGCTCATGATATTGCCTTCATCGCATACTTGTTGGCCAGATCCTGGGTTTTTTCCGTGTTTGAATCACGTAGTAATGTGGTAACACACTGAAGCAGTCAATTAAACCTGGTTTCGATCAATATTTCAGAGGATAACACCGGTTAGGTCTGGGTTAGGTCTGGGTTATGCCCGCATCTGGCTCATTATTTTGCCTTCTTCGCATACTTGTTGGCCAGAGCCTGGGTTTTTTTCGTGTTTGAATCACGTAGTAATGTGGTAATACACTGAAGCAGTCAATAAAACCTGGTTTCGATCAATATTTTAGAGGATAACACCGGTTAGGTCTGGGTTAGGTCCGGGATATGCCCGCATCTGGCTCATGATTTTGCCTTCTTCGCATACTTGTTGGCCAGATCCTGGGTTTTTTTCGTGTTTGAATCACGCAGTAATGTGGTAACACACTGAGGCTGTCAATTATACCTGGTTTCGATCAATATTTTAGAGGATAACTCCGATTAGGTCTGGGTTAGGTCTGGGTTATGCCCGCATCTGGCTCATGATTTTGCCTTCTTCGCATACTTGTTGGCCAGATCCTGGGTTTTTTTCGTGTTTGAATAACGTAGTAATGTGGTAATACACTGAAGCAGTCAATTAAACCTGGTTTCGATCAATATTTCAGGGGATAACACCGGTTAGGTCTGGGTTAGGTCTGGGTTATGCCCGCATCTGGCTCATGATTTTGCCTTCTTCGCATACTTGTTGGCCAGATCCTGGGTTTTTTTCGTGTTTGAATCACGTAGTAATGTGGTAATACACTGAAGCAGTCAATTAAACCTGGTTTCGATCAATATTTTAGAGGATAACGCCGGTTAGGTCTGGGTTAGGTCTGGGATATGCGCGCATCTGGCTTATACTTTCGCCTTTTTCGCAAACTTGTTGGCCAGATCCTGGATTTTTTCCGTGTTTGAATCACGTAGTAATGTTGTACCACACTGTGGCAGTCAATTAAACCTGGATTCGGACATTATTTTAGAGGATAACACCGGTTAGGTCTGGGTTAGGTCTGGGTTATGCCCGCATCTGGCTCATGATTTTGCCTTCTTCGCATACTTGTTGGCCAGATCCTGGGTTTTTTTCGTGTTTGAATCACGTAGTAATGTGGTAATACACTGAAGCAGTCAATAAAACCTGGTTTCGATTAATATTTTAGAGGATAACACCGGTTTGGTCTGGGTTAGGTCTGGGTTATGCCCGCATCTGGCTCATGATTTTGCCTTCTTCGCATACTTGTTGGCCAGATCCTGGGTTTTTTTCGTGTTTGAATCACGTAGTAATGTGGTAACACACTGAAGCAGTCACTTAAAGTTGGTTTCGATCAATATTTCAGAGGATAACACCGGTTAGGTCTGGGTTAGGTCTGGGAAATGCGCGGATCTGGCTTATACTTTCGCCTTTTTCGCAAACTTGTTGGCCAGATCCTGGGTTTTTTTCGTGTTTGAATCACGTAGTAATGTGGTAACACACTGAAGCTGTCAATTAAACCTGGTTTCGATCAATATTTCAGAGGATAACACCGGTTAGGTCTGGGTTAGATCTGGGAAATGCGCGCATCTGGCTTATTCTTTCGCCTTCTTCGCATACTTCTTGGCCAGATCCTGGGTTTTTTTCGTGTTTGAATCACGTAGGAATGTGGTAACACACTGGAACAGTCAATAAAACCTGGTTTCGATCAATATTTTAGAGGATAACACCGTTTAGATCTGGGTTAGGTCCGGGATATGCCCGCATCTGGCTCATGATTTTGCCTTTTTCGCAAACTTGTTGGCCAGATCCTGGGTTTTTTCCGTGTTTGAATCACGTAGTAATGTGGTAACACACTGAAGCAGTCAATAAAACCTGGTTTCGATCAATATTTTAGAGGATAACACTGGTTAGGTCTGGGTTAGGTCTGGGATTTGCGCGCATCTGGCTTATACTTTCGCCTTTTTCGCAAACTTGTTGGCCAGAGCCTGGGTATTTTCCGTGTTTGAATCACGCAGTAATGTGGTAATACACTGAAGCAGTCAATAAAACCTGGTTTCGATCAATATTTTAGAGGATAACACCGGTTAGGTCTGGGATAGGTCCGGGATATGCCCGCATCTGGCTTAAACTTTCGCCTTTTTCGCAAACTTGTTGGCCAGATCCTGGGTTTTTTCCGTGTTTGATCACGTAGTAATGTGGTAAAACACTGAAGCAGACAATAAAACCTGGTTTCGATCAATATTTTAGAGGATAACACCGGTTAGGTCTGGGTTAGGTCTGGGTTATGCCCGCATCTGGCTCATGATTCTGCCTACTTCGCATACTTGTTGGCCAGATACTGGGGTTTTTTCGTGTTTGAATCACGTAGTAATGTGGTAACACACTGAAGCAGTCAATTAAACCTGGTTTCGATCAATATTTTAGAGGATAACACCGGTTAGGTCTGGGATAGGTCCGGGATATGCCCGCATCAGGCTTATACTTTCGCCTTTTTCGCAAACTTGTTGGCTAGATCCTGGGTTTTTTTCCGGTTTGAATAACGCAGTAATGTGGTACCACACTGAAGCAGTCAATTAAACCTGGTTTCGATCAATATTTCAGAGGATAACACCGGTTAGGTCTGGGTTAGGTCCGGGATATGCCCGCATCTGGCTCATGATTTTGCCTTCTTCGCATACTTGTTGGCCAGATCCTGGGTTTTTTTCGTGTTTGAATCACGTAGTAATGTGGTACCACACTGAAGCAGTCAATTAAACTTGGTTTCGGTCAATATTTTAGAGGATAACAACGGTTACGTCTGGGATAGGTCCGGGATATGCCCGCATCTGGCTCATGATTTTGCCTTCTTCGCATACTTGTTGGCCAGATCCTGGGTTTTTTTCGTGTTTGAATAACGTAGTAATGTGGTAACACACTGAAGCAGTCAATTAAACCTGGTTTCGATCAATATTTCAGAGGATAACACCGGTTAGGTCTGGGTTAGGTCCGGGATATGCCCGCATCTCGCTCATGATTTTGCCTTCTTCGCATACTTGTTTGCCGGATCCTGGGTTTTTTTCGTGTTTGAACCACGTAGTAATGTGGTAACACACTGAAGCTGTCAATTAAACCTGGTTTCGATCAATATTTTAGAGGATAACACCGGTTAGGTCTGGGTTAGGTCTGGGTTATGCCCGCATCTGGCTCATGATTTTGCCTTCTTCGCATACTTGTTTGCCGGATCCTGGGTTTTTTTCGTGTTTGAATCACGTAGTAATGTGGTAACACACTGAAGCTGTCAATTAAACCTGGTTTCGATCAATATTTTAGAGGATAACACCGGTTAGGTCTGGGTTAGTCTGGGATATGCGCGCATCTGGCTTATACTTTCACCTTTTTCGCAAACTTGTTGGCCAGATCCTGGGTTTTTTCCGTGTTTGAATCACGTAGTAATGTGGTAACACACTGAAGCAGTCAATAAAACCTGGTTTCGATAAATATTTTAGAGGATAACACCGGTTAGGTCTGGGTTAGGTCTGGGAAATGCGCGCATCTGGCTTATATTTTCGCCTTCTTCGCATACTTGTTGGTCAGATCCTGGGTTTTTTTCGTGTTTGAATCACGTAGTAATGTGGTAATACACTGAAGCAGTCAATTAAACCTGGTTTCGATCAATATTTTAGAGGATAACGCCGGTTAGGTCTGGGTTAGGTCTGGGATATGCGCGCATCTGGCTTATACTTTCGCCTTTTTCGCAAACTTGTTGGCCAGATCCTGGATTTTTTCCGTGTTTGGATCACGTAGTAATGTTGTACCACACTGTGGCAGTCAATTAAACCTGGATTCGGACATTATTTTAGAGGATAACACCGGTTAGGTCTGGGTTAGGTCTGGGTTATGCCCGCATCTGGCTCATGATTTTGCCTTCTTCGCATAATTGTTGGCCAGATCCTGGGTTTTTTTCGTGTTTGAATCACGTAGTAATGTGGTAACACACTGAAGCAGTCAATTAAACCTGGTTTCGATCAATATTTCAGAGGATAACACCGGTTAGGTCTGGGTTAGGTCCGGTATATGCCCGCATCTGGCTCATGATTTTGCCTTCTTCGCATTCTTCTTGGCCAGATCCTGGGTTTTTTTCGTGTTTGAATAACGTAGTAATGTGGTAACACACTGAAGCTGTCAATTAAACCTGGTTTCGATCAATATTTTAGAGGATAACACCGGTTAGGTCTGGGTAAGGTCTGGGTTATGCCCGCATCTGGCTCATGATTTTGCCTTCATCGCATACTTGTTGGCCAGATCCTGGGTTTTTTCCGTGTTTGAATCACGTAGTAATGTGGTAACACACTGAAGCAGTCAATTAAACCTGGTTTCGATCAATATTTTAGAGGATAACACCGGTTAGGTCTGGGTTAGGTCTGGGATTTGCGCGCATCTGGCTTATACTTTCGGCTTTTTCGCAAACTTGTTGGCCAGATCCTGGGTTTTTTCCGTGTTTGAATCACGTAGTAATGTGGTAACACACTGAAGCAGTCAATTAAACCTGGTTTCGATCAATATTTTAGAGGATAACACCGGTTAGGTCTGGGATAGGTCCGGGATATGCCCGCATCTGGCTCATGATTTTGCCTTCATCGCATACTTGTTGGCCAGATCCTGGGTTTTTTCCGTGTTTGAATCACGTAGTAATGTGGTGACACACTGAAGCAGTCAATTAAACCTGGTTTCGATCAATATTTCAGAGGATAACACCGGTTAGGTCTGGGTTAGGTCTGGGTTATGCCCGCATCTGGCTCATGATTTTGCCTTCTTCGCATACTTGTTGGCCAGATCCTGGGTTTTTTTCGTGTTTGAATCACGTAGTAATGTGGTAATACACTGAAGCAGTCAATAAAACCTGGTTTCGATCAATATTTTAGAGGATAATACCGGTTAGGTCTGGGTTAGGTCCGGGATATGCCCGCATCTGGCTCATGATTTTGCCTTCTTCGCATACTTGTTGGCCAGATCCTGGGTTTTTTTCGTGTTTGAATCACGCAGTAATGTGGTAACACACTGAAGCTGTCAATTATACCTGGTTTCGATCAATATTTTAGAGGATAACTCCGATTAGGTCTGGGTTAGGTCTGGGTTATGCCCGCATCTGGCTCATGATTTTGCCTTCTTCGCATACTTGTTGGCCAGATCCTGGGTTTTTTTCGTGTTTGAATAACGTAGTAATGTGGTAATACACTGAAGCAGTCAATTAAACCTGGTTTCGATCAATATTTCAGGGGATAACACCGGTTAGGTCTGGGTTAGGTCTGGGTTATGCCCGCATCTGGCTCATGATTTTGCCTTCTTCGCATACTTGTTGGCCAGATCCTGGGTTTTTTTCGTGTTTGAATCACGTAGTAATGTGGTAATACACTGAAGCAGTCAATTAAACCTGGTTTCGATCAATATTTTAGAGGATAACGCCGGTTAGGTCTGGGTTAGGTCTGGGATATGCGCGCATCTGGCTTATACTTTCGCCTTTTTCGCAAACTTGTTGGCCAGATCCTGGATTTTTTCCGTGTTTGGATCACGTAGTAATGTTGTACCACACTGTGGCAGTCAATTAAACCTGGATTCGGACATTATTTTAGAGGATAACACCGGTTAGGTCTGGGTTAGGTCTGGGTTATGCCCGCATCTGGCTCATGATTTTGCCTTCTTCGCATAATTGTTGGCCAGATCCTGGGTTTTTTTCGTGTTTGAATCACGTAGTAATGTGGTAACACACTGAAGCAGTCAATTAAACCTGGTTTCGATCAATATTTCGGAGGATAACACCGGTTAGGTCTGGGTTAGGTCCGGTATATGCCCGCATCTGGCTCATGATTTTGCCTTCTTCGCATTCTTCTTGGCCAGATCCTGGGTTTTTTTCGTGTTTGAATAACGTAGTAATGTGGTAACACACTGAAGCTGTCAATTAAACCTGGTTTCGATCAATATTTTAGAGGATAACACCGGTTAGGTCTGGGTAAGGTCTGGGTTATGCCCGCATCTGGCTCATGATTTTGCCTTCATCGCATACTTGTTGGCCAGATCCTGGGTTTTTTCCGTGTTTGAATCACGTAGTAATGTGGTAACACACTGAAGCTGTCAATTATACCTGGTTTCGATCAATATTTTAGAGGATAACACCGGTTAAGTCTGTGTTAGGTCTGGGTTATGCCCGCATCTTGCTCATGATTTTGCCTTCTTCGCATACTTGTTGGCCAGATCCTGGGTTTTTTTCGTGTTTGAATCACGTAGTAATGTGGTAATACACTGAAGCAGTCAATTAAACCTGGTTTCGATCAATATTTTAGAGGATAACGCCGGTTAGGTCTGGGTTAGGTCTGGGATATGCGCGCATCTGGCTTATACTTTCGCCTTTTTCGCAAACTTGTTGGCCAGATCCTGGATTTTTTCCGTGTTTGAATCACGTAGTAATGTTGTACCACACTGTGGCAGTCAATTAAACCTGGATTCGGACATTATTTTAGAGGATAACACCGGTTAGGTCTGGGTTAGGTCTGGGTTATGCCCGCATCTGGCTCATGATTTTGCCTTCTTCGCATACTTGTTGGCCAGATCCTGGGTTTTTTTCGTGTTTGAATCACGTAGTAATGTGGTAATACACTGAAGCAGTCAATAAAACCTGGTTTCGATTAATATTTTAGAGGATAACACCGGTTTGGTCTGGGTTAGGTCTGGGTTATGCCCGCATCTGGCTCATGATTTTGCCTTCTTCGCATACTTGTTGGCCAGATCCTGGGTTTTTTTCGTGTTTGAATCACGTAGTAATGTGGTAACACACTGAAGCAGTCAATTAAAGTTGGTTTCGATCAATATTTTAGAGGATAACGCCGGTTAGGTCTGGGTTAGGTCTGGGAAATGCGCGCATCTGGCTTATACTTTCGCCTTCTTCGCATACTTGTTGGTCAGATCCTGGGTTTTTTTCGTGTTTGAATCACGTAGGAATGTGGTAACACACTGAAGCAGTCAATTAAACCAGGTTTCGATCAATATTTTAGAGGATAACACCGGTTAGGTCTGGGTTAGGTCCGGGATATGCCCGCATCTGGCTCATGATTTTGCCTTCTTCGCATACTTGTTGGCCAGATCCTGGGTTTTTTTCGTGTTTGAATGACGTAGTAATGTGGCAACACACTGAAGCTGTCAATTAAACCTGGTTTCGATCAATATTTTAGAGGATAACACCGGTTAGGTCTGGGTTAGGTCTGGGTTATGCCCGCATCTGGCTCATGATTTTGCCTTCTTCGCATACTTGTTGGCCAGATCCTGGGTATTTTCCGTGTTTGAATCACATAGTAATGTGGTAACACACTGAAGCAGTCAATTAAACCTGGTTTCGATCAATATTTTAGAGGATAACACCGGTTAGGTCTGGGTTAGGTCTGGGATTTGCGCGCATCTGGCTTATACTTTCGCCTTTTTCGCAAATTTGTTGGCCAGATCCCGGGTTTTTTCCGTGTTTGAATCACGTAGTAATGTGGTAACACACTGAAGCTGTCAATTAAACCTTGTTTCAATCAATATTTCAGAGGATAACACCGGTTAGGTCTGGGTTAGGTCTGGGAAATGCGCGGATCTGGCTTATACTTACGCCTTCTTCGCATGCTTGTTGGTCAGATCCTGGGTTTTTTTCGTGTTTGAATCACGTAGGAATGTGGTAACACACTGAAGCAGTCAATTAAACCTGGTTTCGATCAATATTTTAGAGGATAACACCGGTTAGGTCTGGGTTAGGTCTGGGATATGCGCGCATCTGGCTTATACTTTCGCCTTTTTCGCAAACTTGATGGCTGGATTCTGGGTTTTTTTCGGGTTTGAATAACGCAGTAATGTGGTACCACACTGAAGCAGTCAATTAAACCTGGTTTCGATCAATATTTTAGAGGATAACACCGGTTGGGTCTGGAATAGGTCCGGGATATGCCCGCATCTGGCTCATGATTTTGCCTTCTTCGCATACTTGTTGGCCAGATCCTGGGTTTTTTTCGTGGTTGAATCACGTAGTAATGTGGTAACACACTGAAGCAGTCAATTAAACCTGGTGTCGATCAATATTTTAGAGGATAACACCGGTTAGGTCTGGGTTAGGTCTGGGATTTGCGCGCATCTGGCTTATACTTTCGCCTTTTTCGCAAACTTGTTGGCCAGATCCTGGGTATTTTCCGTGTTTGAATCACGTAGTAATGTGGTAATACACTGAAGCGGTCAATTAAACCAGGTTTCGATCAATATTTTAGAGGATAACACCGGTTAGGTCTGGGTTAGGTCTGGGATATGCGCGCATCTGGCTTATACTTTCGCCTTCTTCGCATACTTCTTGGCCAGATCCTGGGTTTTTTTCGTGTTTGAATCACGTAGGAATGTGGTAACACACTGAAGCAGTCAATTAAACCTGGTTTCGATCAATATTTTAGAGGATAACACCGGTTAGGTCTGGGTTAGGTCCCGGATATGCCCGCATCTGGCCCATGATTTTGCCTTCTTCGCATACTTGTTGGCCAGATCCTGGGTTTTTGTCGTGTTTGAATCACGTAGTAATGTGGTAACACACTGAAGCTGTCAATTAAACCTGGTTTCGATCAATATTTTAGAGGATAACACCGGTTAGGTCTGGGTTGGGTCTGGGTTATGCCCGCATCTGGCTCATGATTTTGCCTTCTTCGCATACTTGTTGGCCAGATCCTGGGTTTTTTTCGTGTTTGAATCACGTAGTAATGTGGTAATACACTGAAGCAGTCAATTAAACCTGGTTTCGATCAATATTTTAGAGGATAACACCGGTTAGGTCTGGGTTAGGTCTGGGTTATGCCCGCATCTGGCTCATGATTTTGCCTTCTTCGCATACTTGTTGGCCAGATCCTGGGTTTTTTTCGTGTTTGAATCACGTAGTAATGTGGTAACACACTGAAGCAGTCAATTAAACCTGGTTTCGATCAATATTTTAGAGGATAACACCGGTTAGGTCTGGGTTAGGTCTGGGTTATGCCCGCATCTGGCTCATGATTTTGCCTTCATCGCATACTTGTTGGCCAGAACCTGGGTTTTTTCCATGTTTGAATCACGTAGTAATGTGGTAACACACTGAAGCAGTCAATTAAACCTGGTTTCGATCAATATTTCAGAGGATAGCACCGGTTAGGTCTGGGTTAGGTCCGGGATATGCCCGTATCTGGCTCATGATTTTGCCTTCTTCGCATACTTGTTTGCCGGATCCTGGGTTTTTTTCGTGTTTGAATCACGTAGTAATGCGGTAACAAACTGAAGCAGTCAATAAAACCTGGTTTCGATCAATATTTTAGAGGATAACACCGGTTAGGTCTGGGTTCGGTCCGGGATATGCCCGCATCTGGCTCATGATTTTGCCTTCTTCGCATACTTGTTGGCCAGATCCTGGGTTTTTTCCGTGTTTGAATCACGTAGTAATGTGGTAACACACTGAAGCTGTCAATTAAACCTGGTTTCGATCAATATTTTAGAGGATAACACCGGTTAGGTCTGGGTTAGGTCTGGATTATGCCCGCATCTGGCTCATGATTTTGCCTTCTTCGCATACTTGTTGGCCAGATCTTGGGTTTTTTTCGTGTTTGAATCACGTAGTAATGTGGTAACACACTGAAGCAGTCAATTAAACCTGGTTTCGATCAATATTTTAGAGGATAACACCGGTTAGGTCTGGGTTAGGTCTGGGTTATGCCCGCATCTGGCTCATGATTTTGCCTTCATCGCATACTTGTTGGCCAGAACCTGGGTTTTTTTCGTGTTTGAATCACGTAGTAATGTGGTAACACACTGAAGCAGTCAATTAAACCTGGTTTCGATCAATATTTTAGAGGATAACACCGGTTAGGTCTGGGTTAGGTCTGGGTTATGCCCGCATCTGGCTCATGATTTTGCCTTCTTCGCATACTTGTTGGCCAGATCCTGGGTTTTTTTCGTGTTTAAATCACGTAGTAATGTGGTAACACACTGAAGCTGTCAATTAAACCTGGTTTCGATCAATATTTTAGAGTATAACACCGGTTAGGTCTGTGTTAGGTCTGGGATATGCGCGCATCTGGCTTATACTTTCACCTTTTTCGCAAACTTGTTGGCCAGATCCTGGGTTTTTTCCGTGTTTGATCACGTAGTAATGTGGTACCACACTGAAGCAGTCAATAAAACCTGGTTTCGATCAATATTTTAGAGGATAACACCGGTTAGGTCTGGGTTAGGTCTGGGATTTGCGCGCATCTGGCTTATACTTTCGCCTTTTTCGCAAACTTGTTGGCCAGATCCTGGGTATTTTCCGTGTTTGAATCACGTAGTAATGTGGTAACACACTGAAGCAGTCAATTAAACCTGGTTTCTATCAATATTTTAGAGGATAACACCGGTTAGGTCTGGGTTAGGTCAGGGATATGCCCGCATCTGGCTCATGATTTTGCCTTCTTCGCATACTTGTTGTCCAGATCTTGGGTTTTTTTCGTGTTTGAATCACGTAGTAATGTGGTAACACACTGAAGCAGTCAATTAAACCTGGTTTCTATCAATATTTTAGAGGATAACACCGGTTAGGTCTGGGTTAGGTCCGGGATATGCCCGCATCTGGCTCATGATTTTGCCTTCTTCGCATACTTGTTGGCCAGATCCTGGGTTTTTTTCGTGATTGAATCACGTAGTAATGTGGTAACACACTGAAGCTGTCAATTAAACCTGGTTTCGATCAATATTTTAGAGGATAACACCGGTTAGGTCTGGGTTACGTCTGGGAAATGCGCGCATCTGGCTTATTCTTTCGCCTTCTTCGCAAACTTCTTGACCAGATCCTGGGTTTTTTTCGTGTTTGAATCACGTAGGAATGTGGTAACACACTGAAGCAGTCAATTAAACCTGGTTTCGATCAATATTTTAGAGGATAACACCGGTTAGGTCTGGGTTAGGACTGGGATATGCGCGCAACTGGCTTATACTTTCACCTTTTTCGCAAACTTGTTGGCCAGATCCTGGGTTTTTTTCGTGTTTGAATCACGTAGGAATGTGGTAACACACTGAAGCAGTCAATTAAACCTGGTTTCTATCAATATTTTAGAGGATAACACCGGTTAGGACTGGGTTAGGTCCGGGATATGCCCGCATCTGGCTCATGATTTTGCCTTCTTCGCATACTTGTTGGCCAGATCCTGGGTTTTTTTCGTGTTTGAATCACGTAGTAATGTGGTAACACACTGAAGCAGTCAATTAAACTTGGTTTCGATCAATATTTTAGAGGATAACACCGGTTAGGTCTGGGTTAGGTCTGGGATATGCGCGCATCTGGCATATACTTTCACCTTTTTCGCTAACTTGTTGGCCAGATCCTGGGTGTTTTCCGTGTTTGAATCACGTAGTAATGTGGTAACACACTGAAGCAGTCAATTAAACCTGGTTTCGATCAATATTTCAGAGGATAACACCGGTTAGGTCTGGGTTAGGTCTGGGAAATGCGCGCGTCTGGCTTATACTTTCGCCTTTTTCGCAAACTTGTTGGCCAGATCCTGGATTTTTTCCGTGTTTGAATCACGTAGTAATGTTGTACCACACTGAGGCAGTCAATTAAACCTGGATTCGGACATAATTTTAGAGGATAACACCGGTTAGGTCTGGGTTAGGTCCGGGATATGCCCGCATCTGGCTCATGATTTTGCCTTCTTCGCATTCTTGTTGGCCAGATCCTGGGTTTTTTTCGTGTTTGAATCACGTAGTAATGTGGTAACACACTGAAGCTGTCAATTAAACCTGGTTTCGATCAATATTTTAGAGGATAACACCGGTTAGGTCTGGGTTAGGTCTGGGATATGCGCGCAACTGGCTTATACTTTCACCTTTTTCGCAAACTTGTTGGCCAGATCCTGGGTTTTTTTTCGTGTTTGAATCACGTAGGAATGTGGTAACACACTGAAGCAGTCAATTAAACCTGGTTTCTATCAATATTTTAGAGGATAACACCGGTTAGGACTGGGTTAGGTCCGGGATATGCCCGCATCTGGCTCATGATTTTGCCTTCTTCGCATACTTGTTGGCCAGATCCTGGGTTTTTTTCGTGTTTGAATCACGTAGTAATGTGGTAACACACTGAAGCTGTCAATTAAACCTGGTATCGATCAATATTTTAGAGGATAACACCGGTTAGGTCTGGGTTAGGTCTGGGATATGCGCGCATCTGGCATATACTTTCACCTTTTTCGCAAACTTGTTGGCCAGATCCTGGGTGTTTTCCGTGTTTGAATCACGTAGTAATGTGGTAACACACTGAAGCAGTCAATTAAACCTGGTTTCGATCAATATTTCAGAGGATAACACCGGTTAGGTCTGGGTTAGGTCTGGGTTATTCCCGCATCTGGCTCATGATTTTGCCTTCTTCGCAAACTTGTTGGCCAGATCCTGGGTGTTTTCCGTGTTTGAATCACGTAGTAATGTGGTAACACACTGAAGCAGTCAATTAAACCTGGTTTCGATCAATATTTCAGAGGATAACACCGGTTAGGTCTGGGTTAGGTCTGGGTTATGCCCGCATCTGGCTCATGATTTTGTCTTCTTCGCATACTTGTTGGCCAGATCCTGGGTTTTTTCCGTGTCTGAATCACGTAGTAATGTGGTAACACACTGAAGCTGTCAATTAAACCTGGTTTCGATCAATATTTTAGAGGATAACACCGGTTAGGTCTGGGATAGGTCCGGGATATGCCCGCATCTGGCTCATGAATTTGCCTTCTTCGCATACTTGTTGGCCAGATCCTGGGTTTTTTTCGTGTTTGAATCACTTAGTAATGTGGTAACACACTGAAGCAGTCAATTAAACCTGGTTTCGATCAATATTTCAGAGGATAACACCGGTTAGGTCTGGGTTAGGTCCGGGATATGCCCGCATCTGGCTCATGATTTTGCCTTCTTCGCATACTTGTTGGCCAGATCCTGGGTTTTTTTCGTGTTTGAATCACGTAGTAATGTGGTAACACACTGAAGCAGTCAATTAAACCTGGTTTCGATCAATATTTTAGAGGATAACACCGGTTAAGTCTGTGTTAGGTCTGGGTTATGCCCGCATCTTGCTCATGATTTTGCCTTCTTCGCATACTTGTTGGCCAGATCCTGGGTTTTTTTCGTGTTTGAATCACGTAGTAATGTGGTAACACACTGAAGCAGTCAATAAAACCTGGTTTCGATCAATATTGTAGAGGATAACACCGGTTAGGTCTGGGTTAGGTCTGGGATATGCGCGCATCTGGCATATACTTTCACCTTTTTCGCTAACTTGTTGGCCAGATCCTGGGTGTTTTCCGTGTTTGAATCACGTAGTAATGTGGTAACACACTGAAGCAGTCAATTAAACCTGGTTTCGATCAATATTTCAGAGGATAACACCGGTTAGGTCTGGGTTAGGTCTGGGATATGCGCGCGTCTGGCTTATACTTTCGCCTTTTTCGCAAACTTGTTGGCCAGATCCTGGATTTTTTCCGTGTTTGAATCACGTAGTAATGTTGTACCACACTGAGGCAGTCAATTAAACCTGGATTCGGACATAATTTTAGAGGATAACACCGGTTAGGTCTGGGTTAGGTCCGGGATATGCCCGCATCTGGCTCATGATTTTGCCTTCTTCGCATACTTGTTGGCCAGATCCTGGGTTTTTTTCGTGTTTGAATCACGTAGTAATGTGGTAACACACTGAAGCTGTCAATTAAACCTGGTTTCGATCAATATTTTAGAGGATAACACCGGTTAGGTCTGGGTTAGGTCTGGGTTATGCCCGCATCTGGCTCATGATATTGCCTTCTTCGCATACTTGTTGGCCAGATCCTGGGTTTTTTTCGTGTTTGAATCACGTAGTAATGTGGTAATACACTGAAGCAGTCAATTAAACCTGGTTTCGATCAATATTTTAGAGGATAACACCGGTTAGGTCTGGGTTAGGTCTGGGATTTGCGCGCATCTGGCTTATACTTTCGCCTTTTTCGCAAACTTGTTGGCCAGATCCTGGGTATTTTCCGTGTTTGAATCACGTAGTAATGTGGTAACACACTGAAGCAGTCAATTAAACCTGGTTTCTATCAATATTTTAGAGGATAACACCGGTTAGGTCTGGGTTAGGTCCGGGATATGCCCGCATCTGGCTCATGATTTTGCCTTCTTCGCATACTTGTTGTCCAGATCTTGGGTTTTTTTCGTGTTTGAATCACGTAGTAATGTGGTAACACACTGAAGCAGTCAATTAAACCTGGTTTCTATCAATATTTTAGAGGATAACACCGGTTAGGTCTGGGTTAGGTCCGGGATATGCCCGCATCTGGCTCATGATTTTGCCTTCTTCGCATACTTGTTGGCCAGATCCTGGGTTTTTTTCGTGATTGAATCACGTAGTAATGTGGTAACACACTGAAGCTGTCAATTAAACCTGGTTTCGATCAATATTTTAGAGGATAACACCGGTTAGGTCTGGGTTACGTCTGGGAAATGCGCGCATCTGGCTTATTCTTTCGCCTTCTTCGCAAACTTCTTGACCAGATCCTGGGTTTTTTTCGTGTTTGAATCACGTAGGAATGTGGTAACACACTGAAGCAGTCAATTAAACCTGGTTTCGATCAATATTTTAGAGGATAACACCGGTTAGGTCTGGGTTAGGACTGGGATATGCGCGCAACTGGCTTATACTTTCACCTTTTTCGCAAACTTGTTGGCCAGATCCTGGGTTTTTTTCGTGTTTGAATCACGTAGGAATGTGGTAACACACTGAAGCAGTCAATTAAACCTGGTTTCTATCAATATTTTAGAGGATAACACCGGTTAGGACTGGGTTAGGTCCGGGATATGCCCGCATCTGGCTCATGATTTTGCCTTCTTCGCATACTTGTTGGCCAGATCCTGGGTTTTTTTCGTGTTTGAATCACGTAGTAATGTGGTAACACACTGAAGCAGTCAATTAAACCTGGTTTCGATCAATATTTTAGAGGATAACACCGGTTAGGTCTGGGTTAGGTCTGGGATATGCGCGCATCTGGCATATACTTTCACCTTTTTCGCTAACTTGTTGGCCAGATCCTGGGTGTTTTCCGTGTTTGAATCACGTAGTAATGTGGTAACACACTGAAGCAGTCAATTAAACCTGGTTTCGATCAATATTTCAGAGGATAACACCGGTTAGGTCTGGGTTAGGTCTGGGATATGCGCGCGTCTGGCTTATACTTTCGCCTTTTTCGCAAACTTGTTGGCCAGATCCTGGATTTTTTCCGTGTTTGAATCACGTAGTAATGTTGTTCCACACTGAGGCAGTCAATTAAACCTGGATTCGGACATAATTTTAGAGGATAACACCGGTTAGGTCTGGGTTAGGTCCGGGATATGCCCGCATCTGGCTCATGATTTTGCCTTCTTCGCATACTTGTTGGCCAGATCCTGGGTTTTTTTCGTGTTTGAATCACGTAGTAATGTGGTAGCACACTGAAGCTGTCAATTAAACCTGGTTTCGATCAATATTTTAGAGGATAACACCGGTTAGGTCTGGGTTAGGTCTGGGTTATGCCCGCATCTGGCTCATGATATTGCCTTCTTCGCATACTTGTTGGCCAGATCCTGGGGTTTTTTCGTGTTTGAATCACGTAGTAATGTGGTAATACACTGAAGCAGTCAATTAAACCTGGTTTCGATCAATATTTTAGAGGATAACACCGGTTAGGTCTGGGTTAGGTCTGGGTTATGCCCGCATCTGGCTCATGATTTTGCCTTCTTCGCATACTTTTTGGCCAGATCCTGGGTTTTTTTCGTGTTTGAATCACGTAGTAATGTGGTAACACACTGAAGCAGTCAATTAAACCTGGTTTCGATCAATATTTCAGAGGATAACACCGGTTAGGTCTGGGTTAGGTCTGGGAAATGCGCGCATCTGGCTTATACTTTCGCCTTTTTCGCAAACTTGTTGGCCAGATCGTGGGTATTTTCCGTGTTTGAATCACGTAGTAATGTGGTAACACACTGAAGCAGTCAATTAAACCTGGTTTCGATCAATATTTTAGAGGATAACACCGGTTAGGTCTGGGTTAGGTCCGGGATATGCCCGCATCTGGCTCATGATTTTGCCTTCTTCGCATACTTGTTGGCCAGATCCTGGGTTTTTTTCGTGTTTGAATCACGTAGTAATGTGGTAACACACTGAAGCTGTCAATTAAACCTGGTTTCGATCAATATTTTAGAGGATAACACCGGTTAGGTCTGGGTTAGGTCTGGGATATGCGCGCATCTGGCATATACTTTCACCTTTTTCGCAAACTTGTTGGCCAGATCCTGGGTGTTTTCCGTGTTTGAATCACGTAGTAATGTGGTAACACACTGAAGCAGTCAATTAAACCTGGTTTCGATCAATATTTCAGAGGATAACACCGGTTAGGTCTGGGTTAGGTCTGGGTTATGCCCGCATCTGGCTCATGATTTTGCCTTCTTCGCAAACTTGTTGGCCAGATCCTGGGTGTTTTCCGTGTTTGAATCACGTAGTAATGTGGTAACACACTGAAGCAGTCAATTAAACCTGGTTTCGATCAATATTTCAGAGGATAACACCGGTTAGGTCTGGGTTAGGTCTGGGTTATGCCCGCATCTGGCTCATGATTTTGTCTTCTTCGCATACTTGTTGGCCAGATCCTGGGTTTTTTCCGTGTTTGAATCACGTAGTAATGTGGTAACACTCTGAAGCTGTCAATTAAACCTGGTTTCGATCAATATTTTAGAGGATAACACCGGTTAGGTCTGGGATAGGTCCGGGATATGCCCGCATCTGGCTCATGAATTTGCCTTCTTCGCATACTTGTTGGCCAGATCCTGGGTTTTTTTCGTGTTTGAATCACTTAGTAATGTGGTAACACACTGAAGCAGTCAATTAAACCTGGTTTCGATCAATATTTCAGAGGATAACACCGGTTAGGTCTGGGTTAGGTCCGGGATATGCCCGCATCTGGCTCATGATTTTGCCTTCTTCGCATACTTGTTGGCCAGATCCTGGGTTTTTTTCGTGTTTGAATCACGTAGTAATGTGGTAACACACTGAAGCAGTCAATTAAACCTGGTTTCGATCAATATTTTAGAGGATAACACCGGTTAAGTCTGTGTTAGGTCTGGGTTATGCCCGCATCTTGCTCATGATTTTGCCTTCTTCGCATACTTGTTGGCCAGATCCTGGGTTTTTTTCGTGTTTGAATCACGTAGTAATGTGGTAACACACTGAAGCAGTCAATAAAACCTGGTTTCGATCAATATTTTAGAGGATAACACCGGTTAGGTCTGGGTTAGGTCTGGGATATGCGCGCATCTGGCATATACTTTCACCTTTTTCGCTAACTTGTTGGCCAGATCCTGGGTGTTTTCCGTGTTTGAATCACGTAGTAATGTGGTAACACACTGAAGCAGTCAATTAAACCTGGTTTCGATCAATATTTCAGAGGATAACACCGGTTAGGTCTGGGTTAGGTCTGGGATATGCGCGCGTCTGGCTTATACTTTCGCCTTTTTCGCAAACTTGTTGGCCAGATCCTGGATTTTTTCCGTGTTTGAATCACGTAGTAATGTTGTACCACACTGAGGCAGTCAATTAAACCTGGATTCGGACATAATTTTAGAGGATAACACCGGTTAGGTCTGGGTTAGGTCCGGGATATGCCCGCATCTGGCTCATGATTTTGCCTTCTTCGCATACTTGTTGGCCAGATCCTGGGTTTTTTTCGTGTTTGAATCACGTAGTAATGTGGTAACACACTGAAGCTGTCAATTAAACCTGGTTTCGATCAATATTTTAGAGGATAACACCGGTTAGGTCTGGGTTAGGTCTGGGTTATGCCCGCATCTGGCTCATGATATTGCCTTCTTCGCATACTTGTTGGCCAGATCCTGGGTTTTTTTCGTGTTTGAATCACGTAGTAATGTGGTAATACACTGAAGCAGTCAATTAAACCTGGTTTCGATCAATATTTTAGAGGATAACACCGGTTAGGTCTGGGTTAGGTCTGGGTTATGCCCGCATCTGGCTCATGATTTTGCCTTCTTCGCATACTTGTTGGCCAGATCCTGGGTTTTTTTCGTGTTTGAATCACGTAGTAATGTGGTAACACACTGAAGCAGTCAATTAAACCTGGTTTCGATCAATATTTCAGAGGATTACACCGGTTAGGTCTGGGTTAGGTCTGGGAAATGCGCGCATCTGGCTTATACTTTCGCCTTTTTCGCAAACTTGTTGGCCAGATCGTGGGTATTTTCCGTGTTTGAATCACGTAGTAATGTGGTAACACACTGAAGCAGTCAATTAAACCTGGTTTTGATCAATATTTTAGAGGATAACACCGGTTAGGTCTGGGTTAGGTCCGGGATATGCCCGCATCTGGCTCATGATTTTGCCTTCTTCGCATACTTGTTGGCCAGATCCTGGGTTTTTTTCGTGTTTGAATCACGTAGTAATGTGGTAACACACTGAAGCTGTCAATTAAACCTGGTTTCGATCAATATTTTAGAGGATAACACCGGTTAGGTCTGGGTTAGGTCTGGGATATGCGCGCAACTGGCTTATACTTTCACCTTTTTCGCAAACTTGTTGGCCAGATCCTGGGTTTTTTTCGTGTTTGAATCACGTAGGAATGTGGTAACACACTGAAGCAGTCAATTAAACCTGGTTTCTATCAATATTTTAGAGGATAACACCGGTTAGGACTGGGTTAGGTCCGGGATATGCCCGCATCTGGCTCATGATTTTGCCTTCTTCGCATACTTGTTGGCCAGATCCTGGGTTTTTTTCGTGTTTGAATCACGTAGTAATGTGGTAACACACTGAAGCTGTCAATTAAACCTGGTTTCGATCAATATTTTAGAGGATAACACCGGTTAGGTCTGGGTTAGGTCTGGGATATGCGCGCATCTGGCATATACTTTCACCTTTTTCGCAAACTTGTTGGCCAGATCCTGGGTGTTTTCCGTGTTTGAATCACGTAGTAATGTGGTAACACACTGAAGCAGTCAATTAAACCTGGTTTCGATCAATATTTCAGAGGATAACACCGGTTAGGTCTGGGTTAGGTCTGGGTTATGCCCGCATCTGGCTCATGATTTTGCCTTCTTCGCAAACTTGTTGGCCAGATCCTGGGTGTTTTCCGTGTTTGAATCACGTAGTAATGTGGTAACACACTGAAGCAGTCAATTAAACCTGGTTTCGATCAATATTTCAGAGGATAACACCGGTTAGGTCTGGGTTAGGTCTGGGTTATGCCCGCATCTGGCTCATGATTTTGTCTTCTTCGCATACTTGTTGGCCAGATCCTGGGTTTTTTCCGTGTTTGAATCACGTAGTAATGTGGTAACACACTGAAGCTGTCAATTAAACCTGGTTTCGATCAATATTTTAGAGGATAACACCGGTTAGGTCTGGGATAGGTCCGGGATATGCCCGCATCTGGCTCATGAATTTGCCTTCTTCGCATACTTGTTGGCCAGATCCTGGGTTTTTTTCGTGTTTGAATCACTTAGTAATGTGGTAACACACTGAAGCAGTCAATTAAAACTGGTTTCGATCAATATTTCAGGGGATAACTCCGGTTAGGTCTGGGTTAGGTCCGGGATATGCCCGCATCTGGCTCATGATTTTGCCTTCTTCGCATACTTGTTGGCCAGATCCTGGGTTTTTTTCGTGTTTGAATCACGTAGTAATGTGGTAACACACTGAAGCAGTCAATTAAACCTGGTTTCGATCAATATTTTAGAGGATAACACCGGTTAAGTCTGTGTTAGGTCTGGGTTATGCCCGCATCTTGCTCATGATTTTGCCTTCTTCGCATACTTGTTGGCCAGATCCTGGGTTTTTTTCGTGTTTGAATCACGTAGTAATGTGGTAACACACTGAAGCAGTCAATAAAACCTGGTTTCGATCAATATTTTAGAGGATAACACCGGTTAGGTCTGGGTTGGGTCCAGGATATGCCCGCATCTGGCTCATGATTTTGCCTTCTTCGCAAACTTGTTGGCCAGATCCTGGGTATTTTACGTGTTTGAAACACATAGTAATGTGGTAACACACTGAAGCAGTCAATTAAACCTGGTTTCGATCAATATTTTAGAGGATAACACCGGTTAGGTCTGGGTTAGGTCTGGGATTTGCGCGCATCTGGCTTATACTTTCACCTTTTTCGCAAACTTGTTGGCCAGATCCCGGGTATTTTCCGTGTTTGAATCACGTAGTAATGTGGTAACACACTGAAGCAGTCAATTAAACCTGGTTTCAATCAATATTTCAGAGGATAACACCGGTTAGGTCTGGGTTAGGTCTGGGAAATGCGCGGATCTGGCTTATACTTACGCCTTCTTCGCATGCTTGTTGGTCAGATCCTGGGTTTTTTTCGTGTTTGAATCACGTAGGAATGTGGTAACACACTGAAGCAGTCAATTAAACCTGGTTTCGATCAATATTTTAGAGGATAACACCGTGTAGGTCTGGGTTAGGTCTGGGATATGCGCGCATCTGGCTTATACTTTCGCCTTTTTCGCAAACTTGATGGCTAGATTCTGGGTTTTTTTCGGGTTTGAATAACGCAGTAATGTGGTACCACACTGAAGCAGTCAATTAAACCTGGTTTCGATCAATATTTTAGAGGATAACACCGGTTGGGTCTGGGATAGGTCCGGGATATGCCCGCATCTGGCTCATGATTTTGCCTTCTTCGCATACTTGTTGGCCAGATCCTGTGTTTTTTTCGTGGTTGAATCACGTAGTAATGTGGTAACACACTGAAGCAGTCAATTAAAGCTGGTTTCGATCAATATTTTAGAGGATAACACCGGTTAGGTCTGGGATAGGTCCGGGATATGCCCGCATCTAGCTCATGATTTTGCCTTCTTCGCATACTTGTTGGCCAGATCCTGGGGTTTCTTAGTGTTTGAATCACGTAGTAATGTGGTAACACACTGAAGCAGTCAATTAAACCTGGTTTCGATCAATATTTTAGAGGATAACACCGGTTAGGTCTGGGATAGGTCCGGGATATGCCCGCATCTGGCTCATGATTTTGCCTTCTTCGCATACTTGATGGCTAGATCCTGGGTTCTTTTCGGGTTTGAATAACGCAGTAATGTGGTACCACACTGAAGCAGTCAATTAAACCTGGTTTCGATCAATATTTTAGAGGATAACGCCGGTTAGGTCTGGGTTAGGTCTGGGAAATGCGCGCATCTGGCTTATACTTTCGCCTTCTTCGCATACTTGTTGGTCAGATCCTGGGTTTTTTTCGTGTTTAAATCACGTAGGAATGTGGTAACACACTGAAGCAGTCAATTAAACCTGGTTTCGATCAATATTTTAGAGGATAACACCGGTTAGGTCTGGGTTAGGTCCGGGATATGCCCGCATCTGGCTTATACTTTCGCCTTTTTCGCAAACTTGATGGCTAGATCCTGGGTTCATTTCGGGTTTGAATAACGCAGTAATGTGGTACCACACTGAAGCAGTCAATTAAACCTGGTTTCGATCAATATTTTAGAGGATAACGCCGGTTAGGTCTGGGTTAGGTCTGGGAAATGCGCGCATCTGGCTTATACTTTCGCCTTCTTCGCATACTTGTTGGTCAGATCCTGGGTTTTTTTCGTGTTTAAATCACGTAGGAATGTGGTAACACACTGAAGCAGTCAATTAAACCTGGTTTCGATCAATATCTTAGAGGATAACACCGGTTAGGTCTGGGTTAGGTCTGGGATATGCGCGCATCTGGCTTATACTTTCGCCTTTTTCGCAAACTTGTTGGCCAGATCCTGGATTTTTTCCGTGTTTGAATCACGTAGTAATGTTGTACCACACTGAGGCAGTCAATTAAACCTGGATTCGGACATTATTTTAGAGGATAACACCGGTTAGGTCTGGGTTAGGTCTGGGTTATGCCCGCATCTGGCTCATGATTTTGCCTTCTTCGCATACTTGTTGGCCAGATCCTGGGTTTTTTTCGTGTTTGAATCATGTAGTAATGTGGTAACACACAGAAGCAGTCAATTAAACCTGGTTTCGATCAATATTTTAGAGGATAACACCGGTTAGGTCTGGGTTAGGTCTGGGTTATGCCCGCATCTGGCTCATGATTTTGCCTTCTTCGCATACTTGTTGCCCAGATCCTGGGTTTTTTTCGTGTTTGAATCACGTAGTAATGTGGTAATACACTGAAGCAGTCAATTAAACCTGGTTTCGATCAATATTTTAGAGGATAACACCGGTTAGGTCTGGGTTAGGTCTGGGTTATGCCCGCATCTGGCTCATGATTTTGCCTTCTTCGCATACTTGTTGGCCAGATCCTGGGTTTTTTTCGTGTTTGAATCACGTAGTAATGTGGTAACACACTGAAGCAGTCAATTAAACCTGGTTTCGATCAATATTTTAGAGGATAACACCGGTTAGGTCTGGGTTAGGTCTGGGTTATGCCCGCATCTGGCTCATGATTTTGCCTTCTTCGCATACTTGTTGGCCAGATCCTGGGTTTTTTTCGTGTTTGAATCACGTAGTAATGTGGTAACACACTGAAGCAGTCAATTAAACCTGGTTTCGATCAATATTTTAGAGGATAACACCGGTTAGGTCTGGGTTAGGTCTGGGTTATGCCCGCATCTGGCTCATGATTTTGCCTTCTTCGCATACTTGTTGGCCAGATCCTGGGTTTTTTTCGTGTTTGAATCACGTAGTAATGTGGTAACACACTGAAGCAGTCAATTAAACCTGGCTTCGATCAATATTTCAGAGGATAACACCGGTTAGGTCTGGATTAGGTCTGGGTTATGCCCGCATCTGGCTCATGATTTTGCCTTCTTCGCATACTTGTTGGCCAGATCCTGGGTTTTTTTCGTGTTTGAATCATGTAGTAATGTGGTGACACACTGAAGCAGTCAATTAAACCTGGTTTCGATCAATATTTTAGAGGATAACACCGGTTAGGTCTGGGTTAGGTCTGGGTTATGCCCGCATCTGGCTCATGATTTTGCCTTCTTCGCATACGTGTTGGCCACGTGTTGACGATAAAACTGTAAGATATAGGATGAATTAAGTTCCATGTCCCTAAAATTTTCCAAATCATAGATTTAAAAATGATTTAGATATTTAGATGATTTTAGTGTGGGTATTTATACAAGTATGTAAATCTCTATTTATGCATAACATGTTACCCCTAAATGGGCAAGTTAATGAATTATATAGATGTTAATTGTATAATAATAACCCTTTGTTCCTCATAAAAATTCATAACTGAATTGCTATCATTCTAAAAAAATCCATCCCAAAATATATTGTCAAAACTAGTAATAAATTATTTGAACAAGGTGATAACAGATTTGAAATATTTAATAAAATTTAAATACCAGAGATTGATAGTATTAATAAAAGATAATATTAATACTATTTTGACACTGTTATTTGATTTTAATATTAATTATAGATACTTTGATTATTGATTTATTAAAACATAAAGTTAATGAAGTCCCAGTAGATTATAAATATTTTAAGGAGCATGAATTAGCATAGAATTTCATAAAAAATTTGATGAGTGATAGAAGTAACTTGAATAATCTGAATTTTGTAGCTTTTACTATATCTTTGGATATGGAATCACAGATTCATTTTATTAATAAAAATAGAGATAGTACTGATGATTTACTCAGGCTCGTTAAAGTAAGTGGGCCAAGTGGGAAGAATATTAAGATAGATGGATAGATATTGGTAAAAGTATTCTTCTTGTCCTTATATAGGAAATCTTTAATATTACAAATAAACTCTTTCTGTAAAATCTTGAACTTATCATTATAATTTATAGAATTAAAGTCAACGCATCTAATAATGAAAGTGAACTGAAGTATTTTATAGACTTGTCAAGAACGTTTTTTGGTATATTCCTAGCAAACGACCCGTTCAACGATCGGGATGAGTTATACGTAATTCGATTCGTCTAATTCAGTATATTATTTCATTAGTATATGCATTTCATTATCTGCGGAAATTCGGTATTTTTACAAAGTAACTAAGTATTTTAAATATATTCTGACAGGTTCACAGGTGGAAACAAGTGACTGTCGTTACCTGTGTTCAAAATGCCAGCTAGTAAAATGCTAATTTGTTAACAATAACATTTGTTGAATGAAATTTCTGCTATTTCTGCAAATATCTCATTGAATAAATCACCATCTTTCTATTATATATACATTTACTAAATACATAATGGCTCAGGTATCCAATGAAGTTACTCTTATTGGAAATATAAAATATTGATAGTATTATATGTTAGAAAAAAGTGGTGTCTTCAATTTAATTCATGTAAGCATCAGTAATGAGATCTTGAAAATTGACGCTGTGATTAATTTTCAAATGGCCTCTGTGCCATTATTTCTACAACAAAATGTTGATTCATCAGTCTCTATCCACTCTACCCTTCCACAATTGCTGCGCAGTATTTTTATTTAATGTTAGTTATATAATATATCACGACATTGCTCATAATTATATGTTAGCATATATGGTAATTTTAAAACAATATCTGTAACTGAGTTTGTTTTTAGAAAACCACGTTCTTTGCTTTTCAAATATCTTTATATAATGCAATGGCTTTTAAAAACTAAGGGTATAAACATCTCACCGTAAACCGTAAATAGTTTACATTTTAAAGATCCAGAAACAGGCGCTCATACGAATAAAACAGAAACTACGTGGAAGCATAGTAAACACTTTTTGCCTGAATATTGTCGGTTAGCATTTGCAGTTCCACACGTTTTTTAATATGTTTTTCTAACATATAATACAAAATAATAAATATTATATTTTCTATTTTCAGCAAAAAAGATAATTTCATTGGGTACTTAAGCCATTACGTGTTTTATAAACCTTCCAAGCAAGGAAAGGATGATTTATTTAATCAGTTCTTAAAAGAAATTTCAGAAATTTCATTTGATGATGATTGATTCTGTAAAAAATCAAAATATACCAGACTTAGATGATAATGAAATTTAATAATAAAAACAAGTTAAACCAACGTACTGCGTGCAATAGTAATTTACTATATATTGTAAACACTGTCAGCGGCGGGGAGACATTTTTTACTGTTGCTGCATGTACTGTCTACATACCTGGTTTTAATACTGTCCACCTGACCGACTCGTGGAAGTTCTATGCCTAAAAAAGTGATTTTTATGCATCATACAAATTCTTCTACAAATTCCCATTTGACAATGTAGAATAGATCCAATTAGATAAATTATTTATAATTTTTAAAATGAACATAGCAACGATTTAATGTTAATCATTACATTACCAATCTTTCCAGATATTAGTTTAAAACCATCACCAACTTTAATATCAACCGGGTTTTGTAGATTTTTGGATTCATAAAAGTACTCATCTGTGTTTATTATGTGATCTGAGCAACCACTATCTAGTAGCCATTTAATATTTCTACTTCTTCTATTTTGCTACTTTTCATTACTTCAACCTTGAATGAATTGTAATTTCTACTGTCATCTAGACTCGAATTTCCAGCCACTTTTCTATCGTGTCTATTTTGTATATGTTTGAAAAGGTTGCCTTTTGTAATAATTATTAAAGTTTTCTGGGCAGTAACGTTGGATGTGCCCTGACTTATTACACTGACTTAACATACCGCTTCAGTAGTCGTTGCACTGCTATGCTGATTATCCTTTGAATTGAGATACTTGTTCTGATTGCGTTGTACGTGTCGAAACCTATGACCTCTAGGATTTTTAGTTAAATTTGAACTAAAAGTGCGAGTGTAATTTCTGCTGTACTCAAAGTAGTAACTCTTACCGTTTCTCTTTTGATACTCTAACAGTAATTTAGATTTTACATACTCAACTGTTTTCTCCTTCGTTGGCAGTGCATCAATAATATCAACAATACGTGAGAAGTTAACGTTAATAACAGATAATTCAATTTATCCTCTTCATTCACAGTCTCACCAGTATTTTTGAGCCTATTTATATGCGTTTCAAATTCGTTAAAGAAGTCACTTGGATTTTCACCTTCTTTCATTTTTAATTCTAACAATCTTCTTTTACACAATAGCTTTACTGCACTGTTTTTAACTAGATAAATTTCGTCAAGCTTTGCAATCATATTTTTCGCAGTCGTTTCTGATATTATTAATTCTAACTGAGTGTTTGAAATACTGTTTACGATGTAACTTTTTGCTTTAATTCCCTTTTTTATTCCAATCTTCGACTCTTATTTCAGCCGGTCTTTCATCATGTAGAATAACCTCGTTACAGTCTTTCATTTCTAAAAATAAATTTAGCCTGAATTTCCAGTTCCATAAAATATTTGTAACATGAAATCGTCCTTTTTTTCACTTGCGTGCTTCTATCTTAGGTTATCTTCCTTTCACAACTAAATTTCTTTTCTTTACTGTTAACGAACAAACCACGGACCTCTGCTACCATGTTAAAATACTGTTTATATTATTTATTATAATGAATCTTGTTACAAAACAAACACACTTATTTTCCATTGTGAAAAGAAAACTTAAAAACTAAAAGAACATTCCTCGACGTGTGCTTCTCTCACAAACACACACACAAACACACACTCCTAAACACTAAAGAAACTAACGAATTTTAAGTCATATTTCTAACAATAACAGTAACAGTTTATAAAAAAATAACGAATTTCCACAGATGCATAGAAATGCATATCAATAATGTACTGAATTAGGCGAATCGAATAATGTATAACTCACCCCGATCCGTGAACGGGCCGTTTGCTAGGAATATAATTAATGTTCCATAACTTTTCAACAAAGTCTAAAATTTTTCCCAAGGGTTTTTGAATACCTATACACTGTATAGATATCCTGTTTCCTTCAACCGAACGACACGTGTCCCTAAAAAATATATTTATAAAGTAAGTCGGTCAAGTAGGAAGAATATTCAGATATTTAAGAATATGAATATATTGGTAAAAATATCCATTCCTCTTACCTTTATGTCCTGTGTATTGGATAATATAGATTTACATACTTTTACCGCTGAATTCGAAATTCTGAACTAAACATAGGTACAGGACTCGTCAAAACCGTTTTTCATTCTTTTTATAGTTTTATCTGTTTTCCAAAAAACAACCAATTAAATTAAGTTGCAAGAATGCAAAAGCGATAAAACTTACAGAGGCTTTAAATGTTTACTTAAGACTTTGCCTTTTGTAAAAACCGGCGATATTGACTGTGTGTGTGTGTGTGTGTGTGTGTGTGTGTGTGTAAATCGTCGTACGTTCGTGCCCGGTGCAGTAAAACACGTGCATCGATCTAGGTTACGTACGTTCCTCACGTGCCACTTTCTCAATCTATACTTTTAAATAAAAATTTTCGATGAGGTGCATTTGTAGCTATTACGTGTAGCATCATGAGCAAACTCTTAGAAAATCACTCCTACTCCTCGTTTGGACAGAATTTTTACTTTCATGATTTTAGCGAAAAGTCGTTTTCCTGCTCGGGGAACACATATGTACAGGGTGTTCGGCCACCCCTGGGAAAAATTTTAATGGGGGATTCTAGATGCCAAAATACGAAAATACAGACGAAAATCAAGAATACCAATTTGTTGATAGAGGCTACGTTAAAAAGTTATTAACAATTAAACTAAAAAATTTCAAATCGTCCTGGAAAAATTGTTATCGGTTGCGGGGGTCAATTACAATCATTTTTGGTGAATACACATACCTCCGAAATCTTACCCACTTTCGAGATAAAAGTTCGAGAATGTGTGAAATTTGTTCGATGGAAAAGAAAAATTTCAAATCGTTTTGGAAAAATTATCTTCGGTTGCGGGGGTTACTTACAACCATTTTGGGTGAATCGTCATACCCCCCTAATCATGCGCATTTTCGAGAAAGAAATTCAGTACGGGCGGAACTCCCCCTCAGGGGCTGCCAGCCTTTCAGCTGCAGTACGGGCTTAACGAACCCGGGGTACCCGAGTCATACACACACCGTAAGCCTCCTGTTGGTCGTCACAACGACCCATTCACAATTCCCTATTGGTTTTGTGAATGGTACGTGACGGCAGGAGGAACGGGGGTCTTGGCTTAACCGCCTGGGCCACGAGTATGGCGACTCTATAAAATCGCCCTCCAATCCTAAGCTATGGTGCGCGGCGATGGGATGCATGGTTGGGGGAGAAGGCCCAATCCCAAGCGACCACCTCCGGGGAACCTGCCGAACCCCCGGAGTATTAGGCTTACCCGGGTAAGGCGGCTCTGCCCGGGTGGACCTTTATTTCCGACCATCTCGTGGGACTATTATGGACACAGAAAACAAAATGGGGATGGGGCGGGTTTTGTCGGTTGGGGAGGACGGAGACGGGGTTGGGGTTAGGGTGGCGGCGCTCGCGCCCCACTCAGCGCCAGGTCCGGCTTCGTGGAGGGTGGAGGAGGACGACGAGACGGCGTCGGTCTCGTCCTTCTCCTCCAGCACGAGCCACATAGGCTCTAAGAGGAAGAGGACGGGGCAGGCCGTCGTCGAGGTGGGCGGGGCGATGAGCCCGTCGGTGAGGCTGAGTTGCCTCAGGGACGAGGTGACCGAGGAGATATCGGAGAGGATCTCCTCGTCCCTGAGGCGGGTGGAGAAAGTCGCCGCTGCCTGCGCCTTTAAGGGGCAGAAAAGCGGTGGCGCGGAGGCCCTGAAGGCCGCGGCGGAGGAAATGAGGGAGGCGGCGCGGGAGCTCAGAGGGCGGAACGCCCGTCTGCAGCTCCTGTTGGAGGAGGAGCGACAGGGGAGGAGGAGGGCAGAGGCGCTGTGGAACAGCGCGGCCCTCCCTCCCATCCTCCCTCCTCCTCCATCGCCGCGTCCCTCGGCGGAGGTAAATAAGCGGGGTGCGGCGGCAGTGGTGCGGGGCACCGCGGGCCCCTCCACCCGCACTCCGCCCGTGAAGAAGTCCCCGTCCTCCTCAGAAGACGATCTTCTGAGGAGGATTGGGGACATGATTGATGGCAAGCTGGCCGCCTTCCGGGAGGAGCTCCTCGCCGGAAGAGCGGTCAGCAGGAAGGCGGTGCCTCCCCGACCTGTTCCGGTACAGTCGGGGAAGGCAAAGAAGGGCGGAGTGAAGGCTCCGCCCAGCGTTGCGGCACCAGGGCCCCGGGTCGCGACCCCCAAGGGGGGTGGTGTACCCGTGGTCGCGTCCTCCACGGCACCCTCCCAAGGGGGGGTGGCGTGGAGTGAGGTGGTGGGGCGGAAGGCGAAGCGGGCGGCGAGGAAGGCCTCGCAACCGCAGCCTCCGCCTCCGCCGCCGGCGGCCAAGGTAAAGGCCGCGAAGGTCGGGAAGGCACGACCAGGTCGTCCCCCAAAAACGGCAGCGGTGACGCTGACCGTTGCGCAGGGGGGCGACCTGACCCTCGCGGAGGCGATGCGGCTCGCCAGGGAGAATATCTCCCTGGAAGAGCTGGGCATCGCCTCCGTGAGGGCGAAGAGGGCCGTGACCGGGGGTCTCTTGCTGGAGATCCCCGGTGCAGAAGGCGGCGCGAAGGCGGATCGTCTCGCCCAGAGGCTCCGGGAGCAGCTGGGCGAGCGAGGTGTCCGGGTCGCCCGGCCCACGAAGCGCACGGAGATGCGCGTTTGTGGGCTGGACGACTCGGTCAGCGCACAGGATGTGTCCCGTGCCCTTGCGAGGGCGGGGGACTGTCCTGTGGAGGACCTGCGGATCGGAGAGATCCGCAGGTCGCCCTCCGGCCTCGGGTCGGTGTGGGCCCGGTGCCCCCTCTCCGCCGCCCGTAAGGTGGCGGAATCCGGGAGGGTGTTGGTGGGGTGGGTTTCGGCGCGAGTGGAAATCCTCGCGCCGCGCCCGCTCCAGTGTCACCGCTGCCTCGAATTGGGGCACGTGAGGCAGTGGTGCACCTCGCCGGTGGACCGCAGCGGTCAGTGTTACCGCTGCGGTGCCAAAGAGCACCGTGCGAGCCAGTGCTCGGCGGCCCCCCACTGCCCGCTGTGTGCGGACATGGGGAGGCCAGCCGATCACAGGGTGGGGAGCAAGAAGTGCTCCCCCCCCCCCTCCCGGAAGGAGAGGAAGAGGCGGGCTGCACCGGCTCCGGTGCCGAGGGCGGTGGCATCGTCCTCCATGGAGGTGGACGGTGCTACGGGGACGGACGGCCGGGAGGAGGCTGGCGCGGCCATTAATTAATGCCGCCCCGCCTCCTCCTCCAGGCCAACCTCAACCACTGCCGCGCGGCACAGGACTTGATGTCCCAAGTCCTCGCGGAGTGGGGGGTTGGCCTGGCGGTCGCCGCCGAGCCGTACCGCGTCCCTGATCACCCTCATTGGGTGGGCGACGCGGACGGCTTGGTGGCGACGGTATGGGGAGGGGGCGACGGGTCCCCACCGTTCTCCTTGTTGGAGCGCGGTCGGGGATTCGTCGCCGTGGACTGGGGGGGAGTCGCTGTGGTGGGGTGCTACATTTCGCCCCGTAGCGGTCACGCTGCGTTCGAGCTGTACTTGGCCGAGGTCGCGGCATGCGTGCAGCGCTACGCGGCCCGGCCGGTGCTGGTCCTGGGGGATTTTAATGCCAAGTCGGTGGCTTGGGGATCCCCCAGGACCTCCGTTCGCGGCGGGATCCTGGGCGATTGGGCGGCGGAGCTCGACCTCCGGGTATTGAACCTGGGGTCGGAGCACACATGCGTGCGGCGATATGGGGGGTCCATCGTGGATGTTGGATTCGCGACCCCCAACGCCGTGCGCATGGTGTCGGGTTGGCACGTGGTCGCGGGGGCAGAGACACTCTCCGATCACCGGTACATCCGGATGGAGGTCTCTGCCGCCGTGAGTGCATCCCGACACGGCCGCCTGCGTGGCACCCCACCACGCCGCTGGGCGCTTCGGCGCCTGGACAAGGACGCCCTGATGGCAGCTGCCCTCGCTGCAACTTGGCCGCAGGGAGCGGCCGAGTTGCCGAGCATAGAGGAGGAGGTCGCCCGGCTCGGAGCATTGGTCGCGGGTATTTGCAACGCGGCGATGCCTCGGGTCGGGCGGGCTTCTCCTCGCCGGGCGGTGTACTGGTGGTCGGACGCGATCGCGGAGTTGCGAGACGCGACTGTCCGCGCCCGACGCCAGTGCACCCGCGCGCGCCGTCGTCAACGTACAGGCGACGGCGTGGCGCGAGCGAGGGCAGCTGATGACCTGTATGGAGCATACCGCGTGGCGCGGGTTGCTCTGCAGGTCGCCATCAAACGGGCCAAGACCCGGGCATGGAAGGAGCTCCTCCAGACCCTTGATGACGATCCATGGGGGCGCCCATATAAGGTGGTGCTGAATAAGCTCCGCCCGTGGGCGCCCCCCGTTACCGAGGGTCTTGACCCCCGGCTGCTGGAGGACGTGGTCAATACACTCTTCCCAATTGGGGAGAGGGGACCGCGTCCTCCGGCGGCGGCGGCTGTCCCAGTGGAGTGGACGGCCGAGCTGGGGGTCACGCAGGAGGAGCTGGCAGCGGCCATCAGACGGCTCGGGGTTCGTAACACGGCCCCGGGTCCGGATGGTGTGCCCGGCCGGGTTTGGGTCTTGACCCAGGGCGTCCTTGGGGCCGACCTCAGGCGGTTGTTCGACCGCTGCCTGAGGGACGGGCGATTCCCCCCCAGTTGGAAGGTGGCGAGGATGGTCCTCCTCCGGAAGGAGGGTCGGCCCGCGGAGTCTCCCTCCGCATACCGGCCCATTTGTCTCCTCGACGAGGTGGGCAAGCTCTTCGAGCGGGTGATTGCTGCCCGCCTCGTCGAGCACCTGTCGCGGGGTGATCCCGGTCTGGCCGACTGCCAGTTCGGTTTCCGGGGGGGCCGATCGACTATCGACGCGATAGGTCGTGTGAGGGCCCTCTCGGGGGCGGCCGTCTCCCGGGGAGGGGTGGCATTGGCTATATCCTTGGATATTGCTAATGCCTTTAACACCCTCCCCTGGGAAGAGATAAGGAGGGGACTCGAATATCATCGGGTCCCCTCTTGTCTCAGGGCGGTCGTCGGGGATTATCTCCGCGGCAGGTGGATCGAGTATCCGGGCCGGGATGGTGATATGCGGAGGGAGGTGTACTGCGGTGTTCCGCAGGGGTCGGTCCTCGGGCCACTCCTGTGGAACATCGCGTACGACTCGGTGTTGCGGGCCGGCCTCCCCGACGGCGTCAGCACGGTGTGTTATGTGGATGACACACTGGTGCTGGCCGTCGGGGCGCACTGGGGGAGGGCCATGCGTCGCGCGGAGGAGGGGTCGCAACGCGTCGTCAACCGGATCAGGGGGATGGGGTTGACGGTGGCGGTCCATAAGACCGAGGTGATTGCGTTTCATTCACCTCGGCAGGATCCGCCACCCCCTCTGATCCGGGTGGGTGGGGCTGACATCGAGGTGAAGCCCCAGATCAGGTATCTAGGGCTGATCCTCGATAGCCACTGGCGCTTCGAGGAGCATTTCCGCTGCCTGGTCCCCCGGTTGGAAAGGATGGTTGCGGCTCTGGGCCGGATCCTGCCCAACCTGGGGGGCCCGGCGGGCCGAGTTCGTCGCCTCTATGTGGCAATGGTCCAGTCGGTGGCCCTATACGGGGCCCCCGTCTGGGCGGACGACCTGGCTGCCTCCCGGCGCGGCATGACTATGCTGCGTCGGGTGCAGAGGCGCATGGCGCTCAGGGTCGTCCGCGGGTATCGGACCGTGTCACATGAGGCGGCGACGGTTCTAGCGGGGATGCCGCCCATGGACCTGCTCGCGCGGTCGCACGCGGTGATGTACCGGCACCGCGTCGACCGTCGCGCGGGGGTGGGGGCGGTCCCGGGCGGGCAGGAACCTGCTTGGAGCGATTTGAAGCGCCAGGCCCGGCAGTCCGTGTTGCTCGCGTGGCAGGAGCGGCTGGCTCTGCCAACCGCGGGGCACCGGACTGTCGGGGCGGTTCGGCCACTCCTGAAGGAGTGGCTGGACAGAGGCCATGGCAGCCTCACCTACCGGATGGCACAGGTATTTTCCGGGCATGGCAGCTTCGGAAGATACCTGTGCCGGATAGGGAAGGAGCCGACGGCGCGTTGCTGCCACTGCGACGCTGAGCAGGACACGGCGGATCATACCCTGGAGGTATGCCCCGCGTGGGAGGGGGAGCGCCGTGTCCTGGTCGGCGTCGTCGGGCGGGATGTCTCGCTGCCGGGCGTGGTGCGCGCCATGCTCGGCAGCGAGGAGAAGTGGAGGGCCGTGGCCTCCTTCTGCGAGAACGTAATGTTGCAGAAGGAGGCCGCGGGGAGGGAGCGCGAGCTTCAGCGGCGTGCTGAAGCGCGCGCTCGTGCGGTGGCCCGAGGTCGTCGCCCGGTCGCGAGGCGTCGCGGGCGGCCGCCTCGGCGTGGCGGATGACCTAGGCTGGGAGGGGGGTCCTGAGGGGACCCTCCTCCCGCCAGGCGGCGCCGGGTCGGACCGGTTGGGGGTAGGAGTGCCTCCCCCTACCGGTCCGACGCAAGGGGAGGCACCCTCGGCGGTCTGGTGCGGCCATGAACGCCCGGCCGCCGAGGGGTGGAAACGGGGTCGCGGGCGGTTGCGAGTTGGGGCTCGCAGCCGCCACTAAACGCGGCCCCGGGACGGATAGCGGCGGGATGGAGTGGCCCCGTCCCGCCGCTATGAGGCAGTGTGTCTACTGGGGGGACCGATTGTCCCCCCGGGGGATGGGCGCGAAAGCGCGGGCACGGGGAGGATACCGGAAGAATGCTTCGAGCGATTCCCGGTATCCTCCCAAAGCGTGCCGAAGGGTCACCGTGGGGTTTTTAGTGGGTAGGTCCCGCGCCTGACGTTGTACGGGCGCGGGGAATCCCACACGCCCCTCCCAACTCTCCCCAAGGAGGTGGGAGGGAGCCTTTCGAAGATTTTCCCCACGACAAAAAAAAAAAAAAAAAAAAAAAAAACTGCACGGTTCCCTACATACAGGGTGTTCGGCCATCCATGGGAAAAATTTTAATGGGGGATTCTAGAGGTAAAAATAAGACGAAAATCAAGAATACCAATTTGTTGATGGAGGCACTGTTAAAAAGTTATTAATGTTTAAAGTTCCGCTCGTACTGAATTTTTTTCTCGAAAATGCGCAAGATTTCGGGGGTATGTCTATACATAAAAAATGATTGTCACCGACCCTCGCAACAGAAAATAATTTTTCACAGAACGATTTGAAATCTTTCTTTTTCATCGAAAAATAAAGGCACCCGATTAGATTTTCGGTAAGGAATTTTTTTCTCGAAAGTGCGTAGGATTTCGGGGGTATGCGTAATGACCAAAAATGATTGTAATTGACCCCTGTAACCGAAAATAATTTTTTTAGAACGATTTGAAAAATTTGTTTTTCGCCGAAAAATATCAACACATACTCGAATTTTTTTCTCGAAACTGAGTAGGATTCCGAATATATGTCTACTCACTAAAAATGCTTGTAATTGAACTCCGCAGCCGAAAATAATTTTTCTGGAACGATTTGAAATTTTTGAATCAAATTGTTAATAACTTTTTAACGAAGCCTCCATCAACAAACTGATATTCTTGATTTTCGTCTTAGTTTGGCCTCTAGAATATCCTATTAAAATGTTTCTCAGGGCTGGCCGAACACCCTCTATACTACTATGATTACTAGATCCTGGGTTTTTTTCGGGTTTGAATCACGTAGTAATGTGGTACCACACAGAAACAGTCCACTAAACCTGGATTCGGACAGTATTTTGGAGGATAACACTGGTTAGGCTTGGGTTTCGTCTGGGTTATGTCCGCACCTGGCTCATGACTTTGCCTTCTTCGCATACTTGTTGGCCAGATCCTGGGTTTTTTTCGTGTTTGAATCACGTAGTAATGTGGTAACACACTGAAGCTGTCAATTAAACCTAGTTTCGATCAATATTTCAGAGGATAACACCGGTTAGGTCTGGGTTAGGTCTGGGAAATGCGCGCATCTGGCTTATACTTTCGCCTTTTTCGCAAACTTGTTGGCCAGATCCTGGGTATTTTCCGTGTTTGAATCACGTAGTAATGTGGTAACACACTGAAGCAGTCAATTAAACCTGGTTTCGATCAATATTTTAGAGGATAACACCGGTTAGGTCTGGGTTAGGTCCGGGATATGCCCGCATCTGGCTCATGATTTTGCCTTCTTCGCATACTTGTTGGCCAGATCCTGGGTTTTTTTCGTGTTTGAATCACGTAGTAATGTGGTAACACACTGAAGCTGTCAATTAAACCTGGTTTCGATCAATATTTCAGAGGATAACACCGGTTAGGTCTGGGTTAGGTCTGGGTTATGCCCGCATCTGGCTCATGATTTTGCCTTCTTCGCATACTTGTTGGCCAGATCTTGGGTTTTTTTCGTGTTTGAATCACGTAGTAATGTGGTAACACACTGAAGCAGTCAATTAAACCTGGTTTCGATCAATATTTTAGAGGATAACACCGGTTAGGTCTGGCTTAGGTCTGGGTTATGCCCGCATCTGGCTCATGATTTTGCCTTCATCGCATACTTGTTGGTCAGATCCTGGGTTTTTTCCGTGTTTGATCACGTAGTAATGTGGTAATACACTGAAGCGGTCAATTGAACCAGGTTTCGATCAATATTTTAGAGGATAACACCGGTTAGGTCTGGGTTAGGTCTGGGATTTGCGCGCATCTGGCTTATACTTTCGCCTTTTTCGCAAACTTGTTGGCCAGATCCTGGGTATTTTCCGTGCTTGAATCACGTAGTAATGTGGTAATACACTGAAGCGGTCAATTAAACCAGGTTTCGATCAATATTTTAGAGGATAACACCGGTTAGGTCTGGGTTAGGTCTGGGATATGCGCGCATCTGGCTTATACTTTCGCCTTCTTCGCATACTTCTTGGCCAGATCCTGGGTTTTTTTCGTGTTTGAATCACGTAGGAATGTGGTAACACACTGAAGCAGTCAATTAAACCTGGTTTCGATCAATTTTTTAGAGGATAACACCGGTTAGGTCTGGGTTAGGTCCCGGATATGCCCGCATCTGGCCCATGATTTTGCCTTCTTCGCATACTTGTTGGCCAGATCCTGGGTTTTTGTCGTGTTTGAATCACGTAGTAATGTGGTAACACACTGAAGCTGTCAATTAAACCTGGTTTCGATCAATATTTTAGAGGATAACACCGGTTAGGTCTGGGTTAGGTCTGGGTTATGCCCGCATCTGGCTCATGATTTTGCCTTCTTCGCATACTTGTTGGCCAGATCCTGGGTTTTTTTCGTGTTTGAATCACGTAGTAATGTGGTAACACACTGAAGCTGTCAATTAAACCTGGTTTCGATCAATATTTTAGAGGATAACACCGGTTAGGTCTGGGTTAGGTCTGGGATATGCGCGCATCTGGCTAATACTTTCACCTTTTTCGCAAACTTGTTGGCCAGATCCTGGGTTTTTTTCGTGTTTGAATCACGTAGGAATGTGGTAACACACTGAAGAAGTCAATTAAACCTGGTTTCTATCAATATTTTAGAGGATAACACCGGTTAGGACTGGGTTAGGTCCGGGATATGCCCGCATCTGGCTCATGATTTTGCCTTCTTCGCATACTTGTTGGCCAGATCCTGGGTTTTTTTCGTGTTTGAATCACGTAGTAATGTTGTAACACACTGAAGCAGTCAATTAAACATGGTTTCGATCAATATTTCAGAGGATAACACCGGTTAGGTCTGGGTTAGGTCTGGGATATGCGCGCATCTGGCTTATACTTTCGCCTTTTTCGCAAACTTGTTGGCCAGATCCTGGGTATTTTCCGTGTTTGAAACACGTAGTAATGTGGTAACACACTGAAGCAGTCAATTAAACCTGGTTTCGATCAATATTTCAGAGGATAACACCGGTTAGGTCTGGGTTAGGTCTGGGAAATGCGCGCATCTGGCTCATGATTTTGCCTTCTTCGCATACTTGTTGGCCAGATCCTGGGTTTTTTTCGTGTTTGAAACACGTAGTAATGTGGTAACACACTGAAGCAGTCAATTAAACCTGGTTTCGATCAATATTTCAGAGGATAACACCGGTTAGGTCTGGGTTAGGTCTGGGAAATGCGCGCATCTGGCTTATACTTTCGCCTTTTTCGCAAACTTTTTGGCCAGATCCTTGGTTTTTTCCGTGTTTGAATCACGTAGTAATGTGGTAACACACTGAAGCAGTCAATTAAACCTGGTTACGATCAATATTTTAGAGGATAACACCGGTTAGGTCTGGGTTAGGTCTGGGTTATGCCCGCATCTGGCTCATGATTTTGCCTTCTTCGCATACTTCTTGGCCAGATCCTGGGTATTTTCCGTGTTTGAATCACGTAGTAATGTTGTACCACACTGAGGCAGTCAATTAAACCTCGATTCGGACAGTATTTTGGAGGATAACACCGGTTAGGTCTGGGATAGGTCCGGGATATGCCCGCATCTGGCTCATGATTTTGCCTTCTTCGCATACTTGTTGGCCAGATCCTGGGTTTTTTTAGTGATTGAATCACGTAGTAATATGGTAACACACTGAAGCAGTCAATTGAACCTGGTTTCGATCAATATTTCAGAGGATAACACCGGTTAGGTCTGGGTTAGGTCTGGGAAATGCGCGCATCTGGCTTATACTTTCGCCTTTTTCGCAAACTTGTTGGCCAGATCCTGGGTATTTTCCGTGTTTGAATCACGTAGTAATGTTGTACCACACTGAGGCAGTCAATTAAACCTGGATTCGGACAGTATTTTGGAGGATAACACCGGTTAGGTCTGGGTTAGGTCTGGGTTATGCCCGCATCTGGCTCACGATTTTGCCTTCTTCGCATACTTGTTGGCCAGATCCTGGGTTTTTTTAGTGATTGAATCACGTAGTAATATGGTAACACACTGAAGCAGTCAATTGAACCTGGTTTCGATCAATATTTCAGAGGATAACACCGGTTAGGTCTGGGTTAGGTCTGGGTTATGCCCGCATCTGGCTCATGATTTTGCCTTCTTCGCATACTTGTTGGCCAGATCCTGGGTTTTTTTCGTGTTTCAATCACGTAGTAATGTAGTAACACAGTGAGGGAGTCAATTAAACCTGGTTTCGATCAATATTTCAGAGGATAACACCGGTTAGGTCTGGGTTAGGTCTGGGATATGCGCGCATCTGGCTTATACTTTCGCCTTTTTCGCAAACTTGTTGGCCAGATCCTGGGTATTTTCCGTGTTTGAAACACGTAGTAATGTGGTAACACACTGAAGCAGTCAATGGAACCTGGTTTCGATCAATATTTTAGAGGATAACGCCGGTTAGGTCTCGGTTAGGTCTGGGTTATGCCCGCATCTGGCTCATGATTTTGCCTTCTTCGCATACTTGTTGGCCAGATCCTGGGTTTTTACCGTGTTTGAATCACGTAGTAATGTGGTAACACACTGAAGCAGTCAATTAAACCTGGTTTCGATCAATATTTTAGAGGATAACACCGGTTAGGTCTGGGATAGGTCCGGGATATGCCCGCATCTGGCTCATGATTTTGCCTTCTTCGCATACTTGTTGGCCAGATCCTGGGTTTTTTTCGTGTTTGAAACACGTAGTAATGTGGTATCACACTGAAGCAGTCAATTAAACCTGGTTTCGATCAATATTTCAGAGGATAACACCGGTTAGGTCTGGGTTAGGTCTGGGAAATGCGCGCATCTGGCTTATACTTTCGCCTTTTTCGCAAACTTTTTGGCCAGATCCTTGGTTTTTTCCGTGTTTGAATCACGTAGTAATGTGGTAACACACTGAAGCAGTCAATTAAACCTGGTTACGATCAATATTTTAGAGGATAACACCGGTTAGGTCTGGGTTAGGTCTGGGTTATGCCCGCATCTGGCTCATGATTTTGCCTTCTTCGCATACTTCTTGGCCAGATCCTGGGTATTTTCCGTGTTTGAATCACGTAGTAATGTTGTACCACACTGAGGCAGTCAATTAAACCTGGATTCGGACAGTATTTTAGAGGATAACACCGGTTAGGTCTGGGTTAGGTCTGGGTTATGCCCGCATCTGGCTCATGATTTTGCCTTCTTCGCATACTTGTTGGCCAGATCCTGGGTTTTTTCCGTGTTTGAATCACGTAGTAATGTTGTACCACACTGAGGCAGTCAATTAAACCTGGATTCGGACAGTATTTTGGAGTATAACACCGGTTTGGTCTGGGTTAGGTCTGGGTTATGCCCGCATCTGGCTCATGATTTTGCCTTCTTCGCATACTTGTTGGCCAGATCCTGGGTTTTTTTAGTGTTTGAATCACGTAGTAATGTGGTAACACACTGAAGCAGTCAATGGAACCTGGTTTCGATCAATATTTTGGAGGATAACGCCGGTTAGGTCTCGGTTAGGTCTGGGTTATGCCCGCATCTGGCTCATGATTTTGCCTTCTTCGCATACTTGTTGGCCAGATCCTGGGTTTTTACCGTGTATGAATCACGTAGTAATGTGGTAACACACTGAAGCAGTCAATTAAACCTGGTTTCGATCAATATTTTAGAGGATAGCACCGGTTAGGTCTGGGATAGGTCCGGGATATGCCCGCATCTGGCTCATGATTTTGCCTTCTTCGCATACTTGTTGGCCAGATCCTGGGTTTTTTTCGGGTTTGAATAACGCAGTAATGTGGTACCACACTGAAGCAGTCAATTAAACCTGGTTTCGATCAATATTTTAGAGGATAACGCCGGTTAGGTCTGGGTTAGGTCTGGGTTATGCCCGCATCTGGCTCATGATTTTGCCTTCTTCGCATACTTGTTGGCCAGATCCTGGGTTTTTTTCGGGTTTGAATAACGCAGTAATGTGGTACCACACTGAAGCAGTCAATTAAACCTGGTTTCGATCAATATTTTAGAGGATAACGCCGGTTAGGTCTGGGTTAGGTCTGGGTTATGCCCGCATCTGGCTCATGATTTTGCCTTCTTCGCATACTTGTTGGCCAGATCCTGGATTTTTTCCGTGTTTGAATCACGTAGTAATGTGGTAACACACTGAAGCTGTCAATTAAACCTGGTTTCGATCAATATTTTAGAGGATAACACCGGATAGGTCTGGGTTAGGTCTGGGTTATGCCCGCATCTGGCTCATGATTTTGCCTTCTTCGCATACTTGTTGGCCAGATCCTGGGTTTTTTCCGTGTTTGAATCACGTAGTAATGTGGTAACACACTGAAGCAGTCAATTAAACCTGGTTTCGATCAATATTTCAGAGGATAACACCGGTTAGGTCTGGGTTAGGTCTGGGAAATGCGCGCAACTGGCTTATACTTTCGCCTTTTTCGCAAACTTGTTGGCCAGATCCTGGGTATTTTCCGTGTTTGAAGCACGTAGTAATGTTGTACCACACTGAGGCAGTCAATTAAACCTGGATTCGGACAGTATTTTGGAGGATAACACCGGTTAGGTCTGGGTTAGGTCTGGGTTATGCCCGCATCTGGCTCACGATTTTGCCTTCATCGCATACTTGTTGGCCAGATCCTGGGTTTTTTTAGTGATTGAATCACATAGTAATGTGGTAACACACTGAAGCAGTCAATTGAACCTGGTTTCGATCAATATTTCAGAGGATAACACCGGTTAGGTCTGGGTTAGGTCTGGGTTATGCCCGCATCTGGCTCATGATTTTGCCTTCTTCGCATACTTGTTGGCCAGATCCTGGGTTTTTTTAGTGTTTGAATCATGTAGTAATGTGGTAACACACTGACGCAGTCAATTAAACCTGGTTCCGATCAATATTTTAGAGGATAACACCGGTTAGGTCTGGGTTAGGTCTGGGTTATGCCCGCATCTGGCTCATGATTTTGCCTTCTTCGCATACTTGTTGGCCAGATCCTGGGTTTTTTCCGTGTTTGAATCACGTAGTAATGTTGTACCACACTGAGGCAGTCAATTAAACCTGGATTCGGACAGTATTTTGGAGGATAACACCGGTTAGGTCTAGGTTAGGTCTGGGTTATGCCCGCATCTGGCTCATGATTTTGCCTTCTTCGCATACTTGTTGGCCAGATCCTGGGTTTTTTTAGTGTTTGAATCATGTAGTAATGTGGTAACACACTGAAGCAGTCAATTAAACCTGGTTTCGATCAATATTTTAGAGGATAGCACCGGTTAGGTCTGGGTTAGGTCTGGGATATGCGCGCATCTGGCTTATACTTTCGCCTTTTTCGCAAACTTGTTGGCCAGATCCTGGGTATTTTCCGTGTTTGAAACACGTAGTAATGTGGTAACACACTGAAGCAGTCAATTGAACCTGGTTTCGATCAATATTTTAGAGGATAACGCCGGTTAGGTCTCGGTTAGGTCTGGGTTATGCCCGCATCTGGCTCATGATTTTGCCTTCTTCGCATACTTGTTGGCCAGATCCTGGGTTTTTTTCGTGTTTGAATCACGTAGTAATGTTGTAACACACTGAAGCAGTCAATTAAACATGGTTTCGATCAATATTTCAGAGGATAACACCGGTTAGGTCTGGGTTAGGTCTGGGATATGCGCGCATCTGGCTTATACTTTCGCCTTTTTCGCATACTTGTTGGCCAGATCCTGGGTTTTTTTAGTGATTGAATCACATAGTAATGTGGTAACACACTGAAGCAGTCAATTGAACCTGGTTTCGATCAATATTTCAGAGGATAACACCGGTTAGGTCTGGGTTAGGTCTGGGTTATGCCCGCATCTGGCTCATGATTTTGCCTTCTTCGCATACTTGTTGGCCAGATCCTGGGTTTTTTTAGTGTTTGAATCATGTAGTAATGTGGTAACACACTGACGCAGTCAATTAAACCTGGTTCCGATCAATATTTTAGAGGATAACACCGGTTAGGTCTGGGTTAGGTCTGGGTTATGCCCGCATCTGGCTCATGATTTTGCCTTCTTCGCATACTTGTTGGCCAGATCCTGGGTTTTTTCCGTGTTTGAATCACGTAGTAATGTTGTACCACACTGAGGCAGTCAATTAAACCTGGATTCGGACAGTATTTTGGAGGATAACACCGGTTAGGTCTAGGTTAGGTCAGGGTTATGCCCGCATCTGGCTCATGATTTTGCCTTCTTCGCATACTTGTTGGCCAGATCCTGGGTTTTTACCGTGTTTGAATCACGTAGTAATGTTGTACCACACTGAGGCAGTCAATTAAACCTGGATTCGGACAGTATTTTGGAGGATAACACCGGTTAGGTCTGGGTTAGGTCTGGGTTATGCCCGCATCTGGCTCATGATTTTGCCTTCTTCGCATACTTGTTGGCCAGATCCTGGGTTTTTTTAGTGTTTGAATCATGTAGTAATGTGGTAACACACTGAAGCAGTCAATTAAACCTGGTTTCGATCAATATTTTAGAGGATAGCACCGGTTAGGTCTGGGTTAGGTCTGGGATATGCGCGCATCTGGCTTATACTTTCGCCTTTTTCGCAAACTTGTTGGCCAGATCCTGGGTATTTTCCGTGTTTGAAACACGTAGTAATGTGGTAACACACTGAAGCAGTCAATTGAACCTGGTTTCGATCAATATTTTAGAGGATAACGCCGGTTAGGTCTCGGTTAGGTCTGGGTTATGCCCGCATCTGGCTCATGATTTTGCCTTCTTCGCATACTTGTTGGCCAGATCCTGGGTTTTTTTCGTGTTTGAATCACGTAGTAATGTTGTAACACACTGAAGCAGTCAATTAAACATGGTTTCGATCAATATTTCAGAGGATAACACCGGTTAGGTCTGGGTTAGGTCTGGGATATGCGCGCATCTGGCTTATACTTTCGCCTTTTTCGCAAACTTGTTGGCCAGATCCTGGGTATTTTCCGTGTTTGAAACACGTAGTAATGTGGTAACACACTGAAGCAGTCAATTAAACCTGGTTTCGATCAATATTTCAGAGGATAACACCGGTTAGGTCTGGGTTAGGTCTGGGAAATGCGCGCATCTGGCTCATGATTTTGCCTTCTTCGCATACTTGTTGGCCAGATCCTGGGTTTTTTTCGTGTTTGAAACACGTAGTAATGTGGTAACACACTGAAGCAGTCAATTAAACCTGGTTTCGATCAATATTTCAGAGGATAACACCGGTTAGGTCTGGGTTAGGTCTGGGTAATGCGCGCATCTGGCTTATACTTTCGCCTTTTTCGCAAACTTGTTGGCCAGATCCTGGGTATTTTCCGTGTTTGAAACACGTAGTAATGTGGTAACACACTGAAGCAGTCAATTAAACCTGGTTTCGATCAATATTTCAGAGGATAACACCGGTTAGGTCTGGGTTAGGTCTGGGAAATGCGCGCATCTGGCTCATGATTTTGCCTTCTTCGCATACTTGTTGGCCAGATCCTGGGTTTTTTTCGTGTTTGAAACACGTAGTAATGTGGTAACACACTGAAGCAGTCAATTAAACCTGGTTTCGATCAATATTTCAGAGGATAACACCGGTTAGGTCTGGGTTAGGTCTGGGAAATGCGCGCATCTGGCTTATACTTTCGCCTTTTTCGCAAACTTGTTGGCCAGATCCTTGGTTTTTTCCGTGTTTGAATCACGTAGTAATGTGGTACCACACTGAGGCAGTCAATTAAACCTGGTTTCGATCAATATTTTAGAGGATAACACCGGTTAGGTCTGGGTTAGGTCTGGGATTTCCGCGCATCTGGCTTATACTTTCGCCTTTTTCGCAAACTTGTTGGCCAGATCCTGGGTATTTTCCGTGTTTGAATCACGTAGTAATGTTGTACCACACTGAGGCAGTCAATTAAACCTGGATTCGGACAGTATTTTGGAGGATAACACCGGTTAGGTCTGGGTTAGGTCTGGGTTATCCCCGCATCTGGCTCACGATTTTGCCTTCTTCGCATACTTGTTGGCCAGATCCTGGGTTTTTTTAGTGATTGAATCACGTAGTAATGTGGTAACACACTGAAGCAGTCAATTGAACCTGGTTTCGATCAATATTTCAGAGGATAACACCGGTTAGGTCTGGGTTAGGTCTGGGTTATGCCCGCATCTGGCTCATGATTTTGCCTTCTTCGCATACTTGTTGGCCAGATCCTGGGTTTTTTTCGTGTTTCAATCACGTAGTAACTTGGTAACACAATGAGGGAGTCAATTAAACCTGGTTTCGATCAATATTTCAGAGGATAACACCGGTTAGGTCTGGGTTAGGTCTGGGATATGCGCGCATCTGGCTTATACTTTCGCCTTTTTCGCAAACTTGTTGGCCAGATCCTGGGTATTTTCCGTGTTTTAAACACGTAGTAATGTGGTAACACACTGAAGCAGTCAATTGAACCTGGTTTCGATCAATATTTTAGAGGATAACGCCGGTTAGGTCTCGGTTAGGTCTGGGTTATGCCCGCATCTGGCTCATGATTTTGCCTTCCTCGCATACTTGTTGGCCAGATCCTGGGTTTTTACCGTGTTTGAATCACGTAGTAATGTGGTAACACACTGAAGCAGTCAATTAAACCTGGTTTCGATCAATATTTTAGAGGATAACACCGGTTAGGTCTGGGATAGGTCCGGGATATGCCCGCATCTGGCTCATGATTTTGCCTTCTTCGCATACTTGTTGGCCAGATCCTGGGTTTTTTTCGTGTTTGAAACACGTAGTAATGTGGTAACACACTGAAGCAGTCAATTAAACCTGGTTTCGATCAATATTTCAGAGGATAACACCGGTTAGGTCTGGGTTAGGTCTGGGAAATGCGCGCATCTGGCTTATACTTTCGCCTTTTTCGCAAACTTTTTGGCCAGATCCTTGGTTTTTTCCGTGTTTGAATCACGTAGTAATGTGGTACCACACTGAGGCAGTCAATTAAACCTGGTTACGATCAATATTTTAGAGGATAACACCGGTTAGGTCTGGGTTAGGTCTGGGTTATGCCCGCATCTGGCTCATGATTTTGCCTTCTTCGCATACTTGTTGGCCAGATCCTGGGTATTTTCCGTGTTTGAATCACGTAGTAATGTGGTAACACACTGAAGCAGTCAATTAAACCTGGTTATGATCAATATTTTAGAGGATAACACCGGTTAGGTCTGGGTTAGGTCTGGGTTATGCCCGCATCTGGCTCATGATTTTGCCTTCTTCGCATACTTCTTGGCCAGATCCTGGGCTTTTTCCGTGTTTGAATCACGTAGTAATGTGGTAACACACTGGAGCAGTAAATTAAACCTGGTTTCGATCAATATTTCAGAGGATAACACCGGTTAGGTCTGGGTTAAGTCTGGGATATGCGCGCATCTGGCTTATACTTTCGCCTTTTTCGCAAACTTGTTGGCTAGATCCTGGGTTTTTTTCGGGTTTGAATAACGCAGTAATGTGGTACCACACTGAAGCAGTCAATTAAACCTGGTTTCGATCAATATTTTAGAGGATAACGCCGGTTAGGTCTGGGTTAGGTCTGGGTTATGCCCGCATCTGGCTCATGATTTTGCCTTCTTCGCATACTTGTTGGCCAGATCCTGGGTTTTTTCCGTGTTTGAATCACGTAGTAATGTGGTAACACACTGAAGCTGTCAATTAAACCTGGTTTCGATCAATATTTTAGAGGATAACACCGGTTAGGTCTGGGTTAGGTCTGGGTTATGCCCGCATCCGGCTCATGATTTTGCCTTCTTCGCATACTTGTTGGCCAGATCCTGGGTATTTTCCGTGTTTGAATCACGTAGTAATGTTGTACCACACTGAAGCAGTCAATTAAACCTGGTTTCGATCAATATTTTAGAGGATAACACCGGTTAGGTCTGGGTTAGGTCTGGGATTTCCGCGCATCTGGCTTATACTTTCGCCTTTTTCGCAAACTTGTTGGCCAGATCCTGGGTATTTTCCGTGTTTGAATCACGTAGTAATGTTGTACCACACTGAGGCAGTCAATTAAACCTGGATTCGGACAGTATTTTGGAGGATAACACCGGTTAGGTCTGGGTTAGGTCTGGGTTATGCCCGCATCTGGCTCACGATTTTGCCTTCTTCGCATACTTGTTGACCAGATCCTGGGTTTTTTTAGTGATTGAATCACGTAGTAATGTGGTAACACACTGAAGCAGTCAATTGAACCTGGTTTCGATCAATATTTCAGAGGATAACACCGGTTAGGTCTGGGTGAGGTCTGGGTTATGGCCGCATCTGGCTCATGATTTTGCCTTCTTCGCATACTTGTTGGCCAGATCCTGGGTTTTTTTCGTGTTTCAATCACGTAGTAATGTGGTAACACAGTGAGGGAGTCAATTAAACCTGGTTTCGATCAATATTTCAGAGGATAACACCGGTTAGGTCTGGGTTAGGTCTGGGATATGCGCGCATCTGGCTTATACTTTCGCCTTTTTCGCAAACTTGTTGGCCAGATCCTGGGTATTTTCCGTGTTTGAAACACGTAGTAATGTGGTAACACACTGAAGCAGTCAATGGAACCTGGTTTCGATCAATATTTTAGAGGATAACGCCGGTTAGGTCTCGGTTAGGTCTGGGTTATGCCCGCATCTGGCTCATGATTTTGCCTTCTTCGCATACTTGTTGGCCAGATCCTGGGTTTTTACCGTGTTTGAATCACGTAGTAATGTGGTAACACACTGAAGCAGTCAATTAAACCTGGTTTCGATCAATATTTTAGAGGATAACACCGGTTAGGTCTGAGATAGGTCCGGGATATGCCCGCATCTGGCTCATGATTTTGCCTTCTTCGCATACTTGTTGGCCAGATCCTGGGTTTTTTTCGTGTTTGAAACACGTAGTAATGTGGTAACACACTGAAGCAGTCAATTAAACCTGGTTTCGATCAATATTTCAGAGGATAACACCGGTTAGGTCTGGGTTAGGTCTGCGAAATGCGCGCATCTGGCTTATACTTTCGCCTTTTTCGCAAACTTTTTGGCCAGATCCTTGGTTTTTTCCGTGTTTGAATCACGTAGTAATGTGGTACCACACTGAGGCAGTCAATTAAACCTGGTTTCGATCAATATTTTAGAGGATAACACCGGTTAGGTCTGGGTTAGGTCTGGGATTTTGCGCGCATCTGGCTTATACTTTCGCCTTTTTCGCAAACTTGTTGGCCAGATCCTGGGTATTTTCCGTGTTTGAATCACGTAGTAATGTTGTACCACACTGAGGCAGTCAATTAAACCTGGATTCGGACAGTATTTTGGAGGATAACACCGGTTAGGTCTGGGTTAGGTCTGGGTTATGCCCGCATCTGGCTCACGATTTTGCCTTCTTCGCATACTTGTTGGCCAGATCCTGGGTTTTTTTAGTGATTGAATCACGTAGTAATGTGGTAACACACTGAAGCAGTCAATTGAACCTGGTTTCGATCAATATTTTAGAGGATAACACCGGTTAGGTCTGGGTTAGGTCTGGGTTATGCCCGCATCTGGCTCATGATTTTGCCTTCTTCGCATACTTGTTGGCCAGATCCTGGGTTTTTTCCGTGTTTGAATCACGTAGTAATGTTGTACCGCACTGAGGCAGTCAATTAAACCTGGATTCGGACAGTATTTTGGAGGATAACACCGGTTAGGTCTGGGTTAGGTCTGGGTTATGCCCGCATCTGGCTCATGATTTTGCCTTCTTCGCATACTTGTTGGCCAGATCCTGGGTTTTTACCGTGTTTGAATCACGTAGTAATGTTGTACCACACTGAGGCAGTCAATTAAACCTGGATTCGGACAGTATTTTGGAGGATAACACCGGTTAGGTCTGGGTTAGGTCTGGGTTATGCCCGCATCTGGCTCATGATTTTGCCTTCTTCGCATACTTGTTGGCCAGATCCTGGGTTTTTTTAGTGTTTGAATCATGTAGTAATGTGGTAACACACTGAAGCAGTCAATTAAACCTGGTTTCGATCAATATTTTAGAGGATAACACCGGTTAGGTCTGGGATAGGTCCGGGATATGCCCGCATCTGGCTCATGATTTTGCCTTCTTCGCATACTTGTTGGCCAGATCCTGGGTTTTTTTCGTGTTTGAAACACGTAGTAATGTGGTAACACACTGAAGCAGTCAATTAAACCTGGTTTCGATCAATATTTCAGAGGATAACACCGGTTAGGTCTGGGTTAGGTCTGGGAAATGCGCGCATCTGGCTTATACTTTCGCCTTTTTCGCAAACTTGTTGGCCAGATCCTGGGTATTTTCCGTGTTTGAAACACGTAGTAATGTGGTAACACACTGAAGCAGTCAATTGAACCTGGTTTCGATCAATATTTTAGAGGATAACGCCGGTTAGGTCTCGGTTAGGTCTGGGTTATGCCCGCATCTGGCTCATGATTTTTTGCCTTCTACGCATACTTGTTAGCCAGATCCTGGGTTTTTTTCGTGTTTGAATAACGCAGTAATGTGGTAACACACTGAAGCAGTCAATTAAACCTGGTTTCGATCAATATTTTAGAGGATAACACCGGTTTGGTCTGGGTTAGGTCTGGGAAATGCGCGCATGTGGCTTATACTTTCGCCTTTTTCGCAAACTTGTTGGCCAGGTCCTGGGTATTTTCCGTGTTTGAATCACGTAGTAATGTGGTAACACACTGAAGCAGTCAATTAAACCTGGTTACGATCAATATTTTAGAGGATAACACCGGTTAGGTCTGGGTTAGGTCTGGGTTATGCCCGCATCTGGCTCATGATTTTGCCTTCTTCGCATACTTGTTGGCCAGATCCTGGGTATTTTCCGTGTTTGAATCACGTAGTAATGTGGTAACACACTGAAGCAGTCAATTAAACCTGGTTACGATCAATATTTTAGAGGATAACACCGGTTAGGTCTTGGTTAGGTCTGGGTTATGCCCGCATCTGGCTCATGATTTTGCCTTCTTCGCATACTTCTTGGCCAGATCTTGGGTTTTTTCCGTGTTTGAATCACGTAGTAATGTGGTAACACACTGAAGCAGTAAATTAAACCTGGTTTCGATCAATATTTCAGAGGATAACACCGGTTAGGTCTGGGTTAGGTCTGGGTTATGCCCGCATCTGGCTCATGATTTTGCCTTCTTCACATACTTGTTGGCCAGATCCTGGGTTTTTTTCGTGTTTGAATCACGTAGTAATGTGGTAATACACTGAAGCAGTCAATAAAACCTGGTTTCGATGAATATTTTAGAGGATAACACCGGTTAGGTCTGGGTTAGGTCTGGTTTATGCCCGCATCTGGCTCATGATTTTGCCTTCTTCGCATACTTGTTGGCCAGATCCTGGGTTTTTTCCGTGTTTGAATCACGTAGTAATGTTGTACCACACTGAGGCAGTCAATTAAACCTGGATTCGGACAGTATTTTGGAGGATAACACCGGTTAGGTCTGGGTTAGGTCTGGGTTATGCCCGCATCTGGCTCACGATTTTGCCTTCTTCGCATACTTGTTGGCCAGATCCTGGGTTTTTACCGTGTTTGAATCACGTAGTAATGTTGTACCACACTGAGGCAGTCAATTAAACCTGGATTCGGACAGTATTTTGGAGGATAACACCGGTTAGGTCTGGGTTAGGTCTGGGTTATGCCCGCATCTGGCTCACGATTTTGCCTTCTTCGCATACTTGTTGGCCAGATCCTGGGTTTTTTTCGTGTTTGAATCACGTAGTAATGTGGTAACACACTGAAGCAGTCAATTAAACCTGGTTTCGATCAATATTTCAGTGGATAACACCGGTTAGGTCTGGGTTAGGTCTGGGATATGCGCGCATCTGGCTTATACTTTCGCCTTTTTCGCAAACTTGTTGGCCAGATCCTGGGTATTTTCCGTGTTTGAAACACGTAGTAATGTGGTAACACACTGAAGCAGTCAATTGAACCTGGTTTCGATCAATATTTTAGAGGATAACGCCGGTTAGGTCTCGGTTAGGTCTGGGTTATGCCCGCATCTGGCTCATGATTTTGCCTTCTTCGCATACTTGTTGGCCAGATCCTGGGTTTTTTTCGTGTTTGAATCACGTAGTAATGTTGTAACACACTGAAGCAGTCAATTAAACATGGTTTCGATCAATATTTCAGAGGATAACACCGGTTAGGTCTGGGTTAGGTCTGGGATATGCGCGCATCTGGCTTATACTTTCGCCTTTTTCGCAAACTTGTTGGCCAGATCCTGGGTATTTTCCGTGTTTGAAACACGTAGTAATGTGGTAACACACTGAAGCAGTCAATTAAACCTGGTTTCGATCAATATTTCAGAGGATAACACCGGTTAGGTCTGGGTTAGGTCTGGGAAATGCGCGCATCTGGCTCTTGATTTTGCCTTCTTCGCATACTTGTTGGCCAGATCCTGGGTTTTTTTCGTGTTTCAATCACGTAGTAACTTGGTAACACAGTGAGGGAGTCAATTAAACCTGGTTTCGATTAATATTTCAGAGGATAACACCGGTTAGGTCTGGGTTAGGTCTGGGATATGCGCGCATCTGGCTTATACTTTCGCCTTTTTCGCAAACTTGTTGGCCAGATCCTGGGTATTTTCCGTGTTTGAAACACGTAGTAATGTGGTAACACACTGAAGCAGTCAATTGAACCTGGTTTCGATCAATATTTTAGAGGATAACGCCGGTTAGGTCTCGGTTAGGTCTGGGTTATGCCCGCATCTGGCTCATGATTTTGCCTTCCTCGCATACTTGTTGGCCAGATCCTGGGTTTTTACCGTATTTGAATCACGTAGTAATGTGGTAACACACTGAAGCAGTCAATTAAACCTGGTTTCGATCAATATTTTAGAGGATAACACCGGTTAGGTCTGGGATAGGTCCGGGATATGCCCGCATCTGGCTCATGATTTTGCCTTCTTCGAATACTTGTTGGCCAGATCCTGGGTTTTTTTCGTGTTTGAAACACGTAGTAATGTGGTAACACACTGAAGCAGTCAATTAAACCTGGTTTCGATCAATATTTCAGAGGATAACACCGGTTAGGTCTGGGTTAGGTCTGGGAAATGCGCGCATCTGGCTTATACTTTCGCCTTTTTCGCAAACTGTTTGGCCAGATCCTTGGTTTTTTCCGTGTTTGAATCACGTAGTAATGTTGTACCACACTGAGGCAGTCAATTAAACCTGGATTCGGACAGTATTTTGGAGGATAACACCGGTTAGGTCTGGGTTAAGTCTGGGTTATGCCCGCATCTGGCTCATGATTTTGCCTTCTTCGCATACTTGTTGGCCAGATCCTGGGTTTTTTTCGTGTTTGAAACACGTAGTAATGTGGTAACACACTGACGCAGTCAATTAAACCTGGTTTCGATCAATATTTCAGAGGATAACACCGGTTAGGTCTGGGTGAGGTCTGGGAAATGCGCGCATCTGGCTTATACTTTCGCCTTTTTCGCAAACTTGTTGGCCAGATCCTGGGTATTTTCCGTGTTTGAATCACGTAGTAATGTGGTAACACACTGAAGCAGTCAATTAAACCTGGTTACGATCAATATTTTAGAGGATAACACCGGTTAGGTCTGGGTTAGGTCTGGGTTATGCCCGCATCTGGCTCATGATTTTGCCTTCTTCGCATACTTGTTGGCCAGATCCTGGGTATTTTCCGTGTTTGAATCACGTAGTAATGTGGTAACACACTGAAGCAGTCAATTAAACCTGGTTACGATCAATATTTTAGAGGATAACACCGGTTAGGTCTGGGTTAGGTCTGGGTTATGCCCGCATCTGGCTCATGATTTTGCCTTCTTCGCATACTTCTTGGCCAGATCCTGGGTTTTTTCCGTGTTTGAATCACGTAGTAATGTGGTAACACACTGAAGCAGTAAATTAAACCTGGTTTCGATCAATATTTCAGAGGATAACACCGGTTAGGTCTGGGTTAGGTCTGGGTTATGCCCGCATCTGGCTCATGATTTTGCCTTCTTCACATACTTGTTGGCCAGATCCTGGGTTTTTTTCGTGTTTGAATCACGTAGTAATGTGGTAATACACTGAAGCAGTCAATAAAACCTGGTTTCGATGAATATTTTAGAGGATAACACCGGTTAGGTCTGGGTTAGGTCCGGGATATGCCCGCATCTGGCTCATGATTTTGCCTTCTTCGCATACTTGTTGGCCAGATCCTGGGTTTTTTTCGTGTTTGAATCACGTAGTAATGTGGTAACACACTGAAGCTGTCAATTAAACCTGGTTTCGATCAATATTTCAGAGGATAACACCGGTTAGGTCTGGGTTAGGTCTGGGATATGCGCGCGTCTGGCTTATACTTTCGCCTTTTTCGCAAACTTGTTGGCCAGATCCTGGATTTTTTCCGTGTTTGAATCACGTAGTAATGTGGTAACAGACTGAAGCTGTCAATTAAACCTGGTTTCGATCAATATTTTAGAGGATAACACCGGTTAGGTCTGGGTTAGGACTGGGATATGCGCGCATCTGGCTTATACTTTCACCTTTTTCGCAAACTTGTTGGCCAGATCCTGGGTTTTTTTCGTGTTTGAATCACGAAGGAATGAGGTAACACACTGAAGCAGTCAATTAAACCTGGTCTCTATCAATATTTTAGAGGATAACACCGGTTAGGACTGGGTTAGGTCCGGGATATGCCTGCATCTGGCTCATGATTTTGCCTTCTTCGCATACTTGTTGGCCAGATCCTGGGTTTTTTTCGTGTTTGAATCACGTAGTAATGTGGTAACACACTGAAGCTGTCAATTAAACCTGGTTTCGATCAATATTTTAGAGGATAACACCGGTTAGGTCTGGGTTAGGTCTGGGATATGCGCGCATCTGGCTTATACTTTCACCTTTATCGCAAACTTGTTGGCCAGATCCTGGGTTTTTTCCGTGTTTGATCACGTAGTAATGTGGTAACACACTGAAGCAGTCAATAAAACCTGGTTTCGATCAATATTTTAGAGGATAACACCGGTTAGGTCTGGGTTAGGTCTGGGTTATGCCCGCATCTGGCTCATGATTTTGCCTTCTTCGCATACTTGTTGGCCAGATCCTGGGTTTTTTCCGAGTTTGAATCACGTAGTAATGTGGTAACACACTGAAGCAGTCAATTAAACCTGGTTTCGATCAATATTTTAGAGGATAACACCGGTTAGGTCTGGGTTAGGTCTGGGTTATGCCCGCATCCGGCTCATGATTTTGCCTTCTTCGCATACTTGTTGGCCAGATCCTGGGTATTTTCCGTGTTTGAATCACGTAGTAATGTTGCACCACACTGAAGCAGTCAATTAAACCTGGTTTCGATGAATATTTTAGAGGATAACACCGGTTAGGTCTGGGTTAGGTCTGGGATTTCCGCGCATCTGGCTTATACTTTCGCCTTTTTCGCAAACTTGTTGGCCAGATCCTGGGTATTTTCCGTGTTTGAATCACGTAGTAATGTTGTACCACACTGAGGCAGTCAATTAAACCTGGATTCGGACAGTATTTTGGAGGATAACACGGGTTAGGTCTGGGTTAGGTCTGGGTTATGCCCGCATCTGGCTCACGATTTTGCCTTCTTCGCATACTTGTTGGCCAGATCCTGGGTTTTTTTAGTGATTGAATCACGTAGTAATGTGGTAACACACTGAAGCAGTCAATTGAACCTGGTTTCGATCAATATTTCAGAGGATAACACCGGTTAGGTCTGGGTTAGGTCTGGGTTATGCCCGCATCTGGATCATGATTTTGCCTTCTTCGCATACTTGTTGGCCAGATCCTGGGTTTTTTTAGTGTTTGAATCATGTAGTAATGTGGTAACACACTGAAGCAGTCAATTAAACCTGGTTCCGATCAATATTTTAGAGGATAACACCGGTTAGGTCTGGGTTAGGTCTGGGTTATGCCCGCATCTGGCTCATGATTTTGCCTTCTTCGCATACTTCTTGGCCAGATCCTGGGTTTTTTCCGTGTTTGAATCACGTAGTAATGTTGTACCACACTGAGGCAGTCAATTAAACCTGGATTCGGACAGTATTTTGGAGGATAACACCGGTTAGGTCTGGGTTAGGTCTGGGTTATGCCCGCATCTGGCTCATGATTTTGCCTTCTTCGCATACTTGTTGGCCAGATCCTGGGTTTTTACCGTGTTTGAATCACGTAGTAATGTTGTACCACACTGAGGCAGTCAATTAAACCTGGATTCGGACAGTATTTTGGAGGATAACACCGGTTAGGTCTGGGTTAGGTCTGGGTTATGCCCGCATCTGGCTCATGATTTTGCCTTCTTCGCATACTTGTTGGCCAGATCCTGGGTTTTTTTCGTGTTTGAATCACGTAGTAATGTGGTAACACACTGAAGCAGTCAATTAAACCTGGTTTCGATCAATATTTCAGTGGATAACACCGGTTAGGTCTGGGTTAGGTCTGGGATATGCGCGCATCTGGCTTATACTTTCGCCTTTTTCGCAAACTTGTTGGCCAGATCCTGGGTATTTTCCGTGTTTGAAACACGTAGTAATGTGGTAACACACTGAAGCAGTCAATTGAACCTGGTTTCGATCAATATTTTAGAGGATAACACCGGTTAGGACTGGGTTAGGTCCGGGATATGCCTGCATCTGGCTCATGATTTTGCCTTCTTCGCATACTTGTTGGCCAGATCCTGGGTTTTTTTCGTGTTCGAATCACGTAGTAATGTGGTAACACACTGAAGCTGTCAATTAAACCTGGTTTCGATCAATATTTTAGAGGATAACACCGGTTAGGTCTGGGTTAGGTCTGGGATATGCGCGCATCTGGCTTATACTTTCGCCTTTTTCGCAAACTTGTTGGCCAGATCCTGGGTATTTTCCGTGTTTGAAACACGTAGTAATGTGGTAGCACACTGAAGCAGCCAATTGAACCTGGTTTCGATCAATATTTCAGAGGATAACACCGGTTAGGTCTGGGTTAGGTCTGGGTTATGCCCGCATCTGGATCATGATTTTGCCTTCTTCGCATTCTTGTTGGCCAGATCCTGGGTTTTTTTAGTGTTTGAATCATGTAGTAATGTGGTAACACACTGAAGCAGTCAATTAAACCTGGTTCCGATCAATATTTTAGAGGATAACACCGGTTAGGTCTGGGTTAGGTCTGGGTTATGCCCGCATCTGGCTCATGATTTTGCCTTCTTCGCATACTTGTTGGCCAGATCCTGGGTTTTCTCCGTGTTTGAATCACGTAGTAATGTTGTACCACACTGAGGCAGTCAATTAAACCTGGATTCGGGCAGTATTTTGGAGGATAACACCGGTTAGGTCTGGGTTAGGTCTGGGTTATGCCCGCATCTGGCTCATGATTTTGCCTTCTTCGCATACTTGTTGGCCAGATCCTGGGTTTTTACCGTGTTTGAATCACGTAGTAATGTTGTACCACACTGAGGCAGTCAATTAAACCTGGATTCGGACAGTATTTTGGAGGATAACACCGGTTAGGTCTGGGTTAGGTCTGGGTTATGCCCGCATCTGGCTTATGATTTTGCCTTCTTCGCATACTTGTTGGCCAGATCCTGGGTTTTTTTCGTGTTTGAATCACGTAGTAATGTTGTACCACACTGAGGCAGTCAATTAAACCTGGATTCGGACAGTATTTTGGAGGATAACACCGGTTAGGTCTGGGTTAAGTCTGGGTTATGCCCGCATCTGGCTCATGATTTTGCCTTCTTCGCATACTTGTTGGCCAGATCCTGGGTTTTTTTCGTGTTTGAAACACGTAGTAATGTGGTAACACACTGACGCAGTCAATTAAACCTGGTTTCGATCAATATTTCAGAGGATAACACCGGTTAGGTCTGGGTGAGGTCTGGGAAATGCGCGCATCTGGCTTATACTTTCGCCTTTTTCGCAAACTTGTTGGCCAGATCCTGGGTATTTTCCGTGTTTGAATCACGTAGTAATGTGGTAACACACTGAAGCAGTCAATTAAACCTGGTTACGATCAATATTTTAGAGGATAACACCGGTTAGGTCTGGGTTAGGTCTGGGTTATGCCCGCATCTGGCTCATGATTTTGCCTTCTTCGCATACTTGTTGGCCAGATCCTGGGTATTTTCCGTGTTTGAATCACGTAGTAATGTGGTAACACACTGAAGCAGTCAATTAAACCTGGTTACGATCAATATTTTAGAGGATAACACCGGTTAGGTCTGGGTTAGGTCTGGGTTATGCCCGCATCTGGCTCATGATTTTGCCTTCTTCGCATACTTCTTGGCCAGATCCTGGGTTTTTTCCGTGTTTGAATCACGTAGTAATGTGGTAACACACTGAAGCAGTAAATTAAACCTGGTTTCGATCAATATTTCAGAGGATAACACCGGTTAGGTCTGGGTTAGGTCTGGGTTATGCCCGCATCTGGCTCATGATTTTGCCTTCTTCACATACTTGTTGGCCAGATCCTGGGTTTTTTTCGTGTTTGAATCACGTAGTAATGTGGTAATACACTGAAGCAGTCAATAAAACCTGGTTTCGATGAATATTTTAGAGGATAACACCGGTTAGGTCTGGGTTAGGTCCGGGATATGCCCGCATCTGGCTCATGATTTTGCCTTCTTCGCATACTTGTTGGCCAGATCCTGGGTTTTTTTCGTGTTTGAATCACGTAGTAATGTGGTAACACACTGAAGCTGTCAATTAAACCTGGTTTCGATCAATATTTCAGAGGATAACACCGGTTAGGTCTGGGTTAGGTCTGGGATATGCGCGCGTCTGGCTTATACTTTCGCCTTTTTCGCAAACTTGTTGGCCAGATCCTGGATTTTTTCCGTGTTTGAATCACGTAGTAATGTGGTAACAGACTGAAGCTGTCAATTAAACCTGGTTTCGATCAATATTTTAGAGGATAACACCGGTTAGGTCTGGGTTAGGACTGGGATATGCGCGCATCTGGCTTATACTTTCACCTTTTTCGCAAACTTGTTGGCCAGATCCTGGGTTTTTTTCGTGTTTGAATCACGAAGGAATGAGGTAACACACTGAAGCAGTCAATTAAACCTGGTCTCTATCAATATTTTAGAGGATAACACCGGTTAGGACTGGGTTAGGTCCGGGATATGCCTGCATCTGGCTCATGATTTTGCCTTCTTCGCATACTTGTTGGCCAGATCCTGGGTTTTTTTCGTGTTTGAATCACGTAGTAATGTGGTAACACACTGAAGCTGTCAATTAAACCTGGTTTCGATCAATATTTTAGAGGATAACACCGGTTAGGTCTGGGTTAGGTCTGGGATATGCGCGCATCTGGCTTATACTTTCACCTTTATCGCAAACTTGTTGGCCAGATCCTGGGTTTTTTTAGTGATTGAATCACGTAGTAATGTGGTAACACACTGAAGCAGTCAATTGAACCTGGTTTCGATCAATATTTCAGAGGATAACACCGGTTAGGTCTGGGTTAGGTCTGGGTTATGCCCGCATCTGGATCATGATTTTGCCTTCTTCGCATACTTGTTGGCCAGATCCTGGGTTTTTTTAGTGTTTGAATCATGTAGTAATGTGGTAACACACTGAAGCAGTCAATTAAACCTGGTTCCGATCAATATTTTAGAGGATAACACCGGTTAGGTCTGGGTTAGGTCTGGGTTATGCCCGCATCTGGCTCATGATTTTGCCTTCTTCGCATACTTGTTGGCCAGATCCTGGGTTTTTTCCGTGTTTGAATCACGTAGTAATGTTGTACCACACTGAGGCAGTCAATTAAACCTGGATTCGGACAGTATTTTGGAGGATAACACCGGTTAGGTCTGGGTTAGGTCTGGGTTATGCCCGCATCTGGCTCATGATTTTGCCTTCTTCGCATACTTGTTGGCCAGATCCTGGGTTTTTACCGTGTTTCAATCACGTAGTAATGTTGTACCACACTGAGGCAGTCAATTAAACCTGGATTCGGACAGTATTTTGGAGGATAACACCGGTTAGGTCTGGGTTAGGTCTGGGTTATGCCCGCATCTGGCTCATGATTTTGCCTTCTTCGCATACTTGTTGGCCAGATCCTGGGTTTTTTTCGTGTTTGAATCACGTAGTAATGTGGTAACACACTGAAGCAGTCAATTAAACCTGGTTTCGATCAATATTTCAGTGGATAACACCGGTTAGGTCTGGGTTAGGTCTGGGATATGCGCGCATCTGGCTTATACTTTCGCCTTTTTCGCAAACTTGTTGGCCAGATCCTGGGTATTTTCCGTGTTTGAAACACGTAGTAATGTGGTAACACACTGAAGCAGTCAATTGAACCTGGTTTCGATCAATATTTTAGAGGATAACACCGGTTAGGACTGGGTTAGGTCCGGGATATGCCTGCATCTGGCTCATGATTTTGCCTTCTTCGCATACTTGTTGGCCAGATCCTGGGTTTTTTTCGTGTTCGAATCACGTAGTAATGTGGTAACACACTGAAGCTGTCAATTAAACCTGGTTTCGATCAATATTTTAGAGGATAACACCGGTTAGGTCTGGGTTAGGTCTGGGATATGCGCGCATCTGGCTTATACTTTCGCCTTTTTCGCAAACTTGTTGGCCAGATCCTGGGTATTTTCCGTGTTTGAAACACGTAGTAATGTGGTAACACACTGAAGCAGTCAATTGAACCTGGTTTCGATCAATATTTCAGAGGATAACACCGGTTAGGTCTGGGTTAGGTCTGGGTTATGCCCGCATCTGGATCATGATTTTGCCTTCTTCGCATTCTTGTTGGCCAGATCCTGGGTTTTTTTAGTGTTTGAATCATGTAGTAATGTGGTAACACACTGAAGCAGTCAATTAAACCTGGTTCCGATCAATATTTTAGAGGATAACACCGGTTAGGTCTGGGTTAGGTCTGGGTTATGCCCGCATCTGGCTCATGATTTTGCCTTCTTCGCATACTTGTTGGCCAGATCCTGGGTTTTTTCCGTGTTTGAATCACGTAGTAATGTTGTACCACACTGAGGCAGTCAATTAAACCTGGATTCGGGCAGTATTTTGGAGGATAACACCGGTTAGGTCTGGGTTAGGTCTGGGTTATGCCCGCATCTGGCTCATGATTTTGCCTTCTTCGCATACTTGTTGGCCAGATCCTGGGTTTTTACCGTGTTTGAATCACGTAGTAATGTTGTACCACACTGAGGCAGTCAATTAAACCTGGATTCGGACAGTATTTTGGAGGATAACACCGGTTAGGTCTGGGTTAGGTCTGGGTTATGCCCGCATCTGGCTCATGATTTTGCCTTCTTCGCATACTTGTTGGCCAGATCCTGGGTTTTTTTCGTGTTTGAATCACGTAGTAATGTGGTAACACACTGAAGCAGTCAATTAAACCTGGTTTCGATCAATATTTCAGTGGATAACACCGGTTAGGTCTGGGTTAGGTCTGGGATATGCGCGCATCTGGCTTATACTTTCGCCTTTTTCGCAAACTTGTTGGCCAGATCCTGGGTATTTTCCGTGTTTGAAACACGTAGTAATGTGGTAACACACTGAAGCAGTCAATTGAACCTGGTTTCGATCAATATTTTAGAGGATAACGCCGGTTAGGTCTCGGTTAGGTCTGGGTTATGCCCGCATCTGGCTCATGATTTTGCCTTCTTCGCATACTTGTTGGCCAGATCCTGGGTTTTTTTCGTGTTTGAATCACGTAGTAATGTTGTACCACACTGAGGCAGTCAATTAAACCTGGATTCGGACATTATTTTAGAGGATAACACCGGTTAGGTCTGGGTTAGGTCTGGGTTATGCCCGCATCTGGCACATGATTTTGCCTTCTTCGCAAACTTGTTGGCCAGATCCTGGGTATTTTCCGTGTTTGAAACACGTAGTAATGTGGTAACACACTGAAGCAGTCAATGAAACCTGGTCTCGATCAATATTTCAGAGGATAACACCGGTTAGGTCTGGGTTAGGTCTGGGAAATGCGCGCATCTGGCTTATTCTTTCGCCTTCTTCGCATACTTCTTGGCCAGATCCTGGGTTTTTTCCATGTTTGAATCACGTAGTAATGTGGTAACACACTGAAGCAGTCAATTAAACCTGGTTTCGATCAATATTTCAGAGGATAACACCGGTTAGGTCTGGGTTAGGTCTGGGTTATGCCCGCATCTGGCTCATGATTTTCCCTTCTTCACATACTTGTTGGCCAGATCCTGGGTTTTTTTCGTGTTTGAATCACGTAGTAATGTGGTAATACACTGAAGCAGTCATTAAAACCTGGTTTCGATGAATATTTTAGAGGATAACACCGGTTAGGTCTGGGTTAGGTCCGGGATATGCCCGCATCTGGCTCATGATTTTGCCTTCTTCGCATACTTGTTGGCCAGATCCTGGGTTTTTTTCGTGTTTGAATCACGTAGTAATGTGGTAACACACTGAAGCTGTCAAGTAAACCTGGTTTCGATCAATATTTCAGAGGATAACACCGGTTAGGTCTGGGTTAGGTCTGGGATATGCGCGCGTCTGGCTTATACTTTCGCCTTTTTCGCAAACTTGTTGGCCAGATCCTGGATTTTTTCCGTGTTTGAATCACGTAGTAATGTTGTACCACACTGAGGCAGTCAATTAAACCTGGATTCGGACATTATTTTAGAGGATAACACCGGTTAGGTCTGGGTTAGGTCTGGGATATGCCCGCATCTGGCTCATGATTTTGCCTTCTTCGCAAACTTGTTGGCCAGATCCTGGGTATTTTCCGTGTTTGAAACACGTAGTAATGTGGTAACACACTGAAGCAGTCAATGAAACCTGGTTTCGATCAATATTTTAGAGGATAACACCGGTTAGGTCTGGGTTAGGTCTGGGTTATGCCCGCATCTGGCTCATGATTTTGCCTTCTTCGCATACTTCTTGGCCAGATCCTGGGTTTTTTCCGTGTTTGAATCACGTAGTAATGTGGTAACACACTGAAGCAGTCAATTAAACCTGGTTTCGATCAATATTTCAGAGGATAACACCGGTTAGGTCTGGGTTAGGTCCGGGATATGCCCGCATCTGGCTCATGATTTTGCCTTCTTCGCATACTTGTTGGCCAGATCCTGGGTTTTTTTCGTGATTGAATCACGTAGTAATGTGGTAACACACTGAAGCAGTCAATTAAACCTGGTTTCTATCAATATTTTAGAGGATAACACCGGTTAGGTCTGGGTTATGTCCGGGATATGCCCGCATCTGGCTCATGATTTTGCCTTCTTCGCATACTTGTTGGCCAGATCCTGGGTTTTTTTCGTGATTGAATCACGTAGTAATGTGGTAACACACTGAAGCTGTCAATTAAACCTGGTTTCGATCAATATTTTAGAGGATAACACCGGTTAGGTCTGGGTTAGGTCTGGGAAATGCGCGCATCTGGCTTATTCTTTCGGCTTCTTCGCATACTTCTTGGCCAGATCCTGGGTTTTTTTCGTGATTGAATCACGTAGTAATGTGGTAACACACTGAAGCAGTCAATTAAACCTGGTTTCGATCAATATTTCAGAGGATAACACCGGTTAGGTCTGGGTTAGGTCTGGCAAATGCGCGCATCTGGCTTATTCTTTCGCCTTCTTCGCATACTTCTTGGCCAGATCTTGGGTTTTTTTCGTGTTTGAATCACGTAGGAATGTGGTAACACACTGAAGCAGTCAATTAAACCTGGTTTCGATCAATGTTTTAGAGGATAACACCGGTAAGGTCTGGGTTAGGTCCGGGATATGCCCGCATCTGGCTCATGATTTTGCCTTCTTCGCATACTTGCTGGCCAGATTCTGGGTTTTTTTCGTGTTTGAATCACGTAGTAATGTGGTAACACACTGAAGCTGTCAATTAAATCTGGTTTCGATCAATATTTTAGAGGATAACACCGGTTAGGTCTGGGTTAGGTCTGGGTTATGCCCGCATCTGGCTCATGATTTTGCCTTCTTCGCATACTTGTTGGCCAGATCCTGGGTTTTTTTCGTGTTTGAATCACGTAGTAATGTGGTAACACACTGAAGCTGTCAATTAAACCTGGTTTCGATCAATATTTTAGAGGATAACACTGGTTAGGTTTGGGTTAGGTCTGGGATATGCGCGCATCTGGCTTATACTTTCACCTTTTTCGCAATCTTGTTGGCCAGATCCTTGGTTTTTTCCGTGTTTGAATCACGTAGTAATGTGGTACCACACTGAGGCAGTCAATTAAACCTGGTTTCGATCAATATTTTAGAGGATAACATCGGTTAGGTCTGGGATTTGCGCGCATCTGGCTTATACTTTCGCCTTTTTCGCAAACTTGTTCGCCAGATCCTGGGTATTTTCCGTGTTTGAATCACGTAGTAATGTGGTAACACACTGGAGCAGTCAATTAAACCTGGTTTCTATCAATATTTTAGAGGATAACACCGGTTAGGTCTGGGTTAGGTCCGGGATATGTCCGCATCTGGCTCATGATTTTGCCTTCTTCGCATACTTGTTGTCCAGATCTTGGGTTTTTTTCGTGTTTGAATCACGTAGTAATGTGGTAACACACTGAAGCAGTCAATTAAACCTGGTTTCTATCAATATTTTAGAGGATAACACCGGTTAGGTCTGGGTTAGGTCTGGGAAATGCGCGCATCTGGCTTATACTTTCGCCTTTTTCGCAAACTTGTTGGCCAGATCCTTGGTTTTTTCCGTGTTTGAATCACGTAGTAATGTGGTACCACACTGAGGCAGTCAATTAAACCTGGTTTCGATCAATATTTTAGAGGATAACACCGGTTAGGTCTGGGATTTGCGCGCATCTGGCTTATACTTTCGCCTTTTTCACAAACTTGTTGGCTAGATCCTGGGTTTTTTTCGGGTTTGGATAACGCGGTAATGTGGTACCACACTGAAGCAGTCAATTAAACCTGGTTTCGATCAATATTTTAGAGGATAACGCCGGTTAGGTCTGGGTTAGGTCTGGGTTATGCCCGCATCTGGCTCATGATTTTGCCTTCTTCGCAAAATTGTTGGCCAGATCCTGGGTATTTTCCGTGTTTGAAACACGTAGTAATGTGGTAACACACTGAAGCAGTCAATTAAACCTGGTTTCGATCAATATTTCAGAGGATAACACTGGTTAGGTCTGGGTTAGGTCTGGGAAATGCGCGCATCTGGCTTATACTTTCGCCTTTTTCGCAAACTTGTTGGCCAGATCCTGGGTTTTTTCCGTGTTTGAATCACGTAGTAATGTGGTAACACACTGAAGCAGTCAATTAAACCTGGTTTCGATCAATATTTCAGAGCATAACACCGGTTAGGTCTGGGTTAGGTCTGGGTTATGCCCGCATCTGGCTCATGATTTTGCCTTCTTCGCATACTTGTTGGCCAGATCCTGGGTTTTTTTCGTGTTTCAATCACGTAGTAATGTGGTAACACAGTGAGGCAGTCTATTAAACCTGGTTTCGATCAATATTTTAGACGATAACACCGGTTAGTTCTGGGTTAGGTCTGGGAAATGCGCGCATCTGGCTTATACTTTCGCCTTTTTCGCAAACTTGTTGGCCAGATCCTGGGTTTTTTTCGTGTTTGAATCACGTAGTAATGTGGTAACACACTGAAGCTGTCAATTAAACCTGGTTTCGATCAATATTTTAGAGGATAACACCGGTTAGGTCTGGGTTAGGTCTGGGATTTGCGCGCATCAGGCTTATACTTTCGCCTTTTTCGCAAACTTGTTGGCCAGATCCTGGGTATTTTCCGTGTTTGAATCACGTAGTAATGTGGTAACACCCTGGAGCAGTCAATTAAACCTGGTTTCTATCAATATTTTAGAGGATAACACCGGTTAGGTCTGGGTTAGGTCCGGGATATGCCCGCATCTGGCTCATGATTTTGCCTTCTTCGCATACTTGCTGGCCAGATCCTGGGTTTTTTTCGTGTTTGAATCACGTAGTAATGTGGTAACACACTGAAGCTGTCAATTAAACCTGGTTTCGATCAATATTTTAGAGGATAACACCGGTTAGGTCTGGGTTAGGTCTGGGTTATGCCCGCATCTGGCTCATGATTTTGCCTTCTTCGCATACCTGTTGGCCAGATCCTGGGATTTTTTCGTGTTTGAATCACGTAGTAATGTGGTAACACACTGAAGCTGTCAATTAAACCTGGTTTCGATCAATATTTTAGAGGATAACACCGGTTAGGTCTGGGTTAGGTCTGGGATATGCGCGCATCTGGCTTATACTTTCACCTTTTTCGCAAACTTGTTGGCCAGATCCTGGGTTTTTTCCGTGTTTGATCACGTAGTAATGTGGTAACACACTGAAGCAGTCAATAAAACCTGGTTTCGATCAATATTTTAGAGGATAACACCGGTTAGGTCTGGGTTAGGTCTGGGATTTGCGCGCATCTGGCTTATACTTTCGCCTTTTTTGCAAACTTGTTAGCCAGATCCTGGGTATTTTCCGTGTTTGAATCACGTAGTAATGTGGTAACACACTGAAGCAGTCAATTAAACCTGGTTTCTATCAATATTTTAGAGGATAACACCGGTTAGGTCTGGGTTAGGTCCGGGATATGCCAGCATCTGGCTCATGATTTTGCCTTCTTCGCATACTTGTTGTCCAGATCTTGGGATTTTTTCGTGTTTGAATCACGTAGTAATGTGGTAACACACTGAAGCAGTCAATTAAACCTGGTTTCTATCAATATTTTAGAGGATAACACCGGTTAGGTCTGGGTTAGGTCCGGGATATGCCCGCATCTGGCTCATGATTTTGCCTTCTTCGCATACTTGTTGGCCAGATCCTGGGTTTTTTTCGTGATTGAATCACGTAGTATTGTGGTAACACACTGAAGCTGTCAATTAAACCTGGTTTCGATCAATATTTTAGAGGATAACAACGGTTAGGTCTGGGTTAGGTCTGGGTTATGCCCGCATCTTGCTCATGATTTTGCCTTCTTCGCATACTTGTTGGCCAGATCTTGGGTTTTTTTCGTGTTTGAATCACGTAGTAATGTGGTAACACACTGAAGCAGTCAATTAAACCTGGTTTCTATCAATATTTTAGAGGATAACACCGGTTAGGTCTGGGTTATGTCCGGGATATGCCCGCATCTGGCTCATGATTTTGCCTTCTTCGCAAACTTGTTGGCCAGATCCTGGGTTTTTTTCGTGATTGAATCACGTAGTAATGTGGTAACACACTGAAGCTGTCAATTAAACCTGGTTTCGATCAATATTTTAGAGGATAACACCGGTTAGGTCTGGGTTAGGTCTGGGAAATGCGCGCATCTGGCTTATTCTTTCGGCTTCTTCGCATACTTCTTGGCCAGATCCTGGGTTTTTTTCGTGATTGAATCACGTAGTAATGTTGTACCACACTGAGGCAGTCAATTAAACCTGGATTCGGACATTATTTTAGAGGATAACACCGGTTAGGTCTGGGTTAGGTCTGGGATATGCCCGCATCTGGCTCATGATTTTGCCTTCTTCGCAAACTTGTTGGCCAGATCCTGGGTATTTTCCGTGTTTGAAACACGTAGTAATGTGGTAACACACTGAAGCAGTCAATGAAACCTGGTTTCGATCAATATTTTAGAGGATAACACCGGTTAGGTCTGGGTTAGGTCTGGGTTATGCCCGCATCTGGCTCATGATTTTGCCTTCTTCGCATACTTCTTGGCCAGATCCTGGGTTTTTTCCGTGTTTGAATCACGTAGTAATGTGGTAACACACTGAAGCAGTCAATTAAACCTGGTTTCGATCAATATTTCAGAGGATAACACCGGTTAGGTCTGGGTTAGGTCCGGGATATGCCCGCATCTGGCTCATGATTTTGCCTTCTTCGCATACTTGTTGGCCAGATCCTGGGTTTTTTTCGTGATTGAATCACGTAGTAATGTGGTAACACACTGAAGCAGTCAATTAAACCTGGTTTCTATCAATATTTTAGAGGATAACACCGGTTAGGTCTGGGTTATGTCCGGGATATGCCCGCATCTGGCTCATGATTTTGCCTTCTTCGCATACTTGTTGGCCAGATCCTGGGTTTTTTTCGTGATTGAATCACGTAGTAATGTGGTAACACACTGAAGCTGTCAATTAAACCTGGTTTCGATCAATATTTTAGAGGATAACACCGGTTAGGTCTGGGTTAGGTCTGGGAAATGCGCGCATCTGGCTTATTCTTTCGGCTTCTTCGCATACTTTTTGGCCAGATCCTGGGTTTTTTTCGTGATTGAATCACGTAGTAATGTGGTAACACACTGAAGCAGTCAATTAAACCTGGTTTCGATCAATATTTCAGAGGATAACACCGGTTAGGTCTGGGTTAGGTCTGGCAAATGCGCGCATCTGGCTTATTCTTTCGCCTTCTTCGTATACTTCTTGGCCAGATCTTGGGTTTTTTTCGTGTTTGAATCACGTAGGAATGTGGTAACACACTGAAGCAGTCAATTAAACCTGGTTTCGATCAATATTTTAGAGGATAACACCGGTAAGGTCTGGGTTAGGTCCGGGATATGCCCGCATCTGGCTCATGATTTTGCCTTCTTCGCATACTTGCTGGCCAGATTCTGGGTTTTTTTCGTGTTTGAATCACGTAGTAATGTGGTAACACACTGAAGCTGTCAATTAAATCTGGTTTCGATCAATATTTTAGAGGATAACACCGGTTAGGTCTGGGTTAGGTCTGGGTTATGCCCGCATCTGGCTCATGATTTTGCCTTCTTCGCATACTTGTTGGCCAGATCCTGGGTTTTTTTCGTGTTTGAATCACGTAGTAATGTGGTAACACACTGAAGCTGTCAATTAAACCTGGTTTCGATCAATATTTTAGAGGATAACACTGGTTAGGTTTGGGTTAGGTCTGGGATATGCGCGCATCTGGCTTATACTTTCACCTTTTTCGCAATCTTGTTGGCCAGATCCTTGGTTTTTTCCGTGTTTGAATCACGTAGTAATGTGGTACCACACTGAGGCAGTCAATTAAACCTGGTTTCGATCAATATTTTAGAGGATAACATCGGTTAGGTCTGGGATTTGCGCGCATCTGGCTTATACTTTCGCCTTTTTCGCAAACTTGTTCGCCAGATCCTGGGTATTTTCCGTGTTTGAATCACGTAGTAATGTGGTAACACACTGGAGCAGTCAATTAAACCTGGTTTCTATCAATATTTTAGAGGATAACACCGGTTAGGTCTGGGTTAGGTCCGGGATATGTCCGCATCTGGCTCATGATTTTGCCTTCTTCGCATACTTGTTGTCCAGATCTTGGGTTTTTTTCGTGTTTGAATCACGTAGTAATGTGGTAACACACTGAAGCAGTCAATTAAACCTGGTTTCTATCAATATTTTAGAGGATAACACCGGTTAGGTCTGGGTTAGGTCTGGGAAATGCGCGCATCTGGCTTATACTTTCGCCTTTTTCGCAAACTTGTTGGCCAGATCCTTGGTTTTTTCCGTGTTTGAATCACGTAGTAATGTGGTACCACACTGAGGCAGTCAATTAAACCTGGTTTCGATCAATATTTTAGAGGATAACACCGGTTAGGTCTGGGATTTGCGCGCATCTGGCTTATACTTTCGCCTTTTTCACAAACTTGTTGGCTAGATCCTGGGTTTTTTTCGGGTTTGGATAACGCGGTAATGTGGTACCACACTGAAGCAGTCAATTAAACCTGGTTTCGATCAATATTTTAGAGGATAACGCCGGTTAGGTCTGGGTTAGGTCTGGGTTATGCCCGCATCTGGCTCATGATTTTGCCTTCTTCGCAAAATTGTTGGCCAGATCCTGGGTATTTTCCGTGTTTGAAACACGTAGTAATGTGGTAACACACTGAAGCAGTCAATTAAACCTGGTTTCGATCAATATTTCAGAGGATAACACTGGTTAGGTCTGGGTTAGGTCTGGGAAATGCGCGCATCTGGCTTATACTTTCGCCTTTTTCGCAAACTTGTTGGCCAGATCCTGGGTTTTTTCCGTGTTTGAATCACGTAGTAATGTGGTAACACACTGAAGCAGTCAATTAAACCTGGTTTCGATCAATATTTCAGAGCATAACACCGGTTAGGTCTGGGTTAGGTCTGGGTTATGCCCGCATCTGGCTCATGATTTTGCCTTCTTCGCATACTTGTTGGCCAGATCCTGGGTTTTTTTCGTGTTTCAATCACGTAGTAATGTGGTAACACAGTGAGGCAGTCTATTAAACCTGGTTTCGATCAATATTTTAGACGATAACACCGGTTAGTTCTGGGTTAGGTCTGGGAAATGCGCGCATCTGGCTTATACTTTCGCCTTTTTCGCAAACTTGTTGGCCAGATCCTGGGTTTTTTTCGTGTTTGAATCACGTAGTAATGTGGTAACACACTGAAGCTGTCAATTAAACCTGGTTTCGATCAATATTTTAGAGGATAACACCGGTTAGGTCTGGGTTAGGTCCGGGATTTGCGCGCATCAGGCTTATACTTTCGCCTTTTTCGCAAACTTGTTGGCCAGATCCTGGGTATTTTCCGTGTTTGAATCACGTAGTAATGTGGTAACACCCTGGAGCAGTCAATTAAACCTGGTTTCTATCAATATTTTAGAGGATAACACCGGTTAGGTCTGGGTTAGGTCCGGGATATGCCCGCATCTGGCTCATGATTTTGCCTTCTTCGCATACTTGCTGGCCAGATCCTGGGTTTTTTTCGTGTTTGAATCACGTAGTAATGTGGTAACACACTGAAGCTGTCAATTAAACCTGGTTTCGATCAATATTTTAGAGGATAACACCGGTTAGGTCTGGGTTAGGTCTGGGTTATGCCCGCATCTGGCTCATGATTTTGCATTCTTCGCATACTTGTTGGCCAGATCCTGGGTTTTTTTCGTGTTTGAATCACGTAGTAATGTGGTAACACACTGAAGCAGTCAATTAAACCTGGTTTCGATCAATATTTCAGAGGATAACACCGGTTAGGTCTGGGTTAGGTCTGGCAAATGCGCGCATCTGGCTTATTCTTTCGCCTTCTTCGTATACTTCTTGGCCAGATCTTGGGTTTTTTTCGTGTTTGAATCACGTAGGAATGTGGTAACACACTGAAGCAGTCAATTAAACCTGGTTTCGATCAATATTTTAGAGGATAACACCGGTAAGGTCTGGGTTAGGTCCGGGATATGCCCGCATCTGGCTCATGATTTTGCCTTCTTCGCATACTTGCTGGCCAGATTCTGGGTTTTTTTCGTGTTTGAATCACGTAGTAATGTGGTAACACACTGAAGCTGTCAATTAAATCTGGTTTCGATCAATATTTTAGAGGATAACACCGGTTAGGTCTGGGTTAGGTCTGGGTTATGCCCGCATCTGGCTCATGATTTTGCCTTCTTCGCATACTTGTTGGCCAGATCCTGGGTTTTTTTCGTGTTTGAATCACGTAGTAATGTGGTAACACACTGAAGCTGTCAATTAAACCTGGTTTCGATCAATATTTTAGAGGATAACACTGGTTAGGTTTGGGTTAGGTCTGGGATATGCGCGCATCTGGCTTATACTTTCACCTTTTTCGCAATCTTGTTGGCCAGATCCTTGGTTTTTTCCGTGTTTGAATCACGTAGTAATGTGGTACCACACTGAGGCAGTCAATTAAACCTGGTTTCGATCAATATTTTAGAGGATAACATCGGTTAGGTCTGGGATTTGCGCGCATCTGGCTTATACTTTCGCCTTTTTCGCAAACTTGTTCGCCAGATCCTGGGTATTTTCCGTGTTTGAATCACGTAGTAATGTGGTAACACACTGGAGCAGTCAATTAAACCTGGTTTCTATCAATATTTTAGAGGATAACACCGGTTAGGTCTGGGTTAGGTCCGGGATATGTCCGCATCTGGCTCATGATTTTGCCTTCTTCGCATACTTGTTGTCCAGATCTTGGGTTTTTTTCGTGTTTGAATCACGTAGTAATGTGGTAACACACTGAAGCAGTCAATTAAACCTGGTTTCTATCAATATTTTAGAGGATAACACCGGTTAGGTCTGGGTTAGGTCTGGGAAATGCGCGCATCTGGCTTATACTTTCGCCTTTTTCGCAAACTTGTTGGCCAGATCCTTGGTTTTTTCCGTGTTTGAATCACGTAGTAATGTGGTACCACACTGAGGCAGTCAATTAAACCTGGTTTCGATCAATATTTTAGAGGATAACACCGGTTAGGTCTGGGATTTGCGCGCATCTGGCTTATACTTTCGCCTTTTTCACAAACTTGTTGGCTAGATCCTGGGTTTTTTTCGGGTTTGGATAACGCGGTAATGTGGTACCACACTGAAGCAGTCAATTAAACCTGGTTTCGATCAATATTTTAGAGGATAACGCCGGTTAGGTCTGGGTTAGGTCTGGGTTATGCCCGCATCTGGCTCATGATTTTGCCTTCTTCGCAAAATTGTTGGCCAGATCCTGGGTATTTTCCGTGTTTGAAACACGTAGTAATGTGGTAACACACTGAAGCAGTCAATTAAACCTGGTTTCGATCAATATTTCAGAGGATAACACTGGTTAGGTCTGGGTTAGGTCTGGGAAATGCGCGCATCTGGCTTATACTTTCGCCTTTTTCGCAAACTTGTTGGCCAGATCCTGGGTTTTTTCCGTGTTTGAATCACGTAGTAATGTGGTAACACACTGAAGCAGTCAATTAAACCTGGTTTCGATCAATATTTCAGAGCATAACACCGGTTAGGTCTGGGTTAGGTCTGGGTTATGCCCGCATCTGGCTCATGATTTTGCCTTCTTCGCATACTTGTTGGCCAGATCCTGGGTTTTTTTCGTGTTTCAATCACGTAGTAATGTGGTAACACAGTGAGGCAGTCTATTAAACCTGGTTTCGATCAATATTTTAGACGATAACACCGGTTAGTTCTGGGTTAGGTCTGGGAAATGCGCGCATCTGGCTTATACTTTCGCCTTTTTCGCAAACTTGTTGGCCAGATCCTGGGTTTTTTTCGTGTTTGAATCACGTAGTAATGTGGTAACACACTGAAGCTGTCAATTAAACCTGGTTTCGATCAATATTTTAGAGGATAACACCGGTTAGGTCTGGGTTAGGTCCGGGATTTGCGCGCATCAGGCTTATACTTTCGCCTTTTTCGCAAACTTGTTGGCCAGATCCTGGGTATTTTCCGTGTTTGAATCACGTAGTAATGTGGTAACACCCTGGAGCAGTCAATTAAACCTGGTTTCTATCAATATTTTAGAGGATAACACCGGTTAGGTCTGGGTTAGGTCCGGGATATGCCCGCATCTGGCTCATGATTTTGCCTTCTTCGCATACTTGCTGGCCAGATCCTGGGTTTTTTTCGTGTTTGAATCACGTAGTAATGTGGTAACACACTGAAGCTGTCAATTAAACCTGGTTTCGATCAATATTTTAGAGGATAACACCGGTTAGGTCTGGGTTAGGTCTGGGTTATGCCCGCATCTGGCTCATGATTTTGCCTTCTTCGCATACCTGTTGGCCAGATCCTGGGTTTTTTTCGTGTTTGAATCACGTAGTAATGTGGTAACACACTGAAGCTGTCAATTAAACCTGGTTTCGATCAATATTTTAGAGGATAACACCGGTTAGGTCTGGGTTAGGTCTGGGATATGCGCGCATCTGGCTTATACTTTCACCTTTTTCGCAAACTTGTTGGCCAGATCCTGGGTTTTTTCCGTGTTTGATCACGTAGTAATGTGGTAACACACTGAAGCTGTCAATTAAACCTGGTTTCGATCAATATTTTAGAGGATAACAACGGTTAGGTCTGGGTTAGGTCTGGGTTATGCCCGCATCTGGCTCATGATTTTGCCTTCTTCGCAAACTTGTTAGCCAGATCCTGGGTATTTTCCGTGTTTGAATCACGTAGTAATGTGGTAACACACTGAAGCAGTCAATTAAACCTGGTTTCTATCAATATTTTAGAGGATAACACCGGTTAGGTCTGGGTTAGGTCCGGGATATGCCAGCATCTGGCTCATGATTTTGCCTTCTTCGCATACTTGTTGTCCAGATCTTGGGATTTTTTCGTGTTTGAATCACGTAGTAATGTGGTAACACACTGAAGCAGTCAATTAAACCTGGTTTCTATCAATATTTTAGAGGATAACACCGGTTAGGTCTGGGTTAGGTCCGGGATATGCCCGCATCTGGCTCATGATTTTGCCTTCTTCGCATACTTGTTGGCCAGATCCTGGGTTTTTTTCGTGATTGAATCACGTAGTATTGTGGTAACACACTGAAGCTGTCAATTAAACCTGGTTTCGATCAATATTTTAGAGGATAACAACGGTTAGGTCTGGGTTAGGTCTGGGTTATGCCCGCATCTTGCTCATGATTTTGCCTTCTTCGCATACTTGTTGGCCAGATCTTGGGTTTTTTTCGTGTTTGAATCACGTAGTAATGTGGTAACACACTGAAGCAGTCAATTAAACCTGGTTTCTATCAATATTTTAGAGGATAACACCGGTTAGGTCTGGGTTATGTCCGGGATATGCCCGCATCTGGCTCATGATTTTGCCTTCTTCGCAAACTTGTTGGCCAGATCCTGGGTTTTTTTCGTGATTGAATCACGTAGTAATGTGGTAACACACTGAAGCTGTCAATTAAACCTGGTTTCGATCAATATTTTAGAGGATAACACCGGTTAGGTCTGGGTTAGGTCTGGGAAATGCGCGCATCTGGCTTATTCTTTCGGCTTCTTCGCATACTTCTTGGCCAGATCCTGGGTTTTTTTCGTGATTGAATCACGTAGTAATGTTGTACCACACTGAGGCAGTCAATTAAACCTGGATTCGGACATTATTTTAGAGGATAACACCGGTTAGGTCTGGGTTAGGTCTGGGATATGCCCGCATCTGGCTCATGATTTTGCCTTCTTCGCAAACTTGTTGGCCAGATCCTGGGTATTTTCCGTGTTTGAAACACGTAGTAATGTGGTAACACACTGAAGCAGTCAATGAAACCTGGTTTCGATCAATATTTTAGAGGATAACACCGGTTAGGTCTGGGTTATGTCCGGGATATGCCCGCATCTGGCTCATGATTTTGCCTTCTTCGCATACTTGTTGGCCAGATCCTGGGTTTTTTTCGTGATTGAATCACGTAGTAATGTGGTAACACACTGAAGCTGTCAATTAAACCTGGTTTCGATCAATATTTTAGAGGATAACACCGGTTAGGTCTGGGTTAGGTCTGGGAAATGCGCGCATCTGGCTTATTCTTTCGGCTTCTTCGCATACTTCTTGGCCAGATCCTGGGTTTTTTTCGTGATTGAATCACGTAGTAATGTGGTAACACACTGAAGCAGTCAATTAAACCTGGTTTCGATCAATATTTCAGAGGATAACACCGGTTAGGTCTGGGTTAGGTCTGGCAAATGCGCGCATCTGGCTTATTCTTTCGCCTTCTTCGCATACTTCTTGGCCAGATCTTGGGTTTTTTTCGTGTTTGAATCACGTAGGAATGTGGTAACACACTGAAGCAGTCAATTAAACCTGGTTTCGATCAATATTTTAGAGGATAACACCGGTAAGGTCTGGGTTAGGTCCGGGATATGCCCGCATCTGGCTCATGATTTTGCCTTCTTCGCATACTTGCTGGCCAGATTCTGGGTTTTTTTCGTGTTTGAATCACGTAGTAATGTGGTAACACACTGAAGCTGTCAATTAAATCTGGTTTCGATCAATATTTTAGAGGATAACACCGGTTAGGTCTGGGTTAGGTCTGGGTTATGCCCGCATCTGGCTCATGATTTTGCCTTCTTCGCATACTTGTTGGCCAGATCCTGGGTTTTTTTCGTGTTTGAATCACGTAGTAATGTGGTAACACACTGAAGCTGTCAATTAAACCTGGTTTCGATCAATATTTTAGAGGATAACACTGGTTAGGTTTGGGTTAGGTCTGGGATATGCGCGCATCTGGCTTATACTTTCACCTTTTTCGCAATCTTGTTGGCCAGATCCTTGGTTTTTTCCGTGTTTGAATCACGTAGTAATGTGGTACCACACTGAGGCAGTCAATTAAACCTGGTTTCGATCAATATTTTAGAGGATAACATCGGTTAGGTCTGGGTTATGCCCGCATCTGGCACATGATTTTGCCTTCTTCGCAAACTTGTTGGCCAGATCCTGGGTATTTTCCGTGTTTGAAACACGTAGTAATGTGGTAACACACTGAAGCAGTCAATGAAACCTGGTCTCGATCAATATTTCAGAGGATAACACCGGTTAGGTCTGGGTTAGGTCTGGGAAATGCGCGCATCTGGCTTATTCTTTCGCCTTCTTCGCATACTTCTTGGCCAGATCCTGGGTTTTTTCCATGTTTGAATCACGTAGTAATGTGGTAACACACTGAAGCAGTCAATTAAACCTGGTTTCGATCAATATTTCAGAGGATAACACCGGTTAGGTCTGGGTTAGGTCTGGGTTATGCCCGCATCTGGCTCATGATTTTCCCTTCTTCACATACTTGTTGGCCAGATCCTGGGTTTTTTTCGTGTTTGAATCACGTAGTAATGTGGTAATACACTGAAGCAGTCAATAAAACCTGGTTTCGATGAATATTTTAGAGGATAACACCGGTTAGGTCTGGGTTAGGTCCGGGATATGCCCGCATCTGGCTCATGATTTTGCCTTCTTCGCATACTTGTTGGCCAGATCCTGGGTTTTTTTCGTGTTTGAATCACGTAGTAATGTGGTAACACACTGAAGCTGTCAATTAAACCTGGTTTCGATCAATATTTCAGAGGATAACACCGATTAGGTCTGGGTTAGGTCTGGGATATGCGCGCGTCTGGCTTATACTTTCGCCTTTTTCGCAAACTTGTTGGCCAGATCCTGGATTTTTTCCGTGTTTGAATCACGTAGTAATGTTGTACCACACTGAGGCAGTCAATTAAACCTGGATTCGGACATTATTTTAGAGGATAACACCGGTTAGGTCTGGGTTAGGTCTGGGATATGCCCGCATCTGGCTCATGATTTTGCCTTCTTCGCAAACTTGTTGGCCAGATCCTGGGTATTTTCCGTGTTTGAAACACGTAGTAATGTGGTAACACACTGAAGCAGTCAATGAAACCTGGTTTCGATCAATATTTTAGAGGATAACACCGGTTAGGTCTGGGTTAGGTCTGGGTTATGCCCGCATCTGGCTCATGATTTTGCCTTCTTCGCATACTTGTTGGCCAGATCCTGGGTTTTTTTCGTGTTTGAATCACGTAGTAATGTGGTAACACACTGAAGCTGTCAATTAAACCTGGTTTCGATCAATATTTTAGAGGATAACACTGGTTAGGTTTGGGTTAGGTCTGGGATATGCGCGCATCTGGCTTATACTTTCACCTTTTTCGCAATCTTGTTGGCCAGATCCTTGGTTTTTTCCGTGTTTGAATCACGTAGTAATGTGGTACCACACTGAGGCAGTCAATTAAACCTGGTTTCGATCAATATTTTAGAGGATAACATCGGTTAGGTCTGGGTTATGCCCGCATCTGGCACATGATTTTGCCTTCTTCGCAAACTTGTTGGCCAGATCCTGGGTATTTTCCGTGTTTGAAACACGTAGTAATGTGGTAACACACTGAAGCAGTCAATGAAACCTGGTCTCGATCAATATTTCAGAGGATAACACCGGTTAGGTCTGGGTTAGGTCTGGGAAATGCGCGCATCTGGCTTATTCTTTCGCCTTCTTCGCATACTTCTTGGCCAGATCCTGGGTTTTTTCCATGTTTGAATCACGTAGTAATGTGGTAACACACTGAAGCAGTCAATTAAACCTGGTTTCGATCAATATTTCAGAGGATAACACCGGTTAGGTCTGGGTTAGGTCTGGGTTATGCCCGCATCTGGCTCATGATTTTCCCTTCTTCACATACTTGTTGGCCAGATCCTGGGTTTTTTTCGTGTTTGAATCACGTAGTAATGTGGTAATACACTGAAGCAGTCAATAAAACCTGGTTTCGATGAATATTTTAGAGGATAACACCGGTTAGGTCTGGGTTAGGTCCGGGATATGCCCGCATCTGGCTCATGATTTTGCCTTCTTCGCATACTTGTTGGCCAGATCCTGGGTTTTTTTCGTGTTTGAATCACGTAGTAATGTGGTAACACACTGAAGCTGTCAATTAAACCTGGTTTCGATCAATATTTCAGAGGATAACACCGATTAGGTCTGGGTTAGGTCTGGGATATGCGCGCGTCTGGCTTATACTTTCGCCTTTTTCGCAAACTTGTTGGCCAGATCCTGGATTTTTTCCGTGTTTGAATCACGTAGTAATGTTGTACCACACTGAGGCAGTCAATTAAACCTGGATTCGGACATTATTTTAGAGGATAACACCGGTTAGGTCTGGGTTAGGTCTGGGATATGCCCGCATCTGGCTCATGATTTTGCCTTCTTCGCAAACTTGTTGGCCAGATCCTGGGTATTTTCCGTGTTTGAAACACGTAGTAATGTGGTAACACACTGAAGCAGTCAATGAAACCTGGTTTCGATCAATATTTTAGAGGATAACACCGGTTAGGTCTGGGTTAGGTCTGGGTTATGCCCGCATCTGGCTCATGATTTTGCCTTCTTCGCATACTTGTTGGCCAGATCCTGGGTTTTTTCCGTGTTTGAATCACGTAGTAATGTGGTAACACACTGAAGCAGTCAATTAAACCTGGTTTCGATCAATATTTCAGAGGATAACACCGGTTAGGTCTGGGTTAGGTCTGGGTTATGCCCGCATCTGGCTCATGATTTTGCCTTCTTCACATACTTGTTGGCCAGATCCTGGGTTTTTTTCGTGTTTGAATCACGTAGTAATGTTGTACCACACTGAGGCAGTCAATTAAACCTGGTTTCTATCAATATTTTAGAGGATAACACCGGTTAGGTCTGGGCTAGGTCCGGGATATGCCCGCATCTGGCTCATGATTTTGTCTTCTTCGCATACTTGTTGTCCAGATCTTGGGTTTTTTTCGTGTTTGAATCACGTAGTAATGTGGTAACACACTGAAGCAGTCAATTAAACCTGGTTTCTATCAATATTTTAGAGGATAACACCGGTTAGGTCTGGGTTATGTCCGGGATATGCCCGCATCTGGCTCATGATTTTGCCTTCTTCCCATACTTGTTGGCCAGATCCTGGGTTTTTTTCGTGATTGAATCACGTAGTAATGTGGTAACACACTGAAGCTGTCAATTAAACCTGGTTTCGATCAATATTTTAGAGGATAACACCGGTTAGGTCTGGGTTAGGTCTGGGAAATGCGCGCATCTGGCTTATTCTTTCGGCTTCTTCGCATACTTCTTGGCCAGATCCTGGGTTTTTTTCGTGATTGAATCACGTAGTAATGTGGTAACACACTGAAGCAGTCAATTAAACCTGGTTTCGATCAATATTTCAGAGGATAACACCGGTTAGGTCTGGGTTAGGTCTGGGAAATGCGCGCATCTGGCTTATTCTTTCGCCTTCTTCGCATACTTCTTGGCCAGATCTTGGGTTTTTTTCGTGTTTGAATCACGTAGGAATGTGGTAACACACTGAAGCAGTCAATTAAACCTGGTTTCGATCAATATTTTAGAGGATAACACCGGTAAGGTCTGGGTTAGGTCCGGGATATGCCCGCATCTGGCTCATGATTTTGCCTTCTTCGTATACTTGCTGGCCAGATTCTGGGTTTTTTTCGTGTTTGAATCACGTAGTAATGTGGTAACACACTGAAGCTGTCAATTAAATCTGGTTTCGATCAATATTTTAGAGGATAACACCGGTTAGGTCTGGGTTAGGTCTGGGTTATGCCCGCATCTGGCTCATGATTTTGCCTTCTTCGCATACTTGTTGGCCAGATCCTGGGTTTTTTTCGTGTTTGAATCACGTAGTAATGTGGTAACACACTGAAGCTGTCAATTAAACCTGGTTTCGATCAATATATTAAAGGATAACACTGGTTAGGTTTGGGTTAGGTCTGGGATATGCGTGCATCTGGCTTATACTTTCACCTTTTTCGCAAACTTGTTGGCCAGATCCTTGGTTTTTTCCGTGTTTGAATCACGTAGTAATGTGGTACCACACTGAGGCAGTCAATTAAACCTGGTTTCGATCAATATTTTAGAGGATAACACCGGTTAGGTCTGGGATTTGCGCGCATCTGGCTTATACTTTCGCCTTTTTCACAAACTTGTTGGCTAGATCCTGGGTTTTTTTCGGGTTTGGATAACGCGGTAATGTGGTACCACACTGAAGCAGTCAATTAAACCTGGTTTCGATCAATATTTTAGAGGATAACGCCGGTTAGGTCTGGGTTAGGTCTGGGTTATGCCCGCATCTGGCTCATGATTTTGCCTTCTTCGCATACTTGTTGGCCAGATCCTGGGTTTTTTCCGTGTTTGAATCACGTAGTAATGTGGTAACCCACTGAAGCTGTCAATAAAACCTGGTTTCGATCAATATTTTAGAGGATAACACCGGTTAGGTCTGGGATAGGTCCGGGATATGCCCGCATCTGGCTCATGATTTTGCCTTCTTCGCATACTTGTTGGCCAGATCCTGGGTTTTTCTCGTGTTTGAATCACGTAGTAATGTGGTTACACACTGAAGCAGTCAATTAAACCTGGTTTCGATCAATATTTTAGAGGATAACGCCGGTTAGGTCTGGGTTAGGTCTGGGTTATGCCCGCATCTGGCTCATGATTTTGCCTTCTTCGCATACTTGTTGGCCAGATCCTGGGTTTTTTCCGTGTTTGAATCACGTAGTAATGTGGTAACCCACTGAAGCTGTCAATAAAACCTGGTTTCGATCAATATTTTAGAGGATAACACCGGTTAGGTCTGGGATAGGTCCGGGATATGCCCGCATCTGGCTCATGATTTTGCCTTCTTCGCATACTTGTTGGCCAGATCCTGGGTTTTTTTCGTGTTTGAATCACGTAGTAATGTGGTTACACACTGAAGCAGTCAATTAAACCTGGTTTCGATCAATATTTTAGAGGATAACACCGGTTAGGTCTGGGTTAGGTCTGGGTTATGCCCGCATCTGGCTCATGATTTTGCCTTCTTCGCATACTTGTTGACCAGATCCTGGGTTTTTTTCGTGTTTGAATCACGTAGTAATGTGGTAACACACTGAAGCAGTCAATAAAACCTGGTTTCGATCAATATTTTAGAGGATAACACCGGTTAGGTCTGGGTTAGGTCCGGGATATGCCCGCATCTGGCTCATGATTTTGCCTTCTTCGCAAAATTGTTGGCCAGATCCTGGGTATTTTCCGTGTTTGAAACACGTAGTAATGTGGTAACACACTGAAGCAGTCAATTAAACCTGGTTTCGATCAATATTTCAGAGGATAACACTGGTTAGGTCTGGGTTAGGTCTGGGAAATGCGCGCATCTGGCTTATACTTTCGCCTTTTTCGCAAACTTGTTGGCCAGATCCTGGGTTTTTTCCGTGTTTGAATCACGTAGTAATGTGGTAACACACTGAAGCAGTCAATTAAACCTGGTTTCGATCAATATTTCAGAGCATAACACCGGTTAGGTCTGGGTTAGGTCTGGGTTATGCCCACATCTGGCTCATGATTTTGCCTTCTTCGCATACTTGTTGGCCAGATCCTGGGTTTTTTTCGTGTTTCAATCACGTAGTAATGTGGTAACACAGTGAGGCAGTCTATTAAACCTGGTTTTGATCAATATTTTAGACGATAACACCGGTTAGGTCTGGGTTAGGTCTGGGAAATGCGCGCATCTGGCTTATACTTTCGCCTTTTTCGCAAACTTGTTGGCCAGATCCTGGGTTTTTTTCGTGTTTGAATCACGTAGTAATGTGGTAACACACTGAAGCTGTCAATTAAACCTGGTTTCGATCAATATTTTAGAGGATAACACCGGTTAGGTCTGGGTTAGGTCTGGGATTTGCGCGCATCTGGCTTATACTTTCGCCTTTTTCGCAAACTTGTTGGCCAGATCCTGGGTATTTTCCGTGTTTGAATCACGTAGTAATGTGGTAACACCCTGGAGCAGTCAATTAAACCTGGTTTCTATCAATATTTTAGAGGATAACACCGGTTAGGTCTGGGTTAGGTCCGGGATATGCCCGCATCTGGCTCATGATTTTGCCTTCTTCGCATACTTGCTGGCCAGATCCTGGGTTTTTTTCGTGTTTGAATCACGTAGTAATGTGGTAACACACTGAAGCTGTCAATTAAACCTGGTTTCGATCAATATTTTAGAGGATAACACCGGTTAGGTCTGGGTTAGGTCCGGGATATGCCCGCATCTGGCTCATGATTTTGCCTTCTTCGCATACTTGCTGGCCAGATCCTGGGTTTTTTTCGTGTTTGAATCACGTAGTAATGTGGTAACACACTGAAGCTGTCAATTAAACCTGGTTTCGATCAATATTTTAGAGGATAACACCGGTTAGGTCTGGGTTAGGTCTGGGATATGCGCGCATCTGGCTTATACTTTCAACTTTTTCGCAAACTTGTTGGCCAGATCCTGGGTTTTTTCCGTGTTTGGATCACGTAGTAATGTGGTAACACACTGAAGCAGTCAATAAAACCTGGTTTCGATCAATATTTTAGAGGATAACACCGGTTAGGTCTGGGTTAGGTCTGGGATTTGCGCGCATCTGGCTTATACTTTCGCCTTTTTTGCAAACTTGTTAGCCAGATCCTGGGTATTTTCCGTGTTTGAATCACGTAGTAATGTGGTAACACACTGAAGCAGTCAATTAAACCTGGTTTCTATCAATATTTTAGAGGATAACACCGGTTAGGTCTGGGTTAGGTCCGGGATATGCCAGCATCTGGCTCATGATTTTGCCTTCTTCGCATACTTGATGTCCAGATCTTGGGATTTTTTCGTGTTTGAATCACGTAGTAATGTGGTAACACACTGAAGCAGTCAATTAAACCTGGTTTCTATCAATATTTTAGAGGATAACACCGGTTAGGTCTGGGTTAGGTCCGGGATATGCCCGCATCTGGCTCATGATTTTGCCTTCTTCGCATACTTGTTGGCCAGATCCTGGGTTTTTTTCGTGATTGAATCACGTAGTATTGTGGTAACACACTGAAGCTGTCAATTAAACCTGGTTTCGATCAATATTTTAGAGGATAACAACGGTTAGGTCTGGGTTAGGTCTGGGTTATGCCCGCATCTGGCTCATGATTTTGCCTTCTTCGCAAACTTGTTGGCCAGATCCTGGGTTTTTTTCGTGTTTGAATCACGTAGTAATGTGGTAACACACTGAAGCTGTCAATTAAACCTGGCTTCGATCAATATTTTAGAGGATAACACCGGTTAGGTCTGGGTTAGGTCTGGGATATGCGCGCATCTGGCTTATACTTTCACCTTTTTCGCAAACTTGTTGGCCAGATCCTTGGTTTTTTTCGTGTTTGAATCACGTAGGAGTGTGGTAACACACTGAAGCAGTCAATTAAACCTGGTTTCTATCAATATTTTAGAGGATAACACCGGTTAGGACTGGGTTAGGTCCGGGATATGCCCGCATCTGGCTCATGATTTTGCCTTCTTCGCATACTTGTTGGCCAGATCCTGGGTTTTTTTCGTGTTTGAATCACGTAGTAATGTGGTAACACACTGAAGCTGTCAATTAAACCTGGTTTCGATCAATATTTCAGGGGATAACACCGGTTAGGTCTGGGTTAGGTCTGGGATATGCGCGCGTCTGGCTTATACTTTCGCCTTCTTCGCAAACTTGTTGGCCAGATCCTGGATTTTTTCCGTGTTTGAATCACGTAGTAATGTTGTACCACACTGAGGCTGTCAATTAAACCTGGTTTCGATCAATATTTTAGAGGATAACACCGGTTAGGTCTGGGTTATGCCCGCATCTGGCTCATGATTTTGCCTTCTTCGCATACTTGTTGGCCAGATCCTGGGATTTTTTCGTGTTTGAATCACGTAGTAATGTGGTAACACACTGAAGCTGTCAATTAAACCTGGTTTCTATCAATATTTTAGAGGATACCACCGGTTAGGTCTGGGTTAGGTCCGGGAAATGTCCGCATCTGGCTCATGATTTTGCCTTCTTCGCATACTTGTTGGCCAGATCCTGGGTTTTTTTCGTGTTTGAATCACGTAGTAATGTTGTACCACACTGAAGCAGTCAATTAAACCTGGTTTCGATCAATATTTCAGAGGATAACACCGGTTAGGTCTGGGTTAGGTCTGGGTTATGCCCGCATCTGGCTCATGATTTTGCCTTCTTCGCATACTTGTTGGCCAGATCCTGGGTTTTTTTCGTGTGTGAATCACGTAGTAATGTGGCAATACACTGAAGCAGTCTATAAAACCTGGTTTCGATCAATATTTTAGAGGATAACACCGGTTAGGTCTGGGTTAGGTCCGGGATATGCCCGCATCTGGCTCATGATTTTGCCTTCTTCGCATACTTGTTGGCCAGATCCTGGGTTTTTTTCGTGATTGAATCACGTAGTAATGTGGTAACACACTGAAGCAGTCAATTAAACCTGGTTTCTATCAATATTTTAGAGGATACCACCGGTTAGGTCTGGGTTAGGTCCGGGAAATGTCCGCATCTGGCTCATGATTTTGCCTTCTTCGCATACTTGTTGGCCAGATCCTGGGTTTTTTTCGTGTTTGAATCACGTAGTAATGTGGTAACACACTGAAGCTGTCAATTAAACCTGGTTTCGATCAATATTTTAGAGGATAACACCGGTTAGGTCTGGGTTAGGTCTGGGATATGCGCGCATCTGGCTTATACTTTCACCTTTTTCGCAAACTTCTTGGCCAGATCCTGGGTTTTTTCCGTGTTTGATCACGTAGTAATGTGGTAACACACTGAAGCAGTCAATAAAACCTGGTTTCGATCAATATTTTAGAGGATAACACCGGTTAGGTCTGGGTTAGGTCTGGGATTTGCGCGCATCTGGCTTATACTTTCGCCTTTTTCGCAAACTTGTTGGCCAGATCCTGGGTATTTTCCGTTGTTGAATCACGTAGTAATGTGGTAACACACTGAAGCAGTCAATTAAACCTGGTTTCTATCAATATTTTAGAGGATACCACCGGTTAGGTCTGGGTTAGATCCGGGATATGCCCGCATCTGGCTCATGATTTTGCCTTCTTCGCATACTTGTTGTCCAGATCTTGGGTTTTTTTCGTGTTTGAATCACGTAGTAATGTGGTAACACACTGAAGCAGTCAATTAAACCTGGTTTCTATCAATATTTTAGAGGATAACACCGGTTAGGTCTGGGTTAGGTCCGGGATATGCCCGCATCTGGCTCATGATTTTGCCTTCTTCGCATACTTGTTGGCCAGATCCTGGGTTTTTTTCGTGATTGAATCACGTAGTAATGTGGTAACACACTGAAGCTGTCAATTAAACCTGGTTTCGATCAATATTTTAGAGGATAACACCGGTTAGGTCTGGGTTAGGTCTGGGAAATGCGCGCATCTGGCTTATTCTTTCGCCTTCTTCGCATACTTCTTGGCCAGATCCTGGGTTTTTTTCGTGATTGAATCACGTAGTAATGTGGTAACACACTGAAGCAGTCAATTAAACCTGGTTTCGATCAATATTTCAGAGGATAACACCGGTTAGGTCTGGGTTAGGTCTGGGAAATGCGCGCATCTGGCTTATTCTTTCGCCTTCTTCGCATACTTCTTGGCCAGATCTTGGGTTTTTTTCGTGTTTGAATCACGTAGGAATGTGGTAACACACTGAAGCAGTCAATTAAACCTGGTTTCGATCAATATTTTAGAGGATAACACCGGTTAGGTCTGGGTTAGGTCCGGGATATGCCCGCATCTGGCTCATGATTTTGCCTTCTTCGCATACTTGCTGTCCAGATTCTGGGTTTTTTTCGTGTTTGAATCACGTAGTAATGTGGTAACACACTGAAGCTGTCAATTAAACCTGGTTTCGATCAATATTTTAGAGGATAACACCGGTTAGGTCTGGGTTAGGTCTGGGTTATGCCCGCATCTGGCTCATGATTTTGCCTTCTTCGCATACTTGTTGGCCAGATCCTGGGTTTTTTTCGTGTTTGAATCACGTAGTAATGTGGTAACACACTGAAGCTGTCAATTAAACCTGGTTTCGATCAATATTTTAGAGGATAACACTGGTTAGGTTTGGGTTAGGTCTGGGATATGCGCGCATCTGGCTTATACTTTCAGCTTTTTCGCAAACTTGTTGGCCAGATCCTTGGTTTTTTCCGCGTTTGAATCACGTAGTAATGTGGTACCACACTGAGGCAGTCAATTAAACCTGGTTTCGATCGATATTTTAGAGGATAACACCGGTTAGGTCTGGGATTTGCGCGCATCTGGCTTATACTTTCGCCTTTTTCGCAAACTTGTTGGCCAGATCCTGGGTATTTTCCGTGTTTGAATCACGTAGTAATGTGGTAACACACTGGAGCAGTCAATTAAACCTGGTTTCTATCAATATTTTAGAGGATAACACCGGTTAGGTCTGGGTTAGGTCCGGGAAATGTCCGCATCTGGCTCATGATTTTGCCTTCTTCGCATACTTGTTGATCAGATCTTGGGTTTTTTTCGTGTTTGAATCACGTAGTAATGTGGTAACACTCTGAAGCAGTCAATTAAACCTGGTTTCTATCAATATTTTAGAGGATAACACCGGTTAGGTCTGGGTTAGGTCTGGGAAATGCGCGCATCTGGCTTATTCTTTCGCCTTCTTCGCATACTTCTTGGCCAGATCCTGGGTTTTTTTCGTGTTTGAATCACGTAGGAATGTGGTAACACACTGAAGCAGTCAATTAAACCTGGTTTCGATCAATATTTTAGAGGATAACACCGGTTAGGTCTGGGTTAGGTCCGGGATATGCCCGCATCTGGCTCATGATTTTGCCTTCTTCGCATACTTGCTGGCCAGATCCTGGGTTTTTTTCGTGTTTGAATCACGTAGTAATGTGGTAACACACTGAAGCTGTCAATTAAACCTGGTTTCGATCAATATTTTAGAGGATAACACCGGTTAGGTCTGGGTTAGGTCTGGGTTATGCCCGCATCTGGCTCATGATTTTGCCTTCTTCGCATACCTGTTGGCCAGATCCTGGGTTTTTTTCGTGTTTGAATCACGTAGTAATGTGGTAACACACTGAAGCTGTCAATTAAACCTGGTTTCGATCAATATTTTAGAGGATAACACCGGTTAGGTCTGGGTTAGGTCTGGGATATGCGCGCATCTGGCTTATACTTTCACCTTTTTCGCAAACTTGTTGGCCAGATCCTGGGTTTTTTCCGTGTTTGATCACGTAGTAATGTGGTAACACACTGAAGCAGTCAATAAAACCTGGTTTCTATCAATATTTTAGAGGATAACACCGGTTAGGTCTGGGTTAGGTCCGGGAAATGTCCGCATCTGGCTCATGATTTTGCCTTCTTCGCATACTTGTTGATCAGATCTTGGGTTTTTTTCGTGTTTGAATCACGTAGTAATGTGGTAACACTCTGAAGCAGTCAATTAAACCTGGTTTCTATCAATATTTTAGAGGATAACACCGGTTAGGTCTGGGTTAGGTCTGGGAAATGCGCGCATCTGGCTTATTCTTTCGCCTTCTTCGCATACTTCTTGGCCAGATCCTGGGTTTTTTTCGTGTTTGAATCACGTAGGAATGTGGTAACACACTGAAGCAGTCAATTAAACCTGGTTTCGATCAATATTTTAGAGGATAACACCGGTTAGGTCTGGGTTAGGTCCGGGATATGCCCGCATCTGGCTCATGATTTTGCCTTCTTCGCATACTTGCTGGCCAGATCCTGGGTTTTTTTCGTGTTTGAATCACGTAGTAATGTGGTAACACACTGAAGCTGTCAATTAAACCTGGTTTCGATCAATATTTTAGAGGATAACACCGGTTAGGTCTGGGTTAGGTCTGGGTTATGCCCGCATCTGGCTCATGATTTTGCCTTCTTCGCATACCTGTTGGCCAGATCCTGGGTTTTTTTCGTGTTTGAATCACGTAGTAATGTGGTAACACACTGAAGCAATCAATTAAACCTGGTTTCTATCAATATTTTAGAGGATAACACCGGTTAGGTCTGGGTTAGGTCCGGGATATGCCCGCATCTGGCTCATGATTTTGCCTTCTTCGCATACTTGTTGGCCAGATCCTGGGTTTTTTTCGTGTTTGAATCACGTAGTAATGTGGTAACACACTGAAGCTGTCAATTAAACCTGGTTTCGATCAATATTTTAGAGGATAACACTGGTTAGGTTTGGGTTAGGTCTGGGATATGCGCGCATCTGGCTTATACTTTCACCTTTTTCGCAAACTTGTTGGCCAGATCCTTGGTTTTTTCCGTGTTTGAATCACGTAGTAATGTGGTACCACACTGAGGCAGTCAATTAAACCTGGTTTCGATCAGTATTTTAGAGGATAACACCGGTTAGGTGTGGGATTTGCGCGCATCTGGCTTATACTTTCGCCTTTTTCGCAAACTTGTTGGCCAGATCCTGGGTATTTTCCGTGTTTGAATCACGTAGTAATGTGGTAACACACTGGAGCAGTCATGTAAACCTGGTTTCTATCAATATTTTAGAGGATAACACCGGTTAGGTCTGGGTTAGCTCCGGGATATGTCCGCATCTGGCTCATGATTTTGCCTTCTTCGCATACTTGTTGTCCAGATCTTGGGTTTTTTTCGTGTTTGAATCACGTCGTAATGTGGTAACACACTGAAGCAGTCAATTAAACCTGGTTTCTATCAATATTTTAGAGGATAACACCGGTTAGGTCTGGGTTAGGTCCGGGATATGCCCGCATCTGGCTCATGATTTTGCCTTCTTCGCATACTTGTTGGCCAGATCCTGGGTTTTTTTCGTGATTGAATCACGTAGTATTGTGGTAACACACTGAAGCTGTCAATTAAACCTGGTTTCGATCAATATTTTAGAGGATAACACCGGTTAGGTCTGGGTTAGGTCTGGGTTATGCCCGCATCTGGCTCATGATTTTGCCTTCTTCGCATACTTGTTGGCCAGATCCTGGGTTTTTTTCGTGTTTGAATCACGTAGTAATGTGGTAATACACTGAAGCAGTCAATTAAACCTGGTTTCGATCAATATTTTAGGGGATAACACCGGTTAGGTCTGGGTTAGGTCTGGGTTATGCCCGCATCTGGCTTATACTTTCACCTTTTTCGCAAACTTGTTGGCCAGATCCTGGGTTTTTTTCGTGTTTGAATCACGTAGGAATGTGGTAACACATTGAAGCAGTCAATTAAACTTGGTTTCTATCAATATTCTAGAGGATAACACCGGTTAGGTCTGGGTTAGGTCCGGGATATGCCCGCATCTGGCTCATGATTTTGCCTTCTTCGCATACTTGTTGGCCAGATCCTGGGTTTTTTTCGTGTTTGAATCACGTAGTAATGTGGTAACACACTGAAACTGTCAATTAAACCTGGTTTCGATCAATATTTCAGAGGATAACACCGGTTAGGTCTGGGTTAGGTCTGGGAAATGCGCGCATCTGGCTTATTCTTTCGCCTTCTTCGCTTACTTCTTGGCCAGATCCTGGGTTTTTTTCGTGTTTGAATCACGTAGGAATGTGGTAACACACTGAAGCAGTCAATTAAACCTGGTTTCGATCAATATTTTAGAGGATAACACCGGTTAGGTCTGGGTTAGGTCTGGGTTATGCCCGCATCTGGCTCATGATTTTGCCTTCTTCGCATACTTGTTGGCCAGATCCTGGGTTTTTTTCGTGTTTGAATCACGTAGTAATGTGGTAACACACTGAAGCTGTCAATTAAACCTGGTTTCGATCAATATTTCAGGGGATAACACCGGTTAGGTCTGGGTTAGGTCTGGGATATGCGCGCGTCTGGCTTATACTTTCAACTTTTTCGCAAACTTGTTGGCCAGATCCTGGGTTTTTTCCGTGTTTGGATCACGTAGTAATGTGGTAACGCACTGAAGCAGTCAATTAAACCTGGTTTCGATCAATATTTCAGGGGATAACACCGGTTAGGTCTGGGTTAGGTCTGGGATATGCGCGCGTCTGGCTTATACTTTCGCCTTCTTCGCAAACTTGTTGGCCAGATCCTGGATTTCTTCCGTGTTTGAATCACGTAGTAATGTGGTAACACACTGAAGCAGTCAATTAAACCTGGTTTCTATCAATATTTTAGAGGATAACACCGGTTAGGTCTGGGTTAGGTCCGGGATATGCCCGCATCTGGCTCATGATTTTGCCTTTTTCGCAAACTTGTTGGCCAGATCCTGGGTTTTTTCCGTGTTTGAATCACGTAGTAATGTGGTAACGCACTGAAGCAGTCAATTAAACCTGGTTTCGATCAATATTTTAGAGTATAACACCGGTTAGGTCTGGGTAATGCCCGCATCTGGCTCATGATTTTGCCTTCTTCGCATACTTGTTGGCCAGATCCTGGGTTTTTTTCGTGTTTGAATCACGTAGTAATGTGGTAACACACTGAAGCTGTCAATTAAACCTGGTTTCGATCAATATTTTAGAGGATAACACCGGTTTGGTCTGGGTTAGGTCTGGGATATGCGCGCATCTGGCTTATACTTTCAACTTTTTCGCAAACTTGTTGGCCAGATCCTGGGTTTTTTCCGTGTTTGGATCACGTAGTAATGTGGTAACGCACTGAAGCAGTCAATTAAACCTGGTTTCGATCAATATTTCAGGGGATAACACCGGTTAGGTCTGGGTTAGGTCTGGGATATGCGCGCGTCTGGCTTATACTTTCGCCTTCTTCGCAAACTTGTTGGCCAGATCCTGGATTTCTTCCGTGTTTGAATCACGTAGTAATGTTGTACCACACTGAGGCAGTCAATTAAACCTGGATTCGGCCATTATTTTAGAGGATAACACCGGTTAGGTCTGGGTTAGGTCTGGGTTATGCCAGCATCTGGCTCATGATTTTGCCTTCTTCGCAAACTTGTTGGCCAGATCCTGGGTTTTTTTCGTGTTTGAATCACGTAGTAATGTGGCAACACACTGAAGCAGTCAATTAAACCTGGTTTCGATCAATATTTCAGAGGATAACACCGGTTAGGTCTGGGTTAGGTCTGGGTTATGCCCGCATCTGGCTCATGATTTTGCCTTCTTCGCATACTTGTTGGCCAGATCCTGGGTTTTTTTCGTGTGTGAATCACGTAGTAATGTGGTAATACACTGAAGCAGTCTATAAAACCTGGTTTCGATCAATATTTTAGAGGATAACACCGGTTAGGTCTGGGTTAGGTCCGGGATATGCCCGCATCTGGCTCATGATTTTGCCTTCTTCGCATACTTGTTGGCCAGATCCTGGGTTTTCTTCGTGTTTGAATCACGTAGTAATGTGGTAACACACTGAAGCTGTCAATTAAACCTGGTTTCGATCAATATTTTAGAGGATAACACCGGTTAGGTCTGGGTTATGCCCTCATCTGGCTCATGATTTTGCCTTCTTCGCATACTTGTTGGCCAGATCCTGGGTTTTTTTCGTGTTTGAATCACGTAGTAATGTGGTAACACACTGAAGCTGTCAATTAAACCTGGTTTCGATCAATATTTTAGAGGATAACACCGGTTAGGTCTGGGTTAGGTCTGGGATATGTGCGCATCTGGCTTATACTTTCACCTTTATCGCAAACTGGTTGGCCAGATCCTGGGTTTTTTCCGTGTTTGGTCACGTAGTATTGTGGTAACACACTGAAGCAGTCAATAAAACCTGGTTTCGATCAATATTTTAGAGGATAACACCGGTTAGGTCTGGGTTAGGTCTGGGATTTGCGCGCATCTGGCTTATACTTTCGCCTTTTTCGCAAACTTGTTGGCCAGATCCTGGGTATTTTCCGTGTTTGAATCACGTAGTAATGTGGTAACACACTGAAGCAGTCAATTAAACCTGGTTTCGATCAATATTTTAGAGGATAACACCGGTTAGGTCTGGGTTAGGTCTGGGATTTGCGCGCATCTGGCTTATACTTTCGCCTTTTTCGCAAACTTGTTGGCCAGATCCTGGGTATTTTCCGTGTTTGAATCACGTAGTAATGTGGTAACACACTGAAGCTGTCAATTAAACCTGGTTTCGATCAATATTTTAGAGGATAACACCGGTTAGGTCTGGGTTATGCCCTCATCTGGCTCATGATTTTGCCTTCTTCGCATACTTGTTGGCCAGATCCTGGGTTTTTTTCGTGTTTGAATCACGTAGTAATGTGGTAACACACTGAAGCTGTCAATTAAATCTGGTTTCGATCAATATTTTAGAGGATAACACCGGTTTGGTCTGGGTTAGGTCTGGGATATGCGCGCATCTGGCTTATACTTTCAACTTTTTCGCAAACTTGTTGGCCAGATCCTGGGTTTTTTCTGTGTTTGGATCACGTAGTAATGTGGTAACGCACTGAAGCAGTCAATTAAACCTGGTTTCGATCAATATTTCAGGGGATAACACCGGTTAGGTCTGGGTTAGGTCTGGGATATGCGCGCGTCTGGCTTATACTTTCGCCTTCTTCGCAAACTTGTTGGCCAGATCCTGGATTTCTTCCGTGTTTGAATCACGTAGTAATGTGGTAACACACTGAAGCAGTCAATTAAACCTGGTTTCTATCAATATTTTAGAGGATAACACCGGTTAGGTCTGGGTTAGGTCCGGGATATGCCCGCATCAGGCTCATGATTTTGCCTTTTTCGCAAACTTGTTAGCCAGATCCTGGGTTTTTTCCGTGTTTGAATCACGTAGTAATGTGGTAACGCACTGAAGCAGTCAATTAAACCTGGTTTCGATCAATATTTTAGAGGATAACACCGGTTAGGTCTGGGTAATGCCCGCATCTGGCTCATGATTTTGCCTTCTTCGCATACTTGTTGGCCAGATCCTGGGTTTTTTTCGTGTTTGAATCACGTAGTAATGTGGTAACACACTGAAGCTGTCAATTAAACCTGGTTTCGATCAATATTTTAGAGGATAACACCGGTTTGGTCTGGGTTAGGTCTGGGATATGCGCGCATCTGGCTTATACTTTCAACTTTTTCGCAAACTTGTTGGCCAGATCCTGGGTTTTTTCCGTGTTTGGATCACGTAGTAATGTGGTAACGCACTGAAGCAGTCAATTAAACCTGGTTTCGATCAATATTTCAGGGGATAACACCGGTTAGGTCTGGGTTAGGTCTGGGATATGCGCGCGTCTGGCTTATACTTTCGCCTTCTTCGCAAACTTGTTGGCCAGATCCTGGATTTCTTCCGTGTTTGAATCACGTAGTAATGTTGTACCACACTGAGGCAGTCAATTAAACCTGGATTCGGCCATTATTTTAGAGGATAACACCGGTTAGGTCTGGGTTAGGTCTGGGTTATGCCAGCATCTGGCTCATGATTTTGCCTTCTTCGCAAACTTGTTGGCCAGATCCTGGGTTTTTTTCGTGTTTGAATCACGTAGTAATGTGGCAACACACTGAAGCAGTCAATTAAACCTGGTTTCGATCAATATTTCAGAGGATAACACCGGTTAGGTCTGGGTTAGGTCTGGGTTATGCCCGCATCTGGCTCATGATTTTGCCTTCTTCGCATACTTGTTGGCCAGATCCTGGGTTTTTTTCGTGTGTGAATCACGTAGTAATGTGGTAATACACTGAAGCAGTCTATAAAACCTGGTTTCGATCAATATTTTAGAGGATAACACCGGTTAGGTCTGGGTTAGGTCCGGGATATGCCCGCATCTGGCTCATGATTTTGCCTTCTTCGCATACTTGTTGGCCAGATCCTGGGTTTTCTTCGTGTTTGAATCACGTAGTAATGTGGTAACACACTGAAGCTGTCAATTAAACCTGGTTTCGATCAATATTTTAGAGGATAACACCGGTTAGGTCTGGGTTATGCCCTCATCTGGCTCATGATTTTGCCTTCTTCGCATACTTGTTGGCCAGATCCTGGGTTTTTTTCGTGTTTGAATCACGTAGTAATGTGGTAACACACTGAAGCTGTCAATTAAACCTGGTTTCGATCAATATTTTAGAGGATAACACCGGTTAGGTCTGGGTTAGGTCTGGGATATGTGCGCATCTGGCTTATACTTTCACCTTTATCGCAAACTGGTTGGCCAGATCCTGGGTTTTTTCCGTGTTTGGTCACGTAGTATTGTGGTAACACACTGAAGCAGTCAATAAAACCTGGTTTCGATCAATATTTTAGAGGATAACACCGGTTAGGTCTGGGTTAGGTCTGGGATTTGCGCGCATCTGGCTTATACTTTCGCCTTTTTCGCAAACTTGTTGGCCAGATCCTGGGTATTTTCCGTGTTTGAATCACGTAGTAATGTGGTAACACACTGAAGCAGTCAATTAAACCTGGTTTCGATCAATATTTTAGAGGATAACACCGGTTAGGTCTGGGTTAGGTCTGGGATTTGCGCGCATCTGGCTTATACTTTCGCCTTTTTCGCAAACTTGTTGGCCAGATCCTGGGTATTTTCCGTGTTTGAATCACGTAGTAATGTGGTAACACACTGAAGCTGTCAATTAAACCTGGTTTCGATCAATATTTTAGAGGATAACACCGGTTAGGTCTGGGTTATGCCCTCATCTGGCTCATGATTTTGCCTTCTTCGCATACTTGTTGGCCAGATCCTGGGTTTTTTTCGTGTTTGAATCACGTAGTAATGTGGTAACACACTGAAGCAGTCAATTAAACCTGGTTTCGATCAATATTTTAGAGGATAACACCGGTTAGGTCTGGGTAATGCCCGCATCTGGCTCATGATTTTGCCTTCTTCGCATACTTGTTGGCCAGATCCTGGGTTTTTTTCGTGTTTGAATCACGTAGTAATGTGGTAACACACTGAAGCTGTCAATTAAATCTGGTTTCGATCAATATTTTAGAGGATAACACCGGTTTGGTCTGGGTTAGGTCTGGGATATGCGCGCATCTGGCTTATACTTTCAACTTTTTCGCAAACTTGTTGGCCAGATCCTGGGTTTTTTCCGCGTTTGGATCACGTAGTAATGTGGTAACGCACTGAAGCAGTCAATTAAACCTGGTTTCGATCAATATTTCAGGGGATAACACCGGTTAGGTCTGGGTTAGGTCTGGGATATGCGCGCGTCTGGCTTATACTTTCGCCTTCTTCGCAAACTTGTTGGCCAGATCCTGGATTTCTTCCGTGTTTGAATCACGTAGTAATGTGGTAACACACTGAAGCAGTCAATTAAACCTGGTTTCTATCAATATTTTAGAGGATAACACCGGTTAGGTCTGGGTTAGGTCCGGGATATGCCCGCATCTGGCTCATGATTTTGCCTTTTTCGCAAACTTGTTGGCCAGATCCTGGGTTTTTTCCGTGTTTGAATCACGTAGTAATGTGGTAACGCACTGAAGCAGTCAATTGAACCTGGTTTCGATCAATATTTTAGAGGATAACACCGGTTAGGTCTGGGTAATGCCCGCATCTGGCTCATGATTTTGCCTTCTTCGCATACTTGTTGGCCAGATCCTGGGTTTTTTTCGTGTTTGAATCACGTAGTAATGTGGTAACACACTGAAGCTGTCAATTAAACCTGGTTTCGATCAATATTTTAGAGGATAACACCGGTTTGGTCTGGGTTAGGTCTGGGATATGCGCGCATCTGGCTTATACTTTCAACTTTTTCGCAAACTTGTTGGCCAGATCCTGGGTTTTTTCCGTGTTTGGATCACGTAGTAATGTGGTAACGCACTGAAGCAGTCAATTAAACCTGGTTTCGATCAATATTTCAGGGGATAACACCGGTTAGGTCTGGGTTAGGTCTGGGATATGCGCGCGTCTGGCTTATACTTTCGCCTTCTTCGCAAACTTGTTGGCCAGATCCTGGATTTCTTCCGTGTTTGAATCACGTAGTAATGTTGTACCACACTGAGGCAGTCAATTAAACCTGGATTCGGCCATTATTTTAGAGGATAACACCGGTTAGGTCTGGGTTAGGTCTGGGTTATGCCAGCATCTGGCTCATGATTTTGCCTTCTTCGCAAACTTGTTGGCCAGATCCTGGGTTTTTTTCGTGTTTGAATCACGTAGTAATGTGGCAACACACTGAAGCAGTCAATTAAACCTGGTTTCGATCAATATTTCAGAGGATAACACCGGTTAGGTCTGGGTTAGGTCTGGGTTATGCCCGCATCTGGCTCATGATTTTGCCTTCTTCGCATACTTGTTGGCCAGATCCTGGGTTTTTTTCGTGTGTGAATCACGTAGTAATGTGGTAATACACTGAAGCAGTCTATAAAACCTGGTTTCGATCAATATTTTAGAGGATAACACCGGTTAGGTCTGGGTTAGGTCCGGGATATGCCCGCATCTGGCTCATGATTTTGCCTTCTTCGCATACTTGTTGGCCAGATCCTGGGTTTTCTTCGTGTTTGAATCACGTAGTAATGTGGTAACACACTGAAGCTGTCAATTAAACCTGGTTTCGATCAATATTTTAGAGGATAACACCGGTTAGGTCTGGGTTAGGTCTGGGATATGTGCGCATCTGGCTTATACTTTCACCTTTATCGCAAACTGGTTGGCCAGATCCTGGGTTTTTTCCGTGTTTGGTCACGTAGTATTGTGGTAACACACTGAAGCAGTCAATAAAACCTGGTTTCGATCAATATTTTAGAGGATAACACCGGTTAGGTCTGGGTTAGGTCTGGGATTTGCGCGCATCTGGCTTATACTTTCGCCTTTTTCGCAAACTTGTTGGCCAGATCCTGGGTATTTTCCGTGTTTGAATCACGTAGTAATGTGGTAACACACTGAAGCAGTCAATTAAACCTGGTTTCGATCAATATTTTAGAGGATAACACCGGTTAGGTCTGGGTTAGGTCTGGGATTTGCGCGCATCTGGCTTATACTTTCGCCTTTTTCGCAAACTTGTTGGCCAGATCCTGGGTATTTTCCGTGTTTGAATCACGTAGTAATGTGGTAACACACTGAAGCTGTCAATTAAACCTGGTTTCGATCAATATTTTAGAGGATAACACCGGTTAGGTCTGGGTTATGCCCTCATCTGGCTCATGATTTTGCCTTCTTCGCATACTTGTTGGCCAGATCCTGGGTTTTTTTCGTGTTTGAATCACGTAGTAATGTGGTAACACACTGAAGCAGTCAATTAAACCTGGTTTCGATCAATATTTTAGAGGATAACACCGGTTAGGTCTGGGTAATGCCCGCATCTGGCTCATGATTTTGCCTTCTTCGCATACTTGTTGGCCAGATCCTGGGTTTTTTTCGTGTTTGAATCACGTAGTAATGTGGTAACACACTGAAGCTGTCAATTAAATCTGGTTTCGATCAATATTTTAGAGGATAACACCGGTTTGGTCTGGGTTAGGTCTGGGATATGCGCGCATCTGGCTTATACTTTCAACTTTTTCGCAAACTTGTTGGCCAGATCCTGGGTTTTTTCCGTGTTTGGATCACGTAGTAATGTGGTAACGCACTGAAGCAGTCAATTAAACCTGGTTTCGATCAATATTTCAGGGGATAACACCGGTTAGGTCTGGGTTAGGTCTGGGATATGCGCGCGTCTGGCTTATACTTTCGCCTTCTTCGCAAACTTGTTGGCCAGATCCTGGATTTCTTCCGTGTTTGAATCACGTAGTAATGTGGTAACACACTGAAGCAGTCAATTAAACCTGGTTTCTATCAATATTTTAGAGGATAACACCGGTTAGGTCTGGGTTAGGTCCGGGATATGCCCGCATCTGGCTCATGATTTTGCCTTTTTCGCAAACTTGTTGGCCAGATCCTGGGTTTTTTCCGTGTTTGAATCACGTAGTAATGTGGTAACGCACTGAAGCAGTCAATTGAACCTGGTTTCGATCAATATTTTAGAGGATAACACCGGTTAGGTCTGGGTAATGCCCGCATCTGGCTCATGATTTTGCCTTCTTCGCATACTTGTTGGCCAGATCCTGGGTTTTTTTCGTGTTTGAATCACGTAGTAATGTGGTAACACACTGAAGCTGTCAATTAAACCTGGTTTCGATCAATATTTTAGAGGATAACACCGGTTTGGTCTGGGTTAGGTCTGGGATATGCGCGCATCTGGCTTATACTTTCAACTTTTTCGCAAACTTGTTGGCCAGATCCTGGGTTTTTTCCGTGTTTGGATCACGTAGTAATGTGGTAACGCACTGAAGCAGTCAATTAAACCTGGTTTCGATCAATATTTCAGGGGATAACACCGGTTAGGTCTGGGTTAGGTCTGGGATATGCGCGCGTCTGGCTTATACTTTCGCCTTCTTCGCAAACTTGTTGGCCAGATCCTGGATTTCTTCCGTGTTTGAATCACGTAGTAATGTTGTACCACACTGAGGCAGTCAATTAAACCTGGATTCGGCCATTATTTTAGAGGATAACACCGGTTAGGTCTGGGTTAGGTCTGGGTTATGCCAGCATCTGGCTCATGATTTTGCCTTCTTCGCAAACTTGTTGGCCAGATCATGGGTTTTTTTCGTGTTTGAATCACGTAGTAATGTGGCAACACACTGAAGCAGTCAATTAAACCTGGTTTCGATCAATATTTCAGAGGATAACACCGGTTAGGTCTGGGTTAGGTCTGGGTTATGCCCGCATCTGGCTCATGATTTTGCCTTCTTCGCATACTTGTTGGCCAGATCCTGGGTTTTTTTCGTGTGTGAATCACGTAGTAATGTGGTAATACACTGAAGCAGTCTATAAAACCTGGTTTCGATCAATATTTTAGAGGATAACACCGGTTAGGTCTGGGTTAGGTCCGGGATATGCCCGCATCTGGCTCATGATTTTGCCTTCTTCGCATACTTGTTGGCCAGATCCTGGGTTTTCTTCGTGTTTGAATCACGTAGTAATGTGGTAACACACTGAAGCTGTCAATTAAACCTGGTTTCGATCAATATTTTAGAGGATAACACCGGTTAGGTCTGGGTTATGCCCTCATCTGGCTCATGATTTTGCCTTCTTCGCATACTTGTTGGCCAGATCCTGGGTTTTTTTCGTGTTTGAATCACGTAGTAATGTGGTAACACACTGAAGCTGTCAATTAAACCTGGTTTCGATCAATATTTTAGAGGATAACACCGGTTAGGTCTGGGTTAGGTCTGGGATATGTGCGCATCTGGCTTATACTTTCACCTTTATCGCAAACTGGTTGGCCAGATCCTGGGTTTTTTCCGTGTTTGGTCACGTAGTATTGTGGTAACACACTGAAGCAGTCAATAAAACCTGGTTTCGATCAATATTTTAGAGGATAACACCGGTTAGGTCTGGGTTAGGTCTGGGATTTGCGCGCATCTGGCTTATACTTTCGCCTTTTTCGCAAACTTGTTGGCCAGATCCTGGGTATTTTCCGTGTTTGAATCACGTAGTAATGTGGTAACACACTGAAGCTGTCCATTAAACCTGGTTTCGATCAATATTTTAGAGGATAACACCGGTTAGGTCTGGGTTATGCCCTCATCTGGCTCATGATTTTGCCTTCTTCGCATACTTGTTGGCCAGATCCTGGGTTTTTTTCGTGTTTGAATCACGTAGTAATGTGGTAACACACTGAAGCAGTCAATTAAACCTGGTTTCGATCAATATTTCAGAGGATAACACCGGTTAGGTCTGGGTTAGGTCTGGGTTATGCCCGCATCTGGCTCATGATTTTGCCTTCTTCGCAAAATTGTTGGCCAGATCCTGGGTTTTCTTCGTGTTTGAATCTCGTAGTAATGTGGTAACACACTGAAACTGTCAATTAAACCTGGTTTCGATCAATATTTCAGAGGATAACACCGGTTAGGTCTGGGTTAGGTCTGGGAAATGCGCGCATCTGGCTTATTCTTTCGCCTTCTTCGCTTACTTCTTGGCCAGATCCTGGGTTTTTTTCGTGTTTGAATCACGTAGGAATGTGGTAACACACTGAAGCAGTCAATTAAACCTGGTTTCGATCAATATTTTAGAGGATAACACCGGTTAGGTCTGGGTTAGGTCTGGGTTATGCCCGCATCTGGCTCATGATTTTGCCTTCTTCGCATACTTGTTGGCCAGATCCTGGGTTTTCTTCGTGTTTGAATCACGTAGTAATGTGGTAACACACTGAAGCTGTCAATTAAACCTGGTTTCGATCAATATTTTAGAGGATAACACCGGTTAGGTCTGGGTTAGGTCTGGGATATGTGCGCATCTGGCTTATACTTTCACCTTTATCGCAAACTGGTTGGCCAGATCCTGGGTTTTTTCCGTGTTTGGTCACGTAGTATTGTGGTAACACACTGAAGCAGTCAATAAAACCTGGTTTCGATCAATATTTTAGAGGATAACACCGGTTAGGTCTGGGTTAGGTCTGGGATTTGCGCGCATCTGGCTTATACTTTCGCCTTTTTCGCAAACTTGTTGGCCAGATCCTGGGTATTTTCCGTGTTTGAATCACGTAGTAATGTGGTAACACACTGAAGCAGTCAATTAAACCTGGTTTCGATCAATATTTCAGAGGATAACACCGGTTAGGTCTGGGTTATGCCCTCATCTGGCTCATGATTTTGCCTTCTTCGCATACTTGTTGGCCAGATCCTGGGTTTTTTTCGTGTTTGAATCACGTAGTAATGTGGTAACACACTGAAGCTGTCAATTAAACCTGGTTTCGATCAATATTTTAGAGGATAACACCGGTTAGGTCTGGGTTAGGTCCGGGATATGCCCGCATCTGGCTCATGATTTTGCCTTCTTCGCATACTTGTTGGCCAGATCCTGGGTTTTCTTCGTGTTTGAATCACGTAGTAATGTGGTAACACACTGAAGCTGTCAATTAAACCTGGTTTCGATCAATATTTTAGAGGATAACACCGGTTAGGTCTGGGTTATGCCCTCATCTGGCTCATGATTTTGCCTTCTTCGCATACTTGTTGGCCAGATCCTGGGTTTTTTTCGTGTTTGAATCACGTAGTAATGTGGTAACACACTGAAGCTGTCAATTAAACCTGGTTTCGATCAATATTTTAGAGGATAACACCGGTTAGGTCTGGGTTAGGTCTGGGATATGTGCGCATCTGGCTTATACTTTCACCTTTATCGCAAACTGGTTGGCCAGATCCTGGGTTTTTTCCGTGTTTGGTCACGTAGTATTGTGGTAACACACTGAAGCAGTCAATAAAACCTGGTTTCGATCAATATTTTAGAGGATAACACCGGTTAGGTCTGGGTTAGGTCTGGGATTTGCGCGCATCTGGCTTATACTTTCGCCTTTTTCGCAAACTTGTTGGCCAGATCCTGGGTATTTTCCGTGTTTGAATCACGTAGTAATGTGGTAACACACTGAAGCAGTCAATTAAACCTGGTTTCGATCAATATTTTAGAGGATAACACCGGTTAGGTCTGGGTTAGGTCTGGGATTTGCGCGCATCTGGCTTATACTTTCGCCTTTTTCGCAAACTTGTTGGCCAGATCCTGGGTATTTTCCGTGTTTGAATCACGTAGTAATGTGGTAACACACTGAAGCTGTCAATTAAACCTGGTTTCGATCAATATTTTAGAGGATAACACCGGTTAGGTCTGGGTTATGCCCTCATCTGGCTCATGATTTTGCCTTCTTCGCATACTTGTTGGCCAGATCCTGGGTTTTTTTCGTGTTTGAATCACGTAGTAATGTGGTAACACACTGAAGCAGTCAATTAAACCTGGTTTCGATCAATATTTTAGAGGATAACACCGGTTAGGTCTGGGTAATGCCCGCATCTGGCTCATGATTTTGCCTTCTTCGCATACTTGTTGGCCAGATCCTGGGTTTTTTTCGTGTTTGAATCACGTAGTAATGTGGTAACACACTGAAGCTGTCAATTAAATCTGGTTTCGATCAATATTTTAGAGGATAACACCGGTTTGGTCTGGGTTAGGTCTGGGATATGCGCGCATCTGGCTTATACTTTCAACTTTTTCGCAAACTTGTTGGCCAGATCCTGGGTTTTTTCCGTGTTTGGATCACGTAGTAATGTGGTAACGCACTGAAGCAGTCAATTAAACCTGGTTTCGATCAATATTTCAGGGGATAACACCGGTTAGGTCTGGGTTAGGTCTGGGATATGCGCGCGTCTGGCTTATACTTTCGCCTTCTTCGCAAACTTGTTGGCCAGATCCTGGATTTCTTCCGTGTTTGAATCACGTAGTAATGTGGTAACACACTGAAGCAGTCAATTAAACCTGGTTTCTATCAATATTTTAGAGGATAACACCGGTTAGGTCTGGGTTAGGTCCGGGATATGCCCGCATCTGGCTCATGATTTTGCCTTTTTCGCAAACTTGTTGGCCAGATCCTGGGTTTTTTCCGTGTTTGAATCACGTAGTAATGTGGTAACGCACTGAAGCAGTCAATTGAACCTGGTTTCGATCAATATTTTAGAGGATAACACCGGTTAGGTCTGGGTAATGCCCGCATCTGGCTCATGATTTTGCCTTCTTCGCATACTTGTTGGCCAGATCCTGGGTTTTTTTCGTGTTTGAATCACGTAGTAATGTGGTAACACACTGAAGCTGTCAATTAAACCTGGTTTCGATCAATATTTTAGAGGATAACACCGGTTTGGTCTGGGTTAGGTCTGGGATATGCGCGCATCTGGCTTATACTTTCAACTTTTTCGCAAACTTGTTGGCCAGATCCTGGGTTTTTTCCGTGTTTGGATCACGTAGTAATGTGGTAACGCACTGAAGCAGTCAATTAAACCTGGTTTCGATCAATATTTCAGGGGATAACACCGGTTAGGTCTGGGTTAGGTCTGGGATATGCGCGCGTCTGGCTTATACTTTCGCCTTCTTCGCAAACTTGTTGGCCAGATCCTGGATTTCTTCCGTGTTTGAATCACGTAGTAATGTTGTACCACACTGAGGCAGTCAATTAAACCTGGATTCGGCCATTATTTTAGAGGATAACACCGGTTAGGTCTGGGTTAGGTCTGGGTTATGCCAGCATCTGGCTCATGATTTTGCCTTCTTCGCAAACTTGTTGGCCAGATCCTGGGTTTTTTTCGTGTTTGAATCACGTAGTAATGTGGCAACACACTGAAGCAGTCAATTAAACCTGGTTTCGATCAATATTTCAGAGGATAACACCGGTTAGGTCTGGGTTAGGTCTGGGTTATGCCCGCATCTGGCTCATGATTTTGCCTTCTTCGCATACTTGTTGGCCAGATCCTGGGTTTTTTTCGTGTGTGAATCACGTAGTAATGTGGTAATACACTGAAGCAGTCTATAAAACCTGGTTTCGATCAATATTTTAGAGGATAACACCGGTTAGGTCTGGGTTAGGTCCGGGATATGCCCGCATCTGGCTCATGATTTTGCCTTCTTCGCATACTTGTTGGCCAGATCCTGGGTTTTCTTCGTGTTTGAATCACGTAGTAATGTGGTAACACACTGAAGCTGTCAATTAAACCTGGTTTCGATCAATATTTTAGAGGATAACACCGGTTAGGTCTGGGTTATGCCCTCATCTGGCTCATGATTTTGCCTTCTTCGCATACTTGTTGGCCAGATCCTGGGTTTTTTTCGTGTTTGAATCACGTAGTAATGTGGTAACACACTGAAGCTGTCAATTAAACCTGGTTTCGATCAATATTTTAGAGGATAACACCGGTTAGGTCTGGGTTAGGTCTGGGATATGTGCGCATCTGGCTTATACTTTCACCTTTATCGCAAACTGGTTGGCCAGATCCTGGGTTTTTTCCGTGTTTGGTCACGTAGTATTGTGGTAACACACTGAAGCAGTCAATAAAACCTGGTTTCGATCAATATTTTAGAGGATAACACCGGTTAGGTCTGGGTTAGGTCTGGGATTTGCGCGCATCTGGCTTATACTTTCGCCTTTTTCGCAAACTTGTTGGCCAGATCCTGGGTATTTTCCGTGTTTGAATCACGTAGTAATGTGGTAACACACTGAAGCTGTCCATTAAACCTGGTTTCGATCAATATTTTAGAGGATAACACCGGTTAGGTCTGGGTTATGCCCTCATCTGGCTCATGATTTTGCCTTCTTCGCATACTTGTTGGCCAGATCCTGGGTTTTTTTCGTGTTTGAATCACGTAGTAATGTGGTAACACACTGAAGCAGTCAATTAAACCTGGTTTCGATCAATATTTCAGAGGATAACACCGGTTAGGTCTGGGTTAGGTCTGGGTTATGCCCGCATCTGGCTCATGATTTTGCCTTCTTCGCAAAATTGTTGGCCAGATCCTGGGTTTTCTTCGTGTTTGAATCTCGTAGTAATGTGGTAACACACTGAAACTGTCAATTAAACCTGGTTTCGATCAATATTTCAGAGGATAACACCGGTTAGGTCTGGGTTAGGTCTGGGAAATGCGCGCATCTGGCTTATTCTTTCGCCTTCTTCGCTTACTTCTTGGCCAGATCCTGGGTTTTTTTCGTGTTTGAATCACGTAGGAATGTGGTAACACACTGAAGCAGTCAATTAAACCTGGTTTCGATCAATATTTTAGAGGATAACACCGGTTAGGTCTGGGTTAGGTCTGGGTTATGCCCGCATCTGGCTCATGATTTTGCCTTCTTCGCATACTTGTTGGCCAGATCCTGGGTTTTCTTCGTGTTTGAATCACGTAGTAATGTGGTAACACACTGAAGCTGTCAATTAAACCTGGTTTCGATCAATATTTTAGAGGATAACACCGGTTAGGTCTGGGTTAGGTCTGGGATATGTGCGCATCTGGCTTATACTTTCACCTTTATCGCAAACTGGTTGGCCAGATCCTGGGTTTTTTCCGTGTTTGGTCACGTAGTATTGTGGTAACACACTGAAGCAGTCAATAAAACCTGGTTTCGATCAATATTTTAGAGGATAACACCGGTTAGGTCTGGGTTAGGTCTGGGATTTGCGCGCATCTGGCTTATACTTTCGCCTTTTTCGCAAACTTGTTGACCAGATCCTGGGTATTTTCCGTGTTTGAATCACGTAGTAATGTGGTAACACACTGAAGCAGTCAATTAAACCTGGTTTCGATCAATATTTCAGAGGATAACACCGGTTAGGTCTGGGTTATGCCCTCATCTGGCTCATGATTTTGCCTTCTTCGCATACTTGTTGGCCAGATCCTGGGTTTTTTTCGTGTTTGAATCACGTAGTAATGTGGTAACACACTGAAGCTGTCAATTAAACCTGGTTTCGATCAATATTTTAGAGGATAACACCGGTTAGGTCTGGGTTAGGTCTGGGATATGTGCGCATCTGGCTTATACTTTCACCTTTATCGCAAACTGGTTGGCCAGATCCTGGGTTTTTTCCGTGTTTGGTCACGTAGTATTGTGGTAACACACTGAAGCAGTCAATAAAACCTGGTTTCGATCAATATTTTAGAGGATAACACCGGTTAGGTCTGGGTTAGGTCTGGGATTTGCGCGCATCTGGCTTATACTTTCGCCTTTTTCGCAAACTTGTTGGCCAGATCCTGGGTATTTTCCGTGTTTGAATCACGTAGTAATGTGGTAACACACTGAAGCTGTCAATTAAACCTGGTTTCGATCAATATTTTAGAGGATAACACCGGTTAGGTCTGGGTTATGCCCTCATCTGGCTCATGATTTTGCCTTCTTCGCATACTTGTTGGCCAGATCCTGGGTTTTTTTCGTGTTTGAATCACGTAGTAATGTGGTAACACACTGAAGCAGTCAATTAAACCTGGTTTCGATCAATATTTTAGAGGATAACACCGGTTAGGTCTGGGTTAGGTCTGGGATATGTGCGCATCTGGCTTATACTTTCACCTTTATCGCAAACTGGTTGGCCAGATCCTGGGTTTTTTCCGTGTTTGGTCACGTAGTATTGTGGTAACACACTGAAGCAGTCAATAAAACCTGGTTTCGATCAATATTTTAGAGGATAACACCGGTTAGGTCTCGGTTAGGTCTGGGATTTGCGCGCATCTGGCTTATACTTTCGCCTTTTTCGCAAACTTGTTGGCCAGATCCTGGGTATTTTCCGTGTTTGAATCACGTAGTAATGTGGTAACACACTGAAGCAGTCAATTAAACCTGGTTTCGATCAATATTTTAGAGGATAACACCGGTTAGGTCTGGGTAATGCCCGCATCTGGCTCATGATTTTGCCTTCTTCGCATACTTGTTGGCCAGATCCTGGGTTTTTTTCGTGTTTGAATCACGTAGTAATGTGGTAACACACTGAAGCTGTCAATTAAACCTGGTTTCGATCAATATTTTAGAGGATAACACCGGTTAGGTCTGGGTTATGCCCTCATCTGGCTCATGATTTTGCCTTCTTCGCATACTTGTTGGCCAGATCCTGGGTTTTTTTCGTGTTTGAATCACGTAGTATTGTGGTAACACACTGAAGCAGTCAATAAAACCTGGTTTCGATCAATATTTTAGAGGATAACACCGGTTAGGTCTGGGTTAGGTCCGGGATATGCCCGCATCTGGCTCATGATTTTGCCTTCTTCGCATACTTGTTGGCCAGATCCTGGGTTTTCTTCGTGTTTGAATCACGTAGTAATGTGGTAACACACTGAAGCTGTCAATTAAACCTGGTTTCGATCAATATTTTAGAGGATAACACCGGTTAGGTCTGGGTTATGCCCTCATCTGGCTCATGATTTTGCCTTCTTCGCATACTTGTTGGCCAGATCCTGGGTTTTTTTCGTGTTTGAATCACGTAGTAATGTGGTAACACACTGAAGCTGTCAATTAAACCTGGTTTCGATCAATATTTTAGAGGATAACACCGGTTAGGTCTGGGTTAGGTCTGGGATATGTGCGCATCTGGCTTATACTTTCACCTTTATCGCAAACTGGTTGGCCAGATCCTGGGTTTTTTCCGTGTTTGGTCACGTAGTATTGTGGTAACACACTGAAGCAGTCAATAAAACCTGGTTTCGATCAATATTTTAGAGGATAACACCGGTTAGGTCTGGGTTAGGTCTGGGATTTGCGCGCATCTGGCTTATACTTTCGCCTTTTTCGCAAACTTGTTGGCCAGATCCTGGGTATTTTCCGTGTTTGAATCACGTAGTAATGTGGTAACACACTGAAGCTGTCCATTAAACCTGGTTTCGATCAATATTTTAGAGGATAACACCGGTTAGGTCTGGGTTATGCCCTCATCTGGCTCATGATTTTGCCTTCTTCGCATACTTGTTGGCCAGATCCTGGGTTTTTTTCGTGTTTGAATCACGTAGTAATGTGGTAACACACTGAAGCAGTCAATTAAACCTGGTTTCGATCAATATTTCAGAGGATAACACCGGTTAGGTCTGGGTTAGGTCTGGGTTATGCCCGCATCTGGCTCATGATTTTGCCTTCTTCGCAAAATTGTTGGCCAGATCCTGGGTTTTCTTCGTGTTTGAATCTCGTAGTAATGTGGTAACACACTGAAACTGTCAATTAAACCTGGTTTCGATCAATATTTCAGAGGATAACACCGGTTAGGTCTGGGTTAGGTCTGGGAAATGCGCGCATCTGGCTTATTCTTTCGCCTTCTTCGCTTACTTCTTGGCCAGATCCTGGGTTTTTTTCGTGTTTGAATCACGTAGGAATGTGGTAACACACTGAAGCAGTCAATTAAACCTGGTTTCGATCAATATTTTAGAGGATAACACCGGTTAGGTCTGGGTTAGGTCTGGGTTATGCCCGCATCTGGCTCATGATTTTGCCTTCTTCGCATACTTGTTGGCCAGATCCTGGGTTTTCTTCGTGTTTGAATCACGTAGTAATGTGGTAACACACTGAAGCTGTCAATTAAACCTGGTTTCGATCAATATTTTAGAGGATAACACCGGTTAGGTCTGGGTTAGGTCTGGGATATGTGCGCATCTGGCTTATACTTTCACCTTTATCGCAAACTGGTTGGCCAGATCCTGGGTTTTTTCCGTGTTTGGTCACGTAGTATTGTGGTAACACACTGAAGCAGTCAATAAAACCTGGTTTCGATCAATATTTTAGAGGATAACACCGGTTAGGTCTGGGTTAGGTCTGGGATTTGCGCGCATCTGGCTTATACTTTCGCCTTTTTCGCAAACTTGTTGGCCAGATCCTGGGTATTTTCCGTGTTTGAATCACGTAGTAATGTGGTAACACACTGAAGCAGTCAATTAAACCTGGTTTCGATCAATATTTCAGAGGATAACACCGGTTAGGTCTGGGTTATGCCCTCATCTGGCTCATGATTTTGCCTTCTTCGCATACTTGTTGGCCAGATCCTGGGTTTTTTTCGTGTTTGAATCACGTAGTAATGTGGTAACACACTGAAGCTGTCAATTAAACCTGGTTTCGATCAATATTTTAGAGGATAACACCGGTTAGGTCTGGGTTAGGTCCGGGATATGCCCGCATCTGGCTCATGATTTTGCCTTCTTCGCATACTTGTTGGCCAGATCCTGGGTTTTCTTCGTGTTTGAATCACGTAGTAATGTGGTAACACACTGAAGCTGTCAATTAAACCTGGTTTCGATCAATATTTTAGAGGATAACACCGGTTAGGTCTGGGTTATGCCCTCATCTGGCTCATGATTTTGCCTTCTTCGCATACTTGTTGGCCAGATCCTGGGTTTTTTTCGTGTTTGAATCACGTAGTAATGTGGTAACACACTGAAGCTGTCAATTAAACCTGGTTTCGATCAATATTTTAGAGGATAACACCGGTTAGGTCTGGGTTAGGTCTGGGATATGTGCGCATCTGGCTTATACTTTCACCTTTATCGCAAACTGGTTGGCCAGATCCTGGGTTTTTTCCGTGTTTGGTCACGTAGTATTGTGGTAACACACTGAAGCAGTCAATAAAACCTGGTTTCGATCAATATTTTAGAGGATAACACCGGTTAGGTCTGGGTTAGGTCTGGGATTTGCGCGCATCTGGCTTATACTTTCGCCTTTTTCGCAAACTTGTTGGCCAGATCCTGGGTATTTTCCGTGTTTGAATCACGTAGTAATGTGGTAACACACTGAAGCAGTCAATTAAACCTGGTTTCGATCAATATTTTAGAGGATAACACCGGTTAGGTCTGGGTTAGGTCTGGGATTTGCGCGCATCTGGCTTATACTTTCGCCTTTTTCGCAAACTTGTTGGCCAGATCCTGGGTATTTTCCGTGTTTGAATCACGTAGTAATGTGGTAACACACTGAAGCTGTCAATTAAACCTGGTTTCGATCAATATTTTAGAGGATAACACCGGTTAGGTCTGGGTTATGCCCTCATCTGGCTCATGATTTTGCCTTCTTCGCATACTTGTTGGCCAGATCCTGGGTTTTTTTCGTGTTTGAATCACGTAGTAATGTGGTAACACACTGAAGCAGTCAATTAAACCTGGTTTCGATCAATATTTTAGAGGATAACACCGGTTAGGTCTGGGTAATGCCCGCATCTGGCTCATGATTTTGCCTTCTTCGCATACTTGTTGGCCAGATCCTGGGTTTTTTTCGTGTTTGAATCACGTAGTAATGTGGTAACACACTGAAGCTGTCAATTAAATCTGGTTTCGATCAATATTTTAGAGGATAACACCGGTTTGGTCTGGGTTAGGTCTGGGATATGCGCGCATCTGGCTTATACTTTCAACTTTTTCGCAAACTTGTTGGCCAGATCCTGGGTTTTTTCCGTGTTTGGATCACGTAGTAATGTGGTAACGCACTGAAGCAGTCAATTAAACCTGGTTTCGATCAATATTTCAGGGGATAACACCGGTTAGGTCTGGGTTAGGTCTGGGATATGCGCGCGTCTGGCTTATACTTTCGCCTTCTTCGCAAACTTGTTGGCCAGATCCTGGATTTCTTCCGTGTTTGAATCACGTAGTAATGTGGTAACACACTGAAGCAGTCAATTAAACCTGGTTTCTATCAATATTTTAGAGGATAACACCGGTTAGGTCTGGGTTAGGTCCGGGATATGCCCGCATCTGGCTCATGATTTTGCCTTTTTCGCAAACTTGTTGGCCAGATCCTGGGTTTTTTCCGTGTTTGAATCACGTAGTAATGTGGTAACGCACTGAAGCAGTCAATTGAACCTGGTTTCGATCAATATTTTAGAGGATAACACCGGTTAGGTCTGGGTAATGCCCGCATCTGGCTCATGATTTTGCCTTCTTCGCATACTTGTTGGCCAGATCCTGGGTTTTTTTCGTGTTTGAATCACGTAGTAATGTGGTAACACACTGAAGCTGTCAATTAAACCTGGTTTCGATCAATATTTTAGAGGATAACACCGGTTTGGTCTGGGTTAGGTCTGGGATATGCGCGCATCTGGCTTATACTTTCAACCTTTTCGCAAACTTGTTGGCCAGATCCTGGGTTTTTTCCGTGTTTGGATCACGTAGTAATGTGGTAACGCACTGAAGCAGTCAATTAAACCTGGTTTCGATCAATATTTCAGGGGATAACACCGGTTAGGTCTGGGTTAGGTCTGGGATATGCGCGCGTCTGGCTTATACTTTCGCCTTCTTCGCAAACTTGTTGGCCAGATCCTGGATTTCTTCCGTGTTTGAATCACGTAGTAATGTTGTACCACACTGAGGCAGTCAATTAAACCTGGATTCGGCCATTATTTTAGAGGATAACACCGGTTAGGTCTGGGTTAGGTCTGGGTTATGCCAGCATCTGGCTCATGATTTTGCCTTCTTCGCAAACTTGTTGGCCAGATCCTGGGTTTTTTTCGTGTTTGAATCACGTAGTAATGTGGCAACACACTGAAGCAGTCAATTAAACCTGGTTTCGATCAATATTTCAGAGGATAACACCGGTTAGGTCTGGGTTAGGTCTGGGTTATGCCCGCATCTGGCTCATGATTTTGCCTTCTTCGCATACTTGTTGGCCAGATCCTGGGTTTTTTTCGTGTGTGAATCACGTAGTAATGTGGTAATACACTGAAGCAGTCTATAAAACCTGGTTTCGATCAATATTTTAGAGGATAACACCGGTTAGGTCTGGGTTAGGTCCGGGATATGCCCGCATCTGGCTCATGATTTTGCCTTCTTCGCATACTTGTTGGCCAGATCCTGGGTTTTCTTCGTGTTTGAATCACGTAGTAATGTGGTAACACACTGAAGCTGTCAATTAAACCTGGTTTCGATCAATATTTTAGAGGATAACACCGGTTAGGTCTGGGTTATGCCCTCATCTGGCTCATGATTTTGCCTTCTTCGCATACTTGTTGGCCAGATCCTGGGTTTTTTTCGTGTTTGAATCACGTAGTAATGTGGTAACACACTGAAGCTGTCAATTAAACCTGGTTTCGATCAATATTTTAGAGGATAACACCGGTTAGGTCTGGGTTAGGTCTGGGATATGTGCGCATCTGGCTTATACTTTCACCTTTATCGCAAACTGGTTGGCCAGATCCTGGGTTTTTTCCGTGTTTGGTCACGTAGTATTGTGGTAACACACTGAAGCAGTCAATAAAACCTGGTTTCGATCAATATTTTAGAGGATAACACCGGTTAGGTCTGGGTTAGGTCTGGGATTTGCGCGCATCTGGCTTATACTTTCGCCTTTTTCGCAAACTTGTTGGCCAGATCCTGGGTATTTTCCGTGTTTGAATCACGTAGTAATGTGGTAACACACTGAAGCTGTCCATTAAACCTGGTTTCGATCAATATTTTAGAGGATAACACCGGTTAGGTCTGGGTTATGCCCTCATCTGGCTCATGATTTTGCCTTCTTCGCATACTTGTTGGCCAGATCCTGGGTTTTTTTCGTGTTTGAATCACGTAGTAATGTGGTAACACACTGAAGCAGTCAATTAAACCTGGTTTCGATCAATATTTCAGAGGATAACACCGGTTAGGTCTGGGTTAGGTCTGGGTTATGCCCGCATCTGGCTCATGATTTTGCCTTCTTCGCAAAATTGTTGGCCAGATCCTGGGTTTTCTTCGTGTTTGAATCTCGTAGTAATGTGGTAACACACTGAAACTGTCAATTAAACCTGGTTTCGATCAATATTTCAGAGGATAACACCGGTTAGGTCTGGGTTAGGTCTGGGAAATGCGCGCATCTGGCTTATTCTTTCGCCTTCTTCGCTTACTTCTTGGCCAGATCCTGGGTTTTTTTCGTGTTTGAATCACGTAGGAATGTGGTAACACACTGAAGCAGTCAATTAAACCTGGTTTCGATCAATATTTTAGAGGATAACACCGGTTAGGTCTGGGTTAGGTCTGGGTTATGCCCGCATCTGGCTCATGATTTTGCCTTCTTCGCATACTTGTTGGCCAGATCCTGGGTTTTCTTCGTGTTTGAATCACGTAGTAATGTGGTAACACACTGAAGCTGTCAATTAAACCTGGTTTCGATCAATATTTTAGAGGATAACACCGGTTAGGTCTGGGTTAGGTCTGGGATATGTGCGCATCTGGCTTATACTTTCACCTTTATCGCAAACTGGTTGGCCAGATCCTGGGTTTTTTCCGTGTTTGGTCACGTAGTATTGTGGTAACACACTGAAGCAGTCAATAAAACCTGGTTTCGATCAATATTTTAGAGGATAACACCGGTTAGGTCTGGGTTAGGTCTGGGATTTGCGCGCATCTGGCTTATACTTTCGCCTTTTTCGCAAACTTGTTGACCAGATCCTGGGTATTTTCCGTGTTTGAATCACGTAGTAATGTGGTAACACACTGAAGCAGTCAATTAAACCTGGTTTCGATCAATATTTCAGAGGATAACACCGGTTAGGTCTGGGTTATGCCCTCATCTGGCTCATGATTTTGCCTTCTTCGCATACTTGTTGGCCAGATCCTGGGTTTTTTTCGTGTTTGAATCACGTAGTAATGTGGTAACACACTGAAGCTGTCAATTAAACCTGGTTTCGATCAATATTTTAGAGGATAACACCGGTTAGGTCTGGGTTAGGTCTGGGATATGTGCGCATCTGGCTTATACTTTCACCTTTATCGCAAACTGGTTGGCCAGATCCTGGGTTTTTTCCGTGTTTGGTCACGTAGTATTGTGGTAACACACTGAAGCAGTCAATAAAACCTGGTTTCGATCAATATTTTAGAGGATAACACCGGTTAGGTCTGGGTTAGGTCTGGGATTTGCGCGCATCTGGCTTATACTTTCGCCTTTTTCGCAAACTTGTTGGCCAGATCCTGGGTATTTTCCGTGTTTGAATCACGTAGTAATGTGGTAACACACTGAAGCTGTCAATTAAACCTGGTTTCGATCAATATTTTAGAGGATAACACCGGTTAGGTCTGGGTTATGCCCTCATCTGGCTCATGATTTTGCCTTCTTCGCATACTTGTTGGCCAGATCCTGGGTTTTTTTCGTGTTTGAATCACGTAGTAATGTGGTAACACACTGAAGCAGTCAATTAAACCTGGTTTCGATCAATATTTTAGAGGATAACACCGGTTAGGTCTGGGTTAGGTCTGGGATATGTGCGCATCTGGCTTATACTTTCACCTTTATCGCAAACTGGTTGGCCAGATCCTGGGTTTTTTCCGTGTTTGGTCACGTAGTATTGTGGTAACACACTGAAGCAGTCAATAAAACCTGGTTTCGATCAATATTTTAGAGGATAACACCGGTTAGGTCTCGGTTAGGTCTGGGATTTGCGCGCATCTGGCTTATACTTTCGCCTTTTTCGCAAACTTGTTGGCCAGATCCTGGGTATTTTCCGTGTTTGAATCACGTAGTAATGTGGTAACACACTGAAGCAGTCAATTAAACCTGGTTTCGATCAATATTTTAGAGGATAACACCGGTTAGGTCTGGGTAATGCCCGCATCTGGCTCATGATTTTGCCTTCTTCGCATACTTGTTGGCCAGATCCTGGGTTTTTTTCGTGTTTGAATCACGTAGTAATGTGGTAACACACTGAAGCTGTCAATTAAATCTGGTTTCGATCAATATTTTAGAGGATAACACCGGTTTGGTCTGGGTTAGGTCTGGGATATGCGCGCATCTGGCTTATACTTTCAACTTTTTCGCAAACTTGTTGGCCAGATCCTGGGTTTTTTCCGTGTTTGGATCACGTAGTAATGTGGTAACGCACTGAAGCAGTCAATTAAACCTGGTTTCGATCAATATTTCAGGGGATAACACCGGTTAGGTCTGGGTTAGGTCTGGGATATGCGCGCGTCTGGCTTATACTTTCGCCTTCTTCGCAAACTTGTTGGCCAGATCCTGGATTTCTTCCGTGTTTGAATCACGTAGTAATGTTGTACCACACTGAGGCAGTCAATTAAACCTGGATTCGGCCACTATTTTAGAGGATAACACCGGTTAGGTCTGGGTTAGGTCTGGGTTATGCCAGCATCTGGCTCATGATTTTGCCTTCTTCGCAAACTTGTTGGCCAGATCCTGGGTTTTTTTCGTGTTTGAATCACGTAGTAATGTGGCAACACACTGAAGCAGTCAATTAAACCTGGTTTCGATCAATATTTCAGAGGATAACACCGGTTAGGTCTGGGTTAGGTCTGGGTTATGCCCGCATCTGGCTCATGATTTTGCCTTCTTCGCATACTTGTTGGCCAGATCCTGGGTTTTTTTCGTGTGTGAATCACGTAGTAATGTGGTAACACACTGAAACTGTCAATTAAACCTGGTTTCGATCAATATTTCAGAGGATAACACCGGTTAGGTCTGGGTTAGGTCTGGGAAATGCGCGCATCTGGCTTATTCTTTCGCCTTCTTCGCTTACTTCTTGGCCAGATCCTGGGTTTTTTTCGTGTTTGAATCACGTAGGAATGTGGTAACACACTGAAGCTGTCAATTAAACCTGGTTTCGATCAATATTTTAGAGGATAACACCGGTTAGGTCTGGGTTAGGTCTGGGATATGTGCGCATCTGGCTTATACTTTCACCTTTATCGCAAACTGGTTGGCCAGATCCTGGGTTTTTTCCGTGTTTGGTCACGTAGTATTGTGGTAACACACTGAAGCAGTCAATAAAACCTGGTTTCGATCAATATTTTAGAGGATAACACCGGTTAGGTCTGGGTTAGGTCTGGGATTTGCGCGCATCTGGCTTATACTTTCGCCTTTTTCGCAAACTTGTTGGCCAGATCCTGGGTATTTTCCGTGTTTGAATCACGTAGTAATGTCGTAACACACTGAAGCAGTCAATTAAACCTGGTTTCGATCAATATTTCAGAGGATAACACCGGTTAGGTCTGGGTTATGCCCTCATCTGGCTCATGATTTTGCCTTCTTCGCATACTTGTTGGCCAGATCCTGGGTTTTTTTCGTGTTTGAATCACGTAGTAATGTGGTAACACACTGAAGCTGTCAATTAAACCTGGTTTCGATCAATATTTTAGAGGATAACACCGGTTAGGTCTGGGTTAGGTCTGGGATATGTGCGCATCTGGCTTATACTTTCACCTTTATCGCAAACTGGTTGGCCAGATCCTGGGTTTTTTCCGTGTTTGGTCACGTAGTATTGTGGTAACACACTGAAGCAGTCAATAAAACCTGGTTTCGATCAATATTTTAGAGGATAACACCGGTTAGGTCTGGGTTAGGTCTGGGATTTGCGCGCATCTGGCTTATACTTTCGCCTTTTTCGCAAACTTGTTGGCCAGATCCTGGGTATTTTCCGTGTTTGAATCACGTAGTAATGTGGTAACACACTGAAGCTGTCAATTAAACCTGGTTTCGATCAATATTTTAGAGGATAACACCGGTTAGGTCTGGGTTATGCCCTCATCTGGCTCATGATTTTGCCTTCTTCGCATACTTGTTGGCCAGATCCTGGGTTTTTTTCGTGTTTGAATCACGTAGTAATGTGGTAACACACTGAAGCAGTCAATTAAACCTGGTTTCGATCAATATTTCAGAGGATAACACCGGTTAGGTCTGGGTTAGGTCTGGGTTATGCCCGCATCTGGCTCATGATTTTGCCTTCTTCGCAAAATTGTTGGCCAGATCCTGGGTTTTCTTCGTGTTTGAATCACGTAGTAATGTGGTAACACACTGAAACTGTCAATTAAACCTGGTTTCGATCAATATTTCAGAGGATAACACCGGTTAGGTCTGGGTTAGGTCTGGGAAATGCGCGCATCTGGCTTATTCTTTCGCCTTCTTCGCTTACTTCTTGGCCAGATCCTGGGTTTTTTTCGTGTTTGAATCACGTAGGAATGTGGTAACACACTGAAGCAGTCAATTAAACCTGGTTTCGATCAATATTTTAGAGGATAACACCGGTTAGGTCTGGGTTAGGTCTGGGTTATGCCCGCATCTGGCTCATGATTTTGCCTTCTTCGCATACTTGTTGGCCAGATCCTGGGTTTTTTTCGTGTTTGAATCACGTAGTAATGTGGTAACACACTGAAGCTGTCAATTAAACCTGGTTTCGATCAATATTTTAGAGGATAACACCGGTTAGGTCTGTGTTAGGTCTGGGAAATGCGCGCATCTGGCTTATTCTTTCGCCTTCTTCGCATACTTGTTGGCCAGATCCTGGGTTTTTTTCGTGTTTGAATCACGTAGTAATGTGGTAACACACTGAAGCAGTCAATTAAACCTGGTATCTATCAATATTTTAGAGGATAACACCGGTTAGGTCTGGGTTAGGTCCGGGATATGCCCGCATCTGGCTCATGATTTTGCCTTCTTCGCATACTTGTTGTCCAGATCTTGGGTTTTTTTCGTGTTTGAATCAGGTAGTAATGTGGTAACACACTGAAGCAGTCAATTAAACCTGGTTTCTATCAATATTTTAGAGGATAACACCGGTTAGGTCTGGGTTAGGTCCGGGATATGCCCGCATCTGGCTCATGATTTTGCCTTCTTCGCATACTTGTTGGCCAGATCCTGGGTTTTTTTCGTGATTGAATCACGTAGTAATGTGCTAACACACTGAAGCTGTCAATTAAACCTGGTTTCGATCAATATTTTAGAGGATAACACCGGTTAGGTCTGGGTTAGGTCTGGGAAATGCGCGCATCTGGCTTATTCTTTCGCCTTCTTCGCATACTTCTTGGCCAGATCCTGGGTTTTTTTCGTGTTTGAATCACGTAGGAATGTGGTAACACACTGAAGCAGTCAATTAAACCTGGTTTCGATCAATATTTTAGAGGATAACACCGGTTAGGTCTGGGTTAGGTCCCGGATATGCCCGCATCTGGCTCATGACTTTGTCTTCTTCGCATACTTGTTGGCCAGATCCTGGGATTTTCGTGTTTGAATCACGTAGTAATGTGGTAACACACTGAAGCTGTCAATTAAACCTGGTTTCGATCAATATTTTAGAGGATAACACCGGTTAGGTCAGGGTTAGGTCTCGGTTATGCCCGCATCTGGCTCATGATTTTGCCTTCTTCGCATACTTGTTGGCCAGATCCTGGGTTTTTTTCGTGTTTGAATCACGTAGTAATGTGGTAACACACTGAAGCTGTCAATTAAACCTGGTTTCGATCAATATTTTAGAGGATAACACCGGTTAGGTCTGGGTTAGGTCTGGGATATGCGCGCATCTGGCTTATACTTTCACCTTTTTCGCAAACTTGTTGGCCAGATCCTGGGTTTTTTTCGTGTTTGAATCACGTAGGAATCTGGTAACACACTGAAGCAGTCAATTAAACCTGGTTTCTATCAATATTTTAGAGGATAACACCGGTTAGGACTGGGTTAGGTCCGGGATATGCCTACATCTGGCTCATGATTTTGCCTTCTTCGCATACTTGTTGGCCAGATCCTGGGTTTTTTTCGTGTTTGAATCACGTAGTAATGTGGTAACACACTGAAGCTGTCAATTAAACCTGGTTTCGGTCAATATTTAAGAGGATAACACCGGTTAGGTCTGGGTTAGGTCTGGGATATGCGCGCATCTGGCTTATACTTTCACCTTTATCGCAAACTTGTTGGCCAGATCCTGGGTTTTTTCCGTGTTTGATCACGAAGTAATGTGGTAACACACTGAAGCAGTCAATAAAACCTGGTTTCGATCAATATTTCAGAGGATAACGCCGGTTAGGTCTGCGTTAGGTCTGGGTTATGCCCGCATCTGGCTCATGATTTTGCCTTCTTCGCATACTTGTTGGCCAGATCCTGGGTTTTTTCCGTGTTTGAATCACGTAGTAATGTGGTAACACACTGAAGCTGTCAATTAAACCTGGTTTCGATCAATATTTTAGAGGATAACACCGGTTAGGTCTGGGATAGGTCCGGGATATGCCCGCATCTGGCTCATGAATTTGCCTTCTTCGCATACTTGTTGGCCAGATCCTGGGTTTTTTTCGTGTTTGAATCACGTAGTAATGTGGTAACACACTGAAGCAGTCAATTAAACCTGGTTTCGATCAATATTTTAGAGGATAACACCGGCTAGGTCTGGGTTAGGTCCCGGATATGCCCGCATCTGGCTCATGATTTTGCCTTCTTCGCATACTTGTTGTCCAGATCTTGGGTTTTTTTCGTGTTTGAATCACGTAGTAATGTGGTAACACACTGAAGCAGTCAATTAAACCTGGTTTCTATCAATATTTTAGAGGATAACACCGGTTAGGTCGGGGTTAGGTCCGGGATATGCCCGCATCTGGCTCATGATTTTGCCTTCTTCGCATACTTGTTGTCCAGATCTTGGGTTTTTTTCGTGTTTGAATCAGGTAGTAATGTGGTAACACACTGAAGCAGTCAATTAAACCTGGTTTCTATCAATATTTTAGAGGATAACACCGGTTAGGTCTGGGTTTGGTCCGGGATATGCCCGCATCTGGCTCATGATTTTGCCTTCTTCGCATACTTGTTGGCCAGATCCTGGGTTTTTTCGTGATTGAATCACGTAGTAATGTGCTAACACACTGAAGCTGTCAATTAAACCTGGTTTCGATCAATATTTTAGAGGATAACACCGGTTAGGTCTGGGTTAGGTCTGCGAAATGCGCGCATCTGGCTTATTCTTTCGCCTTCTTCGCATACTTCTTGGCCAGATCCTGGGTTTTTTTCGTGTTTGAATCACGTAGGAATGTGGTAACACACTGAAGCAGTCAATTAAACCTGGTTTCGATCAATATTTTAGAGGATAACACCGGTTAGGTCTGGGTTAGGTCCCGGATATGCCCGCATCTGGCTCATGACTTTGTCTTCTTCGCATACTTGTTGGCCAGATCCTGGGATTTTCGTGTTTGAATCACGTAGTAATGTGGTAACACACTGAAGCTGTCAATTAAACCTGGTTTCGATCAATATTTTAGAGGATAACACCGGTTAGGTCTGGGTTAGGTCTCGGTTATGCCCGCATCTGGCTCATGATTTTGCCTTCTTCGCATACTTGTTGGCCAGATCCTGGGTTTTTTTCGTGTTTGAATCACGTAGTAATGTGGTAACACACTGAAGCTGTCAATTAAACCTGGTTTCGATCAATATTTTAGAGGATAACACCGGTTAGGTCTGGGTTAGATCTGGGATATGCGCGCATCTGGCTTATACTTTCACCTTTTTCGCAAACTTGTTGGCCAGATCCTGGGTTTTTTTCGTGTTTGAATCACGTAGGAATCTGGTAACACACTGAAGCAGTCAATTAAACCTGGTTTCTATCAATATTTTAGAGGATAACACCGGTTAGGACTGGGTTAGGTCCGGGATATGCCTACATCTGGCTCATGATTTTGCCTTCTTCGCATACTTGTTGGCCAGATCCTGGGTTTTTTTCGTGTTTGAATCACGTAGTAATGTGGTAACACACTGAAGCTGTCAATTAAACCTGGTTTCGATCAATATTTTAGAGGATAACACCGGTTAGGTCTGGGTTAGGTCTGGGATATGCGCGCATCTGGCTTATACTTTCACCTTTATCGCAAACTTGTTGGCCAGATCCTGGGTTTTTTCCGTGTTTGATCACGTAGTAATGTGGTAACACACTGAAGCAGTCAATAAAACCTGGTTTCGGTCAATATTTTAGAGGATAACACGGGTTAGGTCTGGGTTAGGTCTGGGTTATGCCCGCATCTGGCTCATGATTTTGCCTTCTTCGCATACTTGTTGGCCAGATCCTGGGTTTTTTCCGTGTTTGAATCACGTAGTAATGTGGTAACACACTGAAGCTGTCAATTAAACCTGGTTTCGATCAATATTTTAGAGGATAACACCGGTTAGGTCTGGGTTAGGTCTGGGTTATGCCCGCATCTGGCTCATGATTTTGCCTTCTTCGCATACTTGTTGGCCAGATCCTGGGTTTTTTCCGTGTTTGAATCACGTAGTAATGTGGTAACACACTGAAGCAGTCAATTAAACCTGGTTTCGATCAATATTTCAGAGGATAACACCGGTTAGGTCTGGGTTAAGTCTGGGATATGCGCGCATCTGGCTTATACTTTCGCCTTTTTCGCAAACTTGTTGGCTAGATCCTGGGTTTTTTTCGGGTTTGAATAACGCGGTAATGTGGTACCACACTGAAGCAGTCAATTAAACCTGGTTTCGATCAATATTTTAGAGGATAACGCCGGTTAGGTCTGCGTTAGGTCTGGGTTATGCCCGCATCTGGCTCATGATTTTGCCTTCTTCGCATACTTGTTGGCCAGATCCTGGGTTTTTTCCGTGTTTGAATCACGTAGTAATGTGGTAACACACTGAAGCTGTCAATTAAACCTGGTTTCGATCAATATTTTAGAGGATAACACCGGTTAGGTCTGGGATAGGTCCGGGATATGCCCGCATCTGGCTCATGAATTTGCCTTCTTCGCATACTTGTTGGCCAGATCCTGGGTTTTTTTCGTGTTTGAATCACGTAGTAATGTGGTAACACACTGAAGCAGTCAATTAAACCTGGTTTCGATCAATATTTTAGAGGATAACACCGGTTAGGTCTGGGTTAGGTCCCGGATATGCCCGCATCTGGCTCATGATTTTGCCTTCTTCGCATACTTGTTGTCCAGATCTTGGGTTTTTTTCGTGTTTGAATCACGTAGTAATGTGGTAACACACTGAAGCAGTCAATTAAACCTGGTTTCTATCAATATTTTAGAGGATAACACCGGTTAGGTCGGGGTTAGGTCCGGGATATGCCCGCATCTGGCTCATGATTTTGCCTTCTTCGCATACTTGTTGGCCAGATCCTGGGTTTTTTTCGTGATTGAATCACGTAGTAATGTGGTAACACACTGAAGCTGTCAATTAAACCTGGTTTCGATCAATATTTTAGAGGATAACACCGGTTAGGTCTGGGTTAGGTCTGGGAAATGCGCGCATCTGGCTTATTCTTTCGCCTTCTTCGCATACTTCTTGGCCAGATCCTGGGTTTTTTTCGTGTTTGAATCACGTAGGAATGTGGTAACACACTGAAGCAGTCAATTAAACCTGGTTTCGATCAATATTTTAGAGGATAACACCGGTTAGGTCTGGGTTAGGTCCCGGATATGCCCGCATCTGGCTCATGATTTTGCCTTCTTCGCATACTTGTTGGCCAGATCCTGGGTTTTTTTCGTGTTTGAATCACGTAGTAATGTGGTAACACACTGAAGCTGTCAATTAAACCTGGTTTCGATCAATATTTTAGAGGATAACACCGGTTAGGTCTGGGTTAGGTCTGGGTTATGCCCGCATCTGGCTCATGATTTTGCCTTCTTCGCATACTTGTTGGCCAGATCCTGGGTTTTTTTCGTGTTTGAATCACGTAGGAATGTGGTAACACACTGAAGCAGTCAATTAAACCTGGTTTCGATCAATATTTTAGAGGATAACACCGGTTAGGTCTGGGTTAGGTCCCGGATATGCCCGCATCTGGCTCATGACTTTGTCTTCTTCGCATACTTGTTGGCCAGATCCTGGGATTTTCGTGTTTGAATCACGTAGTAATGTGGTAACACACTGAAGCTGTCAATTAAACCTGGTTTCGATCAATATTTTAGAGGATAACACCGGTTAGGTCTGGGTTAGGTCTCGGTTATGCCCGCATCTGGCTCATGATTTTGCCTTCTTCGCATACTTGTTGGCCAGATCCTGGGTTTTTTTCGTGTTTGAATCACGTAGTAATGTGGTAACACACTGAAGCTGTCAATTAAACCTGGTTTCGATCAATATTTTAGAGGATAACACCGGTTAGGTATGGGTTAGGTCTGGGATATGCGCGCATCTGGCTTATACTTTCACCTTTTTCGCAAACTTGTTGGCCAGATCCTGGGTTTTTTTCGTGTTTGAATCACGTAGGAATCTGGTAACACACTGAAGCAGTCAATTAAACCTGGTTTCTATCAATATTTTAGAGGATAACACCGGTTAGGACTGGGTTAGGTCCGGGATATGCCTACATCTGGCTCATGATTTTGCCTTCTTCGCATACTTGTTGGCCAGATCCTGGGTTTTTTTCGTGTTTGAATCACGTAGAAATGTGGTAACACACTGAAGCTGTCAATTAAACCTGGTTTCGATCAATATTTTAGAGGATAACACCGGTTAGGTCTGGGTTAGGTCTGGGATATGCGCGCATCTGGCTTATACTTTCACCTTTATCGCAAACTTGTTGGCCAGATCCTGGGTTTTTTCCGTGTTTGATCACGTAGTAATGTGGTAACACACTGAAGCAGTCAATAAAACCTGGTTTCGGTCAATATTTTAGAGGATAACACGGGTTAGGTCTGGGTTAGGTCTGGGTTATGCCCGCATCTGGCTCATGATTTTGCCTTCTTCGCATACTTGTTGGCCAGATCCTGGGTTTTTTCCGTGTTTGAATCACGTAGTAATGTGGTAACACACTGAAGCTGTCAATTAAACCTGGTTTCGATCAATATTTTAGAGGATAACACCGGTTAGGTCTGGGTTAGGTCTGGGTTATGCCCGCATCTGGCTCATGATTTTGCCTTCTTCGCATACTTGTTGGCCAGATCCTGGGTTTTTTCCGTGTTTGAATCACGTAGTAATGTGGTAACACACTGAAGCAGTCAATTAAACCTGGTTTCGATCAATATTTTAGAGGATAACACCGGTTAGGTCTGGGTTAGGTCTGGGTTATGCCCGCATCTGGCTCATGATTTTGCCTTCTTCGCATACTTGTTGGCCAGATCCTGGGGTTTTTTCGTGTTTGAATCACGTAGTAATGTGGTAACACACTGAAGCAGTCAATTAAACCTGGTTTCGATCAATATTTCAGAGGATAACACCGGTTAGGTCTGGGTTAAGTCTGGGATATGCGCGCATCTGGCTTATACTTTCGCCTTTTTCGCAAACTTGTTGGCTAGATCCTGGGTTTTTTTCGGGTTTGAATAACGCGGTAATGTGGTACCACACTGAAGCAGTCAATTAAACCTGGTTTCGATCAATATTTTAGAGGATAACGCCGGTTAGGTCTGCGTTAGGTCTGGGTTATGCCCGCATCTGGCTCATGATTTTGCCTTCTTCGCATACTTGTTGGCCAGATCCTGGGTTTTTTCCGTGTTTGAATCACGTAGTAATGTGGTAACACACTGAAGCTGTCAATTAAACCTGGTTTCGATCAATATTTTAGAGGATAACACCGGTTAGGTCTGGGATAGGTCCGGGATATGCCCGCATCTGGCTCATGAATTTGCCTTCTTCGCATACTTGTTGGCCAGATCCTGGGTTTTTTTCGTGTTTGAATCACGTAGTAATGTGGTAACACACTGAAGCAGTCAATTAAACCTGGTTTCGATCAATATTTTAGAGGATAACACCGGTTAGGTCTGGGTTAGGTCCCGGATATGCCCGCCTCTGGCTCATGATTTTGCCTTCTTCGCATACTTGTTGTCCAGATCTTGGGTTTTTTTCGTGTTTGAATCACGTAGTAATGTGGTAACACACTGAAGCAGTCAATTAAACCTGGTTTCTATCAATATTTTAGAGGATAACACCGGTTAGGTCGGGGTTAGGTCCGGGATATGCCCGCATCTGGCTCATGATTTTGCCTTCTTCGCATACTTGTTGGCCAGATCCTGGGTTTTTTTCGTGATTGAATCACGTAGTAATGTGGTAACACACTGAAGCTGTCAATTAAACCTGGTTTCGATCAATATTTTAGAGGATAACACCGGTTAGGTCTGGGTTAGGTCTGGGAAATGCGCGCATCTGGCTTATTCTTTCGCCTTCTTCGCATACTTCTTGGCCAGATCCTGGGTTTTTTTCGTGTTTGAATCACGTAGGAATGTGGTAACACACTGAAGCAGTCAATTAAACCTGGTTTCGATCAATATTTTAGAGGATAACACCGGTTAGGTCTGGGTTAGGTCCCGGATATGCCCGCATCTGGCTCATGATTTTGCCTTCTTCGCATACTTGTTGGCCAGATCCTGGGCTTTTTTCGTGTTTGAATCACGTAGTAATGTGGTAACACACTGAAGCTGTCAATTAAACCTGGTTTCGGTCAATATTTTAGAGGATAACACCGGTTAGGTCTGGGTTAGGTCTGGGTTATGCCCGCATCTGGGTCATGATTTTGCCTTCTTCGCATACTTGTTGGCCAGATCCTGGGTTTTTTTCGTGTTTGAATCACGTAGTAATGTGGTAACACACTGAAGCTGTCAATTAAACCTGGTTTCGATCAATATTTTAGAGGATAACACCGGTTAGGTCTGGGTTAGGTCTGGGATATGCGCGCATCTGGCTTATACTTTCACCTTTTTCGCAAACTTGTTGGCCAGATCCTGGGTTTTTTTCGTGCTTGAATCACGTAGGAATCTGGTAACACACTGAAGCAGTCAATTAAACCTGGTTTCTATCAATATTTTAGAGGATAACACTGGTTAGGACTGGGTTAGGTCCGGGATATGCCTGCATCTGGCTCATGATTTTGCCTTCTTCGCATACTTGTTGGCCAGATCCTGGGTTTTTTTCGTGTTTGAATCACGTAGTAATGTGGTAACACACTGAAGCTGTCAATTAAACCTGGTTTCGATCAATATTTTAGAGGATAACACCGGTTAGGTCTGGGTTAGGTCTGGGATATGCGCGCATCTGGCTTATACTTTCACCTTTATCGCAAACTTGTTGGCCAGATCCTGGGTTTTTTCCGTGTTTGATCACGTAGTAATGTGGTAACACACTGAAGCAGTCAATAAAACCTGGTTTCGATCAATATTTTAGAGGATAACACCGGTTAGGTCTGGGTTAGGTCTGGGTTATGCCCGCATCTGGCTCATGATTTTGCCTTCTTCGCATACTTGTTGGCCAGATCCTGGGTTTTTTCCGTGTTTGAATCACGTAGTAATGTGGTAACACACTGAAGCTGTCAATTAAACCTGGTTTCGATCAATATTTTAGAGGATAACACCGGTTAGGTCTGGGTTAGGTCTGGGTTATGCCCGCATCTGGCTCATGATTTTGCCTTCTTCGCATACTTGTTGGCCAGATCCTGGGTTTTTTACGTGTTTGAATCACGTAGTAATGTGGTAACACACTGAAGCAGTCAATTAAACCTGGTTTCGATCAATATTTCAGAGGATAACACCGGTTAGGTCTGGGTTAGGTCTGGGAAATGCGCGCATCTGGCTTATACTTTCGCCTTTTTCGCAAACTTGTTAGCCAGATCCTGGGTTTTTTCCGTGTTTGAATCACGTAGTAATGTGGTAACACACTGAAGCAGTCAATTAAACCTGGTTTCGATCAATATTTTAGAGGATAACACCGGTTAGGTCTGGGTTAGGTCTGGGTTATGCCCGCATCTGGCTCATGATTTTGCCTTCTTCGCATACTTGTTGGCCAGATCCTGGGGTTTTTACGTGTTTGAATCACGTAGTAATGTGGTAACACACTGAAGCAGTCAATTAAACCTGGTTTCGATCAATATTTCAGAGGATAACACCGGTTAGGTCTGGGTTAAGTCTGGGATATGCGCGCATCTGGCTTATACTTTCGCCTTTTTCGCAAACTTGTTGGCTAGATCCTGGGTTTTTTTCGGGTTTGAATAACGCGGTAATGTGGTACCACACTGAAGCAGTCAATTAAACCTGGTTTCGATCAATATTTTAGAGGATAACGCCGGTTAGGTCTGGGTTAGGTCTGGGTTATGCCCGCATCTGGCTCATGATTTTGCCTTCTTCGCATACTTGTTGGCCAGATCCTGGGTTTTTTCCGTGTTTGAATCACGTAGTAATGTGGTAACACACTGAAGCTGTCAATTAAACCTGGTTTCGATCAATATTTTAGAGGATAACACCGGTTAGGTCTGGGATAGGTCCGGGATATGCCCGCATCTGGCTCATGAATTTGCCTCCTTCGCATACTTGTTGGCCAGTTCCTGGGTTTTTTTCGTGTTTGAATCACGTAGTAATGTGGTAACACACTGAAGCAGTCAATTAAACCTGGTTTCGATCAATATTTCAGAGGATAACACCGGTTAGGTCTGGGTTAGGTCCGGGATATGCCCGCATCTGGCTCATGATTTTGCCTTCTTCGCATACTTGTTGGCCAGATCCTGGGTTTTTTTCGTGTTTGAATCACGTAGTAATGTGGTAACACACTGAAGCAGTCAATTAAACCTGGTTTCGATCAATATTTTAGAGGATAACACCGGTTAGGTCTGGGTTAGGTCTGGGTTATGCCCGCATCTGACTCATGATTTTGCCTTCTTCGCATACTTGTTGGCCAGATCCTGGGTTTTTTTCGTGTTTGAATCACGTAGTAATGTGGCAACACACTGAAGCAGTCAATAAAACCTGGTTTCGATCAATATTTTAGAGGATAACACCGGTTAGGTCTGGGTTAGGTCCGGGATATGCCCGCATCTGGCTCATGATTTTGCCTTCTTCGCAAACTTGTTGGCCAGATACTGGGTATTTTCCGTGTTTGAAACACGTAGTAATGTGGTAACACACTGAAGCAGTCAATTAAACCTGGTTTCGATCAATATTTCAGAGGATAACACTGGTTAGGTCTGGGTTAGGTCTGGGAAATGCGCGCATCTGGCTTATACTTTCGCCTTTTTCGCAAACTTGTTGGCCAGATCCTGGGTTTTTTCCGTGTTTGAATCACGTAGTAATGTGGTAACACACTGAAGCAGTCAATTAAACCTGGTTTCGATCAATATTTCAGAGCATAACACCGGTTAGGTCTGGGTTATGCCCGCATCTGGCTCATGATTTTGCCTTCTTCGCATACTTGTTGGCCAGATCCTGGGTTTTTTTCGTGTTTCAATCACGTAGTAATGTGGTAACACAGTGAGGCAGTCTATTAAACCTGGTTTCGATCAATATTTTAGACGATAACACCGGTTAGGTCTGGGTTAGGTCTGGGAAATGCGCGCATCTGGCTTATACTTTCGCCTTTTTCGCAAACTTGTTGGCCAGATCCTGGGTTTTTTTCGTGTTTGAATCACGTAGTAATGTGGTAACACACTGAAGCTGTCAATTAAACCTGGTTTCGATCAATATTTTAGAGGATAACACCGGTTAGGTCTGGGTTAGGTCTGGGATTTGCGCGCATCTGGCTCATGAATTTGCCTTCTTCGCATACTTGTTGGCCAGATCCTGGGTTTTTTTCGTGTTTGAATCACGTAGTAATGTGGTAACACACTGAAGCTGTCAATTAAACCTGGTTTCGGTCAATATTTTAGAGGATAACACCGGTTAGGTCTGGGTTAGGTCTGGGTTATGCCCGCATCTGGGTCATGATTTTGCCTTCTTCGCATACTTGTTGGCCAGATCCTGGGTTTTTTTCGTGTTTGAATCACGTAGTAATGTGGTAACACACTGAAGCTGTCAATTAAACCTGGTTTCGATCAATATTTTAGAGGATAACACCGGTTAGGTCTGGGTTAGGTCTGGGATATGCGCGCATCTGGCTTATACTTTCACCTTTTTCGCAAACTTGTTGGCCAGATCCTGGGTTTTTTTCGTGCTTGAATCACGTAGGAATCTGGTAACACACTGAAGCAGTCAATTAAACCTGGTTTCTATCAATATTTTAGAGGATAACACTGGTTAGGACTGGGTTAGGTCCGGGATATGCCTGCATCTGGCTCATGATTTTGCCTTCTTCGCATACTTGTTGGCCAGATCCTGGGTTTTTTTCGTGTTTGAATCACGTAGTAATGTGGTAACACACTGAAGCTGTCAATTAAACCTGGTTTCGATCAATATTTTAGAGGATAACACCGGTTAGGTCTGGGTTAGGTCTGGGATATGCGCGCATCTGGCTTATACTTTCACCTTTATCGCAAACTTGTTGGCCAGATCCTGGGTTTTTTCCGTGTTTGATCACGTAGTAATGTGGTAACACACTGAAGCAGTCAATAAAACCTGGTTTCGATCAATATTTTAGAGGATAACACCGGTTAGGTCTGGGTTAGGTCTGGGTTATGCCCGCATCTGGCTCATGATTTTGCCTTCTTCGCATACTTGTTGGCCAGATCCTGGGTTTTTTCCGTGTTTGAATCACGTAGTAATGTGGTAACACACTGAAGCTGTCAATTAAACCTGGTTTCGATCAATATTTTAGAGGATAACACCGGTTAGGTCTGGGTTAGGTCTGGGTTATGCCCGCATCTGGCTCATGATTTTGCCTTCTTCGCATACTTGTTGGCCAGATCCTGGGTTTTTTACGTGTTTGAATCACGTAGTAATGTGGTAACACACTGAAGCAGTCAATTAAACCTGGTTTCGATCAATATTTCAGAGGATAACACCGGTTAGGTCTGGGTTAGGTCTGGGAAATGCGCGCATCTGGCTTATACTTTCGCCTTTTTCGCAAACTTGTTAGCCAGATCCTGGGTTTTTTCCGTGTTTGAATCACGTAGTAATGTGGTAACACACTGAAGCAGTCAATTAAACCTGGTTTCGATCAATATTTTAGAGGATAACACCGGTTAGGTCTGGGTTAGGTCTGGGTTATGCCCGCATCTGGCTCATGATTTTGCCTTCTTCGCATACTTGTTGGCCAGATCCTGGGGTTTTTACGTGTTTGAATCACGTAGTAATGTGGTAACACACTGAAGCAGTCAATTAAACCTGGTTTCGATCAATATTTCAGAGGATAACACCGGTTAGGTCTGGGTTAAGTCTGGGATATGCGCGCATCTGGCTTATACTTTCGCCTTTTTCGCAAACTTGTTGGCTAGATCCTGGGTTTTTTTCGGGTTTGAATAACGCGGTAATGTGGTACCACACTGAAGCAGTCAATTAAACCTGGTTTCGATCAATATTTTAGAGGATAACGCCGGTTAGGTCTGGGTTAGGTCTGGGTTATGCCCGCATCTGGCTCATGATTTTGCCTTCTTCGCATACTTGTTGGCCAGATCCTGGGTTTTTTCCGTGTTTGAATCACGTAGTAATGTGGTAACACACTGAAGCTGTCAATTAAACCTGGTTTCGATCAATATTTTAGAGGATAACACCGGTTAGGTCTGGGATAGGTCCGGGATATGCCCGCATCTGGCTCATGAATTTGCCTCCTTCGCATACTTGTTGGCCAGTTCCTGGGTTTTTTTCGTGTTTGAATCACGTAGTAATGTGGTAACACACTGAAGCAGTCAATTAAACCTGGTTTCGATCAATATTTCAGAGGATAACACCGGTTAGGTCTGGGTTAGGTCCGGGATATGCCCGCATCTGGCTCATGATTTTGCCTTCTTCGCATACTTGTTGGCCAGATCCTGGGTTTTTTTCGTGTTTGAATCACGTAGTAATGTGGTAACACACTGAAGCAGTCAATTAAACCTGGTTTCGATCAATATTTTAGAGGATAACACCGGTTAGGTCTGGGTTAGGTCTGGGTTATGCCCGCATCTGACTCATGATTTTGCCTTCTTCGCATACTTGTTGGCCAGATCCTGGGTTTTTTTCGTGTTTGAATCACGTAGTAATGTGGCAACACACTGAAGCAGTCAATAAAACCTGGTTTCGATCAATATTTTAGAGGATAACACCGGTTAGGTCTGGGTTAGGTCCGGGATATGCCCGCATCTGGCTCATGATTTTGCCTTCTTCGCAAACTTGTTGGCCAGATACTGGGTATTTTCCGTGTTTGAAACACGTAGTAATGTGGTAACACACTGAAGCAGTCAATTAAACCTGGTTTCGATCAATATTTCAGAGGATAACACTGGTTAGGTCTGAGTTAGGTCTGGGAAATGCGCGCATCTGGCTTATACTTTCGCCTTTTTCGCAAACTTGTTGGCCAGATCCTGGGTTTTTTCCGTGTTTGAATCACGTAGTAATGTGGTAACACACTGAAGCAGTCAATTAAACCTGGTTTCGATCAATATTTCAGAGCATAACACCGGTTAGGTCTGGGTTATGCCCGCATCTGGCTCATGATTTTGCCTTCTTCGCATACTTGTTGGCCAGATCCTGGGTTTTTTTCGTGTTTCAATCACGTAGTAATGTGGTAACACAGTGAGGCAGTCTATTAAACCTGGTTTCGATCAATATTTTAGACGATAACACCGGTTAGGTCTGGGTTAGGTCCGGGATATGCCCGCATCTGGCTCATGATTTTGCCTTCTTCGCATACTTGTTGGCCAGATCCTGGGTTTTTTTCGTGTTTGAATCACGTAGTAATGTGGTAACACACTGAAGCTGTCAATTAAACCTGGTTTCGATCAATATTTTAGAGGATAACACCGGTTAGGTCTGGGTTAGGTCTGGGATTTGCGCGCATCTGGCTCATGAATTTGCCTTCTTCGCATACTTGTTGGCCAGATCCTGGGTTTTTTTCGTGTTTGAATCACGTAGTAATGTGGTAACACACTGAAGCAGTCAATTAAACCTGGTTTCGATCAATATTTCAGAGGATAACACCGGTTAGGTCTGGGTTAGGTCCGGGATATGCCCGCATCTGGCTCATGATTTTGCCTTCTTCGCATACTTGTTGGCCAGATCCTGGGTTTTTTTCGTGTTTGAATCACGTAGTAATGTGGTAACACACTGAAGCAGTCAATTAAACCTGGTTTCGATCAATATTTTAGAGGATAACACCGGTTAGGTCTGGGTTAGGTCTGGGTTATGCCCGCATCTGGCTCATGATTTTGCCTTCTTCGCATACTTGTTGGCCAGATCCTGGGTTTTTTTCGTGTTTCAATCACGTAGTAATGTGGTAACACAGTGAGGCAGTCTATTAAACCTGGTTTCGATCAATATTTTAGACGATAACACCGGTTAGGTCTGGGTTCGGTCTGGGAAATGCGCGCATCGGGCTTATACTTTCGCCTTTTTCGCAAACTTGTTGGCCAGATCCTGGGTTTTTTTCGTGTTTGAATCACGTAGTAATGTGGTAACACACTGAAGCTGTCAATTAAACCTGGTTTCGATCAATATTTTAGAGGATAACACCGGTTAGGTCTGGGTTAGGTCTGGGAAATGCGCGCATCTGGCTTATACTTTCGCCTTTTCCGCAAACTTGTTGGCCAGATCCTGGGTTTTTTTCGTGTTTGAATCACGTAGGAATGTGGTAACACACTGTAGCAGTCAATTAAACCTGGTTTCGATCAATATTTCGGAGGATAACACCGGTTAGGTCTGGGTTAGGTCTGGGTTATGCCCGCATCTGGCTCATGGTATTGCCTTCTTCGCATACTTGTTGGCCAGATCCTGGGTTTTTTTCGTGTTTGAATCACGTAGTAATGTGGTAATACACTGAAACAGTCAATTAAACCTGGTTTCGACCAATATTTTAGAGGATAACACCGGTTAGGTCTGGGTTAGGTCTGGGTTATGCCCGCATCTGGCTCATGATTTTGCCTTCTTCGCATACTTGTTGGCCAGATCCTAGGTTTTTTTCGTGTTTGAATCACGTAGTAATGTGGTAACACACTGAAGCAGTCAATTAAACCTGGTTTCGATCAATATTTCAGAGGATAACACCGGTTAGGTCTGGGTTAGGTCTGGGAAATGCGCGCATCTGGCTTATACTTTCGCCTTTTCGCAAACTTGTTGGCCAGATCCTGGGTATTTTCCGTGTTTGAATCACGTAGTAATGTGGTAACACACTGAAGCAGTCAATTAAACCTGGTTTCGATCAATATTTTAGAGGATAACACCGGTTAGGTCTGGGTTAGGTCCGGGATATGCCCGCATCTGGCTCATGATTTTGCCTTCTTCGCATACTTGTTGGCCAGATCCTGGGTTTTTTTCGTGTTTGAATCACGTAGTAATGTGGTAACACACTGAAGCTGTCAATTAAACATGGTTTCGATCAATATTTTAGAGGATAACACCGGTTAGGTCTGGGTTAGGTCTGGGTTATGCCCGCATCTGGCTCATGATTTTGCCTTCTTCGCATACTTGTTGGCCAGATCTTGGGTTTTTTTCGTGTTTGAATCACGTAGTAATGTGGTAACACACTGAAGCAGTCAATTAAACCCGGTTTCGATCAATATTTTAGAGGATAACACCGGTTAGGTCTGGGTTAGGTCTGGGTTATGCCCGCATCTGGCTCATGATTTTGCCTTCATCGCATACTTGTTGGCCAGATCCTGGGTTTTTTCCGTGTTTGAATCACGTAGTAATGTGGTAACACACTGAAGCAGTCAATTAAACCTGGTTTCGATCAATATTTCAGAGGATAACACCGGTTAGGTCTGGGTTAGGTCTGGGAAATGCGCGCATCTGGCTTATTCTTTCGCCTTCTTCGCATACTTCTTGGCCAGATCCTGGGTTTTTTTCGTGTTTGAATCACGTAGGAATGTGGTAACACACTGAAGCAGTCAATTAAACCTGGTTGCGATCAATATTTTAGAGGATAACACCGGTTAGGTCTGGGTTAGGTCCGGGATATGCCCACATCTGGCTCATGATTTTGCCTTCTTCGCATACTTGCTGGCCAGATCCTGGGTTTTTTTCGTGTTTGAATCACGTAGTAATGTGGTAACACACTGAAGCAGTCAATTAAACCTGGTTTCGATCAATATTTCAGAGGATAACACCGGTTAGGTATGGGTTAGGTCTGGGAAATGCGCGCATCTGGCTTATTCTTTCGCCTTCTTCGCATACTTGTTGGCCAGATCCTGGGTTTTTTTCGTGTTTGAATCACGTAGTAATGTGGTAACACACTGAAGCTGTCAATTAAACCTGGTTTCGATCAATATTTTAGAGGATAACACCGGTTAGGTCTGGGTTAGGTCTGGGTTATGCCCGCATCTGGCTCATGATTTTGCCTTCTTCGCATACTTGTTGGCCAGATCCTGGGTTTTTTTCGTGTTTGAATCACATAGTAATGTGGTAACACACTGAAGCTGTCAATTAAACCTGGTTTCGATCAATATTTTAGAGGATAACACCGGTTAGGTCTGGGTTAGGTCTGGGATATGCGCGCATCTGGCTTATACTTTCGCCTTTTTCGCAAACTTGTTGGCCAGATCCTGGGTATTTTCCGTGTTTGAATCACGTAGTAATGTGGTAACACACTGAAGCAGTCAATTAAACCTGGTTTCTATCAATATTTTAGAGGATAACACCGGTTAGGTCTGGGTTAGGTCCGGGATATGCCCGCATCTGGCTCATGATTTTGCCTTCTTCGCATACTTGTTGTCCAGATCTTGGGTTTTTTTCGTGTTTGAATCACGTAGTAATGTGGTAACGCACTGAAGCAGTCAATTAAACCTGGTTTCTATCAATATTTTAGAGGATAACACCGGTTGGGTCTGGGTTAGGTCCGGGATATGCGCGCATCTGGCTTATACTTTCGCCTTTTTCGCAAACTTGTTGGCCAGATCCTGGGTTTTTTTCGTGTTTGAATCACGTAGTAATGTGGTAACACACTGAAGCAGTCAATTAAACCTGGTTTCGATCAATATTTCAGAGGATAACACCGGTTAGGTCTGGGTTAGGTCTGGGTTATGCCCGCATCTGGCTCATGATATTGCCTTCTTCGCATACTTGTTGGCCAGATCCTGGGTTTTTTTCGTGTTTGAATCACGTAGTAATGTGGTAATACACTGAAGCAGTCAATTAAACCTGGTTTCGATCAATATTTTTGAGGATAACACCGGTTAGGTCTGGGTTAGGTCTGGGTTATGCCCGCATCTGGCTCATGATTTTGCCTTCTTCGCATACTTGTTGGCCAGATCCTGGGTTTTTTTCGTGTTTGAATCACGTAGTAATTTGGTAACACACTGAAGCAGTCAATTAAACCTGGTTTCGATCAATATTTCAGAGGATAACACCGGTTAGGTCTGGGTTAGGTCTGGGAAATGCGCGCACCTGGCTTATACTTTCGCCTTTTTCGCAAACTTGTTGGCCAGATCCTGGGTATTTTCCGTGTTTGAATCACGTAGTAATGTGGTAACACACTGAAGCAGTCAATTAAACCTGGTTTCGATCAATATTTTAGAGGATAACACCGGTTAGGTCTGGGTTAGGTCCGGGATATGCCCGCATCTGGCTCATCATTTTGCCTTCTTCGCATACTTGTTGGCCAGATCCTGGGTTTTTTTCGTGTTTGAATCACGTAGTAATGTGGTAACACACTGAAGCTGTCAATTAAACCTGGTTTCGATCAATATTTTAGAGGATAACACCGGTTAGGTCTGGGTTAGGTCTGGGTTATGCCCGCATCTGGCTCATGATTTTGCCTTCTTCGCATACTTGTTGGCCAGATCTTGGGTTTTTTTCGTGTTTGAATCACGTAGTAATGTGGTAACACACTGAAGCAGTCAATTAAACCCGGTTTCGATCAATATTTTAGAGGATAACACCGGTTAGGTCTGGGTGAGGTCTGGGTTATGCCCGCATCTGGCTCATGATTTTGCCTTCATCGCATACTTGTTGGCCAGATCCTGGGTTTTTTCCGTGTTTGAATCACGTAGTAATGTGGTAACACACTGAAGCAGTCAATTAAACCTGGTTTCGATCAATATTTTAGAGGATAACACCGGTTAGGTCTGGGTTAGGTCTGGGTTATGCCCGCATCTGGCTCATGATTTTGCCTTCTTCGCATACTTCTTGGCCAGATCCTGGGTTTTTTCCATGTCTGAATCACGTAGTAATGTGGTAACACACTGAAGCAGTCAATTAAACCTGGTTTCGATCAATATTTCAGAGGATAACACCGGTTAGGTCTGGGTTAGGTCCGGGATATGCGCGCATCTGGCTTATACTTTCGCCTTTTTCGCAAACTTGTTGGCCAGATCCTGGGTTTTTTCGTGTTTGAATCACGTAGTAATGTGGTAACACACTGAAGCTGTCAATTAAACCTGGTTTCGATCAATATTTTAGAGGATAACACCGGTTAGCTCTGGGTTAGGTCTGGGATTTGCGCGCATCTGGCTTATACTTTCGCCTTTTTCGCAAACTTGTTGGCCAGATCCTGGGTATTTTCCGTGTTTAAATCACGTAGTAATGTGGTAACACACTGAAGCAGTCAATTAAACCTGGTTTCGATCAATATCTCAGAGGATAACACCGGTTAGGTCTGGGTTAGGTCTGGGTTATGCCCGCATCTGGCTCATGATATTGCCTTCTTCGCATACTTGTTGGCCAGATCCTGGGTTTTTTTCGTGTTTGAATCACGTAGTAATGTGGTAATACACTGAAGCAGTCAATTAAACCTGGTTTCGATCAATATTTTAGAGGATAACACCGGTTAGGTCTGGGTTAGGTCTGGGTTATGCCCGCATCTGGCTCATGATTTTGCCTTCTTCGCATACTTGTTGGCCAGATCCTGGGTTTTTTTCGTGTTTGAATCACGTAGTAATGTGGTAACACACTGAAGCAGTCAATTAAACCTGGTTTCGATCAATATTTCAGAGGATAACACCGGTTAGGTCTGGGTTAGGTCTGGGAAATGCGCGCACCTGGCTTATACTTTCGCCTTTTTCGCAAACTTGTTGGCCAGATCCTGGGTTTTTTCCGTGTTTGAATCACGTAGTAATGTGGTAACACACTGAAGCAGTCAATTAAACCTGGTTTCGATCAATATTTTAGAGGATAACACCGGTTAGGTCTGGGTTAGGTCCCGGATATGCCCGCATCTGGCTCATGATTTTGCCTTCTTCGCAAACTTGTTGGCCAGATCCTGGGTATTTTCCGTGTTTGAAACACGTAGTAATGTGGTAACACACTGAAGCAGTCAATTAAACCTGGTTTCGATCAATATTTCAGAGGATAACACTGGTTAGGTCTGGGTTAGGTCTGGGAAATGCGCGCATCTGGCTTATACTTTCGCCTTTTTCGCAAACTCGTTGGCCAGATCCTGCGTTTTTTCCGCCTTTGAATCACGTAGTAATGTGGTAAAACACTGAAGCAGTCAATTAAACCTGGTTTCGATCAATATTTCAGAGCATAACACCGGTTAGGTGTGGGTTAGGTCTGGGTTATGCCCGCATCTGGCTCATGATTTTGCCTTCTTCGCATACTTGTTGGCCAGATCCTGGGTTTTTTTCGTGTTTCAATCACGTAGTAATGTGGTAACACAGTGAGGCAGTCTATTAAACCTGGTTTCGATCAATATTTTAGACGATAACACCGGTTAGGTCTGGGTTCGGTCTGGGAAATGCGCGCATCGGGCTTATACTTTCGCCTTTTTCGCAAACTTGTTGGCCAGATCCTGGGTTTTTTTCGTGTTTGAATCACGTAGTAATGTGGTAACACACTGAAGCTGTCAATTAAACCTGGTTTCGATCAATATTTTAGAGGATAACACCGGTTAGGTCTGGGTTAGGTCTGGGAAATGCGCGCATCTGGCTTATACTTTCGCCTTTTTCGCAAACTTGTTGGCCAGATCCTGGGTTTTTTTCGTGTTTGAATCACGTAGGAATGTGGTAACACACTGAAGCAGTCAATTAAACCTGGTTTCGATCAATATTTCAGAGGATAACACCGGTTAGGTCTGGGTTAGGTCTGGGTTATGCCCGCATCTGGCTCATGGTATTGCCTTCTTCGCATACTTGTTGGCCAGATCCTGGGTTTTTTTCGTGTTTGAATCACGTAGTAATGTGGTAATACACTGAAGCAGTCAATTAAACCTGGTTTCGATCAATATTTTAGAGGATAACACCGGTTAGGTCTGGGTTAGGTCTGGGTTATGCCCGCATCTGGCTCATGATTTTGCCTTCTTCGCATACTTGTTGGCCAGATCTTGGGTTTTTTTCGTGTTTGAATCACGTAGTAATGTGGTAACACACTGAAGCAGTCAATTAAACCCGGTTTCGATCAATATTTTAGAGCATAACACCGGTTAGGTCTGGGTTAGGTCTGGGTTATGCCCGCATCTGGCACATGACTTTGCCTTCATCGCATACTTGTTGGCCAGATCCTGGGTTTTTTCCGTGTTTGAATCACGTAGTAATGTGGTAACACACTGAAGCAGTCAATTAAACCTGGTTTCGATCAATATTTCAGAGGATAACACCGGTTAGGTCTGGGTTAGGTCTGGGAAATGCGCGCATCTGGCTTATTCTTTCGCCTTCTTCGCATACTTCTTGGCCAGATCCTGGGTTTTTTTCGTGTTTGAATCACGTAGGAATGTGGTAACACACTGAAGCAGTCAATTAAACCTGGTTTCGATCAATATTTTAGAGGATAACACCGGTTAGGTCTGGGTTAGGTCCGGGATATGCCCGCATCTGGCTCATGATTTTGCCTTCTTCGCATACTTGCTGGCCAGATCCTGGGTTTTTTTCGTGTTTGAATCACGTAGTAATGTGGTAACACACTGAAGCAGTCAATTAAACCTGGTTTCGATCAATATTTCATAGGATAACACCGGTTAGGTCTGGGTTAGGTCTGGGAAATGCGCGCATCTGGCTTATTCTTTCGCCTTCTTCGCATACTTCTTGGCAAGATCCTGGGTTTTTTTCGTGTTTGATTCACGTAGGAATGTGGTAACACACTGAAGCAGTCAATTAAACCTGGTTTCGATCAATATTTTAGAGGATAACACCGGTTAGGTCTGGGTTAGGTCCGGGATATGCCCGCATCTGGCTCATGATTTTGCCTTCTTCGCATACTTGCTGGCCAGATCCTGGGTTTTTTTCGTGTTTGAATCACGTAGTAATGTGGTAACACACTGAAGCAGTCAATTAAACCCGGTTTCGACCAATATTTTAGAGGATAACACCGGTTAGGTCTGGGTTAGGTCTGGGTTATGCCCGCATCTGGCTCATGATTTTGCCATCTTCGCATACTTGTTGGCCAGATCCTGGGTTTTTTTCGTGTTTGAATCACATAGTAATGTGGTAACACACTGAAGCTGTCAATTAAACCTGGTTTCGATCAATATTTTAGAGGATAACACCGGTTAGGTCTGGGTTAGGTCTGGGATATGCGCGCATCTGGCTTATACATTCGCCTTTTTCGCAAACTTGTTGGCCAGATCCTGGGTATTTTCCGTGTTTGAATCACGTAGTAATGTGGTAACACACTGAAGCAGTCAATTAAACCTGGTTTCTATCAATATTTTAGAGGATAACACCGGTTAGGTCTGGGTTAGGTCCGGGATATGCCCGCATCTGGCTCATGATTTTGCCTTCTACGCATACTTGTTGTCCAGATCTTGGGCTTTTTTCGTGTTTGAATCACGTAGTAATGTGGTAACGCACTGAAGCAGTCAATTAAACGTGGTTTCTATCAATATTTTAGAGGATAACACCGGTTAGGTCTGGGTTAGGTCCGGGATATGCGCGCATCTGGCTTATACTTTCGCCTTTTTCGCAAACTTGTTGGCCAGATCCTGGGTTTCTTTCGTGTTTGAATCACGTAGTAATGTGGTAACACACTGAAGCTGTCAATTAAACCTGGTTTCGATCAATATTTCAGAGGATAACACCGGTTAGGTCTGGGTTAGGTCTGGGTTATGCCCGCATCTGGCTCATGATTTTGCCTTCTTCGCATACTTCTTGGCCAGATCCTGGGTTTTTTCCATGTCTGAATCACGTAGTAATGTGGTAACACACTGAAGCAGTCAATTAAACCTGGTTCCGATCAATATTTCAGAGGATAACACCGGTTAGGTCTGGGTTAGGTCCGGGATATGCGCGCATCTGGCTTATACTTTCGCCTTTTTCGCAAACTTGTTGGCCAGATCCTGGGTTTTTTCGTGTTTGAATCACGTAGTAATGTGGTAACACACTGAAGCAGTCAATTAAACCTGGTTTCGATCAATATTTTAGAGGATAACACCGGTTAGGTCTGGGTTAGGTCCGGGATATGCCCGCATCTGGCTCATGATTTTGCCTTCTTCGCATACTTGTTGGCCAGATCCTGGGCTTTTTTCGTGTTTGAATCACGTAGTAATGTGGTAACACACTGAAGCAGTCAATTAAACCTGGTTTCGATCAATATTTTAGAGGATAACACCGGTTAGGTCTGGGTTAGGTCCGGGATATGCCCGCATCTGGCTCATGATTTTGCCTTCTTCGCATACTTGTTGGCCAGATCCTGGGTTTTTTTCGTGTTTGAATCACGTAGTAATGTGGTAACACACTGAAGCTGTCAATTAAACCTGGTTTCGATCAATATTTTAGAGGATAACACCGGTTAGGTCTGGGTTAGGTCTGGGTTATGCCCGCATCTGGCTCATGATTTTGCCTTCTTCGCATACTTGTTGGCCAGATCTTGGGTTTTTTTCGTGTTTGAATCACGTAGTAATGTGGTAACACACTGAAGCAGTCAATTAAACCCGGTTTCGATCAATATTTTAGAGGATAACACCGGTTAGGTCTGGGTTAGGTCTGGGTTATGCCCGCATCTGGCACATGACTTTGCCTTCATCGCATACTTGTTGGCCAGATCCTGGGTTTTTTCCGTGTTTGAATCACGTAGTAATGTGGTAACACACTGAAGCAGTCAATTAAACCTGGTTTCGATCAATATTTCAGAGGATAACACCGGTTAGGTCTGGGTTAGGTCTGGGAAATGCGCGCATCTGGCTTATTCTTTCGCCTTCTTCGTATACTTCTTGGCCAGATCCTGGGTTTTTTTCGTGTTTGAATCACGTAGGAATGTGGTAACACACTGAAGCAGTCAATTAAACCTGGTTTCGATCAATATTTTAGAGGATAACACCGGTTAGGTCTGGGTTAGGTCCGGGATATGCCCGCATCTGGCTCATGATTTTGCCTTCTTCGCATACTTGCTGGCCAGATCCTGGGTTTTTTTCGTGTTTGAATCACGTAGTAATGTGGTAACACACTGAAGCAGTCAATTAAACCTGGTTTCGATCAATATTTCATAGGATAACACCGGTTAGGTCTGGGTTAGGTCTGGGAAATGCGCGCATCTGGCTTATTCTTTCGCCTTCTTCGCATACTTCTTGGCAAGATCCTGGGTTTTTTTCGTGTTTGATTCACGTAGGAATGTGGTAACACACTGAAGCAGTCAATTAAACCTGGTTTCGATCAATATTTTAGAGGATAACACCGGTTAGGTCTGGGTTAGGTCCGGGATATGCCCGCATCTGGCTCATGATTTTGCCTTCTTCGCATACTTGCTGGCCAGATCCTGGGTTTTTTTCGTGTTTGAATCACGTAGTAATGTGGTAACACACTGAAGCAGTCAATTAAACCTGGTTTCTATCAATATTTTAGAGGATAACACCGGTTAGGTCTGGGTTAGGTCCGGGATATGCCCGCATCTGGCTCATGATTTTGCCTTCTACGCATACTTGTTGTCCAGATCTTGGGCTTTTTTCGTGTTTGAATCACGTAGTAATGTGGTAACGCACTGAAGCAGTCAATTAAACCTGGTTTCTATCAATATTTTAGAGGATAACACCGGTTAGGTCTGGGTTAGGTCCGGGATATGCGCGCATCTGGCTTATACTTTCGCCTTTTTCGCAAACTTGTTGGCCAGATCCTGGGTTTTTTTCGTGTTTGAATCACGTAGTAATGTGGTAACACACTGAAGCTGTCAATTAAACCTGGTTTCGATCAATATTTTAGAGGATAACACCGGTTAGGTCTGGGTTAGGTCTGGGATTTGCGCGCATCTGGCTTATACTTTCGCCTTTTTCGCAAACTTGTTGGCCAGATCCTGGGTATTTTCCGTGTTTAAATCACGTAGTAATGTGGTAACACACTGAAGCAGTCAATTAAACCTGGTTTCGATCAATATTTCAGAGGATAACACCGGTTAGGTCTGGGTTAGGTCTGGGTTATGCCCGCATCTGGCTCATGATATTGCCTTCTTCGCATACTTGTTGGCCAGATCCTGGGTTTTTTCCGTGTTTGAATCACGTAGTAATGTGGTAACACACTGAAGCAGTCAATTAAACCTGGTTTCGATCAATATTTTAGAGGATAACACCGGTTAGGTCTGGGTTAGGTCTGGGTTATGCCCGCATCTGGCTCATGATTTTGCCTTCTTCGCATACTTGTTGGCCAGATCTTGGGTTTTTTTCGTGTTTGAATCACGTAGTAATGTGGTAACACACTGAAGCAGTCAATTAAACCTGGTTTCTATCAATATTTTAGAGGATAACACCGGTTAGGTCTGGGTTAGGTCCGGGATATGCGCGCATCTGGCTTATACTTTCGCCTTTTTCGCAAACTTGTTGGCCAGATCCTGGGTTTTTTTCGTGTTTGAATCACGTAGTAATGTGGTAACACACTGAAGCTGTCAATTAAACCTGGTTTCGATCAATATTTTAGAGGATAACACCGGTTAGGTCTGGGTTAGGTCTGGGATTTGCGCGCATCTGGCTTATACTTTCGCCTTTTTCGCAAACTTGTTGGCCAGATCCTGGGTATTTTCCGTGTTTAAATCACGTAGTAATGTGGTAACACACTGAAGCAGTCAATTAAACCTGGTTTCGATCAATATTTCAGAGGATAACACCGGTTAGGTCTGGGTTAGGTCTGGGTTATGCCCGCATCTGGCTCATGATATTGCCTTCTTCGCATACTTGTTGGCCAGATCCTGGGTTTTTTTCGTGTTTGAATCACGTAGTAATGTGGTAATACACTGAAGCAGTCAATTAAACCTGGTTTCGATCAATATTTTAGAGGATAACAGCGGTTAGGTCTGGGTTAGGTCTGGGTTATGCCCGCATCTGGCTCATGATTTTGCCTTCTTCGCATACTTGTTGGCCAGATCCTGGGTTTTTTTCGTGTTTGAATCACGTAGTAATGTGGTAACACACTGAAGCAGTCAATTAAACCTGGTTTCGATCAATATTTCAGAGGATAACACCGGTTAGGTCTGGGTTAGGTCTGGGAAATGCGCGCACCTGGCTTATACTTTCGCCTTTTTCGCAAACTTGTTGGCCAGATCCTGGGTATTTTCCGTGTTTGAATCACGTAGTAATGTGGTAACACACTGAAGCAGTCAATTAAACCTGGTTTCGATCAATATTTTAAAGGATAACACCGGTTAGGTCTGGGTTAGGTCCGGGATATGCCCGCATCTGGCTCATGATTTTGCCTTCTTCGCATACCTGTTGGCCAGATCCTGGGTTTTTTTCGTGTTTGAATCACGTAGTAATGTGGTAACACACTGAAGCTGTCAACTAAACCTGGTTTCGATCAATATTTTAGAGGATAACACCGGCTAGGTCTGGGTTAGGTCTGGGTTATGCCCGCATCTGGCTCATGATTTTGCCTTCTTCGCATACTTGTTGGCCAGATCCTGGGTTTTTTTCGTGTTTGAATCACGTAGCAATGTGGTAACACACTGAAGCTGTCAATTAAACCTGGTTTCGATCAATATTTTAGAGGATAACACCGGTTAGGTCTGGGTTAGGTCTGGGATATGCGCGCATCTGGCTTATACTTTCACATTTTTCGCAAACTTGTTGGCCAGATCCTGGGTTTTTCCGTGTTTGATCACGTAGTAATGTGGTAACACACTGAAGCAGTCAATAAAACCTGGTTTCGATCAATATTATAGAGGATAACACCGGTTAGGTCTGGGTTAGGTCTGGGATTTGCGCGCATCTGGCTTATACTTTCGCCTTTTTCGCAAACTTGTTGGCCAGATCCTGGGTATTTTCCGTGTTTGAATCACGTAGTAATGTGGTAACACACTGAAGCAGTCAATTAAACCTGGTTTCTATCAATATTTTAGAGGATAACACCGGTTAGGTCTGGGTTAGGTCCAGGATATGCCCGCATCTGGCTCATGATTTTGCCTTCTTCGCATACTTGTTGTCCAGATCTTGGGTTTTTTTCGTGTTTGAATCACGTAGTAATGTGGTAACACACTGAAGCAGTCAATTAAACCTGGTTTCTATCAATATTTTAGAGGATAACACCGGTTAGGTCTGGGTTAGGTCCGGGATATGCCCGCATCTGGCTCATGATTTTGCCTTCTTCGCATACTTGTTGGCCAGATCCCGGGTTTTTTTCGTGTTTGAATCACGTAGTAATGTGGTAACACACTGAAGCTGTCAATTAAACCTGGTTTCGATCAATATTTCAGAGGATAACACCGGTTAGGTCTGGGTTAGGTCTGGGAAATGCGCGCATCTGGCTTATTCTTTCGCCTTCTTCGCATACTTCTTGGCCAGATCCTGGGTTTTTTTCGTGTTTGAATCACGTAGGAATGTGGTATCACACTGAAGCAGTCAATTAAACCTGGTTTCGATCAATATTTTAGATGATAACACCGGTTAGGTCTGGGTTAGGTCTGGGTTATGCCCGCATCTGGCTCATGATTTTGCCTTCTTCGCATACTTGTTGGCCAGATCCTGGGTTTTTTTCGTGTTTGAATCACGTAGTAATGTGGTAACACACTGAAGCTGTCAATTAAACCTGGTTTCGATCAATATTTCAGAGGATAACACCGGTTAGGTCTGTGTTAGGTCTGGGAAATGCGCGCATCTGGCTTATTCTTTCGCCTTCTTCGCATACTTGTTGGTCAGATCCTGGGTTTTTTTCGTGTTTGAATCACGTAGTAATGTGTTACACACTGAAGCAGTCAATTAAACCTGGTTTCGATCAATATTTTAGAGGATAACACCGGTTAGGTGTGGGTCAGGTCTGGGTTATGCCCGCATCTGGCTCATGATTTTGCCTTCTTCGCATACTTGTTGGCCAGATCCTGGGTTTTTTTCGTGTTTCAATCACGTAGTAATGTGGTAACACAGTGAGGCAGTCTATTAAACCTGGTTTCGATCAATATTTTAGACGATAACACCGGTTAGGTCTGGGTTCGGTCTGGGAAATGCGCGCATCGGGCTTATACTTTCGCCTTTTTCGCAAACTTGTTGGCCAGATCCTGGGTTTTTTTCGTGTTTGAATCACGTAGTAATGTGGTAACACACTGAAGCTGTCAATTAAACCTGGTTTCGATCAATATTTTAGAGGATAACACCGGTTAGGTCTGGGTTAGGTCTGGGAAATGCGCGCATCTGGCTTATACTTTCGCCTTTTTCGCAAACTTGTTGGCCAGATCCTGGGTTTTTTTCGTGTTTGAATCACGTAGGAATGTGGTAACACACTGAAGCAGTCAATTAAACCTGGTTTCGATCAATATTTCAGAGGATAACACCGGTTAGGTCTGGGTTAGGTCTGGGTTATGCGCGCATCTGGCTCATGGTATTGCCTTCTTCGCATACTTGTTGGCCAGATCCTGGGTTTTTTTCGTGTTTGAATCACGTAGTAATGTGGTAATACACTGAAGCAGTCAATTAAACCTGGTTTCGATCAATATTTTAGAGGATAACACCGGTTAGGTCTGGGTTAGGTCTGGGTTATGCCCGCATCTGGCTCATGATTTTGCCTTCTTCGCATACTTGTTGGCCAGATCCTGGGTTTTTTTCGTGTTTGAATCACGTAGTAATGTGGTAACACACTGAAGCAGTCAATTAAACCTGGTTTCGATCAATATTTCAGAGGATAACACCGGTTAGGTCTGGGTTAGGTCTGGGAAATGCGCGCATCTGGCTTATACTTTCGCCTTTTCGCAAACTTGTTGGCCAGATCCTGGGTATTTTCCGTGTTTGAATCACGTAGTAATGTGGTAACACACTGAAGCAGTCAATTAAACCTGGTTTCGATCAATATTTTAGAGGATAACACCGGTTAGGTCTGGGTTAGGTCCGGGATATGCCCGCATCTGGCTCATGATTTTGCCTTCTTCGCATACTTGTTGGCCAGATCCTGGGTTTTTTTCGTGTTTGAATCACGTAGTAATGTGGTAACACACTGAAGCTGTCAATTAAACCTGGTTTCGATCAATATTTTAGAGGATAACACCGGTTAGGTCTGGGTTAGGTCTGGGTTATGCCCGCATCTGGCTCATGATTTTGCCTTCTTCGCATACTTGTTGGCCAGATCTTGGGTTTTTTTCGTGTTTGAATCACGTAGTAATGTGGTAACACACTGAAGCAGTCAATTAAACCCGGTTTCGATCAATATTTTAGAGGATAACACCGGTTAGGTCTGGGTTAGGTCTGGGTTATGCCCGCATCTGGCACATGACTTTGCCTTCATCGCATACTTGTTGGCCAGATCCTGGGTTTTTTCCGTGTTTGAATCACGTAGTAATGTGGTAACACACTGAAGCAGTCAATTAAACCTGGTTTCGATCAATATTTCAGAGGATAACACCGGTTAGGTCTGGGTTAGGTCTGGGAAATGCGCGCATCTGGCTTATTCTTTCGCCTTCTTCGCATACTTCTTGGCCAGATCCTGGGTTTTTTTCGTGTTTGAATCACGTAGGAATGTGGTAACACACTGAAGCAGTCAATTAAACCTGGTTTCGATCAATATTTTAGAGGATAACACCGGTTAGGTCTGGGTTAGGTCCGGGATATGCCCGCATCTGGCTCATGATTTTGCCTTCTTCGCATACTTGCTGGCCAGATCCTGGGTTTTTTTCGTGTTTGAATCACGTAGTAATGTGGTAACACACTGAAGCAGTCAATTAAACCTGGTTTCGATCAATATTTCATAGGATAACACCGGTTAGGTCTGGGTTAGGTCTGGGAAATGCGCGCATCTGGCTTATTCTTTCGCCTTCTTCGCATACTTCTTGGCAAGATCCTGGGTTTTTTTCGTGTTTGATTCACGTAGGAATGTGGTAACACACTGAAGCAGTCAATTAAACCTGGTTTCGATCAATATTTTAGAGGATAACACCGGTTAGGTCTGGGTTAGGTCCGGGATATGCCCGCATCTGGCTCATGATTTTGCCTTCTTCGCATACTTGCTGGCCAGATCCTGGGTTTTTTTCGTGTTTGAATCACGTAGTAATGTGGTAACACACTGAAGCAGTCAATTAAACCTGGTTTCTATCAATATTTTAGAGGATAACACCGGTTAGGTCTGGGTTAGGTCCGGGATATGCCCGCATCTGGCTCATGATTTTGCCTTCTACGCATACTTGTTGTCCAGATCTTGGGCTTTTTTCGTGTTTGAATCACGTAGTAATGTGGTAACGCACTGAAGCAGTCAATTAAACCTGGTTTCTATCAATATTTTAGAGGATAACACCGGTTAAGTCTGGGTTAGGTCCGGGATATGCGCGCATCTGGCTTATACTTTCGCCTTTTTCGCAAACTTGTTGGCCAGATCCTGGGTTTTTTTCGTGTTTGAATCACGTAGTAATGTGGTAACACACTGAAGCTGTCAATTAAACCTGGTTTCGATCAATATTTTAGAGGATAACACCGGTTAGGTCTGGGTTAGGTCTGGGATTTGCGCGCATCTGGCTTATACTTTCGCCTTTTTCGCAAACTTGTTGGCCAGATCCTGGGTATTTTCCGTGTTTAAATCACGTAGTAATGTGGTAACACACTGAAGCAGTCAATTAAACCTGGTTTCGATCAATATTTCAGAGGATAACACCGGTTAGGTCTGGGTTAGGTCTGGGTTATGCCCGCATCTGGCTCATGATATTGCCTTCTTCGCATACTTGTTGGCCAGATCCTGGGTTTTTTTCGTGTTTGAATCACGTAGTAATGTGGTAATACACTGAAGCAGTCAATTAAACCTGGTTTCGATCAATATTTTAGAGGATAACTCCGGTTAGGTCTGGGTTAGGTCTGGGTTATGCCCGCATCTGGCTCATGATTTTGCCTTCTTCGCATACTTGTTGGCCAGATCTTGGGTTTTTTTCGTGTTTGAATCACGTAGTAATGTGGTAACACACTGAAGCAGTCAATTAAACCCGGTTTCGATCAATATTTTAGAGGATAACACCGGTTAGGTCTGGGTGAGGTCTGGGTTATGCCCGCATCTGGCTCATGATTTTGCCTTCATCGCATACTTGTTGGCCAGATCCTGGGTTTTTTCCGTGTTTGAATCACGTAGTAATGTGGTAACACACTGAAGCAGTCAATTAAACCTGGTTTCGATCAATATTTTAGAGGATAACACCGGTTAGGTCTGGGTTAGGTCTGGGTTATGCCCGCATCTGGCTCATGATTTTGCCTTCTTCGCATACTTGTTGGCCAGATCTTGGGTTTTTTTCGTGTTTGAATCACGTAGTAATGTGGTAACACACTGAAGCAGTCAATTAAACCTGGTTTCTATCAATATTTTAGAGGATAACACCGGTTAGGTCTGGGTTAGGTCCGGGATATGCGCGCATCTGGCTTATACTTTCGCCTTTTTCGCAAACTTGTTGGCCAGATCCTGGGTTTTTTTCGTGTTTGAATCACGTAGTAATGTGGTAACACACTGAAGCTGTCAATTAAACCTGGTTTCGATCAATATTTTAGAGGATAACACCGGTTAGGTCTGGGTTAGGTCTGGGATTTGCGCGCATCTGGCTTATACTTTCGCCTTTTTCGCAAACTTGTTGGCCAGATCCTGGGTATTTTCCGTGTTTAAATCACGTAGTAATGTGGTAACACACTGAAGCAGTCAATTAAACCTGGTTTCGATCAATATTTCAGAGGATAACACCGGTTAGGTCTGGGTTAGGTCTGGGTTATGCCCGCATCTGGCTCATGATATTGCCTTCTTCGCATACTTGTTGGCCAGATCCTGGGTTTTTTTCGTGTTTGAATCACGTAGTAATGTGGTAATACACTGAAGCAGTCAATTAAACCTGGTTTCGATCAATATTTTAGAGGATAACAGCGGTTAGGTCTGGGTTAGGTCTGGGTTATGCCCGCATCTGGCTCATGATTTTGCCTTCTTCGCATACTTGTTGGCCAGATCCTGGGTTTTTTTCGTGTTTGAATCACGTAGTAATGTGGTAACACACTGAAGCAGTCAATTAAACCTGGTTTCGATCAATATTTCAGAGGATAACACCGGTTAGGTCTGGGTTAGGTCTGGGAAATGCGCGCACCTGGCTTATACTTTCGCCTTTTTCGCAAACTTGTTGGCCAGATCCTGGGTATTTTCCGTGTTTGAATCACGTAGTAATGTGGTAACACACTGAAGCAGTCAATTAAACCTGGTTTCGATCAATATTTTAAAGGATAACACCGGTTAGGTCTGGGTTAGGTCCGGGATATGCCCGCATCTGGCTCATGATTTTGCCTTCTTCGCATACCTGTTGGCCAGATCCTGGGTTTTTTTCGTGTTTTAATCACGTAGTAATGTGGTAACACACTGAAGCTGTCAACTAAACCTGGTTTCGATCAATATTTTAGAGGGTAACACCGGCTAGGTCTGGGTTAGGTCTGGGTTATGCCCGCATCTGGCTCATGATTTTGCCTTCTTCGCATACTTGTTGGCCAGATCCTGGGTTTTTTTCGTGTTTGAATCACGTAGCAATGTGGTAACACACTGAAGCTGTCAATTAAACCTGGTTTCGATCAATATTTTAGAGGATAACACCGGTTAGGTCTGGGTTAGGTCTGGGATATGCGCGCATCTGGCTTATACTTTCACATTTTTCGCAAACTTGTTGGCCAGATCCTGGGTTTTTCCGTGTTTGATCACGTAGTAATGTGGTAACACACTGAAGCAGTCAATAAAACCTGGTTTCGATCAATATTATAGAGGATAACACCGGTTAGGTCTGGGTTAGGTCTGGGATTTGCGCGCATCTGGCTTATACTTTCGCCTTTTTCGCAAACTTGTTGGCCAGATCCTGGGTATTTTCCGTGTTTGAATCACGTAGTAATGTGGTAACACACTGAAGCAGTCAATTAAACCTGGTTTCTATCAATATTTTAGAGGATAACACCGGTTAGGTCTGGGTTAGGTCCAGGATATGCCCGCATCTGGCTCATGATTTTGCCTTCTTCGCATACTTGTTGTCCAGATCTTGGGTTTTTTTCGTGTTTGAATCACGTAGTAATGTGGTAACACACTGAAGCAGTCAATTAAACCTGGTTTCTATCAATATTTTAGAGGATAACACCGGTTAGGTCTGGGTTAGGTCCGGGATATGCCCGCATCTGGCTCATGATTTTGCCTTCTTCGCATACTTGTTGGCCAGATCCCGGGTTTTTTTCGTGTTTGAATCACGTAGTAATGTGGTAACACACTGAAGCTGTCAATTAAACCTGGTTTCGATCAATATTTCAGAGGATAACACCGGTTAGGTCTGGGTAATGCCCGCATCTGGCTCATGATTTTGCCTTCTTCGCATACTTGTTGGCCAGATCCTGGGTTTTTTTCGTGTGTGAATCACGTAGTAATGTGGTAATACACTGAAGCAGTCTATAAAACCTGGTTTCGATCAATATTTTAGAGGATAACACCGGTTAGGTCTGGGTTAGGTCCGGGATATGCCCGCATCTGGCTCATGATTTTGCCTTCTTCGCATACTTGTTGGCCAGATCCTGGATTTTCTTCGTGTTTGAATCACGTAGTAATGTGGTAACACACTGAAGCTGTCAATTAAACCTGGTTTCGATCAATATTTTAGAGGATAACAACGGTTAGGTCTGGGTTAGGTCTGGGATATGCGCGCATCTGGCTTATATTTTCACCTTTATCGCAAACTTGTTGGCCAGATCCTGGGTTTTTTCCGTGTTTGATCACGTAGTATTGTGGTAACACACTGAAGCAGACAATAAAACCTGGTTTCGATCAATATTTTAGAGGATAACACCAGTTAGGTCTGGGTTAGGTCTGGGATTTGCGCGCATCTGGCTTATACTTTCGCCTTTTTCGCAAACTTGTTGGCCAGATCCTGGGTATTTTCCGTGTTTGAATCACGTAGTAATGTGGTAACACACTGAAGCAGTCAATTAAACCTGGTTTCTATCAATATTTTAGAGGATAACGCCGGTTAGGTCTGGGTTAGGTCCAGGATATGCCCGCATCTGGCTCATGATTTTGCCTTCTTCGCATACTTGTTGTCCAGATCTTGGGTTTTTTTCGTGTTTGAATCACGTAGTAATGTGGTAACACACTGAAGCAGTCAATTAAACCTGGTTTCTATCAATATTTTAGAGGATAACACCGGTTAGGTCTGGGTTAGGTCCGGGATATGCCCGCATCTGGCTCATGATTTTGCCTTCTTCGCATACTTGTTGGCCAGATCCTGGGTTTTTTTCGTGTTTGAATCACGTAGTAATGTGGTAACACACTGAAGCTGTCAATTAAACCTGGTTTCGATCAATATTTCAGAGGATAACACCGGTTAGGTCTGGGTTAGGTCTGGGAAATGCGCGCATCTGGCTTATTCTTTCGCCTTCTTCGCATACTTCTTGGCCAGATCCTGGGTTTTTTTCGTGTTTGAATCACGTAGGAATGTGGTATCACACTGAAGCAGTCAATTAAACCTGGTTTCGATCAATATTTTAGAGGATAACACCGGTTAGGTCTGGGTTAGGTCTGGGTCATGCCCGCATCTGGCTCATGATTTTGCCTTCATCGCATACTTGTTGGCCAGATCCTGGGTTTTTTCCGTGTTTGAATCACGTAGTAATGTGGTAACACCCTGAAGCAGTCAATTAAACCTGGTTTCGATCAATATTTCAGAGGATAACACCGGTTAGGTCTGGGTTAGGTCTGGGAAATGCGCGCATCTGGCTTATTCTTTCGCCTTCTTCGCATACTTCTTGGCCAGATCCTGGGTTTTTTTCGTGTTTGAATCACGTAGGAATGTGGTAACACACTGAAGCAGTCAATTAAACCTGGTTTCGATCAATATTTTAGAGGATAACACCGGTTAGGTCTGGGTTAGGTCCGGGATATGCCCGCATCTGGCTCATGATTTTGCCTTCCTCGCATACTTGCTGGCCAGATCCTGGGTTTTTTTCGTGTTTGAATCACGTAGTAATGTGGTAACACACTGAGGCTGTCAATTAAACCTGGTTTCGATCAATATTTTAGAGGATAACACCGGTTAGGTCTGGGTTAGGTCTGGGTTATGCCCACATCTGGCTCATGATTTTGCCTTCTTCGCATACTTGTTGGCCAGATCCTGGGTTTTTTTCGTGTTTGAATCACGTAGTAATGTGGTAACACACTGAAGCTGTCAATTACACCTGGTTTCGATCAACATTTTAGAGGATAACACCGGTTAGGTCTGGGTTAGGTCTGGGATATGCGCGCATCTGGCTTATACTTTCACCTTTTTCGCAAACTTGTTGGCCAGATCCTGGGTTTTTTCCGTGTTTGATCACGTAGTAATGTGGTAACACACTGAAGCAGTCAATAAAACCTGGTTTCGATCAATATTTTAAAGGATAACACCGGTTAGGTCTGGGTTAGGTCTGGGATTTGCGCGCATCTGGCTTATACTTTCGCCTTTTTCGCAAACTTGTTGGCCAGATCCTGGGTATTTTCCGTGTTTGAATCACGTAGTAATGTGGTAACACACTGAAGCAGTCAATTAAACCTGGTTTCTATCAATATTTTAGAGGATAACACCGGTTAGGTCTGGGTTAGGTCCAGGATATGCCCGCATCTGGCTCATGATTTTGCCTTCTTCGCATACTTGTTGTCCAGATCTTGGGTTTTTTTCGTGTTTGAATCACGTAGTAATGTGGTAACACACTGAAGCAGTCAATTAAACCTGGTTTCTATCAATATTTTAAAGGATAACACCGGTTAGGTCTGGGTTAGGTCCGGGATATGCCCGCATCTGGCTCATGATTTTGCCTTCTTCGCATACTTGTTGGCCAGATCCTGGGTTTTTTTCGTGTTTGAATCACGTAGTAATGTGGTAACACACTGAAGCTGTCAATTAAACCTGGTTTCGATCAATATTTCAGAGGATAACAACGGTTAGGTCTGGGTTAGGTCTGGGAAATGCGCGCATCTGGCTTATTCTTTCGCCTTCTTCGCATACTTCTTGGCCAGATCCTGGGTTTTTTTCGTGTTTGAATCACGTAGGAATGTGGTATCACACTGAAGCAGTCAATTAAACCTGGTTTCGATCAATATTTTAGAGGATAACACCGGTTAGGTCTGGGTTAGGTCTGGGTTATGCCCGCATCTGGCTCATGATTTTGCCTTCTTCGCATACTTGTTGGCCAGATCCTGGGTTTTTTTCGTGTTTGAATCACGTAGTAATGTGGTAACACACTGAAGCTGTCAATTAAACCTGGTTTCGATCAATATTTCAGAGGATAACACCGGTTAGGTCTGTGTTAGGTCTGGGAAATGCGCGCATCTGGCTTATTCTTTCGCCTTCTTCGCATACTTGTTGGACAGATCCTGGGTTTTTTTCGTGTTTGAATCACGTAGTAATGTGTTACACACTGAAGCAGTCAATTAAACCTGGTTTCGATCAATATTTTAGAGGATAACACCGGTTAGGTCTGGGTTAGGTCCGGGATATGCCCGCATCTGGCTCATGATTTTGCCTTCTTCGCATACTTGTTGTCCAGATCTTGGGCTTTTTCCTGTTTGAATCACGTAGTAATGTGGTAACACACTGAAGCTGTCAATTAAACCTGGTTTCGATCAATATTTTAGAGGATAACACCGGTTAGGTCTGGGTTAGGTCTGGGTTATGCCCGCATCTGGCTCATGATTTTGCCTTCTTCGCATACTTGTTGGCCAGATCCTGGGTTTTTTTCGTGTTTGAATCACGTAGTAATGTGGTAACACACTGAAGCAGTCAATTAAACCTGGTTTCGATCAATATTTCAGAGGATAACACCGGTTAGGTCTGGGTTAGGTCCGGGATATGCCCGCATCTGGCTCATGATTTTGCCTTCTTCGCATACTTGTTGGCCAGATCCTGGGTTTTTTTCGTGTTTGAATCACGTAGTAATGTGGTAACACACTGAAGCAGTCAATTAAACCTGGTTTCGATCAATATTTCAGAGGATAACACCGGTTAGGTCTGGGTTAGGTCCGGGATATGCCCGCATCTAGCTCATGATTTTGCCTTCTTCGCATACTTGTTGGCCAGATCTTGGGTTTTTTTCGTGTTTGAATCACGTAGTAATGTGGTAACACACTGAAGCAGTCAATTAAACCCGGTTTCGATCAATATTATAGAGGATAACACCGGTTAGGTCTGGGTTATGCCCTCATCTGGCTCATGATTTTGCCTTCATCGCATACTTGTTGGCCAGATCCTGGGTTTTTTCCGTGTTTGAATCACGTAGTAATGTGGTCACACACTGAAGCAGTCAATTAAACCTGGTTTCGATCAATATTTCAGAGGATAACAACGGTTAGGTCTGGGTTAGGTCTGGGAAATGCGCGCATCTGGCTTATTCTTTCGCCTTCTTCGCATACTTCTTGGCCAGATCCTGGGTTTTTTTCGTGTTTGAATCACGTAGGAATGTGGTAACACACTGAAGCAGTCAATTAAACCTGGTTTCGATCAATATTTTAGAGGATAACACCGGTTAGGTCTGGGTTAGGTCCGGGATATGCCCGCATCTGGCTCATGATTTTGCCTTCCTCGCATACTTGCTGGCCAGATCCTGGGTTTTTTTCGTGTTTGAATCACGTAGTAATGTGGTAACACACTGAGGCTGTCAATTAAACCTGGTTTCGATCAATATTTTAGAGGATAACACCGGTTAGGTCTGGGTTAGGTCTGTGTTATGCCCGCATCTGGCTCATGATTTTGCCTTCTTCGCATACTTGTTGGCCAGATCCTGGGTTTTTTTCGTGTTTGAATCACGTAGTAATGTGGTAACACACTGAAGCTGTCAATTACACCTGGTTTCGATCAACATTTTAGAGGATAACACCGGTTAGGTCTGGGTTAGGTCTGGGATATGCGCGCATCTGGCTTATACTTTCACCTTTTTCGCAAACTTGTTGGCCAGATCCTGGGTTTTTTCCGTGTTTGAATCACGTAGTAATGTGGTAACACACTGAAGCAGTCAATTAAACCTGGTTTCGATCAATATTTCAGAGGATAACACCGGTTAGGTCTGGGTTAGGTCCGGGATATGCCCGCATCTAGCTCATGATTTTGCCTTCTTCGCATACTTGTTGGCCAGATCTTGGGTTTTTTTCGTGTTTGAATCACGTAGTAATGTGGTAACACACTGAAGCAGTCAATTAAACCCGGTTTCGATCAATATTTTAGAGGATAACACCGGTTAGGTCTGGGTTATGCCCGCATCTGGCTCATGATTTTGCCTTCATCGCATACTTGTTGGCCAGATCCTGGGTTTTTTCCGTGTTTGAATCACGTAGTAATGTGGTAACACACTGAAGCAGTCAATTACACCTGGTTTCGATCAACATTTTAGAGGATAACACCGGTTAGGTCTGGGTTAGGTCTGGGATATGCGCGCATCTGGCTTATACTTTCACCTTTTTCGCAAACTTGTTGGCCAGATCCTGGGTTTTTTCCGTGTTTGATCACGTAGTAATGTGGTAACACACTGAAGCAGTCAATAAAACCTGGTTTCGATCAATATTTTAGAGGATAACACCGGTTAGGTCTGGGTTAGGTCTGGGATTTGCGCGCATCTGGCTTATACTTTCGCCTTTTTCGCAAACTTGTTGGCCAGATCCTGGGTATTTTCCGTGTTTGAATCACGTAGTAATGTGGTAACACACTGAAGCAGTCAATTAAACCTGGTTTCTATCAATATTTTAGAGGATAACACCGGTTAGGTCTGGGTTAGGTCCAGGATATGCCCGCATCTGGCTCATGATTTTGCCTTCTTCGCATACTTGTTGTCCAGATCTTGGGTTTTTTTCGTGTTTGAATCACGTAGTAATGTGGTAACACACTGAAGCAGTCAATTAAACCTGGTTTCTATCAATATTTTAGAGGATAACACCGGTTAGGTCTGGGTTAGGTCCGGGATATGCCCGCATCTGGCTCATGATTTTGCCTTCTTCGCATACTTGTTGGCCAGATCCTGGGTTTTTTTCGTGTTTGAATCACGTAGTAATGTGGTAACACACTGAAGCTGTCAATTAAACCTGGTTTCGATCAATATTTCAGAGGATAACACCGGTTAGGTCTGGGTTAGGTCTGGGAAATGCGCGCATCTGGCTTATTCTTTCGCCTTCTTTGCATACTTCTTGGCCAGATCCTGGGTTTTTTTCGTGTTTGAATCACGTAGTAATGTGGTATCACACTGAAGCAGTCAATTAAACCTGGTTTCGATCAATATTTTAGAGGATAACACCGGTTAGGTCTGGGTTAGGTCTGGGTTATGCCCGCATCTGGCTCATGATTTTGCCTTCTTCGCATACTTGTTGGCCAGATCCTGGGTTTTTTTCGTGTTTGAATCACGTAGTAATGTGGTAACACACTGAAGCTGTCAATTAAACCTGGTTTCGATCAATATTTCAGAGGATAACACCGGTTAGGTCTGTGTTAGGTCTGGGAAATGCGCGCATCTGGCTTATTCTTTCGCCTTCTTCGCATACTTGTTGGACAGATCCTGGGTTTTTTTCGTGTTTGAATCACGTAGTAATGTGTTACACACTGAAGCAGTCAATTAAACCTGGTTTCGATCAATATTTTAGAGGATAACACCGGTTAGGTCTGGGTTAGGTCCGGGATATGCCCGCATCTGGCTCATGATTTTGCCTTCTTCGCATACTTGTTGTCCAGATCTTGGGTTTTTTTCGTGTTTGAATCACGTAGTAATGTGGTAACACACTGAAGCAGTCAATTAAACCTGGTTTCTATCAATATTTTAGAGGATAACACCGGTTAGGTCTGGGATAGGTCCGGGATATGCCCGCATCTGGCTCATGATTTTGCCTTCTTCGCATAATTGCTGGCCAGATCCTGGGTTTTTTTCGTGATTGAATCACGTAGTAATGTGGTAACACACTGAAGCTGTCAATTAAACCTGGTTTCGATCAATGTTTTAGAGGATAACACCGGTTAGGTCTGGGTTAGGTCTGGGAAATGCGCGCATCTGGCTTATTCTTTCGCCTTCTTCGCATACTTCTTGGCCAGATCCTGGGTTTTTTTCGTGATTGAATCACGTAGTAATGTGGTAACACACTGAAGCAGTCAATTAAACCTGGTTTCGATCAATATTTTAGACGATAACACCGGTTAGGTCTGGGTTAGGTCTGGGAAATGCGCGCATCTGGCTTATTCTTTCGCCTTCTTCGCATAATTGTTGGACAGATCCTGGGTTTTTTTCGTGTTTGAATCACGTAGTAATGTGGTAACACACTGAAGCAGTCAATTAAACCTGGTTTCGATCAATATTTCAGAGGATAACACCGGTTAGGTCTGGGTTAGGTCTGGGAAATGCGCGCATCTGGCTTATACTTTCGCCTTTTTCGCAAACTTGTTGGCCAGATCCTGGGTATTTTCCGTGTTTGAATCACGTAGTAATGTGGTAACACACTGAAGCAGTCAATTAAACCTGGTTTCGATCAATATTTTAGAGGATAACACCGGTTAGGTCTGGGTTAGGTCCGGGATATGCCCGCATCTGGCTCATGATTTTGCATTCTTCGCATACTTGTTGGCCAGATCCTGGGTTTTTTTCGTGTTTGAATCACGTAGTAATGTGGTAACACACTGAAGCTGTCAATTAAACCTGGTTTCGATCAATATTTTAGAGGATAACACCGGTTAGGTCTGGGTTAGGTCTGGGTTATGCCCGCATCTGGCTCATGATTTTGCCTTCTTCGCATACTTGTTGGCCAGATCCTGGGTTTTTTTCGTGTTTGAATCACGTAGTAATGTGGTAACACACTGAAGCAGTCAATTAAACCTGGTTTCGATCAATATTTCAGAGGATAACACCGGCTAGGTCTGGGTTAGGTCCGGGATATGCCCGCATCTGGCTTATACTTTCGCCTTTTTCGCAAACTTGTTGGCCAGATCCTGGGTATTTTCCGTGTTTGAATCACGTAGTAATATGGTAACACACTGAAGCAGTCAATTAAACCTGGTTTCGATCAATATTTCAGAGGATAACACCGGTTAGGTCTGGGTTAGGTCCGGGATATGCCCGCATCTAGCTCATGATTTTGCCTTCTTCGCATACTTGTTGGCCAGATCATGGGTTTTTTTCGTGTTTGAATCACGTAGTAATGTGGTAACACACTTGAGCAGTCAATTAAACCCGGTTTCGATCAATATTTTAGAGGATAACACCGGTTAGGTCTGGGTTATGCCCGCATCTGGCTCATGATTTTGCCTTCATCGCATACTTGTTGGCCAGATCCTGGGTTTTTTCCGTGTTTGAATCACGTAGTAAAGTGGTAACACACTGAAGCAGTCAATTAAACCTGGTTTCGATCAATATTTCAGAGGATAACAACGGTTAGGTCTGGGTTAGGTCTGGGAAATGCGCGCATCTGGCTTATTCTTTCGCCTTCTTCGCATACTTCTTGGCCAGATCCTGGGTTTTTTTCGTGTTTGAATCACGTAGGAATGTGGTAACACACTGAAGCAGTCAACTAAACCTGGTTTCGATCAATATTTTAGAGGATAACACCGGTTAGGTCTGGGTTAGGTCTGGGTTATGCCCGCATCTGGCTCATGATTTTGCCTTCATCGCATACTTGTTGGCCAGATCCTGGGATTTTTCCGTGTTTGAATCACGTAGTAATGTGGTAACACACTGAAGCAGTCAATTAAACCTGGTTTCGATCAATATTTCAGAGGATAACAACGGTTAGGTCTGGGTTAGGTCTGGGAAATGCGCGCATCTGGCTTATTCTTTCGCCTTCTTCGCATACTTCTTGGCCAGATCCTGGGTTTTTTTCGTGTTTGAATCACGTAGTAATGTGGTAACACACTGAAGCTGTCAATTAAACCTGGTTTCGATCAATATTTCAGAGGATAACACCGGTTAGGTCTGGGTTAGGTCTGGGAAATGCGCGCATCTGGCTTATTCTTTCGCCTTCTTCGCATACTTCTTGGCCAGATCCTGGGTTTTTTTCGTGTTTGAATCACGTAGGAATGTGGTATCACACTGAAGCAGTCAATTAAACCTGGTTTCGATCAATATTTTAGAGGATAACACCGGTTAGGTCTGGGTTAGGTCTGGGTTATGCCCGCATCTGGCTCATGATTTTGCCTTCTTCGCATACTTGTTGGCCAGATCCTTTGTTTTTTTCGTGTTTGAATCACGTAGTAATGTGGTAACACACTGAAGCTGTCAATTAAACCTGGTTTCGATCAATATTTCAGAGGATAACAGCGGTTAGGTCTGTGTTAGGTCTGGGAAATGCGCGCATCTGGCTTATTCTTTCGCCTTCTTCGCATACTTGTTGGACAGATCCTGGGTTTTTTTCGTGTTTGAATCACGTAGTAATGTGGTAACACACTGAAGCAGTCAATTAAACCTGGTTTCTATCAATATTTTAGAGGATAACACCGGTTAGGTCTGGGATAGGTCCGGGATATGCCCGCATCTGGCTCATGATTTTGCCTTCTTCGCATAATTGCTGGCCAGATCCTGGGTTTTTTTCGTGATTGAATCACGTAGTAATGTGGTAACACACTGAAGCTGTCAATTAAACCTGGTTTCGATCAATGTTTTAGAGGATAACACCGGTTAGGTCTGGGTTAGGTCTGGGAAATGCGCGCATCTGGCTTATTCTTTCGCCTTCTTCGCATACTTCTTGGCCAGATCCTGGGTTTTTTTCGTGATTGAATCACGTAGTAATGTGGTAACACACTGAAGCAGTCAATTAAACCTGGTTTCGATCAATATTTTAGACGATAACACCGGTTAGGTCTGGGTTAGGTCTGGGAAATGCGCGCATCTGGCTTATTCTTTCGCCTTCTTCGCATACTTGTTGGACAGATCCTGGGTTTTTTTCGTGTTTGAATCACGTAGTAATGTGGTAACACACTGAAGCAGTCAATTAAACCTGGTTTCGATCAATATTTCAGAGGATAACACCGGTTAGGTCTGGGTTAGGTCTGGGAAATGCGCGCATCTGGCTTATACTTTCGCCTTTTTCGCAAACTTGTTGGCCAGATCCTGGGTATTTTCCGTGTTTGAATCACGTAGTAATGTGGTAACACACTGAAGCAGTCAATTAAACCTGGTTTCGATCAATATTTTAGAGGATAACACCGGTTAGGTCTGGGTTAGGTCCGGGATATGCCCGCATCTGGCTCATGATTTTGCATTCTTCGCATACTTGTTGGCCAGATCCTGGGTTTTTTTCGTGTTTGAATCACGTAGTAATGTGGTAACACACTGAAGCTGTCAATTAAACCTGGTTTCGATCAATATTTTAGAGGATAACACCGGTTAGGTCTGGGTTAGGTCTGGGTTATGCCCGCATCTGGCTCATGATTTTGCCTTCTTCGCATACTTGTTGGCCATATCCTGGGTTTTTTTCGTGTTTGAATCACGTAGTAATGTGGTAACACACTGAAGCAGTCAATTAAACCTGGTTTCGATCAATATTTCAGAGGATAACACCGGTTAGGTCTGGGTTAGGTCCGGGATATGCCCGCATCTAGCTGATGATTTTGCCTTCTTCGCATACTTGTCGGCCAGATCTTGGGTTTTTTTCGTGTTTGAATCACGTAGTAATGTGGTAACACACTGAAGCAGTCAATTAAACCCGGTTTCGATCAATATTTTAGAGGATAACACCGGTTAGGTCTGGGTTATGCCCGCATCTGGCTCATGATTTTGCCTTCATCGCATACTTGTTGGCCAGATCCTGGGTTTTTTCCGTGTTTGAATCACGTAGTAATGTGGTAACACACTGAAGCAGTCAATTAAACCTGGTTTCGATCAATATTTCAGAGGATAACAACGGTTAGGTCTGGGTTAGGTCTGGGAAATGCGCGCATCTGGCTTATTCTTTCGCCTTCTTCGCATACTTCTTGGCCAGATCCTGGGTTTTTTTCGTGTTTGAATCACGTAGGAATGTGGTAACACACTGAAGCAGTCAATTAAACCTGGTTTCGATCAATATTTTAGAGGATAACACCGGTTAGGTCTGGGTTAGGTCCGGGATATGCCCGCATCTGGCTCATGATTTTGCCTTCTTCGCATACTTGTTGGCCAGATCCTGGGTTTTTTTCGTGTTTGAATCACGTAGTAATGTGGTAACACACTGAAGCTGTCAATTAAACCTGGTTTCGATCAATATTTTAGAGGATAACACCGGTTAGGTCTGGGTTAGGTCTGGGATTTGCGCGCATCTGGCTTATACTTTCGCCTTTTTCGCAAACTTGTTGGCCAGATCCTGGGTATTTTCCGTGTTTGAATCACGTAGTAATGTGGTAACACACTGAAGCAGTCAATTAAACCTGGTTTCTATCAATATTTTAGAGGATAACACCGGTTAGGTCTGGGTTAGGTCCAGGATATGCCCGCATCTGGCTCATGATTTTGCCTTCTTCGCATACTTGTTGTCCAGATCTTGAGTTTTTTTCGTGTTTGAATCACGTAGTAATGTGGTAACACACTGAAGCAGTCAATTAAACCTGGTTTCTATCAATATTTTAGAGGATAACACCGGTTAGGTCTGGGTTAGGTCCGGGATATGCCCGCATCTGGCTCATGATTTTGCCTTCTTCGCATACTTGCTGGCCAGATCCTGGGTTTTTCCGTGTTTGAATCACGTAGTAATGTGGTAACACACTGAAGCAGTCAAATAAACCTGGTTTCGATCAATATTTCAGAGCATAACACCGGTTAGGTCTGGGTTAGGTCTGGGTTATGCCCGCATCTGGCTCATGATTTTGCCATCTTCGCATACTTGTTGGCCAGATCCTGGGTTTTTTTCGTGTTTCAATCACGTAGTAATGTGGTAACACAGTGAGGCAGTCTATTAAACCTGGTTTCGATCAATATTTTAGACGATAACACCGGTTAGGTCTGGGTTAGGTCTGGGAAATGCGCGCATCTGGCTTATACTTTCGCCTTTTTCGCAAACTTGTTGGCCAGATCCTGGGTTTTTTTCGTGTTTGAATCACGTAGTAATGTGGTAACACACTGAAGCTGTCAATTAAACCTGGTTTCGAACAATATTTTAGAGGATAACACCGGTTAGGTCTGGGTTAGGTCTGGGATTTGCGCGCATCTGGCTTATACTTTCGCCTTTTTCGCAAACTTGTTGGCCAGATCCTGGGTATTTTCCGTGTTTGAATCACGTAGTAATGTGGTAACACACTGAAGCAGTCAATTAAACCTGGTTTCGATCAATATTTCAGAGGATAACACCGGTTAGGTCTGGGTTAGGTCTGGGTTATGCCCGCATCTGGCTCATGATATTGCCTTCTTCGCATACTTCTTGGCCAGATCCTGGGTTTTTTTCGTGTTTGAATCACGTAGTAATGTGGTAATACACTGAAGCAGTCAATTAAACCTGGTTTCGATCAATATTTTAGAGGATAACACCGGTTAGGTCTGGGTTAGGTCTGGGATATGCCCGCATCTGGCTCATGATTTTGCCTTCTTCGCATACTTGTTGGCCATATCCTGGGTTTTTTTCGTGTTTGAATCACGTAGTAATGTGGTAACACACTGAAGCAGTCAATTAAACCTGGTTTCGATCAATATTTCAGAGGATAACACCGGTTAGGTCTGGGTTAGGTCTGGGAAATGCGCGCATCTGGCTTATACTTTCGCCTTTTTCGCAAACTTGTTGGCCAGATCCTGGGTATTTTCCGTGTTTGAATCACGTAGTAATGTGGTAACACACTGAAGCAGTCAATTAAACCTGGTTTCGATCAATATTTTAGAGGATAACACCGGTTAGGTCTGGGTTAGGTCCGGAATATGCCCGCATCTGGCTCATGATTTTGCCTTCTTCGCATACTTGTTGGCCAGATCCTGGGTTTTTTTCGTGTTTGAATCACGTAGTAATGTGGTAACACACTGAAGCTGTCAATTAAACCTGGTTTCGATCAATTTTTTAGAGGATAACACCGGTTAGGTCTGGGTTAGGTCTGGGTTATGCCCGCATCTGGCTCATGATTTTGCCTTCTTCGCATACTTGTTGGCCAGATCCTGGGTTTTTTTCGTGTTTGAATCACGTAGTAATGTGGTAACACACTGAAGCAGTCAATTAAACCTGGTTTCGATCAATATTTCAGAGGATAACACCGGTTAGGTCTGGGTTAGGTCCGGGATATGCCCGCATCTGGCTCATGATTTTGCCTTCTTCGCATACTTGTTGGCCAGATCCTGGGTTTTTTTCGTGTTTGAATCACGTAGTAATGTGGTAACACACTGAAGCAGTCAATTAAACCTGGTTTCGATCAATATTTCAGAGGATAACACCGGTTAGGTCTGGGTTAGGTCCGGGATATGCCCGCATCTAGCTCATGATTTTGCCTTCTTCGCATACTTGTTGGCCAGATCTTGGGTTTTTTTCGTGTTTGAATCACGTAGTAATGTGGTAACACACTGAAGCAGTCAATTAAACCCGGTTTCGATCAATATTTTAGAGGATAACACCGGTTAGGTCTGGGTTATGCCCGCATCTGGCTCATGATTTTGCCTTCATCGCATACTTGTTGGCCAGATCCTGGGTTTTTTCCGTGTTTGAATCACGTAGTAATGTGGTAACACACTGAAGCAGTCAATTAAACCTGGTTTCGATCAATATTTCAGAGGATAACAACGGTTAGGTCTGGGTTAGGTCTGGGAAATGCGCGCATCTGGCTTATTCTTTCGCCTTCTTCGCATACTTCTTGGCCAGATCCTGGGTTTTTTTCGTGTTTGAATCACGTAGGAATGTGGTAACACACTGAAGCAGTCAATTAAACCTGGTTTCGATCAATATTTTAGAGGATAACACCGGTTAGGTCTGGGTTAGGTCTGGGTTATGCCCGCATCTGGCTCATGATTTTGCCTTCTTCGCATACTTGTTGGCCAGATCTTGGGTTTTTTTCGTGTTTGAATCACGTAGTAATGTGGTAACACACTGAAGCAGTCAATTAAACCCGGTTTCGATCAATATTTTAGAGGATAACACCGGTTAGGTCTGGGTTATGCCCGCATCTGGCTCATGATTTTGCCTTCATCGCATACTTGTTGGCCAGATCCTGGGTTTTTTCCGTGTTTGAATCACGTAGTAATGTGGTAACACACTGAAGCAGTCAATTAAACCTGGTTTCGATCAATATTTCAGAGGATAACAACGGTTAGGTCTGGGTTAGGTCTGGGAAATGCGCGCATCTGGCTTATTCTTTCGCCTTCTTCGCATACTTCTTGGCCAGATCCTGGGTTTTTTTCGTGTTTGAATCACGTAGGAATGTGGTAACACACTGAAGCAGTCAATTAAACCTGGTTTCGATCAATATTTCAGAGGATAACACCGGTTAGGTCTGGGTTAGGTCCGGGATATGCCCGCATCTGGCTCATGATTTTGCCTTCTTCGCATACTTGTTGGCCAGATCCTGGGTTTTTTTCGTGTTTGAATCACGTAGTAATGTGGTAACACACTGAAGCTGTCAATTAAACCTGGTTTCGATCAATATTTTAGAGGATAACACCGGTTAGGTCTGGGTTAGGTCTGGGATTTGCGCGCATCTGGCTTATACTTTCGCCTTTTTCGCAAACTTGTTGGCCAGATCCTGGGTATTTTCCGTGTTTGAATCACGTAGTAATGTGGTAACACACTGAAGCAGTCAATTAAACCTGGTTTCTATCAATATTTTAGAGGATAACACCGGTTAGGTCTGGGTTAGGTCCAGGATATGCCCGCATCTGGCTCATGATTTTGCCTTCTTCGCATACTTGTTGTCCAGATCTTGGGTTTTTTTCGTGTTTGAATCACGTAGTAATGTGGTAACACACTGAAGCAGTCAATTAAACCTGGTTTCTATCAATATTTTAGAGGATAACACCGGTTAGGTCTGGGTTAGGTCCGGGATATGCCCGCATCTGGCTCATGATTTTGCCTTCTTCGCATACTTGCTGGCCAGATCCTGGGTTTTTCCGTGTTTGAATCACGTAGTAATGTGGTAACACACTGAAGCAGTCAAATAAACCTGGTTTCGATCAATATTTCAGAGCATAACACCGGTTAGGTCTGGGTTAGGTCTGGGTTATGCCCGCATCTGGCTCATGATTTTGCCTTCTTCGCATACTTGGTGGCCAGATCCTGGGTTTTTTTCGTGTTTCAATCACGTAGTAATGTGGTAACACAGTGAGGCAGTCTATTAAACCTGGTTTCGATCAATATTTTAGACGATAACACCGGTTAGGTCTGGGTTAGGTCTGGGAAATGCGCGCATCTGGCTTATACTTTCGCCTTTTTCGCAAACTTGTTGGCCAGATCCTGGGTTTTTTTCGTGTTTGAATCACGTAGTAATGTGGTAACACACTGAAGCTGTCAATTAAACCTGGTTTCGATCAATATTTTAGAGGATAACACCGGTTAGGTCTGGGTTAGGTCTGGGATTTGCGCGCATCTGGCTTATACTTTCGCCTTTTTCGCAAACTTGTTGGCCAGATCCTGGGTATTTTCCGTGTTTGAATCACGTAGTAATGTGGTAACACACTGAAGCAGTCAATTAAACCTGGTTTCGATCAATATTTCAGAGGATAACACCGGTTAGGTCTGGGTTAGGTCTGGGTTATGCCCGCATCTGGCTCATGATATTGCCTTCTTCGCATACTTCTTGGCCAGATCCTGGGTTTTTTTTGTGTTTGAATCACGTAGTAATGTGGTAATACACTGAAGCAGTCAATTAAACCTGGTTTCGATCAATATTTTAGAGGATAACACCGGTAAGGTCTGGGTTAGGTCTGGGATATGCCCGCATCTGGCTCATGATTTTGCCTTCTTCGCATACTTGTTGGCCAGATCATGGGTTTTTTTCGTGTTTGAATCACGTAGTAATGTGGTAACACACTGAAGCAGTCAATTAAACCTGGTTTCGATCAATATTTCAGAGGATAACACCGGTTAGGTCTGGGTTAGGTCTGGGAAATGCGCGCATCTGGCTTATACTTTCGCCTTTTTCGCAAACTTGTTGGCCAGATCCTGGGTATTTTCCGTGTTTGAATCACGTAGTAATGTGGTAACACACTGAAGCAGTCAATTAAACCTGGTTTCGATCAATATTTTAGAGGATAACACCGGTTAGGTCTGGGTTAGGTCCGGGATATGCCCGCATCTGGCTCATGATTTTGCCTTCTTCGCATACTTGTTGGCCAGATCCTGGGTTTTTTTCGTGTTTGAATCACGTAGTAATGTGGTAACACACTGAAGCTGTCAATTAAACCTGGTTTCAATCAATATTTTAGAGGATAACACCGGTTAGGTCTGGGTTAGGTCTGGGTTATGCCCGCATCTGGCTCATGATTTTGCCTTCTTCGCATACTTGTTGGCCAGATCCTGGGTTTTTTTCGTGTTTGAATCACGTAGTAATGTGGTAACACACTGAAGCAGTCAATTAAACCTGGTTTCGGTCAATATTTCAGAGGATAACACCGGTTAGGTCTGGGTTAGGTCCGGGATATGCCCGCATCTGGCTCATGATTTTGCCTTCTTCGCATACTTGTTGGCCAGATCTTGGGTTTTTTTCGTGTTTGAATCACGTAGTAATGTGGTAACACACTGAAGCAGTCAATTAAACCCGGTTTCGATCAATATTTTAGAGGATAACACCGGTTAGGTCTGGGTTAGGTCTGGGTTATGCCCGCATCTGGCTCATGATTTTGCCTTCATCGCATACTTGTTGGCCAGATCCTGGGTTTTTTCCGTGTTTGAATCACGTAGTAATGTGGTAACACACTGAAGCAGTCAATTAAACCTGGTTTCGATCAATATTTCAGAGGATAACAACGGTTAGGTCTGGGTTAGGTCTGGGAAATGCGCGCATCTGGCTTATTCTTTCGCCTTCTTCGCATACTTCTTGGCCAGATCCTGGGTTTTTTTCGTGTTTGAATCACGTAGGAATGTGGTAACACACTGAAGCAGTCAATTAAACCTGGTTTCGATCAATATTTTAGAGGATAACACCGGTTAGGTCTGGGTTAGGTCCGGGATATGCCCGCATCTGGCTCATGATTTTGCCTTCTTCGCATACTTGCTGGCCAGATCCTGGGTTTTTTTCGTGTTTGAATCACGTAGTAATGTGGTAACACACTGAAGCTGTCAATTAAACCTGGTTTCGATCAATATTTTAGAGGATAACACCGGTTAGGTCTGGGTTAGGTCTGGGTTATGCCCGCATCTGGCTCATGATTTTGCCTTCTTCGCATACTTGTTGGCCAGATCCTGGGTTTTTTTCGTGTTTGAATCACGTAGTAATGTGGAAACACACTGAAGCTGTCAATTAAACCTGGTTTCGATCAATATTTTAGAGGATAACATCGGTTAGGTCTGGGTTAGGTCTGGGAAATGCGCGCATCTAGCTTATACTTTCACATTTTTCGCAAACTTGTTGGCCAGATCCTGGGTTTTTTCCGTGTTTGATCACGTAGTAATGTGGTAACACACTGAAGCAGTCAATAAAACCTGGTTTCGATCAATATTTTAGAGGATAACACCGGTTAGGTCTGGGTTAGGTCTGGGATTTGCGCGCATCTGGCTTATACTTTCGCCTTTTTCGCAAACTTGTTGGCCAGATCCTGGGTATTTTCCGTGTTTGAATCACGTAGTAATGTGGTAACACACCGAAGCAGTCAATTAAACCTGGTTTCTATCAATATTTTAGAGGATAACACCGGTTAGGTCTGGGTTAGGTCCGGGATATGCCCGCATCTGGCTCATGATTTTGCCTTCTTCGCATACTTGTTGTCCAGATCTTGGGTTTTTTTCGTGTTTGAATCACGTAGTAATGTGGTAACACACTGAAGCAGTCAATTAAACCTGGTTTCTATCAATATTTTAGAGGATAACACCGGTTAGGTCTGGGTTAGGTCCGGGATATGCCCGCATCTGGCTCATGATTTTGCCTTCTTCGCATACTTGCTGGCCAGATCCTGGGTTTTTCCGTGTTTGAATCACGTAGTAATGTGGTAACACACTGAAGCAGTCAAATAAACCTGGTTTCGATCAATATTTCAGAGCATAACACCGGTTAGGTCTGGGTTAGGTCTGGGTTATGCCCGCATCTGGCTCATGATTTTGCCTTCTTCGCATACTTGGTGGCCAGATCCTGGGTTTTTTTCGTGTTTCAATCACGTAGTAATGTGGTAACACAGTGAGGCAGTCTATTAAACCTGGTTTCGATCAATATTTTAGACGATAACACCGGTTAGGTCTGGGTTAGGTCTGGGAAATGCGCGCATCTGGCTTATACTTTCGCCTTTTTCGCAAACTTGTTGGCCAGATCCTGGGTTTTTTTCGTGTTTGAATCACGTAGTAATGTGGTAACACACTGAAGCTGTCAATTAAACCTGGTTTCGATCAATATTTTAGAGGATAACACCGGTTAGGTCTGGGTTAGGTCTGGGATTTGCGCGCATCTGGCTTATACTTTCGCCTTTTTCGCAAACTTGTTGGCCAGATCCTGGGTATTTTCCGTGTTTGAATCACGTAGTAATGTGGTAACACACTGAAGCAGTCAATTAAACCTGGTTTCGATCAATATTTCAGAGGATAACACCGGTTAGGTCTGGGTTAGGTCTGGGTTATGCCCGCATCTGGCTCATGATATTGCCTTCTTCGCATACTTCTTGGCCAGATCCTGGGTTTTTTTTGTGTTTGAATCACGTAGTAATGTGGTAATACACTGAAGCAGTCAATTAAACCTGGTTTCGATCAATATTTTAGAGGATAACACCGGTTAGGTCTGGGTTAGGTCTGGGATATGCCCGCATCTGGCTCATGATTTTGCCTTCTTCGCATACTTGTTGGCCAGATCCTGGGTTTTTTTCGTGTTTGAATCACGTAGTAATGTGGTAACACACTGAAGCAGTCAATTAAACCTGGTTTCGATCAATATTTCAGAGGATAACACCGGTTAGGTCTGGGTTAGGTCTGGGAAATGCGCGCATCTGGCTTATACTTTCGCCTTTTTCGCAAACTTGTTGGCCAGATCCTGGGTATTTTCCGTGTTTGAATCACGTAGTAATGTGGTAACACACTGAAGCAGTCAATTAAACCTGGTTTCGATCAATATTTTAGAGGATAACACCGGTTAGGTCTGGGTTAGGTCCGGGATATGCCCGCATCTGGCTCATGATTTTGCCTTCTTCGCATACTTGTTGGCCAGATCCTGGGTTTTTTTCGTGTTTGAATCACGTAGTAATGTGGTAACACACTGAAGCTGTCAATTAAACCTGGTTTCAATCAATATTTTAGAGGATAACACCGGTTAGGTCTGGGTTAGGTCTGGGTTATGCCCGCATCTGGCTCATGATTTTGCCTTCTTCGCATACTTGTTGGCCAGATCCTGGGTTTTTTTCGTGTTTGAATCACGTAGTAATGTGGTAACACACTGAAGCAGTCAATTAAACCTGGTTTGGGTCAATATTTCAGAGGATAACACCGGTTAGGTCTGGGTTAGGTCTGGGAAATGCGCGCATCTGGCTTATTCTTTCGCCTTCTTCGCATACTTCTTGGCCAGATCCTGGGTTTTTTTCGTGTTTGAATCACGTAGGAATGTGGTAACACACTGAAGCAGTCAACTAAACCTGGTTTCGATCAATATTTTAGAGGATAACACCGGTTAGGTCTGGGTTAGGTCTGGGTTATGCCCGCATCTGGCTCATGATTTTGCCTTCTTCGCATACTTGTTGGCCAGATCCTGGGTTTTTTTCGTGTTTGAATCACGTAGTAATGTGGTAACACACTGAAGCTGTCAATTAAACCTGGTTTCGATCAATATTTTAGAGGATAACATCGGTTAGGTCTGGGTTAGGTCTGGGAAATGCGCGCATCTAGCTTATACTTTCACATTTTTCGCAAACTTGTTGGCCAGATCCTGGGTTTTTTCCGTGTTTGATCACGTAGTAATGTGGTAACACACTGAAGCAGTCAATAAAACCTGGTTTCGATCAATATTTTAGAGGATAACACCGGTTAGGTCTGGGTTAGGTCTGGGATTTGCGCGCATCTGGCTTATACTTTCGCCTTTTTCGCAAACTTGTTGGCCAGATCCTGGGTATTTTCCGTGTTTGAATCACGTAGTAATGTGGTAACACACCGAAGCAGTCAATTAAACCTGGTTTCTATCAATATTTTAGAGGATAACACCGGTTAGGTCTGGGTTAGGTCCGGGATATGCCCGCATCTGGCTCATGATTTTGCCTTCTTCGCATACTTGTTGTCCAGATCTTGGGTTTTTTTCGTGTTTGAATCACGTAGTAATGTGGTAACACACTGAAGCAGTCAATTAAACCTGGTTTCTATCAATATTTTAGAGGATAACACCGGTTAGGTCTGGGTTAGGTCCGGGATATGCCCGCATCTGGCTCATGATTTTGCCTTCTTCGCATACTTGCTGGCCAGATCCTGGGTTTTTCCGTGTTTGAATCACGTAGTAATGTGGTAACACACTGAAGCAGTCAAATAAACCTGGTTTCGATCAATATTTCAGAGCATAACACCGGTTAGGTCTGGGTTAGGTCTGGGTTATGCCCGCATCTGGCTCATGATTTTGCCTTCTTCGCATACTTGGTGGCCAGATCCTGGGTTTTTTTCGTGTTTCAATCACGTAGTAATGTGGTAACACAGTGAGGCAGTCTATTAAACCTGGTTTCGATCAATATTTTAGACGATAACACCGGTTAGGTCTGGGTTAGGTCTGGGAAATGCGCGCATCTGGCTTATACTTTCGCCTTTTTCGCAAACTTGTTGGCCAGATCCTGGGTTTTTTTCGTGTTTGAATCACGTAGTAATGTGGTAACACACTGAAGCTGTCAATTAAACCTGGTTTCGATCAATATTTTAGAGGATAACACCGGTTAGGTCTGGGTTAGGTCTGGGATTTGCGCGCATCTGGCTTATACTTTCGCCTTTTTCGCAAACTTGTTGGCCAGATCCTGGGTATTTTCCGTGTTTGAATCACGTAGTAATGTGGTAACACACTGAAGCAGTCAATTAAACCTGGTTTCGATCAATATTTCAGAGGATAACACCGGTTAGGTCTGGGTTAGGTCTGGGTTATGCCCGCATCTGGCTCATGATATTGCCTTCTTCGCATACTTCTTGGCCAGATCCTGGGTTTTTTTTGTGTTTGAATCACGTAGTAATGTGGTAATACACTGAAGCAGTCAATTAAACCTGGTTTCGATCAATATTTTAGAGGATAACACCGGTTAGGTCTGGGTTAGGTCTGGGATATGCCCGCATCTGGCTCATGATTTTGCCTTCTTCGCATACTTGCTGGCCAGATCCTGGGTTTTTTTCGTGTTTGAATCACGTAGTAATGTGGTAACACACTGAAGCTGTCAATTAAACCTGGTTTCGATCAATATTTTAGAGGATAACACCGGTTAGGTCTGGGTTAGGTCTGGGTTATGCCCGCATCTGGCTCATGATTTTGCCTTCTTCGCATACTTGTTGGCCAGATCCTGGGTTTTTTTCGTGTTTGAATCACGTAGTAATGTGGTAACACACTGAAGCTGTCAATTAAACCTGGTTTCGATCAATATTTTAGAGGATAACATCGGTTAGGTCTGGGTTAGGTCTGGGAAATGCGCGCATCTAGCTTATACTTTCACATTTTTCGCAAACTTGTTGGCCAGATCCTGGGTTTTTTCCGTGTTTGATCACGTAGTAATGTGGTAACACACTGAAGCAGTCAATAAAACCTGGTTTCGATCAATATTTTAGAGGATAACACCGGTTAGGTCTGGGTTAGGTCTGGGATTTGCGCGCATCTGGCTTATACTTTCGCCTTTTTCGCAAACTTGTTGGCCAGATCCTGGGTATTTTCCGTGTTTGAATCACGTAGTAATGTGGTAACACACCGAAGCAGTCAATTAAACCTGGTTTCTATCAATATTTTAGAGGATAACACCGGTTAGGTCTGGGTTAGGTCCGGGATATGCCCGCATCTGGCTCATGATTTTGCCTTCTTCGCATACTTGTTGTCCAGATCTTGGGTTTTTTTCGTGTTTGAATCACGTAGTAATGTGGTAACACACTGAAGCAGTCAATTAAACCTGGTTTCGATCATTATTTCAGAGGATAACACCGGTTAGGTCTGGGTTAGGTCTGGGAAATGCGCGCATCTGGCTTATACTTTCGCCTTTTTCGCAAACTTGTTGGCCAGATCCTGGGTATTTTCCGTGTTTGAATCACGTAGTAATGTGGTAACACACTGAAGCAGTCAATTAAACCTGGTTTCGATCAATATTTTAGAGGATAACACCGGTTAGGTCTGGGTTAGGTCCGGGATATGCCCGCATCTGGCTCATGATTTTGCCTTCTTCGCATACTTGTTGGCCAGATCCTGGGTTTTTTTCGTGTTTGAATCACGTAGTAATGTGGTAACACACTGAAGCTGTCAATTAAACCTGGTTTCAATCAATATTTTAGAGGATAACACCGGTTAGGTCTGGGTTAGGTCTGGGTTATGCCCGCATCTGGCTCATGATTTTGCCTTCTTCGCATACTTGTTGGCCAGATCCTGGGTTTTTTTCGTGTTTGAATCACGTAGTAATGTGGTAACACACTGAAGCAGTCAATTAAACCTGGTTTGGGTCAATATTTCAGAGGATAACACCGGTTAGGTCTGGGTTAGGTCCGGGATATGCCTCCCTCAGGGGCTGTGTCCGGCCAGGTGTCCGGCGCAGTACGGGGCGTAGCGACCCCGAGGTACCTGATGCTAATCACACCGTAAGCCTCCTGTTGGTCGTCGCAACGACCCATTCACAACTCCAGTTTTGGTTTTGTGAATGGTACGTGGCGGCAGGAGGACCGGGGGCCTTGGCTTAACCGCCTGGGCCGCGAGGATGGTAACTCTATAAATTACCCTCTAATCCTAAGTTATGGTGCGCGGCGATGGGATGCATGGTTGGGAGAGAAGGCCCAATCCCTAGCGACCACCTCCGGGGGCACCTGCCGAACCCCCGGAGTATTAGGCTTCCCCAGGCATGGCGGCTCTGCCTGGGGTGACCTCCATTCCGACCACACTCGTGGGAACAGTAATGGACATTAATGACTCTCAAATTAGCAACCGGACTGGAAATTTGGAAAACGGAATGGCACGTGTATCGGCAGACGAGATTGGTTTATTGAACAATAATATGGATGGACCACTTCCTGGTGGGGTTAAACCCACGGTCAGGAGTGTGCAGGTGGTGAATCCCCCGTTGGGGGTCCACCTGGAGGGTGATGTTGACCTGGTCAGGGTCGGTCCCGCTCCTGTTGTCAGCCTAGAGCGGCTAAATGTCACGGAGTGGCGTAAGGCGGGGAGGGAGTCACCTCCCCGCAAGAGGCATGATGCCGTGGGATCGCTGCCTTCGATGGGCGGCGCAGCCCAGAGGAAAGATGAGGGGACGGTATGCGTTGGGAAGACCATCTCCCACACCCTCGACGACGACGACTCGCAGGAGGGCGACGAGTGGGCGCCGAATCCTTGCACCGGTGACGAAGCTGAGAGTGGCGACTCCAGCGAGGGTTATGGTCCCGGTAAGAGAAAGAGGAAGGGCCCCGGGGCTGGAAGACCCAGGGGTATCTTCGTGGACCCCAAAAAGTTGGGTCCCGGAATGAAGGCCCTGCCGAAGCAGGCAGACCTCCGCAACATTGCGGAGGTCATGAAATCGGACGAGCTCCTGGGTCGGCTCAAGGAGCAACTAGAGTCCGTCGTCAAGGTGGCAGACACCGCAAGCCACCTTAAGACGACGGACATCCGTGGGCTCCGCTTGGCAGCGAGGGTGGCTATGGTCAGCGCCGAAGAACTTCACGGCAGAGCTGACCGTGCCGAAAATCCCAATAGGCCGGCCCGGGAGGTAGTCATTCGCCAGGGCGAGTGGGAGAGGAGGGCCAAGGCCCTCGAGAAGAGGTTGGAGGTGGCGGACAAGACCGCCACAACCCTGTCCGAGACCGTGAGAGTTAAGGACAGGGAGCTGGAGCACCTCAGGCGGGAAGTGGGCCGCCTGAGGTATAAGCAGGAGCAGCGGAGGCTGCTTCGGGAGGGGGAGGAGTTGGCCAGCGAGACGCCACCGGACCATGAATTGCCGTGTGTCCCTCGACCCCGGCGGAAGGATCTCCTTCCGTCAACATTTGCCGGGGAGGACACCGGCATGGAGGTCGAGACGTCGGTCGCAGGACCGTCGTCTGCAGCACGGCCTGCCCCGATTGAGGAGGAGAGTCCCGCGTCCGGAAACCCTTTGATGGTCATGATGACCGAAGTCGTCAAAAGGGTTTCCGAGATGGCGGGACACATATCGGTTGTCGAGAGCCGTTTCGACGCCCGTTTTGAGGCGGTATGGCGGGCAGTGTCTCGCCCGCCGCTCGGGAATGTTCCGCTGCCCCCTTCCGCATCCGTGAGAGCGGCTCCGCCGGCTATGGCGAAAGTGCTGGAGGCGCCAAAAGGGAAGGCGAAGGGAACTGCGGTGACGAAATCGGGCAGCACCCCCAAGAAGAGAGATGCCGCCAAGGCCCAAGGAGGTACAGCAGCGGCCGGTGGGGCGGGCGTGGCGAATTCACCCGCCCCGAAATCTACGATGCCGCCGAAGGCAACGCATCGTCCCCCTCCACCACCTCCCAAGGCGGATAGCGGCAGGTCCGCACCGCCAGCCAACTCCAAGGCAAAGTCCACCCCTGCTCCTGCCAACGATGGGCAGGGCTCCTGGGCTGAGGTGGTGAGGAGGGGGAAGAAGAGGGGTAGTGAAAAGGGTGCGGCACCTTCCGCGGCTTCCTCTAAGGGCGGCAAGATACCCGCTGCCAGTCGGCTAGCCGCCACTACGGCTGCGGGCAGTAAAAAGAAGGGTGGTGTCCAGGTTCCGGCGGCCAAACTGCCGAGGCTGCCGAAGAATGCGGCAGTCTCGGTGACCGCCGCCTCCGGACGAGAAGGAGATTTGGGCCCCCTCCTCAATAGGGTGATGCCCGAGATTTGCAAAGATCTCGGGCTCACCGGGATGCGCCCCACCAGGGCAGTTACCGGGGCGCTATTGCTAGCGATCCCCGGTGAGAAGGGGAAAGAAAAGGCGACCGCCCTGAGGGCGCGTCTTGAGGGGGCCCTCCAGGTCGAGGGTGTTCGGGTGGCTTGCCCCCAAAAACAGGCCGAGTTAAGGGTGTCCGGCCTGTCGGAGGCAGCCACCCAGCAGGCTGTCAGGGAGGCCCTTGCCACAGCCGGGGGTTGCGGCGCTGCGGAGGTAAACGTTGGTGACCTCCGCCGGGACAGCTCGGGCATGTTTACTGCCTGGGCCCGCTGTCCCCTTCGCGCCGCAACCAAGCTCGCGAAGTCCGGCCGATTAATGGTCGGCTTCTTCGAGGCCCGGCTGGCAGTACTCGCAGCGAGGCCGCTGCAGTGCCACCGCTGCCTGGAGTTCGGACATGTCCGGCAGCGGTGCACCAGCACTGTCGATCGCAGCGGCCTCTGTTACCGCTGCGGAGGGGCCTCCCACACCGCACGGGAGTGCACGGCCGCCCCTAAATGCCCCCTTTGTGTGGGCTTGGGGCGGCCAGCGGATCACCGCATGGGTGGGGCGGCGTGCCGTCCCCCCAAACGCAAGGGGAAGAAGGCGAAAGGGTCGAGTGTGACCCCACCCACGGTGCCGGCTGGTGTTGAGCCGGCGCCGGTGCCCGTCGCGATGGAGGTCCAAGGGGCGGCTTGTACCCAGCCGTCCCCAGCTGTGGTGTCGGGTGCTATACCCGCCCCAGCCTCTGTTGTGACGGGAGGGGTGGTGGTGGCGGGAGTGACCGCCCCGCAGACAGTGACGGAGATGATGGAGGTGGATGTGGCGCCTTGCGACTCGGCGCCCACCACCTCCACGAAGTCGGAATGCATTTTGTCCGGGGGTGGCCCTGCAGAGTCCCCACTCCAATCGACATCCCAGCCGCCGTGCGGGTCAGAGCCCCTTAGTCGGGGGGTGATGGCCTCGTACGGCGGCAAAGATCCGGGGCGCACAGAGGCGTCCATAAGCACTGGAAGGGGAGGCCTGGAGGAGGCCGCGGGTGAGACCCGATAATGTCTCAACGCCTCCTCCAGGTAAATTTGAACCACTGCCGGGGGGCTCAGGATCTCATGCTCCAAACCCTCCGGCAGTGGAACATCGGGATGGCCGTGATCGCCGAGCCCTACCGTGTCCCCAAACACCCCGCTTGGGTGGGGGACCTTAACGGGGTCTCGGCGATCACCTGGCAGTACGGGCGCGGCACGTTGCCGTGCCCCGTAGTGGGGAGGGGCCACGGTTTTGTGGCGGTGAAGTGGGGGGAACTCGTGGTTGCCGGGTGTTACGCGTCGCCCGCTATGGGCCTCAGCGAATTTGAGGCGTACCTCGACGAGGTGGGGAGATGCATCTCCCCACATCTCGCCAGTGGGGTACTCGTCCTGGGCGATTTTAATGCCCACGCTGCAGCCTGGGGCTGCCCCAGGACGACCGTGAAGGGCGACGCGATGCTCGAATGGGCGGCGGGTCACGGCCTCGTAGTTTTGAATCAAAGGGCCGTGAGCACGTGCGTGCACGCGCGGGGCGAGTCGATCGTCGACATATCGTTGGGGAGCCCCGCCATAGCACGCCGTGTGTCCGACTGGAGGGTCGCGGAAGAGGTGGCCACGTTAAGCGACCACCTCTACATTACGTTTTCCGTATCCGCGACCCCCGGCTTAAATGGACCCCGCCAACCGGGCAGGGATGCACACCCGGCGCCACGCTGGTCCGCCAAGAGGCTGGACCCGGACGCCCTTGCGATGGCAGCCTCCGTTGTGGCATGGCAGGAGATGCCACGCCGGACCCTCGGCAATCCATCTGCCGGGGCGCGTTGGTTCCGGGAGACTATGACGTCGTTGTGTGACGCAGTCATGCCCCGGGCCACCGCCCCGAGCCGAGGGGGGTCCGTGTACTGGTGGTCGGGCGAGATCGAGGATTTACGCACTCGGTGCGTTGTCGCCCGACGCCGGTACACCCGCGCCAGGAGACGGCGCGGGGCGACGGAGGCAGAGGTGGTGGGGTTGCGCGGGGAATTTTCCCTGGCGCGAAGAACCCTCCGCCGGGCCATCGCGACCGCGAAAGCCCAGGCATGGACGGAGCTCCTCGGGTCTCTGGATGCAAATCCATGGGGGCGCCCTTATCATATGGTCGTAGGGAAGATGCGATCATGGGCGCCCCCGATCACAGAGAGCCTCGACCCCCAGCTGCTCGGGGAAACTATGCGCGTCCTCTTCCCCGCTGGGGGAGAGGCGTTCCTGCATCCCCCCGAGCCACAGCCGGATCACCCGCCTTGGTGGTCCGACGAACTGGGGGTCTCCGAGGAGGAGCTAGCTAGGGCCGTCCGGAGAATGGCTGCCAAGAAGACGGCGCCAGGACCGGACGGCATACCCGGCAAGGCCTGGGCAGTAGCGGTGGGCGTTTTGGGTGGCGGGTTGATACGCGTCTTCGACGCGTGCATCCAGACCGGTCAGTTCCCCCCCATATGGAAGGTGGCGAGGTTGGTCCTCCTCCACAAGCCAGGGAAGCCCGCGGATTCTCCATCCGCGTTCCGACCCATTTGTCTGTTGGACGAGGCTGGGAAACTCCTCGAGCGGGTCATTGTATCCCGTCTCGAGGGGCATCTGTCCCGCGTCGGCCCTGATCTGGCCGACCGACAGTTCGGCTTTCGCCGGGGCCGCTCCACTGTCGACGCCATAGCGACCGTGCGGACCCTGGCGGAATCGGCAGTCTCCCGGGGGGGTGTGGCGTTGGCAGTCTCGTTGGACATAGCCAACGCCTTTAACACCGTCTCCTGGGGGGCGATAGGTCGGGCACTCCAGTACCACCGGGTGCCCGCCTATCTGTGTCGACTGATCGGGGACTATCTGCGGGGCAGGGTAGTCCAATATCCGGGTCGGAACGGGATGGAGCAGAGAGCGGTGCACCGCGGCGTTCCACAGGGGTCGGTCCTCGGGCCGCTCCTGTGGAACTTGGCGTATGACGCGGTGCTGCGGGCTGACCTCCCCGTCGGCGTGTCGTTGGTTTGTTATGCCGACGACACCCTGGTGATAGCCGGCGGGGATACGTGGTGGAGGGCCGTGGCCCTCGCGGAGGAAGGGACGGCACGAGTCGTCGCCGAGGTAGAGCGTCTGGGGTTGCGCGTGGCACCCCAAAAGACCGAGGCCATCTGGCTGTGTAACGTCACTGGTCGAGGGGTGCCGCGCCAGGCGTCTCTACGGGTGGGTGGAGCCCAAGTCGGGGTGGGGCGCCGGATGAAGTACCTGGGCCTCACCCTCGACAGCTACTGGCGGTTCGGGCATCATTTGGAAGGGTTGGGTCCCCGTATTGAAAGGGCAGCGGCCGCGTTAGGTCGCATAATGCCCAATCTCGGGGGACCCAACATGGCGGCACGGCGGCTGTATTTGGGAGTCGTCCGGTCCATGGCGCTTTATGGCGCGCCTATATGGGCCGGCGGTCTGATGGCCAATCGGCGGGGTGCATTTGTACTCCGTCGGTTACAGAGGTTGGTCGCCATCAGAGTCGTGCGGGGTTATCGCACGATCTCCTACACAGCCGCCACCTTGCTGGCGGGTTCCGCACCGTTTCACCTGCTGGCGAAAATGGACGCAGAGGTCTATCAAAACCTCTGCGACCTTCGCCAGCGGGGTGTGGACCCGCACGGCGAGGAGGCCGTCAGGGCCCGAAGCCAGGCGCGGCGACGCGTCTATAGTCGGTGGCTGGTCTGGTTATCCAAGCCAGACCAGCGGGATGATCGCGTCGCCGCGGCGGTCCGCCCAGAGTTTTATGCCTGGGTGGGCCGTAGCTGGGGTACGCCCACCTACCGCCTGACACAGGTACTGACCGGACACGGTTGCTTCGGTCGGTACCTGCATCGGATAGGGCGGGAGGCGACGGCTGCGTGCCATCATTGCAGGGGAAGGGAGGACACCGCGCAGCACACGCTGCAGTTTTGCCCGGCGTGGGAAGCGCAGCGCGGTGTCCTTATTAGAGCGATTGGAGCGGACCTCTCGCTGCCGGCCGTCATTCGTGCGATGGTCGGCAGTAAGGAGGCGTGGGCGGCCATGGCCTTGTTTTGTGAAGAGGTCATGGCCGCGAAGGAGGACGCCGAAAGGGCGCGAGAGGAGGTGGGGGGCAGGCGGCGACGCCGACCGTAAGACCCTCCACCGCTCCCCGTGGCAGGGGGAGCGCGAAGGGGTCGGTGATGGTGTTTGTGGTGCGAGGTGAGGGACTTTATCCCCTCATTCCCCCTCGCACCCAGCCTATCACCGGACCGGGGGCCCGTGGTAGGGGCCCTGTCTAGCGGGGGCGGCAGTGTTAGCCGGCTCCGCAGCCGTGGTCGCGATCGGGTGGGGGCCCGGTCGCGGCTAGAAGCAACGGCGCGAGTGGGGGCGACGTCGCGTGTGACCGCGCGGCGTCGCCGGGGGGCAATCAGTTTAGTTTGCCCCCCATTGGGGGAGGAGGATCGCTTCTCCTCCCTCGGGAAGGGCCCGTAGTAGGGTGTTGCGCCAACGGGGAGAGTCACGGTAGTATCGCTAGCTTGGTTCCCGTGACTCTCCCCAGATAAAGGGCGCAGGCGGTCACCGTGGTGTTTTAGCCGGTAACAGTCCGGCACTACCCCGGCTTCCCCCCCAGGGAGCCGGGGTGTCCATGAGGATTTCACCACGTTAAAAAAAAAAAAAAAAAAAGGTCCGGGATATGCCCGCATCTGGCTCATGATTTTGCCTTCTTCGCATACTTGTTGGCCAGATCTTGGGTTTTTTTCGTGTTTGAATCACGTAGTAATGTGGTAACACACTGAAGCAGTCAATTAAACCCGGTTTCGATCAATATTTTAGAGGATAACACCGGTTAGGTCTGGGTTAGGTCTGGGTTATGCCCGCATCTGGCTCATGATTTTGCCTTCATCGCATACTTGTTGGCCAGATCCTGGGTTTTTTCCGTGTTTGAATCACGTAGTAATGTGGTAACACACTGAAGCAGTCAATTAAACCTGGTTTCGATCAATATTTCAGAGGATAACAACGGTTAGGTCTGGGTTAGGTCTGGGAAATGCGCGCATCTGGCTTATTCTTTCGCCTTCTTCGCATACTTCTTGGCCAGATCCTGGGTTTTTTTCGTGTTTGAATCACGTAGGAATGTGGTAACACACTGAAGCAGTCAATTAAACCTGGTTTCGATCAATATTTTAGAGGATAACACCGGTTAGGTCTGGGTTAGATCCGGGATATGCCCGCATCTGGCTCATGATTTTGCCTTCTTCGCATACTTGCTGGCCAGATCCTGGGTTTTTTTCGTGTTTGAATCACGTAGTAATGTGGTAACACACTGAAGCTGTCAATTAAACCTGGTTTCGATCAATATTTTAGAGGATAACACCGGTTAGGTCTGGGTTAGGTCTGGGTTATGCCCGCATCTGGCTCATGATTTTGCCTTCTTCGCATACTTGTTGGCCAGATCCTGGGTTTTTTTCGTGTTTGAATCACGTAGTAATGTGGTAACACACTGAAGCTGTCAATTAAACCTGGTTTCGATCAATATTTTAGAGGATAACATCGGTTAGGTCTGGGTTAGGTCTGGGAAATGCGCGCATCTAGCTTATACTTTCACATTTTTCGCAAACTTGTTGGCCAGATCCTGGGTTTTTTCCGTGTTTGATCACGTAGTAATGTGGTAACACACTGAAGCAGTCAATAAAACCTGGTTTCGATCAATATTTTAGAGGATAACACCGGTTAGGTCTGGGTTAGGTCTGGGATTTGCGCGCATCTGGCTTATACTTTCGCCTTTTTCGCAAACTTGTTGGCCAGATCCTGGGTATTTTCCGTGTTTGAATCACGTAGTAATGTGGTAACACACCGAAGCAGTCAATTAAACCTGGTTTCTATCAATATTTTAGAGGATAACACCGGTTAGGTCTGGGTTAGGTCCGGGATATGCCCGCATCTGGCTCATGATTTTGCCTTCTTCGCATACTTGTTGTCCAGATCTTGGGTTTTTTTCGTGTTTGAATCACGTAGTAATGTGGTAACACACTGAAGCAGTCAATTAAACCTGGTTTCTATCAATATTTTAGAGGATAACACCGGTTAGGTCTGGGTTAGGTCCGGGATATGCCCGCATCTGGCTCATGATTTTGCCTTCTTCGCATAATTGCTGGCCAGATCCTGGGTTTTTTTCGTGATTGAATCACGTAGTAATGTGGTAACACACTGAAGCTGTCAATTAAACCTGGTTTCGATCAATGTTTTAGAGGATAACACCGGTTAGGTCTGGGTTAGGTCTGGGAAATGCGCGCATCTGGCTTATTCTTTCGCCTTCTTCGCATACTTCTTGGCCAGATCCTGGGTTTATTTCGTGATTGAATCACGTAGTAATGTGGTAACACACTGAAGCAGTCAATTAAACCTGGTTTCGATCAATATTTCAGAGGATAACACCGGCTAGGTCTGTGTTAGGTCTGGGAAATGCGCGCATCTGGCTTATTCTTTCGCCTTCTTCGCATACTTGTTGGCCAGATCCTGGGTTTTTTTCGTGTTTGAATCACGTAGTAATGTGTTACACACTGAAGCAGTCAATTAAACCTGGTATCTATCAATATTTTAGAGGATAACACCGGTTAGGTCTGGGTTAGGTCCGGGATATGCCCGCATCTGGCTCATGATTTTGCCATCTTCGCATACTTGTTGTCCAGATCTTGGGTTTTTTTCGTGTTTGAATCACGTAGTAATGTGGTAACACACTGAAGCAGTCAATTAAACCTGGTTTCTATCAATATTTTAGAGGATAACACCGGTTAGGTCTGGGTTAGGTCCGGGATATGCCCGCATCTGGCTCATGATTTTGCCATCTTCGCATACTTGTTGTCCAGATCTTGGGTTTTTTTCGTGTTTGAATCACGTAGTAATGTGGTAACACACTGAAGCAGTCAATTAAACCTGGTTTCTATCAATATTTTAGAGGATAACACCGGTTAGGTCTGGGTTAGGTCCGGGATATGCCCGCATCTGGCTCATGATTTTGCCTTCTTCGCATACTTGTTGGCCAGATCCTGGGTTTTTTTCGTGATTGAATCACGTAGTAATGTGGTAACACACTGAAGCTGTCAATTAAACCTGGTTTCGATCAATATTTTAGAGGATAACACCGCTTAGGTCTGGGTTAGGTCCGGGATATGCGCGCATCTGGCTTATACTTTCACCTTTATCGCAAACTTGTTGGCCAGATCCTGGGTTTTTTCCGTGTTTGATCACGTAGTAATGTGGTAACACACTGAAGCAGTCCACTAAACCTGGATTCGGACAGTATTTTGGAGGATAACACTGGTTAGGCTTGGGTTTCGTCTGGGTTATGTCCGCACCTGGCTCATGACTTTGCCCTCTTCGCATACTTGTTGGCCAGATCCTGGGTTTTTTTCGTGTTTGAATCACGTAGTAATGTGGTAACACACTGAAGCAGTCAATTAAACCAGGTTTCGATCAATATTTCAGAGGATAACACCGGATAGGTCTGGGTTAGGTCTGGGAAATGCGCGCATCTGGCTTATTCTTTCGCCTTGTTCGCATACTTCTTGGCCAGATCCCGGGTTTTTTTCGTGTTTGAATCACGCAGTACTGTGGTAACACAATGAAGCAGTCAATTAAACCAGGTTTCGATCAATATTTTAGAGGATAACACCGGTTAGGTCAGGGCTAGGTCTGGGTTATGCCCGCATCTGGCTCATGATTTTGCCTTCATCGCATACTTGTTGGCCAGATGCTGGGTTTTTTCCGAGGTTGAATCACGTAGTAATGTGGTAACACACTGAAGCTGTCAATTTAACCTGGTTTCGATCAATATTTTAGAGGATAACACCGGTTAGGTCTGGGTTAGGTCTGGGTTATGCCCGCATCTGGCTCATGATTTTGCCTTCTTCGCATACTTGTTGGCCAGATCCTGGGTTTTTTTCGTGTTTGAATCACATAGTAATGTGGTAACACACTGAAGCTGTCAATTAAACCTGGTTTCGATCAATATTTTAGAGGATAACACCGGTTAGGTCTGGGTTAGGTCTGGGATATGCCCCCTCAGGGGCTGTGTCCGGCCAGGTGTCCGGCGCAGTACGGGGCGTAGCGACCCCGAGGTACCTGATGCTAATCACACCGTAAGCCTCCTGTTGGTCGTCGCAACGACTCATTCGCAATTCCAGTCTTGGTTTCGTGAATGGTACGTGACGGCAGGAGGACCGGGGGCCTTGGCTTAACCGCCTGGGCTGCGAGGATGGTAACTCTATAAATTACCCTCTAATCCTAAGTTATGGTGCGCGGCGATGGGATGCATGGTTGGGAGAGAAGGCCCAATCCCTAGCGACCACCTCCGGGGGCACCTGCCGAACCCCCGGAGTATTAGGCTTCCCCAGGCAAGGCGGCTCTGCCTGGGGTGACCTTCCTTCCGACCACACTCGTGGGAACAACAATGGAGCATGATCAAATTAAAACAAACAGGACTGGATATTTTGATAACGGATTGGAACTCGAAACGGCAAACGGCATGGCAACGAATGGACCACTTCCTGGTGGGGTGAAACCCATGGTCAGGAGTGTGGAGGTGGTTAATCCCCAGCTCGGGATCCACCTTGGAGGTGATTTGGACCTCCTTAGGGTCGGCGCCGGCCCAGTGGTCAGCCTGGAGCGGTTGAATGCCTCTGAGTGGCGGAAAGCGGGGAGGGAATCACCTCCCCGCAAAAGGCATGATGCCGAGGAGGCGACGTCGAGCATCGTGGAGGCTGTCGCACTTCTCGACGATGAGTCCCAAGACGGCGACGATTGGGCGCCGGATCGTTCAACTGCCGACGACGTTGAGTGCGTCGATTCAAGCGAGGAGGATATTGAACCCGGGAAGAGGAAGCGGAAGGGCCCAGGGGCGGGGAGACCCCGGGGTATTTTCGTAGACCCTAGAAAGTTGGGGCCCGGTATGAAGCACCTGCCGAAGCAGGCGGACCTCCGTAATATTGCGGAGGTCATGAAGTCAGACGAACTCTTGGGCCGGCTGAAAGAGCAGTTGGAGTCCGTCGTCAGGGTGGCAGATACCGCGAGCCACTTAAAGACGACGGACATTCGCGGCCTACGTTTGGCTGCACGGGTGGCGTTGGTCAGCGCCGAAGAGCTGCACGGCAGAGCTGACCGCGCCGAAAACCCGAACAGGCCGGCCAGGGAAGTCGTCATTCGTCAGGGCGAATGGGAGAGGAGGTCCAAGGCACTAGAGAAGAGGCTGGAGGTGGCGGATAAGACCGCCACCACCCTTTCCGAGACCGTGAGGGTCAAAGACAGGGAGTTGGAGCACCTCAGGCGGGAAGTTGGCCGCCTGAGGTACAAAGAGGAGCAGCGGAGGCTCCAGAGAGCAGGAGACGAGCCGGCCGGCGAGACACCACCGGACCATCTGCTGCCCTGTGTCCCTCGACCGCGGCGGAGGGACCTCCTCCCGTCCACCTTTGACGGGGGGGATCCCGGCATGGAGATCGACACGGCGGTCCCTGGACCGTCATGTCCAGCTAGGCCCGTCCAGCAAGTAGAAGAGTGCCCCGAGTCTGGAAACCCTTTGGTGGCCATGATGGCAGAAGTCGTCAAAAGGGTTTCTGACATGGCCGGGCATATATCGGCCCTGGAGGACCGGTTCCAGGCGCGTTTTGATGCGGTGTGGCGGGCTGTGTCCCGCCCGCCACTGGGGAAGGGTGCCATGACCCTTTCTGCATCCGCGGGAGCGGCCCCGCCGATTAACGCGAAAGGGGCAGATATGCCAAAGGGAAAGGCGAAGGGGACCGTGGCGACGAAACCGGGGGGCACGTGTGCTCCAGTCAAAGCCGCCGTGACAACCCCCAAGGCTACAAACAAAAAGATAGGTGCCACCAAGCCCCATGGTGGCACCTCTACAGCCGGAGTGGCGGATAAATCAAAGCCACCCGCCGCGAAATCCAAAGTGTCGGAAAAGGCTGCGCCACTTCTCCCTCCACCACCACCCAAGGCGAAGTCCACCCCTACCCCCACCAGCGAGGGGCAGGGTACTTGGGCTGAGGTGGTTAGGCGTGGCAAAAAGAAGGGGTGTGGAAAGGAGGCGACTGCAGTCACACCCACCACCAAGGCAGGTAAGACCTCCGCGGCAAGTCGGCCAGCCGCCACTACTGCGGCTGGCGGCAGCAAGAAAGGCGGTGCTCAGACTGCGGCGGTCAAATTGCCGAGGTTGCCTAAAAAGGCAGCAGTCTCGGTGACCGCCGCCGTAGGACGCGAAGGAGAACTGGGCCCCCTCCTCAACAGGGTGATGCCGGGTATCTGTAAGGATCTCGGGATCACCGGGATGCAGCCCACCAGAGCGGTCACCGGGGCGCTCCTGTTAGCGATCCCTGGTGAGAAAGGTAAGGAGAAGGCGACCGCTCTGCGTGCGCGTCTTGAGGGGGTCCTCCAGGACGAGGGTGTTCGGGTGGCTTGCCCCCAGAAACAGGCCGAGTTAAGGGTGTCCGGCCTGTCGGAGGCAGCCACCCAGGACGCAGTTAGGGAGGCCCTTGCCACCGCCGGGGGTTGCGGCGCTACGGAGGTCAACGTTGGTGACCTCCGCAGGGACAGCTCAGGCATGTTTACTGCCTGGGCTCGCTGTCCCCTTCGCGCCGCAACCAAGCTCGCGAAGTCCGGCCGCCTAATGGTCGGCTTCTTCGAGGCCCGGCTGGCGGTGCTTGCCGCGAGGCCGCTGCAGTGCCACCGCTGCCTGGAGTTCGGTCACGTTCGGCAGCGGTGCACCAGCACCGTAGATCGCAGCGGCCTCTGCTACCGCTGCGGAGGGGCCTCCCACACAGCCAGGGAGTGTACGGCCGCCCCAAAATGCCCCCTTTGTGTGGGCCTGGGGCGGCCAGCGAATCACCGAATGGGTGGGGCGGCGTGCCGTCCCCCCAAACGGAAGGGGAAGAAGGCAAAGGGTATGGTTGTGCCCCCATCCACGGTGCCGGCTGGTGTTGAGCCGGCGCCGGTGCCCGTCGCGATGGAGATCCAGGGGGCGGCTTGTTCCCAGCCGTCCCCAGCTGTGGTGTCGGGTGTTACACCCGCCCCAGCCTCTGTCGCGACGGCAGTGAGGGGGGTGGCATGCGTACCCGCCCCGCAACCCATGACGGAGATGATGGAGGTGGATGTGGCGCCTTGCGACTCGGTGCCCTCCACCTCCACGAAATCGGAAAGAGTTTTGTCCGGTGGGGGAGCTGCAGAGCCCCCACCACGGGCGGCAGACCAGACGCCGTGCGGGTCAGAGCCCCTTATTAGGGGGGTGATGGCCTCGTACGGCGGCAATGATCCGGGGCGCGCAGAGGCGCCCCTAAGCGCTGGAAGTGGAGGCCTGGAGGAGGCCGCGGGTGAGATCCGATAATGTCTCAACGCCTCCTCCAGGTCAATTTGAACCACTGCCGGGGGGCTCAGGATCTCATGCTCCAAACCCTCCGGCAGTGGAACATCGGGATGGCCGTGATCGCCGAGCCCTATCGTGTCCCCAAACACCCCGCTTGGGTGGGGGACCTTAACGGGGTCTCGGCGATCACCTGGCAGTACGGGCGCGGCACGTTGCCGTGCTCTGTAGTGGGGCGGGGCCACGGGTTTGTGGCGGTTAAGTGGGGGGAAGTAGTGGTTGCCGGGTGTTATGCGTCGCCCGCCAAGGGCCTCAGCGATTTTGAGGCGTACCTCGACGAGGTGGGGAGATGCATCTCCCCACATCTCGCCAGTGGGGTACTCGTCCTGGGAGATTTTAATGCCCACGCTGCAGCGTGGGGCTGCCCCAGGACGACCGTGAAGGGCGACGCGATGCTCGAATGGGCGGCGGGTCACGGCCTCATAGTTTTGAATGAAGGGGCCGTGAGCACGTGCGTGCACGCGCGGGGCGAGTCGATCGTCGACATATCGTTGGCGAGCCCCGCCATAGCGCGCCGTGTGTCCGACTGGAGGGTCGCGGAAGAGGTGGCCACGTTAAGCGACCACCTCTATATTACGTTTTCCGTATCCGCGACCCCTGGCGTAAATGGACCCCGTCAACCGGGCAGGGAAGCACACCCGGCGCCACGCTGGTCCGCCAAGAGGCTGGACCCGGACGCCCTTGCGATGGCAGCCTCCGTTGTGGCATGGCAGGAGATGCCACGCCGGACCCTCGGCAATCCTTCTGCCGGGGCGCGTTGGTTCCGCGACACTATGACGTCCTTGTGCGACGCAGTCATGCCGCGGGCCACCGCCCCGAGCCGAGCGGGGTCCGTGTACTGGTGGTCGGGCGAGATCGAGGACTTACGCACTCGTTGCGTTGTCGCCCGACGCCGGTACACCCGCGCCAGGAGACGGCGCGGGGCGACGGAGGCAGAGGTGGTGGGGTTGCGCGGGGAATTTTCCCTAGCGCGAAGAACCCTCCGCCGGGCCATCGCGACCGCGAAAGCCCATGCATGGGCGGAGCTCCTCGGCTCTCTGGATGCAAATCCGTGGGGGCGCCCCTATCATATGGTCGTAGGGAAGATGCGATCATGGGCGCCCCCGGTCACAGAGAGCCTCGACCCCCAGCTGCTCGGGGAAACTATGCGCGTCCTCTTCCCAGTTGGGGGAGAGGCGTTCCTGCATCCCCCCGAGCCACAGCCGGATCACCCGCCTTGGTGGTCCGACGAACTGGGGGTCTCCGAGGAGGAGCTGGCCAGGGCCGTCCGGAGAATGGCTGCCAAAAAGACGGCGCCAGGACCGGACGGCATACCTGGCAGGGCCTGGGCTATAGCGGTGGGTGCTCTGGGGGCTGGCTTGATACGCGTCTTTGACGCGTGCCTGCGGACCGGTCAGTTCCCCCACATATGGAAGGTGGCGAGGTTGGTCCTCCTCCACAAGCCAGGGAAGCCCGCAGATTCTCCATCTGCGTTCCGACCCATTTGTCTGTTGGACGAGGCTGGAAAGCTCCTCGAGCGGGTCATTGTATCCAGGCTCGAGGGGCACCTGTCCCGCGTCGGCCCTGATCTGGCCGACCGACAGTTCGGCTTTCGCCGGGGCCGCTCCACGGTCGACGCCATAGCGACAGTGCGGACCCTAGCGGAATCGGCAATCTCCCGGGGGGGTGTGGCGTTGGCAGTATCTCTCGACATAGCCAACGCCTTTAACACCGTCTCCTGGGGGGCGATAGGTCGGGCACTCCAGTACCACCGGGTGCCCGCCTATCTATGCCGACTGATCGGGGATTATCTGCGGGGCAGGGTAGTCCAATATCCGGGTCGGAACGGGATGGAGCAGAGAGCGGTGCACCGCGGAGTCCCACAGGGGTCGGTCCTCGGGCCGCTCCTGTGGAACTTGGCGTATGATGCGGTGCTGCGGGCTGACCTACCCGTCGGCGTGTCGTTGGTTTGTTATGCCGACGACACCCTGGTGATTGCCGGCGGGGATACTTGGAGGAGGGCCGTGGCCCTCGCGGAGGAAGGGACGGCACGAGTCGTTGCCGAGGTAGAGCGTCTGGGGTTGCGCGTGGCACCCCAGAAGACCGAGGCCATCTGGCTGTGCAACGTCAGTGGTCGAGGGGTGCCGCGCCAGGCGTCTCTACGAGTGGGCGGAGCCCAAGTCGGGGTGGGGCGCCGGATGAAGTATTTGGGCCTCACCCTCGACAGCTACTGGCGGTTCGGGCATCATTTGGAAGGGTTGGGTCCCCGTATTGAAAGGGCAGCGGCCGCGTTAGGCCGCATAATGCCCAATCTCGGGGGGCCCAACATGGCGGCACGGCGGCTGTATTTGGGAGTCGTCCGGTCCATGGCGCTTTATGGCGCGCCAATATGGGCCGGCGGTCTGATGGTCAATCGGCGGGGTACATTTGTACTCCGTCGGTTACAGAGGTTGGTCGCCATCAGAGTCGTGCGGGGTTATCGCACGATCTCCTACACAGCCGCCACCTTGCTGGCGGGTTCCGCACCGTTTCACCTGCTGGCGAAAATGGACGCAGAGGTGTATCAAAGCCTCTGCGACCTTCGCCAGCGGGGCGTGGACCCGCAAGGCGAGGAGGCCGCCAGGGCCCGAAGCCAGGCGCGGCGACGCGTCTATAGTCGGTGGCTGGTCTGGTTATCGAAGCCAGACCAGCGGGATGATCGCGTCGCCGCGGCGGTCCGCCCAGTGTTTTATGCCTGGGTGGGCCGTAGCTGGGGTACGCCCACCTACCGCCTGACACAGGTACTGACCGGACACGGTTGCTTCGGTCGGTACCTGCATCGGATAGGGCGGGAGGCGACGGCTGCGTGCCATCATTGCAGGGGAAGGGAGGACACCGCGCAGCACACGCTGCAGTTTTGCCCGGCGTGGGCAGCGCAGCGCGGTGTCCTTATTAGAGCGATTGGAGCGGACCTCTCGCTGCCGGCCGTCATTCGTGCGATGGTCGGCAGTGAGGAGGCTTGGGCGGCCATGGCCTTGTTTTGTGAAGAGGTCATGGCCGCCAAGGAGGACGCCGAAAGGGCGCGTGAGGAGGTGGGGGGCAGGCGGCGACGCCGACCGTAAGACCCTCCACCGCTCCCCGTGGCAGGGGGAGCGCGAAGGGGTCGGTGATGGTGTTTGGGTGCGAGGTGAGGGTCACTATTCCCTCATTCCCCCTCGTATCCAGCCCATCACCGTACCAGGGGCCCGTGGCAGAGGCCCCGTCCAGCGGGGGCTGCAGTGCTAGCCGGCCCCGCAGCCGTGGTCGCGATCGGGTGGGGGCCCGGTCGCGGCTAGTAGCAACGGCACGAGTGGGGGCGACGTCGCGTGTGACCGCGTGGCGTCGCCGGGGGGCAATCAATTATGTTTGCCCCCCATTGGGGGAGGAGGATAACATCTCCTCCCCCGGGAAGGGCCCGTAATAGGGCGTTGCGCCAACGGGGAGAGTCACGGTAGTATCGCTAGTTTGGTTCCCGTGACTCTCCCCAGATAAAGGGCGCAGGCGGTCACCGTGGTGTTTTAGCCGGTAAGAGTCCGGCACTACCCCGGCCTCCCCCCCAGGGAGCCGGGGTGTCCATGAGGATTTCACCACGTTAAAAAAAAAAAAAAAAAAAAGGTCTGGGATATGCGCGCATCTGGCTTATACTTTCGCCTTTTTCGCAAACTTGTTGGCCAGATCCTGGGTTTTTTTCGTGTTTGAATCACGTAGTAATGTGGTAACACACTGAAGCTGTCAATTAAACCTGGTTTCGATCAATATTTTAGAGGATAACACCGGTTAGGTCTGGGTTAGGTCTGGGATTTGCGCGCATCTGGCTTATACTTTAGCCTTTTTCGCAAACTTGTTGGCCAGATCCTGGGTATTTTCCGTGTTTGAATCACGTAGTAATGTGGTAACACACTGAAGCAGTCAATTAAACCTGGTTTCGATCAATATTTCAGAGGATAACACTGGTTAGGTCTGGGTTAGGTCTGGGTTATGCCCGCATCTGGCTCATGATATTGCCTTCTTCGCATACTTGTTGGCCAGATCCTGGGTTTTTTTCGTGTTTGAATCACGTAGGAATGTGGTAACACACTGAAGCTGTCAATTAAACCTGGTTTCGATCAATATTTTAGAGGATAACACCGGTTAGGTCTGGGTTAGGTCCGGGATATGCCCGCATCTGGCTCATGATTTTGCCTTCTTCGCATACTTGTTGGCCAGATCCTGGGTTTTTTTCGTGTTTGAATCACGTAGTACTGTGGTAACACAATGAAGCAGTCAATTAAACCTGGTTTCGATCAATATCTTAGAGGATAACACCGGTTAGGTCAGGGCTAGGTCTGGGTTATGCCCGCATCTGGCTCACGATTTTGCCTTCATCGCATACTTGTTGGCCAGATCCTGGGTCTTTTTCGTGTTTGAATCACGTAGTAATGTGGTAACACACTGAAGCAGTCAATTAAACCTGGTTTCGATCAATATTTCAGTGGATAACACCGGTTAGGTCTGGGTTAGGTCTGGGAAATGCGCGCATCTGGCTTATTCTTTCGCCTTCTTCGCATACTTCTTGGCCAGATCCTGGGTTTTTTTCGTGTTTGAATCACGTAGGAATGTGGTAACACACTGAAGCAGTCAATTAAACTTGGTTTCGATCAATATTTTAGAGGATAACACCGGTTAGGTCTGGGTTAGGTCCGGGATATGCCCGCATCTGGCTCATGATTTTGCCTTCTTCGCATACTTGTTGGCCAGATCCTGGGTTTTTTTCGTGTTTGAATCACGTAGTACTGTGGTAACACAATGAACCAGTCAATTAAACCTGGTTTCGATCAATATTTTAGAGGATAACACCGGTTAGGTCAGGGCAAGGTCTGGGTTATGCCCGCATCTGGCTCATGATTTTGCCTTCATCGCATACTTGTTGGCCAGATGCTGGGTTTTTTCCGAGGTTGAATCACGTAGTAATGTGGTAACACACTGAAGCTGTCAATTAAACCTGGTTTCGATCAATATTTTAGAGGATAACACCGGTTAGGTCTGGGTTAGGTCTGGGTTATGCCCGCATCTGGCTCATGATTTTGCCTTCTTCGCATACTTGTTGGCCAGATCCTGGGTTTTTTTCGTGTTTGAATCACATAGTAATGTGGTAACACACTGAAGCTGTCAATTAAACCTGGTTTCGATCAATCTTTTAGAGGATAACACCGGTTAGGTCTGGGTTAGGTCTGGGATATGCGCGCATCTGGCTTATACTTTCACATTTTTCGCAAACTTGTTGGCCAGATCCTGGGTTTTTTCCGTGTTTGATCACGTCGTAATGTGGTAACACACTGAAGCAGTCAATAAAACCTGGTTTCGATCAATATTTTAGAGGATAACACCGGTTAGGTCTGGGTTAGGTCTGGGATTTGCGCGCATCTGGCTTATACTTTCGCCTTTTTCGCAAACTTGTTGGCCAGATCCTGGGTATTTTCCGTGTTTGAATCACGTAGTAATGTGGTAACACACTGAAGCAGTCAATTAAACCTGGTTTCTATCAATATTTTAGAGGATAACACCAGTTAGGTCTGGGTTAGGTCCGGGATATGCCCGCATCTGGCTCATGATTTTGCCTTCTTCGCATACTTGTTGTCCAGATCTTGGGTTTTTTTCGTGTTTGAATCACGTAGCAATGTGGTAACACACTGAAGCAGTCAATTAAACCTGGTTTCTATCAATATTTTAGAGGATAACACCGGTTAGGTCTGGGTTAGGTCCGGGATATGCCCGCATCTGGGTCATGATTTTGCCTTCTTCGCATACTTGTTGTCCAGATCTTGGGTTTTTTTCGTGTTTGAATCACGTAGTAATGTGGTAACACACTGAAGCACTCAATTAAACCTGGTTTCTATCAATATTTTAGAGGATAACACCGGTTAGATCTGGGTTAGGTCCGGGATATGCCCGCATCTGGCTCATGATTTTGCCTTCTTCGCATACTTGCTGGCCAGATCCTGGGTTTTTTTCGTGATTGAATCACGTAGTAATGTGGTAACACACTGAAGCTGTCAATTAAACCTGGTTTCGATCAATATTTTAGAGGATAACACCGGTTAGGTCTGGGTTAGGTCTGGGAAATGCGCGCATCTGGCTCATGATTTTGCCTTCTTCGCATACTTCTTGGCCAGATCCTGGGTTTTTTTCGTGATTGAATCACGTAGTAATGTGGTAACACACTGAAGCTGTCAATTAAACCTGGTTTCGATCAATATTTTAGAGGATAACACTGGTTAGGTTTGGGTTAGGTCTGGGATATGCGCGCATCTGGCTTATACTTTCACCTTTTTCGCAAACTTGTTAGCCAGATCCTTGGTTTTTTCCGTGTTTGAATCACGTAGAAATGTGGTACCACACTGAGGCAGTCAATTAAACCTGGTTTCGATCAATATTTTAGAGGATAACACCGGTTAGGTCTGGGTTAGGTCCGGGATATGCCCGCATCTGGCTCATGATTTTGCCTTCTTCGCATACTTGCTGGCCAGATCCTGGGTTTTTTTCGTGTTTGAATCACGTAGTAATGTGGTAACACACTGAAGCTGTCAATTAAACCTGGTTTCGATCAATATTTTAGAGGATAACACCGGTTAGGTCTGGGTTAGGTCCGGGATATGCCCGCATCTGGCTCATGATTTTGCCTTTTTCGCATACTTGTTGGCCAGATCCTGGGTTTTTTTCGTGTTTGAATCACGTAGTACTGTGGTAACACAATGAAGCAGTCAATTAAACCTGGTTTCGATCAATATCTTAGAGGATAACACCGGTTAGGTCAGGGCTAGGTCTGGGTTATGCCCGCATCTGGCTCACGATTTTGCCTTCTTCGCATACTTGTTGGCCAGATCCTGGGTCTTTTTCGTGTTTGAATCACGTAGTAATGTGGTAACACACTGAAGCAGTCAATTAAACCTGGTTTCGATCAATATTTCAGTGGATAACACCGGTTAGGTCTGGGTTAGGTCTGGGAAATGCGCGCATCTGGCTTATACTTTCGCCTTTTTCGCAAACTTGTTGGCCAGATCCTGGGTATTTTCCGTGTTTGAATCACGTAGTAATGTGGTAACACACTGAAGCAGTCAATTAAACCTGGTTTCGATCAATATTTTAGAGGATAACACCGGTTAGGTCTGGGTTAGGTCTGGGTTATGCCCGCATCTGGCTCATGATTTTGCCTTCTTCGCATACTTGTTGGCCAGATCCTGGGTTTTTTTCGTGTTTCAATCACGTAGTAATGTGGTAACACAGTGAGGCAGTCTATTAAACCTGGTTTCGATCAATATTTTAGACGATAACACCGGTTAGGTCTGGGTTAGGTCTGGGAAATGCGCGCATCTGGCTTATACTTTCGCCTTTTTCGCAAACTTGTTGGCCAGATCCTGGGTTTTTTTCGTGTTTGAATCACGTAGTAATGTGGTAACACACTGAAGCTGTCAATTAAACCTGGTTTCGATCAATATTTTAGAGGATAACACCGGTTAGGTCTGGGTTAGGTCTGGGATTTGCGCGCATCTGGCTTATACTTTAGCCTTTTTCGCAAACTTGTTGGCCAGATCCTGGGTATTTTCCGTGTTTGAATCACGTAGTAATGTGGTAACACACTGAAGCAGTCAATTAAACCTGGTTTCGATCAATATTTCAGAGGATAACACTGGTTAGGTCTGGGTTAGGTCTGGGTTATGCCCGCATCTGGCTCATGATATTGCCTTCTTCGCATACTTGTTGGCCAGATCCTGGGTTTTTTTCGTGTTTGAATCACGTAGGAATGTGGTAACACACTGAAGCTGTCAATTAAACCTGGTTTCGATCAATATTTTAGAGGATAACACCGGTTAGGTCTGGGTTAGGTCCGGGATATGCCCGCATCTGGCTCATGATTTTGCCTTCTTCGCATACTTGTTGGCCAGATCCTGGGTTTTTTTCGTGTTTGAATCACGTAGTACTGTGGTAACACAATGAAGCAGTCAATTAAACCTGGTTTCGATCAATATCTTAGAGGATAACACCGGTTAGGTCAGGGCTAGGTCTGGGTTATGCCCGCATCTGGCTCACGATTTTGCCTTCATCGCATACTTGTTGGCCAGATCCTGGGTCTTTTTCGTGTTTGAATCACGTAGTAATGTGGTAACACACTGAAGCAGTCAATTAAACCTGGTTTCGATCAATATTTCAGTGGATAACACCGGTTAGGTCTGGGTTAGGTCTGGGAAATGCGCGCATCTGGCTTATTCTTTCGCCTTCTTCGCATACTTCTTGGCCAGATCCTGGGTTTTTTTCGTGTTTGAATCACGTAGGAATGTGGTAACACACTGAAGCAGTCAATTAAACCTGGTTTCGATCAATATTTTAGAGGATAACACCGGTTAGGTCTGGGTTAGGTCCGGGATATGCCCGCATCTGGCTCATGATTTTGCCTTCTTCGCATACTTGTTGGCCAGATCCTGGGTTTTTTTCGTGTTTGAATCACGTAGTACTGTGGTAACACAATGAAGCAGTCAATTAAACCTGGTTTCGATCAATATTTTAGAGGATAACACCGGTTAGGTCAGGGCAAGGTCTGGGTTATGCCCGCATCTGGCTCATGATTTTGCCTTCATCGCATACTTGTTGGCCAGATGCTGGGTTTTTTCCGAGGTTGAATCACGTAGTAATGTGGTAACACACTGAAGCTGTCAATTAAACCTGGCTTCGATCAATATTTTAGAGGATAACACCGGTTAGGTCTGGGTTAGGTCTGGGTTATGCCCGCATCTGGCTCATGATTTTGCCTTCTTCGCATACTTGTTGGCCAGATCCTGGGTTTTTTTCGTGTTTGAATCACATAGTAATGTGGTAACACACTGAAGCTGTCAATTAAACCTGGTTTCGATCAATCTTTTAGAGGATAACACCGGTTAGGTCTGGGTTAGGTCTGGGATATGCGCGCATCTGGCTTATACTTTCACATTTTTCGCAAACTTGTTGGCCAGATCCTGGGTTTTTTCCGTGTTTGATCACGTCGTAATGTGGTAACACACTGAAGCAGTCAATAAAACCTGGTTTCGATCAATATTTTAGAGGATAACACCGGTTAGGTCTGGGTTAGGTCTGGGATTTGCGCGCATCTGGCTTATACTTTCGCCTTTTTCGCAAACTTGTTGGCCAGATCCTGGGTATTTTCCGTGTTTGAATCACGTAGTAATGTGGTAACACACTGAAGCAGTCAATTAAACCTGGTTTCTATCAATATTTTAGAGGATAACACCAGTTAGGTCTGGGTTAGGTCCGGGATATGCCCGCATCTGGCTCATGATTTTGCCTTCTTCGCATACTTGTTGTCCAGATCTTGGGTTTTTTTCGTGTTTGAATCACGTAGTAATGTGGTAACACACTGAAGCAGTCAATTAAACCTGGTTTCTATCAATATTTTAGAGGATAACACCGGTTAGGTCTGGGTTAGGTCCGGGATATGCCCGCATCTGGCTCATGATTTTGCCTTCTTCGCATACTTGTTGTCCAGATCTTGGGTTTTTTTCGTGTTTGAATCACGTAGTAATGTGGTAACACACTGAAGCAGTCAATTAAACCTGGTTTCTATCAATATTTTAGAGGATAACACCGGTTAGGTCTGGGTTAGGTCCGGGATATGCCCGCATCTGGCTCATGATTTTGCCTTCTTCGCATACTTGCTGGCCAGATCCTGGGTTTTTTTCGTGATTGAATCACGTAGTAATGTGGTAACACACTGAAGCTGTCAATTAAACCTGGTTTCGATCAATATTTTAGAGGATAACACCGGTTAGGTCTGGGTTAGGTCTGGGAAATGCGCGCATCTGGCTCATGATTTTGCCTTCTTCGCATACTTCTTGGCCAGATCCTGGGTTTTTTTCGTGATTGAATCACGTAGTAATGTGGTCACACACTGAAGCTGTCAATTAAACCTGGTTTCGATCAATATTTTAGAGGATAACACTGGTTAGGTTTGGGTTAGGTCTGGGATATGCGCGCATCTGGCTTATACTTTCACCTTTTTCGCAAACTTGTTAGCCAGATCCTTGGTTTTTTCCGTGTTTGAATCACGTAGTAATGTGGTACCACACTGAGGCAGTCAATTAAACCTGGTTTCGATCAATATTTTAGAGGATAACACCGGTTAGGTCTGGGTTAGGTCCGGGATATGCCCGCATCTGGCTCATGATTTTGCCTTCTTCGCATACTTGCTGGCCAGATCCTGGGTTTTTTTCGTGTTTGAATCACGTAGTAATGTGGTAACACACTGAAGCTGTCAATTAAACCTGGTTTCGATCAATATTTTAGAGGATAACACCGGTTAGGTCTGGGTTAGGTCTGGGTTATGCCCGCATCTGGCTCATGATTTTGCCTTCTTCGCATACTTGTTGGCAGGATCCTGGGTTTTTTTCTGTTTGAATCACGTAGTAATGTGGTAACACACTGAAGCTGTCAATTAAACCTGGTTTCGATCAATATTTTAGAGGATAACACCGGTTAGGTCTGGGTTAGGTCTGAGATATGCGCGCATCTGGCTTATACTTTCACATTTTTCGCAAACTTGTTGGCCAGATCCTGGGTTTTTTCCGTGTTTGATCACGTAGTAATGTGGTAACACACTGAAGCAGTCAATAAAACCTGGTTTCGATCAATATTTTAGAGGATAACACCGGTTAGGTCTGGGTTAGGTCTGGGATTTGCGCGCATCTGGCTTATACTTTCGCCATTTTCGCAAACTTGTTGGCCAGATCCTGGGTATTTTCCGTGTTTGAATCACGTAGGAATGTGGTAACACACTGAAGCTGTCAATTAAACCTGGTTTCGATCAATATTTTAGAGGATAACACCGGTTAGGTCTGGGTTAGGTCCGGGATATGCCCGCATCTGGCTCATGATTTTGCCTTTTTCGCATACTTGTTGGCCAGATCCTGGGTTTTTTTCGTGTTTGAATCACGTAGTACTGTGGTAACACAATGAAGCAGTCAATTAAACCTGGTTTCGATCAATATCTTAGAGGATAACACCGGTTAGGTCAGGGCTAGGTCTGGGTTATGCCCGCATCTGGCTCACGATTTTGCCTTCTTCGCATACTTGTTGGCCAGATCCTGGGTTTTTTTCGTGTTTGAATCACGTAGGAATGTGGTAACACACTGAAGCAGTCAATTAAACCTGGTTTCGATCAATATTTTAGAGGATAACACCGGTTAGGTCTGGGTTAGGTCCGGGATATGCCCGCATCTGGCTCATGATTTTGCCTTCTTCGCATACTTGTTGGCCAGATCCTGGGTTTTTTCCGTGTTTGATCACGTAGTAATGTGGTAACACACTGAAGCAGTCCACTAAACCTGGATTCGGACAGTATTTTGGAGGATAACACTGGTTAGGCTTGGGTTTCGTCTGGGTTATGTCCGCACCTGGCTCATGACTTTGCCCTCTTCGCATACTTGTTGGCCAGATCCTGGGTTTTTTTCGTGTTTGAATCACGTAGTAATGTGGTAACACACTGAAGCAGTCAATTAAACCTGGTTTCGATCAATATTTCAGAGGATAACACCGGATAGGTCTGGGTTAGGTCTGGGAAATGCGCGCATCTGGCTTATTCTTTCGCCTTCTTCGCATACTTCTTGGCCAGATCCTGGGTTTTTTTCGTGTTTGAATCACGCAGTACTGTGGTAACACAATGAAGCAGTCAACTAAACCTGGTTTCGATCAATATTTTAGAGGATAACACCGGTTAGGCCAGGGCTAGGTCTGGGTTATGCCCGCATCTGGCTCATGATTTTGCCTTCATCGCATACTTGTTGGCCAGATGCTGGGTTTTTTCCGAGGTTGAATCACGTAGTAATGTGGTAACACACTGAAGCTGTCAATTTAACCTGGTTTCGATCAATATTTTAGAGGATAACACCGGTTAGGTCTGGGTTAGGTCTGGGTTATGCCCGCATCTGGCTCATGATTTTGCCTTCTTCGCATACTTGTTGGCCAGATCCTGGGTTTTTTTCGTGTTTGAATCACATAGTAATGTGGTAACACACTGAAGCTGTCAATTAAACCTGGTTTCGATCAATATTTTAGAGGATAACACCGGTTAGGTCTGGGTTAGGTCTGGGATATGCGCGCATCTGGCTTATACTTTCGCCTTTTTCGCAAACTTGTTGGCCAGATCCTGGGTATTTTCCGTGTTTGAATCACGTAGTAATGTGGTAACACACTGAAGCAGTCAATTAAACCTGGTTTCTATCAATATTTTAGAGGATAACACCGGTTAGGTCTGGGTTAGGTCCGGGATATGCCCGCATCTGGCTCATGATTTTGCCTTCTTCGCATACTTGTTGTCCAGATCTTGGGTTTTTTTCGTGTTTGAATCACGTAGTAATGTGGTAACACACTGAAGCAGTCAATTAAACCTGGTTTCTAACAATATTTTAGAGGATAACACCGGTTAGGTCTGGGTTAGGTCCGGGATATGCCCGCATCTGGCTCATGATTTTGCCTTCTTCGCATACTTGCTGGCCAGATCCTGGGTTTTTTCCGTGTTTGAATCACGTAGTAATGTGGTAACACACTGAAGCAGTCAATTAAACCTGGTTTCTATCAATATTTTGGAGGATAACACCGGTTAGGTCTGGGTTAGGTCTGGGTTATGCCCGCATCTGGCTCATGATTTTGCCTTCTTCGCATACTTGTTGGCCAGATCCTGGGTTTTTTTCGTGTTTCAATCACGTAGTAATGTGGTAACACAGTGAGGCAGTCTATTAAACCTGGTTTCGATCAATATTTTAGACGATAACACCGGTTAGGTCTGGGTTAGGTCTGGGAAATGCGCGCATCTGGCTTATACTTTCGCCTTTTTCGCAAACTTGTTGGCCAGATCCTGGGTTTTTTTCGTGTTTGAATCACGTAGTAATGTGGTAACACACTGAAGCTGTCAATTAAACCTGGTTTCGATCAATATTTTAGAGGATAACACCGGTTAGGTCTGGGTTAGGTCTGGGATTTGCGCGCATCTGGCTTATACTTTCGCCTTTTTCGCAAACTTGTTGGCCAGATCCTGGGTATTTTCCGTGTTTGAATCACGTAGTAATGTGGTAACACACTGAAGCAGTCAATTAAACCTGGTTTCGATCAATATTTCAGAGGATAACACCGGTTAGGTCTGGGTTAGGTCTGGGTTATGCCCGCATCTGGCTCATGATATTGCCTTCTTCGCATACTTGTTGGCCAGATCCTGGGTTTTTTTCGTGTTTGAATCACGTAGGAATGTGGTAACACACTGAAGCTGTCAATTAAACCTGGTTTCGATCAATATTTTAGAGGATAACACCGGTTAGGTCTGGGTTAGGTCCGGGATATGCCCGCATCTGGCTCATGATTTTGCCTTCTTCGCATACTTGTTGGCCAGATCCTGGGTTTTTTTCGTGTTTGAATCACGTAGTACTGTGGTAACACAATGAAGCAGTCAATTAAACCTGGTTTCGATCAATATCTTAGAGGATAACACCGGTTAGGTCAGGGCTAGGTCTGGGTTATGCCCGCATCTGGCTCACGATTTTGCCTTCTTCGCATACTTGTTGGCCAGATCCTGGGTCTTTTTCGTGTTTGAATCACGTAGTAATGTGGTAACACACTGAAGCAGTCAATTAAACCTGGTTTCGATCAATATTTCAGTGGATAACACCGGTTAGGTCTGGGTTAGGTCTGGGAAATGCGCGCATCTGGCTTATACTTTCGCCTTTTTCGCAAACTTGTTGGCCAGATCCTGGGTATTTTCCGTGTTTGAATCACGTAGTAATGTGGTAACACACTGAAGCAGTCAATTAAACCTGGTTTCGATCAATATTTTAGAGGATAACACCGGTTAGGTCTGGGTTAGGTCCGGGATATGCCCGCATCTGGCTCATGATTTTGCCTTCTTCGCATACTTGTTGGCCAGATCCTGGGTTTTTTCCGTGTTTGAATCACGTAGTAATGTGGTAACACACTGAAGCTGTCAATTAAACCTGGTTTCGATCAATATTTTAGAGGATAACACCGGTTAGGTCTGGGTTAGGTCTGGGTTATGCCCGCATCTGGGTCATGTTTTTGCCTTCTTCGCATACTTGTTGGCCAGATCCTGGGTTTTTTTCGTGTTTGAATCACGTAGTAATGTGGTAACACACTGAAGCTGTCAATTAAACCTGGTTTCGATCAATATATTAGAGGATAACACCGGTTAGGTCTGGGTTAGGTCTGGGATATGCGCGCATCTGGCTTATACTTTCACCTTTATCGCAAACTTGTTGGCCAGATCCTGGGTTTTTTCCGTGTTTGATCACGTAGTAATGTGGTAACACACTGAAGCAGTCCACTAAACCTGGATTCGGACAGTATTTTGGAGGATAACACTGGTTAGGCTTGGGTTTCGTCTGGGTTATGTCCGCACCTGGCTCATGACTTTGCCCTCTTCGCATACTTGTTGGCCAGATCCTGGGTTTTTTTCGTGTTTGAATCACGTAGTAATGTGGTAACACACTGAAGCAGTCAATTAAACCTGGTTTCGATCAATATTTCAGAGGATAACACCGGATAGGTCTGGGTTAGGTCTGGGAAATGCGCGCATCTGGCTTATTCTTTCGCCTTCTTCGCATACTTCTTGGCCAGATCCTGGGTTTTTTTCGTGTTTGAATCACGTAGGAATGTGGTAACACACTGAAGCAGTCAATTAAACCTGGTTTCGATCAATATTTTAGAGGATAACACCGGTTAGGTCTGGGTTAGGTCCGGGATATGCCCGCATCTGGCTCATGATTTTGCCTTCTTCGCATACTTGTTGGCCAGATCCTGGGTTTTTTTCGTGTTTGAATCACGTAGTACTGTGGTAACACAATGAAGCAGTCAATTAAACCTGGTTTCGATCAATATTTTAGAGGATAACACCGGTTAGGTCAGGGCTAGGTCTGGGTTATGCCCGCATCTGGCTCATGATTTTGCCTTCATCGCATACTTGTTGGCCAGATGCTGGGTTTTTTCCGAGGTTGAATCACGTAGTAATGTGGTAACACACTGAAGCTGTCAATTAAACCTGGTTTCGATCAATATTTTAGAGGATAACACCGGTTAGGTCTGGGTTAGGTCTGGGTTATGCCCGCATCTGGCTCATGATTTTGCCTTCTTCGCATACTTGTTGGCCAGATCCTGGGTTTTTTTCGTGTTTGAATCACATAGTAATGTGGTAACACACTGAAGCTGTCAATTAAACCTGGTTTCGATCAATATTTTAGAGGATAACACCGGTTAGGTCTGGGTTAGGTCTGGGATATGCGCGCATCTGGCTTATACTTTCGCCTTTTTCGCAAACTTGTTGGCCAGATCCTGGGTATTTTCCGTGTTTGAATCACGTAGTAATGTGGTAACACTCTGAAGCAGTCAATTAAACCTGGTTTCTATCAATATTTTAGAGGATAACACCGGTTAGGTCTGGGTTAGGTCCGGGATATGCCCGCATCTGGCTCATGATTTTGCCTTCTTCGCATACTTGTTGTCCAGATCTTGGGTTTTTTTCGTGTTTGAATCACGTAGTAATGTGGTAACACACTGAAGCAGTCAATTAAACCTGGTTTCTAACAATATTTTAGAGGATAACACCGGTTAGGTCTGGGTTAGGTCCGGGATATGCCCGCATCTGGCTCATGATTTTGCCTTCTTCGCATACTTGCTGGCCAGATCCTGGGTTTTTTCCGTGTTTGAATCACGTAGTAATGTGGTAACACACTGAAGCAGTCAATTAAACCTGGTTTCTATCAATATTTTGGAGGATAACACCGGTTAGGTCTGGGTTAGGTCTGGGTTATGCCCGCATCTGGCTCATGATTTTGCCTTCTTCGCATACTTGTTGGCCAGATCCTGGGTTTTTTTCGTGTTTCAATCACGTAGTAATGTGGTAACACAGTGAGGCAGTCTATTAAACCTGGTTTCGATCAATATTTTAGACGATAACACCGGTTAGGTCTGGGTTAGGTCTGGGAAATGCGCGCATCTGGCTTATACTTTCGCCTTTTTCGCAAACTTGTTGGCCAGATCCTGGGTTTTTTTCGTGTTTGAATCACGTAGTAATGTGGTAACACACTGAAGCTGTCAATTAAACCTGGTTTCGATCAATATTTTAGAGGATAACACCGGTTAGGTCTGGGTTAGGTCTGGGATTTGCGCGCATCTGGCTTATACTTTCGCCTTTTTCGCAAACTTGTTGGCCAGATCCTGGGTATTTTCCGTGTTTGAATCACGTAGTAATGTGGTAACACACTGAAGCAGTCAATTAAACCTGGTTTCGATCAATATTTCAGAGGATAACACCGGTTAGGTCTGGGTTAGGTCTGGGTTATGCCCGCATCTGGCTCATGATATTGCCTTCTTCGCATACTTGTTGGCCAGATCCTGGGTTTTTTTCGTGTTTGAATCACGTAGGAATGTGGTAACACACTGAAGCTGTCAATTAAACCTGGTTTCGATCAATATTTTAGAGGATAACACCGGTTAGGTCTGGGTTAGGTCCGGGATATGCCCGCATCTGGCTCATGATTTTGCCTTCTTCGCATACTTGTTGGCCAGATCCTGGGTTTTTTTCGTGTTTGAATCACGTAGTACTGTGGTAACACAATGAAGCAGTCAATTAAACCTGGTTTCGATCAATATCTTAGAGGATAACACCGGTTAGGTCAGGGCTAGGTCTGGGTTATGCCCGCATCTGGCTCACGATTTTGCCTTCTTCGCATACTTGTTGGCCAGATCCTGGGTCTTTTTCGTGTTTGAATCACGTAGTAATGTGGTAACACACTGAAGCAGTCAATTAAACCTGGTTTCGATCAATATTTCAGTGGATAACACCGGTTAGGTCTGGGTTAGGTCTGGGAAATGCGCGCATCTGGCTTATACTTTCGCCTTTTTCGCAAACTTGTTGGCCAGATCCTGGGTATTTTCCGTGTTTGAATCACGTAGTAATGTGGTAACACACTGAAGCAGTCAATTAAACCTGGTTTCGATCAATATTTTAGAGGATAACACCGGTTAGGTCTGGGTTAGGTCCGGGATATGCCCGCATCTGGCTCATGATTTTGCCTTCTTCGCATACTTGTTGGCCATATCCTGGGTTTTTTCCGTATTTGAATCACGTAGTAATGTGGTAACACACTGAAGCTGTCAATTAAACCTGGTTTCGATCAATATTTTAGAGGATAACACCGGTTAGGTCTGGGTTAGGTCTGGGTTATGCCCGCATCTGGGTCATGTTTTTGCCTTCTTCGCATACTTGTTGGCCAGATCCTGGGTTTTTTTCGTGTTTGAATCACGTAGTAATGTGGTAACACACTGAAGCTGTCAATTAAACCTGGTTTCGATCAATATTTCAGTGGATAACACCGGTTAGGTCTGGGTTAGGTCTGGGAAATGCGCGCATCTGGCTTATACTTTCGCCTTTTTCGCAAACTTGTTGGCCAGATCCTGGGTATTTTCCGTGTTTGAATCACGTAGTAATGTGGTAACACACTGAAGCAGTCAATTAAACCTGGTTTCGATCAATATTTTAGAGGATAACACCGGTTAGGTCTGGGTTAGGTCCGGGATATGCCCGCATCTGTCTCATGATTTTGCCTTCTTCGCATACTTGTTGGCCAGATCCTGGGTTTTTTCCGTATTTGAATCACGTAGTAATGTGGTAACACACTGAAGCTGTCATTTAAACCTGGTTTCGATCAATATTTTAGAGGATAACACCGGTTAGGTCTGGGTTAGGTCTGGGTTATGCCCGCATCTGGGTCATGTTTTTGCCTTCTTCGCATACTTGTTGGCCAGATCCTGGGTTTTTTTCGTGTTTGAATCACGTAGTAATGTGGTAACACACTGAAGCTGTCAATTAAACCTGGTTTCGATCAATATATTAGAGGATAACACCGGTTAGGTCTGGGTTAGGTCTGGGATATGCGCGCATCTGGCTTATACTTTCACCTTTATCGCAAACTTGTTGGCCAGATCCTGGGTTTTTTCCGTGTTTGATCACGTAGTAATGTGGTAACACACTGAAGCAGTCCACTAAACCTGGATTCGGACAGTATTTTGGAGGATAACACTGGTTAGGCTTGGGTTTCGTCTGGGTTATGTCCGCACCTGGCTCATGACTTTGCCCTCTTCGCATACTTGTTGGCCAGATCCTGGGTTTTTTTCGTGTTTGAATCACGTAGTAATGTGGTAACACACTGAAGCAGTCAATTAAACCTGGTTTCGATCAATATTTCAGAGGATAACACCGGATAGGTCTGGGTTAGGTCTGGGAAATGCGCGCATCTGGCTTATTCTTTCGCCTTCTTCGCATACTTCTTGGCCAGATCCTGGGTTTTTTTCGTGTTTGAATCACGTAGGAATGTGGTAACACACTGAAGCAGTCAATTAAACCTGGTTTCGATCAATATTTTAGAGGATAACACCGGTTAGGTCTGGGTTAGGTCCGGGATATGCCCGCATCTGGCTCATGATTTTGCCTTCTTCGCATACTTGTTGGCCAGATCCTGGGTTTTTTTCGTGTTTGAATCACGTAGTACTGTGGTAACACAATGAAGCAGTCAATTAAACCTGGTTTCGATCAATATTTTAGAGGATAACACCGGTTAGGTCAGGGCTAGGTCTGGGTTATGCCCGCATCTGGCTCATGATTTTGCCTTCATCGCATACTTGTTGGCCAGATGCTGGGTTTTTTCCGAGGTTGAATCACGTAGTAATGTGGTAACACACTGAAGCTGTCAATTAAACCTGGTTTCGATCAATATTTTAGAGGACAACACCGGTTAGGTCTGGGTTAGGTCTGGGTTATGCCCGCATCTGGCTCATGATTTTGCCTTCTTCGCATACTTGTTGGCCAGATCCTGGGTTTTTTTCGTGTTTGAATCACATAGTAATGTGGTAACACACTGAAGCTGTCAATTAAACCTGGTTTCGATCAATCTTTTAGAGGATAACACCGGTTAGGTCTGGGTTAGGTCTGGGATATGCGCGCATCTGGCTTATACTTTCACATTTTTCGCAAACTTGTTGGCCAGATCCTGGGTTTTTTCCGTGTGTGATCACGTCGTAATGTGGTAACACACTGAAGCAGTCAATAAAACCTGGTTTCGATCAATATTTTAGAGGATAACACCGGTTAGGTCTGGGTTAGGTCTGGGATTTGCGCGCATCTGGCTTATACTTTCGCCTTTTTCGCAAACTTGTTGGCCAGATCCTGGGTATTTTCCGTGTTTGAATCACGTAGTAATGTGGTAACACACTGAAGCAGTCAATTAAACCTGGTTTCTATCAATATTTTAGAGGATAACACCGGTTAGGTCTGGGTTAGGTCCGGGATATGCCCGCATCTGGCTCATGATTTTGCCTTCTTCGCATACTTGTTGTCCAGATCTTGGGTTTTTTTCGTGTTTGAATCACGTAGTAATGTGGTAACACACTGAAGCAGTCAATTAAACCTGGTTTCTATCAATATTTTAGAGGATAACACCGGTTAGGTCTGGGTTAGGTCCGGGATATGCCCGCATCTGGCTCATGATTTTGCCTTCTTCGCATACTTGCTGGCCAGATCCTGGGTTTTTTTCGTGATTGAATCACGTAGTAATGTGGTAACACACTGAAGCTGTCAATTAAACCTGGTTTCGATCAATATTTTAGAGGATAACACCGGTTAGGTCTGGGTTAGGTCTGGGAAATGCGCGCATCTGGCTCATGATTTTGCCTTCTTCGCATACTTCTTGGCCAGATCCTGGGTTTTTTTCGTGATTGAATCACGTAGTAATGTGGTAACACACTGAAGCTGTCAATTAAACCTGGTTTCGATCAATATTTTAGAGGATAACACTGGTTAGGTTTGGGTTAGGTCTGGGATATGCGCGCATCTGGCTTATACTTTCACCTTTTTCGCAAACTTGTTGGCCAGATCCTTGGTTTTTTCCGTGTTTGAATCACGTAGTAATGTGGTACCACACTGAGGCAGTCAATTAAACCTGGTTTCGATCAATATTTTAGAGGATAACACCGGTTAGGTCTGGGTTAGGTCCGGGATATGCCCGCATCTGGCTCATGATTTTGCCTTCTTCGCATACTTGCTGGCCAGATCCTGGGTTTTTTTCGTGTTTGAATCACGTAGTAATGTGGTAACACACTGAAGCTGTCAATTAAACCTGGTTTCGATCAATATTTTAGAGGATAACACCGGTTAGGTCTGGGTTAGGTCTGGGTTATGCCCGCATCTGGCTCATGATTTTGCCTTCTTCGCATACTTGTTGGCAGGATCCTGGGTTTTTTTCGTGTTTGAATCACGTAGTAATGTGGTAACACACTGAAGCTGTCAATTAAACCTGGTTTCGATCAATATTTTAGAGGATAACACCGGTTAGGTCTGGGTTAGGTCTGGGATATGCGCGCATCTGGCTTATACTTTCACATTTTTCGCAAACTTGTTGGCCAGATCCTGGGTTTTTTCCGTGTTTGATCACGTAGTAATGTGGTAACACACTGAAGCAGTCAATAAAACCTGGTTTCGATCAATATTTTAGAGGATAACACCGGTTAGGTCTGGGTTAGGTCTGGGATTTGCGCGCATCTGGCTTATACTTTCGCCTTTTTCGCAAACTTGTTGGCCAGATCCTGGGTATTTTCCGTGTTTGAATCACGTAGTAATGTGGTAACACACTGAAGCAGTCAATTAAACCTGGTTTCTATCAATATTTTAGAGGATAACACCGGTTAGGTCTGGGTTAGGTCCGGGATATGCCCGCATCTGGCTCTTGATTTTGCCTTCTTCGCATACTTGTTGTCCAGATCTTGGGTTTTTTTCGTGTTTGAATCACGTAGTAATGTGGTAACACACTGAAGCAGTCAATTAAACCTGGTTTCTATCAATATTTTAGAGGATAACACCGGTTAGGTCTGGGTTAGGTCCGGGAAATGCGCGCATCTGGCTTATTCCTTCGCCTTCTTCGCATACTTCTTGGCCAGATCCTGGGTTTTTTTCGTGATTGAATCACGTAGTAATGTGGTAACACACTGAAGCAGTCAATTAAACCTGGTTTCGATCAATATTTCAGAGGATAACACCGGTTAGGTCTGGGTTAGGTCTGGGAAATGCGCGCATCTGGCTTATTCTTTCGCCTTCTTCGCATACTTCTTGGCCAGATCCTGGGTTTTTTTCGTGTTTGAATCACGTAGGAATGTGGTAACACACTGAAGCAGTCAATTAAACCTGGTTTCGATCAATATTTTAGAGGATAACACCGGTTAGGTGTGGGTTAGGTCCGGGATATGCCCGCATCTGGCTCATGATTTTGCCTTCTTCCCATACTTGCTGGCCAGATCCTGGGTTTTTTTCGTGTTTGAATCACGTAGTAATGTGGTAACACACTGAAGCTGTCAATTAAACCTGGTTTCGATCAATATTTTAGAGGATAACACCGGTTAGGTCTGGGTTAGGTCTGGGATATGCGCGCATCTGGCTTATACTTTCACATTTTTCGCAAACTTGTTGGCCAGATCCTGGGTTTTTTCCGTGTTTGATCACGTAGTAATGTGGTAACACACTGAAGCAGTCAATAAAACCTGGTTTCGATCAATATTTTAGAGGATAACACCGGTTAGGTCTGGGTTAGGTCTGGGATTTGCGCGCATCTGGCTTATACTTTCGCCTTTTTCGCAAACTTGTTGGCCAGATCCTGGGTATTTTCCGTGTTTGAATCACGTAGTAATGTGGTAACACACTGAAGCAGTGAATTAAACCTGGTTTCTATCAATATTTTAGAGGATAACACCGGTTAGGTCTGGGTTAGGTCCGGGATATGCCCGCATCTGGCTCATGATTTTGCCCTCTTCGCATACTTGTTGTCCAGATCTTGGGTTTTTTTCGTGTTTGAATCACGTAGTAATGTGGTAACACACTGAAGCAGTCAATTAAACCTGGTTTCTATCAATATTTTAAAGGATAACACCGGTTAGGTCTGGGTTAGGTCCGGGATATGCCCGCATCTGGCTCATGATTTTGCCTTCTTCGCATACTTGCTGGCCAGATCCTGGGTTTTTTTCGTGATTGAATCACGTAGTAATGTGGTAACACAATGAAGCAGTCAATTAAACCTGGTTTCGATCAATATTTTAGAGGATAACACCGGTTAGGTCAGGGCTAGGTCTGGGTTATGCCCGCATCTGGCTCATGATTTTGCCTTCATCGCATACTTGTTGGCCAGATGCTGGGTTTTTTCCGAGGTTGAATCACGTAGTAATGTGGTAACACACTGAAGCTGTCAATTAAACCTGGTTTCGATCAATATTTTAGAGGATAACACCGGTTAGGTCTGGGTTAGGTCTGGGTTATGCCCGCATCTGGCTCATGATTTTGCCTTCTTCGCATACTTGTTGGCCAGATCCTGGGTTTTTTTCGTGTTTGAATCACATAGTAATGTGGTAACACACTGAAGCTGTCAATTAAACCTGGTTTCGATCAATCTTTTAGAGGATAACACCGGTTAGGTCTGGGTTAGGTCTGGGATATGCGCGCATCTGGCTTATACTTTCACATTTTTCGCAAACTTGTTGGCCAGATCCTGGGTTTTCTCCGTGTTTGATCACGTCGTAATGTGGTAACACACTGAAGCAGTCAATTAAACCTGGTTTCTATCAATATTTTAGAGGATAACACCAGTTAGGTCTGGGTTAGGTCCGGGATATGCCCGCATCTGGCTCATGATTTTGCCTTCTTCGCATACTTGTTGTCCAGATCTTGGGTTTTTTTCGTGTTTGAATCACGTAGTAATGTGGTAACACACTGAAGCAGTCAATTAAACCTGGTTTCTATCAATATTTTAGAGGATAACACCGGTTAGGTCTGGGTTAGGTCCGGGATATGCCCGCATCTGGCTCATGATTTTGCCTTCTTCGCATACTTGTTGTACAGATCTTGGGTTTTTTTCGTGTTTGAATCACGTAGTAATGTGGTAACACACTGAAGCAGTCAATTAAACCTGGTTTCTATCAATATTTTAGAGGATAACACCGGTTAGGTCTGGGTTAGGTCCGGGATATGCCCGCATCTGGCTCATGATTTTGCCTTCTTCGCATACTTGCTGGCCAGATCCTGGGTTTTTTTCGTGATTGAATCACGTAGTAATGTGGTAACACACTGAAGCTGTCAATTAAACCTGGTTTCGATCAATATTTTAGAGGATAACACCGGTTAGGTCTGGGATAGGTCTGGGAAATGCGCGCATCTGGCTCATGATTTTGCCTTCTTCGCATACTTCTTGGCCAGATCCTGGGTTTTTTTCGTGATTGAATCACGTAGTAATGTGGTAACACACTGAAGCTGTCAATTAAACCTGGTTTCGATCAATATTTTAGAGGATAACACTGGTTAGGTTTGGGTTAGGTCTGGGATATGCGCGCATCTGGCTTATACTTTCACCTTTTTCGCAAACTTGTTGGCCAGATCCTTGGTTTTTTCCGTGTTTGAATCACGTAGTAATGTGGTACCACACTGAGGCAGTCAATTAAACCTGGTTTCGATCAATATTTTACAGGATAACACCGGTTAGGTCTGGGTTAGGTCCGGGATATGCCCGCATCTGGCTCATGATTTTGCCTTCTTCGCATACTTGCTGGCCAGATCCTGGGTTTTTTTCGTGTTTGAATCACGTAGTAATGTGGTAACACACTGAAGCTGTCAATTAAACCTGGTTTCGATCAATATTTTAGAGGATAACACCGGTTAGGTCTGGGTTAGGTCTGGGTTATGCCCGCATCTGGCTCATGATTTTGCCTTCTTCGCATACTTGTTGGCAGGATCCTGGGTTTTTTTCGTGTTTGAATCACGTAGTAATGTGGTAACACACTGAAGCTGTCAATTAAACCTGGTTTCGATCAATATTTTAGAGGATAACACCGGTTAGGTCTGGGTTAGGTCTGGGATATGCGCGCATCTGGCTTATACTTTCACATTTTTCGCAAACTTGTTGGCCAGATCCTGGGTTTTTTCCGTGTTTGATCACGTAGTAATGTGGTAACACACTGAAGCAGTCAATAAAACCTGGTTTCGATCAATATTTTAGAGGATAACACCGGTTAGGTCTGGGTTAGGTCTGGGATTTGCGCGCATCTGGCTTATACTTTCGCCTTTTTCGCAAACTTGTTGGCCAGATCCTGGGTATTTTCCGTGTTTGAATCACGTAGTAATGTGGTAACACACTGAAGCAGTCAATTAAACCTGGTTTCTATCAATATTTTAGAGGATAACACCGGTTAGGTCTGGGTTAGGTACGGGATATGCCCGCATCTGGCTCTTGATTTTGCCTTCTTCGCATACTTGTTGTCCAGATCTTGGGTTTTTTTCGTGTTTGAATCACGTAGTAATGTGGTAACACACTGAAGCAGTCAATTAAACCTGGTTTCTATCAATATTTTAGAGGATAACACCGGTTAGGTCTGGGTTAGGTCCGGGAAATGCGCGCATCTGGCTTATTCCTTCGCCTTCTTCGCATACTTCTTGGCCAGATCCTGGGTTTTTTTCGTGATTGAATCACGTAGTAATGTGGTAACACACTGAAGCAGTCAATTAAACCTGGTTTCGATCAATATTTCAGAGGATAACACCGGTTAGGTCTGCGTTAGGTCTGGGAAATGCGCGCATCTGGCTTATTCTTTCGCCTTCTTCGCATACTTCTTGGCCAGATCCTGGGTTTTTTTCGTGTTTGAATCACGTAGGAATGTGGTAACACACTGAAGCAGTCAATTAAACCTGGTTTCGATCAATATTTTAGAGGATAACACCAGTTAGGTCTGGGTTAGGTCCGGGATATGCCCGCATCTGGCTCATGATTTTGCCTTCTTCCCATACTTGCTGGCCAGATCCTGGGTTTTTTTCGTGTTTGAATCACGTAGTAATGTGGTAACACACTGAAGCTGTCAATTAAACCTGGTTTCGATCAATATTTTAGAGGATAACACCGGTTAGGTCTGGGTTAGGTCTGGGATATGCGCGCATCTGGCTTATACTTTCACATTTTTCGCAAACTTGTTGGCCAGATCCTGGGTTTTTTCCGTGTTTGATCACGTAGTAATGTGGTAACACACTGAAGCAGTCAATAAAACCTGGTTTCGATCAATATTTTAGAGGATAACACCGGTTAGGTCTGGGTTAGGTCTGGGATTTGCGCGCATCTGGCTTATACTTTCGCCTTTTTCGCAAACTTGTTGGCCAGATCCTGGGTATTTTCCGTGTTTGAGTCACGTAGTAATGTGGTAACACACTGAAGCAGTCAATTAAACCTGGTTTCTATCAATATTTTAGAGGATAACACCGGTTAGGTCTGGGTTAGGTCCGGGATATGCCCGCATCTGGCTCATGATTTTGCCCTCTTCGCATACTTGTTGTCCAGATCTTGGGTTTTTTTCGTGTTTGAATCACGTAGTAATGTGGTAACACACTGAAGCAGTCAATTAAACCTGGTTTCTATCAATATTTTAAAGGATAACACCGGTTAGGTCTGGGTTAGGTCCGGGATATGCCTGCATCTGGCTCATGATTTTGCCTTCTTCGCATACTTGCTGGCCAGATCCTGGGTTTTTTTCGTGATTGAATCACGTAGTAATGTGGTAACACACTGAAGCTGTCAATTAAACCTGGTTTCGATCAATATTTTAGAGGATAACACCGGTTAGGTCTGGGTTAGGTCTGGGAAATGCGCGCATCTGGCTTATTCTTTCGCCTTCTTCGCATACTTCTTGGCCAGATCCTGGGTTTTTTTCGTGATTGAATCACGTAGTAATGTGGTAACACACTGAAGCAGTCAATTAAACCTGGTTTCGATCAATATTTCAGAGGATAACACCGGTTAGGTCTGGGTTAGGTCTGGGAAATGCGCGCATCTGGCTTATTCTTTCGCCTTCTTCGCATACTTCTTGGCAAGATCCTGGGTTTTTTTCGTGTTTGAATCACATAGGAATGTGGTAACACACTGAAGCAGTCAATTAAACCTGGTTTCGATCAATATTTTAGAGGATAACACCGGTTAGGTCTGGGTTAGGTCCGGGATATGCCCGCATCTGGCTCATGATTTTGCCTTCTTCGCATACTTGCTGGCCAGATCCTGGGTTTTTTTCGTGTTTGAATCACGTAGTAATGTGGTAACACACTGAAGCTATCAATTAAACCTGGTTTCGATCAATATTTTAGAGGATAACACTGGTTAGGTTTGGGTTAGGTCTGGGATATGCGCGCATCTGGCTTATACTTTCACCTTTTTCGCAAACTAGTTGGCCAGATCCTTGGTTTTTTCCGTGTTTGAATCACGTAGTAATGTGGTACCACACTGAGGCAGTCAATTAAACCTGGTTTCGATCAATATTTTAGAGGATAACACCGGTTAGGTCTGGGTTAGGTCTGGGTTATGCCCGCATCTGGCTCATGATTTTGCCTTCTTCGCATACTTGTTGGCCAGATCCTGGGTTTTTTTCGTGTTTGAATCACGTAGGAATGTGGTAACACACTGAAGCAGTCAATTAAACCTGGTTTCTATCAATATTTTAGAGGATAACACCGGTTAGGACTGGGTTAGGTCCGGGATATGCCCCGCATCTGGCTCATGATTTTGCCTTCTTCGCATACTTGTTGGCCAGATCCTGGGTTTTTTTCGTGTTTGAATCACGTAGTAATGTGGTAACACACTGAAGCTGACAATTAAACCTGGTTTCGATCAATATTTTAGAGGATAACACCGGTTAGGTCTGGGTTAGGTCTGGGATATGCGCGCATCTGGCTTATACTTTCACTTTTTTCGCAAACTTGTTGGCCAGATCCTGGGTTTTTTCCGTGTTTGAATCACGTAGTAATGTGGTAACGCACTGAAGCAGTCAATTAAACCTGGTTTCGATCAATATTTTAGAGGATAACACCGGTTAGGTCTGGGTTATGCCCGCATCTGGCTCATGATTTTGCCTTCTTCGCATACTTGTTGGCCAGATCCTGGGTTTTTTTCGTGTTTGAATCACGTAGTAATGTGGTAACACACTGAAGCTGTCTATTAAACCTGGTTTCGATCAATATTTCAGAGGATAACACCGGTTAGGTCTGGGTTAGGTCTGGGATTTGCGCGCATCTGGCTCATGATTTTGCCTTCTTCGCATACTTGTTGGCCAGATCCTGGGTTTTTTCCGTGTTTGAATCACGTAGTAATGTGGTAACGCACTGAAGCAGTCAATTAAACCTGGTTTCGATCAATATTTTAGAGGATAACACCGGTTAGGTCTGGGTTATGCCCGCATCCGGCTCATGATTTTGCCTTCTTCGCATACTTGTTGGCCAGATCCTGGGTTTTTTTCGTGTGTGAATCACGTAGTAATGTGGTAATACACTGAAGCAGTCTATAAAACCTGGTTTCGATCAATATTTTAGAGGATAACACCGGTTAGGTCTGGGTTAGGTCCGGGATATGCCCGCATCTGGCTCATGATTTTGCCTTCTTCGCATACTTGTTGGCCAGATCCTGGGTTTTCTTCGTGTTTGAATCACGTAGTAATGTGGTAACACACTGAAGCTGACAATTAAACCTGGTTTCGATCAATATTTTAGAGGATAACACCGGTTAGGTCTGGGTTATGCCCTCATCTGGCTCATGATTTTGCCTTCTTCGCATACTTGTTGGCCAGATCCTGGGTTTTTTTCGTGTTTGAATCACGTAGTAATGTGGTAACACACTGAAGCTGTCAATTAAACCTGGTTTCGATCAATATTTTAGAGGATAACACCGGTTAGGTCTGGGTTAGGTCTGGGATATGCGCGCATCTGGCTTATACCTTCACCTTTATCGCAAACTTGTTGGCCAGATCCTGGGTTTTTTCCGTGTTTGATCACGTAGTATTGTGGTAACACACTGAAGCAGTCAATAAAACCTGGTTTCGATCAATATTTTAGAGGATAACACCGGTTAGGTCTGGGTTAGGTCTGGGATTTGCGCGCATCTGGCTTATACTTTCGCCTTTTTCGCAAACTTGTTGGCCAGATCCTGGGTATTTTCCGTGTTTGAATCACGTAGTAATGTGGTAACACACTGATGCAGTCAATTAAACCTGGTTTCTATCAATATTTTAGAGGATAACACCGGTTAGGACTGGGTTAGGTCCGGGATATGCCCGCATCTGGCTCATGATTTTGCCTTCTTCGCATACTTGTTGGCCAGATCCTGGGTTTTTTTCGTGTTTGAATCTCGTAGTAATGTGGTAACACACTGAAGCTGTCAATTAAACCTGGTTTCGATCAATATTTCAGAGGATAACACCGGTTAGGTCTGGGTTAGGTCTGGGAAATGCGCGCATCTGGCTTATTCTTTCGCCTTCTTCGCATACTTCTTGGCCAGTTCCTGGGTTTTTTTCGTGTTTGAATCACGTAGGAATGTGGTAACACACTGAAGCAGTCAATTAAACCTGGTTTCGATCAATATTTTAGAGGATAACACCGGTTAGGTCTGGGTTAGGTCTGGGTTATGCCCGCATCTGGCTCATGATTTTGCCTTCTTCGCATACTTGTTGGCCAGATCCTGGGTTTTTTTCGTGTTTGAATCACGTAGTAATGTGGTAACACTCTGAAGCTGTCAATTAAACCTGGTTTCGATCAATATTTTAGAGGATAACACCGGTTAGGTCTGTGTTAGGTCTGGGAAATGCGCGCATCTTGCTTATTCTTCCGCCTTCTTCGCATACTTGTTGGCCAGATCCTGGGTTTTTTTCGTGTTTGAATCACGTAGTAATGTGGTAACACACTGAAGCAGTCAATTAAACCTGGTATCTATCAATATTTTAGAGGATAACACCGGTTAGGTCTGGGTTAGGTCCGGGATATGCCCGCATCTGGCTCATGATTTTGCCTTCTTCGCATACTTGTTGGCCAGATCCTGGGTTTTTTCCGCGTTTGAATCACGTAGTAATGTGGTAATACACTGAAGCAGTCAATTAAACCTGGTTTCGATCAATATTTTAGAGGATAACGCCGGTTAGGTCTGGGTTAGGTCTGCGATATGCGCGCATCTGGCTTATACTTTCACCTTTTTCGCAAACTTGTTGGCCAGATCCTGGGTTTTTTCCGTGTTTGATCACGTAGTAATGTGGTAACACACTGAAGCAGTCAATAAAACCTGGTTTCGATCAATATTTTAGAGGATAACACCGGTTAGGTCTGGGTTAGGTCTGGGATTTGCGCGCATCCGGCTCATTGTTTCGCCTTTTTCGCAAACTTGTTGGCCAGATCCTGGGTATTTTCCGTGTTTGAATCACGTAGTAATGTGGTAACACACTGAAGCAGTCAATTAAACCTGGTTTCTATCAATATTTTAGAGGATAACACCGGTTAGGTCTGGGTTAGGTCCGGGATATGCCCGCATCTGGCTCATGATTTTGCCTTCTTCGCATACTTGTTGGCCAGATCCTGGGTTTTTTTCGTGTTTGAATCACGTAGTAATGTGGTAACACACTGAAGCTGTCAATTAAACCTGGTTTCGATCAATATTTCAGAGGATAACACCGGTTAGGTCTGGGTTAGGTCTGGGAAATGCGCGCATCTGGCTTATTCTTTCGCCTTCTTCGCATACTTCTTGGCCAGATCCTGGGTTTTTTTCGTGTTTGAATCACGTAGGAATGTGGTAACACACTGAAGCAGTCAATTAAACCTGGTTTCGATCAATATTTTAGAGGATAACACCGGTTAGGTCTGGGTTAGGTCTGGGTTATGCCCGCATCTGGCTCATGATTTTGCCTTCTTCGCATACTTGTTGGCCAGATCCTGGGCTTTTTTCGTGTTTGAATCACGTAGTAATGTGGTAACACTCTGAAGCTGTCAATTAAACCTGGTTTCGATCAATATTTCAGAGGATAACACCGGTTAGGTCTGTGTTAGGTCTGGGAAATGCGCGCATCTGGCTTATTCTTTCGCCTTCTTCACATACTTGTTGGCCAGATCCTGGGTTTTTTTCGTGTTTGAATCACGTAGTAATGTGTTACACACTGAAGCAGTCAATTAAACCTGGTATCTATAAATATTTTAGAGGATAACACCGGTTAGGTCTGGGTTAGGTCCGGGATATGCCCGCATCTGGCTCATGATTTTGCCTTCTTCGCATACTTGTTGTCCAGATCTTGGGTTTTTTTCGTGTTTGAATCACGTAGTAATGTGGTAACACACTGAAGCAGTCAATTAAACCTGGTTTCTATCAATATTTTAGAGAATAACACCGGTTAGGTCTGGGTTAGGTCCGGGATATGCCCGCATCTGGCTCATGATTTTGCCTTCTTCGCATACTTGTTGGCCAGATCCTGGGTTTTTTTCGTGATTGAATCACGTAGTAATGTGGTAACACACTGGAGCTGTCAATTAAACCTGGTTTCGATCAATATTTTAGAGGATAACACCGGTTAGGTCTGGGTTAGGTCTGGGAGATGCGCGCATCTGGCTTATTCTTTCGCCTTCTTCGCATACTTCTTGGCCAGATCCTGGGTTTTTTTCGTGTTTGAATCACGTAGGAATGTGGTAACACACTGAAGCAGTCAATTAAACCTGGTTTCGATCAATATTTTAGAGGATAACACCGGTTAGGTCTGGGTTAGGTCCCGGATATGCCCGCATCTGGCTCATGATTTTGCCTTCTTCGCATACTTGTTGGCCAGATCCTGGGTTTTTTTCGTGTTTGAATCACGTAGTAATGTGGTAACACACTGAAGCTGTCAATTAAACCTGGTTTCGATCAAAATATTTTAGAGGATAACACCGGTTAGGTCTGGGTTAGGTCTGGGTTATGCCCGCATCTGGGTCATGATTTTGCCTTCTTCGCATACTTGTTGGCCAGATCCTGGGTTTTTTTCGTGTTTGAATCACGTAGTAATGTGGTAATACACTGAAGCAGTCAATTAAACCTGGTTTCGATCAATATATTAGAGGATAACACCGGTTAGGTCTGGGTTAGGTCTGGGATATGCGCGCATCTGGCTTATACCTTCACCTTTATCGCAAACTTGTTGGCCAGATCCTGGGTTTTTTCCGTGTTTGATCACGTAGTATTGTGGTAACACACTGAAGCAGTCAATAAAACCTGGTTTCGATCAATATTTTAGAGGATAACACCGGTTAGGTCTGGGTTAGGTCTGGGATTTGCGCGCATCTGGCTTATACTTTCGCCTTTTTCGCAAACTTGTTGGCCAGATCCTGGGTATTTTCCGTGTTTGAATCACGTAGTAATGTGGTAACACACTGATGCAGTCAATTAAACCTGGTTTCTATCAATATTTTAGAGGATAACACCGGTTAGGACTGGGTTAGGTCCGGGATATGCCCGCATCTGGCTCATGATTTTGCCTTCTTCGCATACTTGTTGGCCAGATCCTGGGTTTTTTTCGTGTTTGAATCTCGTAGTAATGTGGTAACACACTGAAGCTGTCAATTAAACCTGGTTTCGATCAATATTTCAGAGGATAACACCGGTTAGGTCTGGGTTAGGTCTGGGAAATGCGCGCATCTGGCTTATACTTTCGCCTTCTTCGCATACTTCTTGGCCAGTTCCTGGGTTTTTTTCGTGTTTGAATCACGTAGGAATGTGGTAACACACTGAAGCAGTCAATTAAACCTGGTTTCGATCAATATTTTAGAGGATAACACCGGTTAGGTCTGGGTTAGGTCTGGGTTATGCCCGCATCTGGCTCATGATTTTGCCTTCTTCGCATACTTGTTGGCCAGATCCTGGGTTTTTTTCGTGTTTGAATCACGTAGTAATGTGGTAACACTCTGAAGCTGTCAATTAAACCTGGTTTCGATCAATATTTCAGAGGATAACACCGGTTAGGTCTGTGTTAGGTCTGGGAAATGCGCGCATCTGGCTTATTCTTTCGCCTTCTTCGCATACTTGTTGGCCAGATCCTGGGTTTTTTTCGTGTTTGAATCACGTAGGAATGTGGTAACACACTGAAGCAGTCAATTAAACCTGGTTTCGATCAATATTTTAGAGGATAACACCGGTTAGGTCTGGGTTAGGTCCGGGATATGCCCGCATCTGGCTCATGATTTTGCCTTCTTCGCATACTTGTTGGCCAGATCCTGGGTTTTTTTCGTGTTTGAATCACGTAGTAATGTGGTAATACACTGAAGCAGTCAATTAAACCTGGTTTCGATCAATATTTTAGAGGATAACACCGGTTAGGTCAGGGCTAGGTCTGGGTTATGCCCGCATCTGGCTCATGATTTTGCCTTCATCGCATACTTGCTGGCCAGATGCTGGGTTTTTTCCGAGGTTGAATCACGTAGTAATGTGGTAACACACTGAAGCAGTCAATAAAACCTGGTTTCGATCAATATTTTAGAGGATAACACCGGTTAGGTCTGGGTTAGGTCTGGGATTTGCGCGCATCCGGCTCATTGTTTCGCCTTTTTCGCAAACTTGTTGGCCAGATCCTGGGTATTTTCCGTGTTTGAATCACGTAGTAATGTGGTAACACACTGAAGCAGTCAATTAAACCTGTTTTCTATCAATATTTTAGAGGATAACACCGGTTAGGTCTGGGTTAGGTCCGGGATATGCCCGCATCTGGCTCATGATTTTGCCTTCTTCGCATACTTGTTGTCCAGATCTTGGGTTTTTTTCGTGTTTGAATCACGTAGTAATGTGGTAACACACTCAAGCAGTCAATTAAACCTGGTTTCTATCAATATTTTAGAGGATAACACCGGTTAGGTCTGGGTTAGGTCCGGGATATGCCCGCATCTGGCTCATGATTTCGCCTTCTTCGCATACTTCTTGGCCAGATCCTGGGTTTTTTTCGTGTTTGAATCACGTAGGAATGTGGTAACACACTGAAGCAGTCAATTAAACCTGGTTTCGATCAATATTTTAGAGGATAACACCGGTTAGGTCTGGGTTATGCCCGCATCTGGCTCATGATTTTGCCTTCTTCGCATACTTGTTGGCCAGATCCTGGGTTTTTTTCGTGTTTGAATCACGTAGTAATGTGGTAACACACTGAAGCTGTCTATTAAACCTGGTTTCGATCAATATTTCAGAGGATAACACCGGTTAGGTCTGGGTTAGGTCTGGGATTTGCGCGCATCTGGCTCATGATTTTGCCTTCTTCGCATACTTGTTGGCCAGATCCTGGGTTTTTTCCGTGTTTGAATCACGTAGTAATGTGGTAACGCACTGAAGCAGTCAATTAAACCTGGTTTCGATCAATATTTTAGAGGATAACACCGGTTAGGTCTGGGTTATGCCCGCATCCGGCTCATGATTTTGCCTTCTTCGCATACTTGTTGGCCAGATCCTGGGTTTTTTTCGTGTGTGAATCACGTAGTAATGTGGTAATACACTGAAGCAGTCTATAAAACCTGGTTTCGATCAATATTTTAGAGGATAACACCGGTTAGGTCTGGGTTAGGTCCGGGATATGCCCGCATCTGGCTCATGATTTTGCCTTCTTCGCATACTTGTTGGCCAGATCCTGGGTTTTCTTCGTGTTTGAATCACGTAGTAATGTGGTAACACACTGAAGCTGTCAATTAAACCTGGTTTCGATCAATATTTTAGAGGATAACACCGGTTAGGTCTGGGTTATGCCCTCATCTGGCTCATGATTTTGCCTTCTTCGCATACTTGTTGGCCAGATCCTGGGTTTTTTTCGTGTTTGAATCACGTAGTAATGTGGTAACACACTGAAGCTGTCAATTAAACCTGGTTTCGATCAATATTTTAGAGGATAACACCGGTTAGGTCTGGGTTAGGTCTGGGATATGCGCGCATCTGGCTTATACCTTCACCTTTATCGCAAACTTGTTGGCCAGATCCTGGGTTTTTTCCGTGTTTGATCACGTAGTATTGTGGTAACACACTGAAGCAGTCAATAAAACCTGGTTTCGATCAATATTTTAGAGGATAACACCGGTTAGGTCTGGGTTAGGTCTGGGATTTGCGCGCATCTGGCTTATACTTTCGCCTTTTTCGCAAACTTGTTGGCCAGATCCTGGGTATTTTCCGTGTTTGAATCACGTAGTAATGTGGTAACACACTGATGCAGTCAATTAAACCTGGTTTCTATCAATATTTTAGAGGATAACACCGGTTAGGACTGGGTTAGGTCCGGGATATGCCCGCATCTGGCTCATGATTTTGCCTTCTTCGCATACTTGTTGGCCAGATCCTGGGTTTTTTTCGTGTTTGAATCTCGTAGTAATGTGGTAACACACTGAAGCTGTCAATTAAACCTGGTTTCGATCAATATTTCAGAGGATAACACCGGTTAGGTCTGGGTTAGGTCTGGGAAATGCGCGCATCTGGCTTATTCTTTCGCCTTCTTCGCATACTTCTTGGCCAGTTCCTGGGTTTTTTTCGTGTTTGAATCACGTAGGAATGTGGTAACACACTGAAGCAGTCAATTAAACCTGGTTTCGATCAATATTTTAGAGGATAACACCGGTTAGGTCTGGGTTAGGTCTGGGTTATGCCCGCATCTGGCTCATGATTTTGCCTTCTTCGCATACTTGTTGGCCAGATCCTGGGTTTTTTTCGTGTTTGAATCACGTAGTAATGTGGTAACACTCTGAAGCTGTCAATTAAACCTGGTTTCGATCAATATTTTAGAGGATAACACCGGTTAGGTCTGTGTTAGGTCTGGGAAATGCGCGCATCTGGCTTATTCTTTCGCCTTCTTCGCATACTTGTTGGCCAGATCCTGGGTTTTTTTCGTGTTTGAATCACGTAGTAATGTGGTAACACACTGAAGCAGTCAATTAAACCTGGTATCTATCAATATTTTAGAGGATAACACCGGTTAGGTCTGGGTTAGGTCCGGGATATGCCCGCATCTGGCTCATGATTTTGCCTTCTTCGCATACTTGTTGGCCAGATCCTGGGTTTTTTCCGCGTTTGAATCACGTAGTAATGTGGTAATACACTGAAGCAGTCAATTAAACCTGGTTTCGATCAATATTTTAGAGGATAACGCCGGTTAGGTCTGGGTTAGGTCTGGGATATGCGCGCATCTGGCTTATACTTTCACCTTTTTCGCAAACTTGTTGGCCAGATCCTGGGTTTTTTCCGTGTTTGATCACGTAGTAATGTGGTAACACACTGAAGCAGTCAATAAAACCTGGTTTCGATCAATATTTTAGAGGATAACACCGGTTAGGTCTGGGTTAGGTCTGGGATTTGCGCGCATCCGGCTCATTGTTTCGCCTTTTTCGCAAACTTGTTGGCCAGATCCTGGGTATTTTCCGTGTTTGAATCACGTAGTAATGTGGTAACACACTGAAGCAGTCAATTAAACCTGGTTTCTATCAATATTTTAGAGGATAACACCGGTTAGGTCTGGGTTAGGTCCGGGATATGCCCGCATCTGGCTCATGATTTTGCCTTCTTCGCATACTTGTTGTCCAGATCTTGGGTTTTTTTCGTGTTTGAATCACGTAGTAATGTGGTAACACACTCAAGCAGTCAATTAAACCTGGTTTCTATCAATATTTTAGAGGATAACACCGGTTAGGTCTGGGTTAGGTCCGGGATATGCCCGCATCTGGCTCATGATTTTGCCTTCTTCGCATACTTGTTGGCCAGATCCTGGGTTTTTTTCGTGTTTGAATCACGTAGTAATGTGGTAACACACTGAAGCTGTCAATTAAACCTGGTTTCGATCAATATTTCAGAGGATAACACCGGTTAGGTCTGTGTTAGGTCTGGGAAATGCGCGCATCTGGCTTATTCTTTCGCCTTCTTCACATACTTGTTGGCCAGATCCTGGGTTTTTTTCGTGTTTGAATCACGTAGTAATGTGTTACACACTGAAGCAGTCAATTAAACCTGGTATCTATAAATATTTTAGAGGATAACACCGGTTAGGTCTGGGTTAGGTCCGGGATATGCCCGCATCTGGCTCATGATTTTGCCTTCTTCGCATACTTGTTGTCCAGATCTTGGGTTTTTTTCGTGTTTGAATCACGTAGTAATGTGGTAACACACTGAAGCAGTCAATTAAACCTGGTTTCGATCAATATTTTAGAGGATAACACCGGTTAGGTCTGGGTTAGGTCCCGGATATGCCCGCATCTGGCTCATGATTTTGCCTTCTTCGCATACTTGTTGGCCAGATCCTGGGTTTTTTTCGTGATTGAATCACGTAGTAATGTGGTAACACACTGGAGCTGTCAATTAAACCTGGTTTCGATCAATATTTTAGAGGATAACACCGGTTAGGTCTGGGTTAGGTCTGGGAAATGCGCGCATCTGGCTTATTCTTTCGCCTTCTTCGCATACTTCTTGGCCAGATCCTGGGTTTTTTTCGTGTTTGAATCACGTAGGAATGTGGTAACACACTGAAGCAGTCAATTAAACCTGGTTTCGATCAATATTTTAGAGGATAACACCGGTTAGGTCTGGGTTAGGTCCCGGATATGCCCGCATCTGGCTCATGATTTTGCCTTCTTCGCATACTTGTTGGCCAGATCCTGGGTTTTTTTCGTGTTTGAATCACGTAGTAATGTGGTAACACACTGAAGCTGTCAATTAAACCTGGTTTCGATCAATATTTTAGAGGATAACACCGGTTAGGTCTGGGTTAGGTCTGGGTTATGCCCGCATCTGGGTCATGATTTTGCCTTCTTCGCATACTTGTTGGCCAGATCCTGGGTTTTTTTCGTGTTTGAATCACGTAGTAATGTGGTAATACACTGAAGCAGTCAATTAAACCTGGTTTCGATCAATATATTAGAGGATAACACCGGTTAGGTCTGGGTTAGGTCTGGGATATGCGCGCATCTGGCTTATACCTTCACCTTTATCGCAAACTTGTTGGCCAGATCCTGGGTTTTTTCCGTGTTTGATCACGTAGTATTGTGGTAACACACTGAAGCAGTCAATAAAACCTGGTTTCGATCAATATTTTAGAGGATAACACCGGTTAGGTCTGGGTTAGGTCTGGGATTTGCGCGCATCTGGCTTATACTTTCGCCTTTTTCGCAAACTTGTTGGCCAGATCCTGGGTTTTTTCCGTGTTTGATCACGTAGTATTGTGGTAACACACTGATGCAGTCAATTAAACCTGGTTTCTATCAATATTTTAGAGGATAACACCGGTTAGGACTGGGTTAGGTCCGGGATATGCCCGCATCTGGCTCATGATTTTGCCTTCTTCGCATACTTGTTGGCCAGATCCTGGGTTTTTTTCGTGTTTGAATCTCGTAGTAATGTGGTAACACACTGAAGCTGTCAATTAAACCTGGTTTCGATCAATATTTCAGAGGATAACACCGGTTAGGTCTGGGTTAGGTCTGGGAAATGCGCGCATCTGGCTTATACTTTCGCCTTCTTCGCATACTTCTTGGCCAGTTCCTGGGTTTTTTTCGTGTTTGAATCACGTAGGAATGTGGTAACACACTGAAGCAGTCAATTAAACCTGGTTTCGATCAATATTTTAGAGGATAACACCGGTTAGGTCTGGGTTAGGTCTGGGTTATGCCCGCATCTGGCTCATGATTTTGCCTTCTTCGCATACTTGTTGGCCAGATCCTGGGTTTTTTTCGTGTTTGAATCACGTAGTAATGTGGTAACACTCTGAAGCTGTCAATTAAACCTGGTTTCGATCAATATTTTAGAGGATAACACCGGTTAGGTCTGTGTTAGGTCTGGGAAATGCGCGCATCTGGCTTATTCTTTCGCCTTCTTCGCATACTTGTTGGCCAGATCCTGGGTTTTTTTCGTGTTTGAATCACGTAGTAATGTGGTAACACACTGAAGCAGTCAATTAAACCTCGTATCTATCAATATTTTCGAGGATAACACCGGTTAGGTCTGGGTTAGGTCCGGGATATGCCCGCATCTGGCTCATGATTTTGCCTTCTTCGCATACTTGTTGGCCAGATCCTGGGTTTTTTCCGCGTTTGAATCACGTAGTAATGTGGTAATACACTGAAGCAGTCAATTAAACCTGGTTTCGATCAATATTTTAGAGGATAACACCGGTTAGGTCTGGGTTAGGTCGGGGATATGCGCGCATCTGGCTTATACTTTCACCTTTTTCGCAAACTTGTTGGCCAGATCCTGGGTTTTTTCCGTGTTTGATCACGTAGTAATGTGGTAACACACTGTAGCAGTCAATAAAACCTGGTTTCGATCAATATTTTAGAGGATAACACCGGTTAGGTCTGGGTTAGGTCTGGGATTTGCGCGCATCCGGCTCATTGTTTCGCCTTTTTCGCAAACTTGTTGGCCAGATCCTGGGTATTTTCCGTGTTTGAATCACGTAGTAATGTGGTAACACACTGAAGCAGTCAATTAAACCTGGTTTCTATCAATATTTTAGAGGATAACACCGGTTAGGTCTGGGTTAGGTCCGGGATATGCCCGCATCTGGCTCATGATTTTGCCTTCTTCGCATACTTGTTGTCCAGATCTTGGGTTTTTTTCGTGTTTGAATCACGTAGTAATGTGGTAACACACTCAAGCAGTCAATTAAACCTGGTTTCTATCAATATTTTAGAGGATAACACCGGTTAGGTCTGGGTTAGGTCCGGGATATGCCCGCATCTGGCTCATGATTTTGCCTTCTTCGCATACTTGTTGGCCAGATCCTGGGTTTTTTTCGTGTTTGAATCACGTAGTAATGTGGTAACACACTGAAGCTGTCAATTAAACCTGGTTTCGATCAATATTTCAGAGGATAACACCGGTTAGGTCTGGGTTAGGTCTGGGAAATGCGCGCATCTGGCTTATTCTTTCGCCTTCTTCGCATACTTCTTGGCCAGATCCTGGGTTTTTTTCGTGTTTGAATCACGTAGGAATGTGGTAACACACTGAAGCAGTCAATTAAACCTGGTTTCGATCAATATTTTAGAGGATAACACCGGTTAGGTCTGGGTTAGGTCTGGGTTATGCCCGCATCTGGCTCATGATTTTGCCTTCTTCGCATACTTGTTGGCCAGATCCTGGGTTTTTTTCGTGTTTGAATCACGTAGTAATGTGGTAACACACTGAAGCTGTCAATTAAACCTGGTTTCGATCAATATTTCAGAGGATAACACCGGTTAGGTCTGTGTTAGGTCTGGGAAATGCGCGCATCTGGCTTATTCTTTCGCCTTCTTCGCATACTTGTTGGCCAGATCCTGGGTTTTTTTCGTGTTTGAATCACGTAGTAATGTGTTACACACTGAAGCAGTCAATTAAACCTGGTATCTATAAATATTTTAGAGGATAACACCGGTTAGGTCTGGGTTAGGTCCGGGATATGCCCGCATCTGGCTCATGATTTTGCCTTCTTCGCATACTTGTTGTCCAGATCTTGGGTTTTTTTTCGTGTTTGAATCACGTAGTAATGTGGTAACACACTGAAGCAGTCAAATAAACCTGGTTTCTATCAATATTTTAGAGAATAACACCGGTTAGGTCTGGGTTAGGTCCGGGATATGCCCGCATCTGGCTCATGATTTTGCCTTCTTCGCATACTTGTTGGCCAGATCCTGGGTTTTTTTCGTGATTGAATCACGTAGTAATGTGGTAACACACTGGAGCTGTCAATTAAACCTGGTTTCGATCAATATTTTAGAGGATAACACCGGTTAGGTCTGGGTTAGGTCTGGGAAATGCGCGCATCTGGCTTATTCTTTCGCCTTCTTCGCATACTTCTTGGCCAGATCCTGGGTTTTTTTCGTGTTTGAATCACGTAGGAATGTGGTAACACACTGAAGCAGTCAATTAAACCTGGTTTCGATCAATATTTTAGAGGATAACACCGGTTAGGTCTGGGTTAGGTCCCGGATATGCCCGCATCTGGCTCATGATTTTGCCTTCTTCGCATACTTGTTGGCCAGATCCTGGGTTTTTTTCGTGTTTGAATCACGTAGTAATGTGGTAACACACTGAAGCTGTCAATTAAACCTGGTTTCGATCAATATTTTAGAGGATAACACCGGTTAGGTCTGGGTTAGGTCTGGGTTATGCCCGCATCTGGGTCATGATTTTGCCTTCTTCGCATACTTGTTGGCCAGATCCTGGGTTTTTTTCGTGTTTGAATCACGTAGTAATGTGGTAATACACTGAAGCAGTCAATTAAACCTGGTTTCGATCAATATATTAGAGGATAACACCGGTTAGGTCTGGGTTAGGTCTGGGATATGCGCGCATCTGGCTTATACTTTCACCTTTATCGCAAACTTGTTGGCCAGATCCTGGGTTTTTTCCGTGTTTGATCACGTAGTAATGTGGTAACACACTGAAGCAGTCCACTAAACCTGGATTCGGACAGTATTTTGGAGGATAACACTGGTTAGGCTTGGGTTTCGTCTGGGTTATGTCCGCACCTGGCTCATGACTTTGCCCTCTTCGCATACTTGTTGGCCAGATCCTGGGTTTTTTTCGTGTTTGAATCACGTAGTAATGTGGTAACACACTGAAGCAGTCAATTAAACCTGGTTTCGATCAATATTTCAGAGGATAACACCGGTTAGGTCTGGGTTAGGTCTGGGAAATGCCCGCATCTGGCTTATACTTTCGCCTTCTTCGCATACTTGTTGGCCAGATCCTGGGTTTTTTTCGTGTTTGAATCACGTAGGAATGTGGTAACGCACTGAAGCAGTCAATTAAACCTGGTTTCGATCAATATTATAGAGGATAACACCGGTTAGGTCTGGGTTAGGTCTGGGTTATGCCCGCATCTGGCTCATGATTTTGCCTTCATCGCATACTTGTTGGCCAGATCCTGGGTTTTTTCCGTGTTTGAATCACGTAGTAAAGTGGTAACACACTGAAGCTGTCAATTAAACCTGGTTTCGATCAATATTTCAGCGAATAACACCGGTTAGGTCTGGGTTAGGTCTGGGAAATGCGCGCATCTGGCTTATACTTTCGCCTTCTTCGCATACTTGTTGGCCAGATCCTGGGTTTTTTTCGTGTTTGAATCACGTAGGAATGTGGTAACACACTGAAGCAGTCAATTAAACCTGGTTTCGATCAATATTTTAGAGTATAACACCGGTTAGGTCTGGGTTAGGTCTGGGTTATGCCCGCATCTGGCTCATGATTTTGCCTTCATCGCATACTTGTTGGCCAGATCCTGGGTTTTTTCCGTGTTCGAATCACGTAGTAATGTGGTAACACAATGAAGCAGTCAATTAAACCTGGTTTCGATCAATATTTCAGAGGATAACACCGGTTAGGTCTGGGTTAGGTCTGGGAAATGCGCGCATCTGGCTTATACTTTCGCCTTCTTCGCATACTTGTTGGCCAGATCCTGGGTTTCTTCCGTGTTTGAATCACGTAGTAATGTGGTAACACACTGAAGCAGTCAATTAAACCTGGTTTCGATCAATATTTTAGAGGATAACACCGGTTAGGTCTGGGTTAGGTCTGGGATATGCGCGCATCTGGCTTATACTTTCGCCTTTTTCGCAAACTTGTTGGCTAGATCCTGGGTTTTTTTCCGGTTCGAATAACGCAGTAATGTAGTACCACACTGAAGCAGTCAATTAAACCCGGTTTCGATCAATATTTCAGAGGATAACACCGGTTAGGTCTGGGTTAGGTCTGGGAAATGCGCGCATCTGGCTTATACTTTCGCCTTCTTCGCATACTTGTTGGCCAGATCCTGGGTTTCTTCCGTGTTTGAATCACGTAGTAATGTGGTAACACACTGAAGCAGTCAATTAAACCTGGTTTCGATCAATATTTTAGAGGATAACACCGGTTAGGTCTGGGTTAGGTCTGGGATATGCGCGCATCTGGCTTATACTTTCGCCTTTTTCGCAAACTTGTTGGCCAGATCCTGGGTATTTTCCGTGTTTGAAACACGTAGTAATGTGGTAACACACTGAAGCAGTCAATTAAACCTGGTTTCGATCAATATTTTAGAGGATAACGCCGGTTAGGTCTGGGTTAGGTCAGGGTTATGCGCGCATCTGGCTTATACTTTCGCCTTTTTCGCAAACTTGTTGGCCAGATCCTGGGTATTTTCCGTGTTTGAATCACGTAGTAACGTTGTACCACACTGAGGCAGTCAATTAAACCTGGATTCGGACAGTATTTTGGAGGATAACACAGGTTAGGTCTGGGTTAGTTCTGGGTTATGCCCGCATCTGGCTCATGATTTTGCCTTCTTCGCATACTTGTTGGCCAGATCCTGGGTTTTTTCCGTGTTTGAATCACGTAGTAATGTGGTAGCACACTGAAGCAGTCAATTAAACCTGGTTTCGATCAATATTTCAGAGGATAACACCGGTTAGGTCTGGGTTAGGTCTGGGAAATGCGCGCATCTGGCTTATACTTTCGCCTTCTTCGCATACTTGTTGGCTAGATCCTGGGTTTCTTCCGTGTTTGAATCACGTAGTAATGTGGTAACACACTGAGGCAGTCAATTAAACCTGGATTCGGATAGTATTTTAGAGGATAACACCGGTTAGGTCTGGGTTAGGTCTGGGTTATGCCCGCATCTGGCTCATGATTTTGCCTTCTTCGCATACTTGTTGGCCAGATCCTGGGTTTTTTCCGTGTTTGAATCACGTAGTAATGTTGTACCACACTGAGGCAGTCAATCAAACCTGGATTCGGACAGTATTTTGGAGGATAACACCGGTTAGGTCTGGGTTAGGTCTGGGTTATGCCCGCATCTGCCTCATGATTTCGCCTTCTTCGCATACTTGTTGGCCAGATCCTGGGTTTTTTTAGTGTTTGAATCATGTAGTAATGTGGTAACACACTGAAGCAGTCAATTAAACCTGGTTTCGATCAATATCTTAGAGGATAACGGCGGTTAGGTCTGGGTTAGGTCCGGAATATGCCCGCATCTGGCTCATGATTTCGCCTTCTTCGCATACTTGTTGTCCAGATCCTGGGTTTTTTTCGTGATTGAATCACGTAGTAATGTGGTAACACACTGAAGCAGTCAATTAAACCTGGTTTCTATCAATATTTTAGAGGATAACACCGGTTAGGTCTGGGTTAGGTCCGGGATATGCCCGCCTCTGGCTCATGATTTCGCCTTCTTCGCATACTTGTTGGCCAGATCCTGGGTTTTTTTAGTGATTGAATCACGTAGTAATGTGGTAACACACTGAAGCTGTCAATTAAACCTGGATTCGGACAGTATTTTGGAGGATAACACCGGTTAGGTCTGGGTTAGGTCTGGGATTTGCGCGCATCTGGCTTATACTTTCGCCTTTTTCGCAAACTTGTTGGCCAGATCCTGGGTATTTTCCGTGTTTGAATCACGTAGTAACGTTGTACCACACTGAGGCAGTCAATTAAACCTGGATTCGGACAGTATTTTGGAGGATAACACAGGTTAGGTCTGGGTTAGTTCTGGGTTATGCCCGCATCTGGCTCATGATTTTGCCTTCTTCGCATACTTGTTGGCCAGATCCTGGGTTTTTTTAGTGTTTGAATCATGTAGTAATGTGGTAACACACTGAAGCAGTCAATTAAACCTGGTTTCGATCAATATTTTAGAGGATAACACCGGTTAGGTCTGGGTTAGGTCTGGGTTATGCCCGCATCTGGTTCATGATTTTGCCTTCTTCGCATACTTGTTGGCCAGATCCTGGGTTTTCTTCGTGTTTGAATCACGTAGTAATGTGTTAACACACTGAAGCAGTCAACTAAACCTGGTTTCGATCAATATTTCAGAGGATAACACCGGTTAGGTCTGGGTTAGGTCTGGGATATGCGCGCATCTGGCTTATACTTTCGCCTTTTTCGCAAACTTGTTGGCCAGATCCTGGGTATTTTCCGTGTTTGAAACACGTAGTAATGTGGTAACACACTGAAGCAGTCAATTGAACCTGGTTTCGATCAATATTTTAGAGGATAACGCCGGTTAGGTTTCGGTTAGGTCTGGGTTATGTCCGCATCTGGCTCATGATTTTGCCTTCTTCGCATACTTGTTGGCCAGATCCTGGGTTTTTTCCGTGTTTGAATCACGTAGTAATGTGGTAACACACTGAAGCAGTCAATTAAACCTGGTTTCGATCAATATTTTAGAGGATAACACCGGTTAGGTCTGGGATAGGTCCGGGATATGCCCGCATCTGGCTCATGATTTTGCCTTCTTCGCATACTTGTTGGCCAGATCCTGGGTTTTTTTCATGTTTGAAACAGTAGTAATGTGGTACCACACTGAGGCAGTCAATTAAACCTGGTTTCGATCAATATTTCAGAGGATAACACCGGTTAGGTCTGGGTTAGGTCTGGGAAATGCGCGCATCTGGCATATACTTTCGCCTTTTTCGCAAACTTGTTGGCCAGATCCTTGGTTTTTTCCGTGTTTGAATCACGTAGTAATGTGGTACCACACTGAGGCAGTCAATTAAACCTGGTTTCGATCAATATTTTAGAGGATAACACCGGTTAGGTCTGGGTTAGGTCTGGGATTCCCGCGCATCTGGCGTATACTTTCGCCTTTTTCGCAAACTTGTTGGCCAGATCCTGGGTATTTTCCGTGTTTGAATCATGTAGTAATGTGGTAACACACTGAAGCAGTCAATTAAACCTGGTTTCGATCAATATTGCAGAGGATAACACCGGTTAGGTCTGGGTTAGGTCTGGGAAATGCGCGCATCTGGCTTATACTTTCGCCTTCTTCGCATACTTGTTGGCCAGATCCTGGGTTTCTTCCGTGTTTGAATCACGTAGTAATGTGGTAACACACTGAGGCAGTCAATTAAACCTGGATTCGGACAGTATTTTAGAGGATAACACCGGTTAGGTCTGGGTTAGGTCTGGGTTATGCCCGCATCTGGCTCATGATTTTGCCTTCTTCGCATACTTGTTGGCCAGATCCTGGGTTTTTTCCGTGTTTGAATCACGTGGTAATGTTGTACCACACTGAGGCAGTCAATTAAACCTGGATTCGGACAGTATTTTAGAGGATAACACCGGTTAGGTCTGGGTTAGGTCTGGGTAATGCCCGCATCTGGCTCATGATTTTGCCTTCTTCGCATACTTGTTGGCCAGATCCTGGGTTTTTTCCGTGTTTGAATCACGTAGTAATGTGGTAACACACTGAAGCAGTCAATTAAACCTGGTTTCGATCAATATTTCAGAGGATAACACCGGTTAGGTCTGGGTTAGGTCTGGGAAATGCGCGCATCTGGCTTATACTTTCGCCTTCTTCGCATACTTGTTGGCTAGATCCTGGGTTTCTTCCGTGTTTGAATCACGTAGTAATGTGGTAACACACTGAGGCAGTCAATTAAACCTGGATTCGGATAGTATTTTAGAGGATAACACCGGTTAGGTCTGGGTTAGGTCTGGGTTATGCCCGCATCTGGCTCATGATTTTGCCTTCTTCGCATACTTGTTGGCCAGATCCTGGGTTTTTTCCGTGTTTGAATCACGTAGTAATGTTGTACCACACTGAGGCAGTCAATCAAACCTGGATTCGGACAGTATTTTGGAGGATAACACCGGTTAGGTCTGGGTTAGGTCTGGGTTATGCCCGCATCTGGCTCATGATTTTGCCTTCTTCGCATACTTGTTGGCCAGATCCTGGGTTTTTTTAGTGTTTGAATCATGTAGAAATGTGGTAACACACTGAAGCAGTCAATTAAACCTGGTTTCGATCAATATCTTAGAGGATAACAGCGGTTAGGTCTGGGTTAGGTCCGGAATATGCCCGCATCTGGCTCATGATTTCGCCTTCTTCGCATACTTGTTGTCCAGATCCTGGGTTTTTTTCGTGATTGAATCACGTAGTAATGTGGTAACACACTGAAGCAGTCAATTAAACCTGGTTTCTATCAATATTTTACAGGATAACACCGGTTAGGTCTGGGTTAGGTCCGGGATATGCCCGCCTCTGGCTCATGATTTCGCCTTCTTCGCATACTTGTTGGCCAGATCCTGGGTTTTTTTCGTGATTGAATCACGTAGTAATGTGGTAACACACTGAAGCTGTCAATTAAACCTGGATTCGGACAGTATTTTGGAGGATAACACCGGTTAGGTCTGGGTTAGGTCTGGGATTTGCGCGCATCTGGCTTATACTTTCGCCTTTTTCGCAAACTTGTTGGCCAGATCCTGGGTATTTTCCGTGTTTGAATCACGTAGTAACGTTGTACCACACTGAGGCAGTCAATTAAACCTGGATTCGGACAGTATTTTGGAGGATAACACAGGTTAGGTCTGGGTTAGTTCTGGGTTATGCCCGCATCTGGCTCATGATTTTGCCTTCTTCGCATACTTGTTGGCCAGATCCTGGGTTTTTTTAGTGTTTGAATCATGTAGTAATGTGGTAACACACTGAAGCAGTCAATTAAACCTGGTTTCGATCAATATTTTAGAGGATAACACCGGTTAGGTCTGGGTTAGGTCTGGGTTATGCCCGCATCTGGTTCATGATTTTGCCTTCTTCGCATACTTGTTGGCCAGATCCTGGGTTTTCTTCGTGTTTGAATCACGTAGTAATGTGTTAACACACTGAAGCAGACAACTAAACCTGGTTTCGATCAATATTTCAGAGGATAACACCGGTTAGGTCTGGGTTAGGTCTGGGATATGCGCGCATCTGGCTTATACTTTCGCCTTTTTCGCAAACTTGTTGGCCAGATCCTGGGTATTTTCCGTGTTTGAAACACGTAGTAATGTGGTAACACACTGAAGCAGTCAATTGAACCTGGTTTCGATCAATATTTTAGAGGATAACGCCGGTTAGGTTTCGGTTAGGTCTGGGTTATGTCCGCATCTGGCGTATACTTTCGCCTTTTTCGCAAACTTGTTGGCCAGATCCTGGGTATTTTCCGTGTTTGAATCATGTAGTAATGTGGTAACACACTGAAGCAGTCAATTAAACCTGGTTTCGATCAATATTTCAGAGCATAACACCGGTTAGGTCTGGGTTAGGTCTGGGTTATGCCCGCATCTGGCTCATGATTTTGCCTTCTTCGCATACTTGTTGGCCAGATCCTGGGTTTTTTTCGTGTTTGAATCACGTAGTAATGTGGTAACACACTGAAGCAGTCAATTAAACCTGGTTTCGATCAATATTTCAGAGGATAACACCGGTTAGGTCTGGGTTAGGTCCGGGATATGCCCGCATCTGGCTCATGATTTTGCCTTCTTCGCATACTTGTTGTCCAGATCTTGGGTTTTTTTCGTGTTTGAATCACGTAGTAATGTGGTAACACACTGAAGCAGTCTATTAAACCTGGTTTCTATCAATATTTTAGAGGATAACACCGGTTAGGTCTGGGTTAGGTCCGGGATATGCCCGCATCTGGCTCATGATTTTGCCTTCGACGCATACTTGCTGGCCAGATCCTGGCTTTTTTCCGTGTTTGAATCACGTAGTAATGTGGTAACACACTGAAGCAGTCAATTAAACCTTGTTTCGATCAATATTTCAGAGCATAACACCGGTTAGGTCTGGGTTAGGTCTGGGTTATGCCCGCATCTGGCTCATGATTTTGCCTTCTTCGCATACTTGTTGGCCAGATCCTGGGTTTTTTTCGTGTTTGAATCACGTAGTAATGTGGTAACACACTGAAGCTGTCAATTAAACCTGGTTTCGATCAATATTTTAGAGGATAACACCGGTTAGGTCTGGGTTAGGTCTGGGATTTGCGCGCATCTGGCTTATACTTTCGCCTTTTTCGCAAACTTGTTGGCCAGATCCTGGGTATTTTCCGTGTTTGAATCACGTAGTAATGTGGTAACACACTGAAGCAGTCAATTAAACCTGGTTTCGATCAATATTTCAGAGGATAACACCGGTTAGGTCAGGGTTAGGTCGGGGTTATGCCCGCATCTGGCTCATGATATTGCCTTCTTGGCATACTTGTTGGCCAGATCCTGGGTTTTTTTCGTGTTTGAATCACGTAGTAATGTGGTAATACACTGAAGCAGTCAATTAAACCTGGTTTCGATCAATATTTTAGAGGATAACACCGGTTAGGTCTGGGTTAGGTCTGGGTTATGCCCGCATCTGGCTCATGATTTTGCCTTCTTCGCATACTTGTTGGCCAGATCCTGGGTTTTTTTCGTGTTTGAATCACGTAGTAATGTGGTAACACACTGAAGCAGTCAATTAAACCTGGTTTCGATCAATATTTCAGAGCATAACACCGGTTAGGTCTGGATTAGGTCTGGGAAATGCGCGCATCTGGCTTATACTTTCGCCTTTTTCGCAAACTTGTTGGCCAGATCCTGGGTATTTTTCGTGTTTGAATCACGTAGTAATGTGGTAACACACTGAAGCTGTCAATTAAACCTGGTTTCGATCAATATTTTAGAGGATAACACCGGTTAGGTCTGGGTTAGGTCTGGGTTATGCCCGCATCTGGCTCATGATTTTGCCTTCTTCGCATACTTGTTGGCCAGATCTTGGGTTTTTTTCGTGTTTGAATCACGTAGTAATGTGGTAACACACTGAAGCAGTCAATTAAACCCTGTTTCGATCAATATTTTAGAGGATAACACCGGTTAGGTCTGGGTTAGGTCTGGGTTATGCCCGCATCTGGCTCATGATTTTGCCTTCATCGCATACTTGTTGGCCAGATCCTGGGTTTTTTCCGTGTTTGAACCACGTAGTAATGTGGTAACACACTGAAGCAGTCAATTAAACCTGGTTTCGATCAATATTTCAGAGGATAACACCGGTTAGGTCTGGGTTAGGTCTGGGAAATGCGCGCATCTGGCTTATTCTTTCGCCTTCTTCGCATACTTCTTGGCCAGATCCTGGGTTTTTTTCGTGTTTGAATCACGTAGGAATGTGGTAACACACTGAAGCAGTCAATTAAACCTGGTTTCGATCAATATTTTAGAGGATAACACCGGTTAGGTCTGGGTTAGGTCCGGGATATGCCCGCATCTGGCTCATGATTTTGCCTTCTTCGCATACTTGCTGGCCAGATCCTGGGTTTTTTTCGTGTTTGAATCACGTAGTAATGTGGTAACACACTGAAGCTGTCAATTAAACCTGGTTTCGATCAATATTTTAGAGGATAACACCGGCTAGGTCTGGGTTAGGTCTGGGTTATGCCCGCATCTGGCTCATGATTTTGCCTTCTTCGCATACTTGTTGGCCAGATCCTGGGTTTTTTTCGTGTTTGAATCACGTAGTAATGTGGTAACACACTGAAGCTGTCAATTAAACCTGGTTTCGATCAACATTTTAGAGGATAACACCGGTTAGGTCTGGGTTAGGTCTGGGATATGCGCGCATCTGGCTTATACTTTCACATTTTTCGCAAACTTGTTGGCCAGATCCTGGGTTTTTTCCGTGTTTGATCACGTAGTAATGTGGTAACACACTGAAGCAGTCAATAAAACCTGGTTTCGATCAATATTTTAGAGGATAACACCGGTTAGGTCTGGGTTAGGTCTGGGATTTGCGCGCATCTGGCTTATACTTTCACCTTTTTCGCAAACTTGTTGGCCAGATCCTGGGTATTTTCCGTGTTTGAATCACGTAGTAATGTGGTAACACACTGAAGCAGTCAATTAAACCTGGTTTCTATCAATATTTTAGAGGATAACACCGGTTAGGTCTGGGTTAGGTCCGGGATATGCCCGCATCTGGCTCATGATTTTGCCTTCTTCGTATACTTGTTGTCCAGATCTTGGGTTTTTTTCGTGTTTGAATCACGTAGTAATGTGGTAACACACTGAAGCAGTCAATTAAACCTGGTTTCTATCAATATTTGAGAGGATAACACCGGTTAGGTCTGGGTTAGGTCCGGGATATGCCCGCATCTGGCTCATGATTTTGCCTTCTTCGCATACTTGATGGCCAGATCCTGGGTTTTTTTTGTGATTGAATCACGTAGTAATGTGGTAACACACTGAAGCTGTCAATTAAACCTGGTTTCGATCAATATTTTAGAGGATAACACCGGTTAGGTCTGGGTTAGGTCTGGGAAAAGCGCGCATCTGGCTTATTCTTTCGCCTTCTTCGCATACTTCTTGGCAAGATCCTGGGTTTTTTTCGTGATTGAATCACGTAGTAATGTGGTAACACACTGAAGCAGTCAATTAAACCTGGTTTCGATCAATATTTCAGAGGATAACACCGGTTAGGTCTGGGTTAGGTCTGGGAAATGCGCGCATCTGGCTTATTCTTTCGCCTTCTTCGCATACTTCTTGGCCAGATCCTGGTTTTTTTTCGTGTTTGAATCACGTAGGAATGTGGTAACACACTGAAGCAGTCAATTAAACCTGGTTTCGATCAATATTCTAGAGGATAACACCGGTTAGGTCTGGGTTAGGTACGGGATATGCCCGCATCTGGCTCATGATTTTGCCTTCTTCGCATACTTGCTGGCCAGATCCTGGGTTTTTTTCGTGATTGAATCACGTAGTAATGTTGTACCACACTGAGGCAGTCAATCAAACCTGGATTCGGACAGTATTTTGGAGGATAACACCGGTTAGGTCTGGGTTAGGTCAGGGTTATGCGCGCATCTGGCTTATACTTTCGCCTTTTTCGCAAACTTGTTGGCCAGATCCTGGGTATTTTCCGTGTTTGAATCACGTAGTAACGTTGTACCACACTGAGGCAGTCAATTAAACCTGGATTCGGACAGTATTTTGGAGGATAACACAGGTTAGGTCTGGGTTAGTTCTGGGTTATGCCCGCATCTGGCTCATGATTTTGCCTTCTTCGCATACTTGTTGGCCAGATCCTGGGTTTTTTCCGTGTTTGAATCACGTAGTAATGTGGTAGCACACTGAAGCAGTCAATTAAACCTGGTTTCGATCAATATTTCAGAGGATAACACCGGTTAGGTCTGGGTTAGGTCTGGGAAATGCGCGCATCTGGCTTATACTTTCGCCTTCTTCGCATACTTGTTGGCTAGATCCTGGGTTTCTTCCGTGTTTGAATCACGTAGTAATGTGGTAACACACTGAGGCAGTCAATTAAACCTGGATTCGGATAGTATTTTAGAGGATAACACCGGTTAGGTCTGGGTTAGGTCTGGGTTATGCCCGCATCTGGCTCATGATTTTGCCTTCTTCGCATACTTGTTGGCCAGATCCTGGGTTTTTTCCGTGTTTGAATCACGTAGTAATGTTGTACCACACTGAGGCAGTCAATCAAACCTGGATTCGGACAGTATTTTGGAGGATAACACCGGTTAGGTCTGGGTTAGGTCTGGGTTATGCCCGCATCTGCCTCATGATTTCGCCTTCTTCGCATACTTGTTGGCCAGATCCTGGGTTTTTTTAGTGTTTGAATCATGTAGTAATGTGGTAACACACTGAAGCAGTCAATTAAACCTGGTTTCGATCAATATCTTAGAGGATAACGGCGGTTAGGTCTGGGTTAGGTCCGGAATATGCCCGCATCTGGCTCATGATTTCGCCTTCTTCGCATACTTGTTGTCCAGATCCTGGGTTTTTTTCGTGATTGAATCACGTAGTAATGTGGTAACACACTGAAGCAGTCAATTAAACCTGGTTTCTATCAATATTTTAGAGGATAACACCGGTTAGGTCTGGGTTAGGTCCGGGATATGCCCGCCTCTGGCTCATGATTTCGCCTTCTTCGCATACTTGTTGGCCAGATCCTGGGTTTTTTTAGTGATTGAATCACGTAGTAATGTGGTAACACACTGAAGCTGTCAATTAAACCTGGATTCGGACAGTATTTTGGAGGATAACACCGGTTAGGTCTGGGTTAGGTCTGGGATTTGCGCGCATCTGGCTTATACTTTCGCCTTTTTCGCAAACTTGTTGGCCAGATCCTGGGTATTTTCCGTGTTTGAATCACGTAGTAACGTTGTACCACACTGAGGCAGTCAATTAAACCTGGATTCGGACAGTATTTTGGAGGATAACACAGGTTAGGTCTGGGTTAGTTCTGGGTTATGCCCGCATCTGGCTCATGATTTTGCCTTCTTCGCATACTTGTTGGCCAGATCCTGGGTTTTTTTAGTGTTTGAATCATGTAGTAATGTGGTAACACACTGAAGCAGTCAATTAAACCTGGTTTCGATCAATATTTTAGAGGATAACACCGGTTAGGTCTGGGTTAGGTCTGGGTTATGCCCGCATCTGGTTCATGATTTTGCCTTCTTCGCATACTTGTTGGCCAGATCCTGGGTTTTCTTCGTGTTTGAATCACGTAGTAATGTGTTAACACACTGAAGCAGTCAACTAAACCTGGTTTCGATCAATATTTCAGAGGATAACACCGGTTAGGTCTGGGTTAGGTCTGGGATATGCGCGCATCTGGCTTATACTTTCGCCTTTTTCGCAAACTTGTTGGCCAGATCCTGGGTATTTTCCGTGTTTGAAACACGTAGTAATGTGGTAACACACTGAAGCAGTCAATTGAACCTGGTTTCGATCAATATTTTAGAGGATAACGCCGGTTAGGTTTCGGTTAGGTCTGGGTTATGTCCGCATCTGGCTCATGATTTTGCCTTCTTCGCATACTTGTTGGCCAGATCCTGGGTTTTTTCCGTGTTTGAATCACGTAGTAATGTGGTAACACACTGAAGCAGTCAATTAAACCTGGTTTCGATCAATATTTTAGAGGATAACACCGGTTAGGTCTGGGATAGGTCCGGGATATGCCCGCATCTGGCTCATGATTTTGCCTTCTTCGCATACTTGTTGGCCAGATCCTGGGTTTTTTTCATGTTTGAAACAGTAGTAATGTGGTACCACACTGAGGCAGTCAATTAAACCTGGTTTCGATCAATATTTCAGAGGATAACACCGGTTAGGTCTGGGTTAGGTCTGGGAAATGCGCGCATCTGGCATATACTTTCGCCTTTTTCGCAAACTTGTTGGCCAGATCCTTGGTTTTTTCCGTGTTTGAATCACGTAGTAATGTGGTACCACACTGAGGCAGTCAATTAAACCTGGTTTCGATCAATATTTTAGAGGATAACACCGGTTAGGTCTGGGTTAGGTCTGGGATTCCCGCGCATCTGGCGTATACTTTCGCCTTTTTCGCAAACTTGTTGGCCAGATCCTGGGTATTTTCCGTGTTTGAATCATGTAGTAATGTGGTAACACACTGAAGCAGTCAATTAAACCTGGTTTCGATCAATATTGCAGAGGATAACACCGGTTAGGTCTGGGTTAGGTCTGGGAAATGCGCGCATCTGGCTTATACTTTCGCCTTCTTCGCATACTTGTTGGCCAGATCCTGGGTTTCTTCCGTGTTTGAATCACGTAGTAATGTGGTAACACACTGAGGCAGTCAATTAAACCTGGATTCGGACAGTATTTTAGAGGATAACACCGGTTAGGTCTGGGTTAGGTCTGGGTTATGCCCGCATCTGGCTCATGATTTTGCCTTCTTCGCATACTTGTTGGCCAGATCCTGGGTTTTTTCCGTGTTTGAATCACGTGGTAATGTTGTACCACACTGAGGCAGTCAATTAAACCTGGATTCGGACAGTATTTTAGAGGATAACACCGGTTAGGTCTGGGTTAGGTCTGGGTAATGCCCGCATCTGGCTCATGATTTTGCCTTCTTCGCATACTTGTTGGCCAGATCCTGGGTTTTTTCCGTGTTTGAATCACGTAGTAATGTGGTAACACACTGAAGCAGTCAATTAAACCTGGTTTCGATCAATATTTCAGAGGATAACACCGGTTAGGTCTGGGTTAGGTCTGGGAAATGCGCGCATCTGGCTTATACTTTCGCCTTCTTCGCATACTTGTTGGCTAGATCCTGGGTTTCTTCCGTGTTTGAATCACGTAGTAATGTGGTAACACACTGAGGCAGTCAATTAAACCTGGATTCGGATAGTATTTTAGAGGATAACACCGGTTAGGTCTGGGTTAGGTCTGGGTTATGCCCGCATCTGGCTCATGATTTTGCCTTCTTCGCATACTTGTTGGCCAGATCCTGGGTTTTTTCCGTGTTTGAATCACGTAGTAATGTTGTACCACACTGAGGCAGTCAATCAAACCTGGATTCGGACAGTATTTTGGAGGATAACACCGGTTAGGTCTGGGTTAGGTCTGGGTTATGCCCGCATCTGGCTCATGATTTTGCCTTCTTCGCATACTTGTTGGCCAGATCCTGGGTTTTTTTAGTGTTTGAATCATGTAGTAATGTGGTAACACACTGAAGCAGTCAATTAAACCTGGTTTCGATCAATATCTTAGAGGATAACAGCGGTTAGGTCTGGGTTAGGTCCGGAATATGCCCGCATCTGGCTCATGATTTCGCCTTCTTCGCATACTTGTTGTCCAGATCCTGGGTTTTTTTCGTGATTGAATCACGTAGTAATGTGGTAACACACTGAAGCAGTCAATTAAACCTGGTTTCTATCAATATTTTACAGGATAACACCGGTTAGGTCTGGGTTAGGTCCGGGATATGCCCGCCTCTGGCTCATGATTTCGCCTTCTTCGCATACTTGTTGGCCAGATCCTGGGTTTTTTTCGTGATTGAATCACGTAGTAATGTGGTAACACACTGAAGCTGTCAATTAAACCTGGATTCGGACAGTATTTTGGAGGATAACACCGGTTAGGTCTGGGTTAGGTCTGGGATTTGCGCGCATCTGGCTTATACTTTCGCCTTTTTCGCAAACTTGTTGGCCAGATCCTGGGTATTTTCCGTGTTTGAATCACGTAGTAACGTTGTACCACACTGAGGCAGTCAATTAAACCTGGATTCGGACAGTATTTTGGAGGATAACACAGGTTAGGTCTGGGTTAGTTCTGGGTTATGCCCGCATCTGGCTCATGATTTTGCCTTCTTCGCATACTTGTTGGCCAGATCCTGGGTTTTTTTAGTGTTTGAATCATGTAGTAATGTGGTAACACACTGAAGCAGTCAATTAAACCTGGTTTCGATCAATATTTTAGAGGATAACACCGGTTAGGTCTGGGTTAGGTCTGGGTTATGCCCGCATCTGGTTCATGATTTTGCCTTCTTCGCATACTTGTTGGCCAGATCCTGGGTTTTCTTCGTGTTTGAATCACGTAGTAATGTGTTAACACACTGAAGCAGACAACTAAACCTGGTTTCGATCAATATTTCAGAGGATAACACCGGTTAGGTCTGGGTTAGGTCTGGGATATGCGCGCATCTGGCTTATACTTTCGCCTTTTTCGCAAACTTGTTGGCCAGATCCTGGGTATTTTCCGTGTTTGAAACACGTAGTAATGTGGTAACACACTGAAGCAGTCAATTGAACCTGGTTTCGATCAATATTTTAGAGGATAACGCCGGTTAGGTTTCGGTTAGGTCTGGGTTATGTCCGCATCTGGCGTATACTTTCGCCTTTTTCGCAAACTTGTTGGCCAGATCCTGGGTATTTTCCGTGTTTGAATCATGTAGTAATGTGGTAACACACTGAAGCAGTCAATTAAACCTGGTTTCGATCAATATTTCAGAGGATAACACCGGTTAGGTCTGGGTTAGGTCCGGGATATGCCCGCATCTGGCTCATGATTTTGCCTTCTTCGCATACTTGTTGTCCAGATCTTGGGTTTTTTTCGTGTTTGAATCACGTAGTAATGTGGTAACACACTGAAGCAGTCAATTAAACCTGGTTTCTATCAATATTTTAGAGGATAACACCGGTTAGGTCTGGGTTAGGTCCGGGATATGCCCGCATCTGGCTCATGATTTTGCCTTCGACGCATACTTGCTGGCCAGATCCTGGCTTTTTTCCGTGTTTGAATCACGTAGTAATGTGGTAACACACTGAAGCAGTCAATTAAACCTTGTTTCGATCAATATTTCAGAGCATAACACCGGTTAGGTCTGGGTTAGGTCTGGGTTATGCCCGCATCTGGCTCATGATTTTGCCTTCTTCGCATACTTGTTGGCCAGATCCTGGGTTTTTTTCGTGTTTGAATCACGTAGTAATGTGGTAACACACTGAAGCTGTCAATTAAACCTGGTTTCGATCAATATTTTAGAGGATAACACCGGTTAGGTCTGGGTTAGGTCTGGGATTTGCGCGCATCTGGCTTATACTTTCGCCTTTTTCGCAAACTTGTTGGCCAGATCCTGGGTATTTTCCGTGTTTGAATCACGTAGTAATGTGGTAACACACTGAAGCAGTCAATTAAACCTGGTTTCGATCAATATTTCAGAGGATAACACCGGTTAGGTCAGGGTTAGGTCGGGGTTATGCCCGCATCTGGCTCATGATATTGCCTTCTTGGCATACTTGTTGGCCAGATCCTGGGTTTTTTTCGTGTTTGAATCACGTAGTAATGTGGTAATACACTGAAGCAGTCAATTAAACCTGGTTTCGATCAATATTTTAGAGGATAACACCGGTTAGGTCTGGGTTAGGTCTGGGTTATGCCCGCATCTGGCTCATGATTTTGCCTTCTTCGCATACTTGTTGGCCAGATCTTGGGTTTTTTTCGTGTTTGAATCACGTAGTAATGTGGTAACACACTGAAGCAGTCAATTAAACCCTGTTTCGATCAATATTTTAGAGGATAACACCGGTTAGGTCTGGGTTAGGTCTGGGTTATGCCCGCATCTGGCTCATGATTTTGCCTTCATCGCATACTTGTTGGCCAGATCCTGGGTTTTTTCCGTGTTTGAACCACGTAGTAATGTGGTAACACACTGAAGCAGTCAATTAAACCTGGTTTCGATCAATATTTCAGAGGATAACACCGGTTAGGTCTGGGTTAGGTCTGGGAAATGCGCGCATCTGGCTTATTCTTTCGCCTTCTTCGCATACTTCTTGGCCAGATCCTGGGTTTTTTTCGTGTTTGAATCACGTAGGAATGTGGTAACACACTGAAGCAGTCAATTAAACCTGGTTTCGATCAATATTTTAGAGGATAACACCGGTTAGGTCTGGGTTAGGTCCGGGATATGCCCGCATCTGGCTCATGATTTTGCCTTCTTCGCATACTTGCTGGCCAGATCCTGGGTTTTTTTCGTGTTTGAATCACGTAGTAATGTGGTAACACACTGAAGCTGTCAATTAAACCTGGTTTCGATCAATATTTTAGAGGATAACACCGGCTAGGTCTGGGTTAGGTCTGGGTTATGCCCGCATCTGGCTCATGATTTTGCCTTCTTCGCATACTTGTTGGCCAGATCCTGGGTTTTTTTCGTGTTTGAATCACGTAGTAATGTGGTAACACACTGAAGCTGTCAATTAAACCTGGTTTCGATCAACATTTTAGAGGATAACACCGGTTAGGTCTGGGTTAGGTCTGGGATATGCGCGCATCTGGCTTATACTTTCACATTTTTCGCAAACTTGTTGGCCAGATCCTGGGTTTTTTCCGTGTTTGATCACGTAGTAATGTGGTAACACACTGAAGCAGTCAATAAAACCTGGTTTCGATCAATATTTTAGAGGATAACACCGGTTAGGTCTGGGTTAGGTCTGGGATTTGCGCGCATCTGGCTTATACTTTCACCTTTTTCGCAAACTTGTTGGCCAGATCCTGGGTATTTTCCGTGTTTGAATCACGTAGTAATGTGGTAACACACTGAAGCAGTCAATTAAACCTGGTTTCTATCAATATTTTAGAGGATAACACCGGTTAGGTCTGGGTTAGGTCCGGGATATGCCCGCATCTGGCTCATGATTTTGCCTTCTTCGCATACTTGTTGTCCAGATCTTGGGTTTTTTTCGTGTTTGAATCACGTAGTAATGTGGTAACACACTGAAGCAGTCAATTAAACCTGGTTTCTATCAATATTTGAGAGGATAACACCGGTTAGGTCTGGGTTAGGTCCGGGATATGCCCGCATCTGGCTCATGATTTTGCCTTCTTGGCATACTTGATGGCCAGATCCTGGGTTTTTTTTGTGATTGAATCACGTAGTAATGTGGTAACACACTGAAGCTGTCAATTAAACCTGGTTTCGATCAATATTTTAGAGGATAACACCGGTTAGGTCTGGGTTAGGTCTGGGAAAAGCGCGCATCTGGCTTATTCTTTCGCCTTCTTCGCATACTTCTTGGCAAGATCCTGGGTTTTTTTCGTGATTGAATCACGTAGTAATGTGGTAACACACTGAAGCAGTCAATTAAACCTGGTTTCGATCAATATTTCAGAGGATAACACCGGTTAGGTCTGGGTTAGGTCTGGGAAATGCGCGCATCTGGCTTATTCTTTCGCCTTCTTCGCATACTTCTTGGCCAGATCCTGGTTTTTTTTCGTGTTTGAATCACGTAGGAATGTGGTAACACACTGAAGCAGTCAATTAAACCTGGTTTCGATCAATATTCTAGAGGATAACACCGGTTAGGTCTGGGTTAGGTACGGGATATGCCCGCATCTGGCTCATGATTTTGCCTTCTTCGCATACTTGCTGGCCAGATCCTGGGTTTTTTTCGTGATTGAATTACGTAGTAATGTGGTAACACACTGAAGCTGTCAATTAAACCTGGTTTCGATCAATATTTTAGAGGATAACACCGGTTAGGTCTGGGTTAGGTCTGGGAAATGCGCGCATCTGGCTTATTCTTTCGCCTTCTTCGCATACTTCTTGGCCAGATCCTGGGTTTTTTTCGTGATTGAATCACGTAGTAATGTGGTAACACACTGAAGCAGTCAATTAAACCTGGTTTCGATCAATATTTCAGAGGATAACACCGGTTAGGTCTGGGTTAGGTCTGGGAAATGCGCGCATCTGGCTTATTCTTTCGCCTTCTTCGCATACTTCTTGGCCAGATCCTGGGTTTTTTTCGTGTTTGAATCACGTAGGAATGTGGTAACACACTGAAGCAGTCAATTAAACCTGGTTTCGATCAATATTTTAGAGGATAACACCGGTTAGGTCTGGGTTAGGTCCGGGATATGCCCGCATCTGGCTCATGATTTTGCCTTCTTCGCATACTTGCTGGCCAGATCCTGGGTTTTTTTTGTGATTGAATCACGTAGTAATGTGGTAACACACTGAAGCAGTCAATTAAACCTGGTTTCGATCAATATTTCAGAGGATAACACCGGTTAGGTCTGGGTTAGGTCTGGGAAATGCGCGCATCTGGCTTATTCTTTCGCCTTCTTCGCATACTTGTTGGCCAGATCCTGGGTTTTTTTCGTGTTTGAATCACGTAGTAATGTGGTAACACACTGAAGCTGTCAATTAAACCTGGTTTCGATCAACATTTTAGAGGATAACACCGGTTAGGTCTGGGTTAGGTCTGGGATATGCGCGCATCTGGCTTATACTTTCACATTTTTCGCAAACTTGTTGGCCAGATCCTGGGTTTTTTCCGTGTTTGATCACGTAGTAATGTGGTAACACACTGAAGCAGTCAATAAAACCTGGTTTCGATCAATATTTTAGAGGATAACACCGGTTAGGTCTGGGTTAGGTCTGGGATTTGCGCGCATCTGGCTTATACTTTCACCTTTTTCGCAAACTTGTTGGCCAGATCCTGGGTATTTTCCGTGTTTGAATCACGTAGTAATGTGGTAACACACTGAAGCAGTCAATTAAACCTGGTTTCTATCAATATTTTAGAGGATAACACCGGTTAGGTCTGGGTTAGGTCCGGGATATGCCCGCATCTGGCTCATGATTTTGCCTTCTTCGCATACTTGTTGTCCAGATCTTGGGTTTTTTTCGTGTTTGAATCACGTAGTAATGTGGTAACACACTGAAGCAGTCAATTAAACCTGGTTTCTATCAATATTTTAGAGGATAACACCGGTTAGGTCTGGGTTAGGTCCAGGATATGCCCGCATCTGGCTCATGATTTTGCCTTCTTCGCATACTTGCTGGCCAGATCCTGGGTTTTTTTCGTGATTGAATCACGTAGTAATGTGGTAACACACTGAAGCTGTCAATTAAACCTGGTTTCGATCAATATTTTAGAGGATAACACCGGTTAGGTCTGGGTTAGGTCTGGGAAATGCGCGCATCTGGCTTATTCTTTCGCCTTCTTCGCATACTTCTTGGCCAGATCCTGGGTTTTTTTCGTGATTGAATCACGTAGTAATGTGGTAACACACTGAAGCAGTCAATTAAACCTGGTTTCGATCAATATTTCAGAGGATAACACCGGTTAGGTCTGGGTTAGGTCTGGGAAATGCGCGCATCTGGCTTATTCTTTCGCCTTCTTCGCATACTTCTTGGCCAGATCCTGGGTTTTTTTCGTGTTTGAATCACGTAGGAATGTGGTAACACACTGAAGCAGTCAATTAAACCTGGTTTCGATCAATATTTTAGAGGATAACACCGGTTAGGTCTGGGTTAGGTCCGGGATATGCCCGCATCTGGCTCATGATTTTGCCTTCTTCGCATACTTGCTGGCCAGATCCTGGGTTTTTTTCGTGTTTGAATCACATAGTAATGTGGTAACACACTGAAGCTGTCAATTAAACCTGGTTTCGATCAATATTTTAGAGGATAACACTGGTTAGGTTTGGGTTAGGTCTGGGATATGCGCGCATCTGGCTTATACTTTCACCTTTTTCGCAAACTTGTTGGCCAGATCCTTGGTTTTTTCCGTGTTTGAATCACGTAGTAATGTGGTACCACACTGAGGCAGTCAATTAAACCTGGTTTCGATCAATATTTTAGAGGATAACACCGGTTAGGTCTGGGATTTGCGCGCATCTGGCTTATACTTTCGCCTTTTTCGCAAACTTGTTGGCCAGATCCTGGGTATTTTCCGTGTTTGAATCACGTAGTAATGTGGTAACACACTGAAGCAGTCAATTAAACCTGGTTTCTATCAATATTTTAGAGGATAACACCAGTTAGGTCTGGGTTAGGTCCGGGATATGCCCGCATCTGGCTCATGATTTTGCCTTCTTCGCATACTTGTTGGCCAGATCCTGGGTTTTTTTCGTGATTGAATCACGTAGTAATGTGGTAACACACTGAAGCTGTCAATTAAACCTGGTTTCGATCAATATTTTAGAGGATAACACCGGTTAGGTCTGGGTTAGGTCTGGGTTATGCCCGCATCTGGCTCATGATTTTGCCTTCTTCGCATACTTGTTGGCCAGATCCTGGGTTTTTTTCGTGTTTGAATCACATAGTAATGTGGTAACACACTGAAGCTGTCAATTAAACCTGGTTTCGAGCAATATTTTAGAGGATAACACCGGTTAGGTCTGGGTTACGTCTGGGATATGCGCGCATCTGGCTTAAACTTTCACCTTTTTCGCAAACTTGTTGGCCAGATCCTGGGTTTTTTTAGTGTTTGAATCACGTAGGAATGTGGTAACACACTGAAGCAGTCAATTAAACCTGGTTTCTATCAATATTTTAGAGGATAACACCGGTTAGGACTGGGTTAGGTCCGGGATATGCCCGCATCTGGCTCATGATTTTGCCTTCTTCGCATACTTGTTGGCCAGATCCTGGGTTTTTTTCGTGTTTGAATCACGTAGTAATGTGGTAACACACTGAAGCTGTCAATTAAACCTGGTTTCGATCAATATTTTAGAGGATAACACCGGTTAGGTCTGGGTTAGGTCTGGGATATGCGCGCATCTGGCTTATACTTTCACTTTTTTCGCAAACTTGTTGGCCAGATCCTGGGTTTTTTCCGTGTTTGAATCACGTAGTAATGTGGTAACGCACTGAAGCAGTCAATTAAACCTGGTTTCGATCAATATTTTAGAGGATAACACCGGTTAGGTCTGGGTTATGCCCGCATCTGGCTCATGATTTTGCCTTCTTCGCATACTTGTTGGCCAGATCCTGGGTTTTTTTCGTGTTTGAATCACGTAGTAATGTGGTAACACACTGAAGCTGTCTATTAAACCTGGTTTCGATCAATATTTCAGAGGATAACACCGGTTAGGTCTGGGTTAGGTCTGGGATTTGCGCGCATCTGGCTTATACTTTCACCTTTTTCGCAAACTTGTTGGCCAGATCCTGGGTATTTTCCGTGTTTGAATCACGTAGTAATGTGGTAACACACTGAAGCAGTCAATTAAACCTGGTTTCTATCAATATTTTAGAGGATAACACCGGTTAGGTCTGGGTTAGGTCCGGGATATGCCCGCATCTGGCTCATGATTTTGCCTTCTTCGCATACTTGTTGTCCAGATCTTGGGTTTTTTTCGTGTTTGAATCACGTAGTAATGTGGTAACACACTGAAGCAGTCAATTAAACCTGGTTTCTATCAATATTTTAGAGGATAACACCGGTTAGGTCTGGGTTAGGTCCAGGATATGCCCGCATCTGGCTCATGATTTTGCCTTCTTCGCATACTTGCTGGCCAGATCCTGGGTTTTTTTCGTGATTGAATCACGTAGTAATGTGGTAACACACTGAAGCTGTCAATTAAACCTGGTTTCGATCAATATTTTAGAGGATAACACCGGTTAGGTCTGGGTTAGGTCTGGGAAATGCGCGCATCTGGCTTATTCTTTCGCCTTCTTCGCATACTTCTTGGCCAGATCCTGGGTTTTTTTCGTGATTGAATCACGTAGTAATGTGGTAACACACTGAAGCAGTCAATTAAACCTGGTTTCGATCAATATTTCAGAGGATAACACCGGTTAGGTCTGGGTTAGGTCTGGGAAATGCGCGCATCTGGCTTATTCTTTCGCCTTCTTCGCATACTTCTTGGCCAGATCCTGGGTTTTTTTCGTGTTTGAATCACGTAGGAATGTGGTAACACACTGAAGCAGTCAATTAAACCTGGTTTCGATCAATATTTTAGAGGATAACACCGGTTAGGTCTGGGTTAGGTCCGGGATATGCCCGCATCTGGCTCATGATTTTGCCTTCTTCGCATACTTGCTGGCCAGATCCTGGGTTTTTTTCGTGTTTGAATCACATAGTAATGTGGTAACACACTGAAGCTGTCAATTAAACCTGGTTTCGATCAATATTTTAGAGGATAACACTGGTTAGGTTTGGGTTAGGTCTGGGATATGCGCGCATCTGGCTTATACTTTCACCTTTTTCGCAAACTTGTTGGCCAGATCCTTGGTTTTTTCCGTGTTTGAATCACGTAGTAATGTGGTACCACACTGAGGCAGTCAATTAAACCTGGTTTCGATCAATATTTTAGAGGATAACACCGGTTAGGTCTGGGATTTGCGCGCATCTGGCTTATACTTTCGCCTTTTTCGCAAACTTGTTGGCCAGATCCTGGGTATTTTCCGTGTTTGAATCACGTAGTAATGTGGTAACACACTGAAGCAGTCAATTAAACCTGGTTTCTATCAATATTTTAGAGGATAACACCAGTTAGGTCTGGGTTAGGTCCGGGATATGCCCGCATCTGGCTCATGATTTTGCCTTCTTCGCATACTTGTTGGCCAGATCCTGGGTTTTTTTCGTGATTGAATCACGTAGTAATGTGGTAACACACTGAAGCTGTCAATTAAACCTGGTTTCGATCAATATTTTAGAGGATAACACCGGTTAGGTCTGGGTTAGGTCTGGGTTATGCCCGCATCTGGCTCATGATTTTGCCTTCTTCGCATACTTGTTGGCCAGATCCTGGGTTTTTTTCGTGTTTGAATCACATAGTAATGTGGTAACACACTGAGGCTGTCAATTAAACCTGGTTTCGAGCAATATTTTAGAGGATAACACCGGTTAGGTCTGGGTTACGTCTGGGATATGCGCGCATCTGGCTTAAACTTTCACCTTTTTCGCAAACTTGTTGGCCAGATCCTGGGTTTTTTTAGTGTTTGAATCACGTAGGAATGTGGTAACACACTGAAGCAGTCAATTAAACCTGGTTTCTATCAATATTTTAGAGGATAACACCGGTTAGGACTGGGTTAGGTCCGGGATATGCCCGCATCTGGCTCATGATTTTGCCTTCTTCGCATACTTGTTGGCCAGATCCTGGGTTTTTTTCGTGTTTGAATCACGTAGTAATGTGGTAACACACTGAAGCTGTCAATTAAACCTGGTTTCGATCAATATTTTAGAGGATAACACCGGTTAGGTCTGGGTTAGGTCTGGGATATGCGCGCATCTGGCTTATACTTTCACTTTTTTCGCAAACTTGTTGGCCAGATCCTGGGTTTTTTCCGTGTTTGAATCACGTAGTAATGTGGTAACGCACTGAAGCAGTCAATTAAACCTGGTTTCGATCAATATTTTAGAGGATAACACCGGTTAGGTCTGGGTTATGCCCGCATCTGGCTCATGATTTTGCCTTCTTCGCATACTTGTTGGCCAGATCCTGGGTTTTTTTCGTGTTTGAATCACGTAGTAATGTGGTAACACACTGAAGCTGTCTATTAAACCTGGTTTCGATCAATATTTCAGAGGATAACACCGGTTAGGTCTGGGTTAGGTCTGGGATTTGCGCGCATCTGGCTCATGATTTTGCCTTCTTCGCATACTTGTTGGCCAGATCCTGGGTTTTCTCCGTGTTTGAATCACGTAGTAATGTGGTAACGCACTGAAGCAGTCAATTAAACCTGGTTTCGATCAATATTTTAGAGGATAACACCGGTTAGGTCTGGGTTATGCCCGCATCTGGCTCATGATTTTGCCTTCTTCGCATACTTGTTGGCCAGATCCTGGGTTTTTTTCGTGTGTGAATCACGTAGTAATGTGGTAATACACTGAAGCAGTCTATAAAACCTGGTTTCGATCAATATTTTAGAGGATAACACCGGTTAGGTCTGGGTTAGGTCTGGGTTATGCCCGCATCTGGCTCATGATTTTGCCTTCTTCGCATACTTGTTGGCCAGATCCTGGGTTTTTTTCGTGTTTGAATCACGTAGTAATGTGGTAACACACTGAAGCAGTCAATTAAACCTGGTTTCGATCAATATTTCAGAGGATAACACCGGTTAGGTCTGGATTAGGTCTGGGAAATGCGCGCATCTGGCTTATACTTTCGCCTTTTTCGCAAACTTGTTGGCCAGATCCTGGGTATTTTCCGTGTTTGAATCACGTAGTAATGTGGTAACACACTGAAGCAGTCAATTAAACCTGGTTTCGATCAATATTTTAGAGGATAACACCGGTTAGGTCTGGGTTAGGTCTGGGTTATGCCCGCATCTGGCTCATGATTTTGCCTTCTTCGCATACTTGTTGGCCAGATCTTGGGTTTTTTTCGTGTTTGAATCACGTAGTAATGTGGTAACACACTGAAGCAGTCAATTAAACCCGGTTTCGATCAATATTTTAGAGGATAACACCGGTTAGGTCTGGGTTAGGTCTGGGTTATGCCCGCATCTGGCTCATGATTTTGCCTTCATCGCATACTTGTTGGCCAGATCCTGGGTTTTTTCCGTGTTTGAATCACGTAGTAATGTGGTAACACACTGAAGCAGTCAATTAAACCTGGTTTCGATCAATATTTCAGAGGATAACACCGGTTAGGTCTGGGTTAGGTCTGGGAAATGCGCGCATCTGGCTTATTCTTTCGCCTTCTTCGCATACTTCTTGGCCAGATCCTGGGTTTTTTTCGTGTTTGAATCACGTAGGAATGTGGTAACACACTGAAGCAGTCAATTAAACCTGGTTTCGATCAATATTTTAGAGGATAACACCGGTTAGGTCTGGGTTAGGTCCGGGATATGCCCGCATCTGGCTCATGATTTTGCCTTCTTCGCATACTTGCTGGCCAAATCCTGGGTTTTTTTCGTGTTTGAATCACGTAGTAATGTGGTAACACACTGAAGCTGTCAATTAAACCTGGTTTCGATCAATATTTTAGAGGATAACACCGGCTAGGTCTGGGTTAGGTCTGGGTTATGCCCGCATCTGGCTCATGATTTTGCCTTCTTCGCATACTTGTTGGCCAGATCCTGGGTTTTTTTCGTGTTTGAATCACGTAGTAATGTGGTAACACACTGAAGCTGTCAATTAAACCTGGTTTCGATCAAAGTTTTAGAGGATAACACCGGTTAGGTCTGGGTTAGGTCTGGGATATGCGCGCATCTGGCTTATACTTTCACATTTTTCGCAAACTTGTTGGCCAGATCCTGGGTTTTTTCCGTGTTTGATCACGTAGTAATGTGGTAACACACTGAAGCAGTCAATAAAACCTGGTTTCGATCAATATTTTAGAGGATGACACCGGTTAGGTCTGGGTTAGGTCTGGGATTTGCGCGCATCTGGCTTATACTTTCGCCTTTTTCGCAAACTTGTTGGCCAGATCCTGGGTATTTTCCGTGTTTGAATCACGTAGTAATGTGGTAACACACTGAAGCAGTCAATTAAACCTGGTTTCTATCAATATTTTAGAGGATAACACCGGTTAGGTCTGGGTTAGGTCCGGGATATGCCCGCATCTGGCTCATGATTTTGCCTTCTTCGCATACTTGTTGTCCAGATCTTGGGTTTTTTTCGTGTTTGAATCACGTAGTAATGTGGTAACACACTGAAGCAGTCAATTAAACCTGGTTTCTATCAATATTTTAGAGGATAACACCGGTTAGGTCTGGGTTAGGTCCGGGATATGCCCGCATCTGGCTCATGATTTTGCCTTCTTCGCATACTTGCTGGCCAGATCCTGGGTTTTTTTCGTGATTGAATCACGTAGTAATGTGGTAACACACTGAAGCTGTCAATTAAACCTGGTTTCGATCAATATTTTAGAGGATAACACCGGTTAGGTCTGGGTTAGGTCCGGGATATGCCCGCATCTGGCTCATGATTTTGCCTTCTTCGCATACTTGTTGGCCAGATCCTGGGTTTTTTTCGTGTTTGAATCACGTAGTAATGTGGTAACACACTGAAGCTGTCAATTAAACCTGGTTTCGATCAATATTTTAGAGGATAACACCGGTTAGGTCTGGGTTAGGTCTGGGTTATGCCCGCATCTGGCTCATGATTTTGCCTTCTTCGCATACTTGTTGGCCAGATCTTGGGTTTTTTTCGTGTTTGAATCACGTAGTAATGTGGTAACACACTGAAGCAGTCAATTAAACCCGGTTTCGATCAATATTTTAGAGGATAACACCGGTTAGGTCTGGGTTAGGTCTGGGTTATGCCCGCATCTGGCTCATGATTTTGCCTTCATCGCATACTTGTTGGCCAGATCCTGGGTTTTTTCCGTGTTTGAATCACGTAGTAATGTGGTAACACACTGAAGCAGTCAATTAAACCTGGTTTCGATCAATATTTCAGAGGATAACACCGGTTAGGTCTGGGTTAGGTCTGGAAATGCGCGCATCTGGCTTATTCTTTCGCCTTCTTCGCATACTTCTTGGCCAGATCCTGGGTTTTTTTCGTGTTTGAATCACGTAGGAATGTGGTAACACACTGAAGCAGTCAATTAAACCTGGTTTCGATCAATATTTTAGAGGATAACACCGGTTAGGTCTGGGTTAGGTCCGGGATATGCCCGCATCTGGCTCATGATTTAGCCTTCTTCGCATACTTGCTGGCCAGATCCTGGGTTTTTTTCGTGTTTGAATCACGTAGTAATGTGGTAACACACTGAAGCTGTCAATTAAACCTGGTTTCGATCAATATTTTAGAGGATAACACCGGCTAGGTCTGGGTTAGGTCTGGGTTATGCCCGCATCTGGCTCATGATTTTGCCTTCTTCGCATACTTGTTGGCCAGATCCTGGGTTTTTTTCGTGTTTGAATCACGTAGTAATGTGGTAACACACTGAAGCTGTCAATTAAACCTGGTTTCGATCAATATTTTAGAGGATAACACCGGTTAGGTCTGGGTTAGGTCTGGGATATGCGCGCATCTGGCTTATACTTTCACATTTTTCGCAAACTTGTTGGCCAGATCCTGGGTTTTTTCTGTGTTTGATCACGTAGTAATGTGGTAACACACTGAAGCAGTCAATAAAACCTGGTATCGATCAATATTTTAGAGGATGACACCGGTTAGGTCTGGGTTAGGTCTGGGATTTGCGCGCATCTGGCTTATACTTTCGCCTTTTTCGCAAACTTGTTGGCCAGATCCTGGGTATTTTCCGTGTTTGAATCACGTAGTAATGTGGTAACACACTGAAGCAGTCAATTAAACCTGGTTTCTATCAATATTTTAGAGGATAACACCGGTTAGGTCTGGGTTAGGTCCGGGATATGCCCGCATCTGGCTCATGATTTTGCCTTCTTCGCATACTTGTTGTCCAGATCTTGGGTTTTTTTCGTGTTTGAATCACGTAGTAATGTGGTAACACACTGAAGCAGTCAATTAAACCTGGTTTCTATCAATATTTTAGAGGATAACACCGGTTAGGTCTGGGTTAGGTCCGGGATATGCCCGCATCTGGCTCATGATTTTGCCTTCTTCGCATACTTGCTGGCCAGATCCTGGGTTTTTTTCGTGCTTGAATCACGTAGGAATGTGCTAACACACTGAAGCAGTCAATTAAACCTGGTTTCTATCAATATTTTAGAGGATAACACCGGTTAGGTCTGGGTTAGGTCCGGGATATGCCCGCATCTGGCTCATGATTTTGCCTTCTTCGAATGCTTGCTGGCCAGATCCTGGGTTTTTTCGTGTTTGAATCACGTAGTAATGTGGTAACACACTGAAGCTGTCAATTAAACCTGGTTTCGATCAATATTTTAGAGGATAACACTGGTTAGGTTTGGGTTAGGTCTGGGATATGCGCGCATCTGGCTTATACTTTCACCTTTTTCGCAAACTTGTTGGCCAGATCCTTGGTTTTTTCCGTGTTTGATCACGTAGTAATGTGGTAACACACTGAAGCAGTCAATAAAACCTGGTTTCGATCAATATTTTAGAGGATGACACCGGTTAGGTCTGGGTTAGGTCTGGGATTTGCGCGCATCTGGCTTATACTTTCGCCTTTTTCGCAAACTTGTTGGCCAGATCCTGGGTATTTTCCGTGTTTGAATCACGTAGTAATGTGGTAACACACTGAAGCAGTCAATTAAACCTGGTTTCTATCAATATTTTAGAGGATAACACCGGTTAGGTCTGGGTTAGGTCCGGGATATGCCCGCATCTGGCTCATGATTTTGCCTTCTTCGCATACTTCTTGGCCAGATCCTGGGTTTTTTTCGTGTTTGAATCACGTAGTAATGTGGTACCACACTGAGGCAGTCAATTAAACCTGGTTTCGATCAATATTTTAGAGGATAACACCGGTTAGGTCTGGGATTTGCGCGCATCTGGCTTATACTTTCGCCTTTTTCGCAAACTTGTTGGCCAGATCCTGGGTATTTTCCGTGTTTGAATCACGTAGTAATGTGGTAACACACTGAAGCAGTCAATTAAACCTGGTTTCTATCAATATTTTAGAGGATAACACCAGTTAGGTCTGGGTTAGGTCCGGGATATGCCCGCATCTGGCTCATGATTTTGCCTTCTTCGCATACTTGTTGGCCAGATCCTGGGTTTTTTTCGTGATTGAATCACGTAGTAATGTGGTAACACACTGAAGCTGTCAATTAAACCTGGTTTCGATCAATATTTTAGAGGATAACACCGGTTAGGTCTGGGTTAGGTCTGGGTTATGCTCGCATCTGGCTCATGATTTTGCCTTCTTCGCATACTTGTTGGCCAGATCCTGGGTTTTTTTCGCGTTTGAATCACGTAGTAATGTGGTAACACACTGAAGCTGTCAATTAAACCTGGTTTCGAGCAATATTTTAGAGGATAACACCGGTTAGGTCTGGGTTAGGTCTGGGATATGCGCGCATCTGGCTTAAACTTTCACCTTTTTCGCAAACTTGTTGGCCAGATCCTGGGTTTTTTTCGTGTTTGAATCACGTAGGAATGTGGTAACACACTGAAGCAGTCAATTAAACCTGGTTTCTATCAATATTTTAGAGGATAACACCGGTTAGGACTGGGTTAGGTCCGGGATATGCCCGCATCTGGCTCATGATATTGCCTTCTTCGCATACTTGTTGGCCAGATCCTGGGTTTTTTTCGTGTTTGAATCACGTAGTAATGTGGTAACACACTGAAGCTGTCAATTAAACCTGGTTTCGATCAATATTTTAGAGGATAACACCGGTTAGGTCTGGGTTATTTCTGGGATTTGCGCGCATCTGGCTCATGATTTTGCCTTCTTCGCATACTTGTTGGCCAGATCCTGGGTTTCTTCCGTGTTTGAATCAGGTAGTAATGTGGTAACGCACTGAAGCAGTCAATTAAACCTGGTTTCGATCAATATTTTAGAGGATAACACCGGTTAGGTCTGGGTTATGCCCGCATCTGGCTCATGATTTTGCCTTCTTCGCATACTTGTTGGCCAGATCCTGGGTTTTTTTCGTGTGTGAATCACGTAGTAATGTGGTAATACACTGAAGCAGTCTGTAAAACCTGGTTTCGATCAATATTTTAGAGGATAACACCGGTTAGGTCTGGGTTAGGTCCGGGATATGCCCGAATCTGGCTCATGATTTTGCCTTCTTCGCATACTTGTTGGCCAGATCCTGGGTTTTCTTCGTGTTTGAATCACGTAGTAATGTGGTAACACACTGAAGCTGTCAATTAAACCTGGTTTCGATCAATATTTTAGAGGATAACACCGGTTAGGTCTGGGTTATGCCCTCATCTGGCTCATGATATTGCCTTCTTCGCATACTTGTTGGCCAGATCCTGGGTTTTTTTCGTGTTTGAATCACGTAGTAATGTGGTAACACACTGAAGCTGTCAATTAAACCTGGTTTCGATCAATATTTTGGAGGATAACACCGGTTAGGTCTGGGTTAGGTCTGGGATATGCGCGCATCTGGCTTATTCTTTCGCCTTCTTCGCATACTTCTTGGCCAGATCCTGGGTTTTTTTCGTGTTTGAATCACGTAGGAATGTGGTAACACACTGAAGCAGTCAATTAAACCTGGTTTCGATCAATATTTTAGAGGATAACACCGGTTAGGTCTGGGTTAGGTCCGGGATATGCCCGCATCTGGCTCATGATTTTGCCTTCTTCGCATACTTGCTGGCCAGATCCTGGGTTTTTTTCGTGTTTGAATCACGTAGTAATGTGGTAACACACTGAAGCTGTCAATTAAACCTGGTTTCGATCAATATTTTAGAGGATAACACCGGCTAGGTCTGGGTTAGGTCTGGGTTATGCCCGCATCTAGCTCATGATTTTGCCTTCTTCGCATACTTGTTGGCCAGATCCTGGGTATTTTCCGTGTTTGAATCACGTAGTAATGTGGTAACACACTGAAGCAGTCAGTTAAACCTGGTTTCTATCAATATTTTAGAGGATAACACCGGTTAGGTCTGGGTTAGGTCTGGGATATGCGCGCATCTGGCTTATACTTTCACATTTTTCGCAAACTTGTTGGCCAGATCCTGGGTTTTTTCCGTGTTTGATCACGTAGTAATGTGGTAACACACTGAAGCAGTCAATAAAACCTGGTTTCGATCAATATTTTAGAGGATGACACCGGTTAGGTCTGGGTTAGGTCTGGGATTTGCGCGCATCTGGCTTATACTTTCGCCTTTTTCGCAAACTTGTTGGCCAGATCCTGGGTATTTTCCGTGTTTGAATCACGTAGTAATGTGGTAACACACTGAAGCAGTCAATTAAACCTGGTTTCTATCAATATTTTAGAGGATAACACCGGTTAGGTCTGGGTTAGGTCCGGGATATGCCCGCATCTGGCTCATGATTTTGCCTTCTTCGCATACTTGTTGTCCAGATCTTGGGTTTTTTTCGTGTTTGAATCACGTAGTAATGTGGTAACACACTGAAGCAGTCAATTAAACCTGGTTTCTATCAATATTTTAGAGGATAACACCGGTTAGGTCTGGGTTAGGTCCGGGATATGCCCGCATCTGGCTCATGATTTTGCCTTCTTCGCATACTTGCTGGCCAGATCCTGGGTTTTTTTCGTGTTTGAATCACGTAGTAATGTGGTACCACACTAAGGCAGTCAATTAAACCTGGTTTCGATCAATATTTTAGAGGATAACACCGGTTAGGTCTGGGATTTGCGCGCATCTGGCTTATACTTTCGCCTTTTTCGCAAACTTGTTGGCCAGATCCTGGGTATTTTCCGTGTTTGAATCACGTAGTAATGTGGTAACACACTGAAGCAGTCAATTAAACCTGGTTTCTATCAATATTTTAGAGGATAACACCAGTTAGGTCTGGGTTAGGTCTGGGTTATGCTCGCATCTGGCTCATGATTTTGCCTTCTTCGCATACTTGTTGGCCAGATCCTGGGTTTTTTTCGCGTTTGAATCACGTAGTAATGTGGTAACACACTGAAGCTGTCAATTAAACCTGGTTTCGAGCAATATTTTAGAGGATAACACCGGTTAGGTCTGGGTTAGGTCTGGGATATGCGCGCATCTGGCTTAAACTTTCACCTTTTTCGCAAACTTGTTGGCCAGATCCTGGGTTTTTTTCGTGTTTGAATCACGTAGGAATGTGGTAACACACTGAAGCAGTCAATTAAACCTGGTTTCTATCAATATTTTAGAGGATAACACCGGTTAGGACTGGGTTAGGTCCGGGATATGCCCGCATCTGGCTCATGATTTTGCCTTCTTCGCATACTTGTTGGCCAGATCCTGGGTTTTTTTCGTGTTTGAATCACGTAGTAATGTGGTAACACACTGAAGCTGTCAATTAAACCTGGTTTCGATCAATATTTTAGAGGATAACACCGGCTAGGTCTGGGTTAGGTCTGGGTTATGCCCGCATCTAGCTCATGATTTTGCCTTCTTCGCATACTTGTTGGCCAGATCCTGGGTATTTTCCGTGTTTGAATCACGTAGTAATGTGGTAACACACTGAAGCAGTCAGTTAAACCTGGTTTCTATCAATATTTTAGAGGATAACACCGGTTAGGTCTGGGTTAGGTCTGGGATATGCGCGCATCTGGCTTATACTTTCACATTTTTCGCAAACTTGTTGGCCAGATCCTGGGTTTTTTCCGTGTTTGATCACGTAGTAATGTGGTAACACACTGAAGCAGTCAATAAAACCTGGTTTCGATCAATATTTTAGAGGATGACACCGGTTAGGTCTGGGTTAGGTCTGGGATTTGCGCGCATCTGGCTTATACTTTCGCCTTTTTCGCAAACTTGTTGGCCAGATCCTGGGTATTTTCCGTGTTTGAATCACGTAGTAATGTGGTAACACACTGAAGCAGTCAATTAAACCTGGTTTCTATCAATATTTTAGAGGATAACACCGGTTAGGTCTGGGTTAGGTCCGGGATATGCCCGCATCTGGCTCATGATTTTGCCTTCTTCGCATACTTGTTGTCCAGATCTTGGGTTTTTTTCGTGTTTGAATCACGTAGTAATGTGGTAACACACTGAAGCAGTCAATTAAACCTGGTTTCTATCAATATTTTAGAGGATAACACCGGTTAGGTCTGGGTTAGGTCCGGGATATGCCCGCATCTGGCTCATGATTTTGCCTTCTTCGCATACTTGCTGGCCAGATCCTGGGTTTTTTTCGTGATTGAATCACGTAGTAATGTGGTAACACACTGAAGCTGTCAATTAAACCTGGTTTCGATCAATATTTTAGAGGATAACACCGGTTAGGTCTGGGTTAGGTCTGGGAAATGCGCGCATCTGGCTTATTCTTTCGCCTTCTTCGCATACTTCTTGGCCAGATCCTGGGTTTTTTTCGTGTTTGAATCACGTAGTAATGTGGTACCACACTAAGGCAGTCAATTAAACCTGGTTTCGATCAATATTTTAGAGGATAACACCGGTTAGGTCTGGGATTTGCGCGCATCTGGCTTATACTTTCGCCTTTTTCGCAAACTTGTTGGCCAGATCCTGGGTATTTTCCGTGTTTGAATCACGTAGTAATGTGGTAACACACTGAAGCAGTCAATTAAACCTGGTTTCTATCAATATTTTAGAGGATAACACCAGTTAGGTCTGGGTTAGGTCTGGGTTATGCTCGCATCTGGCTCATGATTTTGCCTTCTTCGCATACTTGTTGGCCAGATCCTGGGTTTTTTTCGCGTTTGAATCACGTAGTAATGTGGTAACACACTGAAGCTGTCAATTAAACCTGGTTTCGAGCAATATTTTAGAGGATAACACCGGTTAGGTCTGGGTTAGGTCTGGGATATGCGCGCATCTGGCTTAAACTTTCACCTTTTTCGCAAACTTGTTGGCCAGATCCTGGGTTTTTTTCGTGTTTGAATCACGTAGGAATGTGGTAACACACTGAAGCAGTCAATTAAACATGGTTTCTATCAATATTTTAGAGGATAACACCGGTTAGGACTGGGTTAGGTCCGGGATATGCCCGCATCTGGCTCATGATTTTGCCTTCTTCGCATACTTGTTGGCCAGATCCTGGGTTTTTTTCGTGTTTGAATCACGTAGTAATGTGGTAACACACTGAAGCTGTCAATTAAACCTGGTTTCGATCAATATTTTAGAGGATAACACCGGCTAGGTCTGGGTTAGGTCTGGGTTATGCCCGCATCTAGCTCATGATTTTGCCTTCTTCGCATACTTGTTGGCCAGATCCTGGGTATTTTCCGTGTTTGAATCACGTAGTAATGTGGTAACACACTGAAGCAGTCAGTTAAACCTGGTTTCTATCAATATTTTAGAGGATAACACCGGTTAGGTCTGGGTTAGGTCTGGGATATGCGCGCATCTGGCTTATACTTTCACATTTTTCGCAAACTTGTTGGCCAGATCCTGGGTTTTTTCCGTGTTTGATCACGTAGTAATGTGGTAACACACTGAAGCAGTCAATAAAACCTGGTTTCGATCAATATTTTAGAGGATGACACCGGTTAGGTCTGGGTTAGGTCTGGGATTTGCGCGCATCTGGCTTATACTTTCGCCTTTTTCGCAAACTTGTTGGCCAGATCCTGGGTATTTTCCGTGTTTGAATCACGTAGTAATGTGGTAACACACTGAAGCAGTCAATTAAACCTGGTTTCTATCAATATTTTAGAGGATAACACCGGTTAGGTCTGGGTTAGGTCCGGGATATGCCCGCATCTGGCTCATGATTTTGCCTTCTTCGCATACTTGTTGTCCAGATCTTGGGTTTTTTTCGTGTTTGAATCACGTAGTAATGTGGTAACACACTGAAGCAGTCAATTAAACCTGGTTTCTATCAATATTTTAGAGGATAACACCGGTTAGGTCTGGGTTAGGTCCGGGATATGCCCGCATCTGGCTCATGATTTTGCCTTCTTCGCATACTTGCTGGCCAGATCCTGGGTTTTTTTCGTGATTGAATCACGTAGTAATGTGGTAACACACTGAAGCTGTCAATTAAACCTGGTTTCGATCAATATTTTAGAGGATAACACCGGTTAGGTCTGGGTTAGGTCCGGGATATGCCCGCATCTGGCTCATGATTTTGCCTTCTTCGCATACTTGCTGGCCAGATCCTGGGTTTTTTTCGTGATTGAATCACGTAGTAATGTGGTAACACACTGAAGCTGTCAATTAAACCTGGTTTCGATCAATATTTTAGAGGATAACACCGGTTAGGTCTGGGTTAGGTCTGGGAAATGCGCGCATCTGGCTTATTCTTTCGCCTTCTTCGCATACTTCTTGGCCAGATCCTGGGTTTTTTTCGTGTTTGAATCACGTAGGAATGTGGTAACACACTGAAGCAGTCAATTAAACCTGGTTTCTATCAATATTTTAGAGGATAACACCGGTTAGGTCTGGGTTAGGTCCGGGATATGCCCGCATCTGGCTCATGATTTTGCCTTCTTCGAATGCTTGCTGGCCAGATCCTGGGTTTTTTCGTGTTTGAATCACGTAGTAATGTGGTAACACACTGAAGCTGTCAATTAAACCTGGTTTCGATCAATATTTTAGAGGATAACACTGGTTAGGTTTGGGTTAGGTCTGGGATATGCGCGCATCTGGCTTATACTTTCACCTTTTTCGCAAACTTGTTGGCCAGATCCTTGGTTTTTTCCGTGTTTGATCACGTAGTAATGTGGTAACACACTGAAGCAGTCAATAAAACCTGGTTTCGATCAATATTTTAGAGGATGACACCGGTTAGGTCTGGGTTAGGTCTGGGATTTGCGCGCATCTGGCTTATACTTTCGCCTTTTTCGCAAACTTGTTGGCCAGATCCTGGGTATTTTCCGTGTTTGAATCACGTAGTAATGTGGTAACACACTGAAGCAGTCAATTAAACCTGGTTTCTATCAATATTTTAGAGGATAACACCGGTTAGGTCTGGGTTAGGTCCGGGATATGCCCGCATCTGGCTCATGATTTTGCCTTCTTCGCATACTTGTTGTACAGATCTTGGGTTTTTTTCGTGTTTGAATCACGTAGTAATGTGGTAACACACTGAAGCAGTCAATTAAACCTGGTTTCTATCAATATTTTAGAGGATAACACCGGTTAGGTCTGGGTTAGGTCCGGGATATGCCCGCATCTGGCTCATGATTTTGCCTTCTTCGCATACTTGCTGGCCAGATCCTGGGTTTTTTTCGTGATTGAATCACGTAGTAATGTGGTAACACACTGAAGCTGTCAATTAAACCTGGTTTCGATCAATATTTTAGAGGATAACACCGGTTAGGTCTGGGTTAGGTCTGGGAAATGCGCGCATCTGGCTTATTCTTTCGCCTTCTTCGCATACTTCTTGGCCAGATCCTGGGTTTTTTTCGTGTTTGAATCACGTAGTAATGTGGTACCACACTAAGGCAGTCAATTAAACCTGGTTTCGATCAATATTTTAGAGGATAACACCGGTTAGGTCTGGGATTTGCGCGCATCTGGCTTATACTTTCGCCTTTTTCGCAAACTTGTTGGCCAGATCCTGGGTATTTTCCGTGTTTGAATCACGTAGTAATGTGGTAACACACTGAAGCAGTCAATTAAACCTGGTTTCTATCAATATTTTAGAGGATAACACCAGTTAGGTCTGGGTTAGGTCTGGGTTATGCTCGCATCTGGCTCATGATTTTGCCTTCTTCGCATACTTGTTGGCCAGATCCTGGGTTTTTTTCGCGTTTGAATCACGTAGTAATGTGGTAACACACTGAAGCTGTCAATTAAACCTGGTTTCGAGCAATATTTTAGAGGATAACACCGGTTAGGTCTGGGTTAGGTCTGGGATATGCGCGCATCTGGCTTAAACTTTCACCTTTTTCGCAAACTTGTTGGCCAGATCCTGGGTTTTTTTCGTGTTTGAATCACGTAGGAATGTGGTAACACACTGAAGCAGTCAATTAAACCTGGTTTCTATCAATATTTTAGAGGATAACACCGGTTAGGACTGGGTTAGGTCCGGGATATGCCCGCATCTGGCTCATGATTTTGCCTTCTTCGCATACTTGTTGGCCAGATCCTGGGTTTTTTTCGTGTTTGAATCACGTAGTAATGTGGTAACACACTGAAGCTGTCAATTAAACCTGGTTTCGATCAATATTTTAGAGGATAACACCGGCTAGGTCTGGGTTAGGTCTGGGTTATGCCCGCATCTAGCTCATGATTTTGCCTTCTTCGCATACTTGTTGGCCAGATCCTGGGTATTTTCCGTGTTTGAATCACGTAGTAATGTGGTAACACACTGAAGCAGTCAGTTAAACCTGGTTTCTATCAATATTTTAGAGGATAACACCGGTTAGGTCTGGGTTAGGTCTGGGATATGCGCGCATCTGGCTTATACTTTCACATTTTTCGCAAACTTGTTGGCCAGATCCTGGGTTTTTTCCGTGTTTGATCACGTAGTAATGTGGTAACACACTGAAGCAGTCAATAAAACCTGGTTTCGATCAATATTTTAGAGGATGACACCGGTTAGGTCTGGGTTAGGTCTGGGATTTGCGCGCATCTGGCTTATACTTTCGCCTTTTTCGCAAACTTGTTGGCCAGATCCTGGGTATTTTCCGTGTTTGAATCACGTAGTAATGTGGTAACACACTGAAGCAGTCAATTAAACCTGGTTTCTATCAATATTTTAGAGGATAACACCGGTTAGGTCTGGGTTAGGTCCGGGATATGCCCGCATCTGGCTCATGATTTTGCTTTCTTCGCATACTTGTTGTCCAGATCTTGGGTTTTTTTCGTGTTTGAATCACGTAGTAATGTGGTAACACACTGAAGCAGTCAATTAAACCTGGTTTCTATCAATATTTTAGAGGATAACACCGGTTAGGTCTGGGTTAGGTCCGGGATATGCCCGCATCTGGCTCATGATTTTGCCTTCTTCGCATACTTGCTGGCCAGATCCTGGGTTTTTTTCGTGATTGAATCACGTAGTAATGTGGTAACACACTGAAGCTGTCAATTAAACCTGGTTTCGATCAATATTTTAGAGGATAACACCGGTTAGGTCTGGGTTAGGTCTGGGAAATGCGCGCATCTGGCTTATTCTTTCGCCTTCTTCGCATACTTCTTGGCCAGATCCTGGGTTTTTTTCGTGTTTGAATCACGTAGTAATGTGGTACCACACTAAGGCAGTCAATTAAACCTGGTTTCGATCAATATTTTAGAGGATAACACCGGTTAGGTCTGGGATTTGCGCGCATCTGGCTTATACTTTCGCCTTTTTCGCAAACTTGTTGGCCAGATCCTGGGTATTTTCCGTGTTTGAATCACGCAGTAATGTGGTAACACACTGAAGCAGTCAATTAAACCTGGTTTCTATCAATATTTTAGAGGATAACACCAGTTAGGTCTGGGTTAGGTCTGGGTTATGCTCGCATCTGGCTCATGATTTTGCCTTCTTCGCATACTTGTTGGCCAGATCCTGGGTTTTTTTCGCGTTTGAATCACGTAGTAATGTGGTAACACACTGAAGCTGTCAATTAAACCTGGTTTCGAGCAATATTTTAGAGGATAACACCGGTTAGGTCTGGGTTAGGTCTGGGATATGCGCGCATCTGGCTTAAACTTTCACCTTTTTCGCAAACTTGTTGGCCAGATCCTGGGTTTTTTTCGTGTTTGAATCACGTAGGAATGTGGTAACACACTGAAGCAGTCAATTAAACCTGGTTTCTATCAATATTTTAGAGGATAACACCGGTTAGGACTGGGTTAGGTCCGGGATATGCCCGCATCTGGCTCATGATTTTGCCTTCTTCGCATACTTGTTGGCCAGATCCTGGGTTTTTTTCGTGTTTGAATCACGTAGTAATGTGGTAACACACTGAAGCTGTCAATTAAACCTGGTTTCGATCAATATTTTAGAGGATAACACCGGCTAGGTCTGGGTTAGGTCTGGGTTATGCCCGCATCTAGCTCATGATTTTGCCTTCTTCGCATACTTGTTGGCCAGATCCTGGGTATTTTCCGTGTTTGAATCACGTAGTAATGTGGTAACACACTGAAGCAGTCAGTTAAACCTGGTTTCTATCAATATTTTAGAGGATAACACCGGTTAGGTCTGGGTTAGGTCTGGGATATGCGCGCATCTGGCTTATACTTTCACATTTTTCGCAAACTTGTTGGCCAGATCCTGGGTTTTTTCCGTGTTTGATCACGTAGTAATGTGGTAACACACTGAAGCAGTCAATAAAACCTGGTTTCGATCAATATTTTAGAGGATGACACCGGTTAGGTCTGGGTTAGGTCTGGGATTTGCGCGCATCTGGCTTATACTTTCGCCTTTTTCGCAAACTTGTTGGCCAGATCCTGGGTATTTTCCGTGTTTGAATCACGTAGTAATGTGGTAACACACTGAAGCAGTCAATTAAACCTGGTTTCTATCAATATTTTAGAGGATAACACCGGTTAGGTCTGGGTTAGGTCCGGGATATGCCCGCATCTGGCTCATGATTTTGCCTTCTTCGCATACTTGTTGTCCAGATCTTGGGTTTTTTTCGTGTTTGAATCACGTAGTAATGTGGTAACACACTGAAGCAGTCAATTAAACCTGGTTTCTATCAATATTTTAGAGGATAACACCGGTTAGGTCTGGGTTAGGTCCGGGATATGCCCGCATCTGGCTCATGATTTTGCCTTCTTCGCATACTTGCTGGCCAGATCCTGGGTTTTTTTCGTGATTGAATCACGTAGTAATGTGGTAACACACTGAAGCTGTCAATTAAACCTGGTTTCGATCAATATTTTAGAGGATAACACCGGTTAGGTCTGGGTTAGGTCCGGGATATGCCCGCATCTGGCTCATGATTTTGCCTTCTTCGCATACTTGTTGGCCAGATCCTGGGTTTTTTTCGTGTTTGAATCACGTAGTAATGTGGTAACACACTGAAGCTGTCAATTAAACCTGGTTTCGATCAATATTTTAGAGGATAACACCGGTTAGGTCTGGGTTAGGTCTGGGTTATGCCCGCATCTGGCTCATGATTTTGCCTTCATCGCATACTTGTTGGCCAGATCCTGGGTTTTTTCCGTGTTTGAATCACGTAGTAATGTGGTAACACACTGAAGCAGTCAATTAAACCTGGTTTCGATCAATATTTCAGAGGATAACACCGGTTAGGTCTGGGTTAGGTCTGGAAATGCGCGCATCTGGCTTATTCTTTCGCCTTCTTCGCATACTTCTTGGCCAGATCCTGGGTTTTTTTCGTGTTTGAATCACGTAGGAATGTGGTAACACACTGAAGCAGTCAATTAAACCTGGTTTCGATCAATATTTTAGAGGATAACACCGGTTAGGTCTGGGTTAGGTCCGGGATATGCCCGCATCTGGCTCATGATTTAGCCTTCTTCGCATACTTGCTGGCCAGATCCTGGGTTTTTTTCGTGTTTGAATCACGTAGTAATGTGGTAACACACTGAAGCTGTCAATTAAACCTGGTTTCGATCAATATTTTAGAGGATAACACCGGCTAGGTCTGGGTTAGGTCTGGGTTATGCCCGCATCTGGCTCATGATTTTGCCTTCTTCGCATACTTGTTGGCCAGATCCTGGGTTTTTTTTCGTGTTTGAATCACGTAGTAATGTGGTAACACACTGAAGCTGTCAATTAAACCTGGTTTCGATCAATATTTTAGAGGATAACACCGGTTAGGTCTGGGTTAGGTCTGGGATATGCGCGCATCTGGCTTATACTTTCACATTTTTCGCAAACTTGTTGGCCAGATCCTGGGTTTTTTCCGTGTTTGATCACGTAGTAATGTGGTAACACACTGAAGCAGTCAATAAAACCTGGTATCGATCAATATTTTAGAGGATGACACCGGTTAGGTCTGGGTTAGGTCTTGGATTTGCGCGCATCTGGCTTATACTTTCGCCTTTTTCGCAAACTTGTTGGCCAGATCCTGGGTATTTTCCGTGTTTGAATCACGTAGTAATGTGGTAATCCCCGACGGCGTCAGCACGGTGTGTTATGCGGATGACACACTGGTGCTGGCCGTCGGGGCGCACTGGGGGAGGGCCATGCGTCGCGCGGAGGAGGGGTCGCAACGCGTCGTCGACCGGATCAGGGGGATGGGGATGACGGTGGCGGTCCATAAGACCGAGGTGATTGCGTTTCATTCACCTCGGCAGGATCCGCCACCCCCTCTGATTCGGGTGGGTGGGGCTGACATCGAGGTGAAGCCCCAGATCAGGTATCTGGGGCTGATCCTCGATAGCCACTGGCGTTTCGAGAAGCATTTCCGCTGCCTGGTCCCCCGGTTGGAAAGGATGGTTGCGGCTCTGGGCCGGATCCTGCCCAACCTGGGGGGCCCGGCGGGCAGAGTTCGTCGCCTCTATGTGGCAATGGTCCAGTCGGTGGCCCTATACGGGGCCCCGGTCTGGGCGGACGACCTGGCTGCCTCCCGGCGCAGCATGACTGTGCTGCGGCGGGTGCAGAGGCGCATGGCGCTCAGGGTCGTCCGCGGGTATCGGACCATGTCACATGAGGCGGCGACGGTTCTAGCGGGGATGCCGCCCATGGACCTGCTCGCGCGGTCGCACGCGGTGATGTACCGGCACCGCGTCGACCGTCGCGCGTGGGTGGGGGCGGTCCCGGGCGGGCAGGAACCTGCTTGGGGCGATTTGAAGCGCCAGGCCCGGCAGTCCGTGTTGCTCGCGTGGCAGGAGCGGCTGGCTCTGCCAACCGCGGGGCACCGGACTGTCGGGGCTGTTCGGCCACTCCTGAAGGAGTGGCTGGACAGAGGCCATGGCAGCCTCACCTACCGGCTGGCACAGGTATTTTCCGGGCATGGCAGCTTCGGAAGATACCTGTGCCGGATAGGGAAGGAGCCGACGGCGCGTTGCTGCCACTGCGACGCTGAGCAGGACACGGCGGATCATACCCTGGAGGTATGCCCCGCGTGGGAGGGGGAGCGCCGTGTCCTGGTCGGCGTCGTCGGGCGGGATGTCTCGCTGTCGGGCGTGGTGCGCGCCATGCTCGGCAGCGAGGAGAAGTGGAGGGCCGTGGCCTCCTTCTGCGAGAACGTAATGTTGCAGAAGGAGGCCGCGGGGAGGGAGCGCGAGCTTCAGCGGCGTGCTGAAGCGCGCGCTCGTGCGGTGGCCCGAGGTCGTCGCCCGGTCGCGAGGCGTCGCGGGCGGCCGCCTCGGCGTGGCGGATGACCTAGGCTGGGAGGGGGGTCCTGAGGGGACCCTCCTCCCGCCAGGCGGCGCCGGGTCGGACCGGTTGGGGGTAGGAGTGCCTCCCCCTACCGGTCCGACGCAAGGGGAGGCACCCTCGGCGGTCTGGTGCGGCCATGAACGCCCGGCCGCCGAGGGGTGGAAACGGGGTCGCGGGCGGTTGCGAGTTGGGGCTCGCAGCCGCCACTAAACGCGGCCCCGGGACGGATAGCGGCGGGATGGAGTGGCCCCGTCCCGCCGCTATGAGGCAGTGTGTCTACTGGGGGGACCGATTGTCCCCCCGGGGGATGGGCGCGAAAGCGCGGGCACGGGGAGGATACCGGAAGAATGCTTCGAGCGATTCCCGGTATCCTCCCAAAGCGTGCCGAAGGGTCACCGTGGGGTTTTTAGTGGGTAGGTCCCGCGCCTGTCGTTGTACGGGCGCGGGGAATCCCACACACCCCCCCCACCTCTCCCCAAGGAGGTGGGAGGGAGTCTTTCGAAGATTTTCCCCACGACAAAAAAAAAAAAAAAAAAAAAAAAAAAAAAAAAAAGTAATGTGGTAACACACTGAAGCAGTCAATTAAACCTGGTTTCTATCAATATTTTAGAGGATAACACCGGTTAGGTCTGGGTTAGGTCCGGGATATGCCCGCATCTGGCTCATGATTTTGCCTTCTTCGCATACTTGTTGTCCAGATCTTGGGTTTTTTTCGTGTTTGAATCACGTAGTAATGTGGTAACACACTGAAGCAGTCAATTAAACCTGGTTTCTATCAATATTTTAGAGGATAACACCGGTTAGGTCTGGGTTAGGTCCGGGATATGCCCGCATCTGGCTCATGATTTTGCCTTCTTCGCATACTTGCTGGCCAGATCCTGGGTTTTTTTCGTGATTGAATCACGTAGTAATGTGGTAACACACTGAAGCTGTCAATTAAACCTGGTTTCGATCAATATTTTAGGGGATAACACCGGTTAGGTCTGGGTTAGGTCTGGGAAATGCGCGCATCTGGCTTATTCTTTCGCCTTCTCCGCATACTTCTTGGCCAGATCCTGGGTTTTTTTCGTGATTGAATCACGTAGTAATGTGGTAACACACTGAGGCAGTCAATTAAACCTGGTTTCGATCAATATTTCAGAGGATAACACCGGTTAGGTTTGGGTTAGGTCTGGGAAATGCGCGCATCAGGCTTATTCTTTCGCCTTCTTCGCATACTTCTTGGCCAGATCCTGGGTTTTTTTCGTGCTTGAATCACGTAGGAATGTGGTAACACACTGAAGCAGTCAATTAAACCTGGTTTCTATCAATATTTTAGAGGATAACACCGGTTAGGTCTGGGTTAGGTCCGGGATATGCCCGCATCTGGCTCATGATTTTGCCTTCTTCGAATGCTTGCTGGCCAGATCCTGGGTTTCTTCGTGTTTGAATCACGTAGTAATGTGGTAACACACTGAAGCTGTCAATTAAACCTGGTTTCGATCAATATTTTAGAGGATAACACTGGTTAGGTTTGGGTTAGGTCTGGGATATGCGCGCATCTGGCTTATACTTTCACCTTTTTCGCAAACTTGTTGGCCAGATCCTTGGTTTTTTCCGTGTTTGATCACGTAGTAATGTGGTAACACACTGAAGCAGTCAATAAAACCTGGTTTCGATCAATATTTTAGAGGATGACACCGGTTAGGTCTGGGTTAGGTCTGGGATTTGCGCGCATCTGGCTTATACTTTCGCCTTTTTCGCAAACTTGTTGGCCAGATCCTGGGTATTTTCCGTGTTTGAATCACGTAGTAATGTGGTAACACACTGAAGCAGTCAATTAAACCTGGTTTCTATCAATATTTTAGAGGATAACACCGGTTAGGTCTGGGTTAGGTCCGGGATATGCCCGCATCTGGCTCATGATTTTGCCTTCTTCGCATACTTGTTGTACAGATCTTGGGTTTTTTTCGTGTTTGAATCACGTAGTAATGTGGTAACACACTGAAGCAGTCAATTAAACCTGGTTTCTATCAATATTTTAGAGGATAACACCGGTTAGGTCTGGGTTAGGTCCGGGATATGCCCGCATCTGGCTCATGATTTTGCCTTCTTCGCATACTTGCTGGCCAGATCCTGGGTTTTTTTCGTGATTGAATCACGTAGTAATGTGGTAACACACTGAAGCTGTCAATTAAACCTGGTTTCGATCAATATTTTAGAGGATAACACCGGTTAGGTCTGGGTTAGGTCTGGGAAATGCGCGCATCTGGCTTATTCTTTCGCCTTCTTCGCATACTTCTTGGCCAGATCCTGGGTTTTTTTCGTGTTTGAATCACGTAGTAATGTGGTACCACACTAAGGCAGTCAATTAAACCTGGTTTCGATCAATATTTTAGAGGATAACACCGGTTAGGTCTGGGATTTGCGCGCATCTGGCTTATACTTTCGCCTTTTTCGCAAACTTGTTGGCCAGATCCTGGGTATTTTCCGTGTTTGAATCACGTAGTAATGTGGTAACACACTGAAGCAGTCAATTAAACCTGGTTTCTATCAATATTTTAGAGGATAACACCAGTTAGGTCTGGGTTAGGTCTGGGTTATGCTCGCATCTGGCTCATGATTTTGCCTTCTTCGCATACTTGTTGGCCAGATCCTGGGTTTTTTTCGCGTTTGAATCACGTAGTAATGTGGTAACACACTGAAGCTGTCAATTAAACCTGGTTTCGAGCAATATTTTAGAGGATAACACCGGTTAGGTCTGGGTTAGGTCTGGGATATGCGCGCATCTGGCTTAAACTTTCACCTTTTTCGCAAACTTGTTGGCCAGATCCTGGGTTTTTTTCGTGTTTGAATCACGTAGGAATGTGGTAACACACTGAAGCAGTCAATTAAACCTGGTTTCTATCAATATTTTAGAGGATAACACCGGTTAGGACTGGGTTAGGTCCGGGATATGCCCGCATCTGGCTCATGATTTTGCCTTCTTCGCATACTTGTTGGCCAGATCCTGGGTTTTTTTCGTGTTTGAATCACGTAGTAATGTGGTAACACACTGAAGCTGTCAATTAAACCTGGTTTCGATCAATATTTTAGAGGATAACACCGGTTAGGTCTGGGTTAGGTCTGGGATTTGCGCGCATCTGGCTCATGATTTTGCCTTCTTCGCATACTTGTTGGCCAGATCCTGGGTTTCTTCCGTGTTTGAATCAGGTAGTAATGTGGTAACGCACTGAAGCAGTCAATTAAACCTGGTTTCGATCAATATTTTAGAGGATAACACCGGTTAGGTCTGGGTTATGCCCGCATCTGGCTCATGATTTTGCCTTCTTCGCATACTTGTTGGCCAGATCCTGGGTTTTTTTCGTGTGTGAATCACGTAGTAATGTGGTAATACACTGAAGCAGTCTGTAAAACCTGGTTTCGATCAATATTTTAGAGGATAACACCGGTTAGGTCTGGGTTAGGTCCGGGATATGCCCGAATCTGGCTCATGATTTTGCCTTCTTCGCATACTTGTTGGCCAGATCCTGGGTTTTCTTCGTGTTTGAATCACGTAGTAATGTGGTAACACACTGAACCTGTCAATTAAACCTGGTTTCGATCAATATTTTAGAGGATAACACCGGTTAGGTCTGGGTTATGCCCTCATCTGGCTCATGATATTGCCTTCTTCGCATACTTGTTGGCCAGACCCTGGGTTTTTTTCGTGTTTGAATCACGTAGTAATGTGGTAACACACTGAAGCTGTCAATTAAACCTGGTTTCGATCAATATTTTAGAGGATAACACCGGTTAGGTCTGGGTTAGGTCTGGGATATGCGGGCATCTGGCTCATACTTTCACATTTTTCGCAAACTTGTTGGCCAGATCCTGGGTTTTTTCCGTGTTTGATCACGTAGTAATGTGGTAACACACTGAAGCAGTCAATTAAACCTGGTTTCTATCAATATTTTAGAGGATAACACCGGTTAGGTCTGGGTTAGGTCCGGGATATGCCCGCATCTGGCTCATGATTTTGCCTTCTTCGCATACTTGCTGGCCAGATCCTGGGTTTTTTTCGTGTTTGAATCACGTAGTAATGTGGTAACACACTGAAGCTGTCAATTAAACCTGGTTTCGATCAATATTTTAGAGGATAACACCGGTTAGGTCTGGGTTAGGTCTGGGATTTGCGCGCATCTGGCTCATGATTTTGCCTTCTTCGCATACTTGTTGGCCAGATCCTGGGTTTCTTCCGTGTTTGAAACAGGTAGTAATGTGGTAACGCACTGAAGCAGTCAATTAAACCTGGTTTCGATCAATATTTTAGAGGATAACACCGGTTAGGTCTGGGTTATGCCCTCATCTGGCTCATGATATTGCCTTCTTCGCATACTTGTTGGCCAGATCCTGGGTTTTTTTCGTGTTTGAATCACGTAGTAATGTGGTAACACACTGAAGCTGTCAATTAAACCTGGTTTCGATCAATATTTTAGAGGATAACACCGGTTAGGTCTGGGTTAGGTCTGGGATTTGCGCGCATCTGGCTTATACTTTCGCCTTTTTCGCAAACTTGTTGGCCAGATCCTGGGTATTTTCCGTGTTTGAATCACGTAGTAATGTGGTAACACACTGAAGCAGTCAATTAAACCTGGTTTCTATCAATATTTTAGAGGATAACACCGGTTAGGTCTGGGTTAGGTCCGGGATATGCCCGCATCTGGCTCATGATTTTGCCTTCTTCGCATACTTGTTGTCCAGATCTTGGGTTTTTTTCGTGTTTGAATCACGTAGTAATGTGGTAACACACTGAAGCAGTCAATTAAACCTGGTTTCTATCAATATTTTAGAGGATAACACCGGTTAGGTCTGGGTTTGGTCCGGGATATGCCCGCATCTGGCTCATGATTTTGCCTTCTTCGCATACTTGCTGGAAGGATCCTGGGTTTTTTTCGTGATTGAATCACGTAGTAATGTGGTAACACACTGAAGCTGTCAATTAAACCTGGTTTCGATCAATATTTTAGAGGATAACACCGGTTAGGTCTGGGTTAGGTCTGGGAAATGCGCGCATCTGGCTTATTCTTTCGCCTTCTTCGCATACTTCTTGGCCAGATCCTGGGTATTTTTCGTGATTGAATCACGTAGTAATGTGGTAACACACTGAAGCAGTCAATTAAACCTGGTTTCGATCAATATTTCAGAGGATAACACCGGTTAGGTTTGGGTTAGGTCTGGGAAATGCGCGCATCTGGCTCATGATTTTGCCTTCTTCGCATACTTGCTGGCCAGATCCTGGGTTTTTTTCGTGTTTGAATCACGTAGTAATGTGGTAACACACTGAAGCTGTCAATTAAACCTGGTTTCGATCAATATTTTAGAGGATAACACTGGTTAGGTTTGGGTTAGGTCTGGGATATGCACGCATCTGGCTTATACTTTCACCTTTTTCGCAAACTTGTTGGCCAGATCCTTGGTTTTTTCCGTGTTTGATCACGTAGTAATGTGGTAACACACTGAAGCAGTCAATAAAACCTGGTTTCGATCAATATTTTAGAGGATGACACCGGTTAGGTCTGGGTTAGGTCTGGGATTTGCGCGCATCTGGCTTATACTTTCGCCTTTTTCGCAAACTTGTTGGCCAGATCCTGGGTATTTTCCGTGTTTGAATCACGTAGTAATGTGGTAACACACTGAAGCAGTCAATTAAACCTGGTTTCTATCAATATTTTAGAGGATAACACCGGTTAGGTCTTGGTTAGGTCCGGGATATGCCCGCATCTGGCTCATGATTTTGCCTTCTTCGCATACTTGTTGTCCAGATCATGGGTTTTTTTCGTGTTTGAATCACGTAGTAATGTGGTAACACACTGAAGCAGTCAATTAAACCTGGTTTCTATCAATATTTTAGAGGATAACACCGGTTAGGTCTGGGTTAGGTCCGGGATATGCCCGCATCTGGCTCATGATTTTGCCTTCTTCGCATACTTGCTGGCCAGATCCTGGGTTTTTTTCGTGATTGAATCAGGTAGTAATGTGGTAACACAATGAAGCTGTCAATTAAACCTGGTTTCGATCAATATTTTAGAGGATAACACCGGTTAGGTCTGGGTTAGGTCTGGGAAATGCGCGCATCTGGCTTATTCTTTCGCCTTCTTCGCATACTTCTTGGCCAGATCCTGGGTTTTTTTCGTGATTGAATCACGTAGTAATGTGGTAACACACTGAAGCAGTCAATTAAACCTGGTTTCGATCAATATTTCAGAGGATAACACCGGTTAGGTTTGGGTTAGGTCTGGGAAATGCGCGCATCTGGCTTATTCTTTCGCCTTCTTCGCATACTTCTTGGCCAGATCCTGGGTTTTTTTCGTGCTTGAATCACGTAGGAATGTGGTAACACACTGAAGCAGTCAATTAAACCTGGTTTCGATCAATATTTTAGAGGATAACACCGGTTAGGTCTGGGTTAGGTCCGGGATATGCCCGCATCTGGCTCATGATTTTGCCTTCTTCGCATACTTGCTGGCCAGATCCTGGGTTTTTTTCGTGTTTGAATCACGTAGTAATGTGGTAACACACTGAAGCTGTCAATTAAACCTGGTTTCGATCAATATTTTAGAGGATAACACTGGTTAGGTTTGGGTTAGGTCTGGGATATGCGCGCATCTGGCTTATACTTTCACCTTTTTCGCAAACTTGTTGGCCAGATCCTTGGTTTTTTCCGTGTTTGAATCACGTAGTAATGTGGTACCACACTGAGGCAGTCAATTAAACCTGGTTTCGATCAATATTTTAGAGGATAACACCGGTAAGGTCTGGGATTTGCGCGCATCTGGCTTATACTTTCGCCTTTTTCGCAAACTTGTTGGCCAGATCCTGGGTATTTTCCGTGTTTGAATCACGTAGTAATGTGGTAACACACTGAAGCAGTCAATTAAACCTGGTTTCTATCAATATTTTAGAGGATAACACCAGTTAGGTCTGGGTTAGGTCCGGGATATGCCCGCATCTGGCTCATGATTTTGCCTTCTTCGCATACTTGTTGGCCAGATCCTGGGTTTTTTTCGTGTTTGAATCACGTAGTAATGTGGTAACACACTGAAGCTGTCTATTAAACCTGGTTTCGATCAATATTTCAGAGGATAACACCGGTTAGGTCTGGGTTAGGTCTGGGATTTGCGCGCGTCTGGCTAATGATTTTGCCTTCTTCGCATACTTGTTGGCCAGATCCTGGGTTTTTTTCGTGTGTGAATCACGTAGTAATGTGGTAATACACTGAAGCAGTCTATAAAACCTGGTTTCGATCAATATTTTAGAGGATAACACCGGTTAGGTCTGTGTTAGGTCCGGGATATGCCCGCATCTGGCTCATGATTTTGCCTTCTTCGCATACTTGTTGGCCAGATCCTGGGTTTTCTTCGTGTTTGAATCACGTAGTAATGTGGTAACACACTGAAGCTGTCAATTAAACCTGGTTTCGATCAATATTTTAGAGGATAACACCGGTTAGGTCTGGGTTAGGTCTGGGAAATGCGCGCATCTGGCTTATTCTTTCGCCTTCTTCGCATACTTGTTGGCCAGATCCTGGGTTTTTTTCGTGTTTGAATCACGTAGTAATGTGGTAACACACTGAAGCTGTCAATTAAACCTGGTTTCGATCAATATTTCAGAGGATAACACCGGTTAGGTTTGGGTTAGGTCTGGGAAATGCGCGCATCTGGCTTATTCTTTCGCCTTCTTCGCATACTTCTTGGCCAGATCCTGGGTTTTTTTCGTGCTTGAATCACGTAGGAATGTGGTAACACACTGAAGCAGTCAATTAAACCTGGTTTCGATCAATATTTTAGAGGATAACACCGGTTAGGTCTGGGTTAGGTCCGGGATATGCCCGCATCTGGCTCATGATTTTGCCTTCTTCGCATACTTGCTGGCCAGATCCTGGGTTTTTTTCGTGTTTGAATCACGTAGTAATGTGGTAACACACTGAAGCTGTCAATTAAACCTGGTTTCGATCAATATTTTAGAGGATAACACTGGTTAGGTTTGGGTTAGGTCTGGGATATGCGCGCATCTGGCTTATACTTTCACCTTTTTCGCAAACTTGTTGGCCAGATCCTTGGTTTTTTCCGTGTTTGATCACGTAGTAATGTGGTAACACACTGAAGCAGTCAATAAAACCTGGTTTCGATCAATATTTTAGAGGATGACACCGGTTAGGTCTGGGTTAGGTCTGGGATTTGCGCGCATCTGGCTTATACTTTCGCCTTCTTCGCAAACTTGTTGGCCAGATCCTGGGTATTTTCCGTGTTTGAATCACGTAGTAATGTGGTAACACACTGAAGCAGTCAATTAAACCTGGTTTCTATCAATATTTTAGAGGATAACACCGGTTAGGTCTGGGTTAGGTCCGGGATATGCCCGCATCTGGCTCATGATTTTGCCTTCTTCGCATACTTGTTGTCCAGATCTTGGGTTTTTTTCGTGTTTGAATCACGTAGTAATGTGGTAACACACTGAAGCAGTCAATTAAACCTGGTTTCTATCAATATTTTAGAGGATAACACCGGTTAGGTCTGGGTTAGGTCCGGGATATGCCCGCATCTGGCTCATGATTTTGCCTTCTTCGCATACTTGCTGGCCAGATCCTGGGTTTTTTTCGTGATTGAATCACGTAGTAATGTGGTAACACACTGAAGCTGTCAATTAAACCTGGTTTCGATCAATATTTTAGAGGATAACACCGGTTAGGTCTGGGTTAGGTCTGGGAAATGCGCGCATCTGGCTTATTCTTTCGCCTTCTTCGCATACTTCTTGGCCAGATCCTGGGTTTTTTTCGTGATTGAATCACGTAGTAATGTGGTAACACACTGAAGCAGTCAATTAAACCTGGTTTCGATCAATATTTCAGAGGATAACACCGGTTAGGTTTGGGTTAGGTCTGGGAAATGCGCGCATCTGGCTTATTCTTTCGCCTTCTTCGCATACTTCTTGGCCAGATCCTGGGTTTTTTTCGTGCTTGAATCACGTAGGAATGTGGTAACACACTGAAGCAGTCAATTAAACCTGGTTTCGATCAATATTTTAGAGGATAACACCGGTTAGGTCTGGGTTAGGTCCGGGATATGCCCGCATCTGGCTCATGATTTTGCCTTCTTCGCATACTTGCTGGCCAGATCCTGGGTTTTTTTCGTGTTTGAATCACGTAGTAATGTGGTAACACACTGAAGCTGTCAATTAAACCTGGATTCGATCAATATTTTAGAGGATAACACTGGTTAGGTTTGGGTTAGGTCTGGGATATGCGCGCATCTGGCTTATACTTTCACCTTTTTCGCAAACTTGTTGGCCAGATCCTTGGTTTTTTCCGTGTTTGAATCACGTAGTAATGTGGTACCACACTGAGGCAGTCAATTAAACCTGGTTTCGATCAATATTTTAGAGGATAACACCGGTTAGGTCTGGGATTTGCGCGCATCTGGCTTATACTTTCGCCTTTTTCGCAAACTTGTTGGCCAGATCCTGGGTATTTTCCGTGTTTGAATCACGTAGTAATGTGGTAACACACTGAAGCAGTCAATTAAACCTGGTTTCTATCAATATTTTAGAGGATAACACCAGTTAGGTCTGGGTTAGGTCCGGGATATGCCCGCATCTGGCTCATGATTTTGCCTTCTTCGCATACTTGTTGGCCAGATCCTGGGTTTTTTTCGTGATTGAATCACGTAGTAATGTGGTAACACACTGAAGCTGTCAATTAAACCTGGTTTCGATCAATATTTTAGAGGATAACACCGGTTAGGTCTGGGTTAGGTCTGGGTTATGCCCGCATCTGGCTCATGATTTTGCCTTCTTCGCATACTTGTTGGCCAGATCCTGGGTTTTTTTCGTGTTTGAATCACGTAGTAATGTGGTAACACACTGAAGCTGTCAATTAAACCTGGTTTCGAGCAATATTTTAGAGGATAACACCGGTTAGGTCTGGGTTAGGTCTAGGATATGCGCGCATCAGGCTTAAACTTTCACCTTTTTCGCAAACTTGTTGGCCAGATCCTGGGTTTTTTTCGTGTTTGAATCACGTAGGAATGTGGTAACACACTGAAGCAGTCAACTAAACCTGGTTTCTATCAATATTTTAGAGGATAACACCGGTTAGGACTGGGTTAGGTCCGGGATATGCCCGCATCTGGCTCATGATTTTGCCTTCTTCGCATACTTGTTGGCCAGATCCTGGGTTTTTTTCGTGTTTGAATCACGTAGTAATGTGGTAACACACTGAAGCTGTCAATTAAACCTGGTTTCGATCAATATTTTAGAGGATAACACCGGTTAGGTCTGGGTTAGGTCTGGGATATGCGCGCATCTGGCTTATACTTTCACTTTTTTCGCAAACTTGTTGGCCAGATCCTGGGTTTTTTCCGTGATTGAATCACGTAGTAATGTGGTAACGCACTGAAGCAGTCAATTAAACCTGGTTTCGATCAATATTTTAGAGGATAACACCGGTTAGGTCTGGGTTATGCCCGCATCTGGCTCATGATTTTGCCTTCTTCGCATACTTGTTGGCCAGATCCTGGGTTTTTTTCGTGTTTGAATCACGTAGTAATGTGGTAACACACTGAAGCTGTCAATAAAACCTGTTTTCGATCAATATTTTAGAGGATGACACCGGTTAGGTCTGGGTTAGGTCTGGGATTTGCGCGCATCTGGCTTATACTTTCGCCTTTTTCGCAAACTTGTTGGCCAGATCCTGGGTATTTTCCGTGTTTGAATCACGTAGTAATGTGGTAACACACTGAAGCAGTCAATTAAACCTGGTTTCTATCAATATTTTAGAGGATAACACCGGTTAGGTCTGGGTTAGGTCCGGGATATGCCCGCATCTGGCTCATGATTTTGCCTTCTTCGCATACTTGTTGTCCAGATCTTGGGTTTTTTTCGTGTTTGAATCACGTAGTAATGTGGTAACACACTGAAGCAGTCAATTAAACCTGGTTTCTATCAATATTTTAGAGGATAACACCGGTTAGGTCTGGGTTAGGTCCGGGATATGCCCGCATCTGGCTCATGATTTTGCCTTCTTCGCATACTTGCTGGCCAGATCCTGGGTTTTTTTCGTGATTGAATCACGTAGTAATGTGGTAACACACTGAAGCTGTCAATTAAACCTGGTTTCGATCAATATTTTAGAGGATAACACCGGTTAGGTCTGGGTTAGGTCTGGGAAATGCGCGCATCTGGCTTATTCTTTCGCCTTCTTCGCATACTTCTTGGCCAGATCCTGGGTTTTTTTCGTGATTGAATCACGTAGTAATGTGGTAACACACTGAAGCAGTCAATTAAACCTGGTTTCGATCAATATTTCAGAGGATAACACCGGTTAGGTTTGGGTTAGGTCTGGGAAATGCGCGCATCTGGCTTATTCTTTCGCCTTCTTCGCATACTTCTTGGCCAGATCCTGGGTTTTTTTCGTGCTTGAATCACGTAGGAATGTGGTAACACACTGAAGCAGTCAATTAAACCTGGTTTCGATCAATATTTTAGAGGATAACACCGGTTAGGTCTGGGTTAGGTCCGGGATATGCCCGCATCTGGCTCATGATTTTGCCTTCTTCGCATACTTGCTGGCCAGATCCTGGGTTTTTTTCGTGTTTGAATCACGTAGTAATGTGGTAACACACTGAAGCTGTCAATTAAACCTGGTTTCGATCAATATTTTAGAGGATAACACTGGTTAGGTTTGGGTTAGGTCTGGGATATGCGCGCATCTGGCTTATACTTTCACCTTTTTCGCAAACTTGTTGGCCAGATCCTTGGTTTTTTCCGTGTTTGAATCACGTAGTAATGTGGTACCACACTGAGGCAGTCAATTAAACCTGGTTTCGATCAATATTTTAGAGGATAACACCGGTTAGGTCTGGGATTTGCGCGCATCTGGCTTATACTTTCGCCTTTTTCGCAAACTTGTTGGCCAGATCCTGGGTATTTTCCGTGTTTGAATCACGTAGTAATGTGGTAACACACTGAAGCAGTCAATTAAACCTGGTTTCTATCAATATTTTAGAGGATAACACCAGTTAGGTCTGGGTTAGGTCCGGGATATGCCCGCATCTGGCTCATGATTTTGCCTTCTTCGCATACTTGTTGGCCAGATCCTGGGTTTTTTTCGTGATTGAATCACGTAGTAATGTGGTAACACACTGAAGCTGTCAATTAAACCTGGTTTCGATCAATATTTTAGAGGATAACACCGGTTAGGTCTGGGTTAGGTCTGGGTTATGCCCGCATCTGGCTCATGATTTTGCCTTCTTCGCATACTTGTTGGCCAGATCCTGGGTTTTTTTCGTGTTTGAATCACATAGTAATGTGGTAACACACTGAAGCTGTCAATTAAACCTGGTTTCGAGCAATATTTTAGAGGATAACACCGGTTAGGTCTGGGTTAGGTCTGGGATATGCGCGCATCAGGCTTAAACTTTCACCTTTTTCGCAAACTTGTTGGCCAGATCCTGGGTTTTTTTCGTGTTTGAATCACGTAGGAATGTGGTAACACACTGAAGCAGTCAACTAAACCTGGTTTCTATCAATATTTTAGAGGATAACACCGGTTAGGACTGGGTTAGGTCCGGGATATGCCCGCATCTGGCTCATGATTTTGCCTTCTTCGCATACTTGTTGGCCAGATCCTGGGTTTTTTTCGTGTTTGAATCACGTAGTAATGTGGTAACACTCTGAAGCTGTCAATTAAACCTGGTTTCGATCAATATTTTAGAGGATAACACCGGTTAGGTCTGGGTTAGGTCTGGGATATGCGCGCATCTGGCTTATACTTTCACTTTTTTCGCAAACTTGTTGGCCAGATCCTGGGTTTTTTCCGTGATTGAATCACGTAGTAATGTGGTAACGCACTGAAGCAGTCAATTAAACCTGGTTTCGATCAATATTTTAGAGGATAACACCGGTTAGGTCTGGGTTATGCCCGCATCTGGCTCATGATTTTGCCTTCTTCGCATACTTGTTGGCCAGATCCTGGGTTTTTTTCGTGTTTGAATCACGTAGTAATGTGGTAACACACTGAAGCTGTCTATTAAACCTGGTTTCGATCAATATTTCAGAGGATAACACCGGTTAGGTCTGGGTTAGGTCTGGGATTTGCGCGCATCTGGCTCATGATTTTGCCTTCTTCGCATACTTTTTGGCCAGATCCTGGGTTTTTTCCGTGTTTGAATCAGGTAGTAATGTGGTAACGCACTGAAGCAGTCAATTAAACCTGGTTTCGATCAATATTTTAGAGGATAACACCGGTTAGGTCTCGGTTATGCCCGCATCTGGCTCATGATTTTGCCTTCTTCGCATACTTGTTGGCCAGATCCTGGGTTTTTTTCGTGTTTGAATCACGTAGTAATGTGGTAACACACTGAAGCAGTCAATTAAACCTGGTTTCGATCAATATTTTAGAGGATAACACCGGTTAGGTCTGGGTTATGCCCGCATCTGGCTCATGATTTTGCCTTCTTCGCATACTTGTTGGCCAGATCCTGGGTTTTTTTCGTGTTTGAATCACGTAGTAATGTGGTAACACACTGAAGCTGTCAATTAAACCTGGCTTCGATCAATATTTTAGAGGATAACACCGGTTAGGTCTGGGTTAGGTCTGGGATATGCGCGCATCTGGCTTATACTTTCACCTTTATCGCAAACTTGTTGGCCAGATCCTGGGTTTTTTCCGTGTTTGATCACGTAGTAATGTGGTAACGCACTGAAGCAGTCAATTAAACCTGGTTTCGATCAATATTTTAGAGGATAACACCGGTTAGGTCTGGGTTAGGTCTGGGATATGCGCGCATCTGGCTTATACTTTCGCCTTCTTCGCATACTTGTTGGCCAGATCCTGGGTTTCTTCCGTGTTTGAATCACGTAGTAATGTGGTAACACACTGAGGCAGTCAATTAAACCTGGATTCGGACAGTATTTTAGAGGATAACACCGGTTAGGTCTGGGTTAGGTCTGGGTTATGCCCGCATCTGGCTCATGATTTTGCCTTCTTCGCATACTTGTTGGCCAGATCCTGGGTTTTTTCCGTGTTTGAATCACGTGGTAATGTTGTACCACACTGAGGCAGTCAATTAAACCTGGATTCGGACAGTATTTTAGAGGATAACACCGGTTAGGTCTGGGTTAGGTCTGGGTAATGCCCGCATCTGGCTCATGATTTTGCCTTCTTCGCATACTTGTTGGCCAGATCCTGGGTTTTTTCCGTGTTTGAATCACGTAGTAATGTGGTAACACACTGAAGCAGTCAATTAAACCTGGTTTCGATCAATATTTCAGAGGATAACACCGGTTAGGTCTGGGTTAGGTCTGGGAAATGCGCGCATCTGGCTTATACTTTCGCCTTCTTCGCATACTTGTTGGCTAGATCCTGGGTTTCTTCCGTGTTTGAATCACGTAGTAATGTGGTAACACACTGAGGCAGTCAATTAAACCTGGATTCGGATAGTATTTTAGAGGATAACACCGGTTAGGTCTGGGTTAGGTCTGGGTTATGCCCGCATCTGGCTCATGATTTTGCCTTCTTCGCATACTTGTTGGCCAGATCCTGGGTTTTTTCCGTGTTTGAATCACGTAGTAATGTTGTACCACACTGAGGCAGTCAATCAAACCTGGATTCGGACAGTATTTTGGAGGATAACACCGGTTAGGTCTGGGTTAGGTCTGGGTTATGCCCGCATCTGGCTCATGATTTTGCCTTCTTCGCATACTTGTTGGCCAGATCCTGGGTTTTTTTAGTGTTTGAATCATGTAGTAATGTGGTAACACACTGAAGCAGTCAATTAAACCTGGTTTCGATCAATATCTTAGAGGATAACAGCGGTTAGGTCTGGGTTAGGTCCGGAATATGCCCGCATCTGGCTCATGATTTCGCCTTCTTCGCATACTTGTTGTCCAGATCCTGGGTTTTTTTCGTGATTGAATCACGTAGTAATGTGGTAACACACTGAAGCAGTCAATTAAACCTGGTTTCTATCAATATTTTACAGGATAACACCGGTTAGGTCTGGGTTAGGTCCGGGATATGCCCGCCTCTGGCTCATGATTTCGCCTTCTTCGCATACTTGTTGGCCAGATCCTGGGTTTTTTTCGTGATTGAATCACGTAGTAATGTGGTAACACACTGAAGCTGTCAATTAAACCTGGATTCGGACAGTATTTTGGAGGATAACACCGGTTAGGTCTGGGTTAGGTCTGGGATTTGCGCGCATCTGGCTTATACTTTCGCCTTTTTCGCAAACTTGTTGGCCAGATCCTGGGTATTTTCCGTGTTTGAATCACGTAGTAACGTTGTACCACACTGAGGCAGTCAATTAAACCTGGATTCGGACAGTATTTTGGAGGATAACACAGGTTAGGTCTGGGTTAGTTCTGGGTTATGCCCGCATCTGGCTCATGATTTTGCCTTCTTCGCATACTTGTTGGCCAGATCCTGGGTTTTTTTAGTGTTTGAATCATGTAGTAATGTGGTAACACACTGAAGCAGTCAATTAAACCTGGTTTCGATCAATATTTTAGAGGATAACACCGGTTAGGTCTGGGTTAGGTCTGGGTTATGCCCGCATATGGTTCATGATTTTGCCTTCTTCGCATACTTGTTGGCCAGATCCTGGGTTTTCTTCGTGTTTGAATCACGTAGTAATGTGTTAACACACTGAAGCAGTCAACTAAACCTGGTTTCGATCAATATTTCAGAGGATAACACCGGTTAGGTCTGGGTTAGGTCTGGGATATGCGCGCATCTGGCTTATACTTTCGCCTTTTTCGCAAACTTGTTGGCCAGATCCTGGGTATTTTCCGTGTTTGAAACACGTAGTAATGTGGTAACACACTGAAGCAGTCAATTGAACCTGGTTTCGATCAATATTTTAGAGGATAACGCCGGTTAGGTTTCGGTTAGGTCTGGGTTATGTCCGCATCTGGCGTATACTTTCGCCTTTTTCGCAAACTTGTTGGCCAGATCCTGGGTATTTTCCGTGTTTGAATCATGTAGTAATGTGGTAACACACTGAAGCAGTCAATTAAACCTGGTTTCGATCAATATTTCAGAGCATAACACCGGTTAGGTCTGGGTTAGGTCTGGGTTATGCCCGCATCTGGCTCATGATTTTGCCTTCTTCGCATACTTGTTGGCCAGATCCTGGGTTTTTTTCGTGTTTGAATCACGTAGTAATGTGGTAACACACTGAAGCAGTCAATTAAACCTGGTTTCGATCAATATTTCAGAGGATAACACCGGTTAGGTCTGGGTTAGGTCCGGGATATGCCCGCATCTGGCTCATGATTTTGCCTTCTTCGCATACTTGTTGTCCAGATCTTGGGTTTTTTTCGTGTTTGAATCACGTAGTAATGTGGTAACACACTGAAGCAGTCAATTAAACCTGGTTTCTATCAATATTTTAGAGGATAACACCGGTTAGGTCTGGGTTAGGTCCGGGATATGCCCGCATCTGGCTCATGATTTTGCCTTCGACGCATACTTGCTGGCCAGATCCTGGCTTTTTTCCGTGTTTGAATCACGTAGTAATGTGGTAACACACTGAAGCAGTCAATTAAACCTTGTTTCGATCAATATTTCAGAGCATAACACCGGTTAGGTCTGGGTTAGGTCTGGGTTATGCCCGCATCTGGCTCATGATTTTGCCTTCTTCGCATACTTGTTGGCCAGATCCTGGGTTTTTTTCGTGTTTGAATCACGTAGTAATGTGGTAACACACTGAAGCTGTCAATTAAACCTGGTTTCGATCAATATTTTAGAGGATAACACCGGTTAGGTCTGGGTTAGGTCTGGGATTTGCGCGCATCTGGCTTATACTTTCGCCTTTTTCGCAAACTTGTTGGCCAGATCCTGGGTATTTTCCGTGTTTGAATCACGTAGTAATGTGGTAACACACTGAAGCAGTCAATTAAACCTGGTTTCGATCAATATTTCAGAGGATAACACCGGTTAGGTCAGGGTTAGGTCTGGGTTATGCCCGCATCTGGCTCATGATATTGCCTTCTTGGCATACTTGTTGGCCAGATCCTGGGTTTTTTTCGTGTTTGAATCACGTAGTAATGTGGTAATACACTGAAGCAGTCAATTAAACCTGGTTTCGATCAATATTTTAGAGGATAACACCGGTTAGGTCTGGGTTAGGTCTGGGTTATGCCCGCATCTGGCTCATGATTTTGCCTTCTTCGCATACTTGTTGGCCAGATCCTGGGTTTTTTTCGTGATTGAATCACGTAGTAATGTGGTAACACACTGAAGCAGTCAATTAAACCTGGTTTCGATCAATATTTCAGAGGATAACACCGGTTAGGTCTGGGTTAGGTCTGGGAAATGCGCGCATCTGGCTTATTCTTTCGCCTTCTTCGCATACTTCTTGGCCAGATCCTGGTTTTTTTTCGTGTTTGAATCACGTAGTAATGTGGTAACACACTGAAGCAGTCAATTAAACCTGGTTTCGATCAATATTTCAGAGGATAACACCGGTTAGGTCTGGATTAGGTCTGGGAAATGCGCGCATCTGGCTTATACTTTCGCCTTTTTCGCAAACTTGTTGGCCAGATCCTGGGTATTTTTCGTGTTTGAATCACGTAGTAATGTGGTAACACACTGAAGCTGTCAATTAAACCTGGTTTCGATCAATATTTTAGAGGATAACACCGGTTAGGTCTGGGTTAGGTCTGGGTTATGCCCGCATCTGGCTCATGATTTTGCCTTCTTCGCATACTTGTTGGCCAGATCTTGGGTTTTTTTCGTGTTTGAATCACGTAGTAATGTGGTAACACACTGAAGCAGTCAATTAAACCCTGTTTCGATCAATATTTTAGAGGATAACACCGGTTAGGTCTGGGTTAGGTCTGGGTTATGCCCGCATCTGGCTCATGATTTTGCCTTCATCGCATACTTGTTGGCCAGATCCTGGGTTTTTTCCGTGTTTGAACCACGTAGTAATGTGGTAACACACTGAAGCAGTCAATTAAACCTGGTTTCGATCAATATTTCAGAGGATAACACCGGTTAGGTCTGGGTTAGGTCTGGGAAATGCGCGCATCTGGCTTATTCTTTCGCCTTCTTCGCATACTTCTTGGCCAGATCCTGGGTTTTTTTCGTGTTTGAATCACGTAGGAATGTGGTAACACACTGAAGCAGTCAATTAAACCTGGTTTCGATCAATATTTTAGAGGATAACACCGGTTAGGTCTGGGTTAGGTCCGGGATATGCCCGCATCTGGCTCATGATTTTGCCTTCTTCGCATACTTGCTGGCCAGATCCTGGGTTTTTTTCGTGTTTGAATCACGTAGTAATGTGGTAACACACTGAAGCTGTCAATTAAACCTGGTTTCGATCAATATTTTAGAGGATAACACCGGCTAGGTCTGGGTTAGGTCTGGGTTATGCCCGCATCTGGCTCATGATTTTGCCTTCTTCGCATACTTGTTGGCCAGATCCTGGGTTTTTTTCGTGTTTGAATCACGTAGTAATGTGGTAACACACTGAAGCTGTCAATTAAACCTGGTTTCGATCAACATTTTAGAGGATAACACCGGTTAGGTCTGGGTTAGGTCTGGGATATGCGCGCATCTGGCTTATACTTTCACATTTTTCGCAAACTTGTTGGCCAGATCCTGGGTTTTTTCCGTGTTTGATCACGTAGTAATGTGGTAACACACTGAAGCAGTCAATAAAACCTGGTTTCGATCAATATTTTAGAGGATAACACCGGTTAGGTCTGGGTTAGGTCTGGGATTCGCGCGCATCTGGCTTATACTTTCACCTTTTTCGCAAACTTGTTGGCCAGATCCTGGGTATTTTCCGTGTTTGAATCACGTAGTAATGTGGTAACACACTGAAGCAGTCAACTAAACCTGGTTTCTATCAATATTTTAGAGGATAACACCGGTTAGGTCTGGGTTAGGTCCGGGATATGCCCGCATCTGGCTCATGATTTTGCCTTCTTCGCATACTTGTTGTCCAGATCTTGGGTTTTTTTCGTGTTTGAATCACGTAGTAATGTGGTAACACACTGAAGCAGTCAATTAAACCTGGTTTCTATCAATATTTGAGAGGATAACACCGGTTAGGTCTGGGTTAGGTCCGGGATATGCCCGCATCTGGCTCATGATTTTGCCTTCTTCGCATACTTGATGGACAGATCCTGGGTTTTTTTTGTGATTGAATCACGTAGTAATGTGGTAACACACTGAAGCTGTCAATTAAACCTGGTTTCGATCAATATTTTAGAGGATAACACCGGTTAGGTCTGGGTTAGGTCTGGGAAAAGCGCGCATCTGGCTTATTCTTTCGCCTTCTTCGCATACTTCTTGGCAAGATCCTGGGTTTTTTTCGTGATTGAATCACGTAGTAATGTGGTAACACACTGAAGCAGTCAATTAAACCTGGTTTCGATCAATATTTCAGAGGATAACACCGGTTAGGTCTGGGTTAGGTCTGGGAAATGCGCGCATCTGGCTTATTCTTTCGCCTTCTTCGCATACTTCTTGGCCAGATCCTGGTTTTTTTTCGTGTTTGAATCACGTAGGAATGTGGTAACACACTGAAGCAGTCAATTAAACCTGGTTTCGATCAATATTCTAGAGGATAACACCGGTTAGGTCTGGGTTAGGTACGGGATATGCCCGCATCTGGCTCATGATTTTGCCTTCTTCGCATACTTGCTGGCCAGATCCTGGGTTTTTTTCGTGATTGAATTACGTAGTAATGTGGTAACACACTGAAGCTGTCAATTAAACCTGGTTTCGATCAATATTTTAGAGGATAACACCGGTTAGGTCTGGGTTAGGTCTGGGAAATGCGCGCATCTGGCTTATTCTTTCGCCTTCTTCGCATACTTCTTGGCCAGATCCTGGGTTTTTTTCGTGATTGAATCACGTAGTAATGTGGTAACACACTGAAGCAGTCAATTAAACCTGGTTTCGATCAATATTTCAGAGGATAACACCGGTTAGGTCTGGGTTAGGTCTGGGAAATGCGCGCATCTGGCTTATTCTTTCGCCTTCTTCGCATACTTCTTGGCCAGATCCTGGGTTTTTTTCGTGTTTGAATCACGTAGGAATGTGGTAACACACTGAAGCAGTCAATTAAACCTGGTTTCGATCAATATTTTAGAGGATAACACCGGTTAGGTCTGGGTTAGGTCCGGGATATGCCCGCATCTGGCTCATGATTTTGCCTTCTTCGCATACTTGCTGGCCAGATCCTGGGTTTTTTTTGTGATTGAATCACGTAGTAATGTGGTAACACACTGAAGCAGTCAATTAAACCTGGTTTCGATCAATATTTCAGAGGATAACACCGGTTAGGTCTGGGTTAGGTCTGGGAAATGCGCGCATCTGGCTTATTCTTTCGCCTTCTTCGCATACTTGTTGGCCAGATCCTGGGTTTTTTTCGTGTTTGAATCACGTAGTAATGTGGTAACACACTGAAGCTGTCAATTAAACCTGGTTTCGATCAACATTTTAGAGGATAACACCGGTTAGGTCTGGGTTAGGTCTGGGATATGCGCGCATCTGGCTTATACTTTCACATTTTTCGCAAACTTGTTGGCCAGATCCTGGGTTTTTTCCGTGTTTGATCACGTAGTAATGTGGTAACACACTGAAGCAGTCAATAAAACCTGGTTTCGATCAATATTTTAGAGGATAACACCGGTTAGGTCTGGGTTAGGTCTGGGATTTGCGCGCATCTGGCTTATACTTTCACCTTTTTCGCAAACTTGTTGGCCAGATCCTGGGTATTTTCCGTGTTTGAATCACGTAGTAATGTGGTAACACACTGAAGCAGTCAATTAAACCTGGTTTCTATCAATATTTTAGAGGATAACACCGGTTAGGTCTGGGTTAGGTCCGGGATATGCCCGCATCTGGCTCATGATTTTGCATTCTTCGCATGCTTGTTGTCCAGATCTTGGGTTTTTTTCGTGTTTGAATCACGTAGTAATGTGGTAACACACTGAAGCAGTCAATTAAACCTGGTTTCTATCAATATTTTAGAGGATAACACCGGTTAGGTCTGGGTTAGGTCCAGGATATGCCCGCATCTGGCTCATGATTTTGCCTTCTTCGCATACTTGCTGGCCAGATCCTGGGTTTTTTTCGTGATTGAATCACGTAGTAATGTGGTAACACACTGAAGCTGTCAATTAAACCTGGTTTCGATCAATATTTTAGAGGATAACACCGGTTAGGTCTGGGTTAGGTCTGGGAAATGCGCGCATCTGGCTTATTCTTTCGCCTTCTTCGCATACTTCTTGGCCAGATCCTGGGTTTTTTTCGTGATTGAATCACGTAGTAATGTGGTAACACACTGAAGCAGTCAATTAAACCTGGTTTCGATCAATATTTCAGAGGATAACACCGGTTAGGTCTGGGTTAGGTCTGGGAAATGCGCGCATCTGGCTTATTCTTTCGCCTTCTTCGCATACTTCTTGGCCAGATCCTGGGTTTTTTTCGTGTTTGAATCACGTAGGAATGTGGTAACACACTGAAGCAGTCAATTAAACCTGGTTTCGATCAATATTTTAGAGGATAACACCGGTTAGGTCTGGGTTAGGTCCGGGATATGCCCGCATCTGGCTCATGATTTTGCCTTCTTCGCATACTTGCTGGCCAGATCCTGGGTTTTTTTCGTGTTTGAATCACATAGTAACGTGGTAACACACTGAAGCTGTCAATTAAACCTGGTTTCGATCAATATTTTAGAGGATAACACTGGTTAGGTTTGGGTTAGGTCTGGGATATGCGCGCATCTGGCTTATACTTTCACCTTTTTCGCAAACTTGTTGGCCAGATCCTTGGTTTTTTCCGTGTTTGAATCACGTAGTAATGTGGTACCACACTGAGGCAGTCAATTAAACCTGGTTTCGATCAATATTTTAGAGGATAACACCGGTTAGGTCTGGGATTTGCGCGCATCTGGCTTATACTTTCGCCTTTTTCGCAAACTTGTTGGCCAGATCCTGGGTATTTTCCGTGTTTGAATCACGTAGTAATGTGGTAACACACTGAAGCAGTCAATTAAACCTGGTTTCTATCAATATTTTAGAGGATAACACCAGTTAGGTCTGGGTTAGGTCCGGGATATGCCCGCATCTGGCTCATGATTTTGCCTTCTTCGCATACTTGTTGGCCAGATCCTGGGTTTTTTTCGTGATTGAATCACGTAGTAATGTGGTAACACACTGAAGCTGTCAATTAAACCTGGTTTCGATCAATATTTTAGAGGATAACACCGGTTAGGTCTGGGTTAGGTCTGGGTTATGCCCGCATCTGGCTCATGATTTTGCCTTCTTCGCATACTTGTTGGCCAGATCCTGGGTTTTTTTCGTGTTTGAATCACGTAGTAATGTGGTAACACACTGAAGCAGTCAATTAAACCTGGTTTCGAGCAATATTTTAGAGGATAACACCGGTTAGGTCTGGGTTACGTCTGGGATATGCGCGCATCTGGCTTAAACTTTCACCTTTTTCGCAAACTTGTTGGCCAGATCCTGGGTTTTTTTAGTGTTTGAATCACGTAGGAATGTGGTAACACACTGAAGCAGTCAATTAAACCTGGTTTCTATCAATATTTTAGAGGATAACACCGGTTAGGACTGGGTTAGGTCCGGGATATGCCCGCATCTGGCTCATGATTTTGCCTTCTTCGCATACTTGTTGGCCAGATCCTGGGTTTTTTTCGTGTTTGAATCACGTAGTAATGTGGTAACACACTGAAGCTGTCAATTAAACCTGGTTTCGATCAATATTTTAGAGGATAACACCGGTTAGGTCTGGGTTAGGTCTGGGATATGCGCGCATCTGGCTTATACTTTCACTTTTTTCGCAAACTTGTTGGCCAGATCCTGGGTTTTTTCCGTGTTTGAATCACGTAGTAATGTGGTAACGCACTGAAGCAGTCAATTAAACCTGGTTTCGATCAATATTTTAGAGGATAACACCGGTTAGGTCTGGGTTATGCCCGCATCTGGCTCATGATTTTGCCTTCTTCGCATACTTGTTGGCCAGATCCTGGGTTTTTTTCGTGTTTGAATCACGTAGTAATGTGGTAACACACTGAAGCTGTCTATTAAACCTGGTTTCGATCAATATTTCAGAGGATAACACCGGTTAGGTCTGGGTTAGGTCTGGGATTTGCGCGCATCTGGCTCATGATTTTGCCTTCTTCGCATACTTGTTGGCCAGATCCTGGGTTTTCTCCGTGTTTGAATCACGTAGTAATGTGGTAACGCACTGAAGCAGTCAATTAAACCTGGTTTCGATCAATATTTTAGAGGATAACACCGGTTAGGTCTGGGTTATGCCCGCATCTGGCTCATGATTTTGCCTTCTTCGCATACTTGTTGGCCAGATCCTGGGTTTTTTTCGTGTGTGAATCACGTAGTAATGTGGTAATACACTGAAGCAGTCTATAAAACCTGGTTTCGATCAATATTTTAGAGGATAACACCGGTTAGGTCTGGGTTAGGTCTGGGTTATGCCCGCATCTGGCTCATGATTTTGCCTTCTTCGCATACTTGTTGGCCAGATCCTGGGTTTTTTTCGTGTTTGAATCACGTAGTAATGTGGTAACACACTGAAGCAGTCAATTAAACCTGGTTTCGATCAATATTTCAGAGGATAACACCGGTTAGGTCTGGATTAGGTCTGGGAAATGCGCGCATCTGGCTTATACTTTCGCCTTTTTCGCAAACTTGTTGGCCAGATCCTGGGTATTTTCCGTGTTTGAATCACGTAGTAATGTGGTAACACACTGAAGCAGTCAATTAAACCTGGTTTCGATCAATATTTTAGAGGATAACACCGGTTAGGTCTGGGTTAGGTCTGGGTTATGCCCGCATCTGGCTCATGATTTTGCCTTCTTCGCATACTTGTTGGCCAGATCTTGGGTTTTTTTCGTGTTTGAATCACGTAGTAATGTGGTAACACACTGAAGCAGTCAATTAAACCCGGTTTCGATCAATATTTTAGAGGATAACACCGGTTAGGTCTGGGTTAGGTCTGGGTTATGCCCGCATCTGGCTCATGATTTTGCCTTCATCGCATACTTGTTGGCCAGATCCTGGGTTTTTTCCGTGTTTGAATCACGTAGTAATGTGGTAACACACTGAAGCAGTCAATTAAACCTGGTTTCGATCAATATTTCAGAGGATAACACCGGTTAGGTCTGGGTTAGGTCTGGGAAATGCGCGCATCTGGCTTATTCTTTCGCCTTCTTCGCATACTTCTTGGCCAGATCCTGGGTTTTTTTCGTGTTTGAATCACGTAGGAATGTGGTAACACACTGAAGCAGTCAATTAAACCTGGTTTCGATCAATATTTTAGAGGATAACACCGGTTAGGTCTGGGTTAGGTCCGGGATATGCCCGCATCTGGCTCATGATTTTGCCTTCTTCGCATACTTGCTGGCCAAATCCTGGGTTTTTTTCGTGTTTGAATCACGTAGTAATGTGGTAACACACTGAAGCTGTCAATTAAACCTGGTTTCGATCAATATTTTAGAGGATAACACCGGCTAGGTCTGGGTTAGGTCTGGGTTATGCCCGCATCTGGCTCATGATTTTGCCTTCTTCGCATACTTGTTGGCCAGATCCTGGGTTTTTTTCGTGTTTGAATCACGTAGTAATGTGGTAACACACTGAAGCTGTCAATTAAACCTGGTTTCGATCAAAATTTTAGAGGATAACACCGGTTAGGTCTGGGTTAGGTCTGGGATATGCGCGCATCTGGCTTATACTTTCACATTTTTCGCAAACTTGTTGGCCAGATCCTGGGTTTTTTCCGTGTTTGATCACGTAGTAATGTGGTAACACACTGAAGCAGTCAATAAAACCTGGTTTCGATCAATATTTTAGAGGATGACACCGGTTAGGTCTGGGTTAGGTCTGGGATTTGCGCGCATCTGGCTTATACTTTCGCCTTTTTCGCAAACTTGTTGGCCAGATCCTGGGTATTTTCCGTGTTTGAATCACGTAGTAATGTGGTAACACACTGAAGCAGTCAATTAAACCTGGTTTCTATCAATATTTTAGAGGATAACACCGGTTAGGTCTGGGTTAGGTCCGGGATATGCCCGCATCTGGCTCATGATTTTGCCTTCTTCGCATACTTGTTGTCCAGATCTTGGGTTTTTTTCGTGTTTGAATCACGTAGTAATGTGGTAACACACTGAAGCAGTCAATTAAACCTGGTTTCTATCAATATTTTAGAGGATAACACCGGTTAGGTCTGGGTTAGGTCCGGGATATGCCCGCATCTGGCTCATGATTTTGCCTTCTTCGCATACTTGCTGGCCAGATCCTGGGTTTTTTTCGTGATTGAATCACGTAGTAATGTGGTAACACACTGAAGCTGTCAATTAAACCTGGTTTCGATCAATATTTTAGAGGATAACACCGGTTAGGTCTGGGTTAGGTCCGGGATATGCCCGCATCTGGCTCATGATTTTGCCTTCTTCGCATACTTGTTGGCCAGATCCGGGGTTTTTTTCGTGTTTGAATCACGTAGTAATGTGGTAACACACTGAAGCTGTCAATTAAACCTGGTTTCGATCAATATTTTAGAGGATAACACCGGTTAGGTCTGGGTTAGGTCTGGGTTATGCCCGCATCTGGCTCATGATTTTGCCTTCTTCGCATACTTGTTGGCCAGATCTTGGGTTTTTTTCGTGTTTGAATCACGTAGTAATGTGGTAACACACTGAAGCAGTCAATTAAACCCGGTTTCGATCAATATTTTAGAGGATAACACCGGTTAGGTCTGGGTTAGGTCTGGGTTATGCCCGCATCTGGCTCATGATTTTGCCTTCATCGCATACTTGTTGGCCAGATCCTGGGTTTTTTCCGTGTTTGAATCACGTAGTAATGTGGTAACACACTGAAGCAGTCAATTAAACCTGGTTTCGATCAATATTTCAGAGGATAACACCGGTTAGGTCTGGGTTAGGTCTGGAAATGCGCGCATCTGGCTTATTCTTTCGCCTTCTTCGCATACTTCTTGGCCAGATCCTGGGTTTTTTTCGCGTTTGAATCACGTAGGAATGTGGTAACACACTGAAGCAGTCAATTAAACCTGGTTTCGATCAATATTTTAGAGGATAACACCGGTTAGGTCTGGGTTAGGTCCGGGATATGCCCGCATCTGGCTCATGATTTAGCCTTCTTCGCATACTTGCTGGCCAGATCCTGGGTTTTTTTCGTGTTTGAATCACGTAGTAATGTGGTAACACACTGAAGCTGTCAATTAAACCTGGTTTCGATCAATATTTTAGAGGATAACACCGGCTAGGTCTGGGTTAGGTCTGGGTTATGCCCGCATCTGGCTCATGATTTTGCCTTCTTCGCATACTTGTTGGCCAGATCCTGGGTTTTTTTCGTGTTTGAATCACGTAGTAATGTGGTAACACACTGAAGCTGTCAATTAAACCTGGTTTCGATCAATATTTTAGAGGATAACACCGGTTAGGTCTGGGTTAGGTCTGGGATATGCGCGCATCTGGCTTATACTTTCACATTTTTCGCAAACTTGTTGGCCAGATCCTGGGTTTTTTCCGTGTTTGATCACGTAGTAATGTGGTAACACACTGAAGCAGTCAATAAAACCTGGTATCGATCAATATTTTAGAGGATGACACCGGTTAGGTCTGGGTTAGGTCTGGGATTTGCGCGCATCTGGCTTATACTTTCGCCTTTTTCGCAAACTTGTTGGCCAGATCCTGGGTATTTTCCGTGTTTGAATCACGTAGTAATGTGGTAACACACTGAAGCAGTCAATTAAACCTGGTTTCTATCAATATTTTAGAGGATAACACCGGTTAGGTCTGGGTTAGGTCCGGGATATGCCCGCATCTGGCTCATGATTTTGCCTTCTTCGCATACTTGTTGTCCAGATCTTGGGTTTTTTTCGTGTTTGAATCACGTAGTAATGTGGTAACACACTGAAGCAGTCAATTAAACCTGGTTTCTATCAATATTTTAGAGGATAACACCGGTTAGGTCTGGGTTAGGTCCGGGATATGCCCGCATCTGGCTCATGATTTTGCCTTCTTCGCATACTTGCTGGCCAGATCCTGGGTTTTTTTCGTGATTGAATCACGTAGTAATGTGGTAACACACTGAAGCTGTCAATTAAACCTGGTTTCGATCAATATTTTAGGGGATAACACCGGTAAGGTCTGGGTTAGGTCTGGGAAATGCGCGCATCTGGCTTATTCTTTCGCCTTCTTCGCATACTTCTTGGCCAGATCCTGGGTTTTTTTCGTGATTGAATCACGTAGTAATGTGGTAACACACTGAGGCAGTCAATTAAACCTGGTTTCGATCAATATTTCAGAGGATAACACCGGTTAGGTTTGGGTTAGGTCTGGGAAATGCGCGCATCAGGCTTATTCTTTCGCCTTCTTCGCATACTTCTTGGCCAGATCCTGGGTTTTTTTCGTGCTTGAATCACGTAGGAATGTGGTAACACACTGAAGCAGTCAATTAAACCTGGTTTCTATCAATATTTTAGAGGATAACACCGGTTAGGTCTGGGTTAGGTCCGGGATATGCCCGCATCTGGCTCATGATTTTGCCTTCTTCGAATGCTTGCTGGCCAGATCCTGGGTTTTTTCGTGTTTGAATCACGTAGTAATGTGGTAACACACTGAAGCTGTCAATTAAACCTGGTTTCGATCAATATTTTAGAGGATAACACTGGTTAGGTTTGGGTTAGGTCTGGGATATGCGCGCATCTGGCTTATACTTTCACCTTTTTCGCAAACTTGTTGGCCAGATCCTTGGTTTTTTCCGTGTTTGATCACGTAGTAATGTGGTAACACACTGAAGCAGTCAATAAAACCTGGTTTCGATCAATATTTTAGAGGATGACACCGGTTAGGTCTGGGTTAGGTCTGGGATTTGCGCGCATCTGGCTTATACTTTCGCCTTTTTCGCAAACTTGTTGGCCAGATCCTGGGTATTTTCCGTGTTTGAATCACGTAGTAATGTGGTAACACACTGAAGCAGTCAATTAAACCTGGTTTCTATCAATATTTTAGAGGATAACACCGGTTAGGTCTGGGTTAGGTCCGGGATATGCCCGCATCTGGCTCATGATTTTGCCTTCTTCGCATACTTGTTGTACAGATCTTGGGTTTTTTTCGTGTTTGAATCACGTAGTAATGTGGTAACACACTGAAGCAGTCAATTAAACCTGGTTTCTATCAATATTTTAGAGGATAACACCGGTTAGGTCTGGGTTAGGTCCGGGATATGCCCGCATCTGGCTCATGATTTTGCCTTCTTCGCATACTTGCTGGCCAGATCCTGGGTTTTTTCGTGATTGAATCACGTAGTAATGTGGTAACACACTGAAGCTGTCAATTAAACCTGGTTTCGATCAATATTTTAGAGGATAACACCGGTTAGGTCTGGGTTAGGTCTGGGAAATGCGCGCATCTGGCTTATTCTTTCGCCTTCTTCGCATACTTCTTGGCCAGATCCTGGGTTTTTTTCGTGTTTGAATCACGTAGTAATGTGGTACCACACTGAGGCAGTCAATTAAACCTGGTTTCGATCAATATTTTAGAGGATAACACCGGTTAGGTCTGGGATTTGCGCGCATCTGGCTTATACTTTCGCCTTTTTCGCAAACTTGTTGGCCAGATCCTGGGTATTTTCCGTGTTTGAATCACGTAGTAATGTGGTAACACACTGAAGCAGTCAATTAAACCTGGTTTCTATCAATATTTTAGAGGATAACACCAGTTAGGTCTGTGTTAGGTCCGGGATATGCCCGCATCTGGCTCATGATTTTGCCTTCTTCGCATACTTGTTGGCCAGATCCTGGGTTTTTTTCGTGATTGAATCACGTAGTAATGTGGTAACACACTGAAGCTGTCAATTAAACCTGGTTTCGATCAATATTTTAGAGGATAACACCGGTTAGGTCTGGGTTAGGTCTGGGTTATGCTCGCATCTGGCTCATGATTTTGCCTTCTTCGCATACTTGTTGGCCAGATCCTGGGTTTTTTTCGCGTTTGAATCACGTAGTAATGTGGTAACACAATGAAGCTGTCAATTAAACCTGGTTTCGAGCAATATTTTAGAGGATAACACCGGTTAGGTCTGGGTTAGGTCTGGGATATGCGCGCATCTGGCTTAAACTTTCACCTTTTTCGCAAACTTGTTGGCCAGATCCTGGGTTTTTTTCGTGTTTGAATCACGTAGGAATGTGGTAACACACTGAAGCAGTCAATTAAACCTGGTTTCTATCAATATTTTAGAGGATAACACCGGTTAGGACTGGGTTAGGTCCGGGATATGCCCGCATCTGGCTCATGATATTGCCTTCTTCGCATACTTGTTGGCCAGATCCTGGGTTTTTTTCGTGTTTGAATCACGTAGTAATGTGGTAACACACTGAAGCTGTCAATTAAACCTGGTTTCGATCAATATTTTAGAGGATAACACCGGTTAGGTCTGGGTTAGGTCTGGGATTTGCGCGCATCTGGCTCATGATTTTGCCTTCTTCGCATACTTGTTGGCCAGATCCTGGGTTTCTTCCGTGTTTGAATCAGGTAGTAATGTGGTAACGCACTGAAGCAGTCAATTAAACCTGGTTTCGATCAATATTTTAGAGGATAACACCGGTTAGGTCTGGGTTATGCCCGCATCTGGCTCATGATTTTGCCTTCTTCGCATACTTGTTGGCCAGATCCTGGGTTTTTTTCGTGTGTGAATCACGTAGTAATGTGGTAATACACTGAAGCAGTCTGTAAAACCTGGTTTCGATCAATATTTTAGAGGATAACACCGGTTAGGTCTGGGTTAGGTCCGGGATATGCCCGAATCTGGCTCATGATTTTGCCTTCTTCGCATACTTGTTGGCCAGATCCTGGGTTTTCTTCGTGTTTGAATCACGTAGTAATGTGGTAACACACTGAAGCTGTCAATTAAACCTGGTTTCGATCAATATTTTAGAGGATAACACCGGTTAGGTCTGGGTTATGCCCTCATCTGGCTCATGATATTGCCTTCTTCGCATACTTGTTGGCCAGATCCTGGGTTTTTTTCGTGTTTGAATCACGTAGTAATGTGGTAACACACTGAAGCTGTCAATTAAACCTGGTTTCGATCAATATTTTGGAGGATAACACCGGTTAGGTCTGGGTTATGTCTGGGATATGCGCGCATCTGGCTTATTCTTTCGCCTTCTTCGCATACTTCTTGGCCAGATCCTGGGTTTTTTTCGTGTTTGAATCACGTAGGAATGTGGTAACACACTGAAGCAGTCAATTAAACCTGGTTTCGATCAATATTTTAGAGGATAACACCGGTTAGGTCTGGGTTAGGTCCGGGATATGCCCGCATCTGGCTCATGATTTTGCCTTCTTCGCATACTTGCTGGCCAGATCCTGGGTTTTTTTCGTGTTTGAATCACGTAGTAATGTGGTAACACACTGAAGCTGTCAATTAAACCTGGTTTCGATCAATATTTTAGAGGATAACACCGGCTAGGTCTGGGTTAGGTCCGGGATATGCCCGCATCTGGCTCATGATTTTGCCTTCTTCGCATACTTGTTGGCCAGATCCTGGGTATTTTCCGTGTTTGAATCACGTAGTAATGTGGTAACACACTGAAGCAGTCAATTAAACCTGGTTTCTATCAATATTTTAGAGGATAACACCGGTTAGGTCTGGGTTAGGTCTGGGATATGCGCGCATCTGGCTTATACTTTCACATTTTTCGCAAACTTGTTGGCCAGATCCTGGGTTTTTTCCGTGTTTGATCACGTAGTAATGTGGTAACACACTGAAGCAGTCAATAAAACCTGGTTTCGATCAATATTTTAGAGGATGACACCGGTTAGGTCTGGGTTAGGTCTGGGATTTGCGCGCATCTGGCTTATACTTTCGCCTTTTTCGCAAACTTGTTGGCCAGATCCTGGGTATTTTCCGTGTTTGAATCACGTAGTAATGTGGTAACACACTGAAGCAGTCAATTAAACCTGGTTTCTATCAATATTTTAGAGGATAACACCGGTTAGGTCTGGGTTAGGTCCGGGATATGCCCGCATCTGGCTCATGATTTTGCCTTCTTCGCATACTTGTTGTCCAGATCTTGGGTTTTTTTCGTGTTTGAATCACGTAGTAATGTGGTAACACACTGAAGCAGTCAATTAAACCTGGTTTCTATCAATATTTTAGAGGATAACACCGGTTAGGTCTGGGTTAGGTCCGGGATATGCCCGCATCTGGCTCATGATTTTGCCTTCTTCGCATACTTGCTGGCCAGATCCTGGGTTTTTTTCGTGATTGAATCACGTAGTAATGTGGTAACACACTGAAGCTGTCAATTAAACCTGGTTTCGATCAATATTTTAGAGGATAACACCGGTTAGGTCTGGGTTAGGTCCGGGATATGCCCGCATCTGGCTCATGATTTTGCCTTCTTCGCATACTTGTTGGCCAGATCCTGGGTTTTTTTCGTGTTTGAATCACGTAGTAATGTGGTAACACACTGAAGCTGTCAATTAAACCTGGTTTCGATCAATATTTTAGAGGATAACACCGGTTAGGTCTGGGTTAGGTCTGGGTTATGCCCGCATCTGGCTCATGATTTTGCCTTCATCGCATACTTGTTGGCCAGATCCTGGGTTTTTTCCGTGTTTGAATCACGTAGTAATGTGGTAACACACTGAAGCAGTCAATTAAACCTGGTTTCGATCAATATTTCAGAGGATAACACCGGTTAGGTCTGGGTTAGGTCTGGAAATGCGCGCATCTGGCTTATTCTTTCGCCTTCTTCGCATACTTCTTGGCCAGATCCTGGGTTTTTTTCGTGTTTGAATCACGTAGGAATGTGGTAACACACTGAAGCAGTCAATTAAACCTGGTTTCGATCAATATTTTAGAGGATAACACCGGTTAGGTCTGGGTTAGGTCCGGGATATGCCCGCATCTGGCTCATGATTTAGCCTTCTTCGCATACTTGCTGGCCAGATCCTGGGTTTTTTTCGTGTTTGAATCACGTAGTAATGTGGTAACACACTGAAGCTGTCAATTAAACCTGGTTTCGATCAATATTTTAGAGGATAACACCGGCTAGGTCTGGGTTAGGTCTGGGTTATGCCCGCATCTGGCTCATGATTTTGCCTTCTTCGCATACTTGTTGGCCAGATCCTGGGTTTTTTTTCGTGTTTGAATCACGTAGTAATGTGGTAACACACTGAAGCTGTCAATTAAACCTGGTTTCGATCAATATTTTAGAGGATAACACCGGTTAGGTCTGGGTTAGGTCTGGGATATGCGCGCATCTGGCTTATACTTTCACATTTTTCGCAAACTTGTTGGCCAGATCCTGGGTTTTTTCCGTGTTTGATCACGTAGTAATGTGGTAACACACTGAAGCAGTCAATAAAACCTGGTATCGATCAATATTTTAGAGGATGACACCGGTTAGGTCTGGGTTAGGTCTGGGATATGCGCGCATCTGGCTTATACTTTCACATTTTTCGCAAACTTGTTGGCCAGATCCTGGGTTTTTTTCGTGTTTGAATCACGTAGTAATGTGGTAACACACTGAAGCTGTCAATTAAACCTGGTTTCGATCAATATTTTAGAGGATAACACCGGTTAGGTCTGGGTTAGGTCCGGGATATGCCCGCATCTGGCTCATGATTTTGCCTTCTTCGCATACTTGTTGGCCAGATCCTGGGTTTTTTTCGTGTTTGAATCACGTAGTAATGTGGTAACACACTGAAGCTGTCAATTAAACCTGGTTTCGATCAATATTTTAGAGGATAACACCGGTTAGGTCTGGGTTAGGTCTGGGTTATGCCCGCATCTGGCTCATGATTTTGCCTTCATCGCATACTTGTTGGCCAGATCCTGGGTTTTTTCCGTGTTTGAATCACGTAGTAATGTGGTAACACACTGAAGCAGTCAATTAAACCTGGTTTCGATCAATATTTCAGAGGATAACACCGGTTAGGTCTGGGTTAGGTCTGGAAATGCGCGCATCTGGCTTATTCTTTCGCCTTCTTCGCATACTTCTTGGCCAGATCCTGGGTTTTTTTCGTGTTTGAATCACGTAGGAATGTGGTAACACACTGAAGCAGTCAATTAAACCTGGTTTCGATCAATATTTTAGAGGATAACACCGGTTAGGTCTGGGTTAGGTCCGGGATATGCCCGCATCTGGCTCATGATTTAGCCTTCTTCGCATACTTGCTGGCCAGATCCTGGGTTTTTTTCGTGTTTGAATCACGTAGTAATGTGGTAACACACTGAAGCTGTCAATTAAACCTGGTTTCGATCAATATTTTAGAGGATAACACCGGCTAGGTCTGGGTTAGGTCTGGGTTATGCCCGCATCTGGCTCATGATTTTGCCTTCTTCGCATACTTGTTGGCCAGATCCTGGGTTTTTTTTCGTGTTTGAATCACGTAGGAATGTGGTAACACACTGAAGCAGTCAATTAAACCTGGTTTCAATCAATATTTTAGAGGATAAAACCGGTTAGGTCTGGGTTAGGTATGGGTTATGTCCACATCTGGCTCATGATTTTGCATTTCCGCATTCCAGTTGACCAGAACCTTGGTTTTATCTTGTTTGAATCAGGCAGTAATGTGGTACCACACTGAAACGGACAATAAAACTTGTTCTCGATCAATTTTTAGAGGATAAAACCGGTTAGGCCTGGGTTAGGTCCGGGTTATGCCCGCATCTGGCTCATGATTTTGCCTTCTTCGCATACTTGTTGGCTTGATCCTGGGTGTTTTCGGGTTTGAATCACGTAGTAATGTGCCACCACATTGAAACAGTCAATTAAACCTGGTTTCGATCAAAATTTTAGATGATAAAACCGGTTAGGTCTGGGATTGGTCTGGGTTATGCCCGCATCTGGCTCATGGTTTTGCCTTTTCCGCATTCTTGTTGGACAGATCCTTGGTTTTATCTTGTTTGAATCAGGTAGTAATGTGGCACCACACTGAAACAGACAATAAAACCTGGTTTCGATCAATATTTTAGAGGATAACGCCGGTTAGGTCTGGATTAGGCCTGGGTTATGCCCCCATATGGCTCATGATTTTGGCTTCTTCGCATACTTGTTGGACAGATCCTGGGTTTTTTCGGGTTTGAATCACGTAGTAATGTGGTACCACACTGAAACAGTCCATTAGACCTGGTTTACGATCAATATTACAGAGGATAACACCGGTTAGGTCTGGGTTATGCCCGCATCTGGCTCATGATTTTGCCTTCTGTGCATACTTGTTGGCCAGATCCTTGGTTTTTTCGCGTTTGAATCACGTAGTAAAGTGGTACCACGAAGTAACAGTGAATTAAACCTGGATTCGGTCAGTATTTTAGTCGGTAAGACCGGTTAGGCCTGGGTTAGGTCTGGGTTATGCCCTCATCTGACTCATGATTTTACCTTCTTCGCATACTTGTTGGACAGATCCTGGGTTTTTTCGGGTTTGAATTACGTAGTAATGTGGTACCACACTGAAACAGTCCATTAAACCTGGTTTTCGATCAATATTTTACAGGATAGCACCGGTTAGGGCTGGGTTAGGTCTGGGTTATGCCCGCATCTGGCTCATGATTTTGCCATTTCCGCATTCTTGTTGGCCAGATCCTTGGTTTTCTCTGGTTTGAATCACGTAGTAATGTGGGACCACACTGAAACAGACCATTAAACTTGGTTTCGATCAATATTTTAGAGGATAACACCGGTTAGGTCTGGGTTATGCCGCATCAGGCTCATGATTTTGCCTTCTTCGCATACTTGTTGGCCAGATCCTTGGTTTTTTCGGGTTTGAATCACGTAGTAATGTGGTACCACGAAGTAACAGTGAATTAAACCTGGATTCGGTCAGTATTTTAGTCGGTAACACCGGTTAGGCCTGGGTTAGGTCTGGGTTATGCCCCCATCTGACTCATGATTTTACCTTCTTCGCATACTTGTTGGCCAGATCCTTGGTTTCTTCGGGTTTGAATCACGTAGTAATGTGGTACCACGAAGTAACAGTGAATTAAACCTGGATTCGGTCAGTATTTTAGTCGGTAACACCGGTTAGGCCTGGGTTAGGTCTGGGTTATGCCCGCATCTGGCTCATGATTTTGCCATTTCCGCATTCTTGTTGGCCAGATCCTTGGTTTTCTCTGGTTTGAATCACGTAGTAATGTGGGACCACACTGAAACAGACCATTAAACTTGGTTTCGATCCACATTTTAGAACATAACACCGGTTAGGTCTGGATTAAGTCTGGGTTATGCACGCATCTGGCTCATGATTTTGCCTTCTTCGCATACTTGTTGGCCAGATCCTTGGTTTTCTCTGGTTTGAAACACGTAGTAATGTGGTACCACTCTGAAACAGTCCATTAAACTTGGTTTCGATCAATATTTTAGAGGATAAAACCGGTTAGGTCTGGATTAGGTCTGGGTTATGCCCGCATCTGGCTCAAGATTTTGCCTTCGGCGCATACTTGTTGGACAGATCCTGGGTTTTTTCGGGTTTGAGTCACGTAGTAATGTGGTACCACACTGAAACAGTCCATTAAACCTGGTTTTCGATCAATATTTTAGAGGATAGCACCGGTTAGGTCTGGGTTCGGTCTGGGTTATGCCCGCATCTGGCTCATGATTTTGCCATTTCCGCATTCTTGTTGGCCAGATCCTTGGTTTTCTCTGGTTTGAATCACGTAGTAATGTGGTACCACACTGAAACAGTCCATTAAACCTGGTTTACGATCAATATTACAGAGGATAACACCGGTTAGGTCTGGGTTATGCCCGCATCTGGCTCATGATTTTGCCTTCTTCGCATACTTGTTGGCCAGATCCTTGGTTTTTTCGGGTTTGAATCACGTAGTAATGTGGTACCACGAAGTAACAGTGAATTAAACCTGGATTCGGTCAGTATTTTAGTCGGTAACACCGGTTAGGCCTGGGTTAGGTCTGGGTAATGCCCCCATCTGACTCATGATTCTACCTTCTTCGCATACTTGTTGGCCAGATCCTTGGTTTTTTCGGGTTTGAATCACGTAGTAATGTGGTACTACGAAGTAACAGTGAATTAAACCTGGATTCGGTCAGTATTTTAGTCGGTAACACCGGTTAGGCCTGGGTTAGGTCTGGGTAATGCCCCCATCTGACTCATGATTTTACCTTCTTCGCATACTTGTTGGCCAGATCCTTGGTTTTTTCGGGTTTGAATCACGTAGTAATGTGGTACCACGAAGTAACAGTGAATTAAACCTGGATTCGGTCAGTATTTTAGTCGGTAACACCGGTTAGGTCTGGGTTAGGTCCGGGTTATGCCCGCATCTGGCTCGTGATTTTGCCTTCTTCGCATACTTGCTGGACAGATCCTGGGTTTGTTCGGGTTTGAATCAGGTAGTAATGTGGCACCACATTGAAACAGTCAATTAAACCTTGTTTCGATCAAAATTTCAGATGATAAAACCGGTTAGGTCTGGGATTGGTCTGGGTTATGCCCGCATCTGGCTCATGGTTTTGCCTTTTCCGCATTCTTGTTGGACAGATCCTTGGTTTTATCTTGTTTGAATCAGGCAGTAATGTGGCACCACACTGAAACGGACAATTAAACCTGGTTTCGATCAATATTTTAGAGGATAACGCCGGTTAGGTCTGGGTTAGGCCTGGGTTATGCCCCCATATGGCTCATGATTTTGGCTTCTTCGCATACTTGTTGGACAGATCCTGGGTTTTTTCGGGTTTGAATGACGTAGTAATGTGGTACCACACTGAAACAGTCCATTAAACCTGGTTTTCGATCAATATTTTACAGGATAGCATCGGTTAGGTCTGGGTTAGGTCTGGGTTATGCCCCCATCTAACTCATGATTTTGCATTCTTCTCATACTTGTTGGCCAGATCCTTGGTTTTTTCGGGTTTGAAGCACGTAGTAATGTGGTACCACTAAGTAACAGTGAATTAAACCTGGATTCGGTCAGTATTTTAGTCGGTAACACCGGTTAGGCCTGGGTTAGGTATGGGTTATGTCCACATCTGGCTCATGATTTTGCATTTCCGCATTCCTGTTGACCAGAACCTTGGTTTTATCTTGTTTGAATCAGGTAGTAATGTGGTACCACACTGAAACAGACAATTAAACCTGGTTTCGATCCACATTTTAGAACATAACACCGGTTAGGTCTGGATTAGGTCTGGGTTATGCACGCATCTGGCTCATGATTTTGCCTTCTTCGCATACTTGTTGGCCAGATCCTGGGTTTTTTCGGGTTTGAATCACGTAGTAATGTGGAACCACAGAGTAACAGTCAATTAAACCTGATTTCGATCTATATTTTAGAGGATAAAACCGGTTAGGTCTGAGTTAGGTGTGGGTTATGCCCGCATCTGGCTCATGATTTTGCCTTCTTCGCATACTTGTTGGCCAGATCCTGGGTTTTTCGGATTTGAATCACGTAGTAGTGTGGTACGACACTGCAACAGTCAATTAAACCTGGTTTCGATCAATATTTTAGAGGATAGAACCGGTTAGGTCTGGATTAGGTCTGGGTTATGTCCACATCTGGCTCATGATTTTGCATTTTCCGCATTCCTGTTGGTCAGAACCTCGGTTTTCTCTTGTTTGAATCAGGTAGTAATGTGGTACCACACTGAAACAGACAACTAAACTTGTTTTCGATGAATATTTTAGTGGATAAAACCGGTTAGGTCTGGGTTAGGTCTGGGTTATGTCCACATCTGGCTCATGATTTTGCCTTTTTCGCATTCCTGTTGGTCACCCCTCAGGGGCTGCCAGCCTTTCAGCTGCAGTACGGGCTTAACGAACCCGGGGTACCCGAGTCATACACACACCGTAAGCCTCCTGTTGGTCGTCACAACGACCCATTCACAATTCCCTATTGGTTTTGTGAATGGTACGTGACGGCAGGAGGAACGGGGGTCTTGGCTTAACCGCCTGGGCCACGAGTATGGCGACTCTATAAAATCGCCCTCCAATCCTAAGCTATGGTGCGCGGCGATGGGATGCAAGGTTGGGGGAGAAGGCCCAATCCCAAGCGACCACCTCCGGGGAACCTGCCGAACCCCCGGGGTATTAGGCTTACCCGGGTAAGGCGGCTCTGCCCGGGTGGACCTTTATTTCCGACCATCTCGTGGGATTATTATGGACACAGAATATAAAATGGGGATGGGGCGGGTTTTGTCGGTTGGGGAGGACGGAGACGGGGTTGGGGTTAGGGTGGCGGCGCTCGCGCCCCACTCAGCGCCAGGTCCGGCTTCGTGGAGGGTGGAGGAGGACGACGAGACGGCGTCGGTCTCGTCCTTCTCCTCCAGCACGAGCCACATAGGCTCTAAGAGGAAGAGGACGGGGCAGGCCGTCGTCGAGGTGGGCGGGGCGATGAGCCCGTCGGTGAGGCTGAGTTGCCTCAGGGACGAGGTGACCGAGGAGATATCGGAGAGGATCTCCTCGTCCCTGAGGCGGGTGGAGAAAGTCGCCGCTGCCTGCGCCTTTAAGGGGCAGAAAAGCGGTGGCGCGGAGGCCCTGAAGGCCGCGGCGGAGGAAATGAGGGAGGCGGCGCGGGAGCTCAGAGGGCGGAACGCCCGTCTGCAGCTCCTGTTGGAGGAGGAGCGACAGGGGAGGAGGAGGGCAGAGGCGCTGTGGAACAGCGCGGCCCTCCCTCCCATCCTCCCTCCTCCTCCACCGCCGCGTCCCTCGGCGGAGGTAAATAAACGGGGTGCGGCGGCAGTGGTGCGGGGCACCGCGGGCCCCTCCACCCGCACTCCGCCCGTGAAGAAGTCCCCGTCCTCCTCAGAAGACGATCTTCTGAGGAGGATTGGGGACATGATTGATGGCAAGCTGGCCGCCTTCCGGGAGGAGCTCCTCGCCGGAAGGGCGGTCAGCAGGAAGGCGGTGCCTCCCCGACCTGTTCCGGTACAGTCGGGGAAGGCAAAGAAGGGCGGAGTGAAGGCTCCGCCCAGCGTTGCGGCACCAGGGCCCCGGGTCGCGACCCCCAAGGGGGGTGGTGTACCCGTGGTCGCGGTGGTCGCGTCCTCCACAGCACCCTCCCAAGGGGGGGTGGCGTGGAGTGAGGTGGTGGGGCGGAAGGCGAAGCGGGCGGCGAGGAAGGCCTCGCAACCGCAGCCTCCGCCTCCGCCGCCGGCGGCTAAGGTAAAGGCCGCGAAGGTCGGGAAGGCACGAACAGGTCGTCCCCCAAAAACGGCAGCGGTGACGCTGACCGTTGCGCAGGGGGGCGACCTGACCCTCGCGGAGGCGATGCGGCTCGCCAGGGAGAATATCTCCCTGGAAGAGCTGGGCATCGCCTCTGTGAGGGCGAAGAGGGCCGTGACCGGGGGTCTCTTGCTGGAGATCCCCGGTGCAGAAGGCGGCGCGAAGGCGGATCGTCTCGCCCAGAGGCTCCGGGAGCAGCTGGGCGAGCGAGGTGTCCGGGTCGCCCGGCCCACGAAGCGCACGGAGATGCGCGTTTGTGGGCTGGACGACTCGGTCAGCGCACAGGATGTGTCCCGTGCCCTTGCGAGGGCGGGGGACTGTCCTGTGGAGGACCTGCGGATCGGAGAGATCCACAGGTCGCCCTCCGGCCTCGGGTCGGTGTGGGCCCGGTGCCCCCTCTCCGCCGCCCGTAAGGTGGCGGAATCTGGGAGGGTGTTGGTGGGGCGGGTTTCGGCGCGAGTGGAAATCCTCGCGCCGCGCCCGCTCCAGTGTCACCGCTGCCTCGAGTTGGGGCACGTGAGGCAGTGGTGCACCTCGCCGGTGGACCGCAGCGGTCAGTGTTACCGCTGCGGTGCCAAAGAGCACCGTGCGAGCCAGTGCTCGGCGGCCCCCCACTGCCCGCTGTGTGCGGACATGGGGAGGCCAGCCGATCACAGGGTGGGGAGCAAGAAGTGCTCCCCCCCCTCCCGGAAGGAGAGGAAGAGGCGGGCTGCACCGGCTCCGGTGCCGAGGGCGGTGGCATCGTCCTCCATGGAGGTGGACGGTGCTACGGGGACGGACGGCCGGGAGGAGGCTGGCGCGGCCATTAATTAATGCCGCCCCGCCTCCTCCTCCAGGCCAACCTCAACCACTGCCGCGCGGCACAGGACTTGATGTCCCAAGTCCTCGCGGAGTGGGGGGTTGGCCTGGCGGTCGCCGCCGAGCCGTACCGCGTCCCTGATCACCCTCATTGGGTGGGCGACGCGGACGGCTTGGTGGCGACGGTATGGGGAGGGGGCGACGGGTCCCCACCGTTCTCCTTGTTGGAGCGCGGTCGGGGATTCGTCGCCGTGGACTGGGGGGGAGTCGCTGTGGTGGGGTGCTACATTTCGCCCCGTAGCGGTCACGCTGCGTTCGAGCTGTACTTGGCCGAGGTCGCGGCATGCGTGCAGCGCTACGCGGCCCGGCCGGTGCTGGTCCTGGGGGATTTTAATGCCAAGTCGGTGGCTTGGGGATCCCCCAGGACCTCCGTTCGCGGCGGGATCCTGGGCGATTGGGCGGCGGGGCTCGACCTCCGGGTATTGAACCGGGGGTCGGAGAACACATGCGTGCGGCGATATGGGGGGTCCATCGTGGATGTTGGATTCGCGACCCCCAACGCCGTGCGCATGGTGTCGGGTTGGCACGTGGTCGCGGGGGCAGAGACACTCTCCGATCACCGGTACATCCGGATGGAGGTCTCTGCCGCCGCGAGTGCATCCCGACACGGCCGCGTGCGTGGCACCCCACCACGCCGCTGGGCGCTTCGGCGCCTGGACAAGGACGCCCTGATGGCAGCTGCCCTCGCTGCAACTTGGCCGCAGGGAGCGGCCGAGTTGCCGAGCATAGAGGAGGAGGTCGCCCGGCTCGGAGCATTGGTCGCGGGTATTTGCGACGCGGCGATGCCTCGGGTCGGGCGGGCTTCTCCTCGCCGGGCGGTGTACTGGTGGTCGGACGCGATCGCGGAGTTGCGAGTCGCGACTGTCCGCGCCCGACGCCAGTACACCCGCGCGCGCCGTCGTCAACGTACAGGCGACGGCGTGGCGCGAGCGAGGGCAGCTGATGACCTGTATGGAGCATACCGCGTGGCGCGGGTTGCTCTGCAGCTCGCCATCAAACGGGCCAAGACCCAGGCATGGAAGGAGCTCCTCCAGACCCTTGATGACGATCCATGGGGGCGCCCATATAAGGTGGTGCTGAATAAGCTCCGCCCGTGGGCGCCCCCCGTCACCGAGGGTCTTGACCCCCGGCTGCTGGAGGACGTGGTCAATACACTCTTCCCAATTGGGGAGAGGGGACCGCGTCCTCCGGCGGCGGCGGCAGTCCCAGTGGAGTGGACGGCCGAGCTGGGGGTCACGCAGGAGGAGCTGGCAGCGGCCATCAGACGGCTCGGGGTTCGTAACACGGCCCCGGGTCCGGATGGTGTGCCCGGCCGGGTTTGGGTCTTGACCCAGGGCGTCCTTGGGGCCGACCTCAGGCGGTTGTTCGACCGCTGCCTGAGGGACGGGCGATTCCCCCCCAGTTGGAAGGTGGCGAGGATGGTCCTCCTCCGGAAGGAGGGTCGGCCCGCGGAGTCTCCCTCCGCATACCGGCCCATTTGTCTCCTCGACGAGGTGGGCAAGCTCTTCGAGCGTGTGATTGCTGCCCGCCTCGTCGAGCACCTGTCGCGGGGTGATCCCGGTCTGGCCGACTGCCAGTTCGGTTTCCGGGGGGGCCGATCGACTATCAACGCGATAGGTCGTGTGAGGGCCCTCTCGGAGGCGGCCGTCTCCCGGGGAGGGGTGGCATTGGCAATATCCTTGGATATTGCCAATGCCTTTAACACCCTCCCCTGGGAAGAGATAAGGAGGGGACTCGAATATCATCGAGTCCCCCCTTGTCTCAGGGCGGTCGTCGGGGATTATCTCCGCGGCAGGTGGATCGAGTATCCGGGCCGGGATGGTGATATGCGGAGGGAGGTGTACTGCGGTGTTCCGCAGGGGTCGGTCCTCGGGCCACTCCTGTGGAACATCGCGTACGACTCGGTGTTGCGGGCCGGCCTCCCCGACGGCGTCAGCACGGTGTGTTATGCGGATGACACACTGGTGCTGGCCGTCGGGGCGCACTGGGGGAGGGCCATGCGTCGCGCGGAGGAGGGGTCGCAACGCGTCGTCGACCGGATCAGGAGGATGGGGATGACGGTGGCGGTCCATAAGACCGAGGTGATTGCGTTTCATTCACCTCGGCAGGATCCGCCACCCCCTCTGATTCGGGTGGGTGGGGCTGACATCGAGGTGAAGCCCCAGATCAGGTATCTGGGGCTGATCCTCGATAGCCACTGGCGTTTCGAGAAGCATTTCCGCTGCCTGGTCCCCCGGTTGGAAAGGATGGTTGCGGCTCTGGGCCGGATCCTGCCCAACCTGGGGGGCCCGGCGGGCCGAGTTCGTCGCCTCTATGTGGCAATGGTCCAGTCGGTGGCCCTATACGGGGCCCCCGTCTGGGCGGACGACCTGGCTGCCTCCCGGCGCAGCATGACTATGCTGCGTCGGGTGCAGAGGCGCATGGCGCTCAGGGTCGTCCGCGGGTATCGGACCATGTCACATGAGGCGGCGACGGTTCTAGCGGGGATGCCGCCCATGGACCTGCTCGCGCGGTCGCACGCGGTGATGTACCGGCACCGCGTCGACCGTCGCGCGGGGGTGGGGGCGGTCCCGGGCGGGCAGGAACCTGCTTGGGGCGATTTGAAGCGCCAGGCCCGGCAGTCCGTGTTGCTCGCGTGGCAGGAGCGGCTGGCTCTGCCAACCGCGGGGCACCGGACTGTCGGGGCTGTTCGGCCACTCCTGAAGGAGTGGCTGGACAGAGGCCATGGCAGCCTCACCTACCGGCTGGCACAGGTATTTTCCGGGCATGGCAGCTTCGGAAGATACCTGTGCCGGATAGGGAAGGAGCCGACGGCGCGTTGCTGCCACTGCGACGCTGAGCAGGACACGGCGGATCATACCCTGGAGGTATGCCCCGCGTGGGAGGGGGAGCGCCGTGTCCTGGTCGGCGTCGTCGGGCGGGATGTCTCGCTGCCGGACGTGGTGCGCGCCATGCTCGGCAGCGAGGAGAAGTGGAGGGCCGTGGCCTCCTTCTGCGAGAACGTAATGTTGCAGGAGGCCGCGGGGAGGGAGCGCGAGCTTCAGCGGCGTGCTGAAGCGCGCGCTCGTGCGGTGGCCCGAGGTCGTCGCCCGGTCGCGAGGCGTCGCGGGCGGCCGCCTCGGCGTGGCGGATGACCTAGGCTGGGAGGGGGGTCCTGAGGGGACCCTCCTCCCGCCAGGCGGCGCCGGGTCGGACCGGTTGGGGGTAGGAGTGCCTTCCCCTACCGGTCCGACGCAAGGGGAGGCACCCTCGGCGGTCTGGTGCGGCCATGAACGCCCGGCCGCCGAGGGATGGAAACGGGGTCGCGGGCGGTTGCGAGTTGGGGCTCGCAGCCGCCACTAAACGCGGCCCCGGGACGGATAGCGGCGGGATGGAGTGGCCCCGTCCCGCCGCTATGAGGCAGTGTGTCTACTGGGGGGACCGATTGTCCCCCCGGGGGATGGGCGCGAAAGCGCGGGCACGGGGAGGATACAGGAAGAATGCTTCGAGCGATTCCCGGTATCCTCCCAAAGCGTGCCGAAGGGTCACCGTGGGGTTTTTAGTGGGTAGGTCCCGCGCCTGTCGTTGTACGGGCGCGGGGAATCCCACACACGCCTCCCACCTCTCCCCAAGGAGGTGGGAGGGAGTCTTTCGAAGATTTTCCCCACGACAAAAAAAAAAAAAAAAAAAAAAAAAAAAAAAAAAAAAAAAAAAAAATTCCTGTTGGTCAGAACCTCGGTTTTCTCTTGTTTGAATCAGGTAGTAATGTGGTACCACACTGAAACAGACAATTTAACTTGTTTTCGATGAATATCTTAGAGGATAAAACCGGTTAGGTCTGGGTTAGGACTGGGTTATGCCCGCTTCTGGCTCATGATTTTGCCTTCTTCTCATACTTGTTGGCCAGATCCTTGGTTTTTTCGGGTTTGAATCACGTAGTAATGTGGTACCACGAAGTAACAGTGAATTAAACCTGGATTCGGTCAGTATTTTAGTCGGTAACACCGGTTAGGCCTGGGTTAGGTCTGGGTTATGCCCCCATCTAACTCATGATTTTACCATCTTCGCATACTTGTTGGACAGATCCTGGGTTTTTTCGGGTTTGAATCACGTAGTAATGTGGTACCACACTGAAACAGTCAATTAAACCTGGTTTCGATCAATATTTTAGATGATAAAACCGGTTAGGTCTGGATTAGGTCTGGGTTATGTCCACATCTGACTCATGATTTTGCCTTTTCCGCATTCCTGTTGACCAGAACCGTGGTTTTATCTTGTTTGAATCAGGTAGTAATGTGGTACCACACTGAAACAGGCAACTAAACCTGGTTTCGATCAATATTTTAGAGGATAACACCGGTTAGTTCTGGGTTAGGTCTGGGTTCTGCCCGCATCTGGCTCATGGTTTTGCCTTCTTCGCAAATTTGTTGGCCGGATCCTGGGTTTTTTCGGGTTTGAATCACGTAGTAATGTGGTTCCACGAAGCAATAGTCAATTAAACCTGTATTCGGTCAGTATTTTAGTCGGTAACACAGGTTAGGTCTGGGTTAGGTCTAGGTTATGCCCGAGTCTGGCTAATGATTTTGCATTCTCCGCATACTTGTTGGTCAGAACCTTGGTTTTCTCTTGTTTGAATCAGGTAGTAATGTGGTACCACACTGAAGCAGACAATTAAACTTGTTTTCGATGAATATTTTAGAGGATAAAACCGGTTAGGTCTGGGTTATACCCGCATCTCGCTCATGATTTTGCCTTTGCCGCATACTTGTTGGCCAGATCGTTGGTTTTCTCTGGTTTGAATCACGTAGTAATGTGGTACCACAGCGAAACAGTCAATGAAACCTGGTTTCGATCAATATTTTAGAGGATAAAACCGGTTAGGTCTGGGTTAGGTATGGGTTATGTCCACATCTGGCTCATGATTTTGCCTTTTCCGCATACTTGTTGGACAGATCCTAGGGTTTTTCGGGTTTGAATCACGTACTAATGTGGTACCACATTGAAACAGTCAATTAAACCTGATTTCGATGAATATTTTAGAGGATAAAACCGATTAGGTCTGGGTTAAGTCTGGGTTATGCCCGCATCAGGCTCATGATTTTGCCTTTTTCGCATTCCTGTTGGCCAGAACCTCGGTTTTCTCTTGTTTGAATCAGGTAGTAGTGTGGTACCACACTGGAACAGTAAATTAAACCTGATTTCGATGAATATTTTAGAGGATAAAACCGGTTAGGTCTGGGCTAGGTCTGGGTTATGCCCGCTTCTGGCTCATGATTTTGCCTTCTTCTCATACTTGTTGGCCAGATCCTGGGTTTATTCGGGTTTGAATCAGGTAGTAATGTGGCACCACATTGAAACAGTCAATTAAACCTGGTTTCGATCAAAATTTCAGATGATAAAACCGGTTAGGTCTGGGATTGGTCTGGGTTATGCCCGCATCTGGCTCATGGTTTTGCCTTTTCCGCATTCTTGTTGGACAGATCCTTGGTTTTATCTTGTTTGAATCAGGTAGTAATGTGGCACCATCCTGAAACAGACAATTAAACCTGGTTTCGATCAATATTATAGAGGATAACGCCGGTTAGGTCTGGGTTAGGCCTGGGTTATGCCCCCATATGGCTCATGATTTTGGCTTCTTCGCATACTTGTTGGACAGATCCTTGGTTTTTTCGGGTTTGAATCACGTAGTAATGTGGTACCACACTGAAACAGTCCATTAAACCTGGTTTACGACCAATATTACAGAGGATAACACCGGTTAGGTCTGGGTTATGCCCGCATCTGGCTCATGATTTTGCCTTCTTCGCATACTTGTTGGCCAGATCCTTGGTTTTTTCGGGTTTGAATCACGTAGTAATGTGGTACCACGAAGTAACAGTGAATTAAACCTGGATTCGGTCAGTATTTTAGTCGGTAACACCGGTTAGGCCTGGGTTAGGTATGGGTTATGTCCACATCTGGCTCATGATTTTGCATCTCCGCATTCCTGTTGACCAGAACCTCGGTTTTATCTTGTTTGAATCAGGTAGTAATGTGGTACCACACTGAAACAGACAATTAAAGCTGGTTTCGATCTATATTTTAGAGGATAAAACCGGTTAGGTCTGAGTTAGGTGAGGGTTATGCCCGCATCTGGCTCATGGTTTTGCCTTCTTCGCAAATTTGTTGGCCGGATCCTGGTTTTTTTCGGGTTTGAATCACGTAGTAATGTGGTTCCACGAAGCAACAGTCAATTAAACCTGGATTCGGTCAGTATTTTAGTCGGTAACACCGGTTAGGTCTGGGTTAGGTCTAGGTTATGCCCGAATCTGGCTAATGATTTTGCATTCTCCGCATACTTGTTGGTCAGAACCTTGGTTTTCTCTGGTTTGAATCAGGTAGTAATGTGGTACCACACTGAAGTAGACAATTAAACTTGTTTTCGATGAATATTATAGAGGATAAAACCGGTTAGGTCTGGGTTAGGTCTCGGTTATACCCGAATCTGGCTAATGATTTTGCATTCTCCGCATACTTGTTGGTCAGAACCTTGGTTTTCTCTGGTTTGAATCAGGTAGTAATGTGGTACCACACTGAAACAGACAATTAAACTTGTTTTCGATGAATATTTTATAGGATAAAACCGATTAGGTCTGGGTTAGGTCTCGGTTATGCCCGCATCTGGCTCATGATTTTGCCTTCTTCGCATACTTGTCGGCCACATCCTGGGTTTTTTCGGATTTGAATCACGTAGTAAAGTGGTACCACACTGTAACAGTGAATTAAACCTGGATTCGGTCAGTATTTTAGTCGGTAACACCGGTTAGGACTGGGTTAGGTCTGGGTTATGCCCGCATCTGGCTCACGATTTTGCCTATTCCGCATTCTTGTTGGCCAGATCCTTGGTTTTCTCTGGTTTGAAACACGTAGTAATGTGGTACCACTCTGAAACAGTCCATTAAACTTGGTTTCGATCAATATTTTAGAGGATAACATCGGTCAGGTCTGGGTTAGGTCTGGGTTATGCCCGCATCTGGCTCAAGATTTTGCCTTCGGCGCATACTTGTTGGCCAGATCCTGGGTTTTTACGGGTTTGAATCAGGTAGTAATGTGGTACCACATTGAAACAGTCAATTAAACCTGGTTTCGATCAATATTTTAGAGGATAACACCGGTTAGGTCTGAGTTAGGTCTGGGTTATGCACGCATCTGGCTCATGATTTTACCATCTTCGCATACTTGTTGGACAGATCCTGGGTTTTTTCGGGCTTGAATCACGTAGTAATGTGGCACCACACTGAAACAGTCCATTAAACTTGGTTTCGATCAATATTTTAGAGGATAACACCGGTTAGGTCTGTGTTAGGTCTGGGTTATGCCCGCATCTGACTCATGATTTTGCCTTCTTCGCAAACTTGTTGGCCAGATCCTGGGTGTTTTAGGGTTAGAATCACGTAGTAATGTGGTTCCACGCGGAAACAGACCACTAAACTTGGTTTCGATCAATATTTTAGAGGATAACACAGGTTAGGTCTGGGTTACGTCTGGGTTATACCCGCATCTGGCTCATGATTTTGCCTTGTCCGCATTCTTGTTGGCCAGATCCTTGGTTTTCTCTGGTTTGAATCACGTAGTAATGTGGTACCACACTGAAACAGACAATTAAACCTGGTTTCGATCAATATTTTAGAGGATAACACCGGTTAGGTCTGGGTTATGCCGCATCTGGCTCATGATTTTGCCTTCTTCGCATACTTGTTGACCAGAACCTTGGTCTTATCTTGTTTGAATCACGTAGTAATGTGGTACCACATTGAAACAGTCAATTAAACCTGGTTTCGATCAATATTTTAGAGGATAACACCGGTTAGGTCTGGGTTACGTCTGGGTTATACCCGCATCTGGCTCATGATTTTACCATCTTCGCATACTTGTTGGCCAGATCTTGGGTTTATTCGGGTTTGAATCACGTAGTAATGTGGCACCACATTGAAACAGTCAATTAAAGCTGGTTTCGATCAATATTTCAGATGATAAAACCGGTTAGGTCTGGGATTGGTCTGGGTTATGCCCGCATCTGCTGATGATTTTGCCTTTTCCGCATTCTTGTTGGCCAGATCCTTGGTTTTCTCTGGTTCGAATCGCGTAGTAATGTGGTACCACACTGAAACAGACAATTAAACCTGGTTTCGATCAATATTTTAGAGGATAACACCGGTTAGGTCTGGGTTATGCCGCATCTGGCTCATGATTTTGCCTTCTTCGCATACTTGTTGGCCAGATCCTTGGTTTTTTCGGATTTGAATCACGTAATAATGTGGTACCACGAAGTAACAGTGAATTAAACCTGGATTCGGTCAGTATTCTAGACAGTAACACCGGTTAGGCCTGGGTTAGGTCTGGGTTATGCCCCCATCTGACTCATGATTTTACCTTCTTCGCATACTTGTTGGACAGATCCTGGGTTTTTTCGGGTTTGAATCACGTAGTAATGTGGAACCACACGGTAGCAGTCAATTATACCTGGATTCGGTCAGTATTTTAGTCGGTAACACCGGTTAGGACTGGGTTAGGTCTGGGTTATGCCCGCATCTGGCTCACGATTTTGCCTATTCCGCATTCTTGTTGGCCAGATCCTTGGTTTTCTCTGGTGTGAATCACGGAGTAATAGGGTACCACACTGAAAAAGTCAATGAAACCTGGTTTCGATTCACATTTTAGAGGTTAACAACGGTTAGGTCTGGGGTTTGCCCGCATCTGGCGCATGATTTTGCCTTCTTCGCATACTTGTTGGCCAGATTCTGGGTTTTTTCGGATTTGAATCACGTCGTGTGGTACCACACAGTAACAGTCAATTAAACCTGGATTCGGTCAGTATTTTAGTCGGTAACACTGGTTAGGTCTGGGTTAGGTCTGGGTTATGCCCGCATCTGCCTCATGATTTTGCCTTTTCCGCATTCTTGTTGGCCAGATCCTTGGTTTTCTCTGGTTTGAATCTCGGAGTAATGGGGTACAACACTGAAAGAGTCAATTAAACCTGGTTTCGATCCACATTTTAGAGGATAACAACGGTTAGGTCTTGGGTTTGCCCGCATCTGGCACATGATTTTGTCTTCTTCGCATACTTGTTGGCCAGATTCTGGGTTTTTTCGGATTTGAATCACGTAGTTGTGGTACCACACAGTAACAGTCAATTAAACCTGGATTCGGTCAGTATTTTAGTCGGTAACACTGGTTAGGTCTGGGTTAGGTCTGGGTTATGCCCGCATCTGCCTCATGTTTTTGCCATTTCCGCATTCTTGTTTGCCAGATCCTTGGTTTTCTCTGGTTTGAATCAGGCAGTAATGTGGTACCACACTGAAACAGACAATTAAACCTGGTTTCGATCAATATTTTAGAGGATAACGCCGGTTAGATCTGGGTTAGGTCTGGGTTATGCCCGCATCTGGCTCATGATTTTGCTTCTTCCAATACTTGTTGGCCAGATCCTGGGTTTTTTCGGGTTTGAGTCACGTAGTAAAGTGGAACCACACAGTAACAGTCAATTATACCTCGATTCGGTCAGTATTTTAGTCGGTAACACCGGTTAGGGCTGGGTTAGGTCAGGGTTATGCCCGCATCTGGCTCACGATTTTGCCTATCCCGCATACTTGTTTGCCAGATCCTTGGTTTTCTCTGGTTTGAATCACGTAGTAATGTGGTACCACACTGAAACAGACAATTAAACCTGGTTTCGATCAATATTTTGGTGGATAAAACCGGTTAGGTCTGGGTGAGGTATGGGATGTGCCCGCATCCGGCTCATGATTTTGCCCTCTGCGCATACTTATTGACCAGAACCTTGGTCTTATCTTGTTTGAATCAGGCAGTAATGTGGTACCACACTGAAACAGACAATAAAACTTGTTTTCGATCAATATTTTAGAGGATAACACCGGTTAGGTCTGGGGTAGGTCTGGGATATGCCCGCATCTGGCTCATGATTTTGCCTTCTGCGCATACTTGTTGGCCAGATCTTGGGTTTTCTCGGGTTTGAATCACGTAGTAATGTGGCACCACATTGAAACAGTCAATTAAACCTGGTTTCGATCAATATTTTAGAGGATAAAACCGGTTAGGTCTGGGTTAGGTCTGGGTTATGCCCGCATCTGGCTCATGATTTTGCCTTGTGCGCATACTTGTTGTCCAGATCCTGGGTTTTTTCGGGTTTGAATCACGTAGTAATGTGGTGCCACATTGAAACAGTCAATTAAACCTGGTTTCGATCAATATTTCAGATCATAAAACCGGTTAGGTCTGGGATTGGTCTGGGTTGTGCCCGCATCTGGCTCATGATTTTACCTTCTTCCCAAATTTGTTGGCCAGATCCTGGATTTTTTCGGGTTTGAATCACGTAGTATTGTGGTACCACACTGAAACAGACAAATAAACCTGGTTTCGATCAATATCTTAGAGGATAACACCGGTTAGGTCTGGGTTAGGTCTGGGTTATGCCCGCATCTGGCTCATGATTTTGCCTTCTTTGCATACTTGTTGGCCAGATCCTTGATTTTTTCGGATTTGAATCACGTAGTAATGTGGTACCACACTGAAACAGTCCATTAAACTTGGTTTCGATCAATATTTTAGAGGATAACACGGGTTAGGTCTGGGGTAGGTCTGGGATATGCCCGCATCTGGCTCATGATTTTCCCTTCTGCGCATACTTGTTGGCCAGATCTTGGGTTTTTTCGGGTTTGAATCACGTAGTAATGTGGCACCACATTGAAACAGTCAATTAATCCTGGTTTCGATCAATATTTCAGATGATAAAACCGGTTAGGTCTGGGATTGGTCTGGGTTATGCCCGCATCTGGCTCATGATTTTGCCTTTTCCGCATACTCGTAGGCCAGAGCCTTGGTTTTCTCTGGTTTGAATCACGTAGAAATGTGGTACCACGAAGTAACAGTGAATTAAACCTGGATTTGGTCAGTATGTTAGTCGGTAACACCGGTTAGGCCTGGGTTAGGTCTGGGTTATGCCCTCATCTGACTCATGATTTTACCTTCTTCGCATACTTGTTGGACAGATCCTGGGTTTTTTCGGGTTTGAATCACGTAGTAATGTGGTACCACACTGAAACAGTCCATTAAACCTGGTTTTCGATCAATATTTTACAGGATAGCACCGGTTAGGTCTGGGTTAGGTCTGGGTTATGCCCGCATCTGGCTCATGATTTTGCCATGTCTGCATTCTTGTTGGCCAGATCCTTGGTTTTCTCTGGTTTGAATCACGTAGTAATATGGTACCACACTGAAACAGTCCATTAAACTTGGTTTCGATCAATATTTTAGAGGATAACACCGGTTAGGTCTGGGTTATGCCGCATCTGGCTCATGATTTTGCCTTCTTCGCATACTTGTTGGCCAGATCCTTGGTTTCTACGGGTTTGAATCACGTAGTAATGTGGAACCACGAAATAACAGTGAATTAAACCTGGATTCGGTCAGTACTTTAGTCGGTAACACCGGTTAGGTCTGGGTTAGGTCCGGGTTATGCCCGCATCTGGCTCATGATTTTGCCTTCTTCGCATACTTGTAGGCCAGATCCTTGGTTTCCTCTGGTTTGAATCACGTAGTAATGTGGTACCACAGCGAAACAGTCAACTAAACCTGGTTTCGATCAATATTTTAGAGGATAACACCGGTTAGGTCTGGGTTATGCCGCATCTGGCTCATGATTTTGCCATCGTCGCATACTTGTTGGCCAGATCCTTGGTTTTTTCGGATTTGAATCACGTAGTAATGTGGTACCACGAAGTAACAGTGAATTAAACCTGGATTCGGTCAGTATTTTAGACGGTAACACCGGCTAGGCCTGGGTTAGGTCTGTGTTATGCCCCCATCTGACACATGATTTCACCTTCTTCGCATACTTGTTGGACAGATCCTGGTTTTTTCGGGTTTGAATCACGTAGTAATGTGGTACCACACTGAAACAGTCCATTAAACTTGCTTTCAATCAATATTTTAGAGGATAACACCGGTTAGGTCTGGGTTAGGTCTGGGTTATGCCCGCATCTGGCTCATGATTTTGCCTTCTGCGCATACTTGTTGGCCAGATCCTGTGTTTTTTCGGGTTTGAATCACGTAGTAATGTGGTACCACATTGAAACAGTCAATGACACCTGGTTTCAATCAATATTTTAGAGGATAAAACCGGTTAGGTCTGGGTTAGGTATGGGTTATGTCCACATCTGGCTCATGATTTTGCATTTCCGCATTCCAGTTGACCAGAACCTTGGTTTTATCTTGTTTGAATCAGGCAGTAATGTGGTACCACACTGAAACGGACAATAAAACTTGTTCTCGATCAATTTTTAGAGGATAAAACCGGTTAGGCCTGGGTTAGGTCCGGGTTATGCCCGCATCTGGCTCATGATTTTGCCTTCTTCGCATACTTGTTGGCTTGATCCTGGGTGTTTTCGGGTTTGAATCACGTAGTAATGTGCCACCACATTGAAACAGTCAATTAAACCTGGTTTCGATCAAAATTTTAGATGATAAAACCGGTTAGGTCTGGGATTGGTCTGGGTTATGCCCGCATCTGGCTCATGGTTTTGCCTTTTCCGCATTCTTGTTGGACAGATCCTTGGTTTTATCTTGTTTGAATCAGGTAGTAATGTGGCACCACACTGAAACAGACAATAAAACCTGGTTTCGATCAATATTTTAGAGGATAACGCCGGTTAGGTCTGGATTAGGCCTGGGTTATGCCCCCATATGGCTCATGATTTTGGCTTCTTCGCATACTTGTTGGACAGATCCTGGGTTTTTTCGGGTTTGAATCACGTAGTAATGTGGTACCACACTGAAACAGTCCATTAGACCTGGTTTACGATCAATATTACAGAGGATAACACCGGTTAGGTCTGGGTTATGCCCGCATCTGGCTCATGATTTTGCCTTCTGTGCATACTTGTTGGCCAGATCCTTGGTTTTTTCGCGTTTGAATCACGTAGTAAAGTGGTACCACGAAGTAACAGTGAATTAAACCTGGATTCGGTCAGTATTTTAGTCGGTAAGACCGGTTAGGCCTGGGTTAGGTCTGGGTTATGCCCTCATCTGACTCATGATTTTACCTTCTTCGCATACTTGTTGGACAGATCCTGGGTTTTTTCGGGTTTGAATTACGTAGTAATGTGGTACCACACTGAAACAGTCCATTAAACCTGGTTTTCGATCAATATTTTACAGGATAGCACCGGTTAGGGCTGGGTTAGGTCTGGGTTATGCCCGCATCTGGCTCATGATTTTGCCATTTCCGCATTCTTGTTGGCCAGATCCTTGGTTTTCTCTGGTTTGAATCACGTAGTAATGTGGGACCACACTGAAACAGACCATTAAACTTGGTTTCGATCAATATTTTAGAGGATAACACCGGTTAGGTCTGGGTTATGCCGCATCAGGCTCATGATTTTGCCTTCTTCGCATACTTGTTGGCCAGATCCTTGGTTTTTTCGGGTTTGAATCACGTAGTAATGTGGTACCACGAAGTAACAGTGAATTAAACCTGGATTCGGTCAGTATTTTAGTCGGTAACACCGGTTAGGCCTGGGTTAGGTCTGGGTTATGCCCCCATCTGACTCATGATTTTACCTTCTTCGCATACTTGTTGGCCAGATCCTTGGTTTCTTCGGGTTTGAATCACGTAGTAATGTGGTACCACGAAGTAACAGTGAATTAAACCTGGATTCGGTCAGTATTTTAGTCGGTAACACCGGTTAGGCCTGGGTTAGGTCTGGGTTATGCCCGCATCTGGCTCATGATTTTGCCATTTCCGCATTCTTGTTGGCCAGATCCTTGGTTTTCTCTGGTTTGAATCACGTAGTAATGTGGGACCACACTGAAACAGACCATTAAACTTGGTTTCGATCCACATTTTAGAACATAACACCGGTTAGGTCTGGATTAAGTCTGGGTTATGCACGCATCTGGCTCATGATTTTGCCTTCTTCGCATACTTGTTGGCCAGATCCTTGGTTTTCTCTGGTTTGAAACACGTAGTAATGTGGTACCACTCTGAAACAGTCCATTAAACTTGGTTTCGATCAATATTTTAGAGGATAAAACCGGTTAGGTCTGGATTAGGTCTGGGTTATGCCCGCATCTGGCTCAAGATTTTGCCTTCGGCGCATACTTGTTGGACAGATCCTGGGTTTTTTCGGGTTTGAGTCACGTAGTAATGTGGTACCACACTGAAACAGTCCATTAAACCTGGTTTTCGATCAATATTTTAGAGGATAGCACCGGTTAGGTCTGGGTTCGGTCTGGGTTATGCCCGCATCTGGCTCATGATTTTGCCATTTCCGCATTCTTGTTGGCCAGATCCTTGGTTTTCTCTGGTTTGAATCACGTAGTAATGTGGTACCACACTGAAACAGTCCATTAAACCTGGTTTACGATCAATATTACAGAGGATAACACCGGTTAGGTCTGGGTTATGCCCGCATCTGGCTCATGATTTTGCCTTCTTCGCATACTTGTTGGCCAGATCCTTGGTTTTTTCGGGTTTGAATCACGTAGTAATGTGGTACCACGAAGTAACAGTGAATTAAACCTGGATTCGGTCAGTATTTTAGTCGGTAACACCGGTTAGGCCTGGGTTAGGTCTGGGTAATGCCCCCATCTGACTCATGATTCTACCTTCTTCGCATACTTGTTGGCCAGATCCTTGGTTTTTTCGGGTTTGAATCACGTAGTAATGTGGTACTACGAAGTAACAGTGAATTAAACCTGGATTCGGTCAGTATTTTAGTCGGTAACACCGGTTAGGCCTGGGTTAGGTCTGGGTAATGCCCCCATCTGACTCATGATTTTACCTTCTTCGCATACTTGTTGGCCAGATCCTTGGTTTTTTCGGGTTTGAATCACGTAGTAATGTGGTACCACGAAGTAACAGTGAATTAAACCTGGATTCGGTCAGTATTTTAGTCGGTAACACCGGTTAGGTCTGGGTTAGGTCCGGGTTATGCCCGCATCTGGCTCGTGATTTTGCCTTCTTCGCATACTTGCTGGACAGATCCTGGGTTTGTTCGGGTTTGAATCAGGTAGTAATGTGGCACCACATTGAAACAGTCAATTAAACCTTGTTTCGATCAAAATTTCAGATGATAAAACCGGTTAGGTCTGGGATTGGTCTGGGTTATGCCCGCATCTGGCTCATGGTTTTGCCTTTTCCGCATTCTTGTTGGACAGATCCTTGGTTTTATCTTGTTTGAATCAGGCAGTAATGTGGCACCACACTGAAACGGACAATTAAACCTGGTTTCGATCAATATTTTAGAGGATAACGCCGGTTAGGTCTGGGTTAGGCCTGGGTTATGCCCCCATATGGCTCATGATTTTGGCTTCTTCGCATACTTGTTGGACAGATCCTGGGTTTTTTCGGGTTTGAATGACGTAGTAATGTGGTACCACACTGAAACAGTCCATTAAACCTGGTTTTCGATCAATATTTTACAGGATAGCATCGGTTAGGTCTGGGTTAGGTCTGGGTTATGCCCCCATCTAACTCATGATTTTGCATTCTTCTCATACTTGTTGGCCAGATCCTTGGTTTTTTCGGGTTTGAAGCACGTAGTAATGTGGTACCACTAAGTAACAGTGAATTAAACCTGGATTCGGTCAGTATTTTAGTCGGTAACACCGGTTAGGCCTGGGTTAGGTATGGGTTATGTCCACATCTGGCTCATGATTTTGCATTTCCGCATTCCTGTTGACCAGAACCTTGGTTTTATCTTGTTTGAATCAGGTAGTAATGTGGTACCACACTGAAACAGACAATTAAACCTGGTTTCGATCCACATTTTAGAACATAACACCGGTTAGGTCTGGATTAGGTCTGGGTTATGCACGCATCTGGCTCATGATTTTGCCTTCTTCGCATACTTGTTGGCCAGATCCTGGGTTTTTTCGGGTTTGAATCACGTAGTAATGTGGAACCACAGAGTAACAGTCAATTAAACCTGATTTCGATCTATATTTTAGAGGATAAAACCGGTTAGGTCTGAGTTAGGTGTGGGTTATGCCCGCATCTGGCTCATGATTTTGCCTTCTTCGCATACTTGTTGGCCAGATCCTGGGTTTTTCGGATTTGAATCACGTAGTAGTGTGGTACGACACTGCAACAGTCAATTAAACCTGGTTTCGATCAATATTTTAGAGGATAGAACCGGTTAGGTCTGGATTAGGTCTGGGTTATGTCCACATCTGGCTCATGATTTTGCATTTTCCGCATTCCTGTTGGTCAGAACCTCGGTTTTCTCTTGTTTGAATCAGGTAGTAATGTGGTACCACACTGAAACAGACAACTAAACTTGTTTTCGATGAATATTTTAGTGGATAAAACCGGTTAGGTCTGGGTTAGGTCTGGGTTATGTCCACATCTGGCTCATGATTTTGCCTTTTTCGCATTCCTGTTGGTCACCCCTCAGGGGCTGCCAGCCTTTCAGCTGCAGTACGGGCTTAACGAACCCGGGGTACCCGAGTCATACACACACCGTAAGCCTCCTGTTGGTCGTCACAACGACCCATTCACAATTCCCTATTGGTTTTGTGAATGGTACGTGACGGCAGGAGGAACGGGGGTCTTGGCTTAACCGCCTGGGCCACGAGTATGGCGACTCTATAAAATCGCCCTCCAATCCTAAGCTATGGTGCGCGGCGATGGGATGCAAGGTTGGGGGAGAAGGCCCAATCCCAAGCGACCACCTCCGGGGAACCTGCCGAACCCCCGGGGTATTAGGCTTACCCGGGTAAGGCGGCTCTGCCCGGGTGGACCTTTATTTCCGACCATCTCGTGGGATTATTATGGACACAGAATATAAAATGGGGATGGGGCGGGTTTTGTCGGTTGGGGAGGACGGAGACGGGGTTGGGGTTAGGGTGGCGGCGCTCGCGCCCCACTCAGCGCCAGGTCCGGCTTCGTGGAGGGTGGAGGAGGACGACGAGACGGCGTCGGTCTCGTCCTTCTCCTCCAGCACGAGCCACATAGGCTCTAAGAGGAAGAGGACGGGGCAGGCCGTCGTCGAGGTGGGCGGGGCGATGAGCCCGTCGGTGAGGCTGAGTTGCCTCAGGGACGAGGTGACCGAGGAGATATCGGAGAGGATCTCCTCGTCCCTGAGGCGGGTGGAGAAAGTCGCCGCTGCCTGCGCCTTTAAGGGGCAGAAAAGCGGTGGCGCGGAGGCCCTGAAGGCCGCGGCGGAGGAAATGAGGGAGGCGGCGCGGGAGCTCAGAGGGCGGAACGCCCGTCTGCAGCTCCTGTTGGAGGAGGAGCGACAGGGGAGGAGGAGGGCAGAGGCGCTGTGGAACAGCGCGGCCCTCCCTCCCATCCTCCCTCCTCCTCCACCGCCGCGTCCCTCGGCGGAGGTAAATAAACGGGGTGCGGCGGCAGTGGTGCGGGGCACCGCGGGCCCCTCCACCCGCACTCCGCCCGTGAAGAAGTCCCCGTCCTCCTCAGAAGACGATCTTCTGAGGAGGATTGGGGACATGATTGATGGCAAGCTGGCCGCCTTCCGGGAGGAGCTCCTCGCCGGAAGGGCGGTCAGCAGGAAGGCGGTGCCTCCCCGACCTGTTCCGGTACAGTCGGGGAAGGCAAAGAAGGGCGGAGTGAAGGCTCCGCCCAGCGTTGCGGCACCAGGGCCCCGGGTCGCGACCCCCAAGGGGGGTGGTGTACCCGTGGTCGCGGTGGTCGCGTCCTCCACAGCACCCTCCCAAGGGGGGGTGGCGTGGAGTGAGGTGGTGGGGCGGAAGGCGAAGCGGGCGGCGAGGAAGGCCTCGCAACCGCAGCCTCCGCCTCCGCCGCCGGCGGCTAAGGTAAAGGCCGCGAAGGTCGGGAAGGCACGAACAGGTCGTCCCCCAAAAACGGCAGCGGTGACGCTGACCGTTGCGCAGGGGGGCGACCTGACCCTCGCGGAGGCGATGCGGCTCGCCAGGGAGAATATCTCCCTGGAAGAGCTGGGCATCGCCTCTGTGAGGGCGAAGAGGGCCGTGACCGGGGGTCTCTTGCTGGAGATCCCCGGTGCAGAAGGCGGCGCGAAGGCGGATCGTCTCGCCCAGAGGCTCCGGGAGCAGCTGGGCGAGCGAGGTGTCCGGGTCGCCCGGCCCACGAAGCGCACGGAGATGCGCGTTTGTGGGCTGGACGACTCGGTCAGCGCACAGGATGTGTCCCGTGCCCTTGCGAGGGCGGGGGACTGTCCTGTGGAGGACCTGCGGATCGGAGAGATCCACAGGTCGCCCTCCGGCCTCGGGTCGGTGTGGGCCCGGTGCCCCCTCTCCGCCGCCCGTAAGGTGGCGGAATCTGGGAGGGTGTTGGTGGGGCGGGTTTCGGCGCGAGTGGAAATCCTCGCGCCGCGCCCGCTCCAGTGTCACCGCTGCCTCGAGTTGGGGCACGTGAGGCAGTGGTGCACCTCGCCGGTGGACCGCAGCGGTCAGTGTTACCGCTGCGGTGCCAAAGAGCACCGTGCGAGCCAGTGCTCGGCGGCCCCCCACTGCCCGCTGTGTGCGGACATGGGGAGGCCAGCCGATCACAGGGTGGGGAGCAAGAAGTGCTCCCCCCCCTCCCGGAAGGAGAGGAAGAGGCGGGCTGCACCGGCTCCGGTGCCGAGGGCGGTGGCATCGTCCTCCATGGAGGTGGACGGTGCTACGGGGACGGACGGCCGGGAGGAGGCTGGCGCGGCCATTAATTAATGCCGCCCCGCCTCCTCCTCCAGGCCAACCTCAACCACTGCCGCGCGGCACAGGACTTGATGTCCCAAGTCCTCGCGGAGTGGGGGGTTGGCCTGGCGGTCGCCGCCGAGCCGTACCGCGTCCCTGATCACCCTCATTGGGTGGGCGACGCGGACGGCTTGGTGGCGACGGTATGGGGAGGGGGCGACGGGTCCCCACCGTTCTCCTTGTTGGAGCGCGGTCGGGGATTCGTCGCCGTGGACTGGGGGGGAGTCGCTGTGGTGGGGTGCTACATTTCGCCCCGTAGCGGTCACGCTGCATTCGAGCTGTACTTGGCCGAGGTCGCGGCATGCGTGCAGCGCTACGCGGCCCGGCCGGTGCTGGTCCTGGGGGATTTTAATGCCAAGTCGGTGGCTTGGGGATCCCCCAGGACCTCCGTTCGCGGCGGGATCCTGGGCGATTGGGCGGCGGGGCTCGACCTCCGGGTATTGAACCGGGGGTCGGAGAACACATGCGTGCGGCGATATGGGGGGTCCATCGTGGATGTTGGATTCGCGACCCCCAACGCCGTGCGCATGGTGTCGGGTTGGCACGTGGTCGCGGGGGCAGAGACACTCTCCGATCACCGGTACATCCGGATGGAGGTCTCTGCCGCCGCGAGTGCATCCCGACACGGCCGCGTGCGTGGCACCCCACCACGCCGCTGGGCGCTTCGGCGCCTGGACAAGGACGCCCTGATGGCAGCTGCCCTCGCTGCAACTTGGCCGCAGGGAGCGGCCGAGTTGCCGAGCATAGAGGAGGAGGTCGCCCGGCTCGGAGCATTGGTCGCGGGTATTTGCGACGCGGCGATGCCTCGGGTCGGGCGGGCTTCTCCTCGCCGGGCGGTGTACTGGTGGTCGGACGCGATCGCGGAGTTGCGAGTCGCGACTGTCCGCGCCCGACGCCAGTACACCCGCGCGCGCCGTCGTCAACGTACAGGCGACGGCGTGGCGCGAGCGAGGGCAGCTGATGACCTGTATGGAGCATACCGCGTGGCGCGGGTTGCTCTGCAGCTCGCCATCAAACGGGCCAAGACCCAGGCATGGAAGGAGCTCCTCCAGACCCTTGATGACGATCCATGGGGGCGCCCATATAAGGTGGTGCTGAATAAGCTCCGCCCGTGGGCGCCCCCCGTCACCGAGGGTCTTGACCCCCGGCTGCTGGAGGACGTGGTCAATACACTCTTCCCAATTGGGGAGAGGGGACCGCGTCCTCCGGCGGCGGCGGCAGTCCCAGTGGAGTGGACGGCCGAGCTGGGGGTCACGCAGGAGGAGCTGGCAGCGGCCATCAGACGGCTCGGGGTTCGTAACACGGCCCCGGGTCCGGATGGTGTGCCCGGCCGGGTTTGGGTCTTGACCCAGGGCGTCCTTGGGGCCGACCTCAGGCGGTTGTTCGACCGCTGCCTGAGGGACGGGCGATTCCCCCCCAGTTGGAAGGTGGCGAGGATGGTCCTCCTCCGGAAGGAGGGTCGGCCCGCGGAGTCTCCCTCCGCATACCGGCCCATTTGTCTCCTCGACGAGGTGGGCAAGCTCTTCGAGCGTGTGATTGCTGCCCGCCTCGTCGAGCACCTGTCGCGGGGTGATCCCGGTCTGGCCGACTGCCAGTTCGGTTTCCGGGGGGGCCGATCGACTATCAACGCGATAGGTCGTGTGAGGGCCCTCTCGGAGGCGGCCGTCTCCCGGGGAGGGGTGGCATTGGCAATATCCTTGGATATTGCCAATGCCTTTAACACCCTCCCCTGGGAAGAGATAAGGAGGGGACTCGAATATCATCGAGTCCCCCCTTGTCTCAGGGCGGTCGTCGGGGATTATCTCCGCGGCAGGTGGATCGAGTATCCGGGCCGGGATGGTGATATGCGGAGGGAGGTGTACTGCGGTGTTCCGCAGGGGTCGGTCCTCGGGCCACTCCTGTGGAACATCGCGTACGACTCGGTGTTGCGGGCCGGCCTCCCCGACGGCGTCAGCACGGTGTGTTATGCGGATGACACACTGGTGCTGGCCGTCGGGGCGCACTGGGGGAGGGCCATGCGTCGCGCGGAGGAGGGGTCGCAACGCGTCGTCGACCGGATCAGGAGGATGGGGATGACGGTGGCGGTCCATAAGACCGAGGTGATTGCGTTTCATTCACCTCGGCAGGATCCGCCACCCCCTCTGATTCGGGTGGGTGGGGCTGACATCGAGGTGAAGCCCCAGATCAGGTATCTGGGGCTGATCCTCGATAGCCACTGGCGTTTCGAGAAGCATTTCCGCTGCCTGGTCCCCCGGTTGGAAAGGATGGTTGCGGCTCTGGGCCGGATCCTGCCCAACCTGGGGGGCCCGGCGGGCCGAGTTCGTCGCCTCTATGTGGCAATGGTCCAGTCGGTGGCCCTATACGGGGCCCCCGTCTGGGCGGACGACCTGGCTGCCTCCCGGCGCAGCATGACTATGCTGCGTCGGGTGCAGAGGCGCATGGCGCTCAGGGTCGTCCGCGGGTATCGGACCATGTCACATGAGGCGGCGACGGTTCTAGCGGGGATGCCGCCCATGGACCTGCTCGCGCGGTCGCACGCGGTGATGTACCGGCACCGCGTCGACCGTCGCGCGGGGGTGGGGGCGGTCCCGGGCGGGCAGGAACCTGCTTGGGGCGATTTGAAGCGCCAGGCCCGGCAGTCCGTGTTGCTCGCGTGGCAGGAGCGGCTGGCTCTGCCAACCGCGGGGCACCGGACTGTCGGGGCTGTTCGGCCACTCCTGAAGGAGTGGCTGGACAGAGGCCATGGCAGCCTCACCTACCGGCTGGCACAGGTATTTTCCGGGCATGGCAGCTTCGGAAGATACCTGTGCCGGATAGGGAAGGAGCCGACGGCGCGTTGCTGCCACTGCGACGCTGAGCAGGACACGGCGGATCATACCCTGGAGGTATGCCCCGCGTGGGAGGGGGAGCGCCGTGTCCTGGTCGGCGTCGTCGGGCGGGATGTCTCGCTGCCGGACGTGGTGCGCGCCATGCTCGGCAGCGAGGAGAAGTGGAGGGCCGTGGCCTCCTTCTGCGAGAACGTAATGTTGCAGGAGGCCGCGGGGAGGGAGCGCGAGCTTCAGCGGCGTGCTGAAGCGCGCGCTCGTGCGGTGGCCCGAGGTCGTCGCCCGGTCGCGAGGCGTCGCGGGCGGCCGCCTCGGCGTGGCGGATGACCTAGGCTGGGAGGGGGGTCCTGAGGGGACCCTCCTCCCGCCAGGCGGCGCCGGGTCGGACCGGTTGGGGGTAGGAGTGCCTTCCCCTACCGGTCCGACGCAAGGGGAGGCACCCTCGGCGGTCTGGTGCGGCCATGAACGCCCGGCCGCCGAGGGATGGAAACGGGGTCGCGGGCGGTTGCGAGTTGGGGCTCGCAGCCGCCACTAAACGCGGCCCCGGGACGGATAGCGGCGGGATGGAGTGGCCCCGTCCCGCCGCTATGAGGCAGTGTGTCTACTGGGGGGACCGATTGTCCCCCCGGGGGATGGGCGCGAAAGCGCGGGCACGGGGAGGATACAGGAAGAATGCTTCGAGCGATTCCCGGTATCCTCCCAAAGCGTGCCGAAGGGTCAACGTGGGGTTTTTAGTGGGTAGGTCCCGCGCCTGTCGTTGTACGGGCGCGGGGAATCCCACACACGCCTCCCACCTCTCCCCAAGGAGGTGGGAGGGAGTCTTTCGAAGATTTTCCCCACGACAAAAAAAAAAAAAAAAAAAAAAAAAAAAAAAAAAAAAAAAAAAAAAAAAATTCCTGTTGGTCAGAACCTCGGTTTTCTCTTGTTTGAATCAGGTAGTAATGTGGTACCACACTGAAACAGACAATTTAACTTGTTTTCGATGAATATCTTAGAGGATAAAACCGGTTAGGTCTGGGTTAGGACTGGGTTATGCCCGCTTCTGGCTCATGATTTTGCCTTCTTCTCATACTTGTTGGCCAGATCCTTGGTTTTTTCGGGTTTGAATCACGTAGTAATGTGGTACCACGAAGTAACAGTGAATTAAACCTGGATTCGGTCAGTATTTTAGTCGGTAACACCGGTTAGGCCTGGGTTAGGTCTGGGTTATGCCCCCATCTAACTCATGATTTTACCATCTTCGCATACTTGTTGGACAGATCCTGGGTTTTTTCGGGTTTGAATCACGTAGTAATGTGGTACCACACTGAAACAGTCAATTAAACCTGGTTTCGATCAATATTTTAGATGATAAAACCGGTTAGGTCTGGATTAGGTCTGGGTTATGTCCACATCTGGCTCATGATTTTGCCTTTTCCGCATTCCTGTTGACCAGAACCGTGGTTTTATCTTGTTTGAATCAGGTAGTAATGTGGTACCACACTGAAACAGGCAACTAAACCTGGTTTCGATCAATATTTTAGAGGATAACACCGGTTAGTTCTGGGTTAGGTCTGGGTTCTGCCCGCATCTGGCTCATGGTTTTGCCTTCTTCGCAAATTTGTTGGCCGGATCCTGGGTTTTTTCGGGTTTGAATCACGTAGTAATGTGGTTCCACGAAGCAATAGTCAATTAAACCTGTATTCGGTCAGTATTTTAGTCGGTAACACAGGTTAGGTCTGGGTTAGGTCTAGGTTATGCCCGAGTCTGGCTAATGATTTTGCATTCTCCGCATACTTGTTGGTCAGAACCTTGGTTTTCTCTTGTTTGAATCAGGTAGTAATGTGGTACCACACTGAAGCAGACAATTAAACTTGTTTTCGATGAATATTTTAGAGGATAAAACCGGTTAGGTCTGGGTTATACCCGCATCTCGCTCATGATTTTGCCTTTGCCGCATACTTGTTGGCCAGATCGTTGGTTTTCTCTGGTTTGAATCACGTAGTAATGTGGTACCACAGCGAAACAGTCAATGAAACCTGGTTTCGATCAATATTTTAGAGGATAAAACCGGTTAGGTCTGGGTTAGGTATGGGTTATGTCCACATCTGGCTCATGATTTTGCCTTTTCCGCATACTTGTTGGACAGATCCTAGGGTTTTTCGGGTTTGAATCACGTACTAATGTGGTACCACATTGAAACAGTCAATTAAACCTGATTTCGATGAATATTTTAGAGGATAAAACCGATTAGGTCTGGGTTAAGTCTGGGTTATGCCCGCATCAGGCTCATGATTTTGCCTTTTTCGCATTCCTGTTGGCCAGAACCTCGGTTTTCTCTTGTTTGAATCAGGTAGTAGTGTGGTACCACACTGGAACAGTAAATTAAACCTGATTTCGATGAATATTTTAGAGGATAAAACCGGTTAGGTCTGGGCTAGGTCTGGGTTATGCCCGCTTCTGGCTCATGATTTTGCCTTCTTCTCATACTTGTTGGCCAGATCCTGGGTTTATTCGGGTTTGAATCAGGTAGTAATGTGGCACCACATTGAAACAGTCAATTAAACCTGGTTTCGATCAAAATTTCAGATGATAAAACCGGTTAGGTCTGGGATTGGTCTGGGTTATGCCCGCATCTGGCTCATGGTTTTGCCTTTTCCGCATTCTTGTTGGACAGATCCTTGGTTTTATCTTGTTTGAATCAGGTAGTAATGTGGCACCATCCTGAAACAGACAATTAAACCTGGTTTCGATCAATATTATAGAGGATAACGCCGGTTAGGTCTGGGTTAGGCCTGGGTTATGCCCCCATATGGCTCATGATTTTGGCTTCTTCGCATACTTGTTGGACAGATCCTTGGTTTTTTCGGGTTTGAATCACGTAGTAATGTGGTACCACACTGAAACAGTCCATTAAACCTGGTTTACGACCAATATTACAGAGGATAACACCGGTTAGGTCTGGGTTATGCCCGCATCTGGCTCATGATTTTGCCTTCTTCGCATACTTGTTGGCCAGATCCTTGGTTTTTTCGGGTTTGAATCACGTAGTAATGTGGTACCACGAAGTAACAGTGAATTAAACCTGGATTCGGTCAGTATTTTAGTCGGTAACACCGGTTAGGCCTGGGTTAGGTATGGGTTATGTCCACATCTGGCTCATGATTTTGCATCTCCGCATTCCTGTTGACCAGAACCTCGGTTTTATCTTGTTTGAATCAGGTAGTAATGTGGTACCACACTGAAACAGACAATTAAAGCTGGTTTCGATCTATATTTTAGAGGATAAAACCGGTTAGGTCTGAGTTAGGTCTCGGTTATACCCGAATCTGGCTAATGATTTTGCATTCTCCGCATACTTGTTGGTCAGAACCTTGGTTTTCTCTGGTTTGAATCAGGTAGTAATGTGGTACCACACTGAAACAGACAATTAAACTTGTTTTCGATGAATATTTTATAGGATAAAACCGATTAGGTCTGGGTTAGGTCTCGGTTATGCCCGCATCTGGCTCATGATTTTGCCTTCTTCGCATACTTGTCGGCCACATCCTGGGTTTTTTCGGATTTGAATCACGTAGTAAAGTGGTACCACACTGTAACAGTGAATTAAACCTGGATACGGTCAGTATTTTAGTCGGTAACACCGGTTAGGTCTGGGTTAGGTCTGGGTTATGCCCCCATCTTACTCATGATTTTACCATCTTCGCATACTTGTTGGACAGATCCTGGGTTTTTTCGGGTTTGAATCACGTAGTAATGTGGTACCACACTGAAACAGTCAATTAAACCTGGATACGGTCAGTATTTTAGTCGGTAACGCCGGTTAGGCCTGGGTTAGGTCTGGGTTATGCCCCCATCTAACTCATGATTTTACCATCTTCGCATACTTGTTGGACAGATCCTGGGTTTTTTCGGGATTGAATCACGTAGTAATGTGGTACCACACTGAAACAGTCAATTAAACCTGGTTTCGATGAATATTTTAGATGATAAAACCGGTTAGGTCTGGATTAGGTCTGGCTTATGTCCACATCTGGCTCATGATTTTGCCTTTTCCGCATTCCTGTTGACCAGAACCTTGGTTTTATCTTGTTTGAATCAGGTAGTAATGTGGTACCACACTGAAACAGACAATTAAACCTGGTTTCGATCCACATTTTAGAACACAACACCGGTTAGGTCTGGATTAGGTCTGGGTTATGCCCGCATCTGGCTCATGATTTTGCCTTCTTCGCATACTTGTTGGCCAGATCCTGGGTTTTTTCGGGTTTGAATCACGTAGTAATGTGGAACCACACTGTACCAGTCAATTAAACCTGGCTTCGATCAATATTTTAGAGGATAAAACCGGTTAGGTCTGGATTAGGTCTGGGTTATGTCCACATCTGGCTCATGATTTTGCCTTTTTCGCATTCCTGTTGGTCAGAGCCTCGGTTTTCTCTTGTTTGAATCAGGTAGTAATGTGGTACCACACTGAAACAGACAATTAAACCTGGTTTCGATCAATATTTTAGAGGATAACACCGGTTAGTTCTGGGTTAGGTCTGGGTTCTGCCCGCATCTGGCTCATGGTTTTGCCTTCTTCGCAAATTTCTTGGCCGGATCCTGGTTTTTTTCGGGTTTGAATCACGTAGTAATGTGGTTCCACGAAGCAACTGTCAATTAAACCTGGATTCGGTCAGTATTTTAGTCGGTAACACCGGTTAGGTCTGGGTTAGGTCTAGGTTATGCCCGAGTCTGGCTAATGATTTTGCATTCTCCGCATACTTGTTGGTCAGAACCTTGGTTTTCTCTGGTTTGAATCAGGTAGTAATGTGGTACCACACTGAAGTAGACAATTAAACTTGTATTCGATGAATATTATAGAGGATAAAACCGGTTAGGTCTGGGTTAGGTCTCGGTTATACCCGCATCTCGCTCATGATTTTGCCTTTTCCGCATACTTGTTGGCCAGATCGTTGGTTTTCTCTGGTTTGAATCACGTAGTAATGTGGTACCACAGCGAAACAGTCAATGAAACCTGGTTTCGATCAATATCTTAGAGGATAAAACCGGTTAGGTCTGAGTTAGGTATGGGTTATGTCCACATCTGGCTCATGATTTTGCCTTTTCCGCATTCCTGCTGACCAGAACTTTGGTTTTTTCGGGTTTGAATCACGTAGTAATGTGGAACCACACAGTAACAGTCAATTAAACCTGATTTCGATGAATATTTTAGAGGATAAAACCGGTTAGGTCTGAGTTAGGTGTGGGTTATGCCCGCATCTGGCTCATGATTTTGCCTTGTTCGCATACTTGTTGGCCAGATCCTGGGTTTTTTCGGATTTGAATCACGTAGTAAAGTGGTACCACACTGTAACAGTCAATTAAACCTGGTTTCGATCAATATTTTAGAGGATAAACCCGGTTAGGTCTGGGTTAGGACTGGGTTATGCCAGCATCTGGCTCATGATTTTGCATTCTTCGCAAATTTGATGGCCATATCCTTGGTATTCTCTGGTTTGAATCAGGTAATAATGTGGTACCACATTGAAACAGTCAATTAAACCTGGTTTCGATCAATATTTCAGGAGATAACACCGGTTAGTTCTGGGTTAGGTCTGGGTTATGCCCGCATCTGGCTCATGATTTTGCCTTTTCCGCATTCTTGTTGGCCAGATCCTTGGTTTTCACTGGTTTGAATCACGTAGTAATGTGGTACCACACTGTAACAGACAATTAAACCTGGTTTCGATCAATATTTTAGAGGATAACACCGGTTAGTTCTGGGTTAGGTCTGGGTTCTGCCCGCATCTGGCTCATGGTTTTGCCTTCTTCGCAAATTTCTTGGCCGGATCCTGGTTTTTTTCGGGTTTGAATCACGTAGTAATGTGGTTCCACGAAGCAACAGTCAATTAAACCTGGATTCAGTCAGTATTTTAGTCGGTAACACCGGTTAGGTCTGGGTTAGGTCTAGGTTATGCCCGAGTCTGGCTAATGATTTTGCATTCTCCGCATACTTGTTGGTCAGAACCTTGGTTTTCTCTGGTTTGAATCAGGTAGTAATGTGGTACCACACTGAAGTAGACAATTAAACTTGTTTTCGATGAATATTATAGAGGATAAAACCGGTTAGGTCTGGGTTAGGTCTCGGTTATACCCGCATCTCGCTCATGATTTTGCCTTTTCCGCATACTTGTTGGCCAGATCGTTGGTTTTCTCTGGTTTGAATCACGTAGTAATGTGGTACCACAGCGAAACAGTCAATGAAACCTGGTTTCGATCAATATTTTACAGGTTAAAACCGGTTAGGTCTGGGTTAGGTATGGGTTATGTCCACATCTGGCTCATGATTTTGCCTTTTCCGCATTCCTGCTGACCAGAACTTTGGTTTTTTCGCGTTTGAATCACGTAGTAATGTGGAACCACACAGTAACAGTCAATTAAACCTGATTTCGATGAATATTTTAGAGGATAAAACCGGTTAGGTCTGAGTTAGGTGTGGGTTATGCCCGCATCTGGCTCATGATTTTGCCTTCTTCGCATACTTGTTGGCCAGATCCTGGGTTTTTTCGGATTTGAATCACGTAGTAATGTGGTACGACACGGTAACAGTCAATTAAACCTGGTTTCGATCAATATTTTGGAGGATAAAACCGGTTAGGTCTGGATTAGGTCTGGGTTATGTCCACATCTGGCTCATGATTTTGCCTTTTCCGCATTCCTGTTGGTCAGAAACTCGGTTTTCTCTTGTTTGAATCAGGTAGTAATGTGGTACCACACTGAAACAGACAATTTAACTTGTTTTCGATGAATATTTTAGAGGATAAAACCGATTAGGTCTGGGTTAGGTCTGGGTTATGCCCGCATCTGGCTCATGATTTTGCCTTCTTCGCATACTTGTTGGCCACATCCTGGGTTTTTTCGGATTTGAATCACGTAGTAATGTGGTACCACACTTTAACAGCCAATTAAACCTGGTTTCGATCAATATTTTAGAGGATAAATCCGGTTATCTCTGGATTAGGTCTGGGTTATGTCCACATCTGGCTCATGATTTTGCCTTTTTCGCATTCCTGTTGGTCAGAACCTCGGTTTTCTCTTGTTTGAATCAGGTAGTAATGTGGTACCACACTGAAACAGACAATTTAACTTGTTTTCGATGAATATCTTAGAGGATAAAACCGATTAGGTCTGGGTTAGGTCTGGGTTATGCCCTCATCTGGCTCATGATTTTACCTTCTTCGCATACTTGTTCGACAGATCCTGGGGTTTTTCGGGTTTGAATCACGTAGTAATGTGGTACCACATTGAAACAGTCAACTGAACCTGATTTCGATGAATATTTTAGAGGATAAACCCGGTTAGGTGTGGGTTAGGACTGGGTTATGCCAGCATCTGGCTCATGATTTTGCCTTTTCCGCATTCTTGTTGGCCAGATCCTTGGTTTTCACTGGTTTGAATCACGTAGTAATGTGGTACCACACTGTAACAGACAATTAAACCTGGTTTCGATCAATATTTTAGAGGATAACACCGGTTAGTTCTGGGTTAGGTCTGGGTTCTGCCCGCATCTGGCTCATGGTTTTGCCTTCTTCGCAAATTTGTTGGCCAGATCCTGGTTTTTTTGGGTTTGAATCACGTAGTAATGTGGAACCACACTGTAACAGTCAATTAAACCTGGCTTCGATCAATATTTTAGAGGATAAAACCGGTTAGGTCTGGATTAGGTCTGGGTTATGTCCACATCTGGCTCATGATTTTGCCTTCTTCGCATACTTGTTGGCCACATCCTGGGTTTTTTCGGATTTGAATCACGTAGTAATGTGGAACCACACTGTAACAGTCAATTAAACCTGGCTTCGATCAATATTTTAGAGGATAAAACCGGTTAGGTCTGGATTAGGTCTGGGTTATGTCCACATCTGGCACATGATTTTGCCTTCTTCGCATTCCTGTTGGCCAGAACCACGGTTTTCTCTTGTTTGAATCAGGTAGTAATGTGGTACCACACTGAAACAGACAATTTCACTTGTTTTCGATGAATATCTTAGAGGATAAAACCGATTAGGTCTGGGTTAGGTCTGGGTTATGCCCGCATCTGGCTCATGATTTTACCTTCTTCGCATACTTGTTCGACAGATCCTGGGGTTTTTCGGGTTTGAATCACGTAGTAATGTGGTACCACATTGAAACAGTCAATGAAACTTGTTTTCGATGAATATTTTATAGGATAAAACCGATTAGGTCTGGGTTAGGTCTGGGTTATGCCCGCATCTGGCTCATGATTTTGCCTTCTTCGCATACTTGTTGGCCACATCCTGGGTTTTTTCGGATTTGAATCACGTAGTAATGTGGTACCACAGCGAAACAGTCAATGAAACCTGGTTTCGATCAATATTTTAGAGGATAAAACCGGTTAGGTCTGGGTTAGGTATGGGTTATGTCCACATCTGGCTCATGATTTTGCCTTTTCGCATTCCTGTTGACCAGAACCTTGGTTTTATCTTGTTTGAATCAGGTAGTAATGTGGTACCACACTGAAACAGACAATAAAACCTGGTTTCGATCCACATTTTAGAACCCAACACCGGTTAGGTCTGGATTAGGTCTGGGTTATGCCCGCATCTGGCTCATGTTTTTGCCTTCTTCGCATACTTGTTGGCCAGATCCTGGGTTTTTTCGGGTTTGAATCACGTAGTAATGTGGAACTACACTGTAACAGTCAATTAAACCTGGCTTCGATCAATATTTTAGAGGATAAAACCGGTTAGGTCTGGATTAGGTCTGGGTTATGCCCGCATCTGGCTCATGATTTTACCTTCTTCGCATACTTGTTCGACAGATCCTGGGGTTTTTCGGGTTTGAATCACGTAGTAATGTGGTACCACATTGAAACAGTCAATTAAACTTGTTTTCGATGAATATTTTATAAGATAAAACCGATTAGGTCTGGGTTAGGTCTCGGTTATGCCCGCATCTGGCTCATGATTTTGCCTTCTTCGCATACTTGTTGGCCACATCCTGGGTTTTTTCGGATTTGAATCACGAAGTAAAGTGGTACCACACTGTAACAGTCAATTAAACCTGGTTTCGATTAATATTTTAGAGGATAAAACCGGTTAGGTCTGGATAAGGTCTGGGTTATGTCCACATCTGGCTCATGATTTTGCCTTTTTCGCATTCCCGTTGGTCAGAACTTCGGTTTTCTCTTGTTTGAATCAGGTAGTAATGTGGTACCACACTGAAACAGACAATTTAACTTGTTTTCGATGAATATCATAGAGGATAAAACCGATTAGGTCTGGGTTAGTTCTGGGTTTTGCCCGCATCTGGCTCATGATTTTACCTTCTTCGCATACTTGTTCGACAGATCCTGGGGATTTTCGGGTTTGAATCACGTAGTATAGTGGTACAACACTGTAACAGTCAATTAAACCTGGCTGCGATCAACATTTTAGAGGACAAAACCGGTTAGGTCTGGATTAGGTCTGGGTTATGTCCACATCTGGCTCATGATTTTGCCTTTTTCGCATTCCTGTTGGTCAGAACCTCGGTCTTCTCTTGTTTGAATGAGGTAGTAATGTGGTACCACACTGAAGCAGACAATTTAACATGTTTTCGATGAATATCTTAGAGGATAAAACCGAGTAGGTCTGGGTTAGGTCTGGGTTATGCCCGCTTCTGGCTCATGATTTTGCCTTCTTCTCATACTTGTTGGCCAGATCCTTGGTTTTTTCGGGTTTGAATCACGTAGTAATGTGGTACCACGAAGTAAAAGTGAATTAAACCTGGATTCGGTCAGTATTTTAGTCGGTAACACCGGTTAGGCCTGGGTTAGGTCTGGGTTGTGCCCCCATGTAACTCATGATTTTACCATCTTCGCATACTTGTTGGACAGATCCTGGGTTTTTTCGGGTTTGAATCACGTAGTAATGTGGGACCACACTGAAACAGTCAATTAAACCTGGTTTCGATCAATATTTTAGATGATAAAACCGGTTAGGTCTGGATTAGGCCTGGGTTATGTCCACATCTGGCTCATGATTTTGCCTTTTCCGCATCCCTGTTGACCAGAACCTTGGTTTTATCTTGTTTGAATCAGGCAGTAATGTGGTACCACACTGAAACAGACAATTAAACCTGGTTTCGATCAATATTTTAGAGGATAACACCGGTTAGTTCTGGGTTAGGACTGGGTTATGCTAGCATCTGGCTCATGTTTTTGCATTCTTCGCAAATTTGATGGCCATATCCTTGGTATTCTCTGGTTTGTATCAGGTAATAATGTGGTACCACATTGAAACTGTCAATTAAACCTGGTTTCGATCAATATTTTAGAGGATAACACCGGTTAGTTCTGGGTTAGGTCTGGGTTTGCCCGCATCTGGCTCATGTATTTGTCTTCTTCGCAAATTTGTTGGCCGGATCCTGGGTTTTTTCGGGTTTGAATCACGTAGTAATGTGGTTCCACGAAGCAACAGTCAATTAGACCTGGATTCGGTCAGTATTTTAGTCGGCAACACCGGTTAGGTCTGGGTTAGGTCTAGGTTATGCCCGAGTCTGGCTAATGATTTTGCATTCTTCTCATACTTGTTGGCCAGATCCTGGGTTTTTTCGGGTTTGAATCACGTAGTAATGTGGTACCACGAAGTAACAGTGAATAAAACCTGGATTCGGTCAGTATTTTAGTCCGTAACACCGGTTAGGCCTGGGTTAGGTCTGGGTTATGCCCCCTTCTAACTCATGATTTTACCATCTTCGCATACTTGTTGGACTGATCCTGGGTTTTTTCGGGTTTGAATCACGTAGTAATGTGGTACCACACTGAAACAGTCAATTAAACCTGTTTTCGATCAATATTTTAGAGGATAACACCGGTTAGTACTGGATTAGGAATGGGTTATGCCAGCATCTGGCTCATGATTTTGCATTCTTCGCAAATTTGATGGCCATATCCTTGGTATTCTCTGGTTTGAATCAGGTAATAATGTGGTACCACATTGAAACAGTCAATTAAACCTGGTTTCGATCAATATTTCAGAGGATAACACCGGTTAGTTCTGGGTTAGGTCTGGGTTATGCCCGCATCTGGCTCATGATTTTGCCTTTTCTGCATTCTCGTTGGCCAGGTCCTTGAATTTCACTAGTTTGAATCACGTAGTAATGTGGTACCACACTGAAGCAGACAATTAAACCTGGTTTCGATCAATATTTTAGAGGATAAAACCGGTTAGGTCTGGGTTAGGTATGGGTTATGTCCACATCTGGCTCATGATTTTGCCTTTTCCGCATTCCTGTTGGTCAGTACCTCGGTTTTCTCTCGTTTGAATCAGGTAGTAATGTGGTACCACACTGAAACATACAATTAAACTTGTTTTCGATGAATATTTTAGTGGATAAAACCGATTAGGTCTGGGTTAGGTCTGGGTTATGCCCGCATCTGGCTCATGATTTTGCCTTTTTCGCATTCCTGTTGGTCAGAACCTCGGTTTTCTCTTGTTTGAATCAGGTAGTAGTGTGGTACCACACTGGAACAGTCAATTATACCTGATTTCGATGAATATTTTAGAGGATAAAACCGGTTAGGTCTGGGTTAGGTCTGGGTTATGACCGCTTCTGGCTCATGAATTTGCCTTCTTCTCATAATTGTTGGCCAGATCCTGGGTTTTTTCGGGTTTGAATCACGTAGTAATGTGGTACCACGAAGTAACAGTGAATTAAACCTGGATACGGTCAGTATTTTAGTCGGTAACACCGGTTAGGTCTGGGCTAGGTCTAGGTTATGCCCGAGTCTGGCTAATGATTTTGCATTCTCCGCATACTTGTTGGTCAGAACCTTGGTTTTTTCGGGTTTGAATCACGTAGTAGTGTGGTTCCACGAAGCAATTAAACTTGGATTCGGTCAGTATTTTAGTCGGTAACACCGGTTAGCTCTGGGTTAGGTCTAGGTTATGCCCGAGTCTGGCTAATGGTTTTGCCTTTTCCGCATTCCTGTTGACCAGAACCTTGGTTTTATCTTGTTTGAATCCGGTAGTAATGTGGTACCACACTGAAACAGACAATTAAACCTGGTTTCGATCAATATTTTAGAGGATAACACCGGTTAGTTCTGGGTTAGGACTGGGTTATGCTAGCATCTGGCTCACGATTTTGCATTCTTCGCAAATTTGATGGCCATATCCTTGGTATTCTCTGGTTTGAATCAGGTAATAATGTGGTACCACATTGAAACAGTCAATTAAACCTGGTTTCGATCAATATTTCAGAGGATAACAGCGGTTAGTTCTGGGTTAGGTCTGGGTTATGCCCGCATCTGGCTCATGATTTTGCCTTTTCCGCATTCCTGTTGGCCAGATCCTTGGTTTTCACTGGTTTGAATCACGTAGTAATGTGGTACCACACAGTAACAGACAATTAAACCTGGTTTCGATCAATATTTTAGAGGATAACACCGGTTAGTTGTGGGTTAGGTCTGGGTTCTGCCCGCATCTGGCTCATGGTTTTGCCTTCTTCGCAAATTTGTTGGCCGGATCCTGGTTTTTTTCGGGTTTGAATCACGTAGTAATGTGGTTCCACGAAGCAACAGTCAATTAAACCTGGATTCGGTCAGTATTTTAGTCGGTAACACCGGTTAGGTCTGGGTTAGGTCTAGGTTATGCCCGCATCTGGCTCATGATTTTGCCTTTTTCGCATTCCTGTTGGTCAGAACCTCGGTTTTCTCTTGTTTGAATCAGGTAGTAGTGTAGTACCACACTGGAACAGTCAATTAAACCTGATTTCGATGAATATTTTAGAGGATAAAACCGGTTAGGTCTGGGTTAGGTCTGGGTTATGCCCGCTTCTGGCTCATGATTTTGCCTTCACCTCATACTTGTTGGCCAGATCCTGGGTTTTTTCGGGTTTGAATCACGTAGTAATGTGATTCCACGAAGCAACAGTCAATTAGACCTGGATTCGGTCAGTATTTTAGTCGGTAACACCGGTTAGGTCTGGGCTAGGTCTAGGTTATGCCCGAGTCTGGCTAATGATTTTGCATTCTCCGCATACTTGTTGGTCAGAATCTTGGTTTTTTCGGGTTTGAATCACGTAGTAATGTGGTTCCACGAAGCAATTAAACTTGGATTCGGTCAGTATTTTAGTCGGTAACACCGGTTAGCTCTGGGTTAGGTCTAGGTTATGCCCGAGTCTGGCTAATGATTTTGCGTCTTTCGCATTCCTGTTGACCAGAACCTTGGTTTTATCTTGTTCGAATCCGGTAGTAATGTGGTACCACACTGAAACAGACAATTAAACCTGGTTTCGATCAATATTTTAGAGGATAACACCGGTTAGTTCTGGGTTAGGTCTGGGTTATGCCCGCATCTGGCTCATGTATTTGTCTTCTTCGCAAATTTGTTGGCCGGATCCTGGGTTTTTTCGGGTTTGAATCACGCAGTAATGTGGTTCCACGAAGCAACAGTCAATTAGACCTGGATTCGGTCAGTATTTTAGTCGGTAACACCGGTTAGGTCTGGGCTAGGTCTAGGTTATGCCCGAGTCTGGCTAAAGATTTTGCATTCTCCGCATACTTGTTGGTCAGAACCTTGGTTTTCTCTGGTTTGAATCAGGTAGTAATGTGGTACCACACTGAAGCAGTACAATTAAACTTGTTTTCGATGAATATTTTAGAGGATAAAACCGGTTAGGTCTGGGTTAGGTCTGGGTTATACCCGCAGCTCGCTCATGATTTTGCCTTTTCCGCATACTTGTTGGCCAGATCGTTGGTTTTCTCTGGTTTGAATCACGTAGTAATGTGGTACCACAGCGAAACAGTCAATGAAACCTGGTTTCGATCAATATTTTAGAGGATAAAACCGGTTAGGTCTGGGTTAGGTATGGGTTATGTCCACATCTGGCTCATGATGTTGCCTTTTCCGCATTCCTGCTGACCAGAACCTTGGTTTTTTCGGGTTTGAATCACGTAGTAATGTGGAACCACACAGTAACAGTCAATTAAACCTGATTTCGATGAATATTTTAGAGGATAAAACCGGTTAGGTCTGAGGTTGGTGTGGGGTTATGCCCGCATCTGGCTCATGATTTTGCCTTCTTCGCATACTTGTTGGACAGATCCTGGGTTTTTTCGGATTTGAATCTCGTAGTAATGTGGTATGACACGGTAACAGTCAATTAAACCTGGTTTCGATCAATATTTTAGAGGATAAATCCGGTTAGGTCTGGATTAGGTCTGGGTTATGTCCACATCTGGCTCATGATTTAACCTTTTTCGCATTCCTGTTGGTCAGAACCTCGGTTTTCTCTTGTTTGAATCAGGTAGTAATGTGGTACCACACTGAAACAGACAATTTAACTTGTTTTCGATGAATATCTTAGGGGATAAAACCGATTAGGCCTGGGTTAGGTCTGAGTTATGCCCGCATCTGGCTCATGATTTTACCTTCTTCGCATACTTGTTCGACACATCCTGGGGTTTTTCGGGTTTGTATCACGTAGTAATGTGGTACCACACTGTAACAGACAATTAAACCTGGTTTCGATCAATACTTTAGAGGATAACACCGGTTAGTTCTGGGTTAGGTCTGGGTTCTGCCCGCATCTGGCTCATGGTTTTGCCTTCTCCGCAAATTTGTTGGCCGGATCCTGGTTTTTTTCGGGTTTGAATCACGTAGTAATGTGGTTCCACGAAGCAACAGTCAATTAAACCTGGATTCGGTCAGTATTTTAGTCGGTAACACCGGTTAGGTCTGGGTTAGGTCTAGGTTATGCCCGAGTCTGGCTGATGATTTTGCATTCTCCGCATACTTGTTGGTCAGAACCTTGGTTTTCTCTGGTTTGAATCAGGTAGTAATGTGGTACCACAATGAAGCAGACAATTAAACTTGTTTTCGATGAATATTATAGAGGATAAAACCGGTTAGGTCTGGGTTAGGTCTGGGTTATACCCGCATCTCGCTCATGATTTTGCCTTTTCCGCATGCTTGTTGGCAAGATCGTTGGTATTCTCTGGTTTGAATCACGTAGTAATGTGGTACCACTGCGAAACAGTCAATGAAACCTGGTTTCGATCAATATTTTAGAGGATAAAACCGGTTAGGTCTGGGTTAGGTATGGGTTATGTCCACATCTGGCTCATGATTTTGCCTTTTCCGCATTCCTGTTGACCAGAACCTTGGTTTTATCTTGTTTGAATCAGGTAGTAATGTGGTACCACACTGAAACAGACAATAAAACCTGGTTTCGATCCACATTTTAGAACACAACACCGGTTAGGTCTGGATTAGGTCTGGGTTATGCCCGCATCTGGCTCATGATTTTGCCTTCTTCGCATACTTGTTGGCCAGATCCTGGGTTTTTTCGGGTTCGAATCACGTAGTAATGTGGAACCACACTGTAACAGTCAATTAAACCTGGCTTCGATCAATATTTTAGAGGATAAAACCGGTTAGGTCTGGATTAGGTCTGGGTTATGTCCACATCTGGCTCATGATTTTGCCTTTTTCGCATTCCTGTTGGTCAGAACCACGGTTTTCTCTTGTTTGAATCAGGTAGTAATGTGGTACCACACTGAAACAGACAATTTAACTTGTTTTCGATGAATATCTTAGAGGATAAAACCGATTAGGTCTGGGTTAGGTCTGGGTTATGCCCGCATCTGGCTCATGATTTTACCTTCTTCGCATACTTGTTCGACAGATCCTGGGGTTTTTCGGGTTTGAATCACGTAGTAATGTGCTACCACATTGAAACAGTCAATTAAACTTGTTTTCGATGAATATTTTATAGGATAAAACCGATTAGGTCTGGGTTAGGTCTGGGTTATGCCCGCATCTGGCTCATGATTTTGCCTTCTTCGCATACTTGTTGGCCACATACTGGGTTTTTTCGGATTTGAATCACGTAGTAATGTGGTACCACAGCGAAACAGTCAATGAATCCTGGTTTCGATCAATATTTTAGAGGATAAAACCGGTTAGGTCTGGGTTAGGTATGGGTTATGTCCACATCTGGCTCATGATTTTGCCGTTTCGCATTCCTGTTGACCAGAACCTTGGTTTTATATTGTTTGAATCAGGTAGTAATGTGGTACCACACTGAAACAGACAATTAAACCTGGTTTCGATCCACATTTTAGAACACAACACCGGTTAGGTCTGGATTAGGTCTGGGTTATGCCCGCATCTGGCTCATGATTTTGCCTTCTTCGCATACTTGTTGGCCAGATCCTGGGTTTTTTCGGGTTCGAATCACGTAGTAATGTGGAACCACACTGTAACAGTCAATTAAACCTGGCTTCGATCAATATTTTAGAGGATAAAACCGGTTAGGTCTGGATTAGGTCTGGGTTATGTCCACATCTGGCTCATGATTTTGCCTTTTTCGCATTCCTGTTGGTCAGAACCTCGGTTTTCTCTTGTTTGAATCAGGTAGTAATGTGGTACCACACTGTAACAGACAATTTAACTTGTTTTCGATGAATATCTTAGAGGGTAAAACCGATTAGGTCTGGGTTAGGTCTGGGTTATGCCCGCTTCTGGCTCATGATTTTGCCTTCTTCTCATACTTGTTGGCCAGATCCTTGGTTTTTTCGGGTTTGAATCACGTAGTAATGTGGTACCACGAAGTAAAAGTGAATTAAACCTGGATTCGGTCATTATTTTAGTCGGTAACACCGGTTAGGCCTGGGTTAGGCCTGGGTTATGCCCCCATGTAACTCATGATTTTACCATCTTCGCATACTTGTTGGACAGATCCTGGGTTTTTTCGGGTTTGAATCACGTAGTAATGTTGTACCACACTGAAACAGTCAATTAAACCTGATTTCGATCAATATTTTAGATGATAAAACCGGTTAGGTCTGGATTAGGTCTGGGTTATGTCCACATCTGGCTCATGATTTTGCCTTTTCCGCATCCCTGTTGACCAGAACCGTGGTTTTATCTTGTTTGAATCAGGCAGTAATGTTGTACCACACTGAAACAGACAATTAAACCTGGCTTCCATCAATATTTTAGAGGATAACACCGGTTAGGTCTGGATTGTCTGGGTTATGCCCGCATCTGGCTCATGATTTTACCTTCTTCGCAACTTGTTCGACAGATCCTGGGGATTTTCGGGTTTGAATCACGTAGTAAAGTGGTACCACACTGTAACAGTCAATTAAACCTGGCTTCGATCAATATTTTAGATGATAAAACCGGTTAGGTCTGGATTAGGTATGGGTTATGCCCACATCTGGCTCATGATTTTGCCTTTTCCGCATTCCTGTTGACCAGAACCTTGGTTTTATCTTGTTTGAATCAGATAGTAATGTGGTACCACACTGAAACAGACAATTAAACCTGGATTCGGTCAGTATTTTAGTCGGTAACACCGGTTAGCTCTGGGTTAGGTCTAGGTTATGCCCGAGTCTGGCTAATGATTTTGCCTTTTCCGCATTCCTGTTGACCAGAACCTTGGTTTTATCTTGTTTGAATCCGGTAGTAATGTGGTACCACACTGAAACAGACAATTAAACCTGGTTTCGATCAATATTTTAGATGATAACACCGGTTAGTTCTGGGTTAGGTCTGGGTTATGCCCGCATCTGGCTCATGTATTTGTCTTCTTCGCAAATTTGTTGGCCGGATCCTGGGTTTTTTCGGGTTTGAATCACGCAGTAATGTGGTTCCACGATGCAATAGTCAATTAGACCTGGATTCGGTCAGTATTTTAGTCGGTAACACCGGTTAGGTCTGGGCTAGGTCTAGGTTATGCCCGAGTTTGGCTAATGATTTTGCATTCTCCGCATACATGTTGGTCAGAACCTTGGTTTTCTCTGGTTTGAATCAGGTAGTAATGTGGTACCACACTGAAGCAGTACAATTAAACTTGTTTTCGATGAATATTTTAGAGGATAAAACCGGTTAGGTCTGGGTTAGGTCTGGGTTATACCCGCAGCTCGATCATGATTTTGCCTTTTCCGCATACTTGTTGGCCAGATCGCTGGTTTTCTCTGGTTTGAATCACGTAGTAATGTGGTACCACAGCGAAACAGTCAATGAAACCTGGTTTCGATCAATATTTTAGAGGATAAAACCGGTTAGGTCTGGGTTAGGTATGGGTTATGTCCACATCTGGCTCATGATTTTGCCTTTTCCGCATTCCTGCTGACCAGAACCTTGGTTTTTTCGGGTTTGAATCACGTAGTAATGTGGAACCACACAGTAACAGTCAATTAAACCTGATTTCGATGAATATTATAGAGGATAAAACCGGTTAGGTCTGAGTTAGGTGTGGGTTATGCCCGCATCTGGTTCATGGTTTTGCCTTCTTCGCATACTTGTTGGACAGATCCTGGGTTTTTTCGGATTTGAATCACGTAGTAATGTGGTACGACACGGTAACAGTCAATTAAACCTGGTTTCGATCAATATTTTGGAGGATAAATCCGGTTAGGTCTGGATTAGGTCTGGGTTATGTCCACATCTGGCTCATGATTTAACCTTTTTCGCATTCCTGTTGGTCAGAACCTCGGTTTTCTCTTGTTTGAATCAGGTAGTAATGTGGTACCACACTGAAACAGACAATTTAACTTGTTTTCGATGAATATCTTAGAGGATAAAACCGATTAGGCCTGGGTTAGATCTGGGTTATGCCCGCATCTGGCTCATGATTTTACCTTCTTCGCATACTTGTTCGACAGATCCTGGGGTTTTTGGGGTTTGTATCACGTAGTAATGTGGTACCACATTGAAACAGTCAATTAAACCTGATTTCGATGAATATTTTAGAGGATAAACCCGGTTAGGTCTGGGTTAGGACTGGGTTATGCCAGCATCTGTCTCATGATTTTGCATTCTTCGCAAATTTGATGGCCGTATCCTTGGTATTCTCTGGTTTGAATCTGGTAATAATGTGGTACCACATTGAAACAGTCAATTAAACCTGGTTTCGATCAATATTTCAGAGGATAACAGCGGTTTAGTTCTGGGTTAGGTCTAGGTTCTGCCCGCATCTGGCTCATGGTTTTGCCTTCTTCGCAAATTTGTTGGCCGGATCCTGGTTTTTTTCGGGTTTGAATCACGTAGTAATGTGGTTCCACGAAGCAACAGTCAATTAAACCTGGATTCGGTCAGTATTTTAGTCGGTAACACCGGTTAGGTCTGGGTTAGGTCTAGGTTATGCCCGAGTCTGGCTGATGATTTTGAATCTCCGCATACTTGTTGGTCAGAACCTTGGTTTTCTCTGGTTTGAATCAGGTAGTAATGTGGTACCACACAGAAGCAGACAATTAAACTTGTTTTCGATGAATATTATGGAGGATAAAACCGGTTAGGTCCGGGTTAGGTCTGGGTTATGTCCACATCTGGCTCATGATTTTGCCTTCTTCGCATACTTGTTGGCCAGATCCTGGGTTTTTTCGGGTTTGAATCACGTAGTAATGTGGAACCACAATGTAACAGTCAATTAAACCTGGCTTCGATCAATATTTTAGAGGATAAAACCGGTTAGGTCTGGATTAGGTCTGGGTTATGTCCACATCTGGCTCATGATTTTGCCTTTTTCGCATTCCTGTTGGTCAGAACCACGGTTTTCTCTTGTTTGAATCAGGTAGTAATGTGGTACCACACTGAAACAGACAATTAAACCTGGTTTCGATCAATATTTTAGAGGATAACACCGGTTAGTTCTGGGTTAGGTCTGGGTTCTGCCAGCATCTGGCTCATGGTTTTGCCTTCTTCGCAAATTTGTTGGCCGGATCCTGGTTTTTTTCGGGTTTGAATCACGTAGTAATGTGGTTCCACGAAGCAACAGTCAATTAAACCTGGATTCGGTCAGTATTTTAGTCGGTAACACCGGTTAGGTCTGGGTTAGGTCTAGGTTATGCCCGAGTCTGGCTGATGATTTTGCATTCTCCGCATACTTGTTGGTCAGAACCTTGGTTTTCCCTGGTTTGAATCAGGTAGTAATGTGGTACCACACTGAAGCAGACAATTAAACTTGTTTTCGATGAATATTATAGAGGATAAAACCGGTTAGGTCTGGGTTAGGTCTGGGTTATACCCGCATCTCGCTCATGATTTTGCCTTTTCCGCATACTTGTTGGCCAGATCGTTGGTTTTCTCTGGTTTGAATCACGTAGTAATGTGGTACCACAGCGAAACAGTCAATGAAACCTGGTTTCGATCAATATTTTCGAGGATAAAACCGGTTAGGTCTGGGTTAGGTATGGGTTATGTCCACATCTGGCTCATGATTTTTCCTTTTCCGCATTCCTGTTGACCAGAACCTTGGTTTTATCTTGTTTGAATCAGGTAGTAATGTGGTACCACACTGAAACAGACAATTAAACCTGGTTTCGATCCACATTTTAGAACACAACACCGGTTAGGTCTGGATTAGGTCTGGGTTATGCCCGCATCTGGCTCATGATTTTGCCTTCTTCGCATACTTGTTGGCCAGATCCTGGGTTTTTTCGGGTTTGAATCACGTAGTAATGTGGAACCACACTGTAACAGTCAATTAAACCTGGCTTCGATCAATATTTTAGAGGATAAAACCGGTTAGGTCTGGATTAGGTCTGGGTTATGTCCACATCTGGCTCATGATTTTGCCTTTTTCGCATTCCTGTTGGTCAGAACCACGGTTTTCTCTTGTTTGAATCAGGTAGTAATGTGGTACCACACTGAAACAGACAATTTAACTTGTTTTCGATGAATATCTTAGAGGATAAAACCGATTAGGTCTGGGTTAGGTCTGGGTTTTGCCCGCATCTGGCCCATGATTTTACCTTCTTCGCATACTTGTTCGACAGATCCTGGGGATTTTCGGGTTTGAATCACGTAGTAAAGTGGTACCACACTGTAACAGTCAATTAAACCTGGCTTCGATCAATATTTTAGAGGATAAAACCGGTTAGGTCTGGATTAGGTCTGGGTTATGTCCACATCTGGCTCCTGATTTTGCCTTTTTCGCAATTCCTGTTGGTCAGAACCTCGGTTTTCTCTTGTTTGAATCAGGTAGTAATGTGGTACCACACTGAAACAGACAATTTAACTTGTTTTCGATGAATATCTTAGAGGATAAAACCGATTAGGTCTGGGTTAGGTCTGGGTTATGCCTGCTTCTGGCTCATGATTTTGCCTTCTTCTCATACTTGTTGGCCAGATCCTTGGTTTCTTCGGGTTTGAATCACGTAGTAATGTGGTACCACGATGTAAAAGTGAATTAAACCTGGATTCGGTCAGTATTTTAGTCGGTAACACCGGTTAGGCCTGGGTTAGGTCTGGGTTATGCCCCCATGTAACTCATGATTTTACCATCTTCGCATACTTGTTGGACAGATCCTGGGTTTTTTCGGGTTTGAATCACGTAGTAATGTGGTACCACACTGAAGCAGTCAATTAAACCTGGTTTCGATCAATATTTTAGATGATAAAACCGGTTAGGTCTGGATTAGGTCTGGGTTATGTCCACATCTGGCTCATGATTTTGCCTTTTCCGCATCCCTGTTGACCAGAACCTTGGTTTTATCTTGTTTGAATCAGGCAGTAATGTGGTACCACACTGAAACAGACAATTAAACCTGGTTTCGATCAATATTTTAGAGGATAACACCGGTTAGTTCTGGGTTAGGTCTGGGTTTGCCCGCATCTGGCTCATGTATTTGTCTTCTTTGCAAATTTGTTGGCCGGATCCTGGGTTTTTTCGGGTTTGAATCACGTAGTAATGTGGTTCCACGAAGCAACAGTCAATTAGATCTGGATTCGGTCAGTATTTTAGTCGGCAACACCGGTTAGGTCTGGGCTAGGTCTAGGTTATGCCCGAGTCTGGCTAATGATTTTGCATTCTTCTCATACTTGTTGGCAAGATCCTGGGTTTTTTCGGGTTTGAATCACGTAGTAATGTGGTACCACGAAGTAACAGTGAATTAAACCTGGATTCGGTCAGTATTTTAGTCGGTAACACCGGTTAGGCCTGGGTTAGGTCTGGGTTATGCCCGCATCTGGCTCATGATTTTTCCTTCTTCGAATACTTGTTGGACAGATCCTAGGGTTTTTCGGGTTTGAATCACGTAGTAATGTGGTACCACATTGAAACAGTCAATTAAACCTGATTTCGATCAATATTTTAGAGGATAACACCGGTTAGTACTGGATTAGGAATGGGTTATGCCAGCATCTGGCTCATGATTTTGCATTCTTCGCAAATTTGATGGCCATATCCTTGGTATACTCTGGTTTGAATCAGGTAATAATGTGGTACCACATTGAAACAGTCAATTAAACCTGGTTTCGATCAATATTTCAGAGGATAACACCGGTTAGTTCTGGGTTAGGTCTGGGTTATGCCCGCATCTGGCTCATGTATTTGTCTTCTTCGCAAATTTGTTGGCCGGATCCTGGGTTTTTTCGGGTTTGAATCACGCAGTAATGTGGTTCCACGAAGCAACAGTCAATTAGACCTGGATTCGGTCAGTATTTTAGTCGGTAACACCGGTTAGGTCTGGGCTAGGTCTAGGTTATGCCCGAGTCTGGCTAATGATTTTGCATTCTCCGCATACTTGTTGGTCAGAACCTTGGTTTTCTCTGGTTTGAATCAGGTAGTAATGCGGTACCACACTGAAACAGACAATTAAACTTGTTTTCGATGAATATTTTAGAGGATAAAACCGATTAGGTCTGGGTTAGGTCTGGGTTATGCCCGCATCTGTCTCATGATTTTGCCTTTTTCGCATTCCTGTTGGTCAGAACCTCGGTTTTCTCTTGTTTGAATCAGGTAGTAGTGTGGTACCACACTGGAACCGTCAATTATACCTGATTTCGATGAATATTTTAGAGGATAAAACCGGTTAGGTCTGGGTTAGGTCTGGGTTATGACCGCTTCTGGCTCATGATTTTGCCTTCTTCTCATACTTCTTGGCCAGATCCAGGGTTTTTTCGGGTTTGAATCACGTAGTAATGTGGTACCACGAAGTAACAGTGAATTAAACCTGGATACGGTCAGTATTTTAGTCGGTAACACCGGTTAGGCCTGGGTTAGGTCTGGGTTATGCCCCCATCTAACTCATGATTTTACCATCTTCGCATACTTGTTGGACAGATCCTGGGTTTTTTCGGGTTTGAATCACGTAGTAATGTGGTACCACACTGAAACAGTCAATTAAACCTGGTTTCGATCAATATTTTAGATGATAAAACCGGTTAGGTCTGGATTAGGTATGGGTTATGTCCACATCTGGCTCATGATTTTGCCTTTTCCGCATTCCTGTTGACCAGAACCTTGGTTTTATCTGGTTTGAATCAGGTAGTAATGTGGTACCACACTGAAACAGACAATTAAACCTGGTTTCGATCCACATTTTAGAACACAACACCGGTTAGGTCTGGATTAGGTCTGGGTTATGCCCGCATCTGGCTCATGATTTTGCCTTCTTCACATACTTGTTGGCCAGATCCTGGGTTTTTTCGGGTTTGAATCACGTAGTAATGAGGAACCACACTGTAACAGTCAATTAAACCTGGCTTCGATCAATATTTTAGAGGATAAAACCGCTTAGGTCTGGATTAGGTCTGGGTTATGTCCACATCTGGCTCATGATTTTGCCTTTTTCGCATTCCTGTTGGTCAGAACCACGGTTTTCTCTTGTTTGAATCAGGTAGTAATGTGGTACCACACTGAAACAGACAATTTAACTTGTTTTCGATGAATATCTTAGAGGATAAAACCGATTAGGTCTGGGTTAGGTCTGGGTTATGCCCGCATCTGGCTCATGATTTTACCTTCTTCGCATACTTGTTCGACAGATCCTGGGGTTTTTCGGGTTTGAATCACGTAGTAATGTGGTACCACATTGAAACAGTCAATTTTAACTTGTTTTCGATGAATATTTTATAGGATAAAACCGATTAGGTCTGGGTTAGGTCTGGGTTATGCCCGCATCTGGCTCATGATTTTGCCTTCTTCGCATACTTGTTGGCCACATCCTGGGTTTTTTCGGATTTGAATCACGTAGTAAAGTGGTACCACACTGTAACAGTCAATTAAACCTGGTTTCGATCAATATTTTAGATGATAAAACCGGTTAGGTCTGGATTAGGTCTGGGTTATGTCCACATTTGGCTCATGATTTTGCCTTTTTCACATTCCTGTTGGTCAGAACCTCGGTTTTCTCTTGTTTGAATCAGGTAGTAATGTGGTACCACACTGAAACACACAATTTAACTTGTTTTCGATGAATATCTTAGAGGATATAACCGATTAGGTCTGGGTTAGGTCTGGGTTATGCCTGCTTCTGGCTCATGATTTTGCCTTCTTCTCATACTTGTTGGCCAGATCCTTGGTTTCTTCGGGTTTGAATCACGTAGTAATGTGGTACCACGATGTAAAAGTGAATTAAACCTGGATTCGGTCAGTATTTTAGTCGGTAACACCGGTTAGGCCTGGGTTAGGTCTGGGTTATGCCCCCATGTAACTCATGATTTTACCATCTTCGCATACTTGTTGGACAGATCCTGGGTTTTTTCGGGTTTGAATCACGTAGTAATGTGGTACCACACTGAAGCAGTCAATTAAACCTGGTTTCGATCAATATTTTAGATGATAAAACCGGTTAGGTCTGGATTAGGTCTGGGTTATGTCCACATCTGGCTCATGATTTTGCCTTTTCCGCATCCCTGTTGACCAGAACCTTGGTTTTATCTTGTTTGAATCAGGCAGTAATGTGGTACCACACTGAAACAGACAATTAAACCTGCTTGCCATCAATATTTTAGAGGATAACACCGGTTAGTTCTGGGTTAGGACTGGGTTATGGTAGCATCTGGCTCATGATTTTGCATTCTTCGCAAATTTGATGGCCATATCCTTGGTATTCTCTGGTTTGTATCAGGTAATAATGTGGTACCACATTGAAACTGTCAATTAAACCTGGTTTCGATCAATATTTTAGAGGATAACACCGGTTAGTTCTGGGTTAGGTCTGGGTTTGCCCGAATCTGGCTCATGTATTTGTCTTCTTCGCAAATTTGTTGGCCGGATCCTGGGTTTTTTCGGGTTTGAATCACGTCGTAATGTGGTTCCACGAAGCAACAGTCAATTAGACCTGGATTCGGTCAGTATTTTAGTCGGCAACACCGGTTAGGTCTGGGCTAGGTCTAGGTTATGCCCGAGTCTGGCTAATGATTTTGCATTCTTCTCATACTTGTTGGCCAGATCCTTGGTTTTTTCGGGTTTGAATCACGTAGTAATGTGGTACCACGAAGTAACAGTGAATTAAACCTGGATTCGGTCAGTATTTTAGTCGGTAACACCGGTTAGGCCTGGGTTAGGTCTGGGTTATGCCCGCATCTGGCTCATGGTTTTTCCTTCTTCGCATACTTGTTGGACAGATCCTAGGGTTTTTCGGGTTTGAATCACGTAGTAATGTGGTACCACATTGAAACAGTCAATTAAACCTGATTTCGATCAATATTTTAGAGGATAACACCGGTTAGTACTGGATTAGGAATGGGTTATGCCAGCATCTGGCTCATGATTTTGCATTCTTCGCAAATTTGATGGCCATATCCTTGGTATTCTCTGGTTTGAATCAGGTAATAATGTGGTACCACATTGAAACAGACAATTAAACCTGGTTTCGATCAATATTTCAGAGGATAACACCGGTTAGTTCTGGGTTAGGTCTGGGTTATGCCCGCATCTGGCTCATGTATTTGTCTTCTTCGCAAATTCGTTGGCCGGATCCTGGGTTTTTTCGGGTTTGAATCACGCAGTAATGTGGTTCCACGAAGCAACAGTCAATTAGACCTGGATTCGGTCAATATTTTAGTCGGTAACACCGGTTAGGTCTGGGCTAGGTCTAGGTTATGCCCGAGTCTGGCTAATGATTTTGCATTCTTCTCATACTTGTTGGCCAGATCCTTGGTTTTTTCGGGTTTGAATCACGTAGTAATGTGGTACCACGAAGTAACAGTGAATTAAACCTGGATTCGGTCAGTATTTTAGTCGGTAACACCGGTTAGGCCTGGGTTAGGTCTGGGTTATGACCGCTTCTGGCTCATGATTTTGCCTTCTTCTCATACTTCTTGGTCAGATCCAGGGTTTTTTCGGGTTTGAATCACGTAGTAATGTGGTACCACGAAGTAACAGTGAATTAAACCTGGATACGGTCAGTATTTTAGTCGGTAACACCGGTTAGGCCTGGGTTAGGTCTGGGTTATGCCCCCATCTAACTCATGATTTTACCATCTTCGCATACTTGTTGGACAGATCCTGGGTTTTTTCGGGTTTGAATCACGTAGTAATGTGGTACCACACTGAAACAGTCAATTAAACCTGGCTTCGATCAATATTTTAGATGATAAAACCGGTTAGGTCTGGATTAGGTATGGGTTATGTCCACATCTGGCTCATGATTTTGCCTTTTCCGCATTCCTGTTGACCAGAACCTTGGTTTTATCTTGTTTGAATCAGGTAGTAATGTGGTACCACACTGAAACAGACAATTAAACCTGGTTTCGATCCACATTTTAGAACACAACACCGGTTAGGTCTGGATTAGGTCTGGGTTATGCCCGCATCTGGCTCATGATTTTGCCTTCTTCGCATACTTGTTGGCCAGATCCTGGGTTTTTTCGGGTTTGAATCACGTAGTAATGTGGAACCACACTGTAACAGTCAATTAAACCTGGCTTCGATCAATATTTTAGAGGATAAAACCGCTTAGGTCTGGATTAGGTCTGGGTTATGTCCACATCTGGCTCATGATTTTGCCTTTTTCGCATTCCTGTTGGTCAGAACCACGGTTTTCTCTTGTTTGAATCAGGTAGTAATGTGGTACCACACTGAAACAGACAATTTAACTTGTTTTCGATGAATATCTTAGAGGATAAAACCGATTAGGTCTGGGTTAGGTCTGGGTTATGCCCGCATCTGGCTCATGATTTTACCTTCTTCGCATACTTGTTCGACAGATCCTGGGGTTTTTCGGGTTTGAATCACGTAGTAATGTGGTACCACATTGAAACAGTCAATTAAACTTGTTTTCGATGAATATTTTATAGGATAAATCCGATTAGGTCTGGGTTAGGTCTGGGTTATGCCCGCATCTGGCTCATGATTTTGCCTTCTTCGCATACTTGTTGGCCACATCCTGGGTTTTTTCGGATTTGAATCACGTAGTAAAGTGGTACCACACTGTAACAGTCAATTAAACCTGGTTTCGATCAATATTTTAGATGATAAAACCGGTTAGGTCTGGATTAGGTCTGGGTTATGTCCACATCTGGCTCATGAGTTTGCCTTTTCCGCATCCCTGTTGACCAGAACCTTGGTTTTATCTTGTTTGAATCAGGCAGTAATGTGGTACCTCACTGAAACAGACAATTAAACCTGCTTTCGATCAATATTTTAGAGGATAACACCGGTTAGGTCTGGATTAGGTCTGGGTTATGTCCACATTTGGCTCATGATTTTGCCTTTTTCACATTCCTGTTGGTCAGAACCTCGGTTTTCTCTTGTTTGAATCAGGTAGTAATGTGGTACCACACTGAAACACACAATTTAACTTGTTTTCGATGAATATCTTAGAGGATAAAACCGATTAGGTCTGGGTTAGTTCTGGGTTATGCCCGCTTCTGGCTCATGATTTTGCATTCTTCTCATACTTGTTGGCCAGATCCTTGGTTTTTTCGGGTTTGAATCACGTAGTAATGTGGTACCACGAAGTAAAAGTGAATTAAACCTGGATTCGGTCAGTATTTTAGTCGGTAACACCGGTTAGGCCTGGGTTAGGTCTGGGTTATGCCCCCATGTAACTCATGATTTTACCATCTTCGCATACTTGTTGGACAGATCCTGGGTTTTTTCGGGTTTGAATCACGTAGTAATGTGGTACCACACTGAAACAGTCAACTAAACCTGGTTTCGATCAATATTTTAGATGATAAAACCGGTTAGGTCTGGATTAGGTCTGGGTTATGTCCACATCTGGCTCATGAGTTTGCCTTTTCCGCATCCCTGTTGACCAGAACCTTAGTTTTATCTTGTTTGAATCAGGCAGTAATGTGGTACCACATTGAAACAGTCAATTAAACCTGGTATCGATCAACATTTTGGAGGATAGCACCGGTTAGGTCTGGGTTAGATCTGGGTTATGCCCGCATCTGGCTCATGGTTTTGCCTGCTTCGCATACTTGTTGGACAGGTCCTGGGATTTTTCGGATTTGAATCACGTAGTAATGTGGTACCACACTGAGACAGACAATTAAACCTGGTTTCGATCAATATTTTAGAAGATAACACCGGTTAGGTCTGGGTTAGGTCTGGGTTTGCCCGCATCTGGCTCATGATTTTACCATCTTCGCATACTTGTTGGCCGGATCCTGGGTTTTTTCGGGTTTGAATCACGTAGTAATGTGGTGTCACGAAGCAACAGTCAATTAGACCTGGATTCGGTCAGTATTTTAGTCGGCAACACCGGTTAGGTCTGGGCTAGGTCTAGGTTATGCCCGAGTCTGGCTAATGATTTTGCATTCTTCTCATACTTGTTGGCCAGATCCTGGGTTTTTTCGGGTTTGAATCACGTAGTAATGCGGTACCACGAAGTAACAGTGAATTAAACCTGGATTCGGTCAGTATTTTACTCGGTAACACCGGTTAGGCCTGGGTTAGTTCTGGGTTATGCCCGCATCTGGCTCATGATTTTAACTTCTTCGCATACTTGTTCGACAGATCCTGGGTTTTTTCGGGTTTGAATCACGTAGTAATGTGGTTCCACACTGAAACAGTCCATTAAACTTGGTTTCGATCCACATTTTAGAGGATAACAACTGCTAGGTCTGGGTTATGCCCGCATCTGGCGCATGATTTTGCCTTCTTCGCATACTTGTTGGCCAGATCCTGGGTTTTTTCGGATTTGAATCACGTAGTAATGTGGTACCACACAGTAACAGTCAATTAAACCTGGATTCGGTCAGTATTTTAGTCGGTAACACCGGTTAGGTCTGGGTTAGGTCTGGGTTATGCCCGCATCTGGCTCATGATTTTGCCTATTCCGCATTCTTGTTGGCCAGATCCTTGGTTTTCTCTGGTTTTAATCACGTAGTAATGTGGTACGACACCGAAACAGTCCATTGAACTTGGTTTCGATCAATATTTTGGAGGATAACAGCGGTTAGGTCTGGGTTAGGTCTGGGTTATGCCCGCATCTGGCTCATGATTTTGCCTTCTTCGCATACTTGTTGGCCAGATCCTTGGTATTCTCTGGTTTGAATCAGGTAATATTGTGGTACCACATTGAAACAGTCAATTAAACCTGGTATCGATCAATATTTTGGAGGATAGCACCGGTTAGGTCTGGGTTAGATCTGGGTTATGCCCGCATCTGGCTCATGGTTTTGCCTGCTTCGCATACTTGTTGGACAGGTCCTGGGATTTTTCGGATTTGAATCACGTAGTAATGTGGTACCACAGCGCAACAGTCAATTAAGCCTGGTTTCGATCAATATTTTAGAGGATAACACCGGTTAGGTCTGGGTTAGGTCTGGGTTATGCCCGCATCTGGCTCATGATTTTGCCTATTCCGCATTCTTGTTGGCCAGATCCTCGGTTTTCTCTGGTTTTAATCACGTAGTAATGTGGTACCACACTGAAACAGTCCATTGAACTTGGTTTCGATCAATATTTTACAGGATAAAACCGGTTAGGTCTGGGTTACGTCTGGGTTATACCCGCATCTGGCTCATGATTTTGCCTTGTCCGCATTCTTGTTGGCCAGACCCTTGGTTTTCTCTGGTTTGAATCACGGAGTAATGGGGTACCACACTGAGACAGTCAATTAAACCTGGTTTCGATCCACATTTTAGAGGATAACAACTGCTAGGTCTGGGTTATGCCCGCATCTGGCGCATGATTTTGCCTTCTTCGCATACTTGTTGGCCAGATCCTGGGTTTTTTCGGATTTGAATCACGTAGTAATGTGGTACCACACAGTAACAGTCAATTAAACCTGGATTCGGTCAGTATTTTAGTCGGTAACACCGGTTAGGTCTGGGTTAGGTCTGGGTTATGCCCGCATCTGGCTCATGATTTTGCCTATTCCGCATTCTTGTTGGCCAGATCCTTGGTTTTCTCTGGTTTTAATCACGTAGTAATGTGGTACCACACTGAAACAGTCCATTGAACTTGGTTTCGATCAATATTTTACGGGATAAAACCGGTTAGGTCTGGGTTAGGTCTGGGTTATGCCCGCATCTGGCTCGTGGTTTTGCCTACTTCGCATACTTGTTGGACAGGTCCTGGGTTTTTTCGGATTTGAATCACGTAGTAATGTGGTACCACACTGAGGCAGACAATTAAACCTGGTTTCGATCAATATTTTATAGGATAACACCGGTTAGGTCTGGGTTAGGTTTGGGTTATGCCCGCATCTCGCTCATGATTTTGCCTTTTTCATGTACTTTTTGGCCAGATCTTGTGTTTTTTCGGGTTTGAATCATATACTAATGTGGTACCACACTGAAACAGACAATTAAACCTGGTTTCGATCAATATTTTATAGGATAACACCGGTTACGTCTGGGTTAGGTCCGGGTTATGCCCGCATCTGGCTCATGATTTTGCCTTTTCCGCATACTTGTTGGCCAGATCGTTGGTTTTCTCTGTTTTGAATCACGTAGTAATGTGGTACCACAGCGCATCAGTCAATTAAGCCTGGTTTCGATCAATATTTTAGAGGATAACACCGGTTAGGTCTGGGTTAGGTCTCGGTTATGCCCGCATCTCGCTCATAATTTTGCCTTCTTCGCATACTTGTTGGCCAGATCCTGGGTTTTCTCTGGTTTGAATCACGTAGTAATGTGGTACCACACTGAAACAGTCAATTAAACCTGGATTAGGTCAGTATTTTAGTCGGTAACACCGGTAAGGTCTGGGTTAGGTCTGGGTTATGCCCGCATCTGGCTCATGATTTTGCCTTCTTGGCATACTTGTTGGCCAGATCCTTGTTTTTCTCTGGTTTGTATCACGTAGTAATGTGGTACCACAGCGAAACAGACCATTAAACTTGGTTTCCATCAATATTTTCGGGGATAAAACCGGTTAGGTCTGGGTTAGGTCTAGGTTATTCCCGCATCTGCGCCATGATTTTGCCTAATTCCAATACTTGTTGGCCAGATCCTGTGTTTCGTTCGGGTATGAATTACGTAGTACTGTGGTACCACACTGAAACAGACAATTAAACCTGGTTTCGATCAATATTTTAGAGGATAAAACCGGTTAGGTCTGGGTTTGGTCTAGGTTATGCCCGCATCCGGCTCATGATTATGCCTATTCCGCATAATTGTTGGCCATATCGTTGGTTTTATCTTTTTTGAATCACGTAGTAATGTGGTACCACAGCGCAACAGTCAATTGAACCTGGTTTCGATCAATATTTTAGAGGATAACACCGGTTAGGTCTGGGTTAGGTCTCGGTTATGCCCGCATCTGGCTCATGATTTTGCATTTTCCGCATACTTGTAGGCCAGATCCTTGTTTTGCTCTGGTTTGAATCACGTAGTAATGTGGTACCACAGCGAAACAGTCAACTAAACCTGGTTTCGATCAATATTTTACAGGGTAACACCGGTTAGATCTGGGTTAGGTCTGGGTCATGCCCGCATCTGGCTCATTATTTTGCCTTGTCCGCATTCTTGCTGGCCAGATCCTTGGTTTCCTCAGGTTTAAATCACGTAGTAATGTGGTACCACACTGAAACAGACAATTAAACCTGGTTTCGATCAATATTTTAGAGGATAAAAACGGTTAGGTCTGGGTTAGGTCTGGGTTATGCCCGCATCTGCCTCATGATTTTGCCTTTTCCGCATTCTTGTTTGCCAGATCCTTGGTTTTCTCTGGTTTAAATCACGTAGTAATGGGGTACCACACTGAAACAACAATTAAACCTGGTTTCGAAGAATATTTTAGAGGATAAAACCGGTTACGTCTGGGTTAGGCCTGGGTTATGCCCGCATCTGGCACATGATTTTGCCAACTTCGCATACTTGTTGGCCAGATCCTTGGTATTCTCAGGTTTGAATCAGGTAATAATGTGGTACCACATTGAAACAGTCACTTAAACCTGGTTTCGGTCAGTATTTTAGTCGGTAACACCGGTTAGGTCTGGGTTAGGTGTGGGTTATGCCCGCATCTGGCTCATGATTTTGCCTTGTCCGCATTCTTGTTGGCCAGATCCTTGGTTTCCTCTGGTTTGAATCACGGAGTAATGGGGTACCACACTGATACAGTCAATGAAACCTGAATTCGGTCAGTATTTTAGTCGGTAACACCGGTTAGGTCTGTGTTAGGTCTGGGTTATGCCCGCAGCTGCCTCATGATTTTGCCTTTTCCACATTCTTGTTTGCCAGATGCTTGGTTTTATCTGGTTTAAATCACGTAGTAATGCGGTACCACACTGAAACAGACAATTAAACCTGGTTTCGATGAATATTTTAGGGGATAAATCCGGTTAGGTCTGGGTTAGGCCTGGGTTATGCCCGCATCTGGCTCATGATTTTGCCCTCTTCGCATACTTATTGGCCAGATCCTGGGTTTTTTCGGGTTTGAATCACGTAGTAATTTGGAACCACCCAGTAACAGTCAATTATACTTGGATTCGATCAGTATTTCAGTCGGTAACACCGGTTAGGACTGGGTTAGGTCTGGGTTATGCCCGCATCTGGCTCATGATTTTGCCTTTTCCGCATTCTTTTTTGCCAGATCCTTGGTTTTCTCTGGTTTAAATCACGTAGTAATGTGGTACCACACTGAAACAGACCATTAAACTTGGTTTCGATCAATATTTTCGAGGATAAAACCGGTTAGGTCTGGGTTAGGTCTAGGTTATTCCCGCATCTGGGTCATGATTTTGCCTAATTCGCATACTTGTTGGCCAGATCCTGTGTTTTTTCGGGTTTGAATCACGTGGTAATGTGGTACCACACTGAAACAGACAATTAAACCTGGTTTCAATCAATATTTTAGAGGATTATAACCGGTTAGGTCTGGGTTAGGTCTGGGTTATGCCCGCATCTGGCTCATGATTTTGCCTACTTCGCATACTTGTCGGACAGGTCCTGGGTTTTTTCGGGTTTGAATCACGTAGTAATGTGGTACCACACTGAAACAGACAATTAAACCTGGTTTCGTTCAAAATTTTACAGGGTAACACCGGTTAGGTCTGGGTTAGGTCTCGGTTATTCCCGCATCTGGCTCATGATTTTGCCTTTTCCGCATACTTATTGGCCAGATCCTTGGTATTCTCTGGTTTGAAACAGGTAATAATGTGGTACCACATTGAAACAGTCAATTAAACCTGGTTTCGATCTATATTTTAGAAGATAATACCGGTTAGGTCTAGGTTAGGCCCGGGTTATGCCCGCATCTCGCTCATGATTTTGCCTTTTTCATGTACTTGTTGGCCAGATCTTGTGTTTTTTCGGATTTGAATCATATAGTAATGTGGTACCACACTGAAACAACAATTAAACCTGGTTTCGAAGAATATTTTAGAGGATAAAAACGGTTAGGTCTGTGTTAGGTCTGGGTTATGCCCGCATCTGCCTCATAATTTTGCCTTTTTCGCATTCTTGTTTGCCAGATCAATGGTTTTCTCTGGTTTGAATCACGTAGTAATGGGGTACCACACTGAAACAGACAATTAAACCTGGTTTCGATGAATATTTTAGGGGATAAATCCGGTTAGGTCTGGGTTAGGCCTGGGTTATGCCCGCATCTGGCTCATGATTTTGCCCTCTTCGCATACTTGTTGGCCAGATCCTGGGGTTTTTCGGGTTTGAACCACATAGTAACGTGGTACCAAACAGTTACAGTCAATTAAGCCTGGATTCGGTCAGTATTTTAGAGGATAACACCGGTTAGGTCTGGCTTAGGTCTGGGTTATGTCCAAATCTGGCTCATGATTTTGCCTTTTCCGCATTCCTGTTGACCAGAACCTTGGTTTTATCTTGTTTGGGTCAGGTACTAATGTGGTACCACTCTGAAACAGACAATTAATCTTGTTTCCGATCAATATTTTAGAGGGTAAAACCGGTTAGGTCTGGGATATGTCTGAGTTATGCCCGCATCTGGCTCATGATTTTGCCTTTTCCGCATACTTGTTGGCCAGATCCTTGGTTTTCTCTGTTTTGAATCACGTAGTAATGTGGTACCACAGCGAAACAGTCAACTAAACCTGGTTTCGATCAATATTTTAAAGGATAACAACGGTTACGTCTGGGTAAGGTCTGGGTTATGCCCGCATCTGGCTCATGATTTTGCCTTCTTGGCATACTTGTTGGCCAGATCCTTGGTTTTCTCTGGTTTGAATCACGTAGTAATGTGGTACCAGAGCGAAACAGACCATTAAACTTGGTTTCGATCAATATTTTAGAGGATAAAACCGGTTAGGTCTCGGTTAGGTCTGGGTTATTCCCGCATGTGGGTCATGATTTTGCCTAATTCGCATACTTGTTGGCCAGATCCTGTGTTTTCTCTGGTTTGAGTCACGTAGTAATTTGGTACCACACTGAAACAGACAATTAAACCTGGTTTCGATAAATATTTTAGAGGATAAAACCGGTTAGGTCTGGGTTAGGCCTGGGTTATGCCCGCGTCTGGCTCATGATTTTGCCTAATTCGCATACTTGTTGGCCAGATCCTGGGTTTTTTCGGGTTTCAATCACGTAGTATTGTGGTACCACACTGAAACAGACAATTAAACCTGGTTTCGAAGAATATTTTAGAGGATAAAACCGGTTAGGTCTGGGTTAGGCCTGGGTTATGCCCGCATCTGGCTCATGATTTTGCCTTTTCCGCTTTCTTGTTGGCCAGATCCTTGGTTTTCTCTGGTTTGAATCACGTAGTAATGTGGTACCACACTGAAACAGACAATTAAACCTGGTTTCGATGAATATTTTAGAGGATAACACCAGTTAGGTCTGGGTTAGGTCTGGGTTATGCCCGCATCTGGCTCATGATTTTGCTTTCTTCACAAATTTGTTGGCCAGATCCTGGATTTTTTCGGGTTTGAATCACGTAGTATTGTGGTACCACACTGAAACAGACAATTAAACCTGGTTTCGATCAATATTTTAGAGGATAACACCGGTTAGGTCTGGGTTAGGTCTGGGTTATGCCCGCATCTGGCTCATGATTTTGCCTTCTTCGCATACTTGTTCGCCAGATCCTGTGTTTTTTCGGGTTTGAACCACGTAGTAACGTGGTACCAAACAGTTACAGTCAATTAAGCCTGAATTAGGTCAGTATTTTAGAGGATAACACCGGTTAGGTCTGGCTTAGGTCTGGGTTATGCCCGCATCGGGCTCATGATTTTGCATTTCCGCATACTTGTTGGCCAGATCCTTGGTTTTCTCTGGTTTGAATCACGTAGCAATGTGGTACCACAGCGAAACAGACCATTAAACTTGGTTTCGATCAATATTTTCGAGGATAAAACCGGTTAGGTCTGGGTTAGGTCTGGGTTATGCCCGCATCTGGCTCATGATTTTGCCTACTTCGCATACTTGTCGGAGAGGTCCTGGGTTTTTTCGGGTTTGAATCACGTAGTAATGTGGTACCACACTGAAACAGACAATTAAACCTGGTTTCGATCAAAATTTTACAGGGTAACACCGGTTAGGTCTGGGTTAGGTCTCGGTTATTCCCGCATCTGGCTCATGATTTTGCCTTTTCCGCATACTTATTGGCCAGATCCTTGGTATTCTCTGGTTTGAAACAGGTAATAATGTGGTACCACATTGAAACAGTCAATTAAACCTGGTTTCGATCTATATTTTAGAAGATAATACCGGTTAGGTCTAGGTTAGGCCCGGGTTATGCCCGCATCTCGCTCATGATTTTGCCTTTTTCATGTACTTGTTGGCCAGATCTTGTGTTTTTTCGGATTTGAATCATATAGTAATGTGGTACCACACTGATACAGTCAATTAAACCTGGATTCGGTCAGTATTTTAGTCGGTAACACCGGTTAGGTCTGGGTTAGGTCTGGGTTATGCCCGCATCTGGTTCATGATTTTGCCTTTTTCGCATTCTTGTTTGCCAGGTCAATGGTTTTCTCTGGTTTGAATCACGTAGTAATGGGGTACCACACTGAAACAGACAATTAAACCTGGTTTCGATGAATATTTTAGGGGATAAATCCGGTTAGGTCTGGGTTAGGCCTGGGTTATGCCCGCATCTGGCTCATGATTTTGCCCTCTTCGCATACTTGTTGGCCAGATCCTGGGGTTTTTCGGGTTTGAACCACATAGTAACGTGGTACCAAACAGTTACAGTCAATTAAGCCTGGATTCGGTCAGTATTTTAGAGGATAACACCGGTTAGGTCTGGCTTAGGTCTGGGTTATGTCCAAATCTGGCTCATGATTTTGCCTTTTCCGCATTCCTGTTGACCAGAACCTTGGTTTTATCTTCTTTGGGTCAGGTACTAATGTGGTACCACTCTGAAACAGACAATTAATCTTGTTTTCGATCAATATTTTAGAGGGTAAAACCGGTTAGGTCTGGGATATGTCTGAGTTATGCCCGCATCTGGCTCATGATTTTGCCTAATTCGCATACTTGTTGGCCAGATCCTTGGTTTTCTCTGGTTTGAGTCACGTAGTAACGTGGTACCAAACAGTTACAGTCAATTAAGCCTGAATTAGGTCAGTATTTTAGAGGATAACACCGGTTAGGTCTGGCTTAGGTCTGGGTTATGCCCGCATCGGGCTCATGATTTTGCATTTCCGCATACTTGTTGGCCAGATCCTTGGTTTTCTCTGTTTTGAATCACGTAGTAATGTGGTACCACAGCGAAACAGTCAACTAAACCTGGTTTCGATCAATATTTTAAAGGATAACAACGGTTACGTCTGGGTTAGGTCTGGGTTATGCCCGCATCTGGTTCATGATTTTGCCTTCTTGGCATACTTGTTGGCCAGATCCTTGGTTTTCTCTGGTTTGAATCACGTAGCAATGTGGTACCACAGCGAAACAGACCATTAAACTTGGTTTCGATCAATATTTTCGAGGATAAAACCGGTTAGGTCTGGGTTAGGTCTAGGTTATTCCCGCATCTGGGGGTCATGATTTTGCCTAATTCGCATACTTGTTGGCCAGATCCTGTGTTTTTTCGGGTTTGAATCACGTAGTAACGTAGTACCACACTGAAACAGACAATTAAACCTGGTCTCGATCAATATTTTAGAGGACAACACCGGTTCGGTCTGGGTTAGGTCTGGGTTATGCCCGCATCTCGCTCATGATATAGCCTTCTTCGCATACTTGTTGACCAGATCCTGGGTTTTTTCCTGTTTGAATCACATAGTAATGTCATACCACAGCGAAACAGTCCATTAAACTTGGATTCGATCAATATTTTCGAGGATAAAACCGGTTAGGTCTGGGTTAGGTCTGGGTTAGCTCTGGGTTATTCCCGCATGTGGGTCATGATTTTGCCTAATTCGCATACTTGTTGGCCAGATCCTGTGTTTTCTCAGGTTTGAGTCACGTAATAATGTGGTACCACAGTGAAACAGTCAATTAAACCTGGTTTCGATAAATATTTTAGAGGATAACACCGTTTAGGTCTGGGTTAGGTCTGGGTTATGCCCGCATCTGGCTCATGATTTTGCCTTGTCCGCAATCTTGTTGGCCAGATCCTTGGTTATCTCTGGTTTGAATCACGGAGTAATGAGGTACCACACTGAAACTGCCAATTAAACCTGGTTTCGATCCACATTTTAGAGGATAACAACGGTTAGGTCTGGGTTATGCCCGCATCTGGCACATGATTTTGCCTTCTTCGCATACTTATTGGACCGATCCTGGGTTTTTTCGGGTTTGAATAACGTAGTAATGTGGCACCACACTGAAACAGTTCATTAAACTTGGTTTCGATCAATATTTTAGAGGATAACACCGGTTAGGTCTGGGTTAGGTCTGGGTTATGCCCGCATCTGGGTCATGATTTTGCCTAATTCGCATACTTGTTGGCCAGATCCTGTGTTTTTTCGGGTTTGAATCACGTAGTAATCAGGTACCACACTGAAACAGACAATTAAACCTGGTTTCGATCAATATGTTAGAGGATTAAAACCGGTTAGGTCTGGGTTAGGTCTGGGTTATGCCCGCATCTGGCTCATGATTTTGCCTAATTCGCATACTTGTTGGCCAGATCCTGTGTTTTTTCGGGTTTGAATCACGTAGTAATTTGGTAACACACTGAAACTGACAATTAAACCTGGTTTCGATCAATATGTTAGAGGATTAAAACCGGTTAGGTCTGGGTTAGGTCTAGGTTATTCCCGCATCTGGGTCATGATTTTGCCTAATTGGCATACTTGTTGGACAGGTCATGGGTTTTTTCGGGTTTGAATCACGCAGTAATGGGGTACCACACTGAAACAGACAATTAAACCTGGTTTCGAAGAATATTTTAGAGGATAAAGCCGGTTAGGTCTGGGTTAGGCCTGGGTTATGCCCGCATCTGGCTCATGATTTTGCCTTCTTCGCATACCTGTTGGCCAGATCCTGGGTTTTTTCGGGTTTGAATCACGTAGTAATGTGGTGCCACACAGTCACAGTCAATTATACCTGGATTCGGTCAGTATTTTAGTCGGTAACACCGGTTAGGCCTGGGTTAGGTCTGGGTTATGCCCGCATCTGGTTCATGATTTTGCCTTCTACGCAATCTTGTTGGCCAGATCCTTGGTTATCTCTGGTTTGAATCACGGAGTAATGAGGTACCACACTGAAACTGCCAATTAAACCTGGTTTCGATCCACATTTTAGAGGATAACAACGGTTAGGTCTGGGTTATGCCCGCATCTGGCACATGATTTTGCCTTCTTCGCATACTTATTGGACCGATCCTGGGTTTTTTCGGGTTTGAATAACGTAGTAATGTGGCACCACACTGAAACAGTTCATTAAACTTGGTTTCGATCAATATTTTAGAGGATAACACCGGTTAGGTCTGGGTTAGGTCTGGGTTATGCCCGCATCTGGGTCATGATTTTGCCTAATTCGCATACTTGTTGGCCAGATCCTGTGTTTTTTCGGGTTTGAATCACGTAGTAATCAGGTACCACACTGAAACAGACAATTAAACCTGGTTTCGATCAATATGTTAGAGGATTAAAACCGGTTAGGTCTGGGTTAGGTCTGGGTTATGCCCGCATCTGGCTCATGATTTTGCCCTCTTCGAATACTTGTTGGCCAGATCCTGGGTTTTTTCGGGTTTGAACCACATAGTAACGTGGTACCAAACAGTTACAGTCAATTAAGCCTGGATTCGGTCAGTATTTTAGAGGATAACACCGGTTAGGTCTGGCTTAGGTCTGGGATATGTCCACATCTGGCTCATGATTTTGCCTTTTCCGCATTCTTGTTGGCCAGATCCTTGGTTTTCTCTGTTTCGAATCACGTAGTAATGTGGTACCACAGCGAAACAGTCAACTAAACCTGGTTTCGATCAATATTTTAAAGGATAGCAACGGTTACGTCTGGGTAAGGTCTGGGTTATGCCCGCATCTGGCTCATGATTTTGCCTTCTTGGCATACTTGTTGGCCAGATCCTTGGTTTTCTCTGGTTTGAATCACGTAGTAATGTGGTACCAGAGCGAAACAGACAATTAAACCTGGTTTCGAAGAATATTTTAGAGGATAAAACCGGTTAGGTCTGGGTTAGGCCTGGGTTATGCCCGCATCTGGCTCATGATTTTGCCTTTTCCGATTTCTTGTTGGCCAGATCCTTGGTTTTCTCTGGTTTGAATCACGTAGTAATGTGGTACCACACTGAAACAGACAATTAAACCTGGTTTCGATGAATATTTTAGAGGATAACACCAGTTAGGTCTGGGTTAGGTCTGGGTTATGCCCGCATCTGGCTCATGATTTTGCTTTCTTCGCAAATTTGTTGGCCAGATCCTGGATTTTTTCGGGTTTGAATCACGTAGTATTGTGGTACCACACTGAAACAGACAATTAAACCTGGTTTCGATCAATATTTTAGAGGATAACACCGGTTAGGTCTGGGTTAGGTCTGGGTTATGCCCGCATCTGGCTCATGATTTTGCCTTCTTCGCATACTTGTTCGCCAGATCCTGTGTTTTTTCGGGTTTGAACCACGTAGTAACGTGGTACCAAACAGTAACAGTCAATTAAGCCTGAATTAGGTCAGTATTTTAGTCGGTAACACCGGTTAGGTCTGGGTTAGGTCTAGGTTATGCCCGAGTCTGGCTCATGATTTTGCCTTCTTCGCATACTTGTTGGCCAGATCCTGGGTTTCTTCCGTGTTTGAATCACGTAGTAATGTGGTAGCACACAGAAGCAGTCAATTATACCTGGTTTCGATCAATATTTCAGAGGATAACACCGGTTAGGTCTGGGTTAGGTCCGGGAAATGCACGCATCTGGCTCATGATTTCGCCTTTTTCGCAAACTTGTTGGCCAGATCCTGGGTTTTTTCCGTGTTTGAATCACGTAGTAATGTGGTAATTCACTGAAGCAGTCAATTAAACCTGGTTTCGATCAATATTTTAGAGGATAACACCGGTTAGGTCTGGGTTAGGTCTGAGTTATGCCCGCATCTGGCTCATGATTTTGCCTTTTTCGCAAACTTGTTGGCAGATCCTGGGTTTTTTCCGTGTTTGAATCACGTAGTAATGTTGTAGCACACTGAAGCAGTCAATTAAACCTGGTTTCGATCAATATTTTAGAGGATAACACCGGTTAGGTCTGGGTTAGGTCTGGGATATGCGCGCATCTGGCTTATACTTTCGCCCTTTTCGCAAACTTGTTGGCCAGATCCTGGGTTTTTTCCGTGTTTGAATCACGTAGTAATGTGGTAACACACTGAAGCAGTCAATTAAACCTGGTTTCGATCAATATTTTAGAGGATAACACCGGTTAGGTCTGGGTTAGGTCTGGGTTATGGCCGCATCTGGCTCATGATTTTGCCTTCTTCGCATACTTGTTGGCCAGATCCTGGGTTTTTTTCGTGTTTGAATCACGTAGTAATGTGGTAACACACTGAAGCAGTCAATTAGACCTGGTTTCGATCAATATTTCAGAGGATAACACCGGTTAGGTCTGGGTTAGGTCAGGGTTATGCCCGCATCTGGCTCATGATTTTGCCTTCTTCGCATACTTGTTGGCCAGATCCTGGGTTTTTTTCGTGTTTGAATCACGTAGTAATGTGGTACCACACTGAGGCAGTCAATTAAACCTGGTTTCGATCAATATTTCAGAGGATAACACCGGTTAGGTCTGGGTTCGGTCAGGGTTATGCCCGCATCTGGCTCATGATTTTGCCTTCTTCGCATACTTGTTGGCCAGATCCTGGGTTTTTATCGTGTTTGAATCACGTAGTAATGTGGCACCACACTGAGGCAGTCAATTAACCCTGGTTTCGATCAATATTTTGGAGGATAACACCGGTTAGGTCTGGGTTAGGTCTGGGATATGCGCGCATCTGGCTCATGATTTTGCCTTTTTCGCAAACTTTTTGGCCAGATCATGGGTCTTCTACGTGTTTGAATCACATAGTAATGTTGTACCACACTGAGGCAGTCAATTAAACCAGGATTCAGACAGTATTTTAGAGGATAACACCGGTTAGGTCTGGGTTAGGTCTGGGTTATGGCCGCATCTGGCTCATGATTTTGCCTTCTTCGCATACTTGTTGGCCAGATCCTGGGTTTTTTTCGTGTTTGAATCACGTAGTAATGTGGTAACACACTGAAGCAGTCAATTATACCTGGTTTCGATCAATATTTCAGAGGATAACACCGGTTAGGTCTGGGTTAGGTCAGGGTTATGCCCGCATCTGGCTCATGATTTTGCCTTCTTCGCATACTTGTTGGCCAGATCCTGGGTTTTTTTCGTGTTTGAATCACGTAGTAATGTGGTACCACACTGAGGCAGTCAATTAAACCTGGTTTCGATCAATATTTCAGAGGATAACACCGGTTAGGTCTGGGTTCGGTCAGGGTTATGCCCGCATCTGGCTCATGATTTTGCCTTCTTCGCATACTTGTTGGCCAGATCCTGGGTTTTTATCGTGTTTGAATCACGTAGTAATGTGGCACCACACTGAGGCAGTCAATTAACCCTGGTTTCGATCAATATTTTGGAGGATAACCCCGGTTAGGTCTGGGTTAGGTCTGGGATACGCGCGCATCTGGCTCATGATTTTGCCTTTTTCGCAAAGTTTTTGGCCAGATCATGGGTCTTCTACGTGTTTGAATCACGTAGTAATGTTGTACCACACTGAGGCAGTCAATTAAACCAGGATTCAGACAGTATTTTAGAGGATAACACCGGTTAGGTCTGGGTTAGGTCTGGGTTATGCCCGCATCTGGCTCATGATTTTGCCTTCTTCGCATACTTGTTGGCCAGATCCTGGGTTTTTTTCGTGTTTGAATCACGTAGTAATGTGGTAACACACTGAAGCAGTCAATTATACCTGGTTTCGATCAATATTTTAGAGGGTAACACCGGTTAGGTCTGGGTTAGGTCTGGGTTATGCCCGCATCTGGCTGATGATTTTGCCTTCTTCGCATACTTGTTGGCCAGATCCTGGGTTTTTTCCGTGTTTGAATCACGTAGTAATGTTGTAGCACACTGAAGCAGTCAATTAAACCTGGTTTCGATCAATATTTTAGAGGATAACACCGGTTAGGTCTGGGTTAGGTCTGGGATATGCGCGCATCTGGCTTATACTTTCGACTTTTTCGCAAACTTGTTGGCCAGATCCTGGGTTTTTTCCGTGTTTGAATCACGTAGTAATGTGGTAACACACTGAAGCAGTCAATTAAACCTGGTTTCGATCAATATTTTAGAGGATAACACCGGTTAGGTCTGGGTTAGGTCTGGGTTATGGCCGCATCTGGCTCATGATTTTGCCTTCTTCGCATACTTGTTGGCCAGATCCTGGGTTTTTTTCGTGTTTGAATCACGTAGTAATGTGGTAACACACTGAAGCAGTCAATTATACCTGGTTTCGATCAATATTTCAGAGGATAACACCGGTTAGGTCTGGGTTCGGTCAGGGTTATGCCCGCATCTGGCTCATGATTTTGCCTTCTTCGCATACTTGTTGGCCAGATCCTGGGTTTTCATCGTGTTTGAATCACGTAGTAATGTGGCACCACACTGAGGCAGTCAATTATACCTGGTTTCGATCAATATTTTAGAGGATAACACCGGTTAGGTCTGGGTTATGCCCGCATCTGGCTGATGATTTTGCCTTCTTCGCATACTTGTTGGCCAGATCCTGGGTTTTTTTCGTGTTTGAATCACGTAGGAATGTGGTAACACACTGAAGCAGTCAATTAAACCTGGTTTCGATCAATATTTTAGAGGATAACACCGGATAGGTCTGGGTTAAGTCTGGGATATGCGCGCATCTGGCTCATACTTTCGCCTTTTTCGCAAACTTGTTGGCCAGATCCTGGGTTTTTTTCGTGTTTGAATGACGTAGTAATGTGGCACCACACTGAGGCAGTCAATTAACCCTGGTTTCGATCAATATTTAGGAGGATAACACCGGTTAGGTCTGGGTTAGGTCTGGGATATGCGCGCATCTGGCTTATACTTTCGCCTTTTTCGCAAACTTGTTGCAGATCCTGGGCTTTTTTCGTGTTTGAATCACGTAGTAATGTGGTAACACACTGAAGGAGTCAATTAAACCTGGTTTCGATCAATATTTTAGAGGATAACACCGGTTACGCCTGGGCTAGGTCTGGGTTATGCCCGCATCTGGCTGATGATTTTGCCTTCTTCGCATACTTGTTGGCCAGATCCTGGGTTTTTTTCGTGTTTGAATCACGTAGGAATGTGGTAACACACTGAAGCAGTCAATTAAACCTGGTTTCGATCAATATTTTTGAGGATAACACCGGTTAGGTCTGGGTTAGGTCCGGTATATGCGCGCATCTGGCTTATACTTTCGCCTTTTTCGCAAACATGTTGCAGATCATGGGTTTCTTCCGTGTTTGAATCACGTAGTAATGTGGCACCACACTGAGGCAGTCAATTAACCCTGGTTTCGATCAATATTTAGGAGGATAACACCGGTTAGGTCTGGGTTAGGTCTGGGATATGCGCGCATCTGGCTTATACTTTCGCCTTTTTCGCAAACTTGTTGCAGATCCTGGGTTTTTTTCGTGTTTGAATCACGTAGTAATGTGGTAACACACTGAAGGAGTCAATTAAACCTGGTCTCGATCTATATTTTAGAGGATAACACCGGTTAGGTCTGGGTTAGGTCTGGGTTATGCCCGCATCTGGCTCATGATTTTGCCTTCTTCGCATACTTGTTGGCCAGATCCTGGGTTTTTTTCGTGTTTGAATCACGTAGTAATGTGGTACCACACTGAGGCAGTCAATTAAACCTGATTTCGATCAATATTTCAGAGGATAACACCGCTTAGGTCTGGGTTAGGTCCGGTATATGCGCGCATCTGGCTTATACTTTCGCCTTTTTCGCAAACATGTTGCAGATCATGGGTTTCTTCCGTGTTTGAATCACGTAGTAATGTGGTAACACACCGAAGGAGTCAATTAAACCTGGTTTCGATCAATATTTTAGAGGATAACACCGGTTAGGCCTGGGTTAGGTCTGGGTTATGCCCGCATCTGGCTCATAATTTTGCCATCTTCGCATACTTGTTGGCCAGATCCCGGGTTTTTACCGTGTTTGAATCACGTAGTAATGTGGTACCACACTGAGGCAGTCAATTAATCCTGGTTTCGATCAACATTTCACAGGATAACACCGGTTAGGTCTGGGTTAGGTCTGGGTTATGCCCGCATCTGGCTCATGATTTTGCCTTCTTCGCATACTTGTTGGCCAGATCCTGGGTTTTTTTCGTGTTTGAATCACATAGTAATGTGGTAACACACTGAAACTGTCAACTAAACCTGGTTTCGATCAATATTTTAGAGGATAACACCGGTTAGGTCTGGGTTAGGTCTGGGTTATGCCCGCATCTGGCTCATGATTTTGCCTTTTTCGCAAACTTGTTGGCCAGATCCTGGGTTTTTCCGTGTTTGAATGACCTAGTAATGTTGTAGCACACTGAGGCAGTCAATTAAACCTGGTTTCGATCAATATTTCAGAGGATAACACCGGTTTGGTCTGGGTTAGGTCTGGGTTATGCCCGCATCTGGCTCATGATTTTGCCTTCTTCGCATACTTGTTGGCCAGATCCTGGGTTTTTTTCGCGTTTGAATCACGTAGTAATGTGGTAACACACTGAAGCAGTCAATTAAACCTGGTTTCGATCAATATTTTGGAGGATAACACCGGTTACGTCTGGGCCAGGTCTGGGTTATGCCCGCATCTGGCTCATGATTTTGCATTCTTCGCATACTTGTTGGCCAGATCCTGGGTTTTTACCGTGTTTCAATCACGTAGTAATGTGGTACCACACTGAGGCAGTCAATTAAACCTGGTTTCGATCAATATTTTAGAGGATAACACCGGTTAGGTCTGGGTTAGGTCTGGGTTAGGTCTGGGTTATGCCCGCATCTGGCTCATGATTTTGCCTTCTTCGTATACTTGTTGGCCAGATCCTGGGTTTTTTTCGTGCTTGAATCACGTAGTAATGTGGTAACACACTGAAGGAGTCAATTAAACCTGGTTTCGATCAATATTTTAGAGGATAACGCCGGTTAGGTCTGGGATAGGTCTGGGTTATGCCCCCCGCCAACCGGGCAGGGATGCACACCCGGCGCCACGCTGGTCCGCCAAGAGGCTGGACCCGGACGCCCTTGCGATGGCAGCCTCCGTTGTGGCATGGCAGGAGATGCCACGCCGGACCCTCGGCAATCCATCTGCCGGGGCGCGTTGGTTCCGGGAGACTATGACGTCGTTGTGTGACGCAGTCATGCCCCGGGCCACCGCCCCGTGCCGAGGGGGGTCCGTGTACTGGTGGTCGGGCGAGATCGAGGATTTACGCACTCGGTGCGTTGTCGCCCGACGCCGGTACACCCGCGCCAGGAGATGGCGCGGGGCGACGGAGGCAGAGGTGGTGGGGTTGCGCGGGGTATTTTCCCTGGCGCGAAGAACCCTCCGCCGGGCCATCGCGACCGCGAAAGCCCAGGCATGGACGGAGCTCCTCGGGTCTCTGGATGCAAATCCATGGGGGCGCCCTTATCATATGGTCGTAGGGAAGATGCGATCATGGGCGCCCCCGATCACAGAGAGCCTCGACCCCCAGCTGCTCGGGGAAACTATGCGCGTCCTCTTCCCCGCTGGGGGAGAGGCGTTCCTGCATCCCCCCGAGCCACAGCCGGATCACCCGCCTTGGTGGTCCGACGAACTGGGGGTCTCCGAGGAGGAGCTAGCTAGGGCCGTCCGGAGAGTGGCTGCCAAGAAGACGGCGCCAGGACCGGACGGCATACCCGGCAAGGCCTGGGCAGTAGCGGTGGGCGTTTTGGGTGGCGGGTTGATACGCGTCTTCGACGCGTGCCTCCAGACCGGTCAGTTCCCCCCCATATGGAAGGTGGCGAGGTTGGTCCTCCTCCACAAGCCAGGGAAGCCCGCGGATTCTCCATCCGCGTTCCGACCCATTTGTCTGTTGGACGAGGCTGGGAAACTCCTCGAGCGGGTCATTGTATCCCGTCTCGAGGGGCATCTGTCCCGCGTCGGCCCTGATCTGGCCGACCGACAGTTCGGCTTTCGCCGGGGCCGCTCCACTGTCGACGCCATAGCGACCGTGCGGACCCTGGCGGAATCGGCAATCTCCCGGGGGGGTGTGGCGTTGGCAGTCTCGTTGGACATAGCCAACGCCTTTAACACCGTCTCCTGGGGGGCGATAGGTCGGGCACTCCAGTACCACCGGGTGCCCGCCTATCTGTGTCGACTGATCGGGGACTATCTGCGGGGCAGGGTAGTCCAATATCCGGGTCGGAACGGGATGGAGCAGAGAGCGGTGCACCGCGGCGTTCCACAGGGGTCGGTCCTCGGGCCGCTCCTGTGGAACTTGGCGTATGACGCGGTGCTGCGGGCTGACCTCCCCGTCGGCGTGTCGTTGGTTTGTTATGCCGACGACACCCTGGTGATAGCCGGCGGGGATACGTGGAGGAGGGCCGTGGCCCTCGCGGAGGAAGGGACGGCACGAGTCGTCGCCGAGGTAGAGCGTCTGGGGTTGCGCGTGGCACCCCAAAAGACCGAGGCCATCTGGCTGTGTAACGTCAGTGGTCGTGGGGTGCCGCGCCAGGCGTCTCTACGGGTGGGTGGAGCCCAAGTCGGGGTGGGGCGCCGGATGAAGTACCTGGGCCTCACCCTCGACAGCTACTGGCGGTTCGGGCATCATTTGGAAGGGTTGGGTCCCCGTATTGAAAGGGCAGCGGCCGCGTTAGGTCGCATAATGCCCAATCTCGGGGGACCCAACATGGCGGCACGGCGGCTGTATTTGGGAGTCGTCCGGTCCATGGCGCTTTATGGCGCGCCTATATGGGCCGGCGGTCTGATGGCCAATCGGCGGGGTGCATTTGTACTCCGTCGGTTACAGAGGTTGGTCGCCATCAGAGTCGTGCGGGGTTATCGCACGATCTCCTACACAGCCGCCACCTTGCTGGCGGGTTCCGCACCGTTTCACCTGTTGGCGAAAATGGATGCAGAGGTCTATCAAAACCTCTGCGACCTTCGCCAGCGGGGTGTGGACCCGCACGGCGAGGAGGCCGCCAGGGCCCGAAGCCAGGCGCGGCGACGCGTCTATAGTCGGTGGCTGGTCTGGTTATCCAAGCCAGACCAGCGGGATGATCGCGTCGCCGCGGCGGTCCGCCCAGAGTTTTATGCCTGGGTGGGCCGTAGCTGGGGTACGCCCACCTACCGCCTGACACAGGTACTGACCGGACACGGTTGCTTCGGTCGGTACCTGCATCGGATAGGGCGGGAGGCGACGGCTGCGTGCCATCATTGCAGGGGAAGGGAGGACACCGCGCAGCACACGCTGCAGTTTTGCCCGGCGTGGGCAGCGCAGCGCGGTGTCCTTATTAGAGCGATTGGAGCGGACCTCTCGCTGCCGGCCGTCATTCGTGCGATGGTCGGCAGTAAGGAGGCGTGGGCGGCCATGGCCTTGTTTTGTGAAGAGGTCATGGCCGCGAAGGAGGACGCCGAAAGGGCGCGAGAGGAGGTGGTGGGCAGGCGGCGACGCCGACCGTAAGACCCTCCACCGCTCCCCGTGGCAGGGGGAGCGCGAAGGGGTCGGTGATGGTGTTTGTGGTGCGAGGTGAGGGACTTTATCCCCTCATTCCCCCTCGCACCCAGCCTATCACCGGACCGGGGGCCCGTGGTAGGGGCCCCGTCTAGCGGGGGCGGCAGTGTTAGCCGGCCCCGCAGCCGTGGTCGCGATCGGGTGGGGGCCCGGTCGCGGCTAGTAGCAACGGCGCGAGTGGGGGCGACGTCGCGTGTGACCGCGCGGCGTCGCCGGGGGGCAATCAGTTTAGTTTGCCCCCCATTGGGGGAGGAGGATCGCTTCTCCTCCCCCGGGAAGGGCCCGTAGTAGGGTGTTGCGCCAACGGGGAGAGTCACGGTAGTATCGCTAGTTTGGTTCCCGTGACTCTCCCCAGATAAAGGGCGCAGGCGGTCACCGTGGTGTTTTAGCCGGTAAGAGTCCGGCACTACCCCGGCCTCCCCCCCAGGGAGCCGGGGTGTCCATGAGGATTTCACCACGTTAAAAAAAAAAAAAAAAAAAAGGTCTGGGTTATGCCCGCATCTGGCTCATGATTTTGCCTTCTTCGCATACTTGTTGGCCAGATCCTGGGTTTTTTTCGTGTTTGAATCACGTAGTAATGTGGTAACACACTGAAGCAGTCAATTAAACCTGGTTTCGATCTCTATTTTAGAGGATAACACCGGTTAGGACTGGGTTAGGTGTGGGTTATGCCCGCATCTGGCTCATGATTTTGCCTTCTTCGCATACTTGTTGGCCAGGTCCTGGGTTTTTTTCGTGTTTGAATCACGTAGTAATGTGGTAACACACTGAAGGAGTCAATTAAACCTGGTTTCGATCAATATTTTAGAGGATAACACCGGTTACGTCTGGGCTAGGTCTGGGTTATGCCCGCATCTGGCTCATGATTTTGCATTCTTCGCATACTTGTTGGCCAGATCCTGGGTTTTTTTCGTGTTTGAATCACGTAGTTATGTGGTAACACACTGAAGGAGTCAATTAAACCTCGTTTAGCTCAGTATTTTAGAGGATAACACCGGTTAAGTCTGGGTTAGGTCTGGGTTATGCCCGCATCTGGCTCATGATTTTGCCTTCTTCGCATACTTGTTGGCCAGATCCTGGGTTTTTTTTGTGTTTGAATCACGTAGTAATGTGGTAACACACTGAAGAAGTCGATTAAACCTGGTTTCGATCAATATTTTAGAGGATAACGCCGGTTAGGTCTGGGATAGGTCTGGGTTATGCCCGCATCTGGCTCATGATTTTGCCTTCTTCGCATACTTGTTGGCCAGATCCTGGGTTTTTTTCGTGTTTGAATCACGTAGTAATGTGGTTACACACTGGAGCAGTCAATTAAACCTGGTTTCGATCTCTATTTTAGAGGATAACACCGGTTAGGACTGGGTTAGGTGTGGGTTATGCCCGCATCTGGCTCATGATTTTGCCTTCTTCGCATACTTGTTGGCCAGGTCCTGGGTTTTTTTCGTGTTTGAATCACGTAGTAATGTGGTAACACACTGAAGGAGTCAATTAAACCTGGTTTCGATCAATATTTTAGAGGATAACACCGGTTACGTCTGGGCTAGGTCTGGGTTATGCCCGCATCTGGCTCATGATTTTGCATTCTTCGCATACTTGTTGGCCAGATCCTGGGTTTTTTTCGTGTTTGAATCACGTAGTTATGTGGTAACACACTGAAGGAGTCAATTAAACCTCGTTTCGCTCAGTATTTTAGAGGATAACACCGGTTAAGTCTGGGTTAGGTCTGGGTTATGCCCGTATCCGGCTCATGATTTTGCCTTTTTCGCAAACTTGTTGGCCAGATCCTGGGTTTTTACCGTGTTTGAATCACGTAGTAATGTGGTACCACACTGAGGCAGTCAATTAAACCTGGTTTCGATCAATATTTTAGAGGATAACACCGGTTAGGTCTGGGTTAGGTCTGGGTTATGCCCGCATCTGGCTCATGATTTTGCCTTCTACGAATACTTGTTGGCCAGATCCTGGGTTTTTTTTGTGTTTGAATCACGTAGTAATGTGGTAACACACTGAAGGAGTCAATTAAACCTGGTTTCGATCAATATTTTAGAGGATAACACCGGTTACGTCTGGGCTAGGTCTGGGTTATGCCCGCATCTTGCTCATAATTTTGCCTTCTTCGCATACCTGTAGGCCAGATCCTGGGTTTTTTTCGTGTTTGAATCACGTAGTAATGTGGTAACACACCGAAGGAGTCAATTAAACCTGGTTTCGATCAATATTTTAGAGGATAACACCGGTTAGGTCTGGGTTAGGTCCGGGAAATGCCCGCATCTGGCTCATGATTTTGCCTTCTTCGCATACTTGTTGGCCAGATCCTGGGTTTTTTTCGTGTTTGAATCACGTAGTAATGTGGTAACACACTGAAGCAGTCAATTAAACCTGGTTTCGATCAATATTTTAGAGGATAACAGCGATTAGGTCTGGGTTAGGTCTGAGTTATGCCCGCATCTGGCTCATGATTTTGCCTTCTTCGCATACTTGTTGGCCAGATCCTGGGTTTTTTTCGTATTTGAATCACGTAGTAATGTGGTAACACACTGAAGCAGTCAATTAAACCTGGTTTCGATCAATTTTTTTAGAGGATGACACCGGTTAGGTCTGGGTTAGGTCTGGGTTATGCCCGCATCTGGCTCATGATTTTGCCTTCTTCGCATACTTGTTGGCCAGATCCTGGGTTTTTTTGGTGTTTGAATCACGTAGTAATGTGGTAACACACTGAAGCAGTCAATTTAACCTGGTTTCGATCAATATTTTAGAGGATAACACCGGTTAGGTCTGGGTTAGGTCTGGGAAATGCGCGCATCTGGCTTACACTTTCGTCATTTTCGCAAACTTGTTGGCCAGATCCTGGGTTTTTTTCGTGTTTGAATCACGTAGTAATGTTGTACCACACTGAGGCAGTCAATTAAACCTGGTTTCGATCAATATTTCAGAGAATAACACCGGTTAGGTCTGGGTTAGGTCCGGGAAATGCACGCATCTGGCTCATGATTTCGCCTTTTTCGCAAACTTGTTGGCCAGATCCTGGGTTTTTTCCGTGTTTGAATCACGTAGTAATGTGGTAACACACTGAAGGAGTCAATTAAACCTGGTTTCGATCAATATTTTAGAGGATAACACCGGTTACGTCTGGGCTAGGTCTGGGTTATGCCCGCATCTGGCTCATGATTTTGCATTCTTCGCATACTTGTTGGCCAGATCCTGGGTTTTTTTCGTGTTTGAATCACGTAGTTATGTGGTAACACACTGAAGGAGTCAATTAAACCTCGTTTCGCTCAGTATTTTAGAGGATAACACCGGTTAAGTCTGGGTTAGGTCTGGGTTATGCCCGCATCTGGCTCATGATTTTGCCTTTTTCGCAAACTTGTTGGCCAGATCCTGGGTTTTTACCGTGTCTGAATCACGTAGTAATGTGGTACCACACTGAGGCAGTCAATTAAACCTGGTTTCGATCAATATTTTAGAGGATAACACCGGTTAGGTCTGGGTTAGGTCTGGGTTATGCCCGCATCTGGCTCATGATTTTGCCTTCTTCGCATACTTGTTGGCCAGATCCTGGGTTTTTTTCGTGTTTGAATCACGTAGTAATGTGGTGACACACTGAAGGAGTCAATTAAACCTGGTTTCGATCAATATTTTAGAGGATAACACCGGTTACGTCTGGGCTAGGTCTGGGTTATGCCCGCATCTTGCTCATAATTTTGCCTTCTTCGCATACCTGTTGGCCAGATCCTGGGTTTTTTTCGTGTTTGAATCACGTAGTAATGTGGTAACACACCGAAGGAGTCAATTAAACCTGGTTTCGATCAATATTTTAGAGGATAACACCGGTTAGCTCTGGGTTAGGTCTGGGTTATGCGCGCATCTGGCTCATGATTTTGCCTTCTTCGCATACTTGTTGGCCAGATCCTGGGTCTTTTTCGTGTTTGAATCACGTAGTAATGTGGTAACACACTGAAGCAGTCAATTAAACCTGGTCTCGATCAATATTTTAGAGGATAACACCGATTAGGTCTGGGTTAGGTCTGAGTTATGCCCGCATCTGGCTCATGATTTTGCCTTCTTCGCATACTTGCTGGTCAGATCCTGGGTTTTTTTCGTGTTTGAATCACGTAGTAATGTGGTAACACACTGAAGCAGTCAATTAAACCTGGTTTAGATCAATTTTTTTAGAGGATGACACCGGTTAGGTCTGGGTTAGGTCTAGGTTATGCCCGCATCTGGCTCATGATTTTGCCTTCTTCGCATACTTGTTGGCCAGATCCTGGGTTTTTTTCGTGTTTGAATCACGTAGTAATGTGGTAACACACTGAAGCAGTCAATTAAACCTGGTTTCGATCAATTTTTTTAGAGGATGACACCGGTTAGGTCTGGGTTAGGTCTGGGTTATGCCCGCATCTGGCTCATGATTTTGCCTTCTTCGCATACTTGTTGGCCAGATCCTGGGTTTTTTTCGTGTTTGAATCACGTAGTAATGTGGTAACACACTGAAGCAGTCAATTTAACCTGGTTTCGATCAATATTTTAGAGCATAACACCGGTTAGGTCTGGGTTAGGTCCGGGAAATGACCGCATCTGGCTCATGATTTTGCCTTCTTCGCATACTTGTTGGCCAGATCCTGGGTTTTTTTCGTGTTTGAATCACGTAGTAATGTGGTAACACACTGAAGCAATCAATTAAACCTGGTTTCGATCAATATTTTAGAGGATAACACCGATTAGGTCTGGGTTAGGTCTGAGTTATGCTCGCATCTGGCTCATGATTTTGCCTTCTTCGCATACTTGTTGGCCAGATCCTGGGTTTTTTCCGTGTTTGAATCACGTAGTAATGTGGTAATACACTGAAGCAGTCAATTAAACCTGGTTTCGATGAATATTTTAGAGGATAACACCGGTGAGGTCTGGGTAAGGTCCGGGAAATGCACGCATCTGGCTTATGATTTCGCCTTTTTCGCAAACTTGTTGACCAGATCCTGGGTTTTTTCCGTGTTTGAATCACGTAGTAATGTGGTACCACACTGTGGCAGTCAATTAAACCTGGTTTCGATTAATATTTTAGAGGATAACACCAGTTAGGTCTGGGTTAGGTCTGGGATATGCGCGCATCTGGCTTACACTTTCGCCATTTTCGCAAACTTGTTGGCCAGATCCTGGGTTTTTTTCGTGTTTGAATCACGTAGTAATGTTGTACCAGTCTGAGGCAGTCAATTAAACCTGGTTTCGATCAATATTTCAGAGGATAACACCGGTTAGGTCTGGGTTAGGTCTGAGTTATGCCCGCATCTGGCTCATGATTTTGCCTTCTTCGCATACTTGTTGGCCAGATCCTGGCTTTTTTTCGTGTTTGAACCACGTAGAAATGTGGTAACACACTGAAGCAGTCAATTAAACCTGGTTTCGATCAATTTTTTTAGAGGATGACACCGGTTAGGTTTGGGTTACGTCTGGGTTATGCCCGCATCTGGCTCATGATTTTGCCTTCTTCGCATACTTGTTGGCCAGATCCTGGGTTTTTTTGGTGTTTGAATCACGTAGTAATGTGGTAACACACTGAAGCAGTCAATTTAACCTGGTTTCGATCAATATTTTACAGGATAACACCGGTTAGGTCTGGGTTAGGTCTGGGAAATGCGCGCATCTGGCTTACACTTTCGTCATTTTCGCAAACTTGTTGGCCAGATCCTGGGTTTTTTTCGTGTTTGAATCACGTAGTAATGTTGTACCACACTGAGGCAGTTAATTAAACCTGGTTTCGATCAATATTTCAGAGAATAACACCGGTTAGGTCTGGGTTAGGTCCGGGAAATGCACGCATCTGGCTCATGATTTCGCCTTTTTCGCAAACTTGTTGGCCAGATCCTGGGTTTTTTCCGTGTTTGAATCATGTAGTAATGTTGTAGCACACTGAAGGAGTCAATTAAACCTGGTTTCGATCAATATTTTAGAGGATAACACCGGTTACGTCTGGGCTAGGTCTGGGTTATGCCCGCATCTGGCTCATGATTTTGCATTCTTCGCATACTTGTTGTCCAGATCCTGGGTTTTTTTCGTGTTTGAATCACGTAGTTATGTGGTAACACACTGAAGGAGTCAATTAAACCTCGTTTCGCGCAGTATTTTAGAGGATAACACCGGTTAAGTCTGGGTTAGGTCTGGGTTATGCCCGCATCTGGCTCATGATTTTGCCTTTTTCGCAAACTTGTTGGCCAGATCCTGGGTTTTTACCGTGTCTGAATCACGTAGTAATGTGGTACCACACTGAGGCAGTCAATTAAACCTGGTTACGATCAATATTTTAGAGGATAACACCGGTTAGGTCTGGGTTAGGTTGGGTTATGCCCGCATCTGGCTCATGATTTTGCCTTCTTCGCATACTTGTTGGCCAGATCCTGGGTTTTTTTCGTGTTTGAATCACGTAGTAATGTGGTAACACACTGAAGGAGTCAATTAAACCTGGTTTCGATCAATATTTTAGAGGATAACACCGGTTACGTCTGGGCTAGGTCTGGGTTATGCCCGCATCTTGCTCATAATTTTGCCTTCTTCGCATACCTGTTGGCCAGATCCTGGGTTTTTTTCGTGTTTGAATCACGTAGTAATGTGGTAACACACCGAAGGAGTCAATTAAACCTGGTTTCGATCAATATTTTAGAGGATAACACCGGTTAGCTCTGGGTTAGGTCTGGGTTATGCGCGCATCTGGCTCATGATTTTGCCTTCTTCGCATACTTGTTGGCCAGATCCTGGGTTTTTTTCGTGTTTGAATCACGTAGTAATGTGGTAACACACTGAAGCAGTCAATTAAACCTGGTCTCGATCAATATTTTAGAGGATAACACCGATTAGGTCTGGGTTAGGTCTGAGTTATGCCCGCATCTGGCTCATGATTTTGCCTTCTTCGCATACTAGCTGGTCAGATCCTGGGTTTTTTTCGTGTTTGAATCACGTAGTAATGTGGTAACACACTGAAGCAGTCAATTAAACCTGGTTTCGATCAATTTTTTTAGAGGATGACACCGGTTAGGTCTGGGTTAGGTCTAGGTTATGCCCGCATCTGGCTCATGATTTTGCCTTCTTCGCATACTTGTTGGCCAGATCCTGGGTTTTTTTCGTGTTTGAATCACGTAGTAATGTGGTAACACACTGAAGCAGTCAATTAAACCTGGTTTCGATCAATTTTTTTAGAGGATGACACCGGTTAGGTCTGGGTTAGGTCTGGGTTATGCCCGCATCTGGCTCATGATTTTGCCTTCTTCGCATACTTGTTGGCCAGATCCTGGGTTTTTTTCGTGTTTGAATCACGTAGTAATGTGGTAACACACTGAATTAGTCAATTTAACCTGGTTTCGATCAATATTTTAGAGCATAACACCGGTTAGGTCTGGGTTAGGTCCGGGAAATGACCGCATCTGGCTCATGATTTTGCCTTCTTCGCATACTTGTTGGCCAGATCCTGGGTTTTTTTCGTGTTTGAATCACGTAGTAATGTGGTAACACACTGAAGCAATCAATTAAACCTGGTTTCGATCAATATTTTAGAGGATAACACCGATTAGGTCTGGGTTAGGTCTGAGTTATGCCCGCATCTGGCTCATGATTTTGCCTTCTTCGCATACTTGTTGGCCAGATCCTGGGTTTTTTCCGTGTTTGAATCACGTAGTAATGTGGTAATACACTGAAGCAGTCAATTAAACCTGGTTTCGATGAATATTTTAGAGGATAACACCAGTTAGGTCTGGGTTAGGTCTGGGATATGCGCGCATCTGGCTTACACTTTCGCCATTTTCGCAAACTTGTTGGCCAGATCCTGGGTTTTTTTCGTGTTTGAATCACGTAGTAATGTTGTACCAGTCTGAGGCAGTCAATTAAACCTGGTTTCGATCAATATTTCAGAGGATAACACCGGTTAGGTCTGGGTTAGGTCTGAGTTATGCCCGCATCTGGCTCATGATTTTGCCTTCTTCGCATACTTGTTGGCCAGATCCTGGCTTTTTTTCGTATTTGAACCGCGTAGAAATGTGGTAACACACTGAAGCAGTCAATTAAACCTGGTTTCGATCAATTTTTTTAGAGGATGACACCGGTTAGGTTTGGGTTACGTCTGGGTTATGCCCGCATCTGGCTCATGATTTTGCCTTCTTCGCATACTTGTTGGCCAGATCCTGGGTTTTTTTGGTGTTTGAATCACGTAGTAATGTGGTAACACACTGAAGCAGTCAATTTAACCTGGTTTCGATCAATATTTTAGAGGATAACACCGGTTAGGTCTGGGTTAGGTCTGGGAAATGCGCGCATCTGGCTTACACTTTCGTCATTTTCGCAAACTTGTTGGCCAGATCCTGGGTTTTTTTCGTGTTTGAATCACGTAGTAATGTTGTACCACACTGAGGCAGTCAATTAAACCTGGTTTCGATCAATATTTCAGAGAATAACACCGGTTAGGTCTGGGTTAGGTCCGGGAAATGCACGAATCTGGCTCATGATTTCGCCTTTTTCGCAAACTTGTTGGCCAGATCCTGGGTTTTTTCCGGGTTTGAATCACGTAGTAATGTGGTAATTCACTGAAGCAATCAATTAAACCTGGTTTCGATCAATATTTTAGAGGATAACACCGGTTAGGTCTGGGTTAGGTCTGAGTTATGCCCGCATCTGGCTCATGATTTTGCCTTCTTCGCATACTTGTTGGCCAGATCCGAGGTTTTTTTCGTGTTTGAATCACGTAGAAATGTGGTAACACACTGAAGCAGTCAATTAAACCTGGTTTCGATCAATTTTTTTAGAGGATGACACCGGTTAGGTCTGGGTTAGGTCTGGGTTATGCCCGCATCTGGCTCATGATCTTGCCTTCTTCGCATACTTGTTGGCCAGATCCTGGGGTTTTTTTCGTGTTTGAATCACGTAGTAATGTGGTAACACACTGAAGCAGTCAATTTAACCTGGTTTCGATCAATATTTTAGAGGATAACACCGGTTAGATCTGGGTTAGGTCCGGGATATGCCCGCATCTGGCTCATGATTTTGCCTTCTTCGTATACTTGTTGGCCAGATCCTGGGTTTTTTTCGTGTTTGAATCACGTACTAATGTGGTAACACACTGAAGCAGTCAATTAAGCCTGGTTTCGATCAATATTTTAGAGGATAACACCGGTTAGGTCTGGGTTAGGTCTGAGTAATGCCCGCATCTGGCTCATGATTTTGCTTTTTTCGCAAACTTGTTGGCCAGATCCTGGGTTTTTTCCGTGTTTGAATCACGTAGTAATGTTGTAGCACACTGAAGCAGTCAATTAAACCTGGTTTCGATCAATATTTTAGAGGATAACACCGGTTAGGTCTGGGTTAGGTCCGGGAAATGCACGAATCTGGCTCATGATTTCGCCTTTTTCGCAAACTTGTCGGCCAGATCCTGTGTTTTTTCCGTGTTTGAATCACGTAGTAATGTGGTAATTCACTGAAGCAGTCACTTAAACCTGGTTTCGATCAATATTTTAGAGGATAACACCGGTTAGGTCTGGGTTAGGTCTGAGTTATGCCCGCATCTGGCTCATGATTTTGCCTTTTTCGCAAACTTGTTGGCCAGATCCTGGGTTTTTTCCGTGTTTGAATCACGTAGTAATGTGGTAACACACTGAAGCTGTCAATTAAACCTGGTTTCGATCAATATTTTAGAGGATAACACCGGTTAGGTCTGGGTTAGGTCTGGGTTATGCCTGCATCTGGCTCATGATTTTGCCTTCTTCGCATACTTGTTGGCCAGATCCTAGGTTTTTTTCGTGTTTGAATCACGTACTAATGTGGTAACACACTGAAGCAGTCAATTAAACCTGGTTTCGATCAATATTTTAGAGGATAACACCGGTTAGGTCTGGGTTAGGTCCGGGAAATGCACGCATCTGGCTAATGATTTCGCCCTTTTCGCAAACTTGTTGACCAGATCCTGGGTTTTTTCCGTGTTTGAATCACGTAGTAATGTGGTACCACACTGAGGCAGTCAATTAAACCTGGCTTCGATCAATATTTTAGAGGATAACACCGGTTAGCTCTGGGTTAGGTCTGGGATATGCGCGCATCTGGCTTACACTTTCGCCATTTTCACAAACTTGTTGGCCAGATCCTGGGTTTTTTTCGTGTTTGAATCACGTAGTAACGTTGTACCACACTGAGGCAATCAATTAAACCTGGTTTAGATCAATATTTTAGAGGATAACACCGGTTAGGTCTGGGTTAGGTCTGGGCTATTCGCGCATCTGGCTCATGATTTTGACTTCTTCGCATACTTGTTGGCCAGATCCTGGGTTTTTTTCGTGTTTGAATCACGTAGTGATGTTGTACCACACTGAGGCAGTCAATTAAACCTGGTTTCGATCAATATTTCAGAGGATAACACCGGTTAGGTCTGGGTTAGGTCCGGGAAATGCACGCATCTGGCTCATGATTTCGCCTTTTTCGCAAACTTGTTGACCAGATCCTGGGTTTTTTCCGTGTTTGAATCACGTAGTAATGTGGTAATTCACTGAAGCAGTCAATTAAACCTGGTTTCGATCAATATTTTAGAGGATAACACCGGTTAGGTCTGGGTTAGGTCTGAGTTATGCCCGCATCTGGCTCATGATTTTGCCTTTTTCGCAAACTTGTTGGCCAGATCCTGGGTTTTTTCCGTGTTTGAATCACGTAGTAATGTTGTAGCACACTGAAGCAGTCAATTAAACCTGGTTTTGATCAATATTTTAGAGGATAACACCGGTTAGGTCTGGGTTAGGTCTGGGATATGCGCGCATGTGGCTTATACTTGCGCCTTTCCGCAAACTTGTTGGCCAGATCCAGGGTTTTTTCCGTGTTTGAATCGCGTAGTAATGTGGTAATTCACTGAAGCAGTCAATTAAACCTGGTTTCGATCAATATTTTAGAGGATTTCACTGGTTAGGTCTGGGTTAGGTCTGGGTTAGGTCTGGGTTATGCCCGCATCTGGCTCATGATTTTGCCTTCTTCGCATACTTGTTGGCCAGATCCGGTTTTTTTTGTGGTTGAATAACGTAGTAATGTGGTAACACACTGAAGCAGTCAATTGAACCTGGTTTCGATCAATATTTTAGAGGATAACACCGGTTAGGTCTGGGTTAGATCTGGGTAATGCCCACATCTGGCTCATGATTTCGCCATTTTCGCAAACTTGTTGGCCAGATCATGAGTTTTTTTCGTGTTTGAATCACGTAGTAATGTGGTAACACACTGAAGCAGTCAATTAAACCTGGTTTCGATCAATATTTTAGAGGATAACACCGGTTAGGTCTGGGCTAGGTCTGCGTTATGCCCGCATCTGGCTCATGATTTTGCCTTCTTCGCATACTTGTTGGCCAGATCCGGGGATTTTTTCGTGTTTGAATCACGTAGTAATGTGGTAACACACTGAAGCAGTCCATTAAACCTGGTTTCGATCAATTTTTTTAGAGGATGACACCGGTTAGGTCTGGGTTAGGTCTGGGTTATGCCCGCATCTGGCTCATGATTTTGCCTTCTTCGCATACTTGTTGGCCAGATCCTGGGTTTTTTTCGTGTTTGAATCACGTAGTAATGTGGTAACACACTGAAGCAATCAATTAAACCTGGTTTGGATCAATATTTTAGAGGATAACACCGGTTAGGTCTGGGTTAGGTCTGGGCTATGCCCGCATCTGGCTCATGATTTTGACTTCTTCGCATACTTGTTGGCCAGATCCTGGGTTTTTTTCGTGTTTGAATCACGTAGTAATGTTGTACCACACTGAGGCAGTCAATTAAACCTGGTTTCGATCAATATTTTAGAGGATAACACCGGTAAGGTCTGGGTTAGGTCCGGGAAATGCACGCATCTGGCTTATGATTTCGCCGTTTTCGCAAACTTGTTGGCCAGATCCTGGGTTTTTTCCGTGTTTGAATCACGTAGTAATGTGGTAATACACTGAAGCAGTCAATTAAACCTGGTTTCGATCAATATTTTGGAGGATAACACCGGTGAGGTCTGGGTAAGGTCCGGGAAATGCACGCATCTGGCTTATGATTTCGCCTTTTTCGCAAACTTGTTGACCAGATCCTGGGTTTTTTCCGTGTTTGAATCACGTAGTAATGTGGTACCACACTGTGGCAGTCAATTAAACCTGGTTTCGATCAATATTTTAGAGGATAACACCAGTTAGGTCTGGGTTAGGTCTGGGATATGCGCGCATCTGGCTTACACTTTCGCCATTTTCGCAAACTTGTTGGCCAGATCCTGGGTTTTTTTCGTGTTTGAATCACGTAGCAATGTTGTACCAGTCTGAGGCAGTCAATTAATCCTGGTTTCGATCAATATTTCAGAGGATAACACCGGTTAGGTCTGGGTTAGGTCTGGGTTATGCCCCCTCAGGGGCTGTGTCCGGCCAGGTGTCCGGCGCAGTACGGGGCGTAGCGACCCCGAGGTACCTGATGCTAATCACACCGTAAGCCTCCTGTTGGTCGTCGCAACGACTCATTCACAATTCCAGTCTTGGTTTTGTGAATGGTACGTGACGGCAGGAGGACCGGGGGCCTTGGCTTAACCGCCTGGGCTGCGAGGATGGTAACTCTATAAATTACCCTCTAATCCTAAGTTATGGTGCGCGGCGATGGGATGCATGGTTGGGAGAGAAGGCCCAATCCCTAGCGACCACCTCCGGGGGCACCTGCCGAACCCCCGGAGTATTAGGCTTCCCCAGGCAAGGCGGCTCTGCCTGGGGTGACCTTCCTTCCGACCACACTCGTGGGAACAACAATGGAGCATGATCAAATTAAAACAAACAGGACTGGATATTTTGATAACGGATTGGAACTCGAAACGGCAAACGGCATGGCAACGAATGGACCACTTCCTGGTGGGGTGAAACCCATGGTCAGGAGTGTGGAGGTGGTTAATCCCCAGCTCGGGATCCACCTTGGAGGTGATTTGGACCTCCTTAGGGTCGGCGCCGGCCCAGTGGTCAGCCTGGAGCGGCTGAATGCCTCTGAGTGGCGCAAAGCGGGGAGGGAATCACCTCCCCGCAAAAGGCATGATGCCGAGGAGGCGACGTCGAGCATCGTGGAGGCTGTCGCACTTCTCGACGATGAGTCCCAAGACGGCGACGATTGGGCGCCGGATCGTTCAACTGCCGACGACGTTGAGTGCGTCGATTCAAGCGAGGAGGATATTGAACCCGGGAAGAGGAAGCGGAAGGGCCCAGGGGCGGGGAGACCCCGGGGTATTTTCGTAGACCCTAGAAAGTTGGGGCCCGGTATGAAGCACCTGCCGAAGCAGGCGGACCTCCGTAATATTGCGGAGGTCATGAAGTCAGACGAACTCTTGGGCCGGCTGAAAGAGCAGTTGGAGTCCGTCGTCAGGGTGGCAGATACCGCGAGCCACTTAAAGACGACGGACATCCGCGGCCTACGTTTGGCTGCACGGGTGGCGTTGGTCAGCGCCGAAGAGCTGCACGGCAGAGCTGACCGCGCCGAAAACCCGAACAGGCCGGCCCGGGAAGTCGTCATTCGTCAGGGCGAATGGGAGAGGAGGTCCAAGGCACTAGAGAAGAGGCTGGAGGTGGCGGATAAGACCGCCACCACCCTTTCCGAGACCGTGAGGGTCAAAGACAGGGAGTTGGAGCACCTCAGGCGGGAAGTTGGCCGCCTGAGGTACAAAGAGGAGCAGCGGAGGCTCCAGAGAGCAGGAGACGAGCCGGCCGGCGAGACACCACCGGACCATCTGCTGCCCTGTGTCCCTCGACCGCGGCGGAGGGACCTCCTCCCGCCCACCTTTGACGGGGGGGATCCCGGCATGGAGATCGACACGGCGGTCCCTGGACCGTCATGTCCAGCTAGGCCCGTCCAGCAAGTAGAAGAGTGCCCCGAGTCTGGAAACCCTTTGGTGGCCATGATGGCAGAAGTCGTCAAAAGGGTTTCTGACATGGCCGGGCATATATCGGCCCTGGAGGACCGGTTCCAGGCGCGTTTTGATGCGGTGTGGCGGGCTGTGTCCCGCCCGCCACTGGGGAAGGGTGCCATGACCCTTTCTGCATCCGCAGGAGCGGCCCCGCCGATTAACGCGAAAGGGGCAGATATGCCAAAGGGAAAGGCGAAGGGGACCGTGGCGACGAAACCGGGGGGCACGTGTGCTCCTGTCAAAGCCGCCGCGACAACCCCCAAGGCTACAAACAAAAAGATAGGTGCCACCAAGCCCCATGGTGGCACCTCTACAGCCGGAGTGACGGATAAATCAAAGCCACCCGCCGCGAAATCCAAAGTGTCGGAAAAGGCTGCGCCACTTCTCCCTCCACCATCACCCAAGGCGAAGTCCACCCCTACCCCCACCAGCGAGGGGCAGGGTACTTGGGCTGAGGTGGTTAGGCGTGGCAAAAAGAAGGGGTGTGGAAAGGAGGCGACTGCAGTCACACCCACCACCAAGGCAGGTAAGACCTCCGCGGCAAGTCGGCCAGCCGCCACTACTGCGGCTGGCAGCAGCAAGAAAGGCGGTGCTCAGACTGCGGCGGTCAAATTGCCGAGGTTGCCTAAAAAGGCAGCAGTCTCGGTGACCGCCGCCGTAGGACGCGAAGGAGAACTGGGCCCCCTCCTCAACAGGGTGATGCCGGGTATCTGTAAGGATCTCGGGATCACCGGGATGCAGCCCACCAGAGCGGTCACCGGGGCGCTCCTGTTAGCGATCCCTGGTGAGAAAGGTAAGGAGAAGGCGACCGCTCTGCGTGCGCGTCTTGAGGGGGTCCTCCAGGACGAGGGTGTTCGGGTGGCTTGCCCCCAGAAACAGGCCGAGTTAAGGGTGTCCGGCCTGTCGGAGGCAGCCACCCAGGACGCAGTTAGGGAGGCCCTTGCCACCGCCGGGGGTTGCGGCGCTGCGGAGGTCAACGTTGGTGACCTCCGCAGGGACAGCTCAGGCATGTTTACTGCCTGGGCTCGCTGTCCCCTTCGCGCCGCAACCAAGCTCGCGAAGTCCGGCCGCCTAATGGTCGGCTTCTTCGAGGCCCGGCTGGCGGTGCTTGCCGCGAGGCCGCTGCAGTGCCACCGCTGCCTGGAGTTCGGTCACGTTCGGCAGCGGTGCACCAGCACCGTAGATCGCAGCGGCCTCTGCTACCGCTGCGGAGGGGCCTCCCACACAGCCAGGGAGTGTACGGCCGCCCCAAAATGCCCCCTTTGTGTGGGCCTGGGGCGGCCAGCGGATCACCGAATGGGTGGGGCGGCGTGCCGTCCCCCCAAACGGAAGGGCAAGAAGGCAAAGGGTATGGTTGTGCCCCCATCCACGGTGCCGGCTGGTGTTGAGCCGGCGCCGGTGCCCGTCGCGATGGAGATCCAGGGGGCGGCTTGTTCCCAGCCGTCCCCAGCTGTGGTGTCGGGTGTTACACCCGCCCCAGCCTCTGTCGCGACGGCAGTGAGGGGGGTGGCATGTGTACCCGCCCCGCAACCCATGACGGAGATGATGGAGGTGGATGTGGCGCCTTGCGACTCGGTGCCCTCCACCTCCACGAAATCGGAAGGAGTTTTGTCCGGTGGGGGTGCTGCAGAGCCCCCACCACGGGCGGCAGACCAGACGCCGTGCGGGTCAGAGCCCCTTATTAGGGGGGTGATGGCCTCGTACGGCGGCAATGATCCGGGGCGCGCAGAGGCGCCCCTAAGCGCTGGAAGTGGAGGCCTGGAGGAGGCCGCGGGTGAGATCCGATAATGTCTCAACGCCTCCTCCAGGTCAATTTGAACCACTGCCGGGGGGCTCAGGATCTCATGCTCCAAACCCTCCGGCAGTGGAACATCGGGATGGCCGTGATCGCCGAGCCCTATCGTGTCCCCAAACACCCCGCTTGGGTGGGGGACCTTAACGGGGTCTCGGCGATCACCTGGCAGTACGGGCGCGGCACGTTGCCGTGCTCTGTAGTGGGGCGGGGCCACGGGTTTGTGGCGGTTAAGTGGGGGGAAGTAGTGGTTGCCGGGTGTTATGCGTCGCCCGCCAAGGGCCTCAGCGATTTTGAGGCGTACCTCGACGAGGTGGGGAGATGCATCTCCCCACATCTCGCCAGTGGGGTACTCGTCCTGGGAGATTTTAATGCCCACGCTGCAGCGTGGGGCTGCCCCAGGACGACCGTGAAGGGTGACGCGATGCTCGAATGGGCGGCGGGTCACGGCCTCATAGTTTTGAATGAAGGGGCCGTGAGCACGTGCGTGCACGCGCGGGGCGAGTCGATCGTCGACATATCGTTGGCGAGCCCCGCCATGGCGCGCCGTGTGTCCGACTGGAGGGTCGCGGAAGAGGTGGCCACGTTAAGCGACCACCTCTATATTACGTTTTCCGTATCCGCGACCCCCGGCGTAAATGGACCCCGTCAACCGGGCAGGGAAGCACACCCGGCGCCACGCTGGTCCGCCAAGAGGCTGGACCCGGACGCCCTTGCGATGGCAGCCTCCGTTGTGGCATGGCAGGAGATGCCACGCCGGACCCTCGGCAATCCTTCTGCCGGGGCGCGTTGGTTCCGCGACACTATGACGTCCTTGTGCGACGCAGTCATGCCGCGGGCCACCGCCCCGAGCCGAGGGGGGTCCGTGTACTGGTGGTCGGGCGAGATCGAGGACTTACGCACTCGTTGCGTTGTCGCCCGACGCCGGTACACCCGCGCCAGGAGACGGCGCGGGGCGACGGAGGCAGAGGTGGTGGGGTTGCGCGGGGAATTTTCTCTGGCGCGAAGAACCCTCCGCCGGGCCATCGCGACCGCGAAAGCCCATGCATGGACGGAGCTCCTCGGCTCTCTGGATGCAAATCCATGGGGGCGCCCCTATCATATGGTCGTAGGGAAGATGCGATCATGGGCGCCCCCGGTCACAGAGAGCCTCGACCCCCAGCTGCTCGGGGAAACTATGCGCGTCCTCTTCCCAGTTGGGGGAGAGGCGTTCCTGCATCCCCCCGAGCCACAGCCGGATCACCCGCCTTGGTGGTCCGACGAACTGGGGGTCTCCGAGGAGGAGCTGGCCAGGGCCGTCCGGAGAATGGCTGCCAAAAAGACGGCGCCAGGACCGGACGGCATACCTGGCAGGGCCTGGGCTATAGCGGTGGGTGCTCTGGGGGCTGGCTTGATACGCGTCTTTGACGCGTGCCTGCGGACCGGTCAGTTCCCCCCCATATGGAAGGTGGCGAGGTTGGTCCTCCTCCACAAGCCAGGGAAGCCCGCGGATTCTCCATCTGCGTTCCGACCCATTTGTCTGTTGGACGAGGCTGGAAAGCTCCTCGAGCGGGTCATTGTATCCAGGCTCGAGGGGCACCTGTCCCGCGTCGGCCCTGATCTGGCCGACCGACAGGTCGGCTTTCGCCGGGGCCGCTCCACAGTCGACGCCATAGCGACAGTGCGGACCCTGGCGGAATCGGCAATCTCCCGGGGGGGTGTGGCGTTGGCAGTCTCATTAGACATTGCCAACGCCTTCAATACCGTCTCCTGGGGGGCGATAGGTCGGGCACTGCAGTACCACCGGGTGCCCGCCTATCTATGCCGACTGATCGGGGATTATCTTCGGGGCAGGGTAGTCCAATATCCGGGTCGGAACGGGATGGAGCAGAGAGCGGTGCACCGCGGGGTTCCACAGGGGTCGGTCCTCGGGCCGCTCCTGTGGAACTTGGCCTATGATGCGGTGCTGCGGGCAGAACTCCCCGTCGGCGTGTCGTTGGTTTGTTATGCCGACGACACCCTGGTGATTGCCGGCGGGGATACGTGGAGGAGGGCGGTGGCCCTCGCGGAGGATGGGACGGCACGAGTCGTCGCCGAAGTAGAGCGTCTGGGGTTGCGCGTGGCACCCCAGAAGACCGAGGCCATCTGGCTGTGTAATGTCAGTGGTCGCGGGGTGCCGCGCCAGGCGTCTCTACGGGTGGGTGGAGCCCAAGTCGGGGTGGGGCGCCGGATGAAGTATCTGGGCCTCACTCTCGACAGCTACTGGCGCTTCGGGCATCATTTGGAAGGGTTGGGTCCCCGTATCGAGAGGGCAGCGGCCGCGTTAGGCCGCATAATGCCTAATCTCGGGGGACCCAACATGGCGGCACGGCGGCTGTATTTGGGAGTCGTCCGGTCCATGGCGCTTTATGGCGCGCCGATATGGGCCGGCGGTCTGATGGCCAATCGGCGGGGTGCATTTGTACTCCGTCGGTTACAGAGGTTGGTCGCCATCAGAGTCGTGCGGGGTTATCGCACGATCTCCTACACAGCCGCCACCTTGCTAGCGGGTTCCGCACCGTTTCACCTGCTGGCGAAAATGGACGCAGAGGTGTATCAAAGCCTCTGCGACCTTCGCCAGCGGGGCGTGGACCCGCATGGCGAGGAGGCCGCCAGGGCCCGGAGCCAGGCGCGGCGACGCGTCTATAGTCGGTGGCTGGTCTGGTTATCGAAGCCAGACCAGCAGGATGATCGCGTCGCCGCGGCGGTCCGCCCAGTGTTTTATGCCTGGGTGGGCCGTAGCTGGGGTACGCCCACCTACCGCCTGACACAGGTACTGACCGGACACGGTTGCTTCGGTCGGTACCTGCATCGGATAGGGCGGGAGGCGACGGCTGCGTGCCATCATTGCAGGGGAAGGGAGGACACCGCGCAGCACACGCTGCAGTTTTGCCCGGCGTGGGCAGCTCAGCGCGGTGTCCTCGTTGGAATAGTTGGAGCGGACCTCTCGCTGCCGGCCGTCATTCGTGCAATGGTCGGCAGTGCGGAGGCGTGGGCGGCCATGGCCTTGTTTTGTGAAGAGGTCATGGCCGCGAAGGAGGACGCCGAAAGGGCGCGTGAGGAGGTGGGGGGCAGGCGGCGACGCCGACCGTAAGACCCTCCACCGCTCCCCGTGACAGGGGGAGCGCGAAGGGGTCGGTGATGGTGTTTGGGTGCGAGGTGAGGGTCACTATTCCCTCATTCCCCCTCGCATCCAGCCCATCACCGTACCAGGGGCCCGTGGCAGGGGCCCCGTCTAGCGGGGGCGGCAGTGTTAGCCGGCCCCGCAGCCGTGGTCGCGATCGGGTGGGGGCCCGGTCGCGGCTAGTAGCAACGGCAAGAGCGGGGGCGACGTCGCGTGTGACCGCGTGGCGTCGCCGGGGGGCAATCAGGTTAGTTTGCCCCCCATTGGGGGAGGAGGATCATATCTCCTCCCCCGGGAAGGGCCCGTAGTAGGGCGTTGCGACAACGGGGAGAGTCACGGTAGTATCGCTAGTTTGGTTCCCGTGACTCTCCCCAGATAAAGGGCGCAGGCGGTCACCGTGGTGTTTTAGCCGGTAAGAGTCCGGCACTACCCCGGCCTCCCCCCCAGGGAGCCGGGGTGTCCATGAGGATTTCACCACGTTAAAAAAAAAAAAAAAAAAAAAAAAAAAAAAAAAAAAAGGTCTGGGTTATGCCCGCATCTGGCTCATGATTTTGCCTTCTTCGCAGACTTGTTGGCCAGATCCTGGATTTTTTTCGTGTTTGAATCACGTAGTAATGTGGTAACACACTGAAGCAAACAATTAAACCTGGTTTAGATCAATATTTTAGAGGATAACACCGGTTAGGTCTGGGTTAGGTCTGGGCTATTCGCGCATCTGGCTCATGATTTTGACTTCTTCGCATACTTGTTGGCCAGATCCTGGGTTTTTTTCGTGTTTGAATCACGTAGTGATGTTGTACCACACTGAGGCAGTCAATTAAACCTGGTTTCGATCAATATTTCAGAGGATAACACCGGTTAGGTCTGGGTTAGGTCCGGGAAATGCACGCATCTGGCTCATGATTTCGCCTTTTTCGCAAACTTGTTGACCAGATCCTGGGTTTTTTCCGTGTTTGAATCACGTAGTAATGTGGTAATTCACTGAAGCAGTCAATTAAACCTGGTTTCGATCAATATTTTAGAGGATAACACCGGTTAGGTCTGGGTTAGGTCTGAGTTATGCCCGCATCTGGCTCATGATTTTGCCTTTTTCGCAAACTTGTTGGCCAGATCCTGGGTTTTTTCCGTGTTTGAATCACGTAGTAATGTTGTAGCACACTGAAGCAGTCAATTAAACCTGGTTTCGATCAATATTTTAGAGGATAACACCGGTTAGGTCTGGGTTAGGTCTGGGTTATGCCCGCATCTGGCTCATGATTTTGCCTTCTTCGCATACTTGTTGGCCAGATCCTGGGTTTTTTTCGTGTTTGAATCACGTAGTAATGTGGTAACACACTGAAGCAGTCAATTAAACCTGGTTTCGATCAATATTTTAGAGGATAACACCGGTTAGGTCTGGGCTAGGTCTGCGTTATGCCCGCATCTGGCTCATGATTTTGCCTTCTTCGCATACTTGTTGGCCAGATCCGGGGATTTTTTCGTGTTTGAATCACGTAGTAATGTGGTAACACACTGAAGCAATCAATTAAACCTGGTTTAGATCAATATTTTAGAGGATAACACCGGTTAGGTCTGGGTTAGGTCTGGGCTATTCGCGCATCTGGCTCATGATTTTGACTTCTTCGCATACTTGTTGGCCAGATCCTGGGTTTTTTTCGTGTTTGAATCACGTAGTGATGTTGTACCACACTGAGGCAGTCAATTAAACCTGGTTTCGATCAATATTTCAGAGGATAACACCGGTTAGGTCTGGGTTAGGTCTGGGCTATGCCCGCATCTGGCTCATGATTTTGACTTCTTCGCATACTTGTTGGCCAGATCCTGGGTTTTTTTCGTGTTTGAATCACGTAGTAATGTTGTACCACACTGAGGCAGTCAATTAAACCTGGTTTCGATCAATATTTCAGAGGATAACACTGGTTAGGTCTGGGTTAGGTCCGGGAAATGCACGCATCTGGCTCATGATTTCGCCTTTTTCGCAAACATGTTGGCCAGATCCTGGGTTTTTTCCGTGTTTGAATCACGTAGTAATGTGGTAATTCACTGAAACACTCAATTAAACCTGGTTTCGATCAATATTTTAGAGGATAACACCGGTTAGGTCTAGGTTAGGTCTGGGATATGCGCGCATCTGGCTTATACTTTCGCCTTTTTCGCAAACTTGTTCGCCAGATCCTGGGTTTTTTCCGTGTTTGAATCACGTAGTAATGTGGTAATACACTGAAGCAGTCAATTAAACCTGGTTTCGATCAATATTTTAGAGGATAACACCGGTAAGGTCTGGGTTAGGTCCGGGAAATGCACGCATCTGGCTTATGATTTCGCCTTTTTCGCAAACTTGTTGACCAGATCCTGGGTTTTTCCGTGTTTGTATCACGTAGTAATGTGGTACCACACTGTGGCAGTCAATTAAACCTGGTTTCGATCAATATTTTAGAGGATAACACCAGTTAGGTCTGGGTTAGGTCTGGGATATGCGCGCATCTGGCTTACACTTTTGTCATTTTCGCAAACTTGTTGGCCAGATCCTGGGTTTTTTTCGTGTTTGAATCACGTAGTAATGTTGTACCACACTGAGGCAGTCAATTAAACCTGGTTTCGATCAATATTTCAGAGGATAACACCGGTTAGGTCTGGGTTAGGTCCGGGATATGCACGCATCTGGCTCATGATTTCGCCTTTTTCGCAAACTTGTTGGCCAGATCCTGGGTTTTTTCCGTGTTTGAATCACGTAGTAATGTTGTAGCACACTGAAGCAGTCAATTAAACCTGGTTTCGATCAATATTTTAGAGGATAACACCGGTTAGGTCTGGGTTAGGTCTGGATTATGCCCGCATCTGGCTCATAATTTTGCCTTCTTCGCATACTTCTTGGCCAGATCCGGTTTTTTTTGTGTTTGAATCACGTAGTAATGTGGTAACACACTGAAGCAGTCAATTAAACCTGGTTTCGATCAATATTTTAGAGGATAACACCAGTTAGGTCTGGGTTAGGTCTGGGTTATGCCCGCATCTGGCTCATGATTTTGCCTTCTTCGCAGACTTGTTGGCCAGATCCTGGATTTTTTTCGTGTTTGAATGACGTAGTAATGTGGTAACACACTGAAGCAATCAAGTAAACCTGGTTTAGATCAATATTTTAGAGGATAACACCGGTTAGGTCTGGGCTAGGTCTGCGTTATGCCCGCATCTGGCTCATGATTTTGCCTTCTTCGCATACTTGTTGGCCAGATCCGAAAATTTTTTCGTGTTTGAATCACGGAGTAATGTGGTAACACACTGAAGCAGTCAATTAAACCTGGTTTCGATCCATTTTTTTAGAGGATGACACCGGTTAGGTCTGGGTTAGGTCTGGGTTATGCCCGCATCTGGCTCATGATTTTGCCTTCTTCGCATACTTGTTGGCCAGATCCTGGGTTTTTTTCGTGTTTGAATCACGTAGTAATGTGGTAACACACTGAAGCTGTCAATTTAACCTGGTTTCGATCTATATTTTAGAGGATAACACCGGTTATGTCTGGGTTAGGTCTGGGATACGCGCGCATCTGGCTTATACTTTCGCCTTTTTCGCAAACTTGTTGGCCAGTTCCTGGGTTTTCTCCGTGTTTGAATCACGTAGTAATGTGGTAACACAATGAAGCAGTCAATTAACCCTGGTTTCGATCAATATTTTGGAGGATAACACCGGTTAGGTCTGGGTTAGGTCTGGGTTATGCCCGCATCTGGCTCATGATTTTGCCTTTTTCGCAAACTTGTTGGCCAGATCCTGGGTTTTTTCCGTGTTTGAATCACGTAGTAATGTGGTAATACACTGAAGCAGTCAATTAAACCTGGTTTCGATCAATATTTTAGAGGATAACACCGGTTAGGTCTGGGTTAGGTCTGGGATATGCGCGCATCTGGCTTATACTTTCGCCTTTTTCGCAAACTTGTTGACCATATCCTGGGTTTTTTCCGTGTTTGAATCACGTAGTAATGTGGTACCACACTGAGGCAGTCAATTAAACCTGGTTTCGATCAATATTTTAGAGGATAACACCGGTTAGGTCTGGGTTAGGTCTGGGATATGCGCGCATCTGGCTTACACTTTCGCCATTTTCGCGAACTTGTTGGCCAGATCCTGGGTTTTTTTCGTGTTTGAATCACGTAGTAACGTTGTACCACACTGAGGCAGTCAATTAAACCTGGTTTCGATCAATATTTTAGAGGATAACACCGGTTAGGTCTGGGCTAGGTCTGCGTTATGCCCGCATCTGGCTCATGATTTTGCCTTCTTCGCATACTTGTTGGCCAGATCCGAAAATTTTTTCGTGTTTGAATCACGGAGTAATGTGGTAACACACTGAAGCAGTCAATTAAACCTGGTTTCGATCTATATTTTAGAGGATAACACCGGTTAGGTCTGGGTTAGGTCTGGGCTATGCCCGCATCTGGCTCATGATTTTGACTTCTTCGCATACTTGTTGGCCAGATCCTGGGTTTTTTTCGTGTTTGAATCACGTAGTAATGTTGTACCACACTGAGGCAGTCAATTAAACCTGGTTTCGATCAATATTTCAGAGGATAACACTGGTTAGGTCTGGGTTAGGTCCGGGAAATGCACGCATCTGGCTCATGATTTCGCCTTTTTCGCAAACTTGTTGGCCAGATCCTGGGTTTTTCCGTGTTTGAATCACGTAGTAATGTGGTAATTCACTGAAACACTCAATTAAACCTGGTTTCGATCAATATTTTAGGGGATAACACCGGTTAGGTCTGGGTTAGGTCTGGGATATGCGCGCATCTGGCTCATACTTTCGCCTTTTTCGCAAACTTGTTCGCCAGATCCTGGGTTTTTTTCGTGTTTGAATCACGTGGTAATGTTGTACCAGACTGAGGCAGTCAATTAAACCTGGTTTCGATCAATATTTCAGAGGATAACACCGGTTAGGTCTGGGTTAGGTACGGGAAATGCACGCATCTGGCTCATGATTTCGCCTTTTTCGCAAACTTGTTGGCCAGATCCTGGGTTTTTTCCGTGTTTGAATCACGTTGTAATGTGGTAATTCACTGAAGCAGTCAATTAAACCTGGTTTCGATCAATATTTTAGAGGATAGCACCGGTTAGGTCTGGGTTAGGTCTGGGTTATGCCCGCATCTGGCTCATGATTTTGCCTTCTTCGCATACTTGTTGGCCAGATCCTGGGTTTTTTTCGTGTTTGAATCACGTAGTAATGTGGTAACACACTGAAGCAGTCAATTAAACCTGGTTTCGATCAATTTTTTTAGAGGATAACACCGGTTAGGTCTGGGTTAGGTCTGGGTTATGCCCGCATCTGGCTCATGATTTTGCCTTCTTCGCATACTTGTTCGCCAGATACTGGGTTTTTTTCGTGTTTGAATCACGTAGTAATGTGGTAACACACTGAAGCAGTCAATTTAACCTGGTTTCGATCAATATTTTAGAGGATAACACCGGTTATGTCTGGGTTAGGTCTGGGATACGCGCGCATCTGGCTTATACTTTCGCCTTTTTCGCAAACTTGTTGGCCAGTTCCTGGGTTTTCTCCGTGTTTGAATCACGTAGTAATGTGGTAACACAATGAAGCAGTCAATTAATCCCTGGTTTCGATCAATATTTTGGAGGATAACACCGGTTAGGTCTGGGTTAGGTCCGGGTTATGCCCGCATCTGGCTCATGATTTTGCCTTTTTCGCAAACTTGTTGGCCAGATCCTGGGTTTTTTCCGTGTTTGAATCTCGTAGTAATGTGGTAATACACTGAAGCAGTCAATTAAACCTGGTTTCGATCAATATTTTAGAGGATAACACCGGTAAGGTCTGGGTTAGGTCCGGGAAATGCACGCATCTGGCTTATGATTTCGCCTTTTTCGCAAACTTGTTGACCAGATCCTGGGTTTTTCCGTGTTTGAATCACGTAGTAATGTGGTACCACACTGTGGCAGTCAATTAAACCTGGTTTCGATCAATATTTTAGAGGATAACACCAGTTAGGTCTGGGTTAGATCTGGGATATGCGCGCATCTGGCTTACACTTTTGTCATTTTCGCAAACTTGTTGGCCAGATCCTGGGTTTTTTTCGTGTTTGAATCACGTAGTAATGTTGTACCAGACTGAGGCAGTCAATTAAACCTGGTTTCGATCAATATTTCAGAGGATAACACCGGTTAGGTCTGGGTTAGGTACGGGAAATGCACGCATCTGGCTCATGATTTCGCCTTTTTCGCAAACTTGTTGGCCAGATCCTGGGTTTTTTCCGTGTTTGAATCACGTTGTAATGTGGTAATTCACTGAAGCAGTCAATTAAACCTGGTTTCGATCAATATTTTAGAGGATAACACCGGTTAGGTCTGGGTTAGGTCTGGGTTATGCCCGCATCTGGCTCATGATTTTGCCTTCTTCGCATACTTGTTGGCCAGATCCTGGGTTTTTTTCGTGTTTGAATCACGTAGTAATGTGGTAACACACTGAAGCAGTCAATTAAACCTGGTTTCGATCAATTTTTTTAGAGGATAACACCGGTTAGGTCTGGGTTAGGTCTGGGTTATGCCCGCATCTGGCTCATGATTTTGCCTTCTTCGCATACTTGTTCGCCAGATACTGGGTTTTTTTCGTGTTTGAATCACGTAGTAATGTGGTAACACACTGAGGCAGTCAATTTAACCTGGTTTCGATCAATATTTTAGAGGATAACACCGGTTATGTCTGGGTTAGGTCTGGGATACGCGCGCATCTGGCTTATACTTTCGCCTTTTTCGCAAACTTGTTGGCCAGTTCCTGGGTTTTCTCCGTGTTTGAATCACGTAGTAATGTGGTAACACAATGAAGCAGTCAATTAATCCCTGGTTTCGATCAATATTTTGGAGGATAACACCGGTTAGGTCTGGGTTAGGTCCGGGTTATGCCCGCATCTGGCTCATGATTTTGCCTTTTTCGCAAACTTGTTGGCCAGATCCTGGGTTTTTTCCGTGTTTGAATCTCGTAGTAATGTGGTAATACACTGAAGCAGTCAATTAAACCTGGTTTCGATCAATATTTTAGAGGATTACACCGGTTAGGTCTGGGTTAGGTCCGGGAAATGCACGCATCTGGGCTATGATTTCGCCTTTTTCGCAAACTTGTTGGCCAGATCCTGGGGGTTTTTCGTGTTTGAATCACGTAGTAATGTGGTAACACGTTGAAGCAGTCAATTAAACCTGGTTCCGATCAATATTTTAGAGGATAACACCGGTTAGGTCTGGGTTAGGTCTGGGTTATGCCCGCATCTGGCTCATGATTTTGCCTTCTTCGCATACTTGTTGGCCAGATCCTGGGGTTTTTTCGTGTTTGAATCACGTAGTAATGTGGTAACACACTGAAGCAGTCAATTAAACCTGGTTCCGATCAATATTTTAGAGGATAACACCGGTTAGGTCTGGGTTAGGTCTGGGTTATGCCCGCATCTGGCTCATGATTTTGCCTTCTTCGCATACTTGTTGGCCAGATCCTGGGGTTTTTTCGTGTTTGAATCACGTAGTAATGTGGTAACACACTGAAGCAGTCAATTAAACCTGGTTCCGATCAATATTTTAGAGGATAACACCGGTTAGGTCTGGGTTAGGTCTGGGTTATGCCCGCATCTGGCTCATGATTTTGCCTTCTTCGCATACTTGTTGGCCAGATCCTGGGGTTTTTTCGTGTTTGAATCACGTAGTAATGTGGTAACACACTGAAGCAGTCAATTAAACCTGGTTCCGATCAATATTTTAGAGGATAACACCGGTTAGGTCTGGGTTAGGTCTGGGTTATGCCCGCATCTGGCTCATGATTTTGCCTTCTTCGCATACTTGTTGGCCAGACCCTGGGTTTTTTTCGTGTTTGAATCACGTAGTAATGTGGTAACACACTGAAGCAGTCAATTAAACCTGGTTTCGATCAATATTTTAGAGGATAACACCGGTTAGGTCTGGGTTAGGTCTGGGATATGCGCGCATCTGGCTTATACTTTCGCCTTTTTCGCAAACTTGTTGGCCAGATCCTGGGTTTTTTCCGTGTTTGAATCACGTAGTAATGTGGTACCACACTGAGGCAGTCAATTAAACCTGGTTTCGATCAATATTTTAGAGGATAACACCGGTTAGGTCTGGGTTAGGTCTGGGATATGCGCGCATCTGGCTTACACTTTCGCCATTTTCGCATACTTGTTGGCCAGATCCTGGGTTTTTTTCGTGTTTGAATCACGTAGTAATGTGGTAACACACTGAAGCAGTCAATTAAACCTGGTTTCGATCAATATTTTAGAGGATAACACCTGTTAGGTCTGGGTTAAGTCCGGGAAATGCACGCATCTGGCTTATGATTTCGCCTTTTTCGCAAACTTGTTGACCAGATCCTGGGTTTTTTCCGTGTTTGAATCACGTAGTAATGTGGTACCACACTGAGGCAGTCAATTAAACCTGGTTTCGATCAATATTTTAGAGGATAACACCGGTTAGGTCTGGGTTAGGTCTGGGATATGCGCGCATCTGGCTTACACTTTCGCCATTTTCGCATACTTGTTGGCCAGATCCTGGGTTTTTTCGTGTTTGAATCACGTAGTAATGTGGTAACACACTGAAGCAGTCAATTAAACCTGGTTTCGATCAATATTTTAGAGGATAACACCTGTTAGGTCTGGGTTAAGTCCGGGAAATGCACGCATCTGGCTTATGATTTCGCCTTTTTCGCAAACTTGTTGGCCAGATCCTCGGTTTTTTCCGTGTTTGAATCACGTAGTAATGTGGTAACACACTGAAGCAGTCAATTAAACCTGGTTTCGATCAATATTTTAGAGGATAACACCGGTTAGGTCTGGGTTAGGTCTGGGTTATGCCCGCATCTGGCTCATGATTTTGCCTTCTTCGCATACCTGTTGGCCAGATCCTGGGTTTTATTCGTGTTTGAATCACGTAGTAATGTGGTAACACACTGAAGCAGTCAATTAAACCTGGTTTCGATCAATATTTTAGAGGATAACACCGGTTAGGTCTGGGTTAGGTCTGAGTTATGCCCGCATCTGGCTCATGATTTTGCCTTCTTCGCATACTTGTTGGCCAGATCCTGGGTTTTTTTCGTGTTTGAATCACGTAGTAATGTGGTAACACACTGAAGCAGTCAATTAAACTTGGTTTCGATCAATTTTTTTAGGGGATGACACCGGTTAGGTCTGTGTTAGGTCTGGGTTATGCCCGCATCTGGCTCATGATTAAGCCTTCTTCGCATACTTGTTGGCCAGATCCTGGATTTTTTTCGTGTTTGAATCACGTAGTAATGTGGTAACACACTGAAGCAGTCAATTTAACCTGGTTTTGATCAATATTTTAGAGGATAGCACCGGTTAGGTCTGGGTTAGGTCTGGGATACGCGCGCATCTGGCTTATACTTTCGCCTTTTTCGCAAACTTGTTGGCCAGAACCTCGGTTTTTTCCGTGTTTGAAACACGTAGTAATGTGGTAACACACTGAAGCAGTCAATTAAACCTGGTTTCGATCAATATTTTAGATGATGACACCGGTTAGGTCTGGGTTAGGTCTGGGATATGCGCGCATCTGGCTTATACTTTCTCCTTTTTCGCAAACTTGTTCGCCAGATACTGGGTTTTTTTCGTGTTTGAATCACGTAGTAATGTGGTAACACACTGAAGCAGTCAATTTAACCTGGTTTCGATCAATATTTTAGAGGATAACACCGGTTATGTCTGGGTTAGGTCTGGGATACGCGCGCATCTGGCTTATACTTTCGCATTTTTCGCAAACTTGTTGGCCAGTTCCTGGGTTTTCTCCGTGTTTGAATCACGTAGTAATGTGGTAACACAATGAAGCAGTCAATTAACCCTGGTTTCGATCAGTATTTTGGAGGATAACACCGGTTAGGTCTGGGTTAGGTCTGGGTTATGCCCGCATCTGGCTCATGATTTTGCCTTCTTCGCATACTTGTTGGCCAGATCCTGGATTTTTTTCGTGTTTGAATCACGTAGTAATGTGGTAACACACTGAAGCAGTCAATTAAATCTGGTTCCGATCAATATTTTAGAGGATAACACCGGTTAGGTCTGGGTTAGGTCTGGGTTATGCCCGCATCTGGCTCATGATTTTGCCTTCTTCGCATACTTGTTGGCCAGATCCTGGGGTTTTTTCGTGTTTGAATCACGTAGTAATGTGGTAACACACTGAAGCAGTCAATTAAACCTGGTTCCGATCAATATTTTAGAGGATAACACCGGTTAGGTCTGGGTTAGGTCTGGGAAATGCGCGCATCTGGCTTATACTTTCGCATTTTTCGCAAACTTGTTGGCCAGTTCCTGGGTTTTCTCCGTGTTTGAATCACGTAGTAATGTGGTAACACACTGAAGCAGTCAATTAAACCTGGTTCCGATCAATATTTTAGAGGATAACACCGGTTAGGTCTGGGTTAGGTCTGGGTTATGCCCGCATCTGGCTCATGATTTTGCCTTCTTCGCATACTTGTTGGCCAGATCCTGGGTTTTTTTCGTGTTTGAATCACGTAGTAATGTGGTAACACACTGAAGCAGTCAATTAAACCTGGTTTCGATCAATATTTTAGAGGATAACACCGGTTAGGTCTGGGTTAGGTCTGGGATATGCGCGCATCTGGCTTATACTTTCGCCTTTTTCGCAAACTTGTTGGCCAGATCCTCGGTTTTTTCCGTGTTTGAATCACGTAGTAATGTGGTAACACACTGAAGCAGTCAATTAAACCTGGTTTCGATCAATATTTCAGAGGATAACACCGGTTAGGTCTGGGTTAGGTCCGGGAAATGCACGCATCTGGCTCATGTTTTCGCCTTTTTCGCAAACTTGTTGGCCAGATCCTGGGTTTTTTCCGTGTTTGAATCACGTAGTAATGTGGTAATTCACTGAAACACTCAATTAAACCTGGTTTCGATCAATATTTTAGAGGATAACACCGGTTAGGTCTGGGTTAGGTCTGGGATATGCGCGCATCTGGCTTATACTTTCGCCTTTTTCGCAAACTTGTTCGCCAGATCCTGGGTTTTTTCCGTGTTTGAATCACGTAGTAATGTGGTAATACACTGAAGCAGTCAATTAAACCTGGTTTCGATCAATATTTTAGAGGATAACACCGGTAAGGTCTGGGTTAGGTCCGGGAAATGCACGCATCTGGCTTATGATTTCGCCTTTTTCGCAAACTTGTTGACCAGATCCTGGGTTTTTCCGTGTTTGAATCACGTAGTAATGTGGTACCACACTGTGGCAGTCAATTAAACCTGGTTTCGATCAATATTTTAGAGGATAACACCAGTTAGGTCTGGGTTAGGTCTGGGATATGCGCGCATCTGGCTTACACTTTTGTCATTTTCGCAAACTTGTTGGCCAGATCCTGGGTTTTTTCCGTGTTTGTATCACGTAGTAATGTGGTAATTCACTGAAACACTCAATTAAACCTGGTTTCGATCAATATTTTAGAGGATAACACCGGTTAGGTCTGGGTTAGGTCTGGGCTATGCCCGCATCTGGCTCATGATTTTGACTTCTTCGCATACTTGTTGGCCAGATCCTGGGTTTTTTTCGTGTTTGAATCACGTAGTAATGTTGTACCACACTGAGGCAGTCAATTAAACCTGGTTTCGATCAATATTTTAGAGGATAACACCGGTTAGGTCTGGGTTAGGTCTGGGTTATGCCCGCATCTGGCTCATGATTTTGCCTTCTTCGCATACTTGTTGGCCAGATCCTGGGTTTTTTTCGTGTTTGAATCACGTAGTAATGTGGTAACACACTGAAGCAGTCAATTAAACCTGGTTTCGATCAATATTTTAGAGGATAACACCGGTTAGGTCTGGGCTAGGTCTGAGTTATGCCCGCATCTGGCTCATGATTTTGCCTTCTTCGCATACTTGTTGGCCAGATCCGGGGTTTTTTTCGTGTTTGAATCACGTGGTAATGTGGTAACACACTGAAGCAGTCAATTAAACCTGGTTTCGATCAATATTTTAGAGGATAACACCGGTAAGGTCTGGGTTAGGTCCGGGAAATGCACGCATCTGGCTCATGATTTCGCCTTTTTCGCAAACTTGTTGGCCAGATCCTGGGTTTTTTCCGTGTTTGAATCACGTAGTAATGTGGTAACACACTGAAGCAGTCAATTAAACCTGGTTTCGATCAATATTTTAGAGGATAACACCGGTTAGGTCTGGGTTAGGTCTGGGATATGCGCGCATCTGGCTTACACTTTCGCCATTTTCGCAAACTTGTTGGCCAGATCCTGGGTTTTTCCGTGTTTGAATCACGTAGGAATGTGGTACCACACTGTGGCAGTCAATTAAACCTGGTTTCGATCAATATTTTAGAGGATAACACCAGTTAGGTCTGGGTTAGGTCTGGGATATGCGCGCATCTGGCTTACACTTTTGTCATTTTCGCAAACTTGTTGGCCAGATCCTGGGTTTTTTTTGTGTTTGAATCACGTAGTAATGTTGTACCACACTGAGGCAGTCAATTAAACCTGGTTTCGATCAATATTTCAGAGGATAACACCGGTTAGGTCTGGGTTAGGTCCGGGAAATGCACGCATCTGGCTCATGATTTCGCCTTTTTCGCAAACTTGTTGGCCAGATCCTGGGTTTTTTCCGTGTTTGAATCACGTAGTAATGTGGTAACACACTGAAGCAGTCAATTAAACCTGGTTTCGATCAATAATTTAGAGGATAACACCGGTTAGGTCTGGGTTAGGTCTGGGATATGCGCGCATCTGGCTTACACTTTCGCCATTTTCGCAAACTTGTTGGCCAGATCCTGGGTTTTTTTCGTGTTTGAATCACGTAGTAATGTTGTACCAGACTGAGGCAGTCAATTAAACCTGGTTTCGATCAATATTTCAGAGGATAACACCGGTTAGGTCTGGGTTAGGTCCGGGAAATGCACGCATCTGGCTCATGATTTCGCCTTTTTCGCAAACTTGTTGGCCAGATCCTGGGTTTTTCCGTGTTTGAATCACGTTGTAATGTGGTAATTCACTGAAGCAGTCAATTAAACCTGGTTTCGATCAATATTTTAGAGGATAACACCGGTTAGGTCTGGGTTAGGTCTGGGTTATGCCCGCATCTGGCTCATGATTTTGCCTTCTTCGCATACTTGTTGGCCAGATCCTGGGTTTTTTTCGTGTTTGAATCATGTAGTAATGTGGTAACACACTGAAGCAGTCAATTAAACCTGGTTTCGATCAATATTTTAGAGGATAACACCGGTTAGGTCTGGGCTAGGTCTGAGTTATGCCCGCATCTGGCTCATGATTTTGCCTTCTTCGCATACTTGTTGGCCAGATCCGGGGTTTTTTTCGTGTTTGAATCACGTAGTAATGTGGTAACACACTGAAGCAGTCAATTAAACCTGGTTTCGATCAATTTTTTTAGAGGATAACACCGGTTAGGTCTGGGTTAGGTCTGGGTTATGCCCGCATCTGGCTCATGATTTTGCCTTCTTCGTATACTTGTTCGCCAGATACTGGGTTTTTTTCGTGTTTGAATCACGTAGTAATGTGGTAACACACTGAAGCAGTCAATTTAACCTGGTTTCGATCAATATTTTAGAGGATAACACCGGTTATGTCTGGGTTAGGTCTGGGATACGCGCGCATCTGGCTTACACTTTCGCCTTTTTCGCAAACTTGTTGGCCAGTTCCTGGGTTTTCTCCGTGTTTGAATCACGTAGTAATGTGGTAACACAATGAAGCAGTCAATTAACCCTGGTTTCGATCAATATTTTGGAGGATAACACCGGTTAGGTCTGGGTTAGGTCTGGGTTATGCCCGCATCTGGCTCATGATTTTGCCTTCTTCGCATACTTGTTGGCCAGACCCTGGGTTTTTTTCGTGTTTGAATCACGTAGTAATGTGGTAACACACTGAAGCAGTCAATTAAACCTGGTTTCGATCAATATTTTAGAGGATAACACCGGTTAGGTCTGGGTTAGGTCTGGGATATGCGCGCATCTGGCTTATACTTTCGCCTTTTTCGCAAACTTGTTGGCCAGATCCTGGGTTTTTTCCGTGTTTGAATCACGTAGTAATGTGGTACCACACTGAGGCAGTCAATTAAACCTGGTTTCGATCAATATTTTAGAGGATAACACCGGTTAGGTCTGGGTTAGGTCTGGGATATGCGCGCATCTGGCTTACACTTTCGCCATTTTCGCATACTTGTTGGCCAGATCCTGGGTTTTTTTCGTGTTTGAATCACGTAGTAATGTGGTAACACACTGAAGCAGTCAATTAAACCTGGTTTCGATCAATATTTTAGAGGATAACACCTGTTAGGTCTGGGTTAAGTCCGGGAAATGCACGCATCTGGCTTATGATTTCGCCTTTTTCGCAAACTTGTTGACCAGATCCTGGGTTTTTTCCGTGTTTGAATCACGTAGTAATGTGGTACCACACTGAGGCAGTCAATTAAACCTGGTTTCGATCAATATTTTAGAGGATAACACCGGTTAGGTCTGGGTTAGGTCTGGGATATGCGCGCATCTGGCTTACACTTTCGCCATTTTCGCATACTTGTTGGCCAGATCCTGGGTTTTTTCGTGTTTGAATCACGTAGTAATGTGGTAACACACTGAAGCAGTCAATTAAACCTGGTTTCGATCAATATTTTAGAGGATAACACCTGTTAGGTCTGGGTTAAGTCCGGGAAATGCACGCATCTGGCTTATGATTTCGCCTTTTTCGCAAACTTGTTGGCCAGATCCTCGGTTTTTTCCGTGTTTGAATCACGTAGTAATGTGGTAACACACTGAAGCAGTCAATTAAACCTGGTTTCGATCAATATTTTAGAGGATAACACCGGTTAGGTCTGGGTTAGGTCTGGGTTATGCCCGCATCTGGCTCATGATTTTGCCTTCTTCGCATACCTGTTGGCCAGATCCTGGGTTTTATTCGTGTTTGAATCACGTAGTAATGTGGTAACACACTGAAGCAGTCAATTAAACCTGGTTTCGATCAATATTTTAGAGGATAACACCGGTTAGGTCTGGGTTAGGTCTGAGTTATGCCCGCATCTGGCTCATGATTTTGCCTTCTTCGCATACTTGTTGGCCAGATCCTGGGTTTTTTTCGTGTTTGAATCACGTAGTAATGTGGTAACACACTGAAGCAGTCAATTAAACTTGGTTTCGATCAATTTTTTTAGGGGATGACACCGGTTAGGTCTGGGTTAGGTCTGGGTTATGCCCGCATCTGGCTCATGATTAAGCCTTCTTCGCATACTTGTTGGCCAGATCCTGGATTTTTTTCGTGTTTGAATCACGTAGTAATGTGGTAACACACTGAAGCAGTCAATTTAACCTGGTTTTGATCAATATTTTAGAGGATAGCACCGGTTAGGTCTGGGTTAGGTCTGGGATACGCGCGCATCTGGCTTATACTTTCGCCTTTTTCGCAAACTTGTTGGCCAGAACCTCGGTTTTTTCCGTGTTTGAAACACGTAGTAATGTGGTAACACACTGAAGCAGTCAATTAAACCTGGTTTCGATCAATATTTTAGATGATGACACCGGTTAGGTCTGGGTTAGGTCTGGGATATGCGCGCATCTGGCTTATACTTTCTCCTTTTTCGCAAACTTGTTCGCCAGATACTGGGTTTTTTTCGTGTTTGAATCACGTAGTAATGTGGTAACACACTGAAGCAGTCAATTTAACCTGGTTTCGATCAATATTTTAGAGGATAACACCGGTTATGTCTGGGTTAGGTCTGGGATACGCGCGCATCTGGCTTATACTTTCGCATTTTTCGCAAACTTGTTGGCCAGTTCCTGGGTTTTCTCCGTGTTTGAATCACGTAGTAATGTGGTAACACAATGAAGCAGTCAATTAACCCTGGTTTCGATCAGTATTTTGGAGGATAACACCGGTTAGGTCTGGGTTAGGTCTGGGTTATGCCCGCATCTGGCTCATGATTTTGCCTTCTTCGCATACTTGTTGGCCAGATCCTGGATTTTTTTCGTGTTTGAATCACGTAGTAATGTGGTAACACACTGAAGCAGTCAATTAAATCTGGTTCCGATCAATATTTTAGAGGATAACACCGGTTAGGTCTGGGTTAGGTCTGGGTTATGCCCGCATCTGGCTCATGATTTTGCCTTCTTCGCATACTTGTTGGCCAGATCCTGGGGTTTTTTCGTGTTTGAATCACGTAGTAATGTGGTAACACACTGAAGCAGTCAATTAAACCTGGTTCCGATCAATATTTTAGAGGATAACACCGGTTAGGTCTGGGTTAGGTCTGGGAAATGCGCGCATCTGGCTTATACTTTCGCATTTTTCGCAAACTTGTTGGCCAGTTCCTGGGTTTTCTCCGTGTTTGAATCACGTAGTAATGTGGTAACACACTGAAGCAGTCAATTAAACCTGGTTCCGATCAATATTTTAGAGGATAACACCGGTTAGGTCTGGGTTAGGTCTGGGTTATGCCCGCATCTGGCTCATGATTTTGCCTTCTTCGCATACTTGTTGGCCAGATCCTGGGTTTTTTTCGTGTTTGAATCACGTAGTAATGTGGTAACACACTGAAGCAGTCAATTAAACCTGGTTTCGATCAATATTTTAGAGGATAACACCGGTTAGGTCTGGGTTAGGTCTGGGATATGCGCGCATCTGGCTTATACTTTCGCCTTTTTCGCAAACTTGTTGGCCAGATCCTCGGTTTTTTCCGTGTTTGAATCACGTAGTAATGTGGTAACACACTGAAGCAGTCAATTAAACCTGGTTTCGATCAATATTTCAGAGGATAACACCGGTTAGGTCTGGGTTAGGTCCGGGAAATGCACGCATCTGGCTCATGTTTTCGCCTTTTTCGCAAACTTGTTGGCCAGATCCTGGGTTTTTTCCGTGTTTGAATCACGTAGTAATGTGGTAATTCACTGAAACACTCAATTAAACCTGGTTTCGATCAATATTTTAGAGGATAACACCGGTTAGGTCTGGGTTAGGTCTGGGATATGCGCGCATCTGGCTTATACTTTCGCCTTTTTCGCAAACTTGTTCGCCAGATCCTGGGTTTTTTCCGTGTTTGAATCACGTAGTAATGTGGTAATACACTGAAGCAGTCAATTAAACCTGGTTTCGATCAATATTTTAGAGGATAACACCGGTAAGGTCTGGGTTAGGTCCGGGAAATGCACGCATCTGGCTTATGATTTCGCCTTTTTCGCAAACTTGTTGACCAGATCCTGGGTTTTTCCGTGTTTGAATCACGTAGTAATGTGGTACCACACTGTGGCAGTCAATTAAACCTGGTTTCGATCAATATTTTAGAGGATAACACCAGTTAGGTCTGGGTTAGGTCTGGGATATGCGCGCATCTGGCTTACACTTTTGTCATTTTCGCAAACTTGTTGGCCAGATCCTGGGTTTTTTCCGTGTTTGTATCACGTAGTAATGTGGTAATTCACTGAAACACTCAATTAAACCTGGTTTCGATCAATATTTTAGAGGATAACACCGGTTAGGTCTGGGTTAGGTCTGGGCTATGCCCGCATCTGGCTCATGATTTTGACTTCTTCGCATACTTGTTGGCCAGATCCTGGGTTTTTTTCGTGTTTGAATCACGTAGTAATGTTGTACCACACTGAGGCAGTCAATTAAACCTGGTTTCGATCAATATTTTAGAGGATAACACCGGTTAGGTCTGGGTTAGGTCTGGGTTATGCCCGCATCTGGCTCATGATTTTGCCTTCTTCGCATACTTGTTGGCCAGATCCTGGGTTTTTTTCGTGTTTGAATCACGTAGTAATGTGGTAACACACTGAAGCAGTCAATTAAACCTGGTTTCGATCAATATTTTAGAGGATAACACCGGTTAGGTCTGGGCTAGGTCTGAGTTATGCCCGCATCTGGCTCATGATTTTGCCTTCTTCGCATACTTGTTGGCCAGATCCGGGGTTTTTTTCGTGTTTGAATCACGTGGTAATGTGGTAACACACTGAAGCAGTCAATTAAACCTGGTTTCGATCAATATTTTAGAGGATAACACCGGTAAGGTCTGGGTTAGGTCCGGGAAATGCACGCATCTGGCTCATGATTTCGCCTTTTTCGCAAACTTGTTGGCCAGATCCTGGGTTTTTTCCGTGTTTGAATCACGTAGTAATGTGGTAACACACTGAAGCAGTCAATTAAACCTGGTTTCGATCAATATTTTAGAGGATAACACCGGTTAGGTCTGGGTTAGGTCTGGGATATGCGCGCATCTGGCTTACACTTTCGCCATTTTCGCAAACTTGTTGGCCAGATCCTGGGTTTTTCCGTGTTTGAATCACGTAGGAATGTGGTACCACACTGTGGCAGTCAATTAAACCTGGTTTCGATCAATATTTTAGAGGATAACACCAGTTAGGTCTGGGTTAGGTCTGGGATATGCGCGCATCTGGCTTACACTTTTGTCATTTTCGCAAACTTGTTGGCCAGATCCTGGGTTTTTTTTGTGTTTGAATCACGTAGTAATGTTGTACCACACTGAGGCAGTCAATTAAACCTGGTTTCGATCAATATTTCAGAGGATAACACCGGTTAGGTCTGGGTTAGGTCCGGGAAATGCACGCATCTGGCTCATGATTTCGCCTTTTTCGCAAACTTGTTGGCCAGATCCTGGGTTTTTTCCGTGTTTGAATCACGTAGTAATGTGGTAACACACTGAAGCAGTCAATTAAACCTGGTTTCGATCAATAATTTAGAGGATAACACCGGTTAGGTCTGGGTTAGGTCTGGGATATGCGCGCATCTGGCTTACACTTTCGCCATTTTCGCAAACTTGTTGGCCAGATCCTGGGTTTTTTTCGTGTTTGAATCACGTAGTAATGTTGTACCAGACTGAGGCAGTCAATTAAACCTGGTTTCGATCAATATTTCAGAGGATAACACCGGTTAGGTCTGGGTTAGGTCCGGGAAATGCACGCATCTGGCTCATGATTTCGCCTTTTTCGCAAACTTGTTGGCCAGATCCTGGGTTTTTCCGTGTTTGAATCACGTTGTAATGTGGTAATTCACTGAAGCAGTCAATTAAACCTGGTTTCGATCAATATTTTAGAGGATAACACCGGTTAGGTCTGGGTTAGGTCTGGGTTATGCCCGCATCTGGCTCATGATTTTGCCTTCTTCGCATACTTGTTGGCCAGATCCTGGGTTTTTTTCGTGTTTGAATCATGTAGTAATGTGGTAACACACTGAAG